>NC_064443.1:16007500-17284166 GCF_023343835.1 Lagopus muta | reverse complement strand
GCAGTAAATAAAAATACAACTCTGTTGGAATTTAACGTAACCATCTAACAAGTGAGTGCTTGTACCTGTGTGCTTATATAAATAACTCAGCAATTGGAAAGGAAAAATTGTGAACTTATTAACTATCGATTAATGTACAAAATGTAAGGCCAACACTATCAAGTTATCCTCAGCTATATGCTAATTCTGCAACCATCTCCATAGAGGCTCTTTCTGATTGGAAGCAGATAATGTCTGTTTCTCCATTCTATCAAGAAAAATCAATCTGGGGACATCATAGAGTAAATCAATATTTTCCTACTACATTACCTGTGTTTCTTGCATATACCAAGCCCCATTCCTCATAGAGGCAAATTTGTGTTCCCAAAGCTAACAGAGGGTGCCACTGTACTGTGCTTATGCAGAAAACATTAAGAATAAAGTTGTGTCAATATTGCACTAACACTAATCACAGCAACATTTTTAAGGACTCTTGGACAACTCACTATTAGCATTTCAAGCATTATGAAAATAGACAAAGGCATTGCTTTACCTGCAATAAAGTTCAGTGGAATTGCTGGAGATACAGCAAGAGTATTACGCACATAATTACCACCATGGTAATTTATTCAATAAAGCTCCCGTTTAATTACAGGAACCTATTACACTGAGTGATGTGTTTAGCCTGATTTATATCTCAGACGTAAATATTCAGAGAGACCCACGATGAAAGGAGCTCCTGGCTCCTTTCCATCTGCGTTTTGCTTGGGGTGCTGATACAGGGAGGCACAACAGTGGGTCCCACTGGATGGTCGGTGTGCCCATAGGAGGTGGCTCAAGGACTGCAGCCTACAGCCCACCTGCTGTGATCAGCCCTGCATGGCAAGTGGGAGAAACCACCACTCGAGTTGGTGATCATTCTGGAAACACTCATTGCCAGCTGTTGGACCTGGGATGGGAAAGGGCAGAGCCAGCAGGATGAAGGCTGAATAAAGCCCACAGGCTCAAAGGCCCTATTGAATACCCTGGCCAGACTTCTCTTTTTGTCAGATAAATATGGAGACCAGCTCCTTGCTCCAGCAAGCATCTGATTAGGGAAACAGTAACCATTATTTGGTGATGATGATTCCCTGCAGCTCAAGACTGTTGTCCTCTGCCACTGGAGGCATACATAACCCAGTGGTGATCTGTGACATACAATCTATTATATGTCCTCTTACAACATTTCGCTCATCATCAAACACTGAGAAAGCTGAAATAGTAAAAAAAAATTTCTTTAAGTCTTTGTGCATGCATCAACAGACCGTGTATCTGAAATAACACAGTAGAAATATATACTGATGTACATTAAATTCAGAATACAGAGAATTTTTGTTCATGGTGTGGAAAATTAAATATTGTTTCCTACCAGCATGGCATTGCATTGTGCTCGCAGCTGCCTGCACTCTCGCCGCCCTCGTTCCTTTCTGCTGGTGCCCTTGGGGCATCTGACAGCCATGGTGACTGCACAGAGCTTCTGAACTCCAGAGCTTTAAAAGAGAAAGATATTTAGCGTTGTAATAAGTCTCTGTCTCTGTATGAGCTGAATGTGCACTGTTTTAGTGCCAAAAAATGTGCAGAATCACTCCGTTACTTAAGGTTTGTCATCTACAGATCTCAAAACTCAGAAGAAACAGCAGAATGAAAACATTTCTATTTGAACAGAGCACATTTTTCAGCACCCATTCCTCAGAAGATGCTCGCTCCTGTTATCACAAACTTAAACAGCAAAAACCTCAAACTTATTCAGACTCAACCATGTCAAACCTGACAGGAAATGACGATGCTCATAAAAGCCTCAGCTTTCTACAGAGACATCTTGCTTTTGGAAGGTGTTACCAATTGATAACACAAGTAATAGTCAGCATTCTGCATCTATGCTGATACTCAAAGCTGCTGTCAGAGCTGTTCTTTATTGACATTGCCACGAATGCCTTGCTCCCTAGGTAAAGATGTTATTGTCAGAAACAGCTGACAACGTTCCATAAGACATTTCTCAATTTAACTCTGTTAAAAGTCCATTTTTAGAGACCTTCTTCACAACAGCCATTTGTGAATTTGCCTAAAGGCTCACTTAGAGTCTTAATAAAGCGTTTTAACTTCAAATTAAATCTGGGTCTGTGTCACTACAGCCATGGGCAGGGAGCTGATGTCCTGTGTACTGACCTGGTGAGGGCCTGTACCAGCCCAGAGGAGTCCTGCTCCCTACACACCACCCCTGCTACACTATGAAAGATTAATGATGACCAGGTAGATACTGCTTAGTCGCTTAGTGCCACAACCTATGCTGATTCTGCTTTATCATTATGTGTTTGTAATTTCAGACCTTGTCCTTGATGAGCTTTTAATGATGAGGAAATTACTCAACAATCGATGCTCAAGAGGTTGAAATAAGAAAGCCACTTCAGCCACGTAGGAACCATTGCAGAACTCCAGGGATACTTCATTGCAGCAACGATAAAAGTTAGGAGCAATGCTGTGGAGCGATGGGGATCTGTGGAGGAACAAAGCAAGAATTTCTGTGCCACATGCTGAAAACAATGCTAGAAATAAAAAGAAAAAACCATTTTGGTGCTGACATTATTTAACCTCATTTTAACGTAACACTTAAGGCAAGTCACTGAAGATCAAACCTACTGAAAGATCGAAACAGTTTGCATCCAGTGGAGTCAAAAGCTGCAGGTTCTGGCTAAGGACCTCGTGGCTCAGTCCTGCTGTGGACTCATCCCTCTGGTGATCAGAGCTCAGTACCATTTCACCCCAATCAGCTCTTACTTCCAACCTAATTTGACTGAGCTGGAGAAACCTCACACTCTCCAGAGATTGATTCTCCTCAAACACAGCACACAAATATTTTACAAGCCATATAAGTGAATCACTTCACATTTTTCTCTTTTGCATCTGCTGCATGAAGGAGATGTTGGTACCAACCTGCAGCAGTAAGGTCTCATGCCAGGGGTCAGCAGGCACAGCTCCCTATGTGCCAGCCTCTTCCCATCCCTCGTCTTCCTTGGGCTCCCTCCTAGGTTCCAAAAACAACATTTGCTACTATTCAGGTTATTTTTTGACATCGTTTTAACTCCTGCTCAGCTGTAACAATTATTAAAAATATATAACTGCTCATTTCTCCCAGAAAACACATTCCTGAGGCCCTGTGCATCAGTGGTCTGCAGTGACCTCTCTGTTAGTAACAAACTTTGCACCGAAAATACTGATGTGTGAAACCCTGAGCAGGAAGAAAACTCTACATGTGGTTACACCCTTTAGCACTCAGTGGTCAATAGCTAATACAGTGTGCCTTGAATGTGGCTACGGGGAATTAACACTTGACACATCAGGATCCCAGTGCAATAACCCCATGCTTTCGACTTCAAAGTCGACAGAAGAGTAATGTTGAGATCAAAGACTTCCAGCACGATTACAGGTTTTGAAGTCTGCAGGCCATAGAAATGGGAGGCATTTTCCTTGATTCGCTCTTGTAGTTTTATGAACTCCTGAGATCTTTGAGTCACTGTTCCAATTTTTGATGCAAACTAATATTTGATGCACATGGATCTGAAGAGGTGAAGGAATTTCAGATTAATCTGCGCTGACAGCAGATGCTCTTTAACTTCCCACTGATTGCTCAGATAGAATGTAAGGTTTTCCTCTGGAAAAAAAAAAATATATATATATATATATTTTCATATATATATATATGAAAAATCTCCCTCTTACTACCTTAATCAAGGAACTCTTCCAGTCCAACTTTCTTTTACAACTGAGACAACAGTAGTAGTCAGACAGTCAGAAACATACAATTTCCTGATACTGTGACAGATACGTGGTTGTCCATTTTTCTGGTACATGCGTTTGTCAAATCCCTTTATCCTTCTCTATATATGAGCAGTCTTTTCATCCTGCACATCTACTTGCTTTTATCAATATTGGTCGCCTCGCTTCCTCTGCCAAAAGTTATCTTTCTCCATGATGCTCCACGATGGATCATTTCAAATAGATGTAATCAATTGTTTTTATTGTGAAATTCAGTATTTTGTGGGGAAATATTTTTAACTTCTTACTGGACAGCCGCTTGTAATCAGGACATCAGAAGCACGAGGAATGCACTCTCCCTTTTACTGCTCTTCAATGGAAGAGCAGATGCTGGTTTAAGGCTCATCTATGATATGGTCTAGATTTAAACAAGAAATAATTGCTCAATTACCATGACAACATGCCTGTGCTCAATATTCCGAATGAGCTATAAAACCTCAATAGGAAACGATTAACTCAGGCCTTGCAATCCATTTCAGACAGTGCTGCAAGTAAAACCTGGCCAGTTTGCATTGCACACTGAGCACCTGCAAAAGCTGGAGAGGGCAAAAAGCACCCACTGCACATTGGACAGCAAGGAATTGCCCATGCTGCCAGCACTGCTGTGTGGGGACTCCTGAAAGTCGCATTGCATTACTGCTTCAATGTGGAAACTCAATTGCTTCTCCTTTATGAGAGATAATCTTTGAATGTAGCAGTGCACCGCATTAACCCCATTTGTTCACAGGACAGTCGTGGGCAGTTAACATGTTTATAAATCCTGTGTCTATTTGGGGGGCTACAGTTGGGTGACATCCTCTTTCTGCACTACAGAGTCCTTGTAAAACAGGCTTAATATAGCAATAAACCTGTTTATTTTTGTTATGGTTCTGCCATCACTCTCTTACTGCTTCTGTTTTCTTTTTGAAAGCACTTGATTGTACCATTCTCTGTCTGTTTTCAGCATCATAAAATGAAACTCACCTCATTGATCAAACGATGACCTCTATCCAGTGCCTCTTAGATTAGAGATAACAGCAGGCTGCTGTCTAACTGAGAAATAATTCCTTCAGCTCCTTCAGCTCTCTTTATTATGATTGCTTCCTAAAATATCACTTAAAACTGGGATGGAAACAAATGAGAATGTCTTCTCTCGATGTTTGCATTTTGACTCACCAACACACACACAAACACACACACTGCAGTGTGTATTGTTTTAGAATAATTCATTTTACCCCTCGAAGGTGAAGAAAATGTTTAACTGCACGTAACTGATAGGAAGAAAGGAGTAAAAGCGGATTGACATAATGCCTACCTTTTGCCTGAAAGACTTTGTGCTTTAAAACTGGAAAAAACGGTAGCTGTACATTCATGTGAAACTTAAATTGTGCTATTCAGGAACAGGTTTTTAAATATCAGCATTAAAGATCGCATTAGAATACATTATCACATTCTGTGCTGTAGCATGTGTTACGTATTTATAACAAGGAAAGCATGAAAGACTAATCATACACTGGGAATAATGACATGCTTTCATGGTGAGATTTGCAAGGCATTATTCCAGACATTCCCTTCTGCTGGGTCAGGAAAAGGAAGATGCTGTCCTGCACTGCTGCTCAGCATCTGCTGCTGGATGGGACACTGTGAAGGTCTGTGGTGACATTTATCCCCCAATAGGCATAAATGTGTGCATTATTTCAGCTAATTCAGGCCTACCACTGAGCTGCAGGAGGTCACAGAATCATGGAATCATTAAGGTTGGCAAAGAGCACTGAGATCCTGAAGTCCAGCCCCAGCCCATCCCCCCCATGCCCACTGGCCAGGTCCCCCTAAGTGCCACATCAGTTCTGGAGCACCTCCAGGGACAGAGACTGCTCCCAGTGCCCCGGGCCCTATCACCCTGGCTAAGCAGTGGGATTTCAGGGGGGCTTGTCTGCCTCCATAAAGCCTCTCAGCTTCAGCCTGACTTTCCTTCAGTTCTCCATATTGAATAATGAGTTTTTTCAGGAATAAAATGAACCTTTTCCCCCAGCAAAACATTGCGTGCCTCAGACACTGCAATGGGTTCTTGACAGCTGATCTTATTTGTTCAAGTAATATGTCATCAAAGCAATGCAATTCTAACAGTGTCTTACACCAGTACAGATGACATACTACACAAATGTACTGATCCAGCAATGCTGGCTTGATGACCCCTTTGCACTAACGTAAGTTACCCAGCTTACTGGGATTTTTGTTAAAGACAGATAATAGGGAGAAAATTATTTTCTTTGTGGCTGTAGTGTCTACTGCTGCCTCTTCCAGGTGATGCAAATAAGCTGTGACTGAAGTAGTCTGAGAGAGAGGCTAAGAAACTTAACGCTGCCTTCCTTGCTTTAACCAAGGGGACAGACCACTCTTCAGAACTCTGTCCCAGTAGACAAAATACAGACTTTAGAGTCTGTGCTAAGATATCTGCCATGGACCCTTTGTTCTCCAGTGGCCAATTGTGAAGTCTAAGCAGAAATTGACACACCCAGGCTTGAAAACTCAGAGTGTGCTCCCAAGAGAAAAGTGCAGCAATTTCTCAAGGCCTATCTATCACAGAGCTATGGAATAAAGACAGCTTGAACAGCCCATAGCAGGGAAAATATCATCTGGGAATCATCTCCGTGTTCTTGAGAAGGAAGTCCTTGGGGCACAGAATCTCCTCTGAGTACGCTTGGTCCTTGACACTGTACTGAAATAACACAAGCATTATTAATGCTGAAAACTTGTTCTCACGAAACTATCTGCATGCTCCAAATTTCTCTGTATCAACACTGTCTCCTTTAAAAGCCAACCAACCAACCAGACAAAACAAAAAGCAACAAAATACGTGGCCTAATAGCCCCACTGTTACCCCATAGGTGCAAGGAACTGAATTTTCAGGTGGCCGCAGTTTTGGGGTGACACCAAATAACACTCAGTGCACAGCACACATTGCAGTGAGAACCTGCCAGTACTTCAGACAACTCGAGCCATTCTGGGATTTGCAAAACTAGTAAAAGCACACAAATAGGTCAACAGATATATTTGCTGTGTAATATTGGCTCTGCATTGCTAATGTTGGCTGTTGCCTGACATTCTATATAGCAACATTTATATAACCTAAGTCCCTATCATTTCTAAGTTATCTGATGCACCATGAAATTTCAAGGCAGTGATTCCATTTTCTTTGCTGGTCAACTTAAAGCTCATGATGAATCAAGTAATATCAAAGAAGATAAATTATGCAGCTGTTTATTTACAGTTTACATCCCTGCAATCGATATACCTCATGCAGAAATTGACCTTTGGAAGAACTATAGCAGCACATTATTTTTGCAGCAGTAAAATTGATGGAAATTGATGGTGCCTGAAAAACACACAATTATAGTGTCTTGATTAAAAATGGAGCACATTTCAATGAACTTTTTCCCTTCTTTGTATGATTATGATACACAAGTACTAACATTAATGGTATTTTTTTATATAATGAACCATAAAATTACAGTTGGCAGTCAAGAGCACTCTAGCAGATAAGTAAGGCAATTTTCCTCATCATTTTTCCCTTTGTTGTCAATCTTGTTGCATAGCCCATTGCCTTTTCAATGAGCTGTAATGTGAATATTCAAGATCTTGCTTTTCCCCGGTGTATATATTCCAGCTGAAATAATTCAGTTTTCATGCCACCCATTTTAATAGGTTTTATTAAGTAAACTTAAAATTTTTAGGCTTTCCACTACTACTAGAATTTGTCTGCACGTTGTCAAAAAGAATAATGGCACCTAAATCACACAGGTTTTATGGTTAGCAAAGATGCTTATGGAGCTTACTGCACAAACAAGCTAAAAGGTCTGTTTGTGGCTTTCCACTAATACTGTCCTTCTCTCCAGACAGGTTTATTAAGTTTAGGCATATTTGAATACATACCTTCCTTATCCAATTAACTATCACTTTAGAGTGAACCGAGTTAACAGGAAACATACATTACAGCTACTAGCTCTCATATTAAAGCATTTTAGGAAGCATTTACTTTGTGCTATTTTCAATTGTCTGGCAATTTACTGCTCAATGTAAATTACAGTTACTGGAGAACGGGAAATGAGTAAAGTGTTGCATCCCCTCATCTCTGTTTTCCATGGATTAAAATGGTAACAGAGATTAATATGTTATTTTGAGTTAGAGAAAAGATGTGAAATATTCTTGAGGGAAATTACCATCTTTACCTCCCACTACAGGTAAACGAATGGCTGGCAGATAATCATGGTTTTCTTGTGCTCCAGAGCAGGATGAGGACACTTGTTGGTGAGCCCGATCTCCTCTACACCTTGCAGTGGTGGATGAGAAAGATTCTTCCCAAAACAAGCCTGAAAACCTTACTTTTGTCCCTCAGTTGCAGTGTTTGCTCTGAGAGCTTAGCGGTCGAGGAAGATGATGTAGATAGCTCACGCTGGATAAGGATCAACACGTTATCATCAGTCAGTGCAGAGCCATGAGAAACTCATTTTGCAGACACGAGCAGGCCTTTCTGGCATCTGAAAGTCAATAGGATTTTAGGCTTCTGTAGACTGCAATCATTTCCTGACTCACCCAAATCTTTCCTGATCATCCCAGTAACTTTCTTTTATTATTTTCTACAAAAGATGTTATCTAAACAAGATATCACAATGCTAGTGGGTTTCTAGATGGCAACCAGCAGTGCCTAAGAACAGCAATAGCATGAACAGACCAAAACATGTTCACATCCTGTTTGTAGGAGTCTCAATTAGAAAAGGTTGTAACCCCTTACGCTCATCACTCAACCCAGCTGTCAAGCAGGAGATCCTGGCTCCATTCTAAAAGTTATTCCTGGCTCACAATCAATTATACACACTAATTCCAAAAGTAATTTTTAATAAACGATCATATAGTTTTACCTTTAGTCCATACACTATGAATCAAATAATATTGTCACTGTCACTCAAGGAAAGTAAAACCAACAACTTTAACTTCAGCATTACGTAATGCTGCTGAAATCATAGAATCACAATATCATCTAGATTGGAAAAGACCTTCAGAAACAACAAGGGGAAATTCTGTGGAAAAGTTCTAGTTCAGCTCATGGCATTTGCTTACAGAAGTCTAGACAGCTGATTGTTACAAAGATTGATACTTTGGTTTTGCACAAACCACCTAAAACTTTCTTTTCTAGCAGTAGCTTTCAGATTTACTGAATTTAAATTGAATATCAGATAAATTTCCAGCACTCACAGAAGTGCTTACACCCTAGCATTAGCTTTAGCTAATACTTCGCCTCCAACAATCGCGATTCTCTCCTAAAACCAAGTCTGAATTTAAAGTTGACCAACCCCATTTTTTAGAGGAAACCACCATCAAACCCCACATAGGCTGATTCTGATCACTGAATAGCATGAACTCACTGTTAATTTCAAGCATAGGCTGGTCTGTTGTGTAACAGCTCTTATTAAGGCAGACAAAGTCTATAACATAAATCAGAGATAAAACAAATAGTAATTAAATTTTGTTATGAGCTGTGAACAGTAAGATGTATTTCTGTGGTAGAACACAAGTTGGTGAATAAAGGTTCCGGTATGAAAAAGAAAACACTATATGTCAGCTTTTGATACGTGTCCATATATCTTTCACATAAACAGTGGTGGCTAATCTTGACTCAGAAAAGAATCTACAGCTGAGAAATGAAGAGTGTCAGGTTTGCAATGAGCTAATGTGGCGGAAGGTCAAGGCTGACAAATCAGCACCAGCCTAATGCCTTGAATATTTCCACTGCAGTGTTAGACTACAAAAGATAAATGAAGAAACTGTCAGCCATCTCCAGTCTAAACAATGGGACAATTTAAAGTGGAGGGAATCATAATGTGAAGCAATTTGTTTCATACTGTACAATCGTGATAAGGAAAGCCTCATTTTTTTCCTATCAAATTGGGGTGTAAAAAGGAGTTTCAGCTGAAAATTTTTCATTGGAATACAAGGCACATTTCAAGGTATCCTTAATGATCAGAGCCCAGTTTTAACCTCAGTGGTACAGCAGATGTGAGAAAACAATTAGTGTTTGGTCATGCAGCGGTCAGTGAAGTGCTGGTACTGCCCATTTGGAGGTGCAGGAGGAAGAGGTGGGTGTCCACCTCATAAAGGATTCCTCCACACTGGGTCTTTAAGGTAACAAATTGAGAGGAGCATGCAAGAGTCAATACTTCACAGAGATTTACTGCTATGTGGTCCTTTGTTCTATCAATGGCACGGTGAGGGTCTTCACCATCAGCCATGCAAGTAGAGCGCGCTGTGAAAAGAATGGTGAGGAAATGGGTTGTAACGTGTATGTTTCACTACATAAAAATGGTACAGTAACAGTTAGTACGTGTTAAGCCCACAGAGTGAAAGAAATTGAAACTTAAAACTCTCTGTGATCTGCTCTGTAACTTCACACTTCAGTTATGGGCTTTTATTTCAGCTCTTTCATGAGTCTCCGAGCTTACAATTCTCTTTCCCATTTTCCAGATTTTAATGAGTCTATCAAGACATTTGTATAGCACTGAGAAGAAGGTTATACAAAGTCTGAAATAAATTCAAATTGGTTTTGAGTACAAGGCAATTTGGCTTAATATGCATCTCCCTCTACTCAAAATGGCTCGTTACTACCACACTCTTCCAAACTCACAGTGGTTGTATTTAAATAAAACAAGTTCCTATTATCTTGTGCTGTTAATAATTCAAGGCCTGATCCTGTTGCCATTAATACCAGTGGGAGCTCCAAAGGGAAGAGGTGTGAATGTGATACGTGTATCATTAGATACACGCCAATAGATAGCTGAGGAGTTCAGAGAGCTGACAGTCTGCAGAAACCTTACTTTGGGGAAACACAGTGAATGTATCTTTTAAGGTATAATTTTATGGTTGTAGTTTTCTCAAACACAGTTATTCCCCATGCACTATTTAATCCCAGTGACACTGAAGAGACAACGTGTTGCACACACTGAGAGATGAATGGTTGGCCTCACCAGGTTTGTCAGCAGTGATGCTCAGATGCAAAGTTCCTGTTGGCATTTGGGATCCATCTCAGGTTTTTTCTTCTGGCACTATTACTTGAACATAATGCCTTCCAGCAGCAGCTCTGTCCCCACTGGTGCACTTGGCACAGCTGCTGGAGGTATGGATGCCTTTGGCATCCAGCAGAACTTGCTGGGACCACTCTCCTTTGAGAAAGGACTGCTCTGCAGTTGTCTCTGCTGATTCTCCTCCATTGCTTTCAGGCTGAAATGGTGTTGTGAAGAAGTTCCACACTGACAGCAAATTCACCAGTGAAACAGCATGAGTTGAAGCATGAAAATGAAAACAAAAAGAGGAAGACTAAGGAGACTGCTCTAAAAATAGTCTGTGCTTTTAGGATGTGTCTCACAAAATGATTTTCAGATGAAGCTGGTGTAAACCAACCAACACAGTTGACCAATACAGGTACTGAAGTGATGCATAACGATCCAGGCCATGCATTTCACATCTCTCTCATTGGAGTTTTAGCTCTCTGGGGTTACAGAGAATGTTTTCTATAAAACTAAGCCTAAGAGTATATTATTTCTCAGAGGACACAATTGTAACAGGCTTTTCCTGATGGCAAAAATCCAATTATTGCAGTAAAGGTTGTGCTCAGTCATTTCTTGCTTCATGTCAAAGCAGATTGTAAAATGAGGTGCATGGGAACTCTGCTGCTCTACCTTTACAGATACAATAGCTTACCTTGTTCATTTTTTCTGTTGTTAGTAAGACAACAGAAGGAAAAACTGAAGGCTAATGCCATCAACTACCAGCCAAGAGTGTAATCCATAGATTTTTTTGTGTTTCTCAACAACTGCAAAGAAAAGTTTAGCATAGATTATACCAAAAATACATTTTTCTTTGCTGACAGATGTGAAGTTATCTTCACCTCTATTGAATTTTTCTTCTTTGATAGTAGTGTACATTAAACTACTACAAGTGCTGTTTCTATTTGCTTGACAGAGAAAAAGAAGGAAAGGAACTCCACTCAAAACTAAAGGCTAAAGCAATTATTCCTAGTGTTACATCTGGCTTCTGCGAAATGGAAGCCAGGCTTGCAAGGAAAGCCAACTTATATTTCTCAAGGATGTAAGAATGAAGACATTGGTGTTTTCTCTGCACCTGTCAGTGGAAATGATATCCCATATTGCAGCCCTGGAACTCATGGCAGTCTAGCCTCAGAGCAAAGAGCTCTTCTTTGAACCAACTGCTCCCTGTTTTCCTACCTTACTGCCATTAATATTTAGTGTTATTACTGGTTCTATTTTATTTTCTGTTTTAGGTTTCCTTTCAGATATTATGAACATGCAGAAGAATGGCACTGCAAGCAATGTTCACTTGGTCTCGCTGTCCCTCCTGTCACACCTGAAAAGCACAGCTTTTTGGGTCATGGGTAACGTTACGCATTTCAGCAGCCATTGCTTCTCTGTCATTAACACTGTACACAGCTACAAGGAGATGACTTGCATTCCTTGCTCAGCATGAACTGGGCCCTGCAGCAGGACATGACTTGGGCAGAACTGGTGCCCAGCAGAACTGCACGCAGCAGAGAATCGGGGTTGTATCCCTATGCCATGAATAAGCTGAAACACAGCCTAAAACCAGGGATTTCCCTGGGCAGCTCACTTGGACCTTCCTTGAGACGACCTAATTCCATTTCAGAAATCTTCTGAGGCGTTTGCTAAATAAGGCTAAATCAAATAAACAAACCAGAAAGCCGCCACAGATTAATGCTGACCTGTGACATCCTGGTCTGAAATGACGCCAGATCCCTCTTCACATTCACAGATATGAATGGGCTTTCTCTGTCAGATGGGAAAGTTTAATTAAGAACAGAATACAGCCTTCTTCCTATTGATGGGGTGAAGCAGCGCTCATAAAGCAGCGAGGAAAAGGCTGGCAAAACCTGACACTAAATTTAGTTTTAACTTCTTTGCATTAAATATATATGTGGAAGAGTAACTGTGCAATATGAATAGTGTATTTGAAAAAGTGCTCAGCACTCACCAAGATGCATTACCTATTGATGGGGAAATGCTATACCCATCACTGAAAATGATGTCTCTCAGACTGATCAGGCTGAAGTCTTTAAGTGAGCACCTGCATCCAGGTGAGACAGCATTAATTTGGGATTGTTCTGCTGAAGCTCGCTATGAGGTTAGAGAGGTAAGTACTTCAATGATGATTTGCTGTCTCCCAGCAGTACAAACTGTGTTTAGACAGGAGTTCTGAAGAACCAACACTAAACACAATGCCTACAGCATATACTTGGGGAAAGGAGGGGTGACCCCTTTCCAGACCCTCAAAACATTTAAATTATCATATTGCATCAATCAGGAAAGAGGAAGAAGGGCTGTACTCAATGGTCCCACCTTCATGCATTCATTGGGGTCAGCAATCTCAGTAAGCAAAGAATCGGATCCCTTTTCAACTTGGGGCCTAGTGTTCAGCAAACATCTAAATCACACCTTCAGCAATAAGTTCCTCTCATTCAAAGCTCTTCTAAAAACAGCACATTATACAAATCTTAGGAAACCTGCAGGAGACAGCCATGTTTTCTATACTGCTCTTAGTAACAGTACTACATAAAAGGCAATAGGAATATGGATGGCAGGAGCCCAGTACTGTATGCAGGCTTGTCGTTGCTTATTCTTCCAAGCCTCAGATCGGGTTTATTTACCAGTCTTGCTGACAAGGGGCGTAAAGCATTTCTTAAACACGGCTGTGAACGCATAGTTAAAAGCTAAACAAAGTGCCACCTCCACTCGTGAGAAAAATGCATCTTTTGGAGGAAAATAAAACCAAAGGAAGTTGACAGGTTTATCTGAAAGTAAACTGTGATAAATAAAATAACCCCTGTGGAATATTCCACTAAACAGTTTTTTATATTCAGACTGCTTTAAATAGCGTGTAGGGTAAATTTGATATAGATGAGATTGCAGCCTCTATTTATTTGCGTTGATACATACAGCAGCAACACAAAACCTCTGGAGTTCATAGAGGAGTCTGTAGCAAATTCGCAAATAACCGTATCTACAGCAACAGTGCATGATGTTCCAGGGTAATACACTGGAAAAAGTTGTCACTTGTTTGGCAATTAACACTGATACAGGAGAAAAAAAACGAACGAGAGGATATTAGCAGATTAATCTCAGTCCCTCTTAGATTGCACTGAAGATGACAAGTTTCCCCTGACTGCTGTCGGATCAGTGCCCTCTGCTGCTCGCTACCTGCATGAACGCTCCCAGCACAGACAACATAGGCAGCTTCTTATCCAAAGGAAGAAACTACACACGCACAGAACCCTCAGTCCCACGTAGCAGCCCTGCCCCGTGCTGACGAAGTACCCGGCCCCATACGAATAGCCCACATCACGGCACTTGGACACTCACAGGGGAAGCAAACACAGCAGGTGAGTAAAACACACAGCCGAGCCCATAGGTGCAAAAATACGTGAGCAAAAACTTACCTGCAGATCTTCTTATGCTGACCAAAGTATCATATGAAATGCTGGACTTTATCCTTCGTAACTGTAATGGTACATGTGTTAAACATGTTTGTTTAAATAATAACCAAAATGCCAACGTGGGACAGAACCTGAGAGCATCTGGGTGTCACTGCATGCAGCAGTGCAGGAGGGAGGGCCGCTCTGCCTCAGCTGGATGTGCAGCCATGCCTGGGGATGATGGCACATGTAGGGTCGTACCCTCAACCAAGGGAATGCCAAACAGGTGTAAAGCTGCAGGAAAGTAGTTAGGCTCCATCAGTTAAATAAAACTGAACTGTAGCTACAAGAAAACAGAACAGTTATGAAAAGAGGAAAAATCCAATAGCTGAGAAATCTGACAGCAGCCCAAGCTAAGTGCTGCCTGCAGGAAGGAAGGGATTGTTCCACCAGAATAAAAAAAATGCATGTAGCAGTTTTTGGAGGCCTATCGATACTATTTACATTTAATTCCTACTTGGTGTCAGCCCAAACTTCCTGCTTATATAAATCAATAGGATTCAGCCAACTTCGAAAAAATATCACCAAAGCCTTTCCCATCTGGGAGCCCAGAGGAGCACCGTGCACTGCATTACTGAGAAACAAACCCCACTCTGCTGTTCACCATTCCTGTATTGTACAGGAATTAGAAAAGAAGCATGCTTTGCTACTCATTGTATGTGCCTATGCATGACCTCCTGCAGCAGCTGGCAGGGGCAGGCTGGCTGTTCCATGCTGGCAGGTGTCCCTGTGTCACCCCTTGTGTTCCACAGCATCACACAGCCCTGCGGCAGCACGTGCTTCTCCATATGTCCATAGCATATTACAAGGGTCAAAGCAAGGTCCCTTGCATATGGGCTGCTGAATGTTTTCAGCTGTCCCTAGAGGCGCTCCGTCTCAAAACACAGCTCTGAGATGGAGTGTTGGCACTCGTGTGGCTGCACACATGGCAGTGGGGTGTTCTTAGTTAGGGGGCAATGAGAGCAATCCCTAATCCATTAGACTGAGAAATGGAAATGAATAGCTGCTGAATCCTGTACAAAAGCACAGAATGGCTTAGGTTGGAAGGGATCTTAAAGATCATCTAGTTCCACTTTTCTTTTTTATCTAATGATAAAGCAGATATCTACAATAGAAATAGATCTATCATTAAAGAGATACTGGGATGGGGCAGGAAAGGTCCCCATCTCAGTGGCTGTGCCCCATTCAGCCCAGCCTGCTGCCCACCTGGTGCATCTCAGCGCAAGGAGGGCTCACAAAAGTGCAGCTTAGTGGACAAATGGAGGCTGCAAACAGCGGATTTTGTGCTTGTGGACTCAATTGGGACCCCCATGCTAGGGCTCCATGTGCTGTGGTTTATTAGTGGCACAGCCCAGACAAGCACCAGTTCAGTTCTGGAGCACCACACCTAGACCATTTGTTGGGAAAGCTCAGGAAAACACAGAAAGTTACTTCCCACTGTGCTCTTAGGTAGGACATACTATTTCATTGGGGTGTTTTTTTTTTTTTTGCTCTTCCAAGTTAATTGAACTCCTGAATGTGCCACTTCCTCACAAATCTTTTCCCTTCCCTAAGTGAAATGTCAGTATTAGTGCTGATTCAGTGCCACTAATGTCTGCAAGCACAGAGCTAACATTTAAGCACAACGGTATTGCTGGCAAGGTACTACTTGGCAGAATGAGAGCAAAAAGTTTGGCAACTATGGACCACCATAAGTAGCAGATGTTTTTAATGCCAGCTTCTCTCTAATTGTAAAGCAGTAGCAACAGCACAGCGTGAAAGGAGAATACCATAAATCTCTAACGTGGTGACTAGTCCATGAGCACATAAATTCTGCCACTTGTTAGCAGAATTGGCTGACAATCTGCATGATCCACTTAAGAGTGTGGTCTGCATCTCTGCTCCGCTGCCTATTGATGGGCAGGGCGAGCTGGGGCTGGGCTGCAGCTCCTGCACCGCTACAATTGCAGGGACCAGTATGGAGTCCAAGGATGAATCTTGCATACAGCAAAACCTTGGTGCCAAGCGTCTTTGCTCAGCAGTGGAATATGAGCACATATAATTAAACATCTCTGGTTTTCAGGCTACGCTGGCAGTAATGGGCTTTTCCCCTCACTTGTAGGTAATGCAGCCTATACTTGAACAGGCTGTAAGGGTCAATACTTTGAAAAGGTTTTCACCCCACCAGCTTAATTTTAGCTTTGTGTCCTCTCTTCTAAATGCAGCCATGCACCGTCTGTTTTCCTCTATGGCACTGTAAAAACCTCGGTGCTTTCATCCCCTCCCTTAGAGGCAGCAGAGCTGAGTCAGCAGCCACTGCTCTACCCCAACCTGTAAACATGTGCTCAGAGCCTCCAGTCCCATCTATCCGTGTTGCTTCCACTAAATAGCAGGGGTTAGATTACAAACATAGGAATCATGCCTTTGACCCAACGTGGAAAGCAATGCTTTATGAAGCATTTATTTACTGTTCTGACTTCTGGAGGGAGATACTTCATATAGGACGCAGAAGTTTCTGTTTGGATCGCGCTGCCCAAGCACCTTCTAACCCACAACTAGTTTTTAAAGTGGGGGAGGCCAATTCTTAAGGCTTGGAAAGCAAACTGCAATTCAGAAGGAAAGAAAGTCCTGTACATTCATAAAAGTAAAATGAAAAAAGTATCTTCTTAAACCTTACAGAGGAATGTGAACTGAATTAACTATTGAACTATTAACTAATGAACTATTGATAGGGAAACCTGTTGGCAAGCTGGTTGCTAACGGTGTACACAGCTGGCCTTACACACCTGGCTACTATTTTAAACAATTAAGGACAGGCTGCCAGTCAACTTAAAAAGCACCATCCTAATCAGTACAGCTGAGTTGAGTTGCTCGGGCTACAGACATTGTTTGTCCAATTTTTTATATCCTTCATTATAAAATTAGAGAATATTGACTTGACATACGACGGCCAATGACAGCGCAAGAAGTTTGCTCAGCTTTGTTCCTTGGTAGGCAGTGCACATCTCGGCCCCTATACATGCTATCTGAAAACTGGAAGGGTATTTGCTAAGGACAGAGAGAAAACTGCCAAAGAAGTCAAAACCCATACTTCTGCCTATTACAGTACTTCCCAAGACAGAATCCCCTGAAGGAAGAGCTTGTGAAAGCGGGTGCTGCTTCTCTCTCTGACAGAAAATGGATTGACAGATTCTGTATTTATTTTTAAAAAATGCCTAACTAAGCAGCATTAGTCACCCATCATCCATAGTCCTCTGTATAAGTGAGAGCGCATGAAGTTACAGTCTGCAGAGAAAGCAATTACAATACTAATTTCAAAATGATAACTAGGACCAAAAAAAATCAGCTAATTTAAGAAATTCCATTATTTTAGATCCCGATTATGAGAACTACTTCACAAACACCGAAAAACATCAGTCACCTATATAAGCTTTAAGTGAGCTCCCTGGAAGGCACTACAGAGAGCGATGGCTGTGTAGCAAGGCATTGCAGCAGTAAACAACGTGCAAGACTTCAAGTCTGTCGAGCTGCAAGTTTGACCGTGAAATAGACAAGATCCCCAACATGGGTGAGCTAGGCACACAGGCAGCCCTTTTGTTTAGTTACCTCTACTGGCATCTTTGCACTGAAAGTCAAAGAGCTACACTTCACGATCCTGATCTACTTGCCATGATCCTGTACTGTACAACTGGGTGTTGCTCACGGCCTCAATGAAGCCCCTTGTGATTCTCACCTTGAAGGTTTCATGGATCCACACAAATCTTGGCTGGAGTGGGCCATGGGGGGGTCATCATTTTCCCTCTCGTGGTCAGCCATGGTTTTTTCTAGCAGTCTTGAAGATCTCCAAGGACAGAAGTTATGCATTTTTCTGAGCAGCTGGCTTCAGTGCTGCTTGGTGAAAACCTGGGAGGAAACTCCCCATCCCTTTTCAAAGTGCAGACGTGGAAGAAATCTTGTAGCTCACTCCAGCTTTGAAAGAACGTGGAGGGCAAAGTCACAGCATGACAGTTAAAAGTCCCACAGGGCTCTGGCTGTCTCCTTATCTTTGCTTACTGCTGGCAAGGTGAGGCCAGTAACCTCTACACTCAGCTCTACTGATTTGTGCCACCACTTCAACACCAACAAGAGCTTATGCCCTAATTTAGATTTCATGCCAAATTCTTCTGATGAAATGGCGACAATATGATGATTGCCTGGTCAGTTCATTTAATAACGAAATCCAATTGTATGCCAAAAACGTTTCCCTTAAGAGCTATTTTTCTTCACAGCATATAGAACTATGGGAAATATGGTGGCCTGCCATCCTCTGAGCAATACAAAGTATTTTATCCCAATTGTAAAGCTGCCAAAAACACATGGAAATCTGTTCCTTCAAACATTAGCAAGATTGATGGGATGTTGTATTCTAATTGCACTGACTGGTTATGGTTTAACTCTTTTTTTTTTTTTTTTAGCAAAAATATTTCCCATTAAATAAAGTAATAATGCTAAAAGCAGTATTAAAAATAAAATAAAAAGGGGCAGAGGTTCTTTGAAAGATTCCAAGGGGCTTCCCACTTCAAACCACTCTCTTAAATGGAGATTCTTTTGTGAAAAAGGAGGAGCTGGTGATCACTAAAACCAGTTTAAAAGTTGTCTTCAAAAGGAAAAAAATATATATATCCTCCATTCCAATAATCTTCACTAACTTCTAAATATCCATAATTGGTCACAGAACTGGCTCTTTCTTCAGAGGGGTTGGAATACAGATGTGCCTCAATCTGATGGGTTAAACTACGTCTTGTTGAACAGAATGCCTAGGACACAGTGCAGCTGGGAGCCCTTCAGAGCAACAGTGTTCTGCAGAAGCTGTATCTTTTCTGTTGGAAAATAAGCCAAAGTGCTGCTTCACTCTCCATCTCTGTCATATAGTATCACCCAAATGAAGACATGACTATAAGCTGCCAAACGGGAGCTGTATTGATTTTCTTGAACTTCTGCCTGTGCCTTCAGATCTGACAGATTCAAGTTTCTGATCCCAGTTCAGCAGCCCCATCCTTCATCCTTCCCCATCTCCATCCTTCAACCTGGGCAAGAAATAGGTAGAAGGGGCGACCATATGTTTGGGTTTTCAGTTCATTAACTCCTTGATTGTGCAAAACCTTTTAATAGATACCGCGCCATGAAACTCACACAAAGATGTATTTTGTGTTGTCTGGGAGAACCCTATTAAATGCTGTCTCCAAAGAAATATTCCAACCTTTTGTGAATCAGCATGACACTTAAATGAATTATTCATGCAAAGCTCTGCAAGATGGGCAAGTTTCCTGCCAAGACTTGCACAGTGAGGGGTGTTATAAAGCTCAAATTGGGATGTGGAGAGAACTGATGGAAAAGATTTCAAAGATCATCTCTGTTAAAAATAAAAAAAAAATAAAAAGACACGAATTCAAGAGAATTTGTTCTCTTCACAGAAGTAGGCCTTCTAAATGTCCTGCTTCACATTCACCACAGATTCTTCAGGTTTAAAATGTGCTCTCATGCAGATACATACTTTTAAATGAAGCTGCTGGGTGATGTCAGTGCAATTCATGAGAAGCATTGACATGTTACTCATTTCAGTGACCCTTAATGAGGCTTCCTCTCTGGAAACTCAGGTAAGATTTCCCTCGCCATCTTCATGGAGTTCCTGTCCACTGATGTTGCAGAGCTCTTCCTACATTACCCAGCACAGGACCAACCAAGAGCTTCCCCATGCACATAGAAGCGGACCTGGGGAAACAACTGAGTCTAAGAATAAAATTTGCACCGTTTGTCCAAAAGTTGAAGTCTTTGATTTTTACCCATATTTGTAGTGTTTGATACTGACAAAAAAAAAAAAAAATAAAGCTTCTGCCAGCCACTGTTGGCTCATGCTACTGATTGGGAATGGGCTGGGCCTGGGGAAATGGAAGGTTCCAAGTGGAAGGAATCAATATGAGACATCAGGAATACAAGCAGTCCAAAGGCCAGCTGTGAGCTTCGCAGGCAGCTCATGTACCTCTCCTTTCCTACTCCCCATTTACCTTCTTCCCAACAAGTGCACTACCTTGAACAACTGATAATTCAACCTCACCTTAAATAATACTACAGATAGAAGGACTGCTGTTGTTAATGCAAGGCTACTTGCTGCCACAGAACACTGCTGTGGGGGCATTTGCACAAGGAAAAAAAAATGCAAACATGGATGCTCAGCATGAGTGATTGTTGAGCACATTTAAATATTTAGTTCCACAAATAAGTGAAGTCTATTTTAATTTTAGCTTAGACAGCACTGCTATCTCACTGAAGTAAATTGCAAGTCCTTTTCTATTACTGTACCCAACACTGACACTTTAGAAACATTACAAAAGCAGTGGGAATGTAATGAAAAATACATATATAGTACTGAGATTTCTGAGCTATCCAAAGTGCTCTTTAAGATCCTGCAGATAATCTTCAGGGAATAATCTAAACAGCTCTGTTGTCTAAAGTTACATTAAATGACTGCAGATCATGCTGTGATTGAAAAGCCATGCCCCAAAATGCTGATCATTTTGATTGGATGCAGGTTCTGTTTCAGCTCCTTTCAAGGTCCTTAAGAACCACTTAATGAAGAAAAATAACTAAAACCACCAGAATGATCGTCTTTGCATGTTTCTATCTGAAATACAATACAATTATTTTAGAATATTTTTAGATATAAGGAAAAATTCTTTTACAGTGAGGGTGGTGAGGCTCTGAAATGGGGCGCCTAGTGATGTTTTGGTGCCCCCATCCCTGGAGACATTCTGGATTAGGTGGCTCTCAGAGGTCTCTTCCAACTCTAAGAATTCTATGATTCTATTTATCTGTGAAAGGAACTCCTAAGAGGATCAGATGAAAAATAAAATATTTGGTAACCTTCGTGTCTCCATTTTGGCATGATCTCACGCATGGCCATACCCCAAGGAGCAATCCCTCCCTGGGCTGTGCATCTGAGGGCAGCAGCTCCTTTAATGTTCCACCAGTGGAAGTTCTGCTTCCAGATCAGAGGGAGTGCGCTTTTGGAAGAAAGTTCACTCTTTTCATCAGCATTGGGTCTCAAAAGGATTTCTCTGGTACCTGAAAATTCATGGCCCTGTTCCAGCTTCAACAGAAGTGTTGTTATGGCTGCAGCATCCACAAGGTATGTTTTACAAGAGAAGCTACATTTCTTTACAATTTCTTTGCATTTAGTAAAAGAAAAAAGGACTTAGGCGCAGTGCAGCCCAGGAGAGTGACTTATTAGGTTGCACCACGTGCAGGTTTTATGCCTGGTACCATGAAATGTTATGGTGTGAAGCTGCGCTCAGCTTGTGCTGGAGATGTGCATACTTTGCCTGAGAGAAGAGCTCTGGGATATTTTGGAGATCAGGTCTCACACGAAAAAGAGATTATAAACACGTTACTACTTGTCCTAGCCTAAAGTATATTCAGCAAATAAATCTTAAGGTTCTGTAAATAAGGTTACTACACATAATCCCACAGGTACCAACCAGTATTATACGTGCATAATAAAGCTTAAGATCTTACTCAATTCTCAGGTATTGTATGAGGAAAGATACTGCCAGATTCTCAAGGGTCAAATATTTCATTCAAACGCAAGGAGATATTATCATACTCTGAATAGATACAGTAGTTAGTTTGTACAGCATCTCATAAAAACGTAATTTGAAGACTTCAGGAGGAAAAGAAGTGCTTTAAGGAACACAGGGAATATTTATGTAGCCACACAAATTACTTGATTGACTGGGATTGTCTTTTCAGGATGATTTTAGAGACTGAAGTCACTCTTTGCAATATGACTTTTGCAATTATTATCATCTCTTGCATTTAGAGATATTGAAATTTGGTTCATGAACACGCAATTATGATTAAAGCAGTTCATCTTTTTGGCCCATTAATTCATCACAGCAACAAGCCAAATTCCCGTGCATGGAAATTCCAAAAGCAATGGAGCTGGGCCAGCTAACCTCACTGCAACACAGCGAATACCCCCACAAGGTGAACATATCACCTGGGCTTAAATATGCACTTTTAAGGTGTAAAGAGTTGGTGTGAACTGCAGTCTGAAAGCAATGACCCAAATATCTCCAGAATTGAGTTAGAGCCCTTCAACAAAGGCTCACCATTTAAAGACTCAGAAACAGGACCCTCATCCAACAAAGTGCCAAAATCCATCTGAGTGCTCTTATTGCTGCATCCAGCACTGCAGCCAATAGCCAGCCCACCACAGGCACGCACTTGCTACTCATGCCCACATTGGGAGGCAGTGATTTAAATGACCCACGGAAAGGTCTCATACAACCAAAGCACAGAATGAGCACCTCAGAAATCAGAGCTACCTGGGAAAATGAAGTGGTGTTCACATTTTCTAACCAATTGTGAAAATCAACTCAATGATGAATTATTAATGTGAAAGAGACATGTTTTTCTCATGCTTTGCCAAAGTTGATCTAGCAAATTCCTTCTCTGCTCTGTTTCCCTGAGTGAGCTGTCTCTCACAGCAGCATGAGGCATGTTTTACTGAAGATATATCGTTGGAAAACTTGCATTAGGTAAGACTGTGAGATTCAAATCTTATGCAGAAGGGCTCTAGGACTGGAGTGTTAGTATACTTACTTCATTATTAAAGTTAATGAAGGCCATTGCTTCAGACAAGAAGATATGCTTATCACACTTGTATCTTATCTATCATTACTACGTTTAGTCAATAGACAATGATGCTGAACATATCAGTGCAAACATACCTAATTTTTTACCCTGAAAGCTAATCAATAATATTTCTGTTAGCATACTTCAGCCTAAACATTGGAAACCAGTGACTGGAAAAACGTAACTGATATTTCCTCCTTGTCCCATATTCGTGGGTACTAAATCCTGATTAAGAAGACTGCTAAGCTATGTAATTACACATTCATATCACATACCAAAAAAAAAAAAAGAAAAGGTATTCTGAAAATGAGAGCACAACTCAGATAAGTCATTAGGCAGCAAGTCAGAAAGCTAAACAGTGTCCACATAGGACTCCTTGCATTTACACTGGTCACAAAGAGGTATTGTCCTGAGTGTAATTCTTCTGTAATATTCAAAGCTATGATTGCATCAATTGATAATGACTGAAGCACGAATGTAAAGTCATTACCACTTTCCAAGAAAAATGGCAATAGTAAAAATAGGAGAAAACAAAAATGGAAGGACTATATAAATGTCTGACAAACGATGTGGCTGTAGCCTTTGAGCTGGAGCTGCCTGCCTGCGTGTGTGCTTTCATCACCTGTGCAGTGCTCTCCAGGAGATGCTGCTTGAGCAGCAAGAGCTGGAGGCAATGCTGGCCCTGCTGCACAGATCAGCCTGGGTCAGGGTCCCAGGGCTGGAATTCTGCTCTTTGCTCTTTCTCCTCCTAGCACCAGACTGCTCTCTCTGCTAAGTTTTCAATGAAGAAGACCACAAGTTTCACAATATTAACTCAACAGAGGCGCCCCCCAGTTCATCCTAGCAGACAGCAGAGGGTGCCATGTTGGTACACGCCAATGATAACCAGCACACAAAGCCACATTCCTCCACTCCTACCCCCTGATCTTCCACTTACAGCTCTAAAACATCACAGCTTCAAAGGCCATGACAGAGAGGTGCTGCAGGTGGCTCCCAGTGCTCTTCTGCGACTGATGTGCCTTTGAAAATCAGTCAATATTCACTGCTAAGAAATCTCTATTTCATCTGTTCCCCTTGGCTATAGCTCTTCACAGGTACACATATTAAAGAAGAGAACAAATCAGGTTATATGATCAAAATTTCATATTAAGCTTCTGATAATTCACTCCCATGTGACTCATATAGGAACCAGAGCCCTTAAATGAAATTACAGCTCCATGTACTACAAAATCATCTGCCAATTAATATATGTTAGCACTAACACCAATGAAAGTCAGCCTGACAACGCTCAAAATATGTGCATATTACAATAGTGAAGACTTCATTAGAAACCCTTTAAAAAAGTGACTTCCATACGTTTCATAAAAATTGAATGCTGGCTGCTCATTGATTCTGCTTTTGCTTCATTATGGAAAGCACATTTGAAAGCATTAAAAGAGTTACACACTATGTTTTATCTTTTTCAGGACTTGGAAGCAGAGAACAACGTGACAGCTGGCCAAAGAACAAATTATTTCCCATTTTAACTCCAACTGGCTACAACTGGCAATATCATATCAATTAATGATATTCTGAACAGTGCTGATGCCATTAAACAATATTGCAGTTGCAAAGATGCTCTCTTTTGTCAGTTCTTTAGGGGCAAAAGCAAAAAAGCTTTCATAAGGGAAAAAAAAAAAAAACCAACAAAAACATACACAATAAAGTTCATTTCCTTTATGGAACATATTAAAAAGCTTTAAGATCTAGAGAAATCATGCATACTCAGAAAAATAAAAAAGTTAGGTAATTGTTTTGGGTTGAAAGGGATTCAATTCTACCAATTATATTCCATTGAGTGGGAACCTGTTGATTAGAAATTAACTTATAAATCTGACATGCTTCCACCCAGATCAATGCAATTCTATCGACTAGCCAAAGGAGCATTGATAATCAGGCTCATTAACTTCATATAAGCAGAAATTGATTTACCGGTCATGAGGAAGAGCCAAATTAGACTCCCAGATATATGTTAATTCTAGTAGACCTCCATGCAAACATTCTGAGTATGAAGATCTCCAGTAAATATTTTAACAATCTTAAGAACATGATGAATGAGCAAAGTTGCAAAGTTTTGCTGTCTGAAAGGAAGGAGAAAAACTGCAATTTGGAAGGAAGGAAAGGATAGGAAAAGTCAAAGGAAAGTCTGTGAAAGTGAAGTACTGGAAACAAATACATTCTAGAGACTGCAGCAAGGTGTAACCTCAGCACAGCAGGGGGAGACGAATGGGTTGTCAAAGCTGTTCTGAGCATTCATACCTTCAGAACAGCCCTGTACTGGGATGATTGTCTGTTGCACCAAGGGACTTCAGCCTCCTGAAGTGTTTTTTATGAGTAGCTAGATCGAGGAGACAAATATTGGCCTATTTTTTGAGAAATATCAATATTAAACTTCATCTGCCCAGGAATTAAATGGATGGTAGAAAACCTGGGGGAGAATGGTGAAAAAGAGAGGGGAAGTGTTCTACAAAATGTGAGACCTGTATTTTTCCCCAGTGAAAGGTTTGAAGGACTTCATTTAGTTTTGATCTTTCAAAAATGGAGGATATTGATTTAAACTCCAAACGCAAATGTCATATGTGCTCTCCTAATGAAAATTTCACTTAAAAAAAAAAAAAAAATAATACTTAAATATATGTAGTAATGATGAAATTTGTCAAACGCACCTTTACTCCTAAGAGAGATGCTTTTTTTTTTCCCCATTTCTCCTTACCTTCAGGTGGAAAATCAGGATAGTTGTATCCAAACAGTAGTCTTACTCTGCAATCTCAGAAGCTCTTCCAAAGTACCTACAGGACTGTGGGATTCTGATGACCTTTATGACCTTTCTTTTTTCTTTTTTTAATAAAGATGTAGGTGGTTATTTTTTAACTTTATTTTATTTACTTTTATCATTTTAACATTTTAAACTTTGTAAATGCATCATAAATGTACAAATCGTACTGTACAGTGTACAGAAGATTCAACAAATAACACAGGGCAGGTAGTGTTACTAATGGAATTAATTAATTTAGCAATGAAAGGAAGTTAGAAAGGAATCTGGGCCATGCAGGATTTCAGTGGCACCTTAAAAACTGGGAGGATCCTGGATGTTCCACAGTACTTGAGAAAACACCACACCTGGAAAATATTTTTAGATTTTGCAGAGTTTGCAGATACCTGTGCATTCTGACTGCCAGTGAAGATGCTAAAAATAGGAGTCAAGGTAGATTTACACTGTGCCTCCCAAAAATAGCCTTGTAGCCTGCATTTAGACAGCTACAAACAATAGAGGAGCTTATGTAGGCCTCACCTCTGAGCCTGGTGGTCAAGCAGACCCTGTAAACCTGAAGGGTTGACTACCAATTTCCCATTTTGTTGCAGATGTACATTTCTTATTCCCTTGACTGTTCAAAACAAGATGCACTGCTGCCATGACAAAACCCATCAAAGTCACCAGCAAAGCTCTTCTGAACTTTGTGGCCACTAGCTGCAGCCCAGAACAGACCAGCCAAGGTCATTCCCAGTTCAAAGGGAAGATAATTTTATAAAACCAATAGAGATTATTACAGAGAAATCCAGTGGAGAAATTTGCTGCAATGCTAATTTAAATGCTCAATAATTAATAAGCCTGATGCAGGCTGTTTTTATCCTGAGCTCTCCAAGTCCAAGCTGCAGCCACTCCATTTTCTGCCACCATTATGAATCATTAGAGATCATCTGGAGAATCCTTTGCCTTTCCCCTGCAGCTCCAATATAATGCCAGCTCTATATGGCTGAACTGCAACCCTTTAATTACTCTGCTAATTTTTCCCTGAGCTGCCCTGAAATTTCAGCTGGCTTTGTAAGTCGTGGGCAGCAGAACAGGATGGCAGCATCGCTGCCTCGCCTTCCCCAGCAGCAGAGAGAAAGAGCAGTGCTCTGCTCAGACTTACTCAGCCATTTCCTATTGTACGCTGATGCTCAGGATAAGATCTCCTATCCTGCAAGAATCAGCTACATTCATTATTCTTGGTTATACGACCTTACATTTTGCGGTACGAAACACATATTGATTGAATACTCATCTGACAGGCCTATAATTACTCAGGTCATCCCATTTGCCCTCTTTAAATAATGGCAGAACACGAGTTTTCATCCAGCCTACTGAAGTTTCCCTAGCGATCCAAGACTTATTAAAAATAAACATTAATGATCCAAAGAGTAGCTCAGCCAGCTCTTAAAAATTTTAGGTGCCCATTACCCAGACTTGTCCATTTAACAGAGCCCAGCTTCACGAGCTGTCACTTAACCACCTCTTAACCACTCCAGATGTAAACGGTCCCCCCCTGCCAGACAGCAGTATTACCGTGCCAGGGAGGATGGCAGCACCGACAGCAAATCCCCTGCTGCACTTGTTGCACTTCTTGTCCATCCTGTCCTATCTAAAGAACATTATAAACCAGGCTTAGACTTGCTGGCCATACATTTTCTTATGCCCTTTAACCCTCTACCTCACCCTATCCGACTCCCAATGGATTCATATTTTCTGTTCTACATTCCCAACCACTTGAATTACAGTTTGATACAGATTCTTTTGCTAAGGGCGAGGGGAGGAATTTAGGGAGTTTTACTCTTTCCACCTGTGCGCAACTGGATCTTCTGGAGAACAAAAAGTAAATTACTGAGACCTCTTTCCCCATTAGCACACATCAGATGTAATCAAGTCATGCACCACACAAACCACTCTCTCCTCGTTCAGTGATCAGTTGCTCTCTTGCCATGGAGACGAGATCTGCCACAAGAGCTTCCTTCTTCTGGTTGCAATGCACCTTCGCCCAAGGAAATGTCAACCAGTTCTCTCATCCCTGGAGCCCTCCGGGTGGAGGAATGACCCACAGCTCTGTCCTCCAGTCCCACCACCCTCCCACCCTGCAAACACAGCTAACAGCATCCTGTGTGGTTTGTTTTCCCAGCAGGCATGGCCAAGTGCCCCAGCTTGTATTTTAGCTGTTAAAAAACTGAACTCAAACGCTGATGGCTCATTTGTATTAATTGTCTGTGACTGACAAGGGTAATGCACTCTGATCTAAGTGCCATTTCTCCATGCTTTCTGCTTGCTTCCTTCTTCCAAAAGAGCAGAAAGAGCCACTAATTGTCATATTCAATACTCTATATTTCCTGCAAGCAATACCAATTTAATTAAATTTACATGGTCATAAGTGACCGGCTACAATTCCTCTTGTCTGTTTATACAGGGCACTAGAATTGATGAATCTCCATTTCATTGCTGACATCTTCATGTGAAGTGCTCCCTCAGTCTCTTCCTGACCTTTTTTTTAAAGCTATTTTCTACCCTTTGCACTCTGCTACTCACACTGCATAGCTGAGAGGGTTGGAAAAAAGGTCCTCTTCTTCCAGAGGGATTGGAGAGCAGTTCATAAAAACCAAACCTCCATACGTGCCATTACCTCAACCAGCAGCTCAGTGCCAGAAAGAGGGAAAAGAAGGAAGGAGAGGAAGAAAGAGGAGGGAGAAAGAAAGAGGAGGAAGAAGGCCTCTTCTGAAGAGGAAACAATAGCAAACTTATTGGGGAAAAAACATAAAGGAAGTCCACCCTGCTGAGTTGAGAGATACACAAACCGACAATAAAAGTGCAGCTCAAATTCAATATCTTGTAAGCATCACATCAGAGCTTGTGCCATGTCTAATTCACCTTGAATTGAAGTCATCACATTTTATTTTTCATGAGAAGTGTAAGAAAAATAAAGGATGTTTGGGTCTCTATGAAAATAGGGCAAATCTTTAGAACAATGGTAAATTATTTCTAATTCATTGCAAGAGAGTCATAAAATAAATGACATAGAGCTGTCAAGTAAAATTTATCTAAACAGCCCTACAAATCTCAGGGGGAAACTTCCTTCTTCTGCAAAACAGTTACAAGGAAGTGGGTCAGCTGTATAAATCTAAATGTAAATTCCTCAGCAAACCATGACTAAATCAAACCACAAGGAAATCTCAGATTGAATATCTGACTTGATTTATATTAAATGCAGACATCATACTTGAAAGGTTTGCAATGAAGGCAAACAGCTTCAATATAAAGACTTCTTAACAGCAAGTGAGGGGTTTATGTCAGACCCCACTGCAAAAATCAGACATCCTTGCATCCACATTGACCACAGCGGCAGAGCAGCAGAAGATGGAGGCTCTTTAACCCTCATCAGGCTTGAGCTGGGTTCCCAGAGCTGTCTTTCTGCACCCTTACCTGCTAGATGGGTCCCACTGTACAGCTGTTATGGAAGACAGATAGACATATATATATATATATAAAAATTTATATATATATTCATTGCGCAGATATATATACACATATACATACACTTATATGTATATATATATATATATTTTATGCCTTGGCTGCTGTGTGCACACCTGACCTCCATCAGAGCAGCCCTCAGGCCATTCTCTCCAATTCCTGCTGTGGCTGCTGCAGGAGTTCTGCAGAGGTAAAGGCACTGGAGGAGCTCAGCCACTTTCTTCTCATCAGACAGCTTTTTCCTGTAGCAAGGAGATTGTCTTCAGAGTTAGCAGTGAAGATGCATTTGATATGGAGCAGAAGCAAAGCAGACTGATTATACCAGTGTTGCCATGTGTGTTCAGTCAGAGGCAGAACTCAAAGCAGCCAAAAGGCAAATCTGGCCCAGTTTCTCCTCTTTCCCTCCGGGGAGAACTCAATCAAGAATTGATTAATGCTTGAATTCTCATCAAGAATTAATAAGTTCCTGATGTGGTGAAAATGAATAGTCTCAGAGAAGCAGCTAGGCTTGTTGCTTTGTGCGGGGGGAAAGAAAAGATGTTTGGCAACTCTGATGCGATGTCTGAGCTACAGAGAGGGGGGAGATTCTGAATTCCCTGCCTGTTTATGCTTTTTTAATAACATAATGAATGAACTGACTGAAGGCCAGTTCTCACAGATTGGAAGGGATGGTGTTTCCACCGCTGATTTCTCAAGCTCGTGAGTGATGCTCAGACTCCCTACAAACATCTTAGGAGAGACCTGGGCACACCCCTTTGCAACCACAGCAGGAGTTAGATCCTAGTAAAGAGGAAACCCTGCAGCTCGGTGTGCTTTGGAAATGCCTTAAGGCTTGTGCTTCAACAAAGCTTTTTCAAGGAGAGCAACTAATGTTAAAAAAAGAATGGAGGAGATTTCTTGCAATGGGATTTTAAAAAAAATATTTATAAATGAATGTTGGTCCATTGTCCATTGGTTGGAGCATCCACTGAGAAAGGACTCTCCCAACCTCGGCCAGGTCAGGCCTCTGTGTCACACCTCAGTCCCAGGGTCCTCGTTCCCAGGCCATCCTGCTGGGCCCCAGTCCCACCACTATGGGAACATTGGAGGAGAACGCACCCCAGTGACCTCCTGCCCCCATATGTCCTGCCTGGCCACACCTGCAGAAGCTGCAAGGAGGCAGATCTGTCTGGAAATCTGCTGCTCACGCAGAAGATGCTCTGCACAGTTAGGACTGAGCTGTAGGTGCACACATCTGGAGAGACAGTGAAGGGTAATATCGAAATACACCTGCTCCTATAGAGAAATTGGATAATAAGCACTTGCACAGGTCAGGTTGCTGCTTTTAAACAAGAGTTTCAGAGCTGGACTGCAAAAAAAAAAGCAGCTGAAGTTTCAAGAACAAAAAGCAGATGCTGAAACGCACTTAAGAGTTGAGCACTGGAGGCAAGAGAGAAACATTATTGAGGTAGGGAGAAGGCTTCTTTCACTCCAGGAGGGAGAAGAGGCAGGGAAATAATAATCTCAGGTGGTTTCCTACAATCACTATGTCCTCAAATCCTTCCAGAGGGCACAGTCAAGGAGGTTACAAAAGTTATTATCTGAAGAGACACAGGAACAAGCAATAACCCTGGCACAATTGCTGCCTGTAATTATCTTGAAGCATTTCCTGGAAGAGTCATCATGCGAGTTGCAACATCTGCCTATTTCCCCCATGTAACCACAGCAACACTTGTTTTTCTGCTCCCACTGGCAAAGAACGGAGGGAATTGGGGATAACAGCAGAATGTGGAACGCTGCATTTGGGCCCATAGGAGCACTGGTTCCTTTTATAAAATAAAATAATTAAACAACAGTTATCAAATAGTGAGCACCTGGAATTTACCACCCAAGAACTTCAGTCCCCTTATCTTCTCTTATGGGCCCCAGCTCCCAACCACGGTCCTTTAGCAGGGGAGCAACACAATCCATATGTAAAAACCCATGTTTGCAACAAAAGGTCCGAGTAGCACTCAGCCCAATAGCAACAGCTCCATTTGGACTATTTGGGAGCGTTCAGGAATAGCCCACCTGCTGACTTTTGCCAGAACATAGCCAATGGGCTTTGCTGCTGTAGTACAGCTCATTCCCTTGCCCAAGAAAAGCATCACAACATGGTGAAACTAGGGAAAAACCACAAAACCACTCAATATTTTCTCACCCCAAACCTCAGTATAACTGCATACAGTGGGACTACACAAATACAGTCAGAAAGTGACGATGATAAGAACATTCTTAGCACCTTCCTCAGCTGCCTGGACAACTAAAATAACACACACAGCCCACCCCCGAAGAAAAGAGAAGAATAAAAAGAGACATGCTGCTTCAAGACTAATTGAACCAATAATCAAAGGCTGTCTCTAATTCCTGGACTAGGAGGTCAATTACTGAAATAAATTTGACAGCAGATAGATGGCAACAGTGTGCAATTACCATTTAAAGACTTGATAATTATGGCAAGAATTAGTCTGTATTTTCAACTGCAGCAAAAAATCCATCGGTTTTTAGCAGTTATTATCATGATTATAAGAAGAAAAGGTTCGGCTCTGTCTTGTCAAACTGACAGAAACTTGAAAATACAATGGGCACTGATAACAGGCTGATGAAATGAGCCGGTTGAGTTTAAAAGTTTCTTTTCCTTATGTGGAAACTTAAATCACAGACGGGAGAAAACATCTGGCAGGGAGGGATGTAGATAAATTTACATTCATAAATAATAGGATTGAGAAACTCATTTTTATGAGATTTGCCAAAATTAGTCAGTCTGCTCATTCAGACAAACTCCATTTTGAAAGCTAGAGGCACCGTCACAGTCCCGTGCATCTGAATAATTCAGGCATCCACCTCTGCTGCTGGAACCATTAGGTTTGTGCTCTTGGTGTTTAGGGTTGGCTTTTTTGTGTGATTTTTGAAATCTAAAGCTCTCAGTAGAACAGGAATCATGCTTGATGACTTTTCTGCGTTGGGGCCCATTGTAATTTTTTCCCAGCTGAAACAACCCACAACCAAAAGAGTTAAACACAGGTCTGGAGTCCTGTGAACTCCAGACAATCATAGGCAGACATTCCACCTTGTCACAAGCATTCTTTACATGCAAACTTCAAACCTGCGGATCGGTTCTCCTCTCCCTTTATTTCAAAGTCTCAAACTGCTCAGAAACGTTAGAATCGTTAAGGTTGGAAAAGACCACAGAGACCATCAAGTCCAACCATCACATCGACCCAAGGCACTGGGTTGGAGCATGACAGAAACAACCCATGGCTCTTGGTGAATGAGCTTACAAACCTGCAGTGCTTACCCGTTGGGCAGCAGGGCTGATGAGTGAGACCAGTGGCATTTCCCCAAGGTGTCCGAGGTACATTGCTGTAATTCCATTTCCAGCAGGTGGCTAAAGTCCCAAAATAATGACATTTTATTGTACAATCGAGGAAAATAATAAAAGATTTGATTGTTAGAAAAAATGCTCTGCTCTCAAAATAGTGCCAGTTTGGTATGAAGAGCAAAATACCAACATGTTATCTCCTCCAACGTCTGCAGCAGTGCCAGCCTCGCTGCTTCGTTCTCCCTCCAGTGAACCACATGATTGTGAGACTTCTTTCTCCATTATGCTATTAGGAACAGTGTAAATCTCATTATTCCAGAATATGAATAATAATAATAAAGATGTGGAATGCCCTTGATACCTTCCTGAAAGGTGAACGCTTGTTAGCACAGCTCTGCTTGCTCTGTGTCTACACAGAATCCATTCAGCAGGGTTGCCAGGTGAAGAAAGCATTAGAAAAGTCCTGAAATCTTGCTAAGGCGAAGCAGGGAAGCACGAGAGCATTTCTTTTCCTGGGAGAACTGTTCTCATGAGAGCACAGTAAACACCCCAGGGTTGGAAGCCAGGGATTGCTGTGTAACTCACATCTCACACCTGAGCACAGATTAAATCTTTAACATTTCTATTAACAACTTCTTTTTTTTTTTTCTCCTTTTTAAATTGATTTTGTAGCAATATCAGTTGCCACAGATTTGTCTGATGACTTTTAGTGACTCCTCAATAGCCGTGGTGTTGCTGTTCCAGGTGCTGCCTCGTTAAACACCCCTGCAAAGTCAATGTAAAACCAAAGAAATCCCATTGTGTTGAGGATTGGGAGGAAAATATCATGCTATGAAATGAGGCCCTTGGGTTCAGGTTCACCCTGCTGGGTGGTCAGGTCTGTCTGTCCATATGTGGTGCCCCACAGCCCCCATAGAATCACTGCACCACCAACACTATAGATGGAGCCTGGAGCAAATGCCAGCACAGCTGTGCTACCCCAGAACAAACAAACCAAATCTGCTGATTGCAGCTAAGGCTTTTGAAGATTACACCAAGTCAAACTTTTATTAGCAAAGTTGAATTTCATGTAAAATGAAAATATATTTTAAAACCATACGTGCACATATGCATGATACAAACAGCCACTACGGTACAACACAGTTCTCTAAACTTTAATCAATGCACACTAACATTTAGCTCATAAAGGAACATTGTAATGGTGACACCACATTTGCTTTGATCTTTTCTCATGAAATTACAATGTGTTGTTTAAAGTAATAATAATAAAGAAAAGAAACAGAGGATGCTTTGGCTCAAACCCATGTATTGTTTTCTGCATGGCAGCTGAAAAACCAGCACAGAGCATGGAACTCACTCATCTCATCGTGTGGTTGGAACTTGTACATGAAAGATACAGAACTGCAATGTTAACACATACTGGTACTCCAACATTGCTATTTGCCATATATTGGGATGCTGAACATTTGAAGGGATGCACCTGATGCTCGATCTGTTGTCAAAGAAAGGAAATTCTCTTGCCATGAAGAACTATAAGTACATATTTGTAATATCTGTTCTTTCAGGTACTTAAACTAACCTAGACTTACCACATACCTGAAAAAGATAGTGGCTATAAGAAATTATGATGAGATTTCAGAAGTGAATGCTACTTTAACTTTAGTTTACAAAACTACATGTGAAATTACTGTAAAAAAAAAAAAAAAAGATAATCCTTAGTATAAAAAGATTGTGCTAGCACTTGTTTTTACCTCGACTACTGACCTGAAAACCTCTCGTGCACTGCATTTAACCTATTAAGTCAATGGAAGTAGTCATCAGAATAAAGAGCTGCTCATTAAAATTGGGATAATAAGGCCACAACAGAATAAAAATCATAAATCATTAAATGATATACGCTATTTAAATCCATTTAAAACTTGTATAACAGAGAAGATTTTATGCTTACAATACATGCAGACATTTTAATCCCGAGTGAAATGCCATTTCCTGGCGTGGTTTCTAACCCTGCTCCTGCTGAGGACCCAGCCCTGTATGCAGCCCACTGCTGAGGAGTGGCAAAGAAAAAAGAACTTCTGGAGACCACGTCCCCAGATTTGGCCATTTTTTTTTTTTTTTGTATAATCCATACATGGAATAAGATCTTAGGACTGAAATTGCAACCCGTACCAAATCAATGATGCACTCCAAACAGCTCACCAGCACTGCTTGCACACAAAGTTGTTTTCTTCCATTATTTGCTCACTTCTCAAGGGTGCATGCTCCCCGTTAGTTAGGAGGAAAGGATTTTATTTGCTTATCTTACACACAGTCAAATCCTGACCACCTTTTGAAAAACATCCATACCTCTCTTGCTCCAGAGTGGGCTGCTTAAGGCCACAAGTCATTCCTGCATCCAGGGAAATGCCTCTCCTTGCTGGATAAAACTGCATTCCACACTGGCACGGATATCAAATCTGAAAGTGTCATTTCTCCTCTTGCAGCAAAAAGCAACGGCATAGGATAGCCAGCTGTAACCAAAAAGCCCTGGAACCCATAGTTACTAATTGCCTGACACTGCCTGCAGGCTCATGCACTGGTCACCCCGACTCCCTCACCCCCTTTTAACAAACACCCCTGGCCAGAGCAGAACTGCTATATGCTGCATGGCCTCCTGTCAAAAAAAACAACAACCAAAAAACAAAAGAGAGGGGGAAATAAATGATTGGAAAAGAGAAAAACATTCATGTGAGCGAGACTCCCTGGGAGATTCAGCCATTTGTTTAATATTCATTGGGTATATTCCTCAAAAGTCAGTGCACACTGTACAAATTCCACTGCACATCTTTTTGTCACTGTGTGATTTTTAGGCCCTGAGGCACAATGGAACACTAACGTTAAGATTTAAGGATCGGAATTAAAATTTTAATAGAAAAAGCACTCATTCCAAGCATAGATGAGTAGCACATCACAGGAATGTCATAAACATAGCTTAGCAGCAGCAGAGCAATTGATAGCACAGGGGATTTATTCATTCTTCGATAAGCTGACACTCTCTAATGCGATTTGAAGTTTGTGTCTGTTTAACAAAGGTGTTTTCCAGGACAATGAGTTTGGTAGATTGCATCAACCCACAACACAAGAAAACACAGAGCTGTGGCTGCTGATAGGTGGCACCACAGAATGGCCTGGGTTGGAAGGGACTCAAGGATCATGAAGCTCCAACCCCCTGCCCCAGGCAGGCCTTCAGTGGTACTCTGAGTGAGAAAACCCCACTGCTGGGAATGCTGCCTGCTTCAGCCCTTCCCAAGCTCTGCACAGGGACAGTGGTGCAGTCCTGTGGGGTGCCTACCCTGATTGCATTCCTCAGACATCCATACCTTGAGCATCTTTGCCTAAGGACACTGCCAGTGTCCTCCAGGTGTAACACCCAGGGGGGTTCAGGAAGCTGTGCAGCTGGGGATGCTAGGAAAGGAAAGCGAGGAACCATTTGAGATGCAGCTGGAACTTCACTGTGGGCTGAAGTATCTCCATGTAAAACACAACACAATCAATGAAAATGACAGAAAACAAACCAACGCAGCAGCCTGAGCCAGTGAGCAGGTGATTCCTAGAGGAAACACATTTAAACCAGAAAACGATTCCAACAGAAGCTGCCACAAGCCTCATCAGCTCTCAGGCTACAGCAGATAAAGATCCTGGCTCTGTAGACAAGATGCCCATTTTCACATTTCTCCACTTATGCTCCCTACTTCTTAAATGAAGCTTTTTTTTTTTTTTTTTTTAACATGCTGATGACTTTGGATTTCTTCATTATTCAGACCGAGTGAAAGACAAAATAGAAAACTTTATGAGTAATAAAAAAGGGAATGATGTGGCCAAGTCCTTCACAACACAGGGCTAATGGATATGGACTGGGGGCTGTTTCTGACAGATTCCTGCCCATCTTGCTCACACATATGGCAACACAGCTGGCTTTTTCAAAATAGAGGCTGCAGGAAAGGTCCTTAAAAGCAAAATGCAAAACAAATAAATGAGGAATGGATAGACAGGAACATCAAGCACCAAAGCCCTTTCCTGTGTTCAGAAACCATGCACAAGTAGCTGCCTGTAGTCCACGGCCCTTCCATCGTTAGGAAAGTGCACTTCTGTGCACAATCAACAGAGCTTTAGTTGTGGGGGTTGTCTGTAGACCCATGATCATTTGAGTAATTCTTGCTTCCTTTCTTTCTTCCACTGAAGTAAGGGAGACCATGAAGGAGCCATCAGGGATATTTGCCTAATTAATACCATGACATAAAATGGCTTTTAGGACCTCCTTGAATAACTGTTCCAAAAATATTTTAATTGAAGCGATGATGACTTGTAAGTTGAAAAAGTAATAAAGCAATATTAACAGTCAACTCAAATAAGCATGTTTCAAAATACAAATGTTTTAAGAAGATCAGGAGGTTCCAATACAAAAAGATCAAAAAAAATGTGCTGGGCAACATTGCTGATTTAGTCGTGGGAAGCGCTGGCAAAGAACAGAACCAGATTTAAACCAGCACTCAGTAAACACAATATAAAGAAACTGTACTGTAGTATTTTCTCTTTGCTTTTGCTTCTGTTTATTTAACAACGAATAATTTGAAAATAAACAACTTTTTGAAAGTCAGGTAGATCTATTTTATGGGATACTAAAAAGATGACTTATATGACCGGTATACACACAACTCTGCTGAAATCCTGTTTTGCTGGTTGAAAGTCATACTGAGAAGCAATTCTATTCCTACACAGCTATACAGACCCATGCTAGCAACACGTCTCATTTCAAAATAAAACAAGGCTGATTTTCACTTGTGTCACTATTAATATCATCTGTACAACATCTCCATGAAATGTATGCTAGCACACAAATATACAGATATGAGACAGACAAAGCACTTTGCTTAGAAATGCAGCTTGCAGAGACTGAGGAAAACAAATTAAAATTCCTTCTAATGATGGTGGATGGGAACCCTGTTTCACCTTGCCACAGGAAAGTTACTGCAGCTTAACTTATTTAAGGAAATAGTGCCAGCTACTGGACAGATCATCCACAAGGCCAGAGCTTCATCTTCTGAGAGCAGATTTTCTGCGGAGAAAGTTGCACTGGTAATTGCAGTCAGCTGTAACCACTAGAACAATTTTAGAGTATCATAAGCAAAGGAGTTTATGCCTGTATGAAAATATTATACAATATAGGGAATATTTTTCTCCAGTGTTTTAAAATATCATTTTTCTCAGTAGGATGCATTGTGCCACTATGCAGAGTACCCTGCACTTTTGCTCACTTTCCTTGCTGTGTTCTGACCTCTGTAATACTGAGATCATGATACACGAGGGAATACCACGCATAAATGTATGTACAAAGTGACAACAGCCACAGAAGGAAAAAAATAATACTATACAGAGAACGGCATTACAAACGTAAGAAACATGGAGTAGCAGTTAATCATACGTATGTGACACTGAGAAACTCTGTTTTGGTAAGACTGACATATTTTGTACAGTAAAGAATGCTTTCTTTTGTTTCAATTAGAAGAAAATACCTACAAATTAGGATGGAAAAGTCTCAAAAATCATCTCTTAGTGGCAGTGACTTTTTTTCCAATTACCTGATGTCAGTCTTGCTCAGTTGGCAACCTGCTTCCAATCCCTTCTGGTAACTGTGGAGTACTGATCAATATAAATATCACAATTAAACATGAACCTTCTCACTAGAATTTTATGCGTGGAGAGGAAAAGTTGCTGTAGAGCTCCCATTGCCTTCGACTGATCCTTTTTCCTTAGATCCAGAATAAGCTCCAATAAATGAACCATCTTCATTGAACATCCCGTGCTCCCCTTCTCCATAATCTACCAGACTATCAGCACTTTCGGTGGCTTTAATGTCCCCGTTAACGGACCGCAGGCTGCCTTTCAGCGGCTTTTCATCGCTGTCACTACAAAACAAAGAAACGCCTTTCCAAAAATCTAGCTTTTGATTGCATGCACGGAAACGACTCTTTTACTGTGAAGAATGCGGCAGGAGGGAAGAGCAAAGGAAACATTTCTCTGTGGGTTGTACGTTCAAAGCAACCCAAGTCCTCTTTGGTGCAGTGCATCTCACACCGTTCATCTACTCTGGTCTAGGTTATGCCTGAATGCCATATGCATGATTTTCTGATTAACAGAATTAAGAACATATTAATCTGCTCAAATGTTGTATTTGTTCAATGGTATTTTGAGGGGTGAATGGACAAATCCGTCACCAAAATTAAGAAGAAAAAAAAAAAAAAGAATCATTTACCTATTCATTCTATTGGTAATGCAGAAGAATAACCAAAGCAGCCTAACTTCTACTGACTGACTGACTTTCCATTGACCTTTAGAATCATCATATAATCATAGAATGGCTTGGGTTGGAAGGGACCTCAAGGATCATCAAGCTCCAACCTCCTTCTGCAGGCCGGGCCACCAACTTCCATACCTTTACTTATTTCTAAATAATTGAGAAAACAGTTCCATGAAGGGCCACTGTTAACATCCTACAAACTCAGATTTTGCAGGTGGCTTGCTCAATAACAAATGCTGGTGAAGCCTATCATAGATATGGAGAGAAGTCTCATAGCATACGGCAACGAGCCCCCAGTTCGCTGCAGCCCCCAAGTGCAGAGCCCTGCCTGGCTCTGTAGGGGCTGAATGAAGAGAAGGGGACATCAGGATTGTAAATAAATCTATCATGTTCTAAATATAATTTCAATTCTCAAAAATAATCAAACACAAAGAGGAGAGGGAAATTAAAAGATTATTAAAAGCATAAAATTATGGCTCTGAACTAGTCCTTGCTAGTGCTAATCCAGTTTGAAAGCTTTGGTAATGTTATATGAGGAATGACAGAAAAACACATTTGAACTTCAACTCAACCACACCTAAACTTAACCTCTTCAGCATATAATCAATTACACACATAATCTATACAGCAACAATATTTCTACTTATAAAAAAAGGCAAACTTGGAGCTTTGGGGGGTAGGGGAAAGGTCAAAGTGATTAACCTCAGGACTTTCTTACCTTTCTAATTATTTGTCCCATTAGAAAGCATTAAAAATTAAATAAAGATGAAATTATGCAGAAAAAAAATATTCCAGTACAAATAATGTAGTATATATAAGTGGGATTTCATCAGAAATGTTACATCTTTAAGGCCAGCTACAGCAGTGTTCCAGCATGGCTCTTATAATAATATATTTTTCCTCATACCACGGTTAAATAGAAATATTGACAGCTTTAGTTATTTTGATTCAGCCAAAGTGATAATTTCAGTTCTCCTACAGAACTTCTGCAGTGAGATGATATATTTTTCAGTTGGTTGTTTCTATTTTTTCTTGCCATCTCTCTTACAAGCTCACTGAAGACAGAGAATTCTTTCTATTGGCTTCAGTGCACATCAGAGCACGACCCCAAATTATCCAATATATTTACATTATTCATACAATGTTTAAAAAAAAAAAAGTGAAAAACAACCACTGATGCATCAACATTTACTTGTCCCAATCTGGACGGATTTCAGTGTGCTGGATATACCTGTATATCCCTACTGTTATCCGCTCATGTCAGGTTTGCTTTAAAAATGAAAAATAGCATTACTTGCATGCTGTAAAAATGTCCTAAATAATGATGACGTCTGGAAACAAACAAAAGCCCAACAGACAGAAACGCTTGTTAACACAGGTCCTATTTACCTATATTCCCCAAAGATTTCATCTTTTATTGATTGAGCTTCAGGGTCTGGATGCAAATCTTCTTTTTCTTTCACTGTACAAATAAAATAAAGCACAGATCTGTATGCCATGTTCCGTGGCAGATTTTTCATTTTGCAGGCGTGACGGGAGAATCGCCTGTCATCTCCTACAGCCTAACCCAGGAGCAGCAAGGACCATACCCAGCAAGCATGCTTCTACCAACAGCTTGGTGCCATCACGGAATTGTTAAAAAGCCATTAGGTGTTCGCGCTTAAATCTTTACTCATTGTTTTGAAAAATAAAGAATTATGTTTAGCAAAACGGGTGCTCAGCAGCGTGGCTACTCATGCAAGTTATGGCAGTTGTTAAGCAGCAGTTATCAGGTAGGAAGTGGGCACATATCCCAGCCAGACGGGGCTCAGAGCCTTTGCTGAAGGACATGGCTCTGTGGGTGCATTACACACTGTGAGATCCAACAAGCAGAATCCAGGCCTGAGCTGCAGCTCTGACCTGCACACTGCACTGCCTCACACAGAGAGCATGGTTTCACTTATATTCATTAGAACCCATTCCGTGGATATTTATCAAAAGCTGCAAATCCTAATTGGATGTTTTCGCTTGCGGCTTTGCAGCCTCCAGAGATAACAGGCTGAAGAATGTCTGTTATTAGCATGCGAGCACAGCAGAAGGACAATAAATCCATTTACCTGAGTATTTTCCTCCTTTATTTCTTCTGACAAAGCAAATAGTTAGCAGCATCAGAGTGAGCAAGGCAATGGCACACATCAGTCCGATAAACCAGCCCTGGGTGGAAATCCCATCGTAAATGCCTGCGTAGGCTTTGTGAAACAGGAGTTTAAAAAAAGGAAAAGAACATTAATCAGATGCAAATGGCATCACCCTGCCATTCAGCGGATATATAACATTTTATTCACTGAATCATGATTGCATCAGACTATCACTACTTAATCGTGTTCAGCGTAAAGAAATACAAGGCAGAAATATGTCCAGAGAGTGACATTTCTAGACTTCAGGTGAACATGCTGACTACAGGGCACAATATAGACATTTTGGAAAGGTAATTCTGAGAAAGTATTTGACTCGAAGGATTAATGCCAAACGGGAAAGCTGAACAGAGAATTGTTAAGCTTCTCATGCAAAAGTAGTTTTGTGAAAGAAATAGAGTTAAAAGTACACCTGATGCATGCAAAGCACTGGACCGGCACATTTAGAATGGATTATATCACAGCACTACACAAAATCACACTGGTAAAGCTATGCTTTGTAAGGGTTTGTAATTGTTCCAGGTTCTTGTGCATCAATTAAAGCACAAGGCTCATGTCTGTTCCCTTGGGACTCGACTACAAGAGCCAGCTTAAAAATCACAGAACACAATGATGCAGTAAAGTCTTTGGTGCGCTTTCACTGCACAATCTCATATACAACGCCAACATTTACTGACATTCAAAATAAATCTGTATCATCTCAAAGGGTTTCATTTCTCACCTCTCCCCCTCGTCTCAATTACATCTTCAAAAATGCTATTGTTATCAACCCAATTCTTAGTCACTAGACGAACTGTATATTCAGTTCCAGGCTCAAGTGCCTCAATGGGGTGAAACTTTTGGGTGGGGTTTACTGCTTCTGAATTCTTGCCGATCCCTTTACCTACGGAATGTACATAGTCAAGTCACACTGATTAATTGAATTCATTGAACAAAAGTCCTGTGAAATGCACAGTTAGAAATGACATCAGTAGCATATAATACGAGACATGAGAATTTTTAACCTTTGTCATCAGATAATCTGATTTTCCAAAGCAGACAGTATACTAAAAAAACATTCCCCCATCGGATTTTTAATATTCCACCAAATAAAATAAACAGCAGACTGAAATAATCCTGATGTTTATGAAGGGTTTTGTACATTTTCCAAGATGAAAGCCAATCTTGATGGGGGATTATGAATCTGCTTTAACTAATGCGTACTTAAAAAATTACAACTTGAAAATGGGCTTGCTTTGTATAGATAATCTGAGCCTTGATGCTTCTCCCATTGAACCGAACGCAGCGGGGAAGCACACATAGCTTGCTAGCTGGAAATGGATTCTTATGCGTCTCATGAAAAAATTAACACTGGGATTTGCACTCATTTCTCCCCTGGCAGTGATTTTCCACGTCCTTTTAAAGTCCACAATGCCCGTGGAAAGCGCTGTTTTAGATAAAGAGGAGGGTTTCTTTTAAATTGATATTTAGGCTTTTAAACGCTCTTGACTGATTTAATACTTGACAAAGAGGCAGAAGGGAGATTCCAGTAGGCCTCACTTTCCAGCCTTTTTGCAAAAGACTGGAAGTCTTCATTAAGTCTGCATTAAGATTGCAGGATATTAACTCTGCTTTTTAAAAAATATCATTTTTGGATAACAGAGAAAGGATATCCCAGAGCATCAGCACCCACGGTGTGAACATCACAAAAGATCCACTTAGATCTGTGTGATCCTGGGAATCCCTATAGAGAATTTGCAGGTACGTGCCCTCAGTGATAGAAAACAAGTTTTGGAAGCTAGCAATGATAAGTACAGCTCTGTAATTGCATTCAATTGCCTAACTTGCCAGATTTATCTTTTGAAGTCTTCTAAATTAAGGACTGAGCCTGCAGTATAATTTGGAAACTACTTGACCAATTAGCACTGACAGTAAAGCAACGCTCATTAATACTTAAACTAGTAAATGAGCAAAGCAAGAAGCTTTGAGAGATTAGGGCTTAGTCAACAGCGGAAGGAAAAAATAAAGATTAAGACCAATTGCAAGCACAATCAAAGGAGCAGTTCAAGAAAAGCATTCCAAGGCACATACACAGGTATTGCAATAAGCAGTTAAACTGGTACACCACTGCGGCCCAGAGGGAGCAGATACAGCTGAAATACTGCTGATAGCAAAGCACAGCATATTAGCATAAACTAATCCCTCTATCGGTGGTTTTGGCTGAGTATGTGAAACTGAGCTGTAATTTTTAATCAAACTACAAGTTAAGCAACAGGATATCACAGGTATGTTTTAAACACGTGTTCTAAAATCAAGACATTACGAAATACAGCTAATCAAAAGAGCACCCATAAATAACAAGAACAAATATGAACTTAAACTCATTGTGCATTAAACACCACGTAACATATATGCATGCCAAGCAGAGACGGTCATCACATGTTCCAGTCTGCCAACAACATAGGTCTCCTTGGGGTCACTGAATTCCTAGGAAGCAAAATCCTCAACCTGGAGCTCAACAGTATACCACAGCAGTGGTTCAGGGGCATTTGGTTACACTTGTCCACATACCCTACCTATTCGTTTCCACTTTTTGAATGCTCAGCTATTTACAGAAGCAGAGAGGGGGAATACAGCCCCTCCAATGTCAGGATGGGATGTGCCAAAACGGTACCCAGCACTCATTGAACCCAGAGACAGGGCTTTACCATTGGCTCCCCGGGCTGTTCAACATCCCTTGTTCCACAACTCTAAACAATATTTTTTTGGGGGGAGGGGATCTGTAAAACTTAGTATGGGCGTCCAGTGATAGGTGATTATGAGGTTTCTTTCCACATGATGTCTTTCTGGTCTGTGTTTGACAATCAAATTGGCACCTAGAGAGGAGAAAGAATTGCTAACTGGGACAAGCATGGTGCTTGAATAGAAAAAGCAGTGTAGCGTCCTGAAAAATAAAAGCAAAGATATTCAGATAAGGAAAAGCTCAATGTACAGAAAGGTCAGCGAGCTGCAGAAATTAGCTACAGAAAATTGAAAGCAGTTGGGTTAGGTTTTTAATCTACAACATGGGAGAAGAAGCATTAGTAATAAAGGCATATCACCAGCACTTCTCTTCCTCCCCTGCTATTTATCAGCCATACCAGGGGACTCTCATGAACATTAAACACTGAACTGCAATTTTACAATATTCCTACCGGGCTTAGAGATTTATGAGAACAACAGAACACACTTTTTTTTTTTTATATATATAGAAGCTTATGGCATAAAGGGAAAAACAATATAAACTGCCCCCAAAGACTTACAAGAAAACTAGTTCTCCAAAAGTTAGCACATCTGTTATAAAGCACACTTATATAAAAAAAAGCTGGCAGTCTAACAGCTAAATACTAATTGTGGGCAACATCCTAATTTATTAGTGTACCTTTCTAAATACATCTGCTGCAATAAATGGAAATTTGAACTTAGTTTTCCCCAACCGCCTGGCTATGAAAACTGTATAAATATGCATCAAATGTATTCTTCATCTTATGTGCTTTTTTAGTGCAGGAAGTAATTCATGCTAAATTGGGAATATTTAAAGCTATAGAGATTAGCAAACCTGCTGTGTGTAAAGATTATTGAGGGTTTATAGGTGAGGCTACTAAGTTTGCAATCAGTGGTTTGTAGGAGAAATCTGAGCTCAGACAAGAAGAGATGTGGTGGCTTGTTTCATCTCTTGCTGCTTCTCCTTTGTGTTGGCTGCACTGGGAAAGGCTGCTAGGAGAGGAAAAGCAAAGCACAACACATAGCTGAGACAGTTAACTGCAAATTTGCTTAGAGTAGCTGAAGGCTGATATGTTTAGCAGATTATATTTAATAGGCCTATTTTTCCAGCTCAAAGTGACAGGGTTTTGAAACAATTCTATATCACATCCTTCACCCTATGCTACTAGTCTGCTGGCTGCAGAAGAGGCAGAGGATGAGGCAGAGACATAAACGACAAGTTTCCTATTTTGTCACCGAGTTCATCAAGTTCTCTCCATTATGAGCAAACAGGGTAGACTTTCTGCTAGGATTTGGGACTCTGCTGCTAACAATGTAGTAGTTACATGTGGCTAAAAGTTGTGTTTTTCCTCTTCCATTTTGCCTGTGGCAAAAGAACTAAAACCATATTTTTGTTACAAATGACTGCTTTCCTCATCTTATGATGTGTCCTGAAGGTTAGCACCCTCCAACCAAGGTTTTCAAAAAGGCTGTGGGTGTTTGGTGCCAACTGCCATTGATGTGTGATGAAACTGGTGAACTTTCATCTTCTCTGAAAAAAATAATAATACTCCAGCTGTGCAGCATCCACTGCATGGAGTTTTCATTTAAGTGAGTTTTTGGACACACAGCAATCATTGTCAACATGTAATATGTATGTGGTAATCCTCCAAAAACACTGTCAGCCCTAAGATAAAAAGGAGCTTTGTGTCAAACATGGACTGCTGCATTGCCTCCGAGCCCTTGCAACACATGGACTGTCATATTACTTTCTTTTTTTTATTCCACTTATGTAAAAACATTCGGTTTAAACTTCTGAGGGTTAACAATTGTTGGCAAACTGACATTTTCAAGGGGAAAATTAATTAGTTTGTAGGTCATTTAGGAAATACTGCCTGAAAGTGAAGAATGAGAGATAAAATGTTTTCTAAAGACAGCATACCTTCTTCTGTGAAATGAATCCAAGATAAATCCACAAAAATCAAACTTATTTATTTTTCAGTACAATGCAAATATCCCTTTGCTCAGGTTTTTCACAATTGCCCTCAGTATTTTATCTAACATAGATAACGACCTCTGGGTGTACAGCAGCATTTCAAATCTGAATAATTCTGAATACATTTGATACATTTCTTAGGAAATTGGTCTTTTAGTTTGGGGACTTTGCATTAGCTGCCAATGGCAGTAGTGTTCAGTCATGCAACAAGGATGCTATAAACGAAAGCTTTTCTATAGCCTAATTCTGTCTCACTAATTCCAGTGGGTCTTGGCTTAATCCCAGAGACTAATATTAAAGTGTGCTTCCCCTTGGTTAAATACCTATAGGGAAACAGCATCTTCTGCAACACAGAGGTTTCTGCCCCTGCTGCCAGACATATGCAAGCTGCAGGCATTGCTCCCCAGGGAACAAAGAAAGAGAGATGGGAAATTATTTTCTTTCCCTATCATAACCACTGATAGACTTCTTGGTAAAGTGCTGCTAATTCAAGGAAACATGCAATTCCTGACACAAAGAAGTGAATCAGGATGATTCATTCACAGAACAAATGCTGGAGTTGTAGATGGAGAGCAGGATGTACTCTTTTATCTGCACAGGAAACTAGTTATTTAATTGGGATGAAGCTTGTCTCTCAAATTTTGGACTTTGCCAACAGGGATATCTGCAGGTAAATGAAAGCAACAGAAGTGTTGTAGTTGCAGTATATCAATAATAAAATGTGATTGATTCCATTGCTTCTGCCTTAATCCTTCCGCTTTCCTGGCAGAATGCACTGTGCCATTCTGCAACACCCCAGCACGGGTTGCACTGCAGCAGCAGAAGCTACTCAGTCTTAAAATGAATAATGAGAGATTTATCTTCACAAGACAGCAGAGTCTGTTTCTGTAATAATGCTGAGGACAGATTATTTACATCTTCAGTTTTCTGTTCACAACGAAATGCAAGGTGCTGGTTCTCATACAGCTCAAGGGGTTGGTGGTGGGGACACAAGCACAGCACTGCACAGCAAAATGGAACAGATAAGCTCTGCTTTTCTGAATAGCTGCATGGCTACATTAAGGAGTTTACTGACTGTTCTCCTCAAAAGAAAAATATATTTATTTCCTCTAATTACAAAGGAAATGTCAATTCTCAAATATTCCCAATAGATTTTCCCATTATTGCTAAAACTTCTCCACAAAAAAAGCATACTGCCCAATAACTTACTCCCTTGAGCCACTGTCAGCCCTTCTTCTGTCACTGGCTTCCCACAGCCTTTGGCTGTGCAGGCCTTGACGTAGAACTTGTACTTGGTGCTGGGGCTGAGGTCAGTGAGCCTCCAGCTCAGCGTGGTGTGGTTGGCCACGCTGATGTCCATCAGAGGCCCAATCTCGTGTGTTTCGTTTACTGAAAGAGAACAAAAAGCAGTCAGTTTGCAAAAGTAGCCTCATTATTAGCAAAGAGCAGTGAAAAGTGAATCACAGAATGGCCTGGGTTGAAAAAGACTACAATAATCTTCTAGTTTCAACCCCCTGCTATGTGCAGGGTCACCAACCACCAGAGCAGGCTGCCCAGAGCCACATCCAGCCTGGCCTTGAATGCCTCCAGGGATGGGGCATCCACAACCTTCTTGGGCAAAGGTAGCATTCGGTCTAATCCTGTTCCACCCTCAAAGAACTCTCAAACCTGATGGCACATTGGGCAGCCAACGCCACTCCCCTGCCTGCGGTTATCTGCTCAAGGTCTGCATCCCTGTTACACGGTGCTTCACAGGCATGTTTTGCACTGAATAAGTTTCAATTCAGTAAAAGGCACCTCAAATTTAATAACCTTCTTAATCGTCACATGAGGTATAATTTGTGATTATGAAATAACTGAATTAGCCTGTATGACATGGAACAGAGCATGGCAGCAGTTAAGAGCTTATTCAATCAGAAACCTACATTAAAAAGTTTTTTGCTCTGGAAAATGACTTTGCCCTGCCCTCTAGCAGGCCTGTGTGCGGATTGCAGCTCAAAACACACTGCTCTGCTGTGTGGCTGTTACTCAGAAATACAGCCTCTCTCATCAGTCTCTATCTTAAAGGACTCTGCACATACAAAACTATTAAAAAAAAAAAACAAACAAACAGAACACCACACCTAACAGTGCATGAGTTTAAAAATCGAAGAGAAACAAGGACGTACTTATCTGGTATTGCAAAATGTAGCCAGTAATGTGGCCATTGGCTCTCTTGGGAAGTCCCCACGACAGGGTGACAGAGTCCTTGTCAAAGTTCAGGATCTTCAGAAAACGGGGCTGTTCAGGGACTGAAGAAACAAGGATTAGCTTACACAGAACACTGCTTCTACATGTGTTTGTTTACTGAGAACAAAGATTAGCTCAATACCTACAGTTCCCCACCTGTGGTTCTATGAATACTGGAGATTTTACAACCAATGTATGAAATCCAGTTGCCTGTTAAGTGAACAATTTCAGTTTATTCCTCTCCATCCCACTTTTTCTTACCTCCTTCCGGAGTTTCAAACACCACAGGAGCACTTTCTGGTCCATCACCCCTGGAGTTGTATGCCAGCACAGTCAAGCGGAACTCGCTGAAGGGATCCAGGCCAGGGATCATCCCGTAGTTTCTGTCTCCTACAAACGTCAGGAAGTGTTTCTCCGGATGATGCCTTTTTCCATCCAGCATGCTTTTTGTTTTCCACCAACTGACCTGCATTGAGATTGGCATTTCTATAACAAATTACCTTTGTTGGGGCTGAACACCATATTGATTTCTCTCATCGTCCCAGAAATGACAGACTGCGATCTATCATTGACAGAGGATTTATTTAATAGCTTGTTAAACTGCATGCAATTAAAGAAAAATTCATAACCTTATAGCCTCTTAAATGTCCACGAACTCTGTCCCTTGGTATTCCAAACCAGAAGACTTTGACCAGCGTGCTGTTGACAATATCCACCGAGACGCCGGAAGGAGCGGCATCTGGAACTACAAAAATAGGAGTGCTGCATATTAAAGACACTTAGGAGCTCAATTTCACAGTGTTTATACGCTACAGGGTTTGGTTTTCCAGCTCAAGCTGTGCCAGCTCTTCCCACAGGCAAGAAAAAAGCCATTCCACCTGCATCCAGTGGGTGATACGGGCCAATAAACATTATTTTGTGGTATCAGAGCTTTCTGCTGAGGGCTGGAATACAGGGGAACTGGGACATATGAATTTCTATTTATGATTTCCTGTTTTGAGTAATGCTTACAGCGGTGAGAAGAATAAAAAAATGATTAACACAGCACTCAAGAAGGCAATCACAACAGTTTTGTTTTGTGCCTTTTCTTTTACAATCAGTTTCATTTTACAGCTAAACGCATTAAACAGTGGGATTTTAATCACTGCACATCACAGACAGCTATTACAGAGCAAGAAAAAATATTTTTTATTTTAAAAAGTCTTGATCTACTGACGACTGAATAGCAAGGAAGATTTTCCAGTGGTAGAAGCAGATGTAAAATTAGACCTACCTCAGACACACAGTGCAAACAAACACGCCATGGTGTCTCTTTATTCTCACTGTCTTGCATAGAGGGCAGACGAATGTATCACCAGAGGTTCCCAATGCCCACATCTCTGACTCAGGCTCTGAAGCCTGTTGTTGGTGAAACACTGAGCAGGTGTTAAGTGTCTGAATATGCTGACTGCTTGACATCACCTGCAATGAATTCTGGTACACTGTAATGGCTGCTGCAGGAGCTGCAGCAAGTGCAGAGGTGGCTGTAGCATCATGTCCTGACACAGCAGTGGCAGGATAAAGTCAGGTCATGGCTGGATGTTTCAGTAAGCAGCACAACACATGCTGGTCTCAGTTGGTTAAGCCACTGTAGACCTTCCAAAGGCCAGTCAAGCTGTTAGTTTAATTCGTTTTGGGGAAAACAGCTGCAAGATTTCAGATTGTGCATGGGATGATAACTGTCTGACTTTAATAAGATTAATTGGCAGATCTGAAATGCAGAGCGCTCACAAACACCATTGACCCTCCTTTGCCAACTGTTCCCAGCCCCTGCTGCTAAGCGTTTGCAAATGTAATAAGCATTTGTATTTGGGATCAGGGAAGCTTGGAGCCACACACTGGCTGGCCACAAGGCTGCTAACTCCCTCGATGATTTAAATCCTTAAATCCCACAAAAAATATATTCTTTTTTAGGTAGTGGTGCTGCTTAACTATGTTGATTTCTTAAGTAAGGCTGGCATTTCATTACTGCAGCTGGATACAGTTCCAGTCCTCCAAATCCCTTCTCTTGTCATGTAGTAAACACCAGAGGGGAAAGGCTGCTTTCAGAGATGTTGGGAACTGATGGCCACAGCAGTGCCATTATCCACTGTCCCATACGTCATATCAGTTGTCACAGCCTGGTGACACTGGCATCACCTGTGCCACCAGGGAACCAAGGAAAGCTGCTGGGCAGAAACCCAGGCTGGAGAGGAGGAGCTGGCCATAGGGACACAGGGGACAAAGGGCAAAATTGGGATTACAAGTGGAAATGTGGCATTATTTAGAAATTAATTTATAATGTCCAAGAGCTGAATGCTTGTACTTAGTTCTCAGACAATAAAAGTTCCCATTACTCACTGTCCTCTCCCGAATATCCAGTGGTAATATTTGGCTCAGGCCCAGCTCCTAAATTATTTATTGCTTGGACCTTGATCTCGTAGGGCACGAAAGTGGGGGTGTTCCTCAGGGTCAGGGAGTGCTTCTTCACTGTTTCTTCATTCCATTCAGTCTCAACACCCCGCTGCCTCCAGCTGACTTTGTACTCCAGCCCCGGCCCGTTTCGCTCCATGGACTTCAGTGGCTGTGGAAGAAGGGGAGAAATTAAAGGAGGGCCACAAGTTGGGATTACATATTTATTTATTTATTGCTTCATTTTGCTGGGAAGTAAAACTGCATGTCTTCTCGCACAACTAAAATGCATATTGTGGCATAAGGCTGTTTGTGCCTTTCAGTACAGCTAAGATGCATTTTATCTTGGAATTTTATGTAGCACAGCAATTCGGGTCATTAAAATTTAGATTTGTTCTAAATATGCACAAAATGCCTGAAACTGAGCCTGGACATTTAATGGGCCACTGCTGCGCTACAGGTTTTTACTGATCAAATGAAGAATTCATCACAGCATGGTTCTCATCTAATTAACATGAATTTGTAAAATATTAGAAGACACACAGCAAAGGCCTGTCGTGACACATTCTCCAATTGAGTTCCTTTCTCTGAAAAGGTATCTCTGTCATTAATAATGTTAATTTGTCACGTGTGCTGCCCTAAAATAATGGGGTTTGGGGAATACTACACACTACCACACAGCCTACTTTCAGTAATATTTGAATTATACATTATACATATCAAATACATAACATCTGCTGTTTAGCCAAGCCACACATAGAGCCCAGATCAGCATGCATTGGTTGGAGAAACTTTCTAACAGGCAACAGGATCTCAGCCAAGATCCCAGGGCATGGGATTTGCAAGAGAACCTGGAAAAATAAAATTTTCTACTCAAAAATAACTTCTCATTTGGACTTAAAATTCACCACTGCTTGACTCTTATTTTCATCTCCCTTAATGCCGCAAATCCTTGGCAGAAAAGCTAGTCACTAATGCTCATCTGGTCTCCTAATCCAAAGTAGGCAGATTAACATCATTTTGCAGCTTTTGTCTGCCAGAAATAGGTTTGGTTTGGTTTTGTTGCTTTTTTTTTCTAGCATATTCAGTGCCTAGCATTTCTTCTGAAAAGCATGCAGGACACACACAAATAAATGAATATCCTGCTTAGGACGTTCAAATGATTCAACAAGATTTAACAAAGCCTGTCCATCCCATTCTCTCTCTTTAGTCTCAATTTTCACTTTTACTTTTGCCCTGTCTGAGCTGGGAATTATTGGCTGCCTGGCAGGGAGGGTGGCCAAGCCTTCTGCCCATTGCTGTTCCCAGCATTGCCCACCCAGTGTTGAGCACCACCTCTCTGCATTGCTTCCAAGAAGCAGACTCGTCTTCCCTGACCCTGGACCATGTCATCCAGCAAAAAACCACATCCAGATCCAAGTCAACAGATCTAGAGGGCCACCTCCTCTTTGGCATCATTATAGCCTGGTGGGGATTCACACTGGGGAAATGTTTATTGTTTCTTTGCTGCAAGCAGCAGATTGATGAGTAAATCTCGTGCAAATTGAGTTTAATTCAAGCTGCAAAAAATACGCTTCCTTCTACAATTGTTGAAAGTTGTGTTAAATGGAGAAATATATCTCTCTCTAAATGGTTGGCACAGAAGCAGTAAGCTTCAAAGCCAGAGAAATTGAAGACTGGAATCCATCCTGAACACTTTGACACAATTCTTTTGACACATGCTTAGGAGCTATATCTGCACTCCTTTAGCTCGGTGGTGCAGAAATTCCAGCTCACGTTCTCTTGGCCAACTGAACAGTCATTTTCAAACCTCCAGGCTCAAAGAACAGAAGCTCTATGCAACTGATCCTCTCTCTCCCTGGCCCTTACTGCAAAAGTTGCCTCGCATGCAGGATGCAGAGGAGCATACTCTGGGCAACTCTTCATGCCCATACAGGGCATTTCTATTTCCTTACAGCCTGCAAAGCTTAGATGTAAAAATTTGCCTTTTGAAACAAAAATGAAAGTAGGAGAGGAAAGCCAGAAGACATTTAAGACATCTATAACTTTACCTTCCACTTCATATCATTAATAATCTCACCTATGGAATTAGTTAATGCTTCCTAAAGGATGGAGAGATCAAGTCAAGGGATTCATTATCTCTTTTTTTTTTTGTCTATTTATATTAAAACATGCTGATCAATTCCATGCTTGACTTGTTGCTTGAAAGGAGAACCTGTCCTTGATATTGTAGCACTGACAGACACATTTGCATTACCTCCCATTTCATCACCATTTCATTTGGTTCAGAAGCTTCAACTCGGATGTTTTCTGGGTTCTTGTCTGGAGCTGGAAACACAGTTAATAAAGTTAGTTTGCATATTCCTATTTTTATTTGTAGTTATTATTTAAATGCAAAAAACCCTTTTCTTATTTCAGCATTACTGAGAGTGAAAGACACCTAAACAAAGAGTGTTCACGAGATTAATTACTTGGATCAGCAAAACTGTTGAGAATGAAACATATTTTTAATGCAGTTTTGATTCTTAAGTGCCCGTGTTGTTCAGAGCCACCAGCTAACATGAAACTGTGACTTTTGGATTTCAAAGCACCAGATGTAGGGGGATTATCAGGCTGATATTTTCCTCCCTACAGGGATAGGAAACAGAAGGTGTATCATTAGTGGGGTGCACACAGCTGAAAAGCTGGAGGACCTGGAATTGAAGTGAAAGGAGGGGAAAAAAAAAAGAAAGAAAAATGCTGGGAATGCAAATGCAAGGCTGAATAATTGGCCTCTAAAATGACTTTCAGGGACTCAACATTTTCTGTTACAATGAGAAATACACTGTGAATAGACATTTCTGACAAGCCTAGCGCTGCTGAAAGGCTCCCCATAAATCTTGAAAATCCTCTCCAGCATCTGTTTGTCTGTGAATGGCTGCAATGGGCCTTAAAGGTGCACAATCAGCAGAGCTCAGGAAAGTTTTCTGTTGTAGGTACCTTGGTAGCAAGCACACTGATAACCACAGCAGTACAAATTCCTCAGTTGGGCATCCTCAGGCTGATGGAGGCAGCTGCAGAGTGAATCCTCTCTTTGAGCAAACTACTGCTTTGGCACGCAGGTTTGGCCAGAAAGCATTTGTGGCGTGCAGAGTGCTTTAGTTCATCATCTCCTACCATGCACATCGAGCAGAAAAAACAGCACAAGGGGCCCTGGCTTCTTTACACCTCTCAGAAGCACAGGAGGGTAATGCTATTCCCAGCAAAGCACTACAGATATTAACATTTAGAAAACTAGATGGCAGTGTTTACCAGCCGGAGGTGTTAGGTAGCGCAGCGATGGTTTACTGGGCTGGCTCCTTCCGACAGCATTCACAGACACGACACGGAACTGGTAATTGGTGTATGGGGCCAGGGACAGGAGGGTGGTGGTGGTGTTCCCTGGGGCTCGGGCCAGCTCCTGCCACCTCCCCGGCTCCCACCGGCTCTCTTCAAACTCTATAATCGACTCTGGAGAAGAGAAGAAAGAAAACAGAGGAAAAAGGACAGCGCCGATATGAACTGCTTCTGAATAGCAGGATGGAAATGAACTTACAGCAAATTAACTGTCACAGTAAAACCAATTAAGTATAGCATTGAGCATAGTTTATTCTGACAGCTGTGATGTGCCATTATGTTAAATGACGTACAGTGATGCTACTGAAATCCTTCATACCATTAACAGGGCTGTTGTGGCTGGCCCCAGCTTTCCAAGACAGTCGAACACTTCGGTTTTGATGTTCTGAGAGCTGCAGGTCTTCCGGTGGGTCAGGAACATCTGAGACACAGAAAGACTGTCAGGAGCAAGCCAATTACTTCTGTTTATTTTGGTATTTTGGAAAGGACTGAAACAGAAAGCTCTGGTGAAGACAGTGGTATAAGGCCTCCTGTTTTCAAAGTGGACAAGATTAGAAAAGCAGGAATTGCTTTGAAAGACCCTGCTTTGTAACAGAAAAACACTGAATCATCTGGCCCTGCTTTCTCTCCCATAATGCAACATCCCTCTTTAAGTGCATTCCCACCTACTCTCATTACTGTGCTAGGAGCAACATTTTTCTTTTCAAATCATCACTAAGATCTATTGAATCATTAATAGATATTGACACTGCTCAGCAGAAAGTTATGTCAGCATCACTTGGATTTACTCTCTGCAAACTATAGTGCTAGAAGAGGCCTCGGCCATGACAGCTATTTAACCTTGTCTGCTAGAATGAAAGGATAACATTCATTATCCCAGCCACGGGGATCTATATTAAAAGGAAACAAGAAAATTCATTACCTGCCAGCTCAACTTGTGCTGTCCTGAGAATACGTTAAGAGTCAGCTGCATATTTGGTGTGGTAAGTGCAGTGCACCTCATGGGGACAAGAGTGGGACTACCCAAGCCCTGAGCACAAGGCTGCCCCTACGGTGCTCTGCACACATTGAAGCTCAATTTTCGTATACATGGTTGACAATTTGCAGTCTGATTATATTGGATTAGTTTGGAAATTGGATTACATAAGGTCTTATGCAAAAAACAATTTCTGACAGCAGGAGGCTGATGGTAACCTCTCATTCCCTCACAATCACACACACACTGCAGTCCTGAACACAAAGCTGCATTCACCGCAGTCTCAGAGCCGATGCAGGAAATGCTTCCTGGTCATGAGGCTACTTTCAAAATTTAAGAACTCTGTGGACCAAGGAAATGAGATTGCAGAGTTCTTGATGGGTGTCTGACCTCCTTCTGCCCCAGTGTTCCAACTACATTTTTGGCTGACAGTGTCATTTCTTACAGCAAAAACAACTGGCTCAATACACAATGCTGTCCCTGTCACTGTGAAAGCAAGGAACAGGGAATGGACAGAATTTTTCAGATAACGATCCTGAGTGCATCTCAAGGCACATCAAAAAGTGTTAAAGGTTATGATTTTTTGTTTTTTCTTTCTTTATATTTCCTTCCCACGTTTCCTTGGGAAAAATCAGGAAAGCCTAATTTGATCTACAAGTATTTTGCTGTTTTACACTTGGAGAGTTTATGGGGCTAAAATTCTGTATATTAATTTGAAGACATTGATAGTGTGTCTTTGAGGTGCCCAACCTGCTGTCTGTTCATCAATAATAAAACAAATACTTAGAAGAATTCTAACTAAGCATTTATTTTGCCCATATTCTTAAACACGCAGCTGTTCCACACTCAGTTCTTAAGTTTTATCTTACTAATCTTTCATTGCAAAAGAAGCCAGAACTTTTCATTTGGAATATAAACATTGTTCATCTAGCAAGACCTTTCTTATGTACAATAAACATAAGAAAGAGCAAAAGACTGCTCTTCCTCTACTGCAAATTACCTTTTTAAAAGTGAATACAGCATGCCATGAAATTTTCATAAGTAATTTAAGATACAGTTTACAAACATCTTGAATTATATGGTACTAAAGAACACAGTAACATAAATAACAAGCATAGCAACTTCTTAATTTACTATTTACTGAAAAATATCATTCACTTAATGTGTGGAAAAAAATCTTCAGTGTCAGATTGTGTTAGCTCTGTTGCAAGCACTGCCAAAATGAAAAAATATGTTAAAATTTAAAAACCCCTTGAAATTATAATGACAAAAGTTCCCTGCAAAACAACATTCTAGCAGCTGACTCATGCCCTCAGGTAAGCGTTAGAAGCTGATGGTGCAAAGGACTGTGCATTACTACACAGGTTCATCCCCTTAATTCTGAGTGGTTCTTCAGGCCAGCAGGCACTGGTAAGGATGCTAACAAGGCCAAGTTGGAGGCTGTCTGGGTTGAGATCCTCCTCTGCTATGGATTTGCTGTTTCCCTCCAGCCAATAATTTATGCTCACAGAGATAATTAGTCCTTTTAGATGCATAACTGCTCTTCAAGAGAGTTGGACATTTAAACATCGTCCTGATGCCTTCCTTCCTCACATCACAGTCCAAGTAATGACCAGCACAGAAGTCTCCAGTAAAGTGCTGCAAAGAACTGACCAATGACTTCAAAGCAGAAGCAGTGCCATATTTAATATGCTATTACACTTCCAGCCTGGATAAGTTCCTACAGCCCTGGGTGACTCCTGAACTGAGAACAACAGCTACTTAATCTTTGAGGTGATCAACTAAACAGAAAACAGATGTTTGCTTCAGCATTCCCATTCCTGCAAATATAAAAAGAGGGCACGTCCTTAACTGAGCTTAACAAGTGAGGGACATGCTCCATCTCGGGTCACTGAGGTAATTGAAATGGGCAAGAGAACCAAAGAAACAGAAGTATTGCATCAAGCTGTAGGCATCCTAGGAAAATATCTGCTTACCAAGAACAATTAACCGCGTTTTGGCAGTGACACTGTCAAGAGAAGTGCTAGCCACACACGTGTAAATGCCTTGATCCTCCGGCATCACATTTGATATGAACAGCGTGTCCATGTCCATAATTATCCTACAGGGAAAAGAAGGGCACATACAAATAGAAAAAGTACAGTCTGTAAGACAAGCATGTAACAGACTGACACTGCTGAAAAACTGTTCAGGAAAAGCTTAGCAAAGGAACATTTTGAATAACCTAATTGCACATTAGGTCTATTTATTTTAATGCAACTGTAGTTGTATTATCTATTGTGGCATAGACTGTTATTTGCACTTTGTAACAATTTAGACTCCATGGCCTGAAAGTGGCTTGTCTTCCTCATTCTGAAAATGAGGAAGAAACAGATATGCATCAGATGAGCATTGGGAATGTAGGGTTTTGACACATCACTAACAAGGGAAACCAATGATCTTAATGTATAAACTTTTAATAGGGCTGAGTAAAACTGAATGTTCCCAGCCCACTGGTGTCATGCCCTGTGCACCAGGGCAGCTGGTACTGATCCAGGCCCCTGGGTTCACTGGGTTGAAAACTGATTGGGCTTTTCCCTGGCTCTACCACCCCACTCTCCCAGGCCTTGACAGGACCCTCCTCCACCTCTCCTGTACTGCAGTGGTTAGAACATCATCCCTTTGCTATGTCTAATTAATAAAGATATCTGAGAGCCCAACGTGGGGCCCTTCATACAGACTAAAGGCTGATCTCCATCCCAGTACAGTCAATGGAAATAAAAAAGTAGACAAATTCAGCCTGCACTTGCACTCCCCTACTCACGTAGGAAAATCTCATTGATGTGACTATATACTGTCCCATAGACATGTTTTCTGTTCACTTTGTTTCGGCCAGCTATAAAACATGGGAAAATAGTAGTTTAACTGAAGTGGAGAGACAGAGCTCCAATTGACCCCAAAAGGGTTAGAGTTTTATTTTTGGGTTAAACCAACACTTACTGGCATTGTGCCATGATAGTGAGACAGGGTAATTGTGTCAGGTATAATTCTCAAAACAAAATATTTTGCCAGTCATGGCAATGCACGGATATAAATGTGTATTTACATGTATATAAAAATGCAGATCTATTCACATGTCAAGTGAAGAATTCTCACAGACAGAAATTTGCATTTCAAGCTACTAAGTTTCATGTTTATTAATACTATTGCTCCAGCACCATACAGCATTATTTCAGCTGAGCTCAAGAAAACTCTTGTTCTTCTCTGCTTACCTGCTGTCTTGTATGCTGCTGACTGACAGCTCATATCCATCTTTCCTCCAGGATAATTTGAAGCTGTTTTTCAAGTGTGAATCATACTCAGACTGACATTTCAATAAAATTGAATGTGATTTCAACACTTGGGGGTTCTTTGGAGTAATGACAATTTTTGTAGCATCTGGTTGATCACAGAAAACACTTCGATTAGGAAAGATTATTACATCCAATTTTCACCTAGCACCTCATATATAGGAATCAACTTCAGGAGCAACGATCATGTCTTTATCTATCTATCTATATACAAACACTTCAAGCAGAGGAGGCTGGTTTTGAAATGGAGATATGACAGGATATAATTTTCTATCTTGAAAAATTCTTTTTTAGCTTAGTCCAAACCACAGTGTTCTAAAAAAAAAAAACAACAAACATACACACTCAAAAAAAAAAAAAAAAAAAGCTGGAATATGACTTTTATGTCCAATTGCCATTGAAATAGCAATAGCTTTGGCAGTGAACCAAGAAAAATTACAAGCTTATTAAAGTCAAGTGAGAAAAAATACTGCAATCAAGTTTGTTCTTTTAATTGCCTCTAATCTGAATGCAGAAACAGATGAGTAAGTAGGAAGAAAGCACTTCTCTTTACAGTGAAATATTGCTTTGTGAGAATTTCATTGTACAATTTCATGTTTATTATAACTGTAAAACTTACAAAGCAAAGAGACTGGCCTGAAGTAGAACACAAAAAGACTTTCTTCTTTCTTGACTGACTTACAGCAAATGTGAATCTCAGAGTGCATTTGAGGACTTTGCTAACTGAGCATTTAAATTCTTTCTATTGGCAAGGCCTAATTCCTAAATAACTTCGTATACAACTCACCATCCTGAATCTGTGTCCTCAACAGAAAATATCCATCCTCATCATGACCCTTAGGGAACATGCCCAACCAACCAATGAAGTACTTTAAAACAGAACTGGAGCTGCACATACGTATCTGAATCTTACATTCAAAGCCCCCTCACTCATCCTACTGCAATGCACATGGTGTTCATTGTAGACATTCATTAAGTTTGCAAGGTAAATGAGGTATTACCTCTTATATCCAGATTTGCTGTGATTGCTCTTTTTCCAACAGAATTTGCAACCCAACAAGCGTATGATCCCGCATCTTCCTTCTTTGTTTCTTTGATTTCTAGGGTGCCATTTTTATTTAATTCATAGCGTAGCGCTGAGAGTGGCTCTATGCTATCATCCTTAGTCCTAAAGAGAATAACAACAGTTATGACTTATTTCAGTGATTGTAGGAACCACTATTTCATGGCTAGGGGACAGGTGAGTTTAGAGTCAGCATGTCAGTCTACTCACACTCAGGCAAATCATAAAGGGACATAAGCTTCCTGCAAATGTACAACATACTGACAGTCTCTAGCAAGACCTTTAAACTACTCTAACCGAGCCTCTAATCCATAACTGTCATATGTAATTTTATTGCAACTGTCAACTTCTATGTCAATCCAGTGATTTCCAACCATATGGAACCACTTTTGGGTAGATGTACTCTTTAAATTATTGCCTTACCAACTCAGCAACGTGTCCAAACTTCAAAAGGTGCCAACATTAAACTAAGGCTGGTGATTTGGCTACAGACAGCTTGGTTCTGTTTAATAAATATCCCAGCAGCTCTTACACAAGCATCAAGGACTTTCATCAACCTTTCATTTATTTAAAAATTAATTAAAAATATACATGTATCAGGGATCTTGAAAGAGAGTGCACTTAGACAAAGCACACAGATATTAAACACAGTCTTGCTATAAATTGCTAATTTATCTTCTCAAAACCAGCTAATTTTTCAGTGTTTGGGAAGCCTAGATAAACTTATTTCATGTGAAAAAGTCATTCTCAATAGCTTACCATCTAACATCTGCTGCAGGTGAGGCAAAAATTTCACAGTGCAGGAAGGCACTGTAACCAACAACTGCAGCATAGTTTTCACCATCTGAAGTCAGGATTAAGGGAGCAATATCTGCAGAACAAGATGCAAAACAAACAGCACTGCAATTCAGAACTGGGCTATAAATATGGGCCCTGTATCATACCCTTTTCCCACGATAGAGAGGTCAACTGAGCTCTCATAAGCCTCAGTGGTAACAGTGGTTGATTGCTGGACGTTTCAGATCACTAAATCTTGGTTTCAGGATAGAGAACACACTCAGTTCTGCTTCCCTGTGAGACCTATCTTATCAAATAAGTTCCCATCACAATGTTTCTTCAAACAACAGGCTAAGCATCACAACTGAAATTAAAGACTGACAATCCATAATACCTTTAATAATTCAAAAAACACAACTGTGGCCACAGTCCAGTCCCCGGTGGTCTTAATACATCTGAATTCTAAAGGTTTTGAGCCCAAAACAACCACCACGTTGTTAAAAATATCAACACTCAATCTAAGTATTGCTCATCAAAAGGCTTGTGGCGTGAGTTTGGACAACATATTTCTTAAAATCTGGCTCAATGCAGCAGAACAGTGACATGATTACAAACCCAAAGCTATTCCAAAGATCTAAGAGTTATCAAAATGGGACACCTAAAGTTACATCTTTCCTGTAAACACAAAAGAGGTGGGAGACTACTCACTGAGGACATTCACGTTGGCACTAGCAAGGAGGGTACCATGCTTATTACTGGCCTCACAGTGGTACACAGCAGTGTCCTGAAGCTGAAGGTTGGTAAGGCTGAGCTCCCCATCAGAGACTCGCCCTCTGAAGGTCCTACCTGCAAAGACCCAGACTGTATCAGAAGATGGTGCTAATTAAGAAATATGAAAAAAAAGAACAGAAGTCAATGAGCATGAGTGTTACCCAACAGATGGGAGCAGCACTGGGTGAGGGACTCATGGGTACCGCCCCTACTTTATTCAAGACCACATTTAAATAGCTTAAATATTTGAAGTATTAATTAAATAAATCTGAAGTTACACCTAAATAAACATCAGACAAGATGTCATTTGGTGCACTGGAGTTTGTGCATTCCCTGGGCGTGGTACATGTGCATCTCACCCACTCCCAACAGGATGATGTTGGACCTTTACTTACTATCAATGGGCATCCCGTTAAGTTTCCACTGAATGGTTGGCTCTGGGTTGCCAATGGCCTCACAAAGCAGCAAAAGATTCTCTCCTAAGCTGTAAACACCACCTCTGGGCTCCTTAATCCACCGAGGAGGCTCTGCAAGAGGGACATGGCATGTAGCAGGCGTCACAGTCAGAACAGTGTAACTCTGTTATTACCGTGGTTCTCCAGGAGATGGCAAATGCTGTCAGCAGTTTCCACAGCTCCTGGCAGCCTATTGTGCAGCTGCAGTGTATTTCTTGCAAATTGACATTAGAAAAGGTAAAAATTAGCATTAACACATATCAATTTCTGTCCTTCGGCTCTGTAAAATGCAAACGTTGGGGAAAAAAATAGGCAGTGTCTACCCAAGTGGAAAACAAACAGTGAGGAGATGGGAGGTGAGAGGCTGGGAGGGAGGTAAACTTAATTGTGTCAGTATTTTCACAAGGATCCTCAGAGAGGAGATTGCTGCCTTTGAAATGACATGAGACTATTTCAGCAAGTCAGAACACAATGCAAACAGCCATTCAGCTGAGAGACTCACTAGATATGAGCAAGGGGTTTGCATCAGCTCGCCCAGGAGGGCAAAGCATGGTGATGCAGGAACAGTGTTGACCACCTCCATCTGCTCATTTCTGTGTGCTGGGTAGATGCACTGTGCTATTCATTCAACAGCCTAGTTTTCCATTGTGTATTCAGCTCAGATGCTCACACATAGCATGTTAAAGCATGCTGAGGCATGGAATGGGAGGACCACCACTCTAAGGAGCAAGTTGCCCACAGGGTGGAGGTAGAGGAGCAGCAGTTGGCTGCTGCATTCCCTATGCCCTCTCTCCCCAGCACTGCCAGTTAAACCAGGACAGCTCTGTCTTTTGTAGAACCACCTCTGAACATCAGATATCCAGATCTCATTAGAAAAAGGAACAACCATAAGGGAGGGAAGGGAACTGAGAGAAAAATAAATGCATTAATCTGATGAAAGCTTTCTGCTACCCACAAACCAAACGCGTTGAGCCTGCCTACACTGCAGAGGATGGCCTTGATCCAAAACACAGCCTCGCATTTGTCATTATCTCTCCCTGAGAAGCAGCAAAGTTCCAAGTTTTAATTCCAGACCTGATGCTACCTCTCTCCTGCTGGCCCTGAGCTGATCGCCGGACTCCTCCATCCCTCCTTCCCTATTAGAAAAAGATGAGCTAATGTGTGGGAAGCATGAGGATTCATTAGTTAATTCTCATAAAATGCTTTGAAGATTAACAGTGCTGCTGTCTGGTAATACATCTCCAGATGCTATCAGTGTGATATACTAAAACAGTGTCATTGCTCATATTCACACTGAGACATTAAAAAAATACCCCTGATCTATGCTAAACAGGACACAAGCTCTGCCATTTCCACTTCATAGCACCCATGAAGAGGTGCTGTTCAGCAACAGCTAAAAAACAAAGTAAAATTTAACACACCAAAGCTTACACAAAACTATAACATCTTTGCATTTCGTTCACAGTACAGATTTCTTCTTTCTGTAATGCTGGTTGCCCTCCTGCAGCACAGCACACACAGACACATTTGTTATGCTTCCTTATATTTGACTCCGGGAAAAAAAAAAAAAAGCATGCAGCAGAACGTCTTGGTTTTGCCAATCTCTTTCTCTCTTCTCTTTACGTTTTCATCAGAAAAAAAAAATAGTTCAAATGCATGGAGGTAAAAAGGAGGTAACGCTCCTGATGATTTTTTCCCCTTACTGTGTCCACCACAGAGTACTTGAGACAGGATGCTTCACTGTTTTGGAGGAGGTCAGACACCAGGCACAGCCTACATACAAAGCATACAAAGCACACTTCCTATTTTCATCTGTCCATTCCCTTTTGAAAGTCAACTGCAGGTATATTCCACTGCTGCTTTCCTTTCTCAGCACGGCAATTGCTGTGGTTGCCCCAAGGAAGTGATGCAACTGTGAAGTTTCAGTCAATGAGATTTTGTCAAGTATGAAATACAATTTCACAGAAAGGTTGAAGAACTTCTCTTCTTTGTGGCTGATGTGCTATAGCACTTATAAGTACATAAAAGGCAATAATAACAAAATACATACTTACACTTTAACAACTGCAACAACCAGTGGTTGGACAATCAAATTGTTAATCTGCACAAGTAAAATAGCATGGCAAATGTTTCACTGCACAATATATCCTTGCAGGTAAGAGTTATAAATCTGGTCTATCTAATCAACAGATTTATACTTTTTATATGAATATAACGATAGGTCTGAAAATAGAAAGGATCTAAAATGGTAATCAAGCCCATTCTTGTGCAGTACACCTACAACACATGGGGTGTTTTTTTTTTTCTTTTTCTGCAAGGGCTGTGTTTCTGACCAGAGTTCAGATTGTGATCCAGTATATCTTCCAGACCAGTCTCAGCAGACATCTTCCATCCTGTGTTTAGGAAGCCAATTAGTGTTGCCTGATGAGAACTGCTTTGCACTTGTGCTTAGTGAAGCCCATCCTTTTTATTCCCAACCATTTTCCCAATTTGTCAAGATCACTTCAAATTCTCCTTGCATCTACCCAAGGTCTGGCAATCCATCCCACTCTAGGACTGTCATCTTCAGATTCACGTGCAGTTATCACTTTGGGGTCTGCATCCCAGCTGAAACAGCTTCCCCGTGAAACAGGGAGAACTACAGCTTGAGTCTCATTAAACCAAGCAGCAATCTATCTGCTGGTTTCACCTATTGTATTTTTCTCTAGCTCAGTAATGAAAGTATTACAAGATATAGCTGCAAAGGCCCTTAGCTATTCTCTCATTACGATAATTAATCATTACATTGTAATGATTATTTCTATTAAAGACAGCCTTGAAGTCTCAGTCAAGATCAAGGCACCATTAGATCAGGCACTGTGATAGTGGCAAGAGTTTGAGGTTATATAGTCCCCCAAGCCTAACATATAAGCAATAATTGAATAAACAAACATTCTCAGTTAAAACAATTTGAGAGCTTGTTTCCATTTTTTTAATAGTTTGTTCTCTCTAACAACAGGCTTTTTGTGCCTCTTCCAATGTTCTAGGCTACATCTTTCCTTGCAGAGAGATTAAAATATTCAAGTAGTCAACAAATTTGCTGGCTGAACATTTTCATATGATTGGTAATAGTTGCCTGAATCGTTGCCCTTGGAGTACTGTAGGATTAGAAAGTGGGCTGTACGAAAATATCATCACTTCAAACTGCTATTCAGAAATCTGATGTGTTGGTTTGAGAGCCTAAAATATCAGAAAGAAGAGCAGAGGAAGTGACATAGTGCAGGAATGATAGTGAAATCTTGATTTATACACCAGCATCAGATTGAGCATAGTTGGCAGTTAATAATTGAGATAATTTTTCTTCCATATTTAATTTTCTTTTCCTTGCATACATCCCTTGAGAACTGCCTGTCAGGCACGAGGATGCCCTACGTCAGCAAAACCTCCCTGAAACCAACTGAAATTAATAATGCTCACTTCCCCCAACTCAAGATTTGCCCTTGAGTGTGCACATGCGAGTTGCAGCAAGAATGATGAACATGCCCATCTCTGATGAATGTTAATGACATTTTCTGTTTTGAAATTACAGGAAAAAATGCTATTTGTGCTCATGATACTCTGCATGTGAGGTCCTAATAGGCAGAATTTCTGTTAGTGACACCAGCTAATGTTAGTTATACAAATGAAAAATGAACTCAACAGGAATTGCAAAAGCGTTCTTTACATTGCAATGGTTAGAGTGTATTTCTTTCTTTCTTAAAATACTTGCTTGCTAATGAGTAGGAACCACAATTTGTCCAGAAGATTGCCTTCCTCTAGAGATGGGGAGAAAGAGGGTCAGTAATCTGGACTGCTTAATAAATGTTATTTCCCTGGTACTTTAGCTTTTGCAGCTCCTGCAGTTTTCTTTGAAGGATTCAATTTTTACAGGCAAGAAAATCATAGCCAGATTGTTAAAATATTCAGCTAGAGCAGTGATGCTCCAAACCATCTGTAATGATTTCTAGGAGTCAGCACTTCCCCTCCATCGCAGCTGAACACTTGCCATGCTTTGGTATCCTCTGCCTCACTTCCAGGAAGGGAGAGAAGACTATGACACAAAAGGCTGTGCCAAGTGAAAGGGGAGAATTTATCATGTAAGGAGAGAATTCAATTTTGTAAATGAAGAGAGGAGTGGTACCATATGCATTTAACTTTGGTGTAAACTAAAAAAAGATAATTGAGCTAAATGATCTGGCCCAGTATAGACATTTTTACATTTTTAAGATCAAGTAGAATAATTACATTCTCTAGTCTGACTGTCAGATTAATACAAGACATTTTATCAATACCTCCGCTTGACTAACTTGCATCTTAATGTATTGGATCTATAATTTATGCATATATTTGTGCTTTTGCTTACTCCTTTGTAAAGCCTTCATGGTTTAGGAAAAAATCACACATTAATTCTACTGAAAAACAAATGCTCCTTTCTGCAGTTTTCCCAGAACTAGAGGGCAGGTCCTGCTAGCAGAAGTTGATATCACTGGTTAAGTTTATGGTTTATTAAAAAGTGATATTAGAAAAATTTGCTTCCCACTGATCACCTATCAGTGTTCAAAATAAAAAGCTCAGTAAAATGTACTCCTCACCTTCTACATGAACATGGAATTCATGTTTTGCTCTGCCCACAGGGTTGCTTGCCATGCACTGGTAGGTTCCTTCATCAGCTGCAGACACGTTCTCTATCTTCAGTACCTTCCCAAATTTATCTGTTACAGGTTTGTCCTTGGGCAAGTTTTCAGTAACTTTGACCCAGCTTAGATGAGGAGTTGGGCTAGTAGTAAAGAAGAAAAAAAAAGATTTTGAGTTGGATACCAAGATGCTGTAATGATTCATATTAGCATAGCTGCTGGAGTTCATGCATATGAGCTGCAAGAAGTTTTCAACTGTTTGAGCTCTTTCAAAACCCCAAGCAATAGTACAGGCTGTACTATAGACTACTTCTAGTCAACACTGTCCCTTGATTTGAAGGACCCCTATGAATAAGTCCTTCATAGCCAAGCCCAGGCCATGGCACAAGGCTGCATTCCTTGTAAACATTGGCATGAACTGTGTCAGAAGGAATGGAGCTCATCTTGTCTGACTCCAAAAGGGCATTCTAGGACAAACAAGGAGGTAAAGACTTCACTGGAGTGACTTCATTCAGCCTTGCTGGATTAGGAACACTTCCAGACATTGGAGATGGCTGAAAACGTTCCTTACGCTTTCAGAAAGCAAGTGGCAATGACACAGAAATTCAGGACAGACTGCTGTATGCACAGTCCCAGCTGGGATTCATGACCCCGACACCATACACTTTGTCATATCTGCTTACACTTGTGTCCATCTGTCTTGGTGGCAAAATGCCCAGGCACAAGCTACTCAAAGGCCCAGGTACCAAAAAACCCTATGGCTTTCCAAGAGCAGCGAGCATAACGGTACAAATGTTCTGTTTCCTGCAAGGGTTCTTTTCTTGCTTGTCTACCAAAGTCTGGCACCATGTTGCCTCAGTGCCACACTAAGGGAATGCCCTCCCAACACTGATGTTACTCAGATTATAAGGTTTCAGAAATGACAGATTGGAAATGTACTTATTTCCTTATTTTGCAATTGGCTGCCCCTGATCTTAGTTACTTGAAATCTGGTTCAGTCCTGTCCACTTGCCTGATTTCTGGGCATTTGGTTGGATGGACTGGCAGAGACACAGATAAAGCTAATCATTTTTCTGCTGGAAGTGGAGAATTCAACGAATATTTTATTCTTGCTTAAGTGCTGTGTTTTTGAAGCATCACCATTAAAAAAAAGACTAATGACTGGAGAAATAAAGCTCCTCTAGAGCAGAGACTTTGTTGTTCTTTGAAACTGAGTAGTAAAATAAAAAATGGCTTTTTGTTTCAAAAATTAAAAAGTTTCCTAGAAATTACTGAATGAAACAAAAACATTTCTTCTTTTCATGTTTTTCCAAACAGTGCCTTTTTTTTTCTCCTCTCCTTTTGTACATGGTATTATTAGTTCCTGCAAGTGAAAATACATATTTGTGTATTTCTGAGATGATTTGCCTGTTCAGTACCTTGACAACATTATAAACTCATAGCTATGGATTTGTGGCCTGAGAATTAGTTTGATGTGCAATGAATTAGACAAGAAAGTGCTGCAAGAGGGAACTAAAACTCACTGCAGATAGCTGGAGCAAATCCAACCGAGACAAGTAATTCACCACCTCTCAAAAGATGGCAACCAACTGCAGAGGCATAATCTTGCCAACTCAAATGATGATCAAAGAGCGATGCCTTTTCAACATAGAAAAACAAAATGCCCTAAAAATGTTTGTTCAGGTAGATAAATATCCTGATTTCAGAATTTTATAGGGGGGGGATAATCGCAGAGCTTTTAATATGAGTTATCAGTCTACTAACTGTAGTGTGCATCCACAGACCTGCAGCCCCACAAAAGACCATGAGAACACAATGGTTTAAGTCTCCATTTAATAAAAAGCCCTATCACAAACAAACCAGAAGCAACTGTGCTTTCATTGTAGTTTAGCAATGACAGAGATTTTCTCTCTACCAGTTTTTTCTCTGGTGGTAGCTCTACTGGGGGAGACTACTGGATCTGCAAGCAGGCAGTAAAATCAGAAAGCTGGACTGAGGGCATAGTGGAGCTTATTTCTGCCCTGAGCTACGGCTGCAGAAACCAGGTCCAGAGATACAGCTTCATCTTGAGGACCACACTTAAATGAGCGCTGTTCCTTTCTTTATTTACCTTATTTTGTCCTGTTAATTACAATACAAAATAAAATTGCTCTGATCTCATTTCCCAGCACATAATAGCTGCTTGAACTGCTCCCTGTATTATTACAGTGAGCATATCCTCACTGAGATATTCTGCCATGCTTAGTACAGCCAGAGCCATCACTAAAGCTGCCAGAGCTCTGTGCTGCTTTACGAGGAGCACACTTGCTCTAGGAAAACACTGCATAAGTCTCAATTTAAAATTAAACAGACATATACGAACATTTGTAGCAGAATAAGGTGATTAAATCTGTGTATTATTGCACATTACTCACAGCCCTTCAGCAATACACTCGAGTTGCAGGACACCTCCCTTGATAACAGTGACTGATGAGCTGCTGCCAGCAGATTCAGGAGGGATCAGCAGTTTGGGTTTTCTTTCTTTAATAAAATTTGCTAAAATAGAAAATATATATAAGTTAGATTCAAAATCTTAGTATCTTTGCTTTTCCTTCCAATAACATTACAAACATTATTCTAGTCTGAAGGCTTCTGACATCAGTTTCTTAGTTTGCTTACTGTTTTATATGGTTTAAGATCAATGCAGGAAGAATCCTGTTCTGCTTACAGCTAGAAAATCGTGGCAGTGGTAACAGGAGGCAGCAGTACTAGGGAAGCCCCTTTCCTATGGCTTCACATACTTGCTTTCCCAGCACTGGCCCATTTCTATCATATATGTTGGCCAATTGTTGATACACTTGATCTTTCAATTACTGATCTTCTGGTGTGCAGCATCTTTCTTAGCACACTTCTTATACATTGACTCTCCATCATTTTCTAAAACTCAGATGGAAACCCATCTTTCTGACTTGAACATCCCCCAGAAACGCCCTTGTTATAATTACAAAATCTATGGTAATGGAGATAGAATTAGTAAAGGAGACTGTTTAAATAATAAAACAAGATTGGCCTGCATTTGATTTCAATGGACCATTTATTCCAGCCTGCTAAACAATGGTTTCATGATGAAACATGCATAGAGTTAAATGGCTGTTCAGTTATTGCTATAATAACAATTAGTACAGTAATGAATAAGTCCCCAAATGGTCCTACTTCTTAAAAAATAGTCAGTTATGGATGATTTGGTGAAATATCATATGTATCTTTCTGAAAAATCTTTTATTTGTTTCATCACCCTGCTATTTATCTTTTCAAACCTGTGTTACAAGTGTTCAGAGCTGCAGCAAAACACTTTGGTGCTTCTGGACATGCTCACATGTTCTCCATCTGCCCTCCTGCTGCCCTAGGCAGGCATGCATCCCTCCACCAAAGCACTGCACACAAGCCTTGCCTGTTCTGCTCACACTGACAGCTTCCTTGGGACAAGTCCTGAGGATTTATCAGTACTTTGAGCTATTCCACCTTGAAATACTCAAGGAGAATCCACTTTTCTAAAGCTCCAGTGCTCATTCGGCAGAATGAGGTGTTTCAGGAGTTTCAGATTTGGCATCTTGAAAAACAGAGGCTCTCAGAAGCAATTTAACCAAACAAACTGGCTTCAAAAGCTACATATGAAAATGGAGAGACTCATTTTTGGTTAGGTTTTTTTTTTTGTTTTTTTCTTTAACTAAAGAAACTGGCAGGTTAGAGAACAGCAGGAGTAGCCACCAGCTGCCTTCTGAACTACCCACATTGTCTGCATACATTTCTGAGCATTTTTGGGGTATGACTCCACAAAGAAGTGAGCACAAAACAAGGGAAGAGGTGAATCTTCAGGATGAGAAGTGCTTTGTTGGAGTGCTTACCTGTGGTGAATATCAAACAGCACAACACACAGCCAAAGTGAACCATCTCACATTCACCCTGTGTATAGCTACAGACGTGCACAATTAACACACAGCAGCTAAAGCTCTGCAAATCCACACCTTAAGCTCACACTGGAGTAATGCAGCCGCAGGGTGACCTGTTAGACATGGATTCAGAGTTTCAAACCACAGCAGCTTAATGCCAGTGTCTCCTTCACCACCAGAGGAAGATGCAGAGTGCCATGCTCCGACTCCTGCTCTGAACTGATAACACTGCCTGACTCCTCTCTTACATTACGTTCTGAGATGTGAATATTCCTTTCTTGAATAAGAAAACTACCTCTTTGTTAAAAACCCTTCAGATTTCTGTCAAAAAGTACAAGATGAGCAAATTGTACTCCACGGACCACTTAAATCCATCCCATTGCAATAAAAAGGCTTTTGTGATTTTTTCTTTTCATCCTCCCAAGCAGCAGCTCACATTTCATTTCAGCTGGTAGGTTTCTCAGCGTAAGGGCTAAATAACAGATGCATTCAACTCACCCTTAGTAACTGCAGCATTAGGTGAGCCTGAGTCATTAGCATGCTTAACTGAAATAAATAAAAGTGACAACCAAATACAAACGTGCATAGTTGACATAAAATGAAAAGAAACAACAAATCAACCAAAACCAAACAATATCCCCCCCCCAGTAAATTTCTGGCATGGAAGAAAAAAAGGAACAAAAGATGACATAAATCAACAGATGAACAATGAATTTCTGAAAATAAAGAAAATCATTTACATATATGCAATATTCTGCAAAATACTTCATGGCGATATAACCAACTTGGCAGAGAGAATAGTAGGCAACCTCCAGCTGAAGGTACAAAACCATGTGAATGCACACCTCACATCTACACTTGCACTCAGTCTCAGGTCTCCAACAGCATGCATGCACACCAAAGCCTTTCTTTCAGAGACCCAGAATCAAACACTGCCCCATTTTCTCTAATCTGCATGTGCACGACTGTGGGGCTGGACACATTATAAATGCTATGGAGGGCAACGTGGCATTTTGCTATTTATCTCACAATTATTATCCCAAGATACAGATTAAGCAAGTATTAAGATACACAAACCCAGTATTAATCTTTTTTTTTTTTTTTTTTTAATCCTAACAAGAAACTCTCAAAATCATATATTTAATATTAGGCTTTCATTCACAAAGAAAAATCTCCATGGCTTTCTGGACCACATAAACCCAAAAGGTCAGAAGCATTAACGAAACAGAAGACTGATATTAAGGGCACAGGCAGCTTCGGCTCTTGCTGCAAACCTTAACTGAATTCATTACAGCCAAAAGAGATTCAAGCAAAACAGGATGGCTCTGCAGCTGCTGTAAAGCTGCCTCATCTCCACCAGCTTCTGCAGGGCCTTACTCTTTTAACAGAGCTGACAGCATGCCCTGAAAACCTTCTAGTGTTTTGCAAAACACTCTGATGCTGCTCCCTGCACAACATTTCACAAGGAAAATGTTAATGCCCCATGTGTCCCTGTGGCAGCCTAAAAAGGGAGCATTTTGCTTCTAGCCTGCAATGCACGGGCAGCACGTGCTGTCGCTCTGGACCATCACAGCAGTCACTGTTGCAGAGGTTGAAAATCAGGCCTATAGTTCTTGCTGCTGAGCAGCCCATTTCTCCCTAGAGAAGAGGGGAGGGACAGTTGTGTCTCCTTTTTCATGAAAGCAAAGGCACAGAGGCTTCTAGGGCCAAGCCACCAGCAGGGCTGAGCCTGCAGCCCAGCCCCCAGGTGCTGTCCTCCCCAGCCCCACAGCTGCACCCAGACCAACCAACAGAGCAGTGATGTGGAAGCCTCCATGTCCTCCAGACCCAGGCAAGTCCCATCAGGGACCACCAGTGAAGCAGGTTTCCCTCCTGCTTCATCACCTTTCACTGAAGGGAGAGCAGGAGGAAAGGCAAGGTACGGTGGGGGCCCAACAGCTGCATCTGGAGGCTTTGGGGCTCACATCTGCTGATGTGATGCGATCACACTGATGTCTAGGGAGTCAAAAAAGAAAAAAAAACAGTAAGCAAGAAAGAACACATCCACAAACTTACAGCGGGAAACCTTCAGTGTCATTGGCATTTTCTGTACAATTGTCCTCAGTTTTGGAAATGCTGCGAAGCAACAGTAATCACTTCGGCTGTCATTTTCTTCCACGTTTGCAAAGTAGAGATCTCCCTTAAGGCTCATGGAGACCCTTTCATCTTGAGGAATGTGCTGCAAATCTAGCAAGAAAAAATAATTACAATATGGTAATGATACTGAGCTGCTTCACCAATACGACTACCAATGCTCTGCTGTCATGTGTTTGCTTCCAGAGACAGAACACAACTTTGATGTGAAAGAGGCAGAAGGCCCAGCACAACCCATGGGTTATTCACCAATACTCAGCATACAGAACTGCATACACAGTTCCTTCTCAGCCAGAGAAAATGTCCAACACCTCTCCCCAATACAAAGGCTTGTAATGCTGATATGGAGGTCACTATTTGCAGATGTGCCAATCTCCTGACCACTTTGCTCTTCTGTAATTACATATTAGAGCAGGGCAGCATTAGTATGGACTGGTGAGACTATACTGTCTCATTCTTGATCCAGCCATATGCAGACCTGTGGAAAGTATGTATGTCAGGAGTGCAGAGGCTGCCTCATAAGATCAGAGGTTTAATCTGGCACCCTGTCTCTGCAAGAATTTGGTCAGCATCAAAAAGAAACCCTTTATGTCACATCGGTATCTTGCTTCTCAGTAGCCAGAAGACCCTACAGAATATAAATGCTGAAGAAACACTGAAGAATACAACAATGAAAATCACATCAAAACTAAGAAACCATTATGCATACCTAAACTGAAGTTGTTTTTCTTAGTATCAGCATAAACTAATGGTTGATTCATGAGAATAAAACAGTAATAATAGACATAATATATTGGTACATTTTATTTTCTCTACCTTAAATGCAGCAGTCTTCCTAACTGGTAGATGTACTCACTGATATTTAAGCTCTGCTATGTAAAAGTTAATAAAATGTGCTGTCAATGTACTCTACAAATTGCTTTTTCTATGTAAAGACATATTGCCCATTTTTCAATTTTTTATTTATTTATCAATATCCAGATCTTTTCCCCAGACACCTGCAGAATTACCACTCCCATCAGTTATAAAAGTGATATGAAACTGCTTTGGAAAACAAATGTTCTGTGTTTCCTTACATGAAGCACGTGTAAGCTGTTTACTTACCAATATTCATCCAATAGATATGCAAAGGTGGGATCCCTTTTGGGGGGTTACAGTGCAAGATCACAGAATCACCATGCTCCACGTCAAGGGGCTCAATTTTTTCTTTAGGGAATTTTGGTACATCTGTGCAAAAGCAAAGAAGCTCCTCTTTTACTGTTACCCTTGGAAATTTTCCTTTTAATTCCCAATAAAATACTTACCTTAACATCACCATTTGCATTCTTGGCCTTTCGGTATTCTGTTGTTTACCAAGTGATAAAGAGTAACAAAGCACTTCACAAAGAGCAAGACATTTTGTGTGATTTTCATTCATTAAGTGATTTGTCCATGCTGCCCATGAGCTCTGCTGAAGAATTATTTTACTGTACTTATTCTCAAATGCTGTCATCTATTTGACTAGTCCCTGCCAGACTGCACAAAGAGACAGATAACTGAAATGGGATCCTAAAATGAGCACAGAGAACAGGGCTCTGGCAGATCTCTGAAGATCAAAAATCAGTCTGGGAGCACAGGCTCTTCTGGGAAGTCTTTGGCTGAACAGCAGTTCCCAAGAAGCCACTGCAAGTCAGTGCAGGTGAGGACAGACATCAGACAGCTGTTCTGCCTTGTGCTTGCAGCCACCCCGACTCTTATCCATCTCCAGAATGAGATGAAGCAGAAGCCTTATGTAAAGACAGTATTGCCTCCACATGCCCTCAGGTGTAAAACCTGTGCTGTGCAGATCTGCAGGGTTCTCAGCAAGCTTGTCCTTCAGGATGCAGAGACAGGCTTGGCACAAGGAAATACACTGGAGGTCCAAAAGGAAAGCATTATTTGGGCTTAACTATAGGTTAAATAATTAATGGATCAAGAACTTGGATTAATTGCCAAGGGAGTCAGCAGACTGTTTAAAGCCTGAACGACACCTGGCAAAGATCATCAACCTGGACTGTATCAGCAGCTCCAAATGCAACTGGAGCACATCCAAGTAGAAAGGAAGTCGAGCTGGGCTGGAACCCCCCCCAAAGCAAGCACTGGAAGACTGCAGCTCAGAGATTACTGTGAAGAAATTAGTCTGCAAAATACAACCACTCCTTAAACGAATTTAACTAAGGCAGTTTCAGGGCGGACACTCCTCTGATTTCAGGCAAGTTCAAACTCATGAAAGTTTCAGTTCAGGCAACTTCATGAAACATTAAAATTATCAGCAATTAAACAGCTACAGAATGAAAGCATCCTGGCTGTGCAGGGCCAGATCGGCACAGCAACTACTGCCACCCTGGTGTTCAAGGCATGAGAGGGCACTCTGGGAGCAAACAAACAATTTAATATCTCAGTAGTCCAGGAGCACTGCAAGACAGCTGCAGTGTCACACAGCAGAAGTCAAACTGAAAAGGAGGTTGAGAAGAAATACAGGGCCAGGACTGGGGAGCTTTTTTCGTTGTAACATTAGTGAACACAAAACGAAGCAATCAATTCAGTGCTGATTGCCTGAGTGCAAATTGGTCGTAGGTTGTTTGTTTGTTTTTCTTTTAATCTCCAAAAGTGTTATTAATACAAATAGAAATTATTAGGGAAAACAACATGGATCTAATGAGCATCACCCACTCTGTAGTTGGCATTTCAAGTAAGGGAAAGAACTATATGTTAAATCCAATACATTCAATAGTCAATACTCTTCAAGCCCTGAAAAGTGCATCTCTTGACTCCTGGAGAGGGAAAACATTTTCCAGTGGGAAAAGGCCAATTTGTTGATTTAAAGCTTGCTTATTTTTCCCAAAAGCACATCACTCAATAAAGCTAGGAGTGCTGGATTGGGTGAAGGAGAAGGGATTTCTGACTAAGTCAACAAAATCAGGTCAACAAATAGACCAATAGAGAGACTGCTCATCTAAGGCACGGGAAACTTTTGTTCAAACCCATTTTCTGCCTCATTTGGCACAACAATAAAATCTGGGTCTCCAATACCCCAGTTGGGTGCCATAATCACTGGCCTTTCCAGTCAGCTTCTGTAGCCAATAATTACCTAATTATACAAAAAGATATCAATTCCCACCAGGAGACAGTGAAAAATCACCATCTTGGAGTCAATAGCTGGCAGTGGAGGCATTCCTTTCAGCACAGGCCCAAATGCCCACTTTGGTCCCTACTGAGGGAAGCAGCGCTGTGAACCCCAATGTCTTGTATAACTTTAAAACCTATTTGAACAATGAGGTGTTTGAGGCTCCTTGGGTTTTCTACACTGTTTCATTTCACTTTGTTCAAAACTTTTTTGTTCCCTCAATGCATAACTGGCAGTGCTTTGAACCCTTCAAGTTCTACGAGAGAGGAAAATTCAATTTTCATAACAAATTCCTGAGTCAAATCTCCTGACAAATATATTTACTTGCTGGTGCCCCATCGGTCTCAAAGACTAGAAAAATGATTGCTTCTGAAAGGAGATTTATTAAGACTCAGAAGCTAATATCACTTTAGGCTTTGGCTCTTGCACATCAGTTTTCAGTACATACATGGAAGAAATGTCTGGCTTTCTTTTCTGCTGTGCTGCTCTGCTTTAATTGGTGGATATTCCAGAATCAATCACTACTGATTTGTGGCTGATCTCAGAAACTATCACCATCAAATTAAGCTAGGAAGTACTGCAGAAGATTAACTGTGTCACAAAAGTGACACAAGATGGAGTTACCAAAGCAGCACATGGACACTGTGAAATTTACAACCAATTGATCTCCTTGCAGCAATACCACTGAAACTGACACGTCAGTCCTACATGCAATTCCCCACATACAGACATAATGAGAAAGGCCAGAGAATCCAGAGTGGCTCTAGTGCTACATCTCACATATCCATAACGCAGGGGAGAATGTTATCTAATGGCTCTGAGAAAGGCTTGCTGAAGTACCAGTGGGAGGACACTCACAACACAGGCAATCAAGGTGTGAAATAGCCACAGGGAAGATGACAAACTGCACACCTGACTTCAGTTATGGAAACATCTTCTAAAAGCCCACATCGATATATAAAGCTCCCAAAACAGTAGTGGGAAAGACTTCATTGCTAAAGTATTATTTCCTGCCAAGGCTGTATCTTGACTGATGTACAGCATTCAAAAACCAGAATCACAGCGCTGTGGCAGTGTATAAACCATGGAAACGAAAGATTATCTGTTTCCAGAGTCATCTGTATAAGGAACCAGTCTCTCTTTAATCCCCGGGGTGACTCAAAGTTTAATGACCTAACTGCACTTGAGATTAGGCTGAAATACCAGTGACAAATTAGGCTGGCTGAAAGAAATTTCAGAACAGAGGCTGGGTCAGTCCCTCCTCCTTATCTGTTCAGAATATGCAGCAGAGACGTGAAAAGCAAATACAAAATCTGAATTTGAGTTAAGCTGCATACAGAAGTTTAGCACCTGACTCTCAGCACTCTGGTGCAAGCAGGACTGCTGCAGGTTTACTCAGACACCTATTAGCACACTCTTTGTTTCTGTCCTAATGCTAACAGCTGTAATGACTTTGTACAATTACAACTGTACTGAGGATGAGAATTTATACCAGATAGAGAATGGAGTGCATTTAGCCTGGTGTTTTACATGTTCCTGGGAAAAGCACTGAGGAGACAAACTGAAGGCAAAAGATTTCTGTAAATAGCTGTAGAAGTCCTTGGTACCAATGTACCTGGTTCCTATCAGTAACTGGTTTAAAATGGGAGCTGATTCACTATTTTAAGTCAGCAATTAATATATATTTTGCAAAACCACTGTAGGAAAACATCACTATGCACAAGGTCTCCTTTTATAACTTTCTCTGCAGTCATTGTTGGAGATGTGTCCTGGATGCACAGCTGTATCATGGATATGACAAAATCCCTAAAAGATATAAGGGTAATGAATAATAGAAATAATCACTTAAATTCTATACCCTGGAAATTCCTAGCTCATCAGACGCTTTGATGAGGAGCTAAACAATTTGTTATACACATGTATGGCACAACACATCAAAGAATCTTAAACATCACTTAAAATCACCAACCAATGAGTACAGCTAGAGCAGCTTCCTGTATTTAGCTCAGTGCATCAACTGCTATTCTGGTCCATGCTGTAAATGCAGTAGTTAAATCAGTAATTTCCACTGCAACCTTTGAACTGTTTATCAGATATTACCTGCTTTTGTAATGGATTTTTTTAATTGCTTCATTACATTGAAAAAGTTAGGAAGCCTGACTGTCAGGAAGTCTGGGGATGTCAGGCCCCTTGCTCTCAAAGAAACAATTGTCTCTCAAGCAGACAATTTTATGTCTAGGCTATGTTTCCACCCTCAGAACTTTGGTCTTTTAGAGCAAAGGCTTTAGAAATACTGAGCATAAATTTTAACTGTTTGCCATGAAGAGTCTTTTACACTACAGTTAATTAAAGAAGTTTAAACCCTACTTCTCCTTCTTCTGGCATTGGGCCTGCTCAGTAGTTTGAGCAACAGACTCCCTGAATACAGGAGGGAAGGAACAGAGGTCTGTGTTCTCACCACTGCATCCATCTTCATTTTGCACGTATCCTGTAACAATTTAGACTTTGTAAATGATACAAAAATGCAGATTATTCTCACAGCCAACTCTTCCTCTTTCTCCTTAATGTCATCATATACAGAGGAGGTGGGGTATTTTCATTATGTAGGTGACATTTAATGATCATTCCTCCTGACGTTGCTAATGCTTTCCTGGAACGACTACTCTGAGTAAACACTCTTTTGTTCTCTTTTTCAGCAGCAACTTTACTTTCCTTACAAACCTGGCATTATACTTCTGTACAATGGAAATTTAATTTATGAAAAAAAACCCCTATCCTAGTCTGTCTTGCTGTTTTCTCCTTTACTTCATTGGCACAGCAACTTGCCAAGCAGCTTACATTTTACTTGAATACAGCTGGCAAAGCACTGCCACCTCTGCATCATTATCATGAATACATGTAGTGATCTCATATGTACCAGCCGCTGCTTCAGAACTTGTGGGTGAATAGGGGTAATTTATCCCAAAGTCTTCTGTGTCTGATTGCCTAATTTGCAGCAGTTCTGTGCACCAGCAGATCTCTTTCATTTCAGCAGAGTTATAGACTATCCAGCGCTTCAGAAAATGAAAGGTGTCTTCTGTGATCCCTGAATCCTGATTTAATTCACAGCATCTACGTTATACAGTTAAAGAAATAGAGGTAGAAGTATATGAATTCAAGTAAATGCCCTACTGTCATTTAGAGGGTTCTCAAATTTTCCTCTTCTAATTTCATGTTTTCCTATACTGAGTTTATGACCAATATTGCCTTTCTCTTCCTCAGTTACTCTGAAAAGACAAGTTCCCAAATTTCTTGATATGAAGCCATCATAAGAACATTGTCCTGGCCAATGCCCAGCTAGATGACCTCCAGCTTTTATCAGTCAATTTTGTTCACATCCACAACCCCAGTCCTGAAAGCCACCTCATTTTCCCCCTGCCTTCCTCTGTGCTAACAATGGAAATACTCATTTCTATGATCAGTAATTTTCATAACTACATCACAGTTTTGAGAGCTCATTTTCCATTCAACTCCAGAACTTTATATTCTTCCCTTGAGTATTTAATACTACACCCTGAATGCTACTGACACCAGGCTAACGAACTTATGGTTGATTGGATCATCACCCCCCTTGAGTTTCCAAACACTTGCATTGTTTGCTGTTTCACAGCAATAAGCTGCTATTTCTCCCATCCTCCCCCTGACTTCACATCCCATGCTCTGAGATGGAGACCATCCTGTCTGCCCAATTTCTGGGCACTCAGCCCCACAGTAACCAGGCTGGAATATTATAGGCTTATGACTCTAAGCACCATTTACCTTCCAATAAATATTTGGAAAGTGAAAGTATGATTCTTAATTCTTTATCAACTACACTTCTCTTGTATTAGAAATAACGCTAACTGAAAAGTTTCCCCCCTTTTTTTAAAAAACATTTTCCTGGCCTTACATTCAAACCACCTTTGTTTTCACATGCATTTCTATTCACTGCCCACCACATTTTTAATTTTTCAAATATCTTTGCACTACTACTTATGTCACTTTTTTTTTCTTCTTCTCATTTCTGCCATTTGTTTTCCCTCTCCAAACATTTCAATATGCTAATGATGTACTGGTACCCTCTCTCAAACCAATTATTTCTGTCCAGATTAGGCAGAGAATTTTATCATGCGGCAATTACCATCAATAGCTCTACTTTCTTCTTCACAGAAAGAGAAAAGTATTAGAAGTGGAAGCATCACAAGAGATAGCAGAGGCTTTAAGCAAATACAGATCAGAATAGAATCCTGATGGGTTTCATGAAACAGGCAAAGAAAGCAAACTATAAAGGCATTTAAATAGCCAAGTCGAAACAAATAATCGTTTTCTGTCACTGGACATTCGGTTCCCCTGGGATGGTTATTAGAAAGTTTATATTAATTCATCCACTAGCTCAACCCCTTGAGGCCAAATGTAGCTCAGAAAGCAGAAGTAAACAATAAATGTTTTCCAGACTAATTTATCTGGGAAAACAGATGTGCGATTTACCCCACTGTTTTTGTATTAAGTGAAGATGGTGAGGAGCATCACTTGGAAACATGTAAGGCGAATGGTGTGGTCTGAATCTCCTGCATTCAGATTTTATTGTTCAGATTTCTGGTCTCAAAAATTGGAATGAAATAAAATCAGTTCAGAGGGCACAAAGTTTTCTTTCAGGCATCCACTGATTTACGAACACTATTTCAAAAGTTTTTTTTACATGAAGTATAATGAAAGTGAAGCAAAAGCCCTTACTTGGAACAATGAGTTCAATTTCTTTTGACATGGCAGTTCCCAGCACATTGGATGCATAGCAACGGTATTTCCCTTGAAAATTGGTGATGATTCCATGGTTCTGAATCACAAATGTCCCAGAGTTGTTACGTGTGATTATTCTGGGATCAGATGACAGATCAAATGGTTTTCCATCCTTTGTCCAGTTGAAACTGAAAAATAAAACAACAATTACAAAGGAATGGCCACAGTATAGAGAATACAAAAAACAGTGGAAATTATGGTTCCAACACTGCAGTGTCAAAACAAAAGAAAAACGAAACTGTATAAAAGGAGGTGATGGTAAAATGAATGCTGTGTTGCTATAATTTGTGCTAGCTACTGAGCTATTGAGCACGTCTGCTATTGGACAGCTCACTTTTGGACAACTGCCTGTGACACGGAATAAGAACAGAGAGCTTAACAAAAGGACAGTAAGTGAGAGATGCCACCTGTGAAAGCGAGAGCCACACACTGGAAGGAATTACAGGTCTCCAAAAAAAAGCTCTGCAGGACAGTTGGGACTTTTGGCAGGCTCTACATACATATATGAGCTCTACAAGAGGTACCACCGTAGAACCAGGAGAACATGAGCAAGTCTGCTCAGAAATGAAACCTCTCCCAATGAGAAAAAGACACATTGCTATCTATTCACAGAGAGAGCGAAGAATTTCAACTAGCAGAGCTGAATGGTTTAAATGGAAACAAAGCTTAACCCTGCCTTGCAATTCTGAGTGGGTTCCCAGACATCTGCTATTCCTTTCCCCCTCAAAAAAGGAATAATGTTTGGCAAAGGCTAAAAGCCAACTCAATTTCTGCTTGCTTCTCCAGGTGAAAGCAGTACTTACGTGGGCTGTGGGTTTCCACTGGCTTCACATTTAATTGTAAAGTTCTCATCAAAAGGGTAGGCAACCTGGGTTTCAGATTGCTCCTTGATTGTTGGAAGCTGTGGAACTGAACACAAAGAGACAGCAGATTAAATCCTCTTTCAAGCATAGCTGTGCACAGCTCAGGGCCTTTCTTTCAACAAGACAATGTCAGGATTACCTCACTGCTGCAAACTGTGAGGCTTGCCTTAAATAAGGGATGATTATCATCACCCTCCTGACATCGACAACACTTTGCTCCCCAAATCTGTACGTGTCTATAGACTCACAGGCACAGATATACACAAAGTCACAAACTTCTGTCTTAATTCTGGATAAAATTACAAGGAAGACCATTGACTGCAAAGATGAGAAAGCACCCTGCAGGACAAAAGTGCCACGAGCAGTCACACAATTACACAGTGATTTTTCACTATCTTTTTTTTTTCTAAGGGAATTAAAAGTGTCACAAATATCAGTGTAACAAAGCCACAGAAGGAAAGAGGTGCCCTGCCATGTAGCTGGGGATAATGGGATCGTCACATCCTTATAGGCAGACAGAAAGAAAATTAACATCGTCTTTGCTTTCTCTCCAAAGTCCAGGAAGCTCAGAGCTGAAGCAAATGATACCATACCATATGGTTTCAAAGCTGAGCAATTTCAGGCCCACCAGCTTCACTGATCAGACACAATTCCTTTTTATTAAAACATAAAGACCTTCATTAAAACACATTAAGGGCTGGATGACTCCCCTGTGTAGGTACTTAAAGCTAGTGGTTGCCCAGACAGTTTGGCCTGCACTTTGTAATCCCAGCTCTGCTTCTGCTTTACTTCAGCACAGGGAGTCACTTCCATCTCCTTCATTGATAAACAAGTTCAGGTAGCTTTATGAAAATGTGCTAAAACCCTGCTTAATTGCCTTAATCCTCTGCAACCAGGGCTGCTCACAGCAGGTACCCACACTGCCAATGTCCTGCTCTGAAGCTGCTGCACTCAAAAGCCTGCTGAGACCCTACAGTTCTTTTTCCATCAGTATAATTCATTCAAAACCCAATATGGTTGAATTTTGTTTTGCTTCATCCCCAGAAAGCAAACTGTAGTGTGTAATCCTCCTGGCCACCCAGGCAGTGGAGTCCACTGGCCACCACTGGGTTGTCCCACATGGACCTCATCTCACTGAACGCACACCAACCATGTAGAATAGGCAGCTTGAACATCCCAGCCAGACAGAGCTGGTGCTCCCCAGGGTGGGGTGCACGGCATAGGAGATTTTTCTCTGGGCATTCATGTGCATTCCAAGACATACACCTGCTCCTTCTCGAGGCGAGACGGCGGGTTGGAGACAAGTAAACACAGTTTCATGTACATCAAAGAAGCTTCAGGGAGACTCAGAACCAAAATAATGCATTTTTGTGAAGGACAGATCTGACCCCTCAGAGCTAAGCAGTGCATTGGATCTTGAACATCAGGTAGATGTTATTAGACAAGTTTACTGCTGCATCCAAACAAGTCTAAACAAAGTGCTTCACGTTTTTATCACTTCTAAATTTCCCAAAGGCCATGTTCTGGCAGAATTAAATTCAAAATGGAACAACTGAAAGTAGGATTTAATACTTTTTTCTTCGGGGAAAGGGGAAAAAAAGGAAAAAAAAATATAAAAGCAAGCATGCCAAAACAAAACAGCAAAGTGTTCAGTAAATAGCTACAACTCACCTGATAACGGTATTTCAATAGCAGCTGCCAAACTCAGTACAAAGAAAAACAGGCATATGGTGATCCTCTTTGTGCTTAATAGCATCTCCATCACTCTTCTGTAAACAAGGAGTCCAAACAGAACGAGATATACCTTATGCTTCCTCTCACCATCAATTCAAATCAGATGTAAGATGGGAAACTGGGAGCCTAGCAAGGAGAAGAAACAGCCATATTAGCGGGTATTAACTTGGCTCTAATGAGGTTACTAAATTAAAGCAGTGCTTCAGGATTTGCAGCTAAATTGCATGAAAGTACTGTTTCCACTCCTCTCTCCATCTCCTGGCTAGAGGAAGGTCCTATATTAAACCTCTAAAGTAAAATACATGCAAAAAGTAAAAATCAATTACAGAACAAAAGCATAATTATTTTTTGCTTTGCAATTAAAGCAGGAATAGCTTAAAATATGATATATTTGTAATTATTCCAGTTCATAAGTTTTTCTAATGAGAACAGTGTAAGTTAGAAAGTAATGTAACAGAGCTAATGAGAGAAATTTAGTAATTTAGTATATTAATGACCTTACTCATAAATCTCATACATCTTTTCATCTTTTATTTATGTCTTAAAAAAACATAAAAAGGACATTTAGTCCAATTTAGTTCATTAATAAGGAGCAGAGCACGAAACATTGCCTTTTACTCCATTATCCCAGAACTGCTGCACGTAGGCTTTTACACATTCCATTACACGTCCTCAGCACTGCATTACAAGGTAAAAGCATCAGGCACCAGCCAAAAGGAAGAAAAATCTGTGCTAATGAGAGCTTAGGTGCCACTCACAGGGGAGTAAAGGAGAGGGCTCCACAAGTGTGGGTGTATGAAGGATTTCAGTCACCAGCACCACTTGCAAATATCAGCAAAGTATTAACAAGTGTAAGGTATGCATCGTACTGCCAATCTGCTAACACAGCACTTACAGCACATCTACCTCGAGAAATTCACACTTCAGCTGTCAGGATCGTTTTGCAGGAGCAGTGTCCACTACTGGGAACTTTTATTCACTCAACTCATGAAACCTTCCTGGAAATCAACGTCCTCGAGACTAAAATCCCTGGTTTAAGATGGAAATTGGCCAGTGAGGGGACAAGAGACAGACATGATAATCCCATAAGCCTCATTTGTGTAGAAATGAGGCTAAAAGACAGATGTCATACAGATATCTTAGGCACTGAACTCTCCCTGGTGGAAGATGCTGGCTGACCTGCTCAGGGCCATGCTCATCAGAGAGGGACAGCACAGAGGGACATGGGGATGGGGACCCTCTGACTGCAGATCAGCAACCAGCAGCAGCACACTGGTTTGAGGCAGAACATAATCAGCTCAGCTGCATTCCTTCTGGCCTCAGTCTGCAAGCAAGAGGCCTTTCCACAGTTCAGGCTTCTAAGATCCTTATTCCATGTCCCAGGTGCCAATACATGGTGGCTGCACAGCCTCTGCCCATACCTACCAATGGATCCACAGCCACATGGATGCTCTGGCAGCACACTCCCCAGCCACACAGTTGCACTTCAGGTTCAAACATCCCCCAGGCTCTCCTATCCATCCCAGCCTTGAGCTCTGCCACGTACCCAAACTGCAGGCAGTGCAACACTTCACTTCTACAACCATTCAACTCCAAACCGAAATTTCTCATCTCATGCCAGATCCCAGCAAATGAACAATTTAGCTACTGAAGTAATTTGGAGCAATAATTGAGGTGGCTGCACAAGAACTTGGCAGCAAAGGGCAGGTTTCGGTCTCAGCAGTGCCAAAGCACAGCACTCTCCTGGGGCCCAATGTGTGCCAGATAAAAACCTGCAGAATCTTGACCCTGGTAAAAACAACGGCTCAGCAGGGAGCTGGAGCAGCCCCACAGCTTGCTCTGGATACTTGTTTTTTTTTTCCCCAGGAATCCCAAATTCTCCTCAGTTCTCCTTAGGAGTTGTCCAAAGCATCCCTTGCACCCGGGTGGCAAAGACAACAGCAGAAAACCTTTCCTTGGCACAATGATCAGGAGTGCCACAATGAACTGTACACTTAGGATCCCTTCTCCTCCTTTTTCCTCTTCCCCCTCCACCCCCGTTCCTCTCTTCTCTCAGCCTCAGGCTTAAGCCAACTAATTTGAATTCACCACAAATACTTATCTGCAGTTCCCTACCTGCAATTCATTATTTACTGCGCTGTTTGGTTAATAGTAAATACTGATTGCTCTAAGGACAGACCATTTGTTTGTTTAATGAGCTGCCTATTATTTACAGTGAGCAGATCTTTCAAAATATCAGCATTTCTAAGGAGTGATGCGGTTCCAGATTATTTCTATGTATACCACCACTTCCAAAACATGCTATATAAACATTGGACGGCTAAACAGGGAAAAAAATTAAATTGTCATTTTTTTCCTCATAAACCTCATGAACAGTTTTCCCTACATGTAATTACTGCATTAAAATTGCTCATCAACAGTAGCAGAATGACAGCCAAAAATCCCAGATTAGAGATCTACTGCTTCCAAGAGAAATTACATTGTGCTATTAAATATGGAATCAATCTCAGCTATTTGGTCCTCTCAAGCTATGCAAGATTTGGCTCCTGTATAAATTCTGTATGGCACAAATATTAATGAAAGCTCTGAATTCCCACAGCTTAATATTGCTGCGTTTCTGAGCTGACCTTTTCATTAGCTAGAATCAGATTTAATTTCTCAGTGACACATATATTTCAAGACTGTTAAATAAAAGCTGTTGGTAATTAGAAGTCTCGGCCTTCAGGGTGGCCCCAGTGACACAACAGAAAAACAAAACTCTGGAAAATAATAAAAAAATCTTTCCTGGTATGAGAAATGAAAGTTTTTATTTAATTAGATCATATGTTGCAAGATAAATGACCGTACAGCACAGAATCACACAGAATCACAGAATCACCCGGGTTGGAAGGGACCCCGAGGATCATGTAGTTCCAACCCCCCTGCCTAGCAGGGCCACCAAACATACACATTCAGATCAGGTTGCCCAGGACCCCGTCCAGCCTGGCCTTAAACACGTCCAAGGACGGGGCATCCACAACCTCCCTGGGCAGCCCGTTCCAGGGCCTAACCACTCTCCTAGTAAAGAACTTCCCCCTAACATCTAACCTAAATCTTCCCTCCTTCAACTTAAAACCATTTCCCCTAGTCCTGCTGTTGTCAGCCCTTTTGAAGAGTTTACTCCCCTCCTGGGTGTAGGTTCCCTTCAGGTATTGATAGGCTGCAATGAGGTCACCCCGCAGCCTTCTCTTCTCCAGGCTGAACAAGCCCAACTCCCTCAGCCTGTCCTCATAGGGGAGGTGCTCCAGCCCCCTGATCATCTTAGTCGCCCTCCTCTGGACCCTTTCCAAAATCTCAATGTCTTTCTTGTACTGAGGGCTTACAGAGGGCTGAGAAGTTTAATTAAGCAGTCTCACTTTTGGATCTAATCACAGAAGAAAAAAATCCCAGCCCTGGACAAAGACAGGGAAGCACACTGCTCCGCTCCACGCTCAGCTTCCTCGGCACCGCTGCTCCGGAGCTATTAGAGCACAGCTCAGTGCCAGCACCTCCTCTACCTCCCCATTTCCTTTATGGCCTCCCACCAGTTTGGAAATGCCACCTTCCATCACCCGCAGCACCACTTAAACCCCAGCGGCTGGAAGAGAAAAATTCTGCATTTTCCAGGCCCTGGGCAGGAACACCTCGCTGCTTCACTAATTAGCTAAGAAAGGTTGATATTTATGCCAGTGAGACCTTAAACATAATGCTACAGCTGCAATATTTAGGCAGCTGTTGTCTGTTTTTTCCTCCTGAAAACAGATAAAATAGCACCAAAAATAATGACAAAGCACCACCACCTGTGGTCATTTATGTTTGGAAAGGATGAGAAGGAACATTCACAGGGACCCATCATTTCACTCTGAGTACTGATGTCATGCATAGCTTTTTCCCCTAAAAAGCACACACAGCAGTGAGAAGATAACCTTCACTTGACTCCATCCCTATTGCCTATTTTTGGAACTTGCTGCTTTCTCCGGAAAGCAGTCCATATGCAAATGTTGGAGATGATTAAAGTAATCATCCAAATCAGAAAGGTGCCCTTCCTTCTGCAGGGAAACATTTCCCAAGCAGGTATGAGGCTGCAGCACACAGTCATGACACAACCTCGCTCCCAGGAGGCTTGGTGAGATGAGCCTATGCACCATGCACCTTGCCAAGGATTCTGTCAACATTTTTGGACTGCGCAGGTCTAAGTTTCCAGTGCGGTTAGGCAAGATTTCAGTATTATTTCAGCAAATTCATGTTTTGAACGTGATTTTAACAATTGTGCCTTAACAGTTTTGTGATCCATCGGTTTTTAGGTCTTTCAATCTCAAGAAAACACAAAGCTATCACTAGAAATGCGATAGATTGCATATAAAGGATAAAGAAATACGCGTGCAAGGCTGTGAAATGTACTCCTGCAGTGCAAGCAGCAGTAAGACTGCTGATCCAATAACCAGTGTAAGTAGCATAACTAATTTCCCTGGGATGAGGCTTTAAGAAACAAATAAGGGTTCAGGGAGCCCAAACCTTGCCTGGTTTGCAGGAGGAGAAGGCCAGCAGACGTGATGTCACCACCAGGCAGGCAGACACCAGCATAGCTGCTGCCTATCCCCAAGGCAAGGCCTGCTACCCCCAGCTGTGACACACAATTCATCCTTGGGCTGATTATGTGGAAACTCATTTTATGCAATTTCTGTTTGCAAGCTCCACAGGTTGGGAAGGGCAACATGTGCATCACCTGTCCTGCTGCCTTCCCGTGGGGAAACACAGCAGCACTAGCAATCCAGTTCTGAACACATTGCTTATCTGCTTCCAGCAAAATCCTAAAATGCAATCCTGAGACCTCAGTACCTCTTATCCCATGCTGTTCTCAAGCCATTTACAAGCTCTGGGAGTAGTTAATGTTGTCTCTTGGCCATCACTCTCTCTGTGTAAGGATCCACCTGGCAGGTCTGATTTAATTTGTCCTGTGCATCTCACTGCTGGAGCACCATACCACTGCATCACAGGGTACCAGCACCATCTTTCTTAAAGCCTTGCACACGTTATATACAGAGTGCCTGAAAAGCACAGAAACAGTGCTTCTAATCAGTACACATGATCTGCTCATTGGTAGCTGCTTGCCAGCATGAAGCTTCGTTCTTAGAGGCAACTAAGAATGTGAGCTCTAGCTGCCACTGGAGCTGTCTGCCAGAATCACTGCCTTGTGCTCACGTCTTCCTACCCTCTAACATCAGCAACCTGGACATGCAACACAGACTTTTATGGACCACCATAAAAACATTCCTCTCGTGGGCTGCAGAACGGCCCTCGTTATTTTAGGCACTTAGAACCAAGAAAATACAGAAAATTAACAGTTATGAGCTGAGGGACCCAGAGGAGCAGAGCTGGACAGGGACCTGCAAGGGGCACAAACTCAGCTTGTGGGGACACCAGGGCAATCGTTCTCTGAGTAGGAACCAATCTGAACCTTCACACTCCATTTCTTCCAGCTCCTTGTTCTACTGTGGCAGCAATCTTTTTTTCTACTTTTTTTTTTTCAGGGGAATATCTGGATTTATGATGGTGTACTTGAGCTGTACAAACCCCATCCTGCAACATAAATTGCTCTCGTAAGTGCTTTGCAAACTTCTGAGAGATATACAATGATTTAATTAGCAAGGCTTTATGTTATCTAAAGTTAAAGTAGAAATAAAAATACCCTACTGCAATTTCAGATTATATTTCTCCATTGCACTATACAGCACAATTTACATAACACATGTATCAAGCACCATAAAATAAGGTGCTTGGCTTTATACACGCACAGCTTTACAGATGCAACCACAATCCAACCCCATGCACATGCTGCATCACTTTTCTTAAAAGCAAGGCCATTCAATTCTCATTAACCATTGGAACCAGAGACTTCCCCAGCCCCAGCAGGTGATGCAGTGCAGGAGAGACAAGCACAACAGCCAGCTAAAAATTCAACTACTCTCAGAGGCTTTTGCCATTCTTTCTTTCTTTCCTCTTGACATACTGCACCCCCTAGATGAGTTGCCTATATTTCTGGCTGAAACTAGTTTTACATTAATTGAAATTTTCATCAGCAATTAGCATTTCAGCTCATAGGTCAAGCATGAAGCACAAAATAAAGTACGGCAGCAGCAGGGCTGAATGACTGGAAAGGACAGTGCGTCAACCGTGCACCAAGGGAATGAAAGCTGGTTGCAGTTTGTTTTCAGATCAGACTGCCAACGACAGCCTTCTTTAGTGGAGGTGATGCAAATCCTCCTGATTGCAAAAGGAACTTGCACAGCAACAGCACTTTCTTCTCTTGTATGCTCATTCTCACTGTTTCAAAGCAGAAAACAATAGGAAAATCGTGAGCTTTCTCATGATTCACCTTACAGTGAAGCAATACCTCCTGGAGGAGCCTCACCTTGATGCCCAGCTCCCAGCAGTGCTGGCCACAGCTCAGGGCTGGGTTTGCTTTAGAGTTCCCTGTGCTCAAAGCATGGTGACAACATGAACGGGAAAAAGGGTATAACTGCAAGCAAACTACCCATACAAACAGCAGTAAACAGCTATTGTTCCTAAAGGCAAACTAAGTGGAAGTTGAAACAAGTCTCTTTTCGCACCCTATATTCCTGTATCCTCCTCCATCTTGCTAGAAATTAAAGTACAACATCAATAAGCATCCATTTGGAAGGGAAAACTCTGCCTGAATTCTGTTAAGTTGCATGAAATTGGAAAGAGAATCTTAATGTTCAACATCAGCCTTGCAAAACTGTGGCCTTCATTACCCATTCTGCCCATAACGCAATATTCCTCAGAACAAGTGTGACTTCTGCTCACCAGCCTGTCTGCAGACATCGTGTACTAATCAATTACATGTGCATGGGGAAAAAGCGCTTTCCACGTTGTGTACGTGAAAACTGTGCCATACACTTTGCACAGAGCCTCTATATAGCACCACAGGTTGTCCTTTTTTCTTTAGAAAAAAATGAAGAAGTCACAAATTCTGTTGGTCACGTTGTTTTTCCATCTCATTTGTATGGCACACTTGGACAGATCCACCTCATTACTCTGCCGTCCTCGCCCGTAACTCACATCCCGTTACGCACCGTAGAAATGCTGATCAGAAAACAGCTCAGAAAGCTGCAGAGAAGAGTCACTTATTAAAAAGCCAAGCATTGCACGAGGCCTTTCATGCACTTCACTTTCCAATGCCTCTGACCTGTCTCCTGCCTCCTTCGTGCTCCCCTGCAGCTCTGAGCCTATGCACATCCCTGGAGCACAGGAAACCCCCGAGCTGAGCTGATGCTCTTATTTAGTCAGCAAATGCAGGAAAGGAACAAATCTTCCAGCTACTGCATTCTGCTTTATTCCACTCTGCAGAACAGTCAGTGGGGGCCTTCCTCATTAGATCCAGCTGGAGCTGCAGGTGACACACTGCTGCAGTAATACTTCCATAACCCACGGATACCCCACACTGCAAACAGGCACTAATGGCTGGTAAAGGCATTGCAATGGGAAACTGAAAACTGCTTTCGCAATTACAGCCCATGCCCTTTGAGCTTTTCCCTCCTCTCTCCTCCTTCTCTTTTTATTTAGCTGCAGTTATTTAAAGCCCAGATCTCTGTTTAAGCAGCTGCCACAACCAGGCAGCCCAAGCAGCTCTTCTAATTAAATATTTGCTGCTGTGCAAGTTTTCTCTCCCCTTCCTGCTGTCCTCCTGGACAACGTTTGCTCCTGCAGAGATAACAGGTCACCTGAGCACCCTCAGTCCCATGACTGAAGCATCCCAAACGATGCAACGCCTCCATGAAAATTAATTTTATGATAAGCACCTTGTCATTTGCTATCAAAGAGAGCCATCAATAATAAGGAAAAGAAATAAAACTTGCTTGGATTTAATAATCATTATTAAATTATGTCATTTACATAATTAGACTTCAGTAATAACTACTGACTATGGCATCTCTCTTCTGTGACATGGAAAATTGGCACAGTGCTTCACAAAGCGATAAAATGATTTTTTTCTTCTATTCCCTCTCTCATCTATAACTGCAAGCATTAAGTTGACCAGGTAAGTGATGCCAGACCACAACAGCTACTGAGGTCCACATACAGGATGGGAATGGAGATGGGTATCACAACGTGAAGAGAAGAATTGTTGAGAAATCTGAATTTCAAGTGGCTTTCTCAGACATTTGGAGTTCGTCCTTAGCCTGCAGAGCAGGATCCTGGGCACAGCCAGCTGCAGCAGCACCATGGGATGCTGTGTGCCCTCAGCCAGCAGCAGCACACAGTGGATTTCCCCTCCCACCTGCACTCCCAGCAGAGCATCTCACAAACTGCACAGGGTTGAACACACACCACCAGGGCTGAATTGCCTGGGGGGAAGGCAGCTGGTGGCAGGGGGGTCACACAGCAGAGCTGTCCTGACTCATCCCTACGTCGTCCATGCAGACTTGAAACAGCAGAGTCAACTTGGTGTGAACCCCGCATTCCTCTATCTGACACTACTTGACATCTGAAATAGAACAGGAAAAGGAATAATAATTAAATGCTTGTTGAGAGTGGATGTTTGCAGCTCTCTTGCATGCAGACATGAGAGCGGGTTGGAGCTGAAGGGGTGCAGCACTGTGGAACTGTACAGATCAACACAAGACTCGGATAATGAAAAGAAGATGGAGAGAGAGAGATTTGGGAAAGCAGGAAGCAGCAAGAAGAGTACATGAGGAAATTGGAGCAGACACCAACAAGCATGGTACAGCCATGTGGGGCCATGAAGCAGCTGCTATCAGATGTAGATGAGAGAGGGAACAGCTCCTAGGAGAGCACTGATGCTGTCAGAGCAGCGGGGATGCAGATGAGCTCAGGTTGGTGCTGGGCAGAGACAGACAGGGCAGGGAGAACGCATGCTGATGAAGCAGAATGCACTGGGGAGGGAATAAAAGCAGCACCAGGTCCCTGAGCACCAAGTGAGGAACGGGAGATGCTGTGGCGGTGACAGCAGCTGCAGTGATGGGAGAGCAGCATGGAAAGCACAGTGCCCATGGGGGGGATCGAGGGGGGGGGATCGAAACTGCTTGATCTCTTCCAGTGTCTCTACACAGTGCAAATTTATTGCAGAAATACTAATAGGAGCAAGCAAACTTCACCTGTATTTATTTATACACATAAAATACACACACACACACACAAGAACCAAGTGGTTCATTTGCATCAGTGCATGTGTACAGGAGGACTCTCATCTGCACCACACTGTGTGCTCTGAGGTCAGGAGAGATACGCCTGGCTGACATCACCTCCACAGGCATAAACCAACAAACAAACAAACCTGACCTTCTGTCTCTGTAGGAAACAAATTGAATTCTGCTTGTGTGCACCAAATCTCTTTCCCAGCCTTTCCAGTTAATGGAAGAGATTGGTAAAGCAAAGCAGTGCTGGGGTTAAAACCAGACAAGAAAACCTTGATGAAGTGGGGCATGGTATTACAGCGATATATATATATATGTATATGTATATATATATATATACATGGCTTTAAAAATGTTTCCAAATATCTGCAATTCAGTGCTTCCAGAGAGAAACAGAAAAAGGCAATGCCTGAAATGCCTCTCTTCTCTAATTCTTTCTCCAGTAAAGTGCAATCCACTGGCAGCAGGCAAATAAATGCAAACAAACAAAGAATTCTAAGGGACAGACTCTCATCTCCAACTGTTGGGCTGGAAGCCCCAAAGTGAAGACAAATGAGTTTCCTCCTTCAGAGCTAACGCCTTCTGCAGTTGCTAACCTTAAATAACATTTAAAGCAGTCTTGTGGGGCACCAGGACTACTGCTTTCACATTCAAAGAATCAGCGTGTTCCCTAAATACTTGAAGCTTGTATAATCCAGGACAAGTTTGGGCACCCCAGGTGTTTGGGAGTGGCTCTCTCTGGCTTCTCTGGGGCTGCAGCCAGGAGGACCCACCCAGACACAGCCTCTTATCTCCAGCTCCACTTCTCAGGGCAACAGAAAACACACAGAAAACAGCCAGACTGGCAGAGAGCCTGGCTGCTGTGTTTCTAGAGCTGAGGGATGCATAGACAGGACCAGTGCTTCAAGATATCCCTGTGCAAAGTAGGCTGGGTTTAACCCAAGCCCTTAACGTGCCAGCTCAGCGTTCCAAAAAAGCTGCAGGTGAAGCACACACGTGAAGCACTCAGCTCCAATGCTTGCACAATGGTTTCACCCTCACTCCAGAGCTGACTGTTGCAGTTTGCTGCTTTCAGCAGCTCTTCCACAGTGAATAGCCAGGAGTACATCTTTGCATTTCATCACCAGCACAGCACACCCCCTTTGCTCCAAGGCTTTGCAGAACTCAGGGTTGACCCCAAACCCATGACCCTAATGCCATCCTCAAAAGCCCTTGCAGTCCTCCACCAGAGATAGAGCTCCCTACAGTACCCAGGTCCCTCCATCCTCCTTGCATAAACTACTCCCAAACCACATAACAGCTTAAAATATCTGTCAGCTATGCTCCCTCCCTGCTGTTCTCCCCATGTCAATGCTGGGAGCACCACAATGCAGCAATAAGTTCTGGGAAATTAGCCCCCAGCTGGGGAATCAACAGCTACCGCAGTGGATGTCATCAGTGGGACATGGGATGGATGCTTGTAATTCTAAAGCATACATTTTATTTTATTATGCATTTATTCTCATCTGTACTTCTTGAACCAATATTTTGCTTCCTAATAGTTGCATTTTATAGCCAAGACAGAACTTCATGAGGTACAAACTTCTGCAGTATAAAGTCAAGCTCTGCAGTAAAGTCAAGCAAACACTTGTAGCAATTACATGCCCAGGAGATTTCATAACATCACAGAATTAACAAGCTGTCAGTTAATGATATATCACTCCATCTGCAATGGCTCCATCTCCAGAGAGGAACCCCACTCCATCTGCAATGACAATGACACAGCACAGTGGGGCAGTTATCACACACCAATATGAGATTCCACCTTATCTCAAAACATTTCTTTCTGAAGTATTCAAGTGCAATTTGCTTCCATTTTCTCTCCGAGGCGGCAGTTTTTTTGCACAGCCTCTGGATTGGGAGGTTCTGCTGAACAGTAACAATCTCAATGAGTAACAAGAGGCAGTTTTCTTACCTCTTGTGTCTGGCCCTTGAAATCACTGCCACTTTTCTTTCACTACAGAGCAACTGTTTCAAAGGACCAGCCCCATGCAAAGGTGAGGGATGGTGTCTTAACTCAAAATGGGTGTCGGTGAGGGTAAAGGTGAGAAGAGCTGCTCCAGCTGCAGATGTGTTACTGAAGCCACGGCTCTGCAGAGCTCATTATGCACGCTGATAATTATTGTGATTAAGAACAATGCAAGAGCTACCGCCTCCACTATTGAAAACTTAATGATTGAGAAAAGCTCAAAAGATTTCAAGGAAAAGCACAGGTTTTTTTAATTATTGTTTTTAAATATTATTTTCCAGGCTTCTCAGCAAGGCCAAAAGTTACCAAAGCGATTACAAGCAATCCATACAAGGGGGTATTTGAGCTCTGCAATGAACTGCCCGAGAAGCTGCTGCCTTCAGCTCAGAGGTGAGTAACCTTTCCTGTTTGCTGAAGGGATTTCCTGCAAAATCTGCCTTGTTGGTCTGCCACTGAGAAGCACAGGAAGCATACAGAGGTGGGCAGCCTGGAGCAGCACCCAGCTCCTTCTTTATTTCATTCTGCTGACAAATCCGAAGCTGACTGAAATCCTGCAGGGTGCATGGGCAATGCACTGGAACTGTATCTCTGCACAGAGCTGACCTTATCATTTGTGTATTGGTTTCTTCCAGCAAATGAAGAATTTATACATGCAGACCTTAATGCCACAACTGTCTGACAAAAGATGTAAAAACAATCTGTATTGTTACAGAGTCTATTAATATGTATTAAAAGTCGCACTGCAGCTGACAGAAGACATTACTGTACACAGCATAAAAAATATGACTATTATATTTAAAATTTTCTACTAATCATGCATCGCTGATTTTCTCAGAGTTTATAATTTAAACCTTTAACTGTTTTCCAGCAACATCATCAAGTCAAGATTTCTGATGGATGGGGAGCCAAGAAAACTCATTACAGTAACAAAATATAAAAAGGAAATAGGAACCCTGCACTGAAAAAAAAAAAATTAAAAAAAAAAGAATAAAAATAGAATTTTTTGAAAAAAAAAAGTGAGAAATAGCATGCACCTGCTTCCCCCACTGCTTCATATTCTATTGGTCATAATGCTAGCACAGCACACAGCACAAATCCATGCAAAAGGGCACTGATGCCCAGCAGACAGACGGCCACAACAGGCAATGCACTGCAGAACACACAGACTGGAGGTGACTTCTGTGTCCATGGTGGGGCTGATATCCTGGGCAATCAGACATCAGCTCCAATCCACCAGCACAGCTCTGCCTTCTGCAAAAGGCAGGAAACAGCCCCCAGTTCCTGTTTCACTCATGGTTTTAAGCCCTTTACTCAGCTCAGCTTATTTATAATCACACTACTCGAGAGCCCAAACCCTGAGAGCCCCGGAAGCCCAGTGCAGGAGCAGAGATCCCAATTCCCTCCAGAAACAGCTCTCTCCAGGGGAGGAAGCCCTTCAGGCATTGGGATAAGGTTGAGATCAGGATTTCAAGGGATTCGTATACTCTATTCACATTAATATCATACCCAATCTCAAGCAGTAATTTGAAAATCCCAGAGAGGGTTTTTGGTTTTATCTTCTTGGTTTGTGTACTCTCCCCATGCAGTGAGGAAGCAGATCCACTTACTAAAGCATTTATTAAACTTGCCAAGCTGTCTTCCTCCCCTCTCCCCCCCCCCCTCCCCCCCCCACACACACCTCTGAGCTACCTCGTGTGAATGTTAATCAGCACCATTACGTGGCACATCCTCTATGAAATGCTCACTGCAGCTCCCACACTGCCCCCAAAAACAAAATTAATAACCACTCAGGACAGAAAGTTAAGAACAACAATCTAAAACTGTAAGATATTTTATAAACATTTATTTTTCCAGAGATTCCTATCCTTTTCCCCCCGGTCACATCACTCATTTCCAAACTCCTCACGTAGTTGCCTTCAAAACAATCCTAAGGGAGCAGGCAGAGTTCTTCCCCTGTTGTGTAGATGCTGAGGCACAGGGGAGATATTTTTTATGATCAAACACGGCACAAAGATTTCAGATAAGCGGACTATCTGAAGCCATTCTGTGTATGTGCAATCTCCTGGAGCTCCACATCACCTCAGGCACACGTGTGTAGGTAGATATGAATATATGCAGCTACACATGCAGAAACATGAAGAAGAGGACAAAGTTACAGCAGCAAACCCTTTCAGCTCACTTGTCATCACCAGTAAGATTCGATTTCCAAAGCAGTGAGGCACAAGCATCCCAGTGCATCTCTACTCATCTCTACCCCCCTGCAATCAGCTGTATTTCTGAGGCCAGATGACACCACTCAACACAAGGACAGTTGGAGTGGTTGAGTCGGAAGAGCTCTCACAAACATCTCTCCTGAAACACAGGTCATGGCATGCTGAGATGGGAGCACTGCTCTTACTGAAATCACACCACTTCCTTCAGCAGCCTTCTCCAAATGAAACCTTCCTAGGAAAATCAATATACTGCTGTTGAGTTTCAATTTTCTCTTCTCTCCCAGACCTCCCTATGATTAGCAGTGCCTTCTGCAACACCAGCACAGAGCTTTTAAACTGCTCATTTCTCTCCTTTCTGTCACGCTGTGATTAATCTGCCACCTCTTTCAATTATCTCAACAAGACCTTCTAGGAGGACTTGCTTCCTGGTCTGTAGATGCTTCTGAATTTAACATAGAAGATTAAGTAAATGATACAAGTAATTAAGAGATTCCATTAATCTAATTATCATTTACATCTAATTGTTCATATTATTCATTCAAATCTTGATTTTTTTTTATTCCATGCTACTCAATTAACATTTTTACCACATAAACCCATTACAAACCCAAGATAGGAACAACTAGGAAGCTTTTCTAGGAACTCTCCTCTCTGGTGTTCCCACGTGTGCCTCTCTGTAATTTTAGAGCAAACCAGCTTGAAGAGCAGTCACTGACATCACTGCCCCAGGAGCAATCTACTGCAATGCCAGCTCACTGCTCCTCTCCTGGTCTCCCTTTCAGCCCCAGTGCCTGGCTGGCACTGAGTCACACCTTGCACAAAGGCAATCTCAACTCCAGATGACGGAGCTCTGGAGGTCAGAGCATTTACACAGTAGCATTGTGGGTTTTGCAAACAGCACACATTTGGAACGTGAGTCACAGCAAATAATGCACTAGTTGCAGAAAAACTTGGACAGTATCAAACAAGTGGCAGGAAGCAGAAGAATTTGAATGCAAGCAAAAGCCTGGAAGTCTCTGGATGCTCTCATGAGTCTCATCCTGTTTTCAAGACAGAAGTGTTTTCACTGCTTGAATCTTGGAGGTTAGAACAGTCTGGAAAATTAATGCACTTGTAAGCAGACTATTAAATAAGATGCTTCCTTCTCATTTATCCATTATTCCAAGGTTACTTTGAGTAGCTTTGTGCCCTCGGTGACCATGTACCAACTATACTCCCAAAGTGGTTCAAGTGTTACTGCATTCAGCCAACCCAACGTGCCATTTTCTACTCGGACCACTTCAGAACACTCAGGTTAGTTCAGCCAAAGCCTTTCAGATCTTTCCTGTATCTGTACAGTGTCTCTCTCTTTGGCAATAACCATTCTCACCTGCAATGCTCAGGTGACTGGGACAGCTCACTTGCATCTCACCCATCCTGACACCTCTCACAGCCCCCCTGCATGGGGCACTCCTTGAACAGAGCCATTCCCAAAGCACTGGAATTAAGCCACTCCAAAAATAAAAATAAATACATCCCAAAGGAACTGATTTAATGGCAGATAGAAAACATTTCTCCCTGCACGTTTGTAAAAATGCAGGTAACACACAGGGAATGCTTTCCACATCTTTTGAGTCACAAAACACAACCCGGTGTTGGGTTAAAGACATCCATTACATCAAGAGGTAGACTCAGACTTATCACTAGTGTGCCTCCAGATAGAGAGGTGATACTGTGATTAATTTCAATCCATCAGAATAATGTTTAATTATTAACAACATTCATCCCCCAGCTCACTTGAATTATTAATACTTGATTATCTATTAATTGATTGTATTATTTTTTCATCAAGTGCTGGAGTTTCTCTCTATAACTATTTCTGCTCCAGCTCTTTCACCACCCTGAAATCACCATAGCCCTACTAAGGGCAGTGAACTCATCAAGTAGTGAGAAATTAGCAATTGTATCTCATCTGCGTCAGAAACTGGGCTTGTGAGAAAGTCCACCCGTATGAAAAGAAAAAACCTTTCATTCCAAGGCTATTATCAGTAGTGACAGCTTAATTTTCATACACTGTGCCCTTCAGTGTACCACTGCATACAGACAAACTTCAGGCCAGCAGAGAAAAGCAATCATCTTCTAAAGGCCAACATCTGCTGTGTTGCAGCTCACAGTACAATTTGCTCCTCTTGGCAGTGAAATATTTAAATGTACAGAAAGCAAAAGGTGCAGTTTTTTTCCAAGGGAGATCAGTACAGAATTCTCTCTAACCTGGATATGAGAAACTTCATACTTGAATATACCCAGATGCAATATAGCATAAAACCATAAGATCATAGTGTGCATATCATAGCATCAGGGAAACCAACTGCATTAAGGTTATTAAAATGAAACTTGTCTTCTGATCATTGCATTCAGCAGTGCACAGGAGATGGACCAAAGAGGGCAATGAGGACTCCCATGGCATTAAGGGTAGTAGTGGGAGGGCAGCATGGAAACATGCTGCAAACACGCATATAGCATTCTCATACAGCTTCCAAAACAAAAATACACGTTATTAATCAAATCTGAATGAGAGAATTTAGGATGAAAAGTTGCATGAAAATTGGCTTTCAAGGATGAAGGACTGAGAGATTCATCCAGACACACAGTGACACGTTGCACAACCAGAAACCACGAGGGAATGAAACGGACCAGAAACAACACTTGGATGACCTTTGTGCTCAAGCTGAAGAGAGTGATGAGCAATGAGGAGATTATTATTTTTTACATACAGCATATTAAAAGCTTACTGACATGCAATTCATAGAAATAATGAATATTTAAATTTAGCTCATATTAAAAAATCTTATTAAATGTTTTATTTTGCCATCCCTAATGAAACAAACAAAAAAAAAAAGAGCAGCGATTCCTAATGATATACGTGGCACACAAGCAAGATTGATGGACGTAATGGATAATGCTGGACCAGATGCACACATGGACCAGAGCTCTTCCTGCACTCAAATAAATGCTTATGGATGTGGAGTGTTACCTCAGAAAATCTTGGTGTGGGTTACAAGTCTCAAATATTTCCTTGTCAGTGCAGTCCTTTGCTTTCCTGGAATATTCTGCTGCTTTTAATTAAGGAGATGGATCAGAGGGAATTTGGTCCCCAACTTCAACAGACTTCTCATGGGACCTTAAGAGCCTACTAAAACTTCTTGTGTCCATCTTCTCTATTCATTCTTTCAGTGGCAACAGTGGAAAAAAAAAAAAACAAGCAATTCTTTCCTCCTGCTTACCCACAAAGTCTTTCTAATAGGCAAAGATCACATTTATGTTGCTGATATTTCTCAGTGACCAACTCAATTGGTGTCTCGTGAGCCTCAAGTAAAACACCATTAGGAAAACCTGGAAACTGACTGCTCACCCTTGCAGGTCTGCACTAGGTTCACCCTGCAGAGGCAACAGTCCAGGGCCACATGCATAGGGAAGCCTGGAGATAAATCCAAGTTTCTGATACTGAGAATTTTAGTAAGTTGGGTTCAGCCAATAGTTCTCCTGCAGAGCAATTCCCTGCCATGCTTCAGTCATTTATTACATGGCAGGACGTGCGTGCTGATCTATTTTGCATATACTATTACTCACCAAGAGCATTTAGTACCAAGGCCCTCTGGAGAGCCCATTATGGAGGATTATGGACTAAACTGGCCAAAGATGTCCCTGGAGAACACGACTGCTTTGGTGCAGGAGAGAGAAACAACTGCTGCTGGGGCTAAAGATAAAGGAGTCAGGGAGGGACAGTGTAAGAGTTAAAGCTTTCTGCATTGAATTCTCTAATGACTGCATCAGTGACTAATCCCTAATAAACTAAATTATTTGCAATAACATACTTCTGACTCAACATTTGCTATAGCCAGATGTATAGGATATTCTGAAGCATTTCTTATAAATCTGGTTCAATTTCATCTCCTATTGCTAAAAACTTCTTTTATTTTTTTTGCTTAGAAATAGCTTGCATTACATCAGTAGCCTAATTAACACATCATGCTTATTATTTGAGCTCGGTATTACAATAATCAATTCCAAAAAAAACTTCCACGGGACCCCAGTATGTGCCATGTACCCCTGGTTTGCAATGGATTTGTTTCCATTATCATATATGCACCTTTAGGGTAAATTAGGGAAGAAAAATAAAGACATTTTCTCTACAAATGGAGTGTTTGTTTCTTCTTCATCTTCTCATGCCTTTTTCATTTCCACTTTATACCTCTGAGGCACAAAAACTCAGAGCAATTCTCAAACACGAAGTGTATTTAATCAAAATTAGCTCTATGACCAATCTGATAACAAATCACTGGAATGTAAGTATTCACACTTTCCAAATGCAGCATGATTGTAATTACATAGCTAAAAGTTGTAATGTGGTAGTGTTAACTTATGCTTCAGAACAGATTTTTCTACTATTCTACACATAGAACACACCTGATACTTTTATATGTGATCGCTTTGTCTGGCCTTTGGCTAGAAATCGAAGTCAATTCTTTCAAACCACTTTTTTCCTTTCTAACAGACCCAAATAGGAAAATTGAAGAGTACTTTCTAGTTAGAAAGCCTTTGAATGCAAGCAAAATAAATAAGCCTTGCATTCACTCCTTTTCTGGAAATGCCATCTTGGTTCGTACTGCAGAGATCACCCTTAAGAGGTTTGTAACTTCAACTGGGAAACTTCTTCTATACCAAAAAGCATAAGATACAGCAATTTGTTATTATTTTCCTCAACCATTCCAGCAGCAATTGAGAAAGAAGACTGTGGCTGGAAACAGGTCTTTCTTATGCTTCTGAGGACTCTGGTAGAGCTGGGTAAAATAAATATATTCTGATCTTACGTCTGAATTAAAGATGAAATAAAATCACCTTTCTGAGGTCCAGGAGCACTCTTTAAACCCTTCCCTCTGGGAAGAGCATTGGCCATCAGTTTATCCTCCTTTCACAGAAGCAACTGTAGAAATGAGGCTGAGCATTCCACACCACAGATGTGATTGCTTGAATGCACACAAGCTCTTTCTGCCCTCAACCAACACAAGAAATTGCCTTTTGCTTTACATAGCAGCCAGCAACTGTGTTTGCATCCTGGAGAAAGAACAAGAAAATCCCACATTTCCCTCTGTAAGCACAGATTTAATTGACTCTGTGTACAGTTCACGGTGAGGGGGCTGAAACCCATGGATTCAGTCACTGTTACCAACAAATATGATGTTTTAAATTATTATTTATTTCTTACAAATGCAAAAGCCAGTCACTCTATCAAGGAGGCTTAAAACTTACTTTCTGCATTCAGCAGTGCAAAAAATCCTAAACACATCAATGCTTGTGGAAAATAAGGTGAATCCTCTTAGAAAAAAAATCAACTTGTAGTCACTGAATTTCTCTCTTGTCTTTTGGGGACACTTGCTTCCAATAGGCCTGACTCAGTCTTCTGCAGATAAATGAAGAGAAGCTACTGATCTAATGGCACAGAAATATCTCTGCTAACATGAAAACCTACATATGCCAGCATGGGGCATTTCAAAGATAATTTTATCCTACTGCATCTTGTTATCCAAATGGAGAAATGTCAGCATCGTATTAAGCTGATAGGAAAGCTGAAAGACTCATTAAGCCACATTTATAGTATGAGAACATGCAAAGTGGAATATTTTCCAGGATCATTAAAACAAGACTTAATTACAGAATTCAGGTTTATCCGTGTCACCCAATGTCACAATACTTCGAGATGGATGAGGGGAAAAGGCAAAAAACCCTCAGCAGCCACATTTAGCACCACAGCAGTACCTGCATTATTCATCATCACTCGTGCAATGACAGATCCTAAATAATTATTATTACTCACATTAATTAAGTTACGCAATTCTCCCACCTAGAAGAGGATTTGTAAAGAAATGCACACTAATAACACGTCGGTCACAGGCTCTGCCCAACAGTGCCATGTGTGCCAGTTGCACACAGCTCCAGCTTCCACAAACCATAGAACATATGGGTTTTAACTGAGAGTTTTACTGTACTTGGACATTTTTTTTTCCTTTTGTACAATTTTTTCCTGCTAATTTTCCTTCAGCTGTTGTAGACATGAAAATTTGCTCACATCTTACCAAGACTGATTTCTGTTTAATCTCATGTTACAAGCCCTGAAGCATTCCTCAATTTCCAAAGGAAAGAATTTACCCGAGGCAAAATTATTATTCTTGTATTTTGTAAAAGAAAATGTTGGTTTACTGCTGCAAAACACACACCTGTGGAACACACAGACATACCTGAGTGAAAGGTCTGGATTTCAGCGTGGGAGATGGACAAGAATGCAAATCACCTTGCCAGAAAGCAAAGGAATCAATGCTTACAGATAGCATCGATCCTGTTGCTGCAAATAGAACATTCCCCTTTCTTTTCCCCAATCTCAGGGCATTATACAGATTGTAAAATGCCACAGCATTTTTTAACAATATGATGGGTGGTTTTGTACCTGCATCTCAGACCACGCAACCAAAAAGCTCTGGTTATTGTAGAACAAACACAGGTCTACCAGCTATGCACTGCCTGAACTTCTGCCACTTGCACTCTGCTCTGTTGGTGCTTTGAGTTATGAAGGGCACCATGCACAGGAGTGCACTGGGAGTCCCCCACTGGCAGAGGTACAGCAAGAAGAGACAGAATAGCAGGTTTATTGAGAAATAAAAAATCTGGGCTAAACATTTGAGAATACAGGAAGAAAATATCTGATCTTATAACCAAGGTGTGCAGTAAAAACAAGGCTGTGTCACACAAAGCAGCAAACAGATTATACAGAAAAACAGCACATGGAAATTCATGCCTTGATATGAAATAGTGACTGCAGTCCATTCATTGATGGACCACAAACATCTCAGCAAAACGGGCTCACAAATCTTCGTGTTTCCTAAGCTCTGCCCCATGCACTATCAGTGGCACCTTGGGACAAGAAAACCATATTCCACATAAGCTCCTTTCTGGTGACCCAAGCAACCAACCAGCTGTCAGCAGGCAAAACCTGCTTCAGATCTGCTTTTAATAAAGTGAAATCTCAAACCTTGTAGTGATGAGTGTCCATGTTCCTCTTCCTGTTTGGGACGGCCACACAAGGCTGATGACTGCTGCCTTTCTCCTGCCTTGCCCTGAGCTGCTGCAGCAGCACTGGCTTTACAACACAGGGGAGCTGCTACAAGAAATCACTGCTGTTTCAGAGAATTTAATCTGAAGTGCTCCACAGATGCAATGAATGGCCATTTGAGTAGTGAGTCATCCTTCCTCAGATCCTTTTACGGAACTTGACTGGTGTATTTTAAAGGCGTGTTTCTTAATACTTAGTTTTGCAATTTTCAGGGTGATGCATTCAGGAGTTGGGAATATGGATCACATGGCAGCAGAGCCACATTTGTCAGTGGAAAGTATTCAGCCCTATATTTCCTTGTATATGGTACTTGCAAAACCTAATCTTTAGGATATTTGGCTTTGTCCTCCCACCTGCTATTCAGTGAGCTCCTAGAAGTCAACTGAACTCAAATAAATATTTTAAATTCCATTCTGCCTCATAGCTGAGTAAGTTATATTTTCAAGTTTTTAACATGTATTCCAAAATTCAGCTTATTTCTGTCTTTGAACGTCATGGCAATCTCAAGGTATTCTTTCTGCTTTCCATAGAAAATAGCTACATCTGCACTCACTTCGCAGGAGAGCCTCTAGTACAGTCTGCCTCAGACTGGGACAGTTGGCCCAATAATCCAGCCCTGCTTCCTACTTAATTAGCTAAAACTCCCCTGGTGCTATCACTTCCAACAGGTACCTGCCAGACTTGCTGGCTGCTAGCACAGCTTTCGCAGGACCAGTGTGAAATGACTTTCTAGCACACATTTACCCACACAGAATATCCAGGCTGTAAATCTGCATTACAGAGACAACCAAGTTCCTTCCAGGGAGATCTCAGGATTCACCAGAACACTCTCTACCAATTCATGAGTATGGCACCTTCTCCTTTTAATTGAGTTTTCACTCAGTAAATTATTTTAGATTATTCTACGTTCTCCAGTGGATGTCAGGCTGCACCTGCCTGTGGCACACCAACAAATTGCAGGCACTGAGCAGCCGGCTCAATAATACCTGCCAATATTTCTAGGCCTTTTTTCGAATGGAAAACTGAGACGAGCTGCAGATGGGTGAAAAGCACTGGACTTTAAGGTGGGAAAAAGCAACAAGCAAATCACAGATATCCAACAATCTGTCTGACACCAAGCACTGGAAATAGGAAAAACAGAGCTATAATCTCCCATCAAAAACAAGTCAGTGATGTTATCTAACCAATCCATTAGTAGATAACATTTATTATTTCTAGCACATACATATGATGTATACATATGATCTGTGAAGGACAACTCCCACAAAGAAGCTGAATCAATTGCATTAATAACTTCGGGTTGAAAACCATTATTCTCTGCAGGTCTACCAACCTACAGTAAAACACTCAACTTCATGCAGAAAAATATCCCAAAGAAATCCAATTCCTTCAACCTTTCATTTAGAATACCATTCCCCCCAGGTTTCTCCTCGGCTGACAGCACTGTGCTGGCTTCCTGCCCCATGGCAACATCACCTCCCAGTGAGGCTCAGAGCACAGCTGTGGGATCCTGTGCTGCACTTCCCTTCAGACACAGCTCTCTGAAATGACAGATCCCTCCTTCTGGAAGTGTGAGAATGACTTGGAACACAAAACAGAGTGAAGAGAGACCGAAGCTCAAGTTAATCCTTGCACTAAAGCAACCTTTTCTCACTGATTTTTAATACTTCACACAAGAGGGAAAAATAAAGTTTTGGGCCTGAGCATCGCCAGCAAACCACAGGGAGCCCAAAGGCTGCAGCTCAAAAGGAGAACTTCAAAAAACATGTCAAAAGCATTACCAGTTTAGAGGGAGACGAAAGGCCATGTTTGCATTCAATGCCAATTTGCTGAGGAAAGCATTTAATAATGAGTGGCATCAGGAGCTGGCTGCAGTTATTCTCAGCTGCGGAGCAAGCAGCAAACAAGTTCTGCATGCACTTTCTTGTGCCTGCCCCAGTACCTTCACAATGCCCACAGTGGGATAACACCACTGCATAGAACATTATGGGATACATGGCCTTGGCAATGGGTGCTGGATACATCCCCACCAACGTGCCCCCAGAGTCATCAGTGCCCACACTGCATCCCCTACTGGGCATCACCCATGGATAAAGCCCATGGTGTAAAGCCATCAGAGAGGAACAAAAGTCCTGTGTCATGAGCAGGGTTTGGGCCAAAACAAATACATAAATATTTAAAAAAAAACAAACAAACAAACAAAAAACTTTTAGGGGATAAAGGTTGCAACACTGGAATAGATTGGTTTGATCAGATTTTTTTTTTTTTTTTTTTGGCAGAGGAAAAAGTACCATTTTCTAGAACAGCTTGTCGAGGAAATGAGGTTTTTACACTTTTGCAGTCTCTCCCATCTATCCAAACCCATCAGTCACTGGCATAGGGGGAATTTTCAAAGGAAAAATCTCAAACTAGCACCTCTACTGAGAAAAAGTACATTGGAAATGCTGTTTGAGAGTAGCTGAATGGCAAATCCCAATATAGACACTGGCAAGGCAGACAGCCTGAATGTAATCTAGGCTGAGAGTAACCCAGCATTATCTGCTGTCAGCTAGAGAAGACAGAAATTGCCTGAACTCTGCCTCATACGAGATGCAAGTCAGTAGAAAACCAAGGTTTTAGGTTCAGAGGTTACAGGATGCCTTGTTTTGTTAGAAAAAGCTCAGTTTTAAGTCACCTGGAGAGAATTACTCTCCCTGTAACTTTGGGTTGCATGGGTATTACCAACTTTTTTTTTTTTTTTTTACCTAAAACTGTTTTGTGGAGAGATCAACTGAAGTTGGTTACTGAAAACAACCATGCTGTAGGTACAGAGCAGGCCAACAGACAATCAGGATCTCTTCCATCATTAACTGACAGGATTTCTACCCTCCTTAGGTCTTTTGAAGACAAATAAGCATTTACTGTAGGTATGAAACATCCTTCAAAAGGTTTATTCCCCCCCAGCAAGTAGTTTGTCCAGAACCACCACGCAGCAACAAAGACTCACTCAAATTCAAAACTAAATCATTAATCAGAAAGCAGTTGCTGGGAAAGCGGCTCCTGCCTACTCTAAGAGGTTTCATAGCCATCCCATCTGCAGCCTGCCATTTGTTCGTTAATTTCCAAATGACAGATTATGAGCACAGACAGTGTCCCTTTGTTCCACACGCAGTGCGTTGGGAACAACACGGGGTTCCCTATTAGCAGCCATCCCTCACCCTGTGCTCTCATCCCATCGGACGGCAGGACCTGCCATGACCTCCAGCTGATGCAACACCACAACAAGTGTTTATGCTGCAGCACTCTCTCCTGAGCTGTGGGAACACGTGAAACCCCCTGCAGCAGCAGCAGCCCCAGCAGCCCTCCTCTGGTATTTGTCTGGGCTCTGAGTCCCATCAGATGAAGGAGGATCCCGAGCATCTGGCAGGTGTCTGCGTGTGCCATGCAGCAGATTACAGAAAGCAACCCTTCAGAAAAAGCATGCCTATTAAATCCAGAGGAGCGAGGACAGTACCTGAGTTCTTGGATTTAATGAGCCAGCATCACTTAGGGCTCACTCCTAGCAAATGTATAAGAAAATAATTTCCTTGTAATGAACTCATGTGGCAATTGGCTTTGCCCTTTCTGCTTGCTAATAATAATAAATTTTATCCAAATTACTTTGGGCAGCAGGTAGATTGAATACTCTAAGCCCTGAATGCAAGGGCAAAACAGCAACTACAGTCAAGTAAAAAAAAGTACATCAGGCCATGTTTAACTTTGTCTGTTTTTCCCTTTTGTTTTTAACCACACTCTGATTCAACCAAGGATTTTCTGTCATAACACAGAACGCTCACCTTGGCAGGGAGGTGCTTAGAAAGAAATGACTTCTTTGCCCCAACCAGGCAGCAGTGAATAAATATGCAGAGTGAGATATCTTGAGGAGATATCTGCTCTGTGGTAATGCTGCTGCTGCACAGCCAAGGAAGACAGCACAGCCACATAAACAGATTAGCGGGCACCAGCTGTCAGCACAATTGAACAACAATCTATCTTATAGATCCATAGGAATAATTTCCACTGCAACAATTTTCGAGTTAGCATGACAGGACGGGTTTTGAGGAGCTATCTCAATAGCACAGCAGCATCTGAAGAAAATTCCAAAGTAATCTGCCACATTTCTGTCAAGACACATTCAGGACTAAGTGTCATTCTGTTACACATCAGATCTGAGGAAATGGAGTTGCAACCACTTCCAAGGTTAAGCTTTAACAAGCAGTTGATTTGGCTGGCTCAGGCATCATTCTGTAAGTCTGCTTGGTGTGCACAGAGACCAGGAATTACAAGGGTATGAACTGAGCATCCTTACCACACAGTACAGGTGGCTGAGGAGAGGCAAGCTGCTGTCCATGCATCCAAACCTTCACTTGAGCAGACAATTCCCCATTACCACCCTAAGCACTTTGCAAAGGGCATTGGATTTGGGAAGAAAAACCCAGGGCTGAGCCTAACATGAGCTGGCACCTCACCACTGCCCATGTCAGCTTGAGGCAGTGCCCACGTGGGGATTGTTCTTTTCTAGAGAAACATCACTCCGGTTAACGCCATCAAGGCTGGAGCAGGGTGTCATAAGCAGTTTTCAGGCTGTCAGGAAACAAGGCCATTTCTCACCCTTTTACAGACTGAAAGGGTTACTGATCCCTCAGGACACAATATTTGCAATAACAGTAGTAATTTGGGTCACAGACCCTCAATCTCTAAGCAATCACTTTGCCTTTCATATTTTTCTTCCTGGTTACCACAAACAATAGTCAGACAAAATCATGATTTCATATTCTGGCCTGATCATCCCCACATTTTTAATTAATGTATTTTTATTAGCGTTTAATCTGAAAAGTTTTGAGCCCCAGAGGCAAGGGATGGTCAAACGCTGACGCTATTGAAATGGGAAAGAGGAATGTTATTCAGTTTGGATTTAGTATGTTGGAAGACAGAGGAACAGTGGTCAAGCAATGGAATTAAGAACCCAGAGGAATATAACTTGAGAAGAAATAAAATTTGCTTGTGAAGAACTAAGCACATCAACCCAATCTTTTTTCTCTCTTTAAATAAGGATAATCACACTATTATAAGAGGAGCTAAATACCTTTTGATGAAAAAAAGTATCCCATTGCAATAAGAATAAACACAGTCATAGAGAAACTATCCTGTCTGCTTCCAAACAGATGGAAAACACCAGTCCATCTCCACAGGGGAGTGCACTTGACCCAGTTATTCACAAATGACTTTGGTAACACAAAGATACAGTACAGAGGAGCTTCAAGCCCTAGGGATGATAGTACCAGCATACCAAGTGATCTCAGCGTGTAGCTAAAACATTAAAACTTGTAAAGATAATTAGGCAAAAAAAAAAAAACACACAACGTTCAGCCTATTTTGGAAATAAATGCCGACCTGAGGATGTGCTTTGTTAGGTAGGCAGAACAGAGAGGTCAGGAAGGATAAAACCTAAACGTGAGTCAGCAATGGGAGTCTGCCAGAGAGACAAGTGGTGGTTTGAGAAATGCTAACAGATGTTAACCACGGGACGTGGAAGGTAATTATTCATATCGGGTTTAGAAAACATGACCTAGAAAGAAGGGTATTTGCTCAATCCATGAAAAGAGAGGCCCAAAATGTAGACATAAAGGCTATCTTCCAACATAAAAAATGTTTTAATTAAGAAAATTATGATTGTACTTCATGAGCATGAGAAGTAACTGCTTTAATGCACAGTAAGAAAAGATACAATAAAACCATGAGTTGTACAGAAAGTTAATCAATGGAATGTGTTATCTCCAAGGAGGCTGTTAATACCCTCACTGGAAGGCTGCAAGGTCACCTAGATGACTCTTTAAGCTCCTGGGTCAGATCTGCACTCCAGCACTTTTGCTGTCAAAAACATCCAGGAAGTAATACTTTACATTATCTCCACTGGAACAAAATGATGAGGAAAGAATCATTTGGCACAACTGAGCGCTGCTGCTCAGCATATCATCACCTTCACATAATATGCATTTTGAAGAACGATAACATTCTTGAAGTCAGGTCATCTATGGACAATCAGCTGTCATACTTCAGAATTCACAGTGATTCTGTTCATAAAGGCACTTCCATCCCAGTTCTGCTAGCTTTCCCAAGGTCACACCCAAATAAAATCAAAATAGAAAAACCTCCCTCATCACAGCTCTGCTTAGCATCCCTATTTCCCTGCTTTCCTGAAATGGACTTTCTTCTAGAATAATCCATTCAGGAGGAAGAGGGTGGCACTTAATACAGTTCCTTCACTGCATTAGTTTACGTGGCATATACTTACTCATTTTTCTTAACTTACTGTGCATTTGGTAGTCCTGTATGGTACTTTCCAGGAAAGCTTATTTCAGCATCAAAACTGAATACTGTATTTCAATTTACTGAACTGATACATGAACTTTGCTGATGTTCAATTGTATTTCTGTGATTTTATTAACTCGTTTATATGACACTGAATCACAGTCTCTCACCAATCTATTTCCTCTATTTCTCCATGTATATAGTAATATAGGGGATATATTTTGAAACAATAGAAATAACACAAGTAGAATTTTGCACAACTATAGCCAGCAGCGCACAAAATAAGACATCATTAATAATAAATAGTAACATTATATAAAGAAATACCATCTGAAAGTTGATTTTACACGGCATATTAAAGACTTGATGGCTCAGGAGATTGGTAATAGAATAAAAAGCCTTTTATCTCAAGGTCATCAATTCAAATACAAGTCAGACTGATAGCAACTGAAAGCCATTTGATGAGAGCGTTAATGAGCCTAGTCTCGTTTCTAAAAATTTAAGAATAGCCATAACATTCAGCCCTTTCTCCTGCCTCTGACAGCAGTCAATACAGAAATCGTATGGAGGCACCGCACCCAGCTGGCTGGTGGAGCCGTATTCCCCCCTCATACACTGCCAGCCCCAGGCTATTGCTGTTTTAGCAGTTTCCTAGCAGGTATCCATTTGTTCTGTTCCAAAATTCAAAATCCTCAGTGCTGCCAACTGCTTCTTTTATTGCTTGGAGGACTGATAAACAGAACTGGGCTTCCAGCTCCCTGCACAGCCACTTCAAGTGATACATGAGCAACACTCTGGTCATTTGCTGGAGCCATAACAATCTGATACACTAATAGATTACCTTTTTTGCTACTTTAATACTTTTTTTTTTCTGGTTTGTATCTACGACAGCAATGTACCATAGCAAGGCAACGCACTGAGAAAGAAAAGAATCCCAGTGCAAACTAGAGCAACTGTTGAGCTATCCTCTCGTCAGCAGCAAACAAAGCAAGCCACATATTGTGCCACTTCACAAGCAAGCTCAGCATCTTCCAGAATAAAACTCCTGGTATGATTTCCTTTATTCCAGTAAAATGCCTAAGTAGTTTACTATTGGCTGTAGTATTAGCATGATGCAATGCACTGATAAGAAAACCACTGATGATATTCTTTTGTCTGAATTTTTATGCTGAGCAAGTTTTATATTTTTTATATATACACATGTATATACACACGCATACGGTTCCATGGGCAAGGGTCAGTGTTTACAGATGCAAACTAACAGCCCAGAACATCTACAAGTGCCTGCTGGCAGGTATAAAGGGGGACGTCCAGAAGCAGCACTCAGTGCAACATGCAGTAAAAGGACACGTTTTCACCACAATCTGAATTTGAAACCCACTGATTTCTTTCTGAACTGGGGCATATAAACAAGCTCCCCAAGTAAAAATTACTCCAAATTGTAAAAACTACCAACCTCACAACTCAAGTAACTTCCATCTGCAGTGCCCAGGCTTTAGAGGGCTGCTTTGTCTCTCAGAAGTGACTAATGGATTAATTTTAAAGGTGATTCGGTGCTTAAAAATGCCATTTACAACCAGCATGAGTTACAGTGTCTGAGTAATCAATTCCCTTAATGCAGTTTTCCCCTCAGCACAGCACAGGTGCCTAATAGCTGTTACAGAGCCAGCTCTGGTGCAGGGCAGGTAGTGCAAATCCCCAGGCTCCCACTTCTTGGGCAGTCTGCCCTACCCCCAGTACTTCCCACAGAGCACAGGAACAGCTCCATCACACCACAGAGTATCTCTTTCTCATCTGCAGCTCCAGCCAAGAGAATTTGTTCGTGGCAAATACAAGCATGAGCTTTAAAGGTTCAACATCATGGAAGGTCTCTGTATAACAAAGGTAGCATGAACACCTGCACACACCACCTGAACACACGTGCCCCACTGGTGCTGTCTGGCCCATAATGCTGATGGCCAACTTGAATTTTCCCTTGCAAGTGGTCAGGGCTGAACCTACCCCAGTTTGCAAAGGACAAAGCTGGAGACTGCCTTGTTTCAGCAAAGAGGAGCCTCCCAGCCCACCACACCAAATGGATCTACTTATCCCACGTCTGTCTTGAAGGCTGTCAGGAGTACAGAAAACTGAATTTAAGTGGATTTCAGAGTGTGGAGAACTCCTGAATCCATCAGTTAAGGTCATTAGCTCATGTGACACACCTCACTGAAGTCAATTTTCAGAGATAAGCGTGTGACAACCTGACTGGAGGAATTCTCCTGTAACGTATTATTAATTCATTTATTATTACAGTTATTATAATCTTTATGTGGGGGCACTGAAGCTCAATTTGTTCTATCGCAGCTAAAGCTTTTAATGAGCCCTATCTTCTCCTTGGGATAGGAGCTTCATTCAGCAGCTCTGTGGCTTTTAGAAAGTAGAAAATAACATGACAGTGTGTCCAATTTACAAAGGCAGCTTCACACACTGCGCCCTGAATTTTACATGCAAACAATGGGACGACTAACTTTCAAACTGCAGAGTATCTCTTAAAACGTAGTGGACTCACAGATTCTAAATTTAGGAAGGCTTATAAGCAAATGTATCACAACGCAATGAAATCTTAATGACAATTCCCCTAGCTGAGAAAGAGGAGGAGTGTGTTTAAATACAGAGGCCCTGTGTAAATGCACATATTTGCTTGGCAGATGGGGGAGCATATATTAACTTAACTCTCAGCCCCAACTGAATGGCTCTGGGTTCATCCCTTGGTCACAGGGCTGATCCCAGATAGGCGCTGGCTGAGCCAGGGGAAAGGGCAGAGCCCGCAGAGCAATGGGAAAGCTGTGAACAGAGTGGAGGAGAGCAGCACACTTCCCAAACACGCACATCTCTGACGCATGGGGCCGAGCACACAGCTGGCGAGAAAGGCTGCATCACTGGGTGACCTTTCCTGCTTGGAGAGAAGGTCAGAGACAACAATCTGTGCCAGTTTACGCTCAGAACGTTACGCCTACACTTCCAGTATTTCTCCTTTGAAATGGAGAAGCCCCGCTCATGTGATAGCCTCATGGAAAACACAGGAGGAACTTCTTTTTTTTTATTTGGAAAAAAATAAGCACATGTTTTGGGGGGGTATGCAAGAATAATCAAGACAAATCATCCCACAAAAAGAAGAGGGAAAAAAAAAAAAAGAGCAGAGAAAACCTTTATTCTCTTTGCTCAGGCAGACCTACCAAACAAGCAACCTTCACAAGGTGACCTTTCCAGATGGTTGGTCTTGAAAGAGAGAAACTTTCTAAGCTAACTTATGGACTGACACAGTCAGCTCCTGTTCAGAACTCCTCTAAAGAGAGGAGAATCAAAATGCAATCAGGTTTTATAGAAGCACACAGCACCTGAATTCTACTGCTTGATTTGTTGTGGTTCATCAGAAATCAGTACATTATTTTCCATCTGACACTACCACTGCATGCAAACAAAAATAAATACGGCACCAACACAAGAATAAAAATTTTCCTACTCAAGAAAGTTAGAGCAGCATGACGACAGACCTCATTTTATCAGCAACTTGTTGGTATGAATTTCAGACACCACAACAATACACAAAATGAAATTCAGCAGTAGATGCAGTGTTCTCCACTCTGCCCTCTGCAGCAGTAAAGGGCAGGGAGCAGAATAAAGGAAACAAAAAGACCAACAGCAAACAAGCAGAACAAACAGTACTTCCAAAGAAGTGGTAAATAATTCCTGTACAAAAGTCTTAGAGCTCCCATTAATTAAAACAAATGAGAAATGCTTAGTTAAGCTCCATGTATTGGTAGCACAGACTCTCTTGTCACCAGTCACAAACAAGAAACAGAGCAAAAACACATAGATTTGTAACAAATAGGATTTAGGAAAACAGTTAGAATCCTGTTGCCAGTGTTTTTATTCCCTTTATGTACATCTCTTTACAGAACAGGTCCAAGGGCATTGAAATTCCCATAAGAGGCAACTCTAGTGAAGTCCAACTCAGAAAACACCTCTGAAGCTCCCAGACCCCCTTCCTGCAACAAACACCTCTTGGCCACACAGCACCAAGGCTCTGCTCCTTCCCTGTTTCTTCAGGGCACCACAAGGCAGCTGTAAGGAGGGCAAGGTACAGGGGGCAATGCACTGTCACTCACTGCCCCAATGGCCACCACCCCTGAAGAGCAAGAAGGAAGACTTGCTTGGAATTAATCTGAATAATTACACCACTTTCTCCCAACAGGTTGAAGAACCAAATGGATTTGAGGGGATTTTTCACATACAAAACCACAAGTTCCTTATCCATGAAAACCTACTACAGGATAAAGCCCAGCTTAGGGCTTGGCCTTGTATAATATCTTATATATATACACACAATCACATGGAATTATTCCACAGCATGTACAGTTACACAAACACATTTATGCTACTACAGCAAGCATGGTAAAGAGAGAAGGTTTGCAATAAGGATATAATACTTAAGACTTCAACTGTTACCATTCAGAAATAAAGAAGGATGGATTCTCAGCAGTCGCTGTGGCTGCTCCTTCATCAGCGCTTGGTCGATTCGCAGTTCACACCGGATTCACTCTCCCCACCTTACAGCATCTACAGAGAAAGACAAATGTGCGAGTTATCATACACTGCATTCATCTAAAAGCAGCATCTTTATCAGTGCCACTTCTTGGTTTCCATTCCCCCCCCCCCCTACATCACGGAGTTTGAACTCATTCCCTTTGCCCTCCACTTAGCTGAAATAAGATGGGGCTTTCCTCATTTGAATGATAAATGCAGCATACCAAATAGAACAGGAAAATGGGCTTAAGTTAGAAGACCTGACTCTGATTCTCAATCTGCTTTGTGACCTTGGAACAAGGCAGGTCTCTGTTGTCTCTCTTTCTTTGCCTTTCTTGCGTCCTTAGATTACAAGCTTCCTAAAGTGTTTATATGGTACCAACCAGATAAGAGTCAGTGTTCACAGGAACCACCAGATAACAGAAAAGCAGAAACAATAAATCTTATCAATCATTACCCTCCTACAGTTCACCAGTGAGATACAAGATTTCAAAGTAATTTCCAAAAGTTACTTTCATTTAAAATACAAATCCTCATGAAAGAAGAGCGTATTGAAGATTCGCTGTTTTTTTTGTGTTCCCCCTGCCAACCCAATAACATTTCAAACAAGATGACGAAGAGCTGCATTTCAGTATCCCTGCTGGCAAACACAACTACAATATCCCTCAGCTTTTCAGCTGGCATCTCCTTGCAGAGCTGTTGCAGGCTCCTGCTCAGCATCTTATTGTGACGATGCTCTGCTGCTACACACTGGTAGCAGCAATGAGAATGAGACGACCCACGTCTCATTTCACCACCTGCAGACAGACTTCCTCCCCCCCACGGACAGACCCAGCCCCTTTCCCCAAGCACACACACGCACCTCCTTTCCCACAGCCTTCCCAACTCCTATTTTAACACTTTGCTATTTTGGTGTACGTAGCCAGAATTAGCATACAGGGATGTACACGTCTATGCTTCATGCCACACACCTCTCTCATCTTCCAGGTAGGCTCTGTGGTTATGGGCACATACAGAACATTTACATGAACCTCCCTGTCAAAACAACTGTCTGATTTCATCAAACCACAACTCACTAGCATATATATTTCAGAGTTCAACCCATCTGTCAATAAACTACGTTTTCTGACATGAGTAGAAAACATTCCTTAAGCTTTTGCAGTGATTCAGGAACTGGACTTCTACTTCCAGCTGATCCTTAATCCTTCTTGATGCCCACTGAGGCTTTAGCTCAGAAATGTTTACTCTCCTGCTGGCAGCCTACAGCCTTTTAGAGAGTCTTTACCTTTCCAAAGTAACGCATCGGCAATTTGTAATGCCAAATGCAAACTGCCTGATGTACAGCTTGTGCCAGCTGGGTACAGCCCAGCCAAGCCTGGTCCAAGCAGTGCAAGACATGCCTCAGCTAGAGGAGAAACAAGCTCAAGCCCAGACCCATGCCACTCACCAGAGCTTAAAAAGCAGAGTAGAAAACAATGCAAGCAGTGCAAAACAAAGGCTATTTCCAGACTATCACCTTATCACAGGACTACATTTAGAGAGTTCAAGACCAGAGATGCTGTCATTACATCAGGCCCAGACTTCCTGCCATTCTCCTTGGCTACCTCTGCATTAAGCCAATTTACCTGCAATTGATTAAAACATCTTCTCCAAATAAAAAACCCACTTTTTATTTAGAGACATGAAAAAGAAGGAACTCAACGCTATTTTAATCAGAGATTCAGAGGAGGGAATTACAATTTCTGCCCTCCTTCCCTTATTTTTAATCTAACCCAAAAAATCACAGCAGAGAGTACTAGCTCAAATGCTTTCTACCCAAGTTCTTTTTAATCGGCCATCTCCTGTCGTCAGCAGCTGTTTGTCTGCTGCTCCCACTTACACTGTGCATCTTGGACTTATCGATCGAGCAAGCTTTAAATTACAGCTATCCACAGGGAAAAAAAAAAGCAGAAGAAACCATAACAGGAAAGAGCAGATCCGATAAAGGATTTCTGAAGGGCTACTTGGTTGTGCTAAGAGAAAATCTTAATAGAATTTCCTGGAGAGAAGGTCTGTGGGACTGAAGTTATATCAGTAGGCTGCATGAACAGAGGATGTGTAAATAGAGCTCACAGGCTGAGTGGAAGGATTTATACAGAAAATGGTTCCAGAGGAAAGCAAAGGAAAGCCTGGCAAAATAAATGAAAAAACAAAATACAGTGTTGGGAACCTGACCTGTATCACTGGGTGCTTTTCCCTGGGTTTATGGGAGCCAGCAACTTTTGGCTGTTCTTGTTTCAGTTATAGTATAAATCAACAGTGAGAATTCAGCACTGCCCAAAACCACAAAAATAACATTAGCACTGGAAAGGCAGAGTAGGAACCACACTTTCAGTGCTCAGGTGCACCTCCAGCAGCTTTAGCACATGGACTGCCTGCATCAGAAAGCATCCAACCAAAGGGACAAAGCTGACCCTGCACCTCCACAATCCTCCCCCACATCACAGCCTACAACCCACACTGTGACAGTACAGCAGGTGATCCCAAATCCTTTCAAAGTGCAGCACTGGGTGAAGGGAAACCATCATTTTGCCCAAATGTCTTCTGCGACATGAAGGAAAGAGCCCTCCTTGGCAGGAAGTGTCCATTGCTCCCAGCAGAAAAGCTCTATCATCCTCCCATGAGTCACATACACAACAGACATGGGCACCTGGGCAGCAAATCTGCAGCTGCAAAAGTCTTAATGAGATGACATTTAGCATTACAGTGGAAAAGAAAGCATTGCTGAAACAAAGCATGTCTTAATGAAAACAAACATCTCACAGTCTGTGCTGAGAATGTAACCTGCTGTGTGACTTTACATGCCTTGTGCACAAAGGAAAAACACAGCCTTATAAAGCGGGATTTATGGCAATTGTCCTGAAGACCTCATGTGGTCACAGTGATCACAGTGGTTAGGTGCCCTGGTCTCGTAAACCTGTTGTGATTTTTAAAGATGAAATAGAAAATTGGGATATTGTTTCCTCCATGTGCGCTCACAAAGTGCCTGCATGTCCATCTGCATTCGCAGTGCTGCTCCTGCCTCCTGCTTCCCAATGGCAGTTACTGTTACCGTTCCACAAGCACAGCCACTTCAATCTCTCGATGCCCAGAAGGCTGGAGGGAGCTGACAGATTGAAACCAGGAGCAGTGAGGGCTTCACACCACAGATGGCACCGATGGCTCCTTGGGTTCCTGCACCCAGGGCCAGGACATGGGATGTCTGCTGCAATGTGACCTTCCTGCTCAGCCGCCCACTTCTCCTATGAGGGGGAGCACAGGGCAGGACACAGCCCCAGTGCTGCTTTAGCTGCTTTCCTGAAGCACAGCCCTGCTGTGGCTCCCTGGCTCAGCCCATCAGTGCAAGAGGCAAGGAGTAATACACTTCACTTCAGCATATTAATAGCAAAAGGCGCTTGGTGAAGGATTTCTTTTCTCCCCAAGCAATGCAAAGATGCATTTACCTGCTTGGAAAACAGCAGAGTATTGAGTGACCAAATGTAGCCACTGGAAAAGATTGCTGTCCTTAGAGTGGGGGGGCTGGATGCCACACAGGAAGGGCAGATATGCTAAGGGGAGTTCCGCAGTGACAGCATCAAACTAATGCCAAGTACACACATTTAATTAATTTTTTTCCCCAAGGAGGGGGAAGAAAAAAAAAAAAAAAGCAAGAAGGAAGGAGCTCTTAATCATTAAAGCAGCAAGAAGCATTTTCAGATATAGTCCTACGCATGCACAATATGAATACAATCCAACAAAGCTACTGAGAAAAGCCTGTACAAGTCAGTTTTCTTATTCCTTAAATAATTTCACTTTTAGGAGCAGTAGCACAGAACTAATTTTGCAGAAATAAAATTTAGATGTCCAATTTAGTTTTCAATTTGCCCACTCAGAAAAAACATGAATAGAAAGAGTGAGCCTGGGGTCGATTTCTCCTGTAGAACACGGCGCTCCCTATCGCTGCAAACACAATATGGCAGATTTCTCAGATATCTATTCATTTGTTACTGGAAGGGTTGCCATAATATGGAGAGAACCTGGAAGTACCGATTGCAGCTGTCTAAAACCATCACACTGTGTTAGTCAAACAATTTATGTGATTTACCGTACCAATAAAAGAAGGCAAGCATGAGTAAGTTTTCATAAATCAAGCTTATTGGGCCGGATTCTGACCCACGATTATTCAGGCATACAAAACACTGCAGCTCATTACTGGTACATAACTCACTGATCTTAGCATAGCAGCGTATGGCATTAGAAGCTGTTCGGACAGGTACCAGAAGAGAAATCAGCCTGGCCCTAGCACACATACAAGGGCTGATGCATACACACACATCTTTTTACTGGCTCGTTGCTAGCTAGGCACATCACAGACATTTTCCTTAAAGGAAATGTCAAGGTCTGTGCAAAGGCACTGTGCTCTCGTGTAGAGCATGGCCCCAAGTCCTCAGTAGGAAGGCATTCAGTTGTTCTACCCAGCACCACGACACACGTATCTATTGATTTCAGATTTACAGTGGACACCAGCGTTATTGCCCCTTGAGGAAAATTGTGCCTGCCAGGGAATCACCTCTGTCAATATTTCCCTCCTTGATCAGTAAATCCTGGTAGTCAATAAAAGTCAGCGAGCACAACCGCCGCTATCACAGCAGCCTGTGCATACCTTGGGGTAAAATTTGGCACGCTTACTGTCTGCCCATTAGTTAGAACGATTTTGCAATTAAAATCCCCAAGGCATAGAGCACACTTAAACTTGATTTTAATAACCTAATGCACAACACATCTCTGTGCTGCAACCTCTCCCCAGGCTCTTTAACATGGCATATGCAAAACTAAATGGCACCCGAGCTGGAAAAAGGATTTCTCCTGAACTGGAAATGCAACCTCAGAAGGAGCTCAAAAGTGTCATTTTTTTTATACAACCCATGCATTCCTATTACAACATTAGGGCTTCAGGAAGCAACACAGCCAGAAAACCGATTTCTGTGCTCTCCAGATTAAAACAGCAGATTTCAGATGTTCTCACATGTGAAAACACCAGTCAGTCACCCTCAGAAATGCTGAAGCAAGACTTCAGCTGGGATTGATCTGTGTAAATAGAAATGCTTCAGCAAGGCTATATCACCTGACCAACGATTTCCCTAATTAAAAGTTGTAAGCAGACCATAAACAGATTTAACTGAGGATGCTTTTCACCACTCCACAACGCGAAAGTCAATCATAGGACAACTGCCATGACACACGAAGGGAGAAAGGATCAGAAAGGTTTAACCCGTGAGGCTAACTGCAAGCAATCATACACTCTAATCAGTAACTTAGCTAGCATTTAATATAAATAAATCTATGAAATAAGCAGAGTGGAAAGATCCCCAAATCAAGCTAGTGAACGATTTACAAATTATTTTTTTTCCCTCAGACTTCTAAAATTACTGACTTCCAACCAGAAGAAGATAAAAATCAAAGGACGGAAGTTGTTTGCTATTACTGATTTGTTCATGTCTGACCTTGATTTGGTCATCAGCTCTCTACTTGCCCATAAGATGGCCAGGCTATGGAAACAGAGTGATACTTGTTCATTCAACAATCTTGAATCCTTATGTAGCACTTCTCCCCAGCAAATCTGCAAGCACTCTGCAAAGAAGGACGGCTTTGTTATCCCTGATTCAGACAAGGAAATTGCAGCAGGAGGATAATTACGGAGCCAGAAATAACACGTCCAAGTCCCAGGCTAATGGCCTAACTGATAAGTAACAGCACAGGGCATTTTATTAACGCAGAAGACAACTGAGGTCAAGATGAGCCATTCCAGTATTGCTACTTTTGAACTGCTGAAAGTGCAGAGAGGAAAGAGCAACTGCAAACTACATCAGTCAGTCCAATTAGTTCTTTACGTTAGCCCTTGAGACCGAAAGCATGCCATTAACTCCTTCTATCCACAAATGTGTACAGAGACAGCACACCAGTGATCCTCTATATCCGGAGAAGTTATTAAGCACATGTTTAAGATACCGTGCTACAACAAATGCTTGGAGCCCGGTACATTTTCAAGAGCAATTTTGTCTACCAGGAAAAACAAACGCTTCTAATGACAAGAGCACTTGTAGAGAAAGGCAACAGCAGATATAGATGCTATAAACCAGCTTAGGATCACCCACAGAAGACAGAGGTCACAATCTGGTCATAAAGAAGGAATTGCTTACCCCCTTCCAAAGATCAGGCCTCACTAAATAATCTAAAGGAGGTGATCTTCAAGTACAGATCCTTCCCTTGCAGCGACCAGCCCTTAAATGAGGTTAGAGAAGGGCAGAGCCAGGGCCCTCCTCATAGGACCACACAGGTGAATTGCTTCCACCTGTGCTCCCAGAGCTCGCCACCCTTCACCAGGTGCTGAATCATTGCTTCAGGACATGACTTAAAAGTTCCCATACAGCACTTTGGAAGATTAAAAACATGTAACAGCTCAGAAATAAGCTTGGAAAACAAAGTTTTCCTTAGAATAGAGGAAACTGATGTCAATGCATGGAGCTCTGCTGTGTAGCAGGCTGAGAGCTCAGCAGTGGATTGGCTGAAAGCTGGTGTTTGTGGGTCAGAAACAGCTGATGAGGATGCTGCTGCCAGCCTGATCAAGAATTGGAGATGGAGGTGGATAAAGCCTTTATAATCAAACATCCCAGTCATCATAGTGGCCTTCAGACACACTGATATCTGCTAAAAAGGCCACTGGAGGTGCACAAGCAACCTAGATTTCAAATAAATCAAAGAAAAGGTTGATGCTGGATTTCAGAGGAGCAGAATTTGGCTTGCTCAGGGAACTAGCAGGTGTAATGCCACGGCCAGCTACCCTGGGGAGCAAAAGGCCTCTAGGAAGCTCCTTGATCTTCATGAAAAACCTCCTCAAAGCCCAAGAACGATTCACTCTGATGCAAAGGAAGAGGAGCAGACGTGGCAGAAGGCTGACTTGGCTGAACGTGAATCTCTGACTGAGCTCAAACACAAAAAGAAAGTGAACAGAAGGTGGAAGTGGGGATAACCTGCCCAGGAGGACTACAGAAATCTTGCCCAGACCTGCAGGGGTGGGATTAGGAAAGCCAAAGCCCAGGCAGAGTTGGAACTGGCAAGGAATGGGATGCACAAGACAGGTTCACTCATAGGTACACCTGCAGCAAAATACAAGCCAGAAAAGACATCAGTTCTTTCTGAAGAGAGCAAGAGAACTACTGACAAAGGGTGCAGAAAGGATAAGGCATTCAGTGACTGTTTACAGCATTTTTCACTGAGAAGTCCTGCTCTTATGCCATCCACATCTAGTTTAATAATTTCTTTGTCCAGGACAATAAAGTGCTATCTCCTGTAGAGGAATATTTTGTTCAGGAGCACTTAAGGTGGGCATCCATAAATCTCTGAATTTGCAAAAAATTCATCAGAGAGAGCCTGGATGAGGAGGATCTGCAGCATGTGATGCATGAGGCTGAGAGCTGTGCTTGTTTAGCACCTATATATATATATATATATATATATATATATAACATATATATATATGGCTAATTAGTGTTTTCAGCTGGCCAAACTCTGAGCAATGTGACCTAACTTAAAGTTGGTCCGTACCTTCTGCACAAGGTTAGAGCAGATGACCTCCAAAGGTCCCTTCCAACATTAATTATTCTACTATTTTAATGGTTTCTCTTTCACTTCTATATATTATGGGACATTAACTTGTAAAGCAGCACTTGGAAATAATTATTCTGAGTCCATGCAATGCTTTCAAACGCAATAAAAAATTCCATATATATTTGAGAAGCATCCTACTGCTGGTAAAGAATATCATGGCCTAAGAGCCAGTCAGCCAGAGCCAATTAAAGCTCCATCAGGCTCCCATGACACCCAAATGCCTAATTGAACCTGTACCCTCTGCGCGAGATGGAGGTTTTGCTTTCTTCACAGAAGCCCGAAATGGGGATTTCACTGCTGTGCCTCTGCAAATCAAGATCATTATCAAAACATAACGATCAAAACAGGAGATGCCTGCATTGATTAAAATAATGGTATTCCTCCTCCAAGAAGAAAAGACGTCTTCCCTTGCAAAAAGACAATCTCAGACGTTTAGTTACAAATACCCATTTTAACCCTCCTGGCAAATGCAGAATGTGAGAAGGAGCAAAGGATGCACATGCATATTTTGAATTAAACTTCAAAAGCAAGTGGTTCATTAGCAGAACATGATAAAAAGTAAGGCACGTTTGATTGAACAGCCACGGTTTTGTCAAACCTGAGTTTGATTTTAAGAAGAAGAGAAAAACTGAAGTGTATTTGGGCTGAAATATAGAAACTTACAGTAAAAAAAAAAAAAAATCAATTGGTATTTATAGATAGTGAACAATGCACTCATTATTATTCATGCTCATTACTGTTCATTTTGCTACTGTCACAAAAAATATGGCGAATGACTGACAGCTTTTAAAATATACTGATGTCTACAGAAGGAAAATAGCTGAAAGATCTGGAGCTTTGAATTCTGAAATCTTCATGCATTGCCAACATTACACTAATTTGATCTGACCTTAATTCCTTTTTTTTTTTTTTTTTTAACCTTAAATCTTCTCTATCTTTTGAGTTAATTTCAGTAATCTTTTCTTTTCTTGCCTTTTTTTTCTTCCCTGGGAGAATTCATGATGTACTTCTACTTGGTTTCAGTAAGCTGTGAAAAATCACTGCACATCAGAAAAAGTTCAAGCAACATTTTTCCCTAATTAGTCCATAAAAATGCTAATTTTTCTAATGAACCAGATTGAAATATCACAGGAATAGGTAATAGTGCAAATACAGAGTTTGCTTATGGGGTAGGCTTTCCGTTTTGCTAATCACTACAGCACTGAGCAACTTACAAAGCCAATACTGTAATGAGGTTAGAGAGGCAAAATATGCTCAGTCAACTTTTGTGCAGAATAACGTTAGTTACTTGCATATGCATCTACTCACAATAACCATGCATTCATTTACAAATGTAAAAAAAAACAGGGCCCCAGTATTTATAGCCTGAATTCTCAGCTGCATTGAATCCTTCCATCCCCATTACAAGCAGAGCTCCTCTGCCTGTTTACTCAAGCTGAGGATGTGACCATAAATCTTTATTCTGCCCAATTTCACTGTTAATACAGACCATTTCTGAAAGCAATAAAATAATACTTTCTTTTTTTCATGGCCAGTAGCTAATAATGTCTCTAGCCTGAATTGTACAAGCGAGAGACTGAAATCACTGTCTGTCTGCCCCACAGCATCTTCCTCTATTTTTTTCCTGCATTTACACTCTTACTCCTGCCTTCTGTGCTGGCACACACTGAGCCACTTGTATCCAAGCCACAGATCGAGGAAGGCGCAGTCTTTTTTCAAGTCAAAATCCAGTAGAATCAATGAGCTCTTAGAGGAAATCTCCTAAGGCTTGACCTTCAGGGTGGCCTTTTGCTCTCTAAAGCCCATGTAAAACCAAGATTCTACCAGTCAACCCTTGGTAAAAGATTCAAAGAATAGGACTGTTACCTATTGGTGGCATCAGAAATCTAAGCAGGAATTAAGCAGCTTGAAAAAGCCTTTAAATTCAACTTATCACTCTCCCAGAGCTCTCCATATATTCTTTATGACCCTGTGTTCCCTCACCCTTTTGATCATTCTATATTGAAGTAGTCTCTTGTTTAATACGTAGCTAAGATGACTGCATGATAACATCAAAACAGAAAGGAACATAAAGAACATGAAAGAATACGAAGTCAATAGCTTTGCCAATCACAATGCATAAACAGCAGAGTTAAAAGCCGTGGAGTTACAGTGCTGTCTTTATGCTCTCACAAAGCTGCATGCAGTGCTAAGACCAACTACAGATTGAAACCAATGATTAAAACTACATTGGGTTTGCTTTCTTCTTGCTTTAATTGTTCATTGTGCTCAAGGGGAGATCCATGAATTCAGAACATATTTTTGTCTGCTGTATCAGTTGATAAAACTGCTGAAAATAAAGGTTTCCAAGCAAGTGTTTTCTCAAAAGTCCACAAAACCTTCACCCTCGTACCTCATCCTCACCACAGAGCCCAAGCCATCTTCCAGCCTGCTCCAAAGGGATTTTTGACACGATGCAAAAAGGGAGAAGAGACATTTATTGAAATATCTCTCAACTCTTTTAAAACCACTAATTCCAACTCGGTAACAAGAAGAAAGTCTTGTAACAAGATTTTGTCTCCTTGATACCCAACATCTTCCTGCTGCAGTGTTTACATAAAACCGTGCGGTACATGTCGGAAACCAGACAGACTGAAAAGTTGATGCCTACTGTCTAGAACTCATCTCACACTTGGTTCTCATGCCATATTTCTTGGCTGCCTACACTCATGCTAATCTGCTAAAAATCATTTTACCCACTTGGAAGGCGACATCTCACTTGCACTCAGTTCTATTATTCATCAGACTACTGGGATGGCAGCTCCATGACTGACTGCTAATTATACTTTCCCACTGAATGTCAGTGGCAGTTGCATTTTCAGCAGCCATTTATTATTCTTCCCAAGGAGTCATGAGGTGGAAGCTGAGACCTATTGAAGTCAGTGACAAAAGCCCCATTGACTTCAATTGTGTCAGGAATTCATTCTTTAATGGAGAGAGCTGTTTAAGCGCTGTTTAGTAATATGATGTCAACACTCTGAGATAAGAATTGACACCAGAACAACCTCCATATTACCAGCAGTGCCAGGATGGGACACAGCACTCAAGCCCTGCACACCATCAAATCCCCATCTCAAGGCAGTGCAGCATCTGGATTTCCAGCACCTACAGACAGAGAACAGCCTCTTGTCAGGTCAAGCTGAGTGCATGCAATGTGCTGAGAGCAACTCTGCTTTGATGCTGTGATGGAGACATTCATTTGGTAGGCTGGAACCATACCGTATCCTGTAGATGGGCAATAGATTCAGCACAGCTGTTTGCATTTTGTGATAGCCTGCACAGAGCAAAGCCCATCCTCGAGGTAAGTGTATCAGCAGGCAGCAGGAACACAGCCAGGTCCAGGGGAAGGGAACAACAGAAGCCTATCATCTATCTCCTTCCCACCTGCATCAGCCCAAGCAGGTACAGGAAGGACAGCCATCTCCTGAGGGCAGCAGCAAGGACAAGCTGAGCTGGAAGGCAGCATTTAGCAGATGGCTGAGACCAGCAGTGGTTTTAGCAGCCATCCTGTCCAAACCAAGCTGGAGAATATTCTGCATCGCTCCATCTTTCTCATGCAGCTAAATGATGTTGGCAGTGGGATGGAAGCCTACCATTTGCATGCAAATCATATTTCAAGAACCTGACTTTAAAAAGGAAGGCTTGGACACATTTTAAATCCTGCTCAAGCCAAATTCTCAGCCAGACTTCACTAATACACATTTCTGGATGCTTCTGCATCAAGTGGGTGCAGCTTGCCAGTCGTTTGTTCCAGGCAGGCTCCTGTTCCTTCTGCTCTTCTGTGCCACAGCACAATCACCTGAGGAAATCCACTGCCTCCTCTCCGGTTGAGTTTCCAGAGCATCTAAACTACAAGCACCTCAAAAAAACATCTGAGTTTGCTTTCCTGATAGCCATTTTAGTTCTGGTATTCAAGAACAGTGCCCATCTCCCCCAAAAAAATAATTTTTAAAAAAGGTTAAATTAACAGTATTTCTTGTATTTGGAACGACATACCAGGAAATGCACAATACTTGCTATGCAGTATGTGCTATCTTAAAATGCTATAAGCAAAGACAGAATGTAAAAAAAACTACTTTTGAATCAGAAGCAGAATCCAGGAGAGTAAGATTCGAGGTTACAAATAAATAAAAATCTAATGCACACTGCACAGGTTGCTTGCAAAATTAGACAATTAATTCTGTGTAAACTAAACTATCAGGAAACCACACTGCAGGGATCCTGATAGCTGGTCTTGCAGTATGCTATATTAAGAAAGGGTGCTTTAATGAGATCCCTGGAGAGTCTCCATGGAGTTGGATCTTCCTCCTGGAAAGACCATTTTTATCCCATTTAGTTGCCAGTATGTTGCACCTCTGGTACACATTTGAACAAAAAGGCTATTAACACAATTATCAGTACCAATAATCATTGTACTTTTTAGAATTAAAAAAATATATACATCAAAAAAAACAACAGGAAACCATTTTCTATATGTTAGAATCATCAGAAATAACATCTGCATATAAAAATCCACCACAGTTAGAACCACTTGCAGCCAGAATGGCAGCAGCACAAAGACAGCTTTTGTATAGGAGGGTATAAAAAGGCATTAAAAAAAATAATAATCAGGTCATGATTACACCAGTTTGCAAACTAACTTTTATTAACATTTCAGTTTTTATGTAAGTAAATGTATTTTGTAGAGTACTCTACATTTTGTAGAGTAAATGTATTTTGTGGGCTGGACATTGCTAATGTAACAGAATTATGATCCCAATATTGATTTGCAGTAGTTTCCTACTTCAGCAAGTTAATAGGTTGAAGAGTTAGTGGCAATACAGTCCAGCAGTAAATGAATGCAAACCAATATGCCATATCTGCTGTGTTATTGTAGTGCTGCAATCTAACCTGGGCCAGCTTGCGTGACACCATCTGCCATTAAGGCTCCTGGCTGAGACGAACCACAAGCACTGGCTTTGAATGAAGGAACCAACCTAGAGGAGCTCACCTATGGAAAGCCACAGCTGCAGTCAGCTCCCCAAATGGCAGCTGACTTGTGCACATTTCAGACATCCCTAATTGATTTCACAAAACTAGGAAACTGAAAAAGAGCTCAAATACAATCTTTCAGTCCTAATATTTACATTGGCCAACATTTGTTTATCCGTCAGCTTTGTAATCTCGAGGCTTCTGGAGAACCTAGGACGGTCTCTTAAGTAGCTTTCTCCAGTTTTGATTAGCTGACTCCATCGCCAGCCCTATAAATATTCTTAACATTTGCACCCAGTGGACCAAGTATTTTGTTGAGCAGACTAATTGGTTCACAACCCCTGCTAAGTATCAGCCATATCATCCCTAACTGCCATAGGCAACTATCATCATTAGCCAAGTGACAATCTCCCAGAGAATTTTGGCTCTTTAATCTCAGTTTTCCCCGAGGACATCAGACTTATTATGGGTTAAACCTATCAGAGTTTGTTCTTTCCTATGCTGTATCTCAGCAAAGAAGGATAAACCTTGCAAACACGGCAATAAAAAGGAAGGAAATGTCTGCATATCCCTAAAGGGGCTGCAGTGATCTATAGACCTTGGGGCTAAGGCAGCAAAGACACAGGGACAGACTTTGACTGCATACAAATCAGCTCAGGTCTGCCACCAATTTCCAGGAGGCCATCCAGAGAAGCACGATTTAACTGATCCCACTCATAAAGGTGGCCCTTGATCCTTTAAGTGACGTGGTGTTAATGCCAAAATAGCATTCAGGATTGTCCCAGAAGCTGTGGGAATGCTCCACACTCAGCAACACCTGCCCTGAGCTCTAGCACTGGAAAGCCCCTCCATGCCACACAAACCTTAAGCCACAGGCTTGAGTTACACACTGCAACCCAATGAGTAGAGCTGCTGGTGCTCCCATGTAGGGAAGGTGCCCAGCAATGGTGGGGAGGGAGCAGGGAACAGTTGGACAAGCAAAGCTCACTCCGTGCTACCCAGCATCTCTCATGGTTGGCACCTGGTCATTATTTTTGGTAGTCATAGGTTATGTTAAAAAAAAAAAAAAAAAAAAAAAAAAAAGGAAACACTGGCATTAAGAGGAGACAAAATTAAAAACAAAGAAGGCAGTTACTGGATGAGAAAAACTGGAGAGAGAAAGCAGAGAAGAAACACAAGTCAAAAGCTGGAAGAAAAGCTGAAAAAGAAAATAAAGGTGGGAAGAATGAAAGAAACTCAGAGAAGACAGATAATGTACTCAGAGAGTAAGTAACCGCTCAAAGGGTGCCCCAAACCTTCACTGTGATTCCTAAACCTGGAGACTTAGGCAAGGAATGCGGGTTTCTTTCAATTAGAACAACAACCAAAAAGTTCTCAGGAAAAACTTTAACTGATGGAAAGACCTGGAGTGTTAAGGAGTATTAAGATCTCTCGTTTCAAAAGACAGACACATCACAGACATCAACAGCGCACAGGATGCTGTTCAGAACTGTAGATGCTCCCTTTATTATTTTTCCCCGAAATAGGGCAAAAAACACAGTTACAAAGAATTCCTCTCTTCATTGCACCTCTCCCCTTTCTAAAGGAGAAAAGTAATCATCTTGCTGCAAAGTCCTCTGGCAATCTTCAGCAGCGAGCATCTTCTGGATTGCCTGCTTTCAGACCAAATTATTTGTCATCTTAAAAGGATCGTTAGCTCACTGACGGTGCAGATTCACCTGACCATTTAAGACCAGTATGGGAAATGAGATCTTTAATCACTGATCCCAATCCCAGTCTAGCTGAAGGCAGTGAGATGCTTGCCTACGTGCTGACAATATGATCTGTAATGCACAACAGTGACTGTTGCTTTCCTTGGTTAATCAATGACAGATTCACTTCAGCTCTTCCACTGTCATCTTCCAATCTTTGTTTTTCACTTCTTATTAGAAGGGGGAGGAACAGACAGGCTTTGGCACAAACTGTACATCTCACAAAATAGTGAGAAGCCAGGGAACCAGCTCATGGGCAAGGATCTCAGAGGGCACATACAAAGAAAAGCAGAGCAGATACCTTGTGTGTCTTTGGGTTGACGAAAACACCTCTGTTAAGCTGGCCTTAATGATGCTTATATAGGCAGTGTTTTATTTTCATCAAGTATTAGTGCATGTGTGTTTTCTTCACAAACACTCTGCCTCCTTCCTTCTCTCCCTATACAATAAACATTGGAACAATCCCCAGATTTGCTTTCTTGAAACAGCAACTTTCCTCTATAGCTTCCATGGGCTTCTGCAGGGATGCACTGATGAGCTGCAAATCCTTTGCCAATTCCAGCCCAGACTCATTCCATACTTTTTTCATGAGTTTGTTGTCTCACACAACGTTCGTGTTGTTCTGCCTTCTGTTTCACGTTATTTTTACCCTCTTTTTCCCCTACATTTCTCCATCAAAACAAATATTTCAGCATTCCTTCCATTTCCACCTGATCTGTAACACCAATTAAGAAAAAAAAAAATAACAAAAGTGGTCAAAGCAGCAAATGTGTCAGAGAAAGCAGTTGTTAAAAGAAGGAAATGAAGGCAGCTCACTTGTGGACACTGTCTCTTGTGTCCAACTCTGTAACAAAACCATTAACTGAGGTGTTAACCATCAGAGCTACACCACAGCAATACCCCCCGCCACAGAAAGCCATCAGCAAGCACTGTACTTTTCTTTTTTCCTCTTTGAGCCATGCTGAGAAATCTCTGCAATTTGTAGCTTTGGAAAGCCTCCACGTTCACATTCTAATTTGAAATGATATCTCCCCTGTCAAAACATGCCTGGGGGCAAGTCACTTATGAAAAAAGGCAAAAAAAAAAAAGCAAAAAAAAAGAAAAAAAAGATAGCAGTCTGAATCTTCTCATCTGCTCCGAGTCATAACATCTGCCACAAGTTCCTCAGCCAAATACATGGAAAATGTAATCTGCAGGGAGGAACCCCCAAATAAAAGTGATGCCCCAAAACAGAGGAAAACTGAATCTCCTCTCCAAAACTGCAGAGGGATGTGGACGTGAAATATCAGAACCAGAAATCATTAGTAGATGAGCTTTCTGGCATTTCCCATATGCCTGCACATGATATGAACTAGTAGCTGTATATTCATACCTCCATTGATGCAAACATGCTGTAGATGGGTAATTTCAAGTTTCATAATTCACGTCTCTAGAATGAAACTACAGCCTGGTACCCTCCATATTGAGCTGCTTTGTTTTTGTTTGTTTTCCTTCCTCATCAGATGCTGCCAGTACTCCAACTACTTCCCAGGAAGATAAATAATATCAAGTTCAAAAGCCCAAGGCTAAAGTTATTGCCTATTACACAACACAGTAAAAACACATATGTGGAAGACCTACTGTCTCCCAAACTCATTTATTTTTCCAAGAACTGCCATGCCTGTTAAAGAATTCCATGCAAAACCACACCTAAACGGCAATCACTTTAAATCACTGGGTCCATATATCTCTATTGTGCCCATATATGTTGCATCTATGCTTTATTCACCCAGAGGGCACTATCTGAATGAATGGGCACTTCCAAGGAAACTGTGAGGAACCTTGCAGGAGGCCAGAATCATCAACGCAGGGAGACAATTACTGCTCCTATATTTAGAAATGGTCTGTGACCTAAAGATGACTTTCCCAAAACAATAACAGATTTGTTTCAGTTTATTTCACTGAAGTTTAATTCACCAAATAGCCCCTGGCCTACAGGAGCCTGAAAAAGAACTGCATTTCTATTGGATTATTTTATTAAAAAAATAAAGAAAAAGAAAAAAACCTTCAGTATAAAGCATCTCAACAGGCCAAGTGGTGAATGTGCAACTGAGATAGGAAGTTGTGCACAGAGTACATTAGGAAGGACTGCTAAGATATGCTTATCTTTGACACTAACTATAACTGCATTCAGAGGACAACCAAGCCATTACAGAAAAGACCAAACAGGTCAAAAATAAAGAAAATATTAAAGGCTTCATTAAGAAGGAATGAAAGGAACTGGCAGTATTTCACATACAGAGGAAGTATTTAAGGAATGAATAAGACAGGCATATACAGGTATACATGACAAGTGAAACAAGGTCAATCAGTCACTTTAATTATCACATTGGAATTAAGAGACAGCAAATTTAAAGTGGGAAAGAAAATCATAATAAGTAATTGACTGTGAACTCTCTGACAAAATATTACTGATAGAAAGGGCATCGTGGTTAGGAAAGTGATTACACGTTAAAAGCGTTAATAATACTTTCACAAGGCAGGATGAGAATTTAAGGGCTATTGATCTCATGTTTTGGGAGGGAAGCCAAACACTAAGTGCTTGGTAAGAGGAAAACAGTTTTTTCAGGGTTGTGCTATTCCTTAATTGTTATCATGAGAGTTTACAGGAGGGGGGTAGGAAAGCTCTTTTTTCGGTTGGTTGGCTTCTGTGGGTTTTTTCCTCCCCTATTTTCTTCAAGATGTTGAGTCATCTAGTATTAGTTACTCACAAGGATAGGTTTCTCAGTTAATTGGATCTTTAATCGGATTGAATAGGGTAATTCCTACCTCTCTGTTCCTAATGGATGTCACAAAGTCACGAGTTAAACACTGAAGTGCTGCTCTGATTTGAGAGCAGCTTCTAGGGAATCCTTAGGCAAAGACAATTATTCAGATGTCCATTTGAGAAAGAAAACGGTTGTCAAGGTCAATAGATTTCCAACAGTATTTTGGAATAATTACTGCCCACTTAGTCGATTATTACAGGTAACGAGAACATTCCTGAATGATATTTTTCTCCAAAGAAAACAGTTTCTTACATTTTAATCATCCTGCTCGTTTTGAGGAGGACATTACCATAATAAGCCCAGGTTTTAGCAAAGTCCAGAAAATGCCCACGTTCTGGCCCAGAAGTAAGGAAACCACTGTTCAATATTGCTGGCTATGGGTAATGCTGATGGCCACAGGAGGCAGAAACTGTTGACCTCTGCAAAAGCTGCAGGTAATTCAGAGCCTTAATTGGTCACAAAGAGTTTATGTTTCTGTCAAACAGTGAGGAGGAAACACGTTGCTAACTCTCATTGAGAAGATCTCGGAATAAATACTCTTCTCAAATCCAAAAGCAATATAGGAAATGTTGCTAAACAAAGGTAATAGCTTTGCAATGAACTTGTAAAAAACAAAGCAAAACCAACATACAAATAAACTATCTTAAGCAAATCATTTCTCACTGCAAAACAAGTACAAACTCAACTGGACATAAGACAGCATTTCTCAGCTTTACAGGAAAAAGCCATTTTCTGTCCTGGCTAAAGAGCTCCCACAATAGCAAAGGGATGTACAGCTCTTACAGCACGTGTTCCATTCCCATTACAACTGTAGATCCAGAGACAAAATCCAGATTCGAGCAGCAAATACGCCTGGACCACGATCTTCAGTTGACTACTCCACTTTCTCATAGAAGAACCACAACATGGCATTTGAATTAATGACTACCTGGTTATCAGGCATTGTGAGCGCTTGAAACAAAACATGTTTCCCTGGAAAAAAGACAATGCAAACACTGATATCATGAAACTATTTCATGAGGATGAATACACACAAAGATACTACACATCCAAAATAGCAGAGACCAGTAGGCTTCCTTGCTGGATTTCCTGTGTTTGTTTTAAACTCACAGAAGCACAGTGCTTTTAAAATTTTTGTGTCACATTTGAGTCAATAAAGTGAAGGACAACCGAGACCACAGTGACAGCTTGCTGCTGATAAGGAGGAGCCCAGACAATCCATGACATGCCCTTCACTCCTGGGGAACGTGCCATGGCTCTCGAGGGGGAAATAGCCCTCAGCCCCATCACATCTAAGTGAAGCTGATTGCTCTGCCTGCTTGTGGAGCAGCAGAACAGAGAGCCCGCGGTGCCAAACACCCAAATGGCAAATGGAAGGCTTCTCCATCATCATTAACAAAGCAGAGAATCCAAATTTGCTGTTTTGACTATGTAACAGATGACTCCAGCGCTGCCAACACTCAAGGTGTTTCAGTGCCAAAACTCACTTTGCTGAGACATATGCTCCCAAATTCAGAAAAAAAAAAGCACTCTCTCCCTCCAAACAAAATTCCTTCCTTAGATTCTGCTTCTCCTTTTTATGCTTTCCATACACATTCTTCCTTTTTTCCCCTCTTTTTTTTTTTTTAAATCTTCTTCCTATGACCGACTTCTCAAAGCTCACAGAATTTAAGACACTTGAACCTTCTGTACTTTTCCCCATTGCCTGCAAATTCTATCCAGTAACATGCATTTGACTGACCCTATCACACAAGATATCCAGCCTCAATCTGAACACACCATTATGCATTCCAGTAGTTAAACACAGATTAAAAAAAATGTGTTTAATGTCCAGTTTGACATTGCCTGGCTCCAGCTTCCAGCTATTGGCTCTTATTATTCTTCCCTCTTCTTGATTAAAAAGCTGGGTATATGCTTCCCCCATGAAAATACTTGTCTCTATAATCAAGTCCCTTCTCAATCCTCTTTTTGATGAGCTAAGCAGATTAAGTCTCTAAACCCCCCACTAAGGGGAATTTTCTCCACTTTTCAAATCAATACTGTGGTTATTTCCTAGACTTACCAGTTTTGCAAACTTTTTTTAAACTGCTATCACCAGAACTGGCCGCAGTTTTTCATGCTCTCAGATAACACCTACAAGTGCTGATCCTATGTCAAAAGGTCCTTCAGCCTCAGCATCCCATTGGGAAGCAATCTTCCCTGCCTTGCCTGCTGTGCCCCTTCCCCATCCTTTCAGGATGATTCCCCTGACAGATGTACCACACAGCGTGTTCATTAAGGCTCATACTCCTAGGAGGATGGGAGGAGGAACACCTTGCCAACTCAGTCTGTTCATATAACTCATTATTTGCACACTCCCAGAATTGCCTCATCCGAAATTTCGGCAGTGATCATTAAATTTCCATGTCCAGACTATCGACAGAGACATCAAACAGACTCAGGACCAGTTCTCATCCTAGTGAAGCTGCAGTAGAAACACACATTTCAAAAAAGAATCCTCATGGACAGATATCATTCCAAACTTGTTGGATGAATCTTTATTCATCAAGCAGAGTGCTGATAGTACTACATGCTAACTTCTTTTTCTTTTAAACTGAAATGTCAGTAGATACCAAATCTAATACCTAGAGAACTCTGCCACAAAGCTGCTTTGTTACCTGTAACCAGCAATCACATAACCTCACCAGGAATGGGCTCCCTTCGCTGAAAGCTCCAGTCTGATGTTAATCCTCTCCTAAAACACCACATGCATTCAGCCCTCAATCAACTTTGCCTCTGCTTTTGGGGGGGATTGATGCAGACAACCATCAATTGTTGATTGATGCAAAAACCATCAACCTCCAGACAACCATCCCCTTCCTCATTTTGCTTTCTCTCTTTGCACCCATGCTGCTCTGGTGTGCCCACAGCACACCAAGATGCACAAGAAGCCAGCACCAAAGCAGATCTCCCCAGCCCACACATGGAGTTCTTAGATAACCAGCATTACTACCTACTTACTTGGAAGTGTTGGGACCCTACAGAACCCCAGCAAAAGCTGTCCACAACCCTTCTCACTTTACTAACAGAGCCAAAAATATTTCAGCACCCTTGTATGACACATCACTGCCTTTTCCAAGAAAGGAAAGGCCATGAAGACAGACCTTCTGATGGACATGCCATCCCTTTAATCCACCACACCTCTCCTAGCATCACTTCCATCCGCTCACCTCAATCTCCCTAATTTTCCCAGGGATGCCCATTTCACCACCCTGCAGCATCCCTGCAAGTCCCCGCTCCAGAAGCAAACTGAGTAGCACACATTAAATGAATCTCAGCCCAGCAGTCAGTGATCTTAAGTGGAGTGGACACGTCCCGTCTCCAAGGTGTGCTGCAAATTGCTGGATTCGCACTGTGCAGCCCTAAAGCAGTGAAGCATTCGGAATATAAGCTGTCGTACGTTATTTACCTGTAGCAAAGTTACAGTTCAATTACTGAGGTAATATCTCATTCAGGCAGAGGGGCACAAAAAAAAAAAAAAAGAAAAAAAATAATGCAAATGAGTGAATTTAAATTCATTTCATTTAAAGGTCTAAAATTTTTTAAGGGCCAATTCCCTCTCTAGAGACATTTGGATTCAAGGATTATAAGGAGCATAAAACCATAAATGGTTAAATGGATTGCCAGTGCCTGAGCTTCAAAGCTTTGCATACGTTACTCTTTTCAGAGAGTGCATTATATAAATAACACTGCAAAATACACTGCTCCTTTCTATAGCAGCACTATGTAAGGATAAAAAATTTGGTCAAACCATGACCCATTACAAGGAGCTTTGTGCACAGACAAGCTTAGCATACATTTTGGAGGATGATAGCAGCAGAGGTTTGTACAGAGAATACTGCTTGTCTGCTGAACACAAAGATTATCCCAGATTTTTTTTCCTCATTTTGTGATACACATGATAAGATTTGTTTGCTGCCTGTTTTTGTTGTTGTTATGTTTGTTTGTTTTTTACAAATACTGAAACATATTTCTTATGCACCAAGAATGACATTTTCATATTGCTCTGCTGTGGAATTAGGTGAGATTTCATTGCACAGAGCTGCCTGTCAGCAGGAAAGGCTCACAATGATGATGTGTGGGTAATTAGGGAGGTAGGATCCTGCACACGTGGAAGTCAATTGGAGGAACTTCTGTTCCTCATGGGCTGCACAACCATGGGCTGTGTTCCTTTCGGTGCTACCACAGCTACTGCACTTTACCTTTATTACAGCACTGGGCTCTGTGGAACTCAGTTCTCAGCAATTCCCTCAGCGTGCTTCCCAGCAGGTCGGCACCATTTGGGCAGGAATTAGCCAAAAAAAAAGCACCATCAGGGATGCTGCAACCCAACACAAGAATCAGAGAGAGTAAAAATCCCAGATTTAGGTGAGAGCCTTGTCCAGCCTCATTCCATCAGTAACAGAGTGGTGCATTTGTCATGCAGGTAGCCAGTTCTGAGCGTGTATTTCAATGGCAGCCCTGTACATGGAACACAGTAGGTATTCCTCTGCTTTGTATGCCTGGGACAGCCCTTCAATCACAATTGCTCTGTAGCTTACAGCACAACATCTGTAGTTTGCACGATTTGGGAAACAGGAATATTCACAACTGTCTCACACTGTTTTGTTTCCAGTCAAAAGAAGAGACAAGAATGTGCCACTCGACAGGAGACGCTGCAGAGAAGTTTGTCACATGCTTGTTTGCCCACGCACACGGCCTGACCCTGTCCTGCAGGAGCCCAGATGGTGGAAGCCAGCGTAACTCAATCAGCCAGCCCAAGCACCGCCGTTTGTATCAGTCACGGATCTGAGCCATTACGCCTATTTCTCCAACTGGTTAGGTTGTAAATTAGATTTTCGTCACTCTTGGGACAAAAACCTGACTCTGCGGAGGTCAGAGCGAGTTTGACCATCTATTTCAGCGGCGCCGTGACTTCACCACTGGTTTCTGTGTGCAATACTAATCCCTAAAGTCACGCCAGTGTCGTGAGGTTATTATTTCCTATGAAAAATAAAATAAAATCTTCCATAGGTACAAATACCAATAGATCAGTTAGTAAAGGCAGACTATGATGGGTGCAAGACTGATTCTGCAGATATTTCAAAATCTACAGATATTTCAAAATCTACGGATGATCCTTTATTATTGATTCTCTAATTTCAGTAAATTAAAAAACAAACACACACAAAAAAACCCACCTGTATATAAACAAAAGCTATTGAGTTAATCACTACTATTAGCTGAAAGCACCGTTAAGGTATTTTCCAAAGAAAAAATAATTCTGCCCTGGAAAAGCAATTTTATTTTTCCTATAAGTAGAGCAATCTTTCATCAAGACTAATTTTATTTCAAACACTGGGGCTTGCACAAAGGCACCAGCCATTATTTACCAAATGCTGTTGTAGTCTTCTGTTGGTCTTAACACACAAGGCAGGACAGATGCATCTTTCATATAACCCACAAAGCTGCAGGGATGCTCCCCGTGAAGGCAGCCCTCTCCTCTCCTGCACAGCACCCACAGCCACCAGCCAAACTCTGAGGCTGACACAGGTTGGCTATGGCACACACAGAAAGCTGGCAAAGAAGATTTAGACTGAAAGATGGATTTGTCCAATTTTCCTCCTTCCTCTCAGAAGGCTACTACCTGAAGAACTGATTTCATCCAGGATGCTGGCCTGAAAGGTGACCACCAGCCTTCCACATCACCTCTGGGGGATCCCATTAAACAGAGACAATCAAAAAGAGATTTTTAAAAGCAGTGAAGCCATCTTACTGACCAGGCTACACTGAAGGGCGAGAGGACACACTCAAATCTTTAGACATGCTTCTTTTAAAGTGCAATCTCGTGTTGCACTATTTGATAATAGTTAAAACTTCTCTTCAGTAGGGCAGATCTCTCCCTTACAGATGCCCTTCGCTCAGGTTCATCTCATCTATAAACCTCATTGCAGTGCACAGCTCCCTCACAGCACCAAGCCGGCCAGAGTTCAGAAAGTGTTTGGACCACCCTTTCAGAAATATGGCTCGAGTTCTGAGTGGTGCTGTGTGGAGCTAGGAGTTGGACTCAGTGATCCTTGTGGGACCCTTCCAACTCAAGTTGTTCTACAATTCCCCACTTCCTTCCTCACCATAAGCTCAGAGGACAGGATGGGCACACTACTTGGAGCTTTGTTTTCTCATCACAGCTAAATCTGCTGTGTGTTGGCTGCCTGTTGGGAATGCAGCATGGGGCTGTTCCGAGGCAGACAGGCCTGTTCCCACCAAGTCCTGTTCTCCCCAGTGTCCTTGTCACCACTAACCCAAGTCCATCCCCACCACACTTCCACTTTCATCCCATCTGATGGCCGATTCAGCAAAAGGAGAAAAACTGCTTGAAAAGAAAAATTGGCAATTTTCTCCATAGGTGGAAAAATGAGAGGGCTAGCAGTGGTCAAAAGAAAATATGAATACCTAAAAAGCCTTCTGGAGAATGTAACATAAATCTTGTCCTTAAACAGAACAGGTGCTGGAGCTCACACTCCCAGCAACTAGCAGTAGTTCAGCTGTAACAATATTACAAATACTAATTTTTATGATAAACTGTTTTCCATCTGCACTTTGTGGCGTTTCATACATCCAGGTGTAATGAAGGAAGAAGGAAACATCTGCTAAGAGGAATGCTGCAACCTCAGAAAATAGCACAGTGCATTCCATGAAGGGTGCTGGGAGCTGACAGCAGTATAAAACAGAGGCACAAAGCATCCCAAATATCTCTGCCTGCCCTTATCTGTTTATAGAGCACACTAATCAACATTTAGATATGCAAATGTACTTACAGAAATCAATGTATAAGACAGATACAAGGACATTAATTCAGAGAAGGGAAAAAAAAAAAAAAAACAAAAACAAGAAAGAAAACAACTTGAGTTTGGGGCATTGATTTTGACACACAACAGGACAACATACCTAAATCTGGACCAAAAATCTAAAACCACAAGTAACAACGTGAAATATTAGGAAGACTCATGCAGAACATCTTCAGATACGTAAAAGTATCTTCTCTGGCTAAAAGCATGCCCAAAATCGTGCTAATCAACTTCTAGTTACTGGGACTAATACTGATTCCTCAATAAAGCATACAGAAGTGCTTCCCTTTTGGCATTCACCACTCTTCCTGGAGATGACAATCTGTTAACCACTGGCCTTTGATGATGAGTTGGATGTATTCCTCTATCTTGCATGGACACCCATGGAGTATGGCATCTACTCCACAACCAAAAATAAGAGAAACACAGAAATACACGCCAGCTTACGCAGCAAAGAAATCTAGTATTTTTCTCTCCCTGTTTCACCACAGCCACAGATTTGTTTCCTGCAAAGTAAGAACATTCTTACATATTCACAGATCTCCAGCCTTTGTGATGTTTATTTCTTACTGGAACATTTATTTCTTGCTGCAGAAGGTAATAAATAGCCAGCTTGTTCTAAGGGATTCAGATTGACTCATTCCCCAGGAATCCAGAGGGACACACGGGAGCAAGATGAATACAGGACCCAGCCTACAAGTACACAGTTTATGAGTGGTAACAATGTTGGGCTAACACTGGGGGCAAAGGATGACTTGAGTTTTGGCTCACTGTGGTCCACACATGGCAGCAGTTACTAACTGCAATGCTGTACAACCCCTGCAGTCCAGCAAGCCAGTAAATCATGCAGGACTCAAGGTCTTTATCTAGGAAAGAAGAAGAATCCCTGGATTCTTTTTTCTCACCAAGAGGGAGGAAGAAATCTTGCAGAATGCCAATGAGAAAATAAATGCCATGACAGCCCGCAATTCTCCTAGCCCTGGGATACTTTTTCTTAGTTACCATTTTGACGGAAAACCACATGTCTATATAAGCAAGCAGGAGAGCTCAACCGAGCAGGCAAATAGAGAAGAACCGCACTGAGAACCCCAAATCCACCTGGGCATGGTGCAAAGGCTTTCCTCTAGCTGTAGTCAGGAGGCCACAAATGAAAAGCCCATCAATAGCAGGCCTGCACAAAGTAAACTGATACTGTGACTCGGACTCACCTAAGAGGAATCTGGTTTGTGCAGTCACACCATAATGCCAACCAAAGGGACAGCTGAAAAGCTCCCCTCACGAGATGCACTCCACAGCTAAGATGCCAGTAGCAAGGGACACAAAGGTGCCAAAAAACACTGAAATAAAAGCAGGATTCAGCACGTACGAACTGTGAGAAGGTTGAGAGAAGATAGGTAGAGCCAGAACTGGTATCTTGGGTGTATATGACAGCAGTAATTCTATCTTCCTTTCGCCCTTTGAGTGCTATGTCTGTTATTTCCTCATACAAAATCAGATAAGCAACCAATTTCTTCTGCAACGACAACCTGGCAGACATCTCCAGACACAGGGGTTGCAGGACATGCCAGGCTGCCCCAACACCAGGCAGACAACAACCAGACCCCATGTGCCATGTTGCATTTCATTTCCTCATAATGCAGCACGGTGTGACTCCACAAGACCTCGCAGGATCTCACATCTCCAGACAGCATGACAGGAACGGTTCAAAAGGCATTTGGAAGAGCAGCTTTGTTAGACTTGCTTCTCCCACTAGTGGATTTCCCGCCCCCCCCCAGACAGAAGTCTGACTGAGAAAGGACAATTGAAACTTGTTATAAAACACTGAGCACATTAACACTAGAATATGGTTTACAAGTAAGATTTCTGCTCTTTTTTTCATACCCATGCTGCTGGCCAGGCTCAGCACTGATGCATCATTTTTAATTATACATCATCTGAGGCTGTTACAAGGTCATCTTTGTGCTGGCAGGAAAAAAAAAAAAAAAAAATCTTTAACAAAACAGAATTTCTACTTTGCTGGACAAATATACCAAAAGAAATTGTGGCATCTTGGCGAGTTGCTAAGCAACCAGCAGCTCCAGTGTCACTTGTTTGGGATCAATTCAAGTCATTCATCAGGCATCGCAGCGCCAGCGAAGGAATTCCAACAAATGTGTGCCTTGGGAAAGCCACGGGGACTTCCTGCCTACAATGACACTTTCTTTCTTGGAAGATAAACTTTGTAGATGTTCTTTTGATCTGTGTGATATGTTAATTCATTATTCTTCGCATACTGCTAATGGGAAAGGCTATAATTAACTAAGTGCTGCATTGTAAAGCATGCAAGATAAACTGTACTAATTAGTAGAGTTTAAAATAGTCCCTGGCCTCTTCCACTGGGGAAACTGGAGGATCCTTCCTCATCTCAGCATCCACTGTCCACCACATCATTTCACACAATGCACATCTACCTGCTTTCCTTTCTCCTTCCAAACAACCAATAAAGTACATTTTTATTGGCAAACAAGATGGCTCCAATCCAAGCCACCCGCGGTAAACATAAATGTTGTGAATAATGTGGTCCTTCATTTAAAGGAAGGCTTATCTACTGTACTTCTTGGGGTAGAGAAATGGAGTATTATGCTTTGATTCACTGCATTTAATTAATGAAGAAACACACAAAACGTCCATAGTAATTGCATTCATTTACACTGAGAATGAGTTAAATGTAATGAAGACGTATAAGGACGTATATAAGAGAACAGCCTCTTTATTTCAGCCACACATTCCGAATTCATTTTATCCCTCTTTTGATAAAGACAACAATAAATAGGCCCATTTTAGAGAAGGAATTGCTTTCAAAACTTAGGGCAAAACTTCTGCAACTCCTGGATTGCTGCACCCTGTTTGACTAAAGACATTTAATGACACTTTAGTGCATACTATGCTATACTACACACTCCTGAAGGAACTTACAAACCCTGGTACATTATCTTGTGCATCTCATTTCTACGTAGCACGTATTGGTCCTGTGCTCTTCTGTAAGCCAAACTCTGCTGCTAGCAGGGCCACGGCCTAAGGACCATAGAAAATGGCTAGCAAGAACCCTGTGTTTTCTTACAGACACTGGGAGAGGGCTTGTTTGTTTTGAAAAGACAAAGAAAACCCATTGCTTTGAAGGAACAGCAAAGTCTTAACACAGCACCAGTCACACACGGATCCCTCGCACCTCTAAGAGCCCCATGGGAGCAGTGGGTGAAGGCCCACATGCCCAGCTCCAACACAGCAATGCTGCTTCCATTCACGTATGGCAATAAAAGAATAAATCACAGTCATTGTGAGGTGCAGGCTTCCCTTCCCCCCCCCCCCCCCCCCCCCATCTCCTTTTCCCAGATTTTGAACCGCATCATAATATTTTCTGTTTCTTGTGTATGGATTAGTATTTGTGAGAGCTGCACAACATGTGTTTAACTCAGACACACCAAATAAACCCTTGGCAGACACAAAAATACTACCTGTCAAGTCACACTGAAATTCTCAAAAACGTGCTTCAAGCAACACTGTTTCCATCCAGAGCTGAGAATAAAAATGCTTCCTTTCTATCTGTTGAGTTACAGTTGAACATCTGAATGTTATTCAACACATCAGCCTAACTCCTTGCAGCCCCAAAATAAGAAGAGCAACGTTAGTTGTGCTAGTGATGGCTATTCCCCCTCACTGCACCTGACTGCTGGAAGACATGCAGAAGGCAGTGCCTCTCAGCACGATGAAAACCCAAACCCAGCTGAGACCCCGATGCTCCCCAAAACGGCTCATTGTACGTAACTGCAGCCGGTACAGCACACCAAGGAGCAGGGCATCGTGCAGCTCCACAGCCGTCACATCACTCCTCCAGAGAAGGGAAAATAAAAAAGAGCCACACGCACCTGAATCGGCAATTATTTAGATACAGCAGAAAAAAAAAAAAAATAATAATAACAACAATCAGATACTCTCCAAAATCATCAGGGGAAAATAAAATTTATCATAATAACGATAAACCAAGCAACAACTATTTGTCACAAATGAACGGCATCCGGCTTGCAAACTTGAATCCCCCCAGCCCAGCACGAGAGCGAGGAGCGGCATCACCACCATCACCACCCCCGTCCCTCTCTCCCCCCGGGGCTCCGCACCGCGCCCTGCACACACCGCAAACTTTCCCGGTGCAGCGACCGCTCGGCAGAGACCTGCGGGAAGGCAGCCCTGGGGAGCCGCAGGCACCTGCCGGCTCCTCCGCACCGCCAAGCCCGGCGCAGTTCCTCGCTGCCTCCCAGGGCGGAGCGCTCGGGAGCGGCTACGTTACAAGGAGAGGGAGAAAGATTAGCGTGAAATTCAAAGAGGTTGCGGTGAAAAAGCAGAGAGAGGCACTTCGCTCTTAGGGCAGCCCCGAAGCTCTGAGCCGGACCCCCACGCACAGCCCCCACCGTTACCTCGAGCAGAAGAGGCAGCAGCCGGTCCTACAGCAGCAGCTCCGCAGCCCCGTCCCGGATCTCCAAATTAATCGCTCCACCCCTCCAAAAAAAAAAAAAAAAAAAAAAAAAAAAAAAAAAAAAAAAAAAAAAAGCCCAACCCAGCCCCGCTACACACCCACGAGAAGGAAGAGGGGTCCCTCCGTGACTGGCATCACTATCTCCTCCGGCAGCGCTTGCAGGGAGCCATGGCAACGAGCCCCTGCACCTTCCCAAACCTCCGCCCGCCTCCCCCGGGGGGGCCGTGCCGGTGCCGGTCCCTTCCCTTTCCACAATCCCGGCCCCCACCTGCCGGATCCAGCAAAGCCTCCGCCCCGCCGCGCTCTCCAGGCGGCACCTGAAGCTGGGAGGGAGGGAGGGACGGACGGATGGACGGAGGGAGGGAGCGCAGCCCCGGGCCGCCCCCCGCACCCCCGCCGGGGGGCACTCGCGGGTGCGTGGCGGGAGGAGTGAGATGTGGAAGGTTTGGAGTGACCCCCCCCCCCCCCCCCCCCCCCCCCCGCGGTGCGCACATGGTGGGGGGCTCCTACAGGGGCAAAGTGCGGCACACCGCCGCTTTCCCTTCTCTCGCAGTGCACAAGTGTCATTTCTTTTCAGAGGAAGGGATGTGAATCAGGAAAAAATTTGCTGGGGATGGTCTCCATCCTCCCTGTTCTCTCCCTTGTAACAATACCCCATCTTTTAGGTATCCAAACCTCTCATTTCCTCATTTATTCTTTACTCCTTTAGTTCTTCTTTTCTTTTTTCAGCTCAGAGTGCACTGGAGAAGCCAGACCTTCTGCCTGTGTGCTTCATTTCCATCACTCCTTTTGTTGCACAGGCAAAATTTGTAAGTGCTCAGTGAAGGCTGAGATCAGAACCCTGCGGTCACTGTGCTCAGCATCTGCCCAAAGCTGCTGTGTGCAGGTGATGAAGGTCAGGCACAACCGTTCTGTTGGGGCTTGGACTTCTCAGACCGTTCTCTGCCTCACTGCTGACCTTTGGCTTTGGGTTTTGATTTTTTTTCCCTTTCTCTGAGCTTTGTCTAACGTGATGTACAATAATCACAATGAAACATTCACCAACGTGTGGTGAGGCACTGGAACAGGTTGTCCAAGGAGGCTGTGGATGCCCCATTCCTGCAGGCATTCAAGGCCAGGCTTTATGTGGCTCTGGGCAGCCTGGGCTGCTGGTTGGTGACCCTGCACATAGCAGGGGGTTGGAATTAGATGATCTTTGAGCTCCTTTTCAACCCAGGCCATTCTATGATTCTATGAGATGATTCTGTGATAAAACTGAAAAACCACCCTGCTGAATTTCAGCTAACACTCATGGGGATTGTTACCATTTGGGGTCAAGGTTTTTTCCTATGGTAGCACTCAGCCTTGTTTGATGTTCTGGCAAATGAGTGATGTTCATCTCCAGCAGATATAGGTGGCTGAGCTCACTTTTTGGACAGGAAGTAAGTAATCAAAATTAAGGCAAGACACTATAAACTGAATGTGGTAGTAAAAGAAAATGTGAGAACGGGTAGGAAAAAGTGTAGAATAATTGAATATATTCATTCCGTGCTGAGAAAGCAAATGCAAAAGTGTTAAAGCAATGTTATGTTTGCTATTTTAGTTATGCAAAGTCAGGCAATTCATGGATAACATCTTCATATTAAACTATGCTTCTATCGATGTGTGCCCATATAGAAGCCCATTTCCTCACTGAACGTATGGAGAAAAGCTTCTGCTGGTTAAGGAAGCCATGCGGTGATTGCTTGGCAAGCTCTGGTGCCGGGCACATGGATTTATGTGCAGCTGAGATGGAGCCCAAAGCACATGTAAGGAAATGGGAGTTTTCCCTTTGAATCCAGCTCTCATAGCCAAATCCTGAATTGACTTACTGTTTAGTCCAAAGACAGTCAAATGCTATATTTACAGCACATTGCTTTCCAAAGCAACCAACAGCTAAGCAACAGGCCTGTGCTCCCATGCAGCGGAAACCTCAGCACATAAATGGAAAAGGAGACGGCTGCAAGGGGCTGCCTTGGCTGTGTCAGGGCTGCCAACACATCCAGAAGCCATTTGACCCCCCCGTAAGCATGGCCATTCGATATGGAACCACAATCCAGAAGCAACCAAAGATCTGCTGAGGTTTTGGCAGGGCTTTGCAGGAGCTCTGCTGCAATGAAGAGACAATTTAATTACTTAAAGCGCCTGCTGCCAAAGTCAACTTCCCACGCTGCCCATAGCCGTGTTGCCATACCCACCCACAGGTACGCACGAAGGCAAACAGAAACAGGCTGGGCTGCACAGTGCAGTGGCCACAGACATTTCATTTCTCAGAGGCTGGCCCAGCTTTCAGGTCCTCTCTGGCAGCACGATCTCACCAAGACCTTCCCACTTTTCCAGTCTGCATCATGCTGACCATTATATGGTTTTCAGTTTTTGACACACAGCCGTGCAGAAGGTCCTCCTTCAGCTGATGGAAAAGTCAAAGCACTCAACCTTACCAAAAGCTGCTCCACACTTAGAAAATGAAACGTGTTCACGTTCATAACAAGATGTGGCGCTGATCACATCCATTGCCAGGACTGCGGTTTGCTTTGAGTGTAAAAATGCATAATCTATTCTACTTCAGATTACCCAGGTTAATGAAACAGGACAAATGCTACAGCACTTACGTCATCACAGCCCAAAAATAGAGAAACACAATTTAGGTGTGTCCATGGCTCTACAAAATTGCTCTATATTTGGGCATTTCCTGCTGAAAGTCAAGAAGCCTTTTCATCGTACTCACTGCTTGCTGTGAGAATTAGAGAAACACTGCTAGAATCACTGGAAAAATCCATTTAATCTCTCTAGGTTGGCATTGATCATATATTTAACACCCACATTAAATGTGTGATGTTTTCTCATATCAACTGTAAGAAAAAAACCCTGAATATTTACTTCAGGAGTTGCCTAAAGAAATCAGAAGCAGTTGAGGGTGTGCCTGCCTCTACTTTAACTCATTACCTGATTCACTGCACACACGCCCTTCAAGAAACATCCACCGTGTGAAAATCAGCTCCAGAATCTGATGGGAGGCTCAGAAGATTTCCAGTTTTACTCTAAATGCCATTGGAGCTACACAAAACACTTGGGACAAAAGATTTTCTTTAGAGAAAATTCATTTTGCTGGCAGTTGCCAGCACGCATCCCACTGCCACAGCTCGTTAATAAAGACGATGTAATTTTTTTGAACAGGTAGATATGCAAAAATGTGAACATACTTGAACACCACGAGCTGGAATCTCCTTTTTTTTTTTTTTTAAGGGATAGGTTTGTGGGAATCAGGTCTAGACCTGAACAAATTAAATGGCCGACATAATTGACTTCATGCCAACCAACATTTTTTCCCATATCAAAATTTGTTTTGTACTGCTGCAGCATCTCACAGCATTTCCATTAACTTTGGAATTTTTATGTTTAAATTATACCAGCTGGGATGTAAGCAGAGAAGAACAAAGCTGCATTAGATAGTATGAGCTCATAGGGAACGTCTTCAACTGTAGAAGGAAAAACAGACAGAGTGATGCACGTGCCATTAATGATTTGTTAAGCATGTACCTGAGTATACATCACTAATACTCCGCTTTGAAATGCAGAAAGCTAGATGGGTCTTGACCAGGGCAGAGAAGCTACAGACTTCTGTTACAGAAGATGCTAATCTTCATAAATGAGAATACAGGAAAAGTCCACGTGATTAAATACAACAAATTTAAAACAAATAGAAGGGAATACTGCTTATCACAGTTAGAAGCAATCCCAAGAATGTTGGCTTTGAAGAACCCCGAGTGAGATGCTGGCTTTTGTGTGTGTGCGTGCAATCTTTTAAAGGCTGGATAATTTTATGACTGCTAATAACATTTGTAACTATGCAAGCTAAGATAATAACAATGGTAATCAAATCTCATGCTTCAGGGCATAAATTGATTGCTTGGAGGGGCTATGGAGGTTTTTCTTTTTTCCCACTACTGAGTACATGATTTCACAACTGACTAAGTGCATTACAAGGGAGTGTTTGCTGCCATAGCTAGACAATTGATCCAATCTGCAATAATGACACCAAGATACCCTGAGCTGCTTGCATACCTATCTGCTTTTCAAGCAATGATAGATTTAGGAACAAATTCATTGAAGTGTTTGGTTCTTAGTGTCCAACATTTCTTTTGAAAGAAAGCAGTAAAATTCAGATCCAAATCAAAACAACAACAAAAGCCCCACAACTTAGGAGCAAGAATATTAGAAGGAATCTTGGACTCAAGTTAGGCAAGTGGATTCCTCCATAGTCAGATTTGGATACAAAAATTAGGATGAAAACCAACCAATTCATAAAGTATCGACTGACCACACAGGTTGGCCCATATATCTCCAATGTCCAGTTTCTAAGAACGTGCTTTTGAAGACATGTTTTCAGGACTCACAAAGTTCTGCTCCCAGAACAGAGCCTCGGCTTGGTTAGGGTGAGCTCTTGGATGGCTCTGCCATCTCAGCCTACTTGGGCACTCCACCACAGCCCCATTCTTCTTCAGGGCCTGCCCAATGATGTGCACCAGTTTCTAGGGTGGAATTACGAAACCAAAAGTCTGCAATAGAACAGCTGTGCCTGAATGGCAGAGCCATGCATGCCCAACCACCCACCACACAATAGAACAAGTTCACTTATAAAGAAAAGCAAGGACCACGCTCACAAAGAAATGCTATCTGAAAATGTATCTTTGGTCTCTGAGCAGAACTGGCACTAATCCCAGAAAGAGCAAGCCACAATATTCAGAGAAATGGAATCGTGACTCATGTCAGGACAATGGCATTGATCTCATTCATTTGTGTAAGAGATTAAAGAGGCCCAGGGATAAAGATTTGCCATTTCCTGAGCAGTAACTGCTAGACATGGGACAAAACGTCAGCAACAAGCTCTCCACAGTTGTTCCTATTCTTGCTTGGCGTGGAGGTGGGCTGTGGAGAACAAAGCCTTGCATGGGTCACCCATGAATGCAGTCTTAGCCTTGCTCAGTGATGTAGATGACAACCACTACTCACCAACTACTGAATGAAATTCTTTTTTTTCTTCTCTTTTGCTTTCTGTCAAGGTTAACAGATATATTTTGCACAGAATGTCTGTTGCCAAAACCCTGCACTGATATAACACAACCTGGTCATCTTTACTTCCCTACAAGAAAATGAAAATTTGTTTTTTAAATAAATGATATGCCCATGTTTTTCCACTGAGAGTCCAACAGAGTTGGATTATAGTAACAGTTGACATTACAGGATTATTATATGCACCCTTGAAACTAAGCAAAGTCACAGTTGTGAGGGTAAATGGCTAATTTACCCCCTCCCAGCTTCTGCAGCCACACCAACAAGGTGATTTCAAGGGGCTTTGGTTGTTTTTTATGGGGGAAGAAGAGATGAGATTGATCTCCTAAGACACAGGCAAACAGTGGTCTTGGCTAAAGCTGTCATTTGTTTTCTTCCATTTTTTATGCCCACACAACAAAGTGATTTTATTAAAACAACCCACATTACAGTCCAAATGAAAAACAAAACACTTGATGGGTTGTTGCTGAGGCATTTGGTGATCCCTGCACTCCTTTACCAATTTAATCTGACTGGTGGGTTACAGGGTGTTCGATAGGTCACCTGCATCAGCAATTCCAGTCCAGACAATTTGCTTCTAAATACTACATGGTGTGATACACATTTTCCAATTACATTTCAGACTGCCTTCAAATTCTACCAGACAGACAAAGTAATATGAAGAATAGGAAGCCTAGGAAACAGCAGCATACAATTAACTGCTTATTAAAAAAAATATTTGTGCACACTCAAGCTATCAGGAGTTATACAAAATTATCAATGCAAATAAGGAGGCAGTAGCTTGTTCACCAGAAGAAGACTTCTTTAAAAAATACTGGAATTCTCATGGATCAAAGTGCATAAATGATCTGTCCTTTTTCAGTGTCCTTCAGACAAGAGAGCCAAGGAGAAAAAAAATTTGTTCTGTGAATATCACAGGCAATAACTGGGAAAACCTTCCATTTAAAAAAGGTGTACTTGATTACCATTCACCCTTAACATATATATCTATAAATGTTTATGTAAATTGATGCTATGGAAACCTTGGAAAATATATGAAAAATAAGTATCACTCAGTTATACTGGAAGTACTGATGCCAGGCCAATGAGTCTGGAGTCAAAAATTACATTTTTGCAAGAATGAGAGCAATGGTTCCCTATAAAGTCTGGGGATTATCAGACTGATCACAACTGTACAGTTTTATACATTACAATTGTGCCTGTAAGGTGTAATGGCATATCCAGTTTATGTCTGAGGCTGTATGGGTCATATTTAATACTTTTTTTCACTATTAAGATTAAAAGAATCAATACTTCTAGTACTTACCAATTAAAACTAATAGTAAAAGGAGGTCCATAGTGCAAGGTAAGCTCAAGCATTTGCTTAGCCAGTTGTAAGCAACTAGCACATTTTGTGAAAACAAGCAGCAGATGTAATGTGGTGGAGCAAGGAAAAAGGGATGTATGTCACAATCCTGGAATCCTTATGGAGAACGTATACTCTGAGTGAGACGGACATCTGAGAAGGATTTCAGAAGCATCAGCTGAACCATATCCATCTGAAGGGCTACAAAATCCATAGCTGTATAAGCAGAGGATATCAAGTACACATAGAGAGTCTCTACTGCTTTTTTATTTTCTGTTAGTGTATATTTTAGAACTGAAATGTCTACTTCAGCAATCTGCAGTCCAGGATAGATAGCTAACTACTTGTTAGAATTCATGAAGGAGCCAAGCAAACATCTGCAAGGTTGGAAACTGCATCTTATAGGAAGCAATGAGAATTCATCAAGTAGCACGTTAAGGAGTGATCATATCCCAGTCTGTGGGTACCTGAGGGAATAGGCATTTTGTAATGGAGGGCTTCTCTGTCTAGCTGACAAAGTATAACAAGATCTAATTACTGTCAGAATCTTTCTGCCTTTCTTTTTTCCCCTAAAGAGTGAATTTAATTAACCCTATGGCAAGATTTTCCTAGTTGTAGTAAATTATTCACAATGGGTTACTATAACACCAAGACTACATACTTTCTTCTTAAAAAATACTTTTTACTTCAAGAAAAGAAGAGTGAAACAGGCACGTACAGTGTAGGAAGTTCCTGTGAAGTGCTCACGATGGTTGTTCTTCAGCTCTTGCTATCACACAGCATCAACAAAAACACAACTGAGCACGAGGTCTGGGTCAACAAGACCCTACAGCAAACCAAGGATGTGCTGCTGTGAAGATGACCTCAAAAGAAACCCAGTAATCTGAGTCCTGTGATCAGCTACAAAGACACTGTGTTTGACACCTGCCTGGCTGTGAGGTGGCTCCAGTGACACTGAACTGTGCAGGCTCATCCTGCACTGCCATCCCCCCATTCCCATCTGCATAGTCCATAGCTGGGCTGTCATTTAAATGTACTTAATGGCTAGATGTTAAATCCAAACGATGCCATCTGAGAAAAAAACTGCTGTGAAACTCACCTGCATTTAGATTCACCTGGGTGTGCTGTATTATGTACTGATTTAAAGATACAGAATGCAGCCTCCATGTAAGTTACTGTAATTTCACTTGAAGTTCAAGTTGAGCTGACTTCCATCTCCAAGATGCGAACACAGCTGTGACAGCTTCACCAGCTGAAAACTTCTCCTGTATACTTTTCTAAATATATCTATCATCTCTAACAGCTCCCAGATTCCAGCTCTGTGAAACTGCTTTCTCAGTCCCTCAGCCATCTGCTTTTTAGCTGGCTCATATCCATTTCCTTGGCAGTGACTTTGCAGAATATACTACAGCAGAGAAAAGCACAATGGAAAGTGTATTGCTTCATTTGTGAGTTAAATTCACCTGGACCACAAATGCATAATGATTTAAAAAAGTCACAAGAAAGCAGCACATCTTGGGTATAAATGTCTCTGCGAGGTGCTCACTGCTGACAAAACCAACCTCTTAGCAGGCCTGCAAACACAGCCTGGTGTATATTCCACCCTTGAAGAGCTGCACACGTCCCTTATACAACCACTGAAGAAAGAAATCCCCATGCCAACATCCAAACTCTGGACAGGAATGCAAGCCAGACATAATTTTGCTGTGATAACAGAAATCACCAATGTACAAAAGGAGCTTTTCTAAAGGAATTGATTCTGGAAGGCTATATCCAATCCTGTGTCCACATTGTGAATACCCAAACTATTTGTATTTCTCTTACTGTTACTGGAATATGTATCTTTCCTTGGTGCAATCCATGATGCACAGAAATACATCAGAAGCTCGACATGCTTTCTTGGCTGATGGAGAAGAGAGGAGACGTTGCCATTTTGTTTCAAACCATATGGGATTGCACCTCATTCTTACCTATAGAGACATCTGATGGATTAATTGGTGAATTCATCCCCCAGTTTGTAGGGGGGGCCAGTACATAATCCTGTGTATTTGTTGAGAATGAATGCTTTTGTTTTCAAGCCTTATTGCCAAGAGATTGAACTGACTTAAAATAAAGAGAGGGATGTTAAACAACATAAATGAAGCAAAAGTAAAGCCAACAGAAAACACCCTTAAACAAATCATTTAAAAAGGCAATCCCTACAAACTGTCTATCCAAGGGGGGGAAGCAGGGATCAAAACACAAAGGAAGACTTAAACATGGGGATGGAGTCCTCTGGTCTGAGTGTTTGCACTCATAAAATTTTTAATTCTACATGAAGATGCATTTCTTCAGGCACAGGAGTCAAAGTATAATGGGGCCCTTAGGTAGAAAATTAGAATATAAAGGCTGTCAACTGCCCATTAATCTTGTGAGGTCAATGGGAAACAGCCAGAATAGCAGTTTCCAGATGGGTGAAAGGATGCTGTGGAATTTAATTTAGCCTGTAACCAAAGCACCCTGGCAGATCTCCGTGCCCACACTCCAAAAGAGTACGCAACATTTGGGGTTCTATGTGCCAGCTTCCTCTAGGCCCTGAATGGCAGAAGTGAACTCATCAAGTGGATGGATGGGATGCATTGCTGTGGCATACCTAGCTGAGAGTTTGGGATGGCCTGAAATGAGAGCAACCCTGTGTGCAGCTGTGATGGGCTGAGGGTGCACATTACATGCAGACACACGACAGTGATTTACTCTTTAACATCACTTGACTATTAATTTAAATATCTGTAGTGCTGGTTAAAAATCTCCAGCGTTTAAGAAGCTAGGCACATCTTAGATTGGGTTATATATTTAAAGAGCTGACAGTTATGACTTACTGTACACCACTGAGTATTTTTAATGTTGTGTTAAATGCAAAATTGGCTATCAAGATATGTTTGTTGAAAACAGCTGAGAGAATTTCATATTTTGAAAAAATACATCATGTTTTCAGATAAAAAATTCACTGAAATCTTCAAAGTAATGGCTGAGGTGTGGACGGCTCGCACAGCTTTGTGCCTCTCTGGAATAAAGCAAGTGAGAAATACTTGAATTCCTGTGTGTTTGGACTCGAGCTTTCTCATGAAAAGATGCTATTTGAACTTACATTACTAAGCACACTGCAGCGTATTTACGGCTGTGGATCTCCAGCCAGCATTCTGAATGCTATGAGGAGCCCTGAGCTCTTTTGAACCACAGCTGATCTGGATGTGGTCATGACCGCACTGCCAAGGCTGACTTTAAATACCTCTGTAACAGAGGAAGGATCCCAGATAGCCCCTATGGGCATCCATTATGGTTACTGGCACATTAATTGACAAATATAGTTTAAAACATTCAGTAGACATGCTGTCTCTTTAAAGGATGTTGTGATGTGCATTAGCTCATTACAAGTGGCAGGAATATAAATACCAGTAGCAGACAATAGTAAAGATGCAGGAATGTATTTTCCCCCTGATATCAGTTTATGGAAAATATTCAGCCTTCAAGATACTCTGGTAGTCTTTATCCCAAGCATAAATTTACCCTTCACACCATGGCAAAATGCTCACATGTTTTCCTGAAAGCACTGCTTTGGTCCACCAACAAAGATAAGGTTATTGGTGGAAATGCAAGGGGCCACAGATCTCCCCTAGTACTGTAGGTTGACATCACTATTGGACAGCATGCAAGCACTGTGACAAGTTGTGCATGGCAATGGAGAATTTTACTTCCAAGAGGATTTTACTTCCAAGAGGAAGTAAAATATGGCTCAAACCCCAATGAGGAGGATAAGGAACGTTTATGGGTGTTTTGCTGCTTGGACTGTGATCCAAAGAGTGAAAAAGATGTATTGTTCTAATGGTGTTGTCTCTACCTCACGTAGGAATGACAATGAATAATGTGGATTTAATTAGCAGCTCCTTCTTGCCTGCACCATACAAGTGCTCTCACTTGTGCCTAAAGGAATCACGGAACCCAAAAAGGCCAAAGACAAGCTGGAATTGGTAATAAAAAGAAGAGAGAGTAAAAGAGCAATGCATTTCTGATTGGCATGTACTACATCACGGTGCTGAATGCCAGAGGTTTTGTCTAAGGCACACCTGATTACACCTGGTGACAACTGTATGTGGTGCAAATGCCACAACCAGATGCCTTAGGTCTCCCCAATTAATTTCAATGCTGTATCCAACCCAAAGCTGCAGGAAGAAAGTCCTGAAAAGACCAAACCATGTCAGCGTAACAGTGGTGATTCGGAGATCTGACACCTGAGACAGTTTGACAGCTCTCAATGCTCTAAGGCTGGAGATAATCATTGCAAGTGTGTTATTTCATCTGGGATAACACGCATCATCCAAGCCACTGCCTCCAATCCCTTCTTGGCAAACCAGACTGGTTTTTGGACCTGCAGTCCTTTGCGTTGTCAGACACTCAGCCTGTGAGCCAAGAGGCTCGAGTGCTATCGAGTACCAGCTTGCAGAAGGCAGGTGTTGGCCACGTGCATTCAGGTGAACACACCAGGGAAATGTGATTGCAGAAAGGTCAGAGAGATGAGTGGTGCCTCCTCAGGCTTTCTCCCACCCTCTTCGCAGGCCATCAGCAAAGGAAATCTCCTCTCTGCCTCTCCCCAGGCATGCTCAGCCTGCTGACAGCCGGCACGCTGTGCCTTGCCATACTGAAGCACGTCACAAGCCAGTTCACACACTCTCCACTGCATGAAAGAGGAATAAATTCTTCAACGCTGTTTCGCTAATGAACCTCACACCTTTGCAATACAAGTAAGATTGCATGCAGTTCACTCTTCCTCCCAATTATATCTTCAGCCCTATGCTAAAACTGCTAATCAACGTACCGGCTCTGAGTGTCATGCTGTGCATGAATATTTGCCCTCTCAGTCCTGTATGTATAAAATAATTAACACTGCAACCTCTTGTGAGTAAAACCCAGTCTGTCCAGGTTACACCACGAGGCATCTCTGAACCTGGGGACAAAGGGGTATCTCCAGAGGAGAACAGTTGCTCTGTAGGGCAGTTTCCCCAGTGTCTTCCCCCAGTGCCACACAGCATCATCAGCTCATCCAACAAGGAGCCACCAGCACGATGTTGGTGGTAGGCTGACATTATGCTTTCCATTACCCAGCACAGGTAAAACCCAAATCCTTTCCCATTTGTAAGGCTTCTGGAACAGACTTCTGGAGTCTCACAGACAGGTGACTGGCTACTGTCACTGTGGGGATTTTCCATGTACATGAATACACACTGCACCATTAGTGCAGACAGATGCTGCAAGCTTCTTCTCTCCTTACCTCCAAGTTACAAACCTTCTTTCCTCAGATAATGTTCTCATTGTTGAGAAGATAGAAAGATTCAGTGTGATTAGCTATGAACATTACCGTAACTACTAAATTCACACGAAAAGCATTAAGTTACTATGGCACAAATGACAGAATAAAGTCCCATGATGAATAGATAGCTTACTACCTAACAGTACATCAGACTTTGAATTTCAGTACAGAGATGTTGGATCTGACAAGGAGATCAGATCCAGTATTTTCCCATCAGACTGAAAGTTACCTGAACTAACTGAAGAATAGGTTATCTTGAAAACGCACTTCTTGGAGGAGAGAGCAGCTCAGAGAAAACATTATCATGCAGGAGCAAGGCTGCACTAATTGGAGAAATTGGTGCTTCAGCTGCTGCTGTTTTGGAGAAGTGGAATGAATTAAAGCCAACAAAGATGACACTAAATAGTTGAGAAAAAGTATCAAAGTCTGGGAAAGCAGAGCTCATTTGGGCAAGTGGAAGCAACAGACACAGGCTCTTGCTTATAGCAGCACCAACAAAAGCTGTTTGAATGCAGAAAGGCATTGGCAATAGAGGAAAACAAGAAGCTTCGAGGCATTTTCCTTTTCACAGGGCTTTACAAGGCTACATTATGCAGTATCTTCAACTGAAAAAATATATATATTCACCTTTGTTAATTAGACTGAAACCAAAACAGATAAACAAACTGATGCTGCACGTAAAACCCTTTTGTTTTTCGAGCAGACTCAGCTTGAGTGCTTTCCAGAAAATACCGATAAAATAAAGATGTCCTCAGGGAACCATATAGCATTTCTTGAACAGCTCGTTACATAGCTTGCTCTAACACTGTGCAATATGGAATCCTGTCTCAGGTGCTGATGGAGTTAAATACTCACCTTGCATTTCACCAAGAAACAACTGCTTTGGCAACATCCAAAAGCTGATTTTGCCAATGGGCAATGTTTGGGAATTGGTGACGTGAAGGCAGGATCAGAGCTGGGCAGGTGGGAAGGTGCTGTGTGGAATATCCTGAGAATTAATTGTTAACTGGGGAGGGGAGAGGTGTTGTTCTGAGGCATTGTTGCTTATAATCATTCATTAACATAGTGGAATAGTCTTCCAGAGATTATTATAATGCCTGAATGCCTAATTGAAACAAGGTGCTGCAGCTAACTTAGTAGCAGATTAATTTCAAACCCTTTTATCATCCTCAACTGTGAATCCACATTTAAAGGTGCAGGCAAAATATGTGGTGTATGCAGGAACAAACAAAGGTATTGTCTGACATAAGGAGCTTATGTAAATGTGCAATGGCAGAGCTCCTTTTACAGTAAACCTTTCAAATACCTCCATAAATCGTGAAGAGCAAAAAAATCATTCTTTTTAAGGAGGGTTGCAATAGGATTTCACCTGGACTAATGGGGACAGCACTGTTCAGGGAGACAAGGAGCTTTGCTGGTACTTTCCTAAGCAGTAAATTGAAAATAAATATCACTTTTTATTGTATGGGTTTGTGTGAGAATATTTCCATTCTATATTCATTGAAAAATTGCTGATTTTAAAACAAAGGCACTTATTTTAAATCCACATTAATATTTTACATCCTCCCAGATCCCTTTACAAGTTTCTTTTAAAGGCAGAGCATATTAAAAAAACGTGTGTGTTAAAAGGTGTCTGTACTACAGTGGCTTGAAAAGACCATGAATGGGATCCAATGGCTAAAGTGGAGCATCAGAGATCCTGGACGTTTCTGTTCTACCCTGTCCAGTCACTGTTCTGCCATACAATCTCAGCAGGCTCCTTCTCCTCCTTCTCTTTCTCTTGCTGTTCTTGCCTTCTCATTTTCCACTTCGACTGCAGGTACTTTGGAGGAAGAACTATCTCCTCCTGCACATCCACAGAGTGCTTTAGTGAACAGCGATCTGATCTCCATTGCTCTTGGAAGACCAACAATTATAATTACATGAAGGCAGGATGCATGTGGATGCAACATTACTTTGTTCAGGCTAATCAGCTCAATTCCATCAGTGAAATCTCTCTCAATTATAGAAGAATCCATGTGTGCAACCCAGACAGCAGAGATCAATCCTAATTATTCCCCACTGCCTGCACGATTCTTCTGTGCAAACGGAGAAGGAGGGACCTGTGGTGTCCCAGCACTGCATCGTTCCCATGGGTGGTGGCCACCACAAACCTCCTGGGGGAAGCTGGCACTGTCCAAGCTTTCTAAGGAGAGCTGTGTGGCATCCTGCCTGCCTTCCCCCACGACGTTCTGAGTAACGAATTCAGCATCTTCACCCAGAGAAAACAAAGAGGTTGACACGTTCTGCAAAGTTATTTTCTTTTCCTAACAAAAAGGCTAAATACTCCAATCTTGGTAAACCTACTTTATTCTGCCATAGACTCACAAATCTCTAAAACCATGGGTGGTTTCTCCTATGGATCAATACCATGTTTAGCCCCCCAGCACAGACAAAGCACATCCCATGCAGCAGGGGAGAGCTGGTGGCCTCTGTGCTTCGAGGAGGCAGGGACAGGAGCAGGCACCAAACTGCAGCTGTCTCCATGCAGCCCTGGGGAGGGCTGGGAGCTGGTTGGATCCCAGCTACTGCAGGAAAACCATGCATGGGCACGCAGGCATGGGCAGCTTTGCAGCTGCTCCCTCGATCATCTCAATCAGCCTCCATGTCTACATGTGCCAGTACAAAATGAAGGAGAGAGTGGGTTGCAGTTTCATTTAATCTTTCTTATAAATTAGACTCCTGCATGTGCTCCTTCACGCACATGAATAAATCTATGTGAGTTATAAAGAATATTGTGCACTGTCTACCCAAAACAATTCTAATGGGAGCCAGAGCTCCGGGCTGCAGTGCCAGCTCACTCAGGTTGCTCACCTCAGCATATAAACCTGCTTTGATTTTTATCCACTGAGACTTGAGTGCCTGCATTTTAAATGCCTGCTATAAAGCTACGCAGCAAAAACAAAGGATTTGGGAAGCTCCTCTCTCTCAAAAAATAATTTTTGTTTACAAGTGTTTACAGAAAACAGAAATGAATGAAATTCTTCAGCACAACTGAAAGCTCAGGGCAAGTGTAGCGAAGCAAACAGAGCAATATCCGGAACCCTCCTGTAGCACAGCATCCTCCCTTCATTTGATGAGAAGACAGAATGCTGCTTCTCCTAGTTTGAATCACACTTCCAGAGGTTACAACCATTTATCAGAGAATACAGAAAGAAATATAAAGTGAGATCGGAGGAGACAACCAGCAAGATTTCATTTTAAACTTACAGCATGAAGATCAAAAGGCCAACTTCAAGTTTCCAGCTCGTCTGCAGTAACGATGTGCTGAATTAAGCTGCTTTCTCCAAGGCTGGATTTGGAAATTTTGAATATTCTTTGTTATAATTTGAGCTTGTAATGATCCAGAACAATGGGGATTATGGTGTTGTCAGAAGATTACCCTGCACCTGTTTCCATGACATTTGTCCCTTGCAGAGAAAGTATAAATGCTGGTGACATCTACTCACAGCGATGCCTTTTGCTCCTGTTGAGATATTCCTTTTCCTGTGGCTTTTAAAAAACAGCAGTGCCCCAATTCCTGATTCAATATAGTTGGAGATTGTGTACCCAAAAACATAAGAAACTTCAAATATTCCCCAGTTTTTCATTTTTGTTCATTCTGATGAACATATTTAAACAGTTTCTACCATTTCAGTTTTCTTGGTCAAGCAGAAATATTTGTTATAGTTGTTAAAGTTTATATTACCCTGTAGCAAAGCATCACTACTATACATGGCTAATTTTCCTGATTATTAAAATACCATCAAAGGGGAAACCGTTCCTCTTGCACCACAATTCTATTTTTTTTCTTGTTGTTTGACTTCAAGAGGAATATAACTGCAAAACAATAGATCTGATCTTCAAATGGAGACACAGGAGGCTCTGGGCTTTAGCTGGTGTTGGGCAACATGAGCATCCATTGCACTGTACCAGGCTCCAGCCACTGAAACTGTTTCCCAATATTGGATCTTGACTATTAGCTCCTATCACATTCTCACAGATACAACAGGAGAGGTGAACATTTCCCATCCTGCATTGAGCAGAATGAACTAGGGGGAAGAGATAAGAAGGAATCCTTCTCAGCTGTCCTTGCATTACTTGATATGACAGGCAGCTTGAAACTGCTATTTCTGAGTGCTTTTTCAAAACAGAATGGAATCAGGTTTGGGAAATGGGTAAACTCCTGCTCGTGGCCCTGAGAACCAGAGCAATGGCTGTTCTGTCCCAGTGGAACTGCATTGCTCAGGCTGTGCACTTCTGCAGCACAGGAAACCTTCCATAACAGTGTGCTTCTATGTTCTGCAATGAATATTACCTACAGCTTTTACCAGAAAAGCTGGTTCCTAGCTGCATGCCCAGTACCTGCAAAGCCCTGGCTTTTGCACAGCATTCCTTGTCTGAAGGCACTAGTGCACGCTCCAAAATAAGTCAGTATGATCCACCTTTTGCAAACATTTACTGGGGTACATTTTACTCGCAGTTGCAATGGTTAGCATACGGATGAGAGAAGCAGTAGTGGCAATGCAGCAAGGCAGAGCTGGGAGCTAAAACCCAATTCCATCTGATCTATCCTACTGTCCACTGGGCCACCGAGAGCTGCCTGGAAAGGAACACCGATACCAAAGCAATCACAGCACATGCCCTGGTGCGCAGGGAGGCTGCAGCTCGCGTGCCTGAAGTCCTCCTCCTCTGAATTCAGATGAAGGCTTTGGAGGAAGAAGAGTCATTTTTACCATTCCTGTGGGATTTCAAGTTATGAATGTATGAGGAGGAGAAGTAGCTAAATAATCCCTTTTACAAATCCAATAGAAATATTTTGCTGGGTTCAAACATCTTCTGTGAGCATGACAGGAATGACAGAAATGTTTGTTGTTCAAAATACCTCCTTCATGGATGTCTTTCCAGGCACCACACCTTGATTCGAGCTGGAGTTTTGCACACCAGATTTCAAACAGCGGTGATTTATGGTTGAATTGTCAGCTTCTGTAGGCAGGGAATCACAGTGGAAATGATGGCAGCCCACAGCTCACAAAAGCTTCCGTGGGTTCTGCTATGAGTTTTGTATCTCTTCCTTTTTCAGCACAACACTTCCTGAGCTTCTTTGTGAGAACCTTGTAAAATTAACACAACAAAATTCAAATGCTCGTAAGCACTGAGCTCATTATGTCTGCACCCTTCATTCGCTTGCAGTTACATTTTCTCTATCATTTGCTGTCTGTGCATTGATAACACAGGTCATTTTAGAGCTGTTATGATTTCTAACAAAACATTTAGTTTCCAATCTGAATTCACTGTATTTAAAGTAATATTTCTTCATGGTTGGTTGTTTTTTGTTTTTTTTTTTTCTGAAACTGAAACTCAGGTCAAGCTGTGGACTGCTCTTTGCTGGCAACAAACAATCCCATCAGTCAGATCACACATTTTACTTCTTAATGAGCACATTTTTTTCCTATTTCTTTCTCTGTGTTATCTTAAACTGCAGAAGATGGTAATTTAGTTTGCTCTACAGAAAATCCCCTCCAGTAAAAAATACATTCTTCTGAAGCTGTAGTGACCAACAGCAAATAAAGTTCAGTTCTTTGGGTGATGTCAAAACAATGTCTGATGGTAACAAAGCCAGCTGCTTTGATTTATATTGCCTTCCTCCAGCAATACAAGCCAGCATTCTGCTTGCCCTTTTCACTGCAGTTGCACATTAAGCTGAATGCTTTAGAGATTTTCTGCAACAACTCCCAGATCTCTTTCCTAATCAGTATTCGACACATCTTTCCTTTTAGCAGATGCGCTATTTTTCCCCTTTGTTCCAGGATTCATTGTTCTCCATTAACTGCAGTTGCTATTTATTAGTCCAGATGCAGAAATGATCCAACGACCCCTTATGAGCCGATGTGTGTACACCACCCACATGTCTGCACGCCAGCACGCAGTGGGCCCTTGGATCATCACGTATTTAAATATATGCACTGAAACTATGGAGTGTTTACGTGAGATTTATGATGTTTCTCCAGTGTGCACAGGAAAACGAAATGGGATTTTCAACTGTTAAAAGTGAACCTGCTTCAAAGCTAGGGCTTGAAAATGTGCTCTTCTGGGGCTTGAGAGCAATGCAACAATACATAGAAGAAGATCCTCAGCTGGCAAAAAATCTTGTTAGAATTAATGTTGCCGTCTTGATTTACACCAGGTAAGAGTGTGATCAATTAAATCTGTGCTGTGAACTATATAATTTTTTAATGAAAATTTAAATCTAATAATTCTAGGCCCCAGTACTCATTTTGGAGAGAAAAAAATAATGAAGAATGGAAACACTAGGAGAAACCATTCCTGAAACACAGACAAATTGGTAGGAAATGGAGTGTGTAATGCTTAAATATTCAAACTACTGATAATATAAACAGGTGGCAACCATATAATATAAAGTGCATTAACTTGGAATTCTGTAGACACTTGGAAGATAGGAAAATAGGATTTCACATCGTATTAGTTCACTGGCCCATGAAATCCTATATCCTTCTTTCAACACTGGCTAGTAGATAATTCTTAGTGGAAGGCAGTCCCGCCCTTCATAATACATCTCAGAAATACAAAATGCTGTAAGACATAAGAAGCAGGAAAATAAAGGACAAGGCAGTGGATGAGAAAAAGTAGGGGAAGAAATACATAAAATGCCATAACTTTAACAAAGAGGAAAGAGGCATTGTCTTCAGAACAAACTCACTTGGGTAGAGGACAGCCAGAAGCCTGCAGTGCCTTCTACCCAGACTATCTCAGCTCAACCCCCATCAACAACACTGCCCAGAATTTATGATCACAGAGGCCTTTGTGAATAAAGATGTTTCCAGTTCATAAAACCAATGGCACTATTAGCATTCCGTCTTCCCATCACCTAGCAGGGCAGCAGCAAGAGCCACTGGGTGAACTTTGCCGTGTGACTGTCCCTGTGAAATGGCCCTGCAAGCCATCGTCAGGCCAGGAAGCCCATACTGAACCCAGAGAAACATTGTCTGAACTACCATTTAAATAAATCTGGATTTAAGTTATATTACATTCAATGTGAAGCAACGTTCTGACAGCTAATAGTCACAGTTGCCAGTGAGTTCCAAGAAAAAAAAAAAAAAAGGATAATAAAAACATTGCAGTCTTGTTTTCACAATAGAAAATGCTGTTTAAAGCAAACTGTTATGGTCGCTACAACCACCTGCTGGGAGATAGGCTTGTAACAGGAGCCCAGCCCCAGCTACCTGCAGCATATGAGCAAGGTCTGGCAGCAGCATTTAGCTGCACGTCACCAGGGGCCATCATGGAGGAGCTGATGTCAGCTCAGCCTCACCCCCAGGCCTCCTTCCTGACTCCATTACCTCCCTCCCCGAGGAGGAAGAGTACATCATCCCATACATGTGGGGATCAAAAGGTAGAGGTCACAGTGGGAATCAGTGAGGCACAGTGCACACAGATGCTGGGCAGGAGAGATCCAGGGATATACAGGCCCAGCTGCAAATAAACCCAGAAAACCTTTCCTAGCCTCTCAAGAGCCCTGTAAGCATCCAGAAACCCTCTCGAGTGATGCAGCAATATTCCCTTTCCACGTCACATCACAGGCTGCTTTCTACTTGACTTCTGTAAAGATGCTAAATCTCAGGTGTCCTTGAACTTTAATCCAGACACTCCAGTTGTTTCTGATACTGGAGGAAAATGCAGGGCTCCTCGTTTGCGCAGCAACCTGCTCTCTCTACCTTTTTCATCCCAGGGAAGAAAAAGCATGGACAAATACTGTCGTATGTTACAAAGACTTAACGCTGCCATTTACTGCCATGGGACTATGTGGGAGGAGGACATATTGCAGAGGAGAGCACATTAATCTCTGGAGAACTGCTATAAGGGACAGGAGAGGAGCACTCAGATAACGCTATTTATTCTCATGAGCCTGAGACCATCCACACAGACTGCCCTGAGAAGTGAGGTTATAGACAGGACAGCATCAGGTTATCCCAAGCAACTGAATACAAACAGCTTGCTGCACTCCTGTCCTCATCAGTTGTTGAAATGCTTCCTCACTGAGCAGCAGCTGTGGAGTGCAATCAGGGACCATTCCCAGCCCCATATAATTTGAATTTTCTCCATGCTTCCACAAGCAGCAGAGCAAACACCCGTAGAAGCCAGGGGAGGCTTCTCAATAACCAAGGCAAAAATTATGTATTTGTCTGTAAACTGAAATGACACCATTTTCCTGCTAGATCTGAGTAGAGATCCCTGTTAAGCAGCATAGCCAGTTCTTTCCTTTGTTTCCAAATGATCGTTTTACTAAAAAACACCAATGAAATGACAATTTCCAGCAAAATGGCTACAAAACTATGAAACATTTTGAAAGCCCAATTCAGGCAGAAGCTAATGATGCAGTAGATTTATTAAGCCAGATGTAGGCATACAAGATATAAACATGCTGTCAGATACTTTCTTTAATATATATTTTGGATACAACAATACACGTAGCAGCATCATTTGATATATTAAATGATCCATCTTGTCATGCTATGACTTCATCTGATATGACCTATTGCTTTACAGCACACTATTATGCATATGGGAACAAAACAAACAGCTTGTAATAAGTTATCATAGCATCTATTAACTGATTTAGCCCATGCCAGCACAAGTCCATCCACAAAAAAAGCATCTCCCTTCCTTAATCTTTGTGAGCTCCTTACCAGCATGGACCACAGGAGGTTGTGCTATCTCCCCTGGACAGCAATTGTTGAGCATACAATGCCAGACCTGAAGTCTTGCTGGTAGACCTCTGCATTAAAAGGAATCTTGATTCATTTTGAAGTTGATGATTCCACAGCTATCAAGAAGAGATCAAAATCACTGTGAGACACCTTTCTAATTCTCCCTCTTGTTTTGGAAAGTTTCTTTTGTGCTTTCTCCACTTTTGACGTAACTACTTGATGAAGAGGTTAAGCCTAAAGCCTATGTGTGTTCCTTGTGCCATTCCTACAGCAGGATGATGCAGAGAGCAGTTGGCTTTTCCTTAGAGTTGCTGCTTCACGTGGCCCAGCGCTGTGTGGCGAAGGATCCAGTAATCACAGCTGACAAAATGTAAAGGAGACCTGGAGATGGTTTGGAAACAGCAGATCCCACAGAAACCCTATAATGGGGCAGGTACCAGAGAAGCTCCTAATTTGTGCAGCAACAGGCTGTTCCCCAACACAGGTGCAGATACAGGCATACTTGCAGACCACAGCTAAATTCTCTTCTATTCTTCACGCCAAAATTCTTAAGCAGATTTCCCCTCCTGTTTTAAATGACGTCTTTTGAGACGTTATCACATTCTCTCACACGAATACTGTTGAAGCAGTAGAAGGGCATAACAAAACACCATATTATGCCTGCCAGATTCAGCAACTAAAATTAAAGACTTTTTCGCTACTTGATCATAATTGTAATATTTCAAATTCCTTCTACAAAGAGCAGAATTTAATGGCTGTTATGGATTTTTCAACCCCTTAGAGAATTTCTGCAAAATTCAATTATTTTTGGAGACTGCCTTGAGTTTATATCTCACAGCGATGATGAATTACCTATTGTACTGGCTGACTTAAAAACAATACAGAAAAATCAATTTTTTGACAAAAGGAAAGACACAGAGAATCCAGGACTGGCACACACTGTCTTTGCTGGGAGTTTAGAATGAGCTAATCCCAAACTCTTTGCCATCATCAACCACTTTCTTTTGCTTTCCATAACAGCATCTGATTACATTTCAGCTGTTTGGGTTTCCTATAGAGATTGACTTTGCCAACAAGACGATTTGCCATCAAGAAATTGTAATTAACTTAATGAACTCTGTCTTTTAAACAGTTGGAGATTTTAGAGCTAAGAGTGCTGATTATCTCAAGTATCAAAGAATTTTGCTTTAAACACACAATATTCAGTGCCAGAGATAAGCAATTTGCATGCTAACATGTTGATGCTCGGATGTGACAGTGGTATTTAGGACTGCTGTCTCAAGAAAGAATAATTTTACACAACAAATAATAGCACTAGTAATGACTATAAAACACACCAAAAATTGAATTTAAGAAATGTCCCGCATAAGTGTTTTACAGCTCATAAAGGAAAAGCATTGCATCAGTCCAGAGCCAGTGTGCTCCCTTAAAGCCCTGAGATGCAGTTTGAATCCAACTTTTTATTCTATCCTTCAGTCTATCAACAGATTAGATCGCATATGTTTGGCTTGAGCGTATAAGTTGTCAGGAAAAAATATAGATAGCCTGAAGCTACCAATAAAAATCGTAGTACTGCCAACTGCTCAGACTTGGTGAACCAGCTGATCTTCCCCCATAGAAGGATTTTCATATTAATCTCATGCTAAAAAAAAATCAAAAAGTATTGCAATGGTAAAACCTGACTTTGTATCGTGCTGCAATTTCACACAGCAGGCACTCCACAGAATGACACAGAATGGCCAGGGTTGGAAGGGACCTCGAGGATCATGAATCTCCAACCCCCTGCCACATGCAGGGCCACCAACCTCCACATTTCATACCAGACCAGGCTGCCCAGCGCCCCATCCAACCTGGCCTTGAACACCTCTAGAGATGGGGCAGCCACCAGACAGCCAGATGTATCTTTGGTGGCAGGAGAAGGAATCTAGCCATTGAACAGCTAGAATACAAGACTGGAAAAGGTGTCTTCTCTGGGCCCAGCTCCAACACAACCAAACTGCTGTGCTCACACCACCGACCAGCTGGGTGTGCAATCCTCCTGCCACAGCAGCACAGGAGCCCATCCCAGCTGTGCTGGTGTAATCTCTGCTAAGCATCTCCAAGCCATGTAGGGCAGCCATTGCCTTTCCTCACAGAAAAGTAAATACTGAGTGAGAAGGAATTGTGCATCTCAGAGAAATGAGGCTACCCCATTCTGGAACACATGCACAGTGCCTGCACACAGGCACACAATTTGGGGAGATTAATCCTGTCAGGGCCACGTGTGACCAGCTGATGGTGTTTGCTGATGGTGTGCAGGGCAGCTCCTTCATTTCTATGTAATTCCGACTGCAAAAGTAATGGCTCAGTTACTTTCTGCACAGCTTTCTGAAAATCAGGGCACCTCTGACAGCCATCGAGGTGCTGATCAGCAAATGGACTTTTTTTTCTGCCTTTTCCTACGAGATGATTACTGAGAAAATGATTGGAACAGATATAACTCAAGTGGGCAAGCAAATGCATTGCGATGTGGCTACAAGATGAGACAGGCTCAGCACCTCCGTGTGCTGAAATAGGAAAGATCAAGAGTTATTATGCTCAGGAGGACAAGGACAGCGTTGTCACCATTCAGCATCATTCCCCTACATTGCCAGGGGCAGGTACATTTCCATACAGCTGGTAGCATTAATTAAGGTTGCCTTTTAGGGAATTCCTTAAGGGATCCATACTAACCCCCAAGTTAAACACCACATTGGCAGAAACATGCAAACTGAGAGGGTTTAAAATTTGTGAGGCAGAACACCATCCTACCTTCACCAAATTAATAATAATCAAAAATGATAATAATGAAGATGAAAGAGGAAGAGAAACAAAGCCACGAGGAGAGGAAATATGAAAATCATACCCTTTTAGTATTATCTTTACTGCTGTGAATAGAAATGCTCCAGCAACTACCTACCTGATCCAGACAAATCCTTGGTTTTTCCACAAAGAGAAACAGTGGCATTCTGAAAATAGCCATACCCAGATATAGTAAAGTAAATCAGACAACAGTAAAGGCAGCAATGGCCCTACAAACAGCATCCACCCAGGACAGAAGATGGCCCTGTTTCAGCCTGCAGCACTCCACATTGCTTCTTGCTTTTGCTGAGAAGTTCTGATGCTTCTCCACTTTATCCTAATTAAGTGATACTAAAACTCAAATTTTGGTGAAAAAAAAAATTGCAGTTTGAGTCTCTAGCAAAGGGACTGATTTCCTGACATGACATTTTCTGCTTTCAAAATAGCTAAGTGGGGAAAAACGGACAAATGCCAAAACAGAACCAGTGAAATCACATGCCTCTGTATCAGGAGTGTTCTCCAGCCTCCTACAGCCTTCACAACTTTATTAAAACGAGACGGTCTGGGTAGGTGATAGGGCTGCTGGGATGGAGGAGATCTGGCATGAGGAAACCCCAAGTGCTGCACGCAATGGGAGGGAGGGAGCATCGCTGTGCTTCAGCAGCCTCTCAGCAATGGATGGGCCTCCGGAGGGCTGTTAGAGGTTCATATAAATTAGATTAGGTCAGCGTCAGCTGGGGACGTGTGAGCCACTGGGCTGTGCTGAGCTGTGTCAAAGCCACCAACGCTCACCTTTGCCCCTTCTCCTGTGGGTCCCGTGTTGACAGTGCTCAAATACAAACACCGGAGCTCCTGCTTGCCTAGTTTTGGAGACTTTCAGCTCCTGTAAATCTTTAGCACAGACATCTGCATAACCTCAGGGCTGCTTCGTGTGCACTGGGAAGAAAAGCATTGTCCGACCATAAACAGTGCTGCAGTCTCCTGGGCTTACTTCCAGTGCCTCCCCTATTTCTTCCCATTGTCGGAAGCTTGAAATTTCCACTGGCTCTGAGCACACAAATAAAGCAGCTCACCAGCTTCGGGAAGCGCCTGCAGAGACTCATAAACAGTTAGCTGCAGCTGTCATTTTACACAAATGTTTCTCGCTGTGATGAACTGGAAATGCAATGTATTCCTCATTGAAATCGTACTTAATTGCAGCTAATTCCAGTGCTATCAGAGGGAATGTTTGCACGTTTCCTTATCGCGGCCCCACTGGCAGGCACTTACAACGCTTTCCCATTTATTTCACTCCCAGTTCAAAGCTGCCTTCCTTGAAATTCTCCACGGACCATTTCCAGTCATCTTCACAGATCGCGTGCCCATGCTAGTTTTCATTGAAGTCACTGGGAAAATTTCCATTGATTTTAATTGAACAGGCTGTTTAACCTTTTTTTTCCCCCCCTGGCAATGAAATACATCAACAAAATATTCAAGACCACACAGCTGAGAATCTATTATTTTATGGAAAAACTAAAAAGCAGCACATGTCCATCCTGTGTTGTACTAAAACTGACAAGCAGGCACCATTTTGTGCATCATTCTCTTGAAATGCACGCCAGTTGTGTATTGGTCTGAAGATGAAACGGATCTGAATTTTACTTTGAGATTTGCTTAACCAATACTTTTGAAAACAAAACAAAACAAAAAAAACAACCCAAACTTTCCTTTATGTTATAATAGCAGTTATCTTGATTAGCTTTTTTCCTGTTAGGTTTTTCCTTTCCCCAGAATAATAATTCTCACATAGTTATTAAAATGGTAAAGCAAAGCAGAAGTACAGGAGGGTGAAAAGAGCACCGTCACCGTGGCCCTCTCCCTTTTCAGGATAATTGGAATGGAAAGAACAGGAAGGGGAGATGGCTGGAGAAGGTCCCTTGGATGGCAGTGCTGAAGTCGAGTTGCTTGTTGAGTCCTTGAGTTGCTAAGTCCTGAAATAAATTGGCATCTTCCCAGGCTGGCATCTCCCCCTCTGCCTTCCCTTCACTCTTGGGAAGGAGGATTCCTTATCTTTGTGAAATTCTATGGATGTTTTGCTTTTAGTGTTAACAAAGGTCTGATTTCACTCAAGGGCTGTGACGGAGCCCATTCAGGGTTGTTATTATGGCTGCAGAAGCATACGCCAACAGTAAGATGCCTTCCATGGGAATGAAAAGAAATCCACAACAAAAGAAGTCCAGAAAGTTCAAGTCTACCTCAGGTTCACTGGTTTCTGTGCCATTCTCTCATGCTATTCATTTACTCACAATGAACTGCTGCAGAATTCAAACACATTTGCTCTATGGTTTTATCTTGGCAGAAAACAAAGTTGATTCAGTGGAAAAATAATAATAATAATAATAATAATAATAATTTTAAAAATAGAAGGAAAAAGGAAAAAGTCATATTTCCTCTTTTGTATTCAAATGCCTTGAACAGAGACTACCCAATAGTTAAGTGAAGTCTGTTAATTACCCAGATTGCTCACAAAAAAAAAATTAACTCCTATCAGCATCAAGATCTAAATGTTTAGTCTTTCTAATAGGGCAGTACTTCATATTTGGTACTCTCCTCCATCCAACACAGTGGTTATTACATAGATCCTGTCATGATGTGACTATGAAAGATTAGAATAAAACGTAACCAACCATCTGTAAACTGAGCCAATCTTTTTAATGATAAAAAAGAAGTTTAGCAATTGTGCAATGCATCAAAATGTTAATTGTTTACAGTCACATTCTTCTGAACTAGTGGATCGGATGATGAAGACAAGGTTTAATAAAGTAACTTTTCAGATAGCAGATGTATCATGGGTATGACCAGAAATGACATTCCAATGGTAAAATACAGAAAATGGGGGATGAGACCCAAAATGGAAAACCATGACTGTCTTTCTGCTGATGTGAATGAGGATGTAGCAAGAGAAAGACCAAAAAGAAAACACAACAAACCCATCAGATTCCTAACGTGAGATGATAACGTGACAGTGGCTCATATAACCTCTCTTGATATTAAGGGAATAACTGTCAATTTTGATCTGATGAAGCCCAAATTAGGTTCTCAAAGTCACATGGAGTGGCCCTGGCGAGATCCCCCTAGCTTTTGTTTCTTGCTCCTGAATGCAAAACGTCCTTTCAGATGCTGTAATGGGAACTTGCAAGAATGAGAGTCTGGGGAATTTTAAAATGTAAGGAACCTGCAAGTATTGCAGATTAGTATTCCACACAGAGCCATAATTTGCAGTGTTTGCACTCACTTTAGCATTCCTTTTAAATTAAAGGCACAATAGGTAAGCTGGCGGCGTGCAGATGGTTTAAAGAGCTTAAAATATACTTATTCATAGCTTTAATTTTTATAACAGAAGCTATTTAGAACCCAACTTTTGTGCTCTTTGAAAGGTAACTGGGTTTGTTCTTAAAAATAAATTCCACAGGAAACCAGCAGGTTATTTGGATTAATGGGTTTGCATATTTTAAGTACAAATAACATGACTTAATAATATCCCTTCAGATATTCAAGCATACCTTGAGGTACAGACATCTAGCTGCGTAGGAAAGGTTACAGTGAAACAAAACTGTAATCACTATGGCATGGGAATGGGAGAAATGAGCTACTTAGGGGAGTCCTGAAGTAGATCCAGAAGAGCACTACTGCAGCTGGGGGTAGATGAAGGATGCAGGCACTTTTTAGTAGAGCACTTCTTGGTAAACTCCGGAAGTTGAGGAGCATAAAAGTAATCAGGAATTTTGCAAAATAAGTTTGAAAAATAATAATAAAAATCCACAGTGTTGGTTTTCAAGTCAGCTAACAGCAAATACTGAATGCAGACTGAACTCATGCTACTCCAGCTTATAAAGGTCTCCCTTCTGTTTGTAATTCAGCGTCCAGATCCATACTCAGAGGTTGACAGAAACTGATAAACTGGTATGCATTCATCTACCTTGTTTTAACGCCTGCTGGTTTACAGACACTGTGGTCCAGCTTTCCTTTCCCTCTCTGTCTGAAGAGGATCTGGACATGTGGAGGAGAATGTACTGCCAGTCAGCATGGGATGTAAACTGTGAACCCAGTAAGAGTGCTGGAGCTGCACCCCTCTTGCCCAGGTGGCTGAGAGTAATTCACAGCTCACTTAGAGCACCCTTGGCCCTGTTTCCTGGTCTTACGACTTGCAGCTCTGACAGCTATGATTACTGCTCACTCCAAACAGCAACTGTTGTGAGCAGATCACAGCTATAGGAATAAATATGAAGGGTGCTCCTCTATGAAGAGGAAGCTCCTTTGAGAGCAGATCCAGGCCTGGGCAGCACTGGAAAGTGTTTGGGGAATACTGGTGTTGAAGATAAGGTGACACATTGTTTGATTTCTCATTGCTGGATCCTTGAAAATGCCTGTCCCTTCTAGACTGTTCATGTTCCTGACTGTTGGTGCCTACAAGCACGTATCTGGTGGAGCATCACAAGTTTACTACATTGCCACAGTCTGTGGAGAGATGGGAAACAAGCAAAAAAAACCAACAAAACAATCCAAACAAACAAACCATCACCCGATTTGCTTGCTGTCAATTATCATTGATGGGTAATTGTGTCCATGGCCAGAGGGAAATGCTAGCAAGTGTAATTACTGCCTCCTTTTTCCAAGGTTATAACCCCTGACTTGCACAACCTGTCTGCAGGTACATGCAAAAAGCATTGAATAAATTATCAGCTTCTGCCTGGCATAAATAAAGAAGTTTTCAATTAATGCTAGATAATTTTAATTGCAAAAGCATTTTGCTTTCACTGCTTCTCCAGTCACGCTGAGTAACACAAGCAAAAGCCTTTAAAAGCCTTGTGGTCTCTAGTAAAAATGTACAGGTGCCAGTAGAGCACACTGGAAGGAAATGCATTTACGTGGAAAAATGTGGCATGCTGAGTTGACAAGAATCTATTTGTGTATATTACAAAAAATTACAGTGTAGTTTAAAACTGACAATCCATTACTAGAAATCCATCTTTTGCTTAGAATGATAAACCAAGATTGAATTATAGATTTCACAGCAGCAATTCCTACGTTCTGCATTTAAATCCACACATTCTGCTTCCCCAAAGCTGTTTTAATCTGTTCAGTTGAAATGAATGTTCATGCTCAAAAATTGCCTCAGTTTATGAACAGTTTCATTTTGGGAAATGCGGCAGCACAATCCCCAAAATTGTTCAGGGACCTTGCTGAAGGGAGCACGCTCATCAAAACCCAATTTCCAACAGTTAGTTATTTATTTAGGTCAGCCTGACGTGTAAACAGGCACATGCCCTGAGTGTGCAGCTGCATTTCCACGCAGTTCAGATTTGCAGAGTGCCCAGCTATAGCTGTGGTCATATTTTGGGGCCAGATTCTGATTTTGGGTTTTGCCTTCGTATGTGAATGAACATAAAGCTCACCCAATCTCAGCACTGTGCAAGTAAAGGGCCATGTTTGTTGACTTTCACTCACTAAATTAAATCTTTCTCTGATATAAAGTGATAGGATTGAGATCTCCATTCACTGTGCTCAATCCAACACCGTACCCCTCGCAGTTCAGCAGCTGAAAATATTGGCCAGTTTCTTCGTGGTGATTTTACCCCAGAAAGGGGCACCAGCTCCGGATTGTTGCTGTTTTCTGCTCATTTCACTTGGGTGTTTCAGCTACAAATAACAGCAGTTGGACCAGCCAAAGGCCTGCAGGACTGAGCCCAATGTTACCCTTCCTAAATAGCCACCCCAAACGTGCAATCAAATGTGTGTGTGGGAGAGAGAAAGACTTCCTAACTCTCAGCAATAAATCTGAAAAAAAGTTCAACATTCAAACTCCACCAAATGTTAATCAGCCTGCCACCTTTTGTTATCCCTATGAATGACTGTAGTCAGGCTATTTAAAGCAACTGATGCATTCAGTTGTTAATTGTAAGTGCCCATTGAGGGCACCTCAAATGAACCGCAGCCTCCCTTCAGTTCTCATCCCCCCTTCCCAGCAAAGGGCTGGAAGTGCTTTAAGAGAGTACAAGAAGTTCATCTACAAAGCCAACAGAGTCCTTCAGAAATTATTATTGAGGGCAGTCTCGGGGGAAAGAAGAAACACAAGTATTTCAGCAGCTTCTTCCATTAATCCAACCAAAGTCACATGGAAATAAAAGCAGATGCTGGTGCTCCAGAAGATCTGGCAGTCTTCTGCTGTCTGTAAGCCTTCCTGCTCCAAAATGAAAGCAGGAGGATGCGGAAAGGTACAGATACCCTCTGCAGGGCCCTGGCCGTGAGCTCAAAGCCACAGTAGGAGGGTTCCATGGCAGGACATCATGGAACCCACCCTGGAGAGCTTGGAACAGCCTGGGCTGAAGCAGCAGAATTAGTGCAGGTGATGTGGAGTTGAGCAGCATCAGCACGACAATGTTATCTCTGCCCATGTCATTACTTAATGAGAGTGAGCTTACCCATGCATAAACGAGAAGGCTGAGGCCTTGGGGATCCATAATGAGTATTTCTCCTAGGAGCAACCACCCAAACCCCTAGCTGGATTGATGTAGTCTAAATTTGCACAGCATAGAAGCTTCAGTTATGCAAAGTGCACCAAGTAGCTTTTCTGCTTATTGGGCACAAAGGGTGGCTTAAGAACACAACAGGTCTGTTCATCCTGTCCAGGTATGTCCCACAGCTGTTATATCTCTATTATATTTCAAACCCTATCACATTCTACCACATTCTACCAAGTCACATGCAGCTTTCTACTGCAAGCTGTAAGTGAAGGTGAGCAGACTCCATCTCCCTGCAAATGGTAGAAAAAAGCATTTCTTGGTTCAAATTTTCCTCCTCTGTTTTTAAATGGAGCTACACACGATCTGTCTGATCACACTGTCCTCAGCACACACACCAATACCCTCAGCTCCTCATTCATGAGCGCTGCAAAATAAATTTTACAACCCTAAGACATGGGATTTTGGCACTCATCTTCACAACAGCTTGTATTTGCTTTTAATCAATGTTTGACAAAAAATAGTAATGAGAAACCATAATGATCTTACAGCTGTTTCAGTGGAAGTGTCGTTAAGTTCACAGGACAGAAAAATCCATGGAAAACTGCATTCTATCTTCATGTTCAGTGGATGTCCCAGTTGTTTGAAAAATGAATTCAAATATATTTTGCCCCAAAATAGGGACCTCACATAATTTATACAATGACTTAAAATTTGCTTCTGTAAATAGCCCACAAGAAGTCAAAGAAGGTTACATTTGTGTTAGTAAAGCTGATTTTTAATAGGCCATCAAAATACAAGAAGAGTGGTGACCGGTTTTCCTTTCTCAGTACTTGCATGTGAGTGAAAGATCTCATCAGCACAGGGGGTGCCAGCGCCAAGTAACGGGATCTGACTGCTGAGGAATTGCTCCTCCTCTGGCAGATAGGCACTGCATCTTTGTGGAACACTTGTAGGCACCAGCACTACTTTAACAGGGGCTATTAAACTTTGCGTGGAAGGTCACAGTGACAAGGGATAAAACCCAGCTCTTTGCACAGCCTGATTTAGCAGCCTCTGTACTTTGCAAAATCCAAATTCTGTTACCAAAGAAACCCTGCCAAAGACATGATATTACACAGCATGAATTCGCTGCAATATCTAATCTTCTAAGGGTCTTACACACTAAAACGTATCAGGAAATCTATGCAGTCATCATTTCTCAACATTTTTCCAGTTTCCAAGCTTAAACCAGGCACAAGTCAATCTTCTGAATCCCGCCTGTGTTACAGCATTGTTCAGCATAAGGAGCAATTTTCCATTTGAAGAGAAATCAAGTCAGGATTATAAATAAACATTAAAAACAATACCAATGCTCTTTGTTTTCTTCAAAAAGAAACAGGGCCTGAGAATGAATTTGAATGGAGGTAGATTACAGCAGGTACAGATCACAGACCTGAGCATACTGCCTTCAGGAAAACAGAATAACAATAGGGGTGGGAGCTGTTATCCATTTTCTATCTGAAGGGACAGGAAAGTGTTTGGATCTGCATTCTTTTCACGGCATTCTCTTACCCTTGCAGTGACATCAGCCCATCACCTGGCAGCAGTGCCAGCACACCAGTGAGAGCACTGCTACTGCTTAACTATTGAGCTGGCAAATAGTTTTGAAAATTACTCTTGGAATGATATTTGTATATTTATAATTTATATGAAAAAAATATATATATGTCTCAAAAAAAAAAAAAAAAAAAAAGGCTGAATGCATTGATAGAATGATAGAATGACAGAATGGCCTGGGTTGAAAAGGACCACAACGATCATCTGGTTCCAACCACCTGCTATGTGCAGGGTCGCCAAGCAGCAGACCAGGCTGCCCAGAGCCACATCCAGCCTGGCCTTGAATGCCTCCAGAAATTTGCCAAGGCCTCACTCCTGTTGGGTTGCACTTCCATGCTGCACAAGCCTGGTGATGTTTCCTGACTCAGCTCTGGAGAGAACACCTGCCTCAGTACTGCCAGCACGTGCCAGCCTGCAGCCAAGTGCTTGAAAACTGGTGATAGATGTACAACGCATGCCAGGGGAGCCTTGAATCTCTAAGCAAACACGACATCATTTTGATCTGTGTATAAATAAGCCCTGTCCTGCTCAGTGCCCAGCACGAGTCATGCTGCAGACAGCAGAGCAGCCCCACAGGGAAGGAAGGTGAGCCTGGGGGTCAGGACCATGTGGAGGAACCCACTCTGTGTCAGCCATCCCTTTGCAGACATGGACAATTTCAAATCCCAGTGTGGGCACTTCATACTTTGGAGTTTCTGTAGGATCTTTTTAGGGAAACAGAAAGGAATAAACAGTATTTCATGAACAATAAAAGAAGATGAGAACTTACGTTGGCAGATTTCAACTGCAGCCTGTAATCTTCATTACAGATTCAAACACAAGCTACTGATGTAAGATTCAAGTGGGACAATGGAAATATTTTTGCTTAATGGATAACTGCCAAGTAACACACAATCCCTCACAGCAATACTTCTGCAAATACTCTGTCCCTTTTATATGCACAATAAGTCTTAAGGGGCTTTACAGCAGTTTGGGCCACAAGGCAAAAGCATGTGGCAAAGCCTAATTTATGAGAACGTCACTCATGGGTAACAGATATGAAGCACAGAACTGAAATACTGGATGGGATAGGCACTTCATCTTGCTGCTGTGCACAGGTCCTGTACATGCTCTTTCAGGGATGAGAATTTCTAGAAAATCAAGAAGCCCTCCCTAATGCTGTTACACTTTATAGCATTATTTGTTTTTCCATTGATCTCCTTTGCACAACGCGTTTATTTCTTTGTCTCTCATTAATCAGATTATCTCACATTAATGGAAATACTGTTTGCTTTTTTCCTAGATGTTCTGCAGGAAGTCAGCTGCATACAGCTTGTAGGAATAAAGCAGTCAGCACGTAAACAGATTTATTTGGGCGCTCAATTAGAAGTGATTTCAAAGATAAATGTAATACTTAGTTGAGAAGATAAAGAGGGTCCAGAGTTTTCAGTCATTCCAGAGACTGATGAGGAGAATTGGAAGCTCACGCATGCAGGGAAGACAAGCTGTGGAAATGATGAATGTGTGGAAAAATGATTAGTGTTCATTTTTCATTCTAAATACATATAAAATAAAGACATGAGACTGAGATGCACTTGTTTGGGAAAATCACGTCTCTGTTCCATGAGGTGAAAACAAAGTAGTTCCCCATTGCTGTACACACGTATTGCCTCTTATCACAGCTGCATTCAAGTGCTATGAAATTTAAAGCATGTATTTCCAGATAGACCTGAGCTAGATGCATATGTACTGTTGAATTCTTGGGGACTACGAGCAGTTTAGAAAGCTCAGGTAGGTTTCTACCTGCCCCTAGTTGTACCTCACATGCATGATGCTGGCCCTGGAATGGGAACTTCTGGAACGAATCCATGCTTGAACCAAAACAGAGCTTACAGAAGTGGAAGATTTTTTTTCTTTTTTAAAGTTGATGTTGGTAGAGAAAGTAAAAAATAAAATAAAATAATTTTATCTGCTAAAATGGTTAATTGTAACATAGGTTCAGATTACGACCCATTCTTTTTGGGCAAGCAGTACGGTAGCTTTGGAGCACAATTATCAAAACTGTGATGCTCAGAGGGAGAAGCAGAGGTAGATATGGTGAATTCCTATTCCTCTCTTTGCACCTGCAGTCTCCTGCTGTCAGACACGCTTTGTAAGCATGTGACCATTCCGAGTCTTCCCTGTGCCCGCTGCAGTGGCATAAACTGTGTGAATGCTCCCCTGTCTATCGATACTGGGATGCAGCTGACATTTGGTCCCTTGGTTTAATGGGAACTCTTGTGCACTGATTACTCAACAGAAGCATCCAATTTTGTGAATATTTGGCAGGTATGAACTATTTGCGTATTACATGTAGATCACATGGATCTACAAAGACCTGACTGGGAGAACGGAAAAGACACTGATTAAAGGATAGTGAATTTATCAAACAGACGCAGGTGCCAAACTTGTCTCCCGGTGCAGAACAATCTTAATATGATAAATAAATCAAAAAGCAGCACAAATGCTACATAGAAGAAGAAAATTAGGCTTTTTGGTTCACAGTTCAGATAATGCACCCTGGGGAAGTGGTACCCATTTTCAATAACCATTAGATCTGAACACTTGATAGCTGCTTGCCTAGCATTGTACCTGCAGTCAGCACACATACCAGCACTTCTCTCTATGACTTCTATTCTGCTTTCAAGGGACTTGGAAAGTTGATGGCTGGACAAAATTACAACTTATTCTTGTATTCTGTTCAGCACAACTGCAAAATGAGATGGGAATTACAAGGTTTGCCATCGCCTCTACAGGGAGCAGGTACTAAAATCTCATTCCCTTTAATCCTTTTGGATTCAATCTGTGATACTGCACTCAATTTGTCTCTTCTGGGCCATATTCTACTGTTCTGCCTTGTTTGCAATATGATCTTGGTAGCAGGATTTTCATGGTTAATTTAGATCCAAGGGTTGTTTTTATTTATTTTTTAATGAATGTGTGACCAAGCCATCTCCCCCTTCATCTGCTCTGTAGATTTATTTTGTATTGGGATACATCTGTTTTGGTACCTTAACTGTTCCAATCTGAGGACTATTGACATTTTCATTATGTGCAAGTTGAAGTACACGGCTGTATTAAGGGATTTTCAACTAGACAGGCTTGGGGGGGGGGGGGGGGTGGAACCACTCTTTGCAGAGATTTCTAGTAGATAATGCTCTTCAGTGTAGCAAAATGACAAAGAAAAAAAAAAAACAAAAAAAATTGGGAAATTTTGTCAGTGCAAGAGGGCAAAATCACAGCATTCTTGTAAAGAGAGCACAGGCTGGAGAACGAGGTACGTGTTATTAATATATATCAGTATCTAAATTCCAGAAGGAGATAGCCAAACACTATAATTAGCTCTGAAGCTAAAGGATGAGTAGCATAATAATAACTATTAGACTGAATAGGAATGCAATGAAAAAGAAGCTCGATTCACAAAGGAATACAGTGTTAATATTGAAATTTGGACAAGGTAAAATGGTGAGTTGTAGAAGAGAAGCATTTAATGACACTTCATCTGCGCAATCTTTTCAGGAGAGATAGGAAGAAACAATTATAACGTACAAGAATAGGGAGTGCTTTATCCATGTTTTGTGATATAGCCTATCAAATTGATCATTGCCTTCAGTTCTGTTTTCAGTGTAAATATAGACATGCTCTGCGTGGCACAATAACACACACATACATACGAAATTAGATCTGCCATTTTCCTGCAGCAGTAAGAAATGAACAGAGAGATGAATAGAGAGAACAGTGTTGGAACAGATAGATAACAAAATTCACAGATCTCTTTGCTTGTTTTCCAGATCTGACCTTGAAAGTCTGCTTATGTGTGATGTTCATTAAGTGCCTCCCTTCTATTCTATCTCCCTTCTGTGAATTTACACACTCTATTCAAATCTAAGGCTTAAAAAGCAGGGATAGAGAAAAGCAAAGGCTGTGGCTTTCTTTGCCCTCTTTAAAAGCCAGTTCGTGTTTAAACACAGCACAAACTGTAAGAGACTAAACAGGGTTCCTTGTATTCGTATTTACTCAGTGATCCCAGGTTTGTAATGAGAAGACCAAAATACACTTGTTTTGCAATCAAAGGTAGCATAATGAAAGTTGGCTTGTTGTCAACCTATTGATTAAAATAAGCCATTCTTAAACCCAAAGTAAGACTTTCACATAGGCATGAATGATTTCAGTGCATTGGCTCTACGAAAAAAAGGTCAGTGAAGCTGTACAAAAGGAGCGGGCAGAACTATGGAGCACAAGATGGAACTCGTGCTTTTCCATATAATGCTCTGCTAACATTCAATAGCTCAGGGTGCAAATCAGCAGCACATCAGTTTATATATGTATATATATACATATATATGGAAAAGGCCCCAGAAATTTCAGATTTTTTCCAAAATTTTAGGAAATGCCTCATCAGAGGCTCAATCGTACACATGTGTAAATAGCAAAATGAATTCAAATATGCAGCATGTTTGAGGATCTATCAAGAATTCACACTAAAACTGCACGTAAGATTGGCAAGGAGGACTACTAGTTAACATAGCTGTAGACAAAGCAATTAGCATCTCTATCATGTGGGTATTGATCCAGCTGATCCCCCTGCTAACAAACCTTCCAAAAAATGAGATAAGGAGGCACTTGTTAATAATGCTAGATGAAACAGACAACAGCAGAATAATCAATTAAATGGAATCATATGATGCCTACTTTGAGCATCAAGGAGTATGGAGATCAAATGAAAGAAAAAAAGGGATAATTTACAGTGGTGAAAACTCTAAGATGGTTTTTTGAAGTCAAAATTGATAACATAATCCCATGAAATGGGACCAATCAGCATCCTGGAGGGACGAGGTTCTGTCTGACTCATGAGAAATATTTTAAAATGGATCTTTAAAAACAAGTATGTTCTGTATCAACTGAGGTATGGCGTTGATGTCATCCGAAGCACAAGAGAAGTGATGCTATTGATGTGCAGAAGAACTGCACTCCTACAGCAACGGGTGCAGAAAAAGACTACTGGGGTGAATGGAGAGCACAAATCCCTGCAGGAGACACTTCACCACTTCGGCCCATTCAGCCTCACAAAGTAAAAACTGAGGGAAGTGTCCCTGTCTGCAGATACATCGTGTGAACAACAAGGAGGGGAAAAGGATCTGTAGGCTGAATGAAAAGGAAGAAAAAAGAACAACAGCAAAAAAATTAGCTAAGAATAAATTCAGCCTGAAATTAGATGGGGATCTCTACCCACTCCTGGAGAAAGGTTACAGAGCAAAGTCCCAAGAGGAGAAAAATTCTAATTAGTTTTAAAACAGTGCTTGATCACTTTGTGGGAGACACTGATGGCGCAGATATCTCCTGCAGCAGAGAACTGAACTCGTGACCCAGCAGATCCCTTTCACTCTGAGGAGTTTCTTGACATTAATGTGTATGAAAAAAAATCAAAACCTGATTCTTTTTCATGCTCTCAATGTTTCAGGTCTACTTTAATACTAATTTGAGTGCTCTCAGGGGTTTAATTCATATTTTCAACGCTTTGCATGTTTGGAGTTTTAAAAATGTTAAATTATTTAAAAGTACTAAAGCAACCAAAACCTAACTCTGCTGCAGCCATTGATTCCACACATACAGTTATGGCCCCTTTATCTGAATGTTATTTAATGAGTGTCCCTGAAGGGATTAGCATGTCAATGTGTGTATATTGATTTCCTAATCCAGTCCATCAAAGCTGTTATGATCTGGCGACAGCACAAGAAACAGGAGTTCAAAGTTCTTCACGCAGCTCCGACAGTATGTTCTCAAATCTCTTGATGTGAGAATTAGCTCAGTCCTGAAGTCCAATTAATCTGATGAGGCTGTCAACAAAGATGTCATTTCTAGTCACATTTTTGGGGATGTGGACACCTGTCTAAAATACAGAATGAGATCATCAGCTCATTAACATTTCCCACCAGATGGTAAAAAGCTGCATTTTATATCTTTTTGGAGTGCTCCACATTTTATGGCCAGACCTTTAAAACGCTCCATCTGAAGGGTGCACACCACGGGATAACTTTAGAAATAAAAATATCTGGGAGATACATATTTAGACACTGCCACCAAGATGCTAAGATGGGAACAGAAAGGGCTTACAATCTTCTCCAAATAAACTGGTACAGAAAAATAAATAAATAGAAGAACAAGTGCGTCTGCATGGAGCAGGAGGCTCAGCATCACACTGCGCAATAAGACAGAGCAGGAGCCAGCTTGGCAGCTCTCGTGCAGAAAAGGCACAAGCTGCTATTCCTCAGCAGAGATGTGGGGGTCTCAATCCTGTTACTACTGCGTTCAGCGGGAAAACTGTTCGATATTAGCGGAGGAAAATCAGATTCTAACAAGTTCCCAGCGGAGCAACAGCAGACCGTGTAAGCGCACGTCTGAGTTAGCGTTACCGCAGTCAGATGCAATAGGGTGGTTTTATCATCCAGCACCTAGAGAGGCTGCTGTGAAACAAACAAAGCAGATTTAAATGCTTTGTACGGAACACTCCTTTTCTCCCAACCGCTATCCGTCCAAATAAGCTGTTCTTACACCAACTTCATATTGCTTCTGCTGCTCAGATGTGTCACAGCACAAATTGGAACGCTTCCTATTTCTGATATTGTCTAATTCCCTGGGTCATTAGTTATGTAATCATAATCATTTTTCTGCTGGGCAGATTGGTGTTATCTATCTCATCTCCTTTTCCCATCTCACCTCTTTAGTAGCGCTGGAGCAGAGATGGAAACATCCCAGTCCCTGAGGGCACCATCTGGTACTACCCTGTATGGAGAGGGCTAAATGAATGACATACTGCATGGTACTTCCTGCTCATTACTTACTGATTCCTTATGTCGTTGGGGCTTTTAATTCATTCCATTACATGTTCCTTAGTTATTTTGTTCTCTTGATCCCATTTCCTTTCTCCCCATACCTAAGGGCTCCATAGAGCAGGTAAAAAACCAACAACCGTAAGAATGTGAAGTACTGGAGGGTTTGTTGGACTGAGAGCATTGCTGTGAACATGAATACAAAGGAGATGGTATGGAATCAGTGTTTAACTGTATGCAAGAAACAACATACGAAATACTCAGCCATGGCAGGGAAAGAATATCAACGTATGTACATATGCAGCACAAGGCACTGCCCGTGGATGAATGGTTGTACTGTGATTATCATTATGAGATGAATCTTTTATATGTAAGTAGTACCAAGTCTAAAAGCTATTGTCTCCTCTGCAAAAGGAAGCAACACCCAGCCTGTACCAACACAGAAACAATTACCAAATGCTTCTGAAGTTTCCATCAGCACTGGTGTTCCAGCCTTTGTCTGCCTGCACAGTGCTGAGGAGCACTGCCCTTGGATAACAGCAGCCTGGCATTTGCATTTGTCACCACTTCATGCTCATCCCCATAAAACAGATTGTTATTTTTTATTGTACTGCGTAGCGCCATAAATATAGATGGCCTCTTAAAGCCAAATTTCACTCTTGCTAAGTAATTGTCAATTACATTTGGTATTAATTATTCCTAACAGCCTGAGCTCATGCCCTGTTTCCAGGGCTGGGCTGCACCCCACAGCCCCACACTCATCATCTGGGGGATCTTCAGCTGCTGCCATGCCGTAGGCAGCCCTGCATCTGCCAGGGCCTGCAAATCCCCTCTGAGAGCAAGGACAAATGGAGCCTCAGGTGTTTTCCCTTCTGATGTGGAATCTGGCAAGCTGGGGGTTATGTCTAATGGGTGGCTCTAGCCCAGCCCCATGGATGGATGCACTGCATTCCTCTACAGCCCTCCCTGCAGCCCACCAACAATCCCAGTGCACGGATGCAGCTTTGCAGCACTGCACAGCAGCTCGGTGCCCACCTGGGCTCATTGGGCAGTGAGGGTGCAAGCAGGAGGACAAAGCAATGCTGCTGATGGTGATGCAGGGAGATGAGGACAGAGAGTGGCTGCTCTGCTTGGGCTTGAAACGAACGCCTGCATTTGTCCAAATTTGCTTATCCGATTTACCATTTGCACTTGTCACAGCACTGAGATGCATTGCACACAAACAGAGGTCACGGATACGTGCCATCCATCAGTCACCTCCCAGCGACATGAGAGAAAACGTTAAACAGTGCCACAGATCCATGAAATCCGAGGGAATAATGTCAGCTCCCTGAGATGGGGGGCTGTGTTTTCCACATATCAGAGAGATGGCAAAACAACGCAGGACAAAATTCATAACAAACAAAATTAAAACAGACCCTCAGTTAGGAGCCTGCAGCACGCATTCTTGAGATGCCTCTCAGCCATTCATTCCTCTTTACATCCATCTGAACGTTTTTTTTTTCCCCTTTGCCTTTTGTTTTCATTTCAGCTTTCCAAGCCTCTGTGCCACTCCAGAAGCCTTCTCCCCTCCCAGACCCACTCACTGCCTCTGCAGACCCTTTCTCCTGGGCTGATTATTTGCTTTTTTGGCATTTGTGGTCTTTCTAAGTTCTGTTTTTCTTCTAAAACCTTTCCCCCTTCCCCGGACCAATTCCCTTTTTCATTAAGCTAGACTTTTTTCTTTTTTTTCTTTCTTTTTAATGTCACCCTTAAAAAGAGCATTTTATTCTGGCCAAACTAAGAGGCTTGCCATGTTCTCATTTACAAATGTCACTGCAGCACGGCTGAAATCCTGCTCCAGCCCTGAATGCTGCACTGACACAGAACAAAAGCCGTGCAGTGCCTCAGACACCGCCGCCTTGTTCCCCATCGTTCCTCCTCCCTGCTTGCTTAATAGTAACAGCTTGCAATGACATTTCAGCAAAAGCCACGTTCTTTGCAGCTCCTCCCCCTGCTTACAGCAGAAATTAATAGTAATAGTCCATTGAAGAGAAGCCTTGAAAGATTGGCACTAAACAAGAGAAAAGGCAATAGGCAGCCCTGCATTCCTGCCTGGCTTCTTTCTCTCTATCCCACTCTGTGATTTTTTTCTCACCCTTCCATGCAGCACATCAGCGGCAGCAGAGCTCAGCATGCACAAGAATTAGTCTCTTCATAGACCTGAAAGAATCAGAGGTAATGGGTGCACCCACAGAACTAACAGCAAAAAGTGATGCAAAGAAATCCACGATTTAACGTGCAAGAAACCATCAGCTGTGCCCCAACTCAAGGACTCCATCCTTTGCTAGCAACCACCTCCTGCTGGCATTGGTCCCCACAGGTCACCTGCAGCTCCTGGCTGCAGCTGAAAGAAGGTGGAATAAATTTAAAGGGCTCTTGGTGGCCTAACCCACTTTGGTTACTTGCATGTGTAAGATTAAAAAAGAATACAACATTAAATCTTACATAATTAATGGATATTTTGAAAACTCACTTAAAAAGTTGTGTTTGTTTTCCCTAGGTTGCCTGTGGAGATGAATTCAATAGCAGATACCCCATCAACAGGCAGATAAACACCAAGAAGGTGGAGGAAAGCAGAGGGACCACTGTGCTCCGGTTCACCCGAGTCCAGCGCACAAGGACAAAAGCAGCACAGGCTGCTGGCACCGGCTGCATGGGGATATCAGGAAGTCCCTGATGGGTGAGAGCCTCCCAGCCCTGATCCAGCAGCGAGGGAAGACAGTGGAAAGCCTCCCACCGACTGCTGGCATCTGTGTTGGCCCTACACAAACCAGCCCCAAGTCGCCAAGGGTTGCGTAACGTTGGGTGGCTTCAAAGGGGATTTCAGAGCATTACTGCTGCTTGCTCCAGCAATTACTCGATTTTCCCTGTGAAAAATCAAAGAGCAGGGATTGAACGCCTAACACACAGCCTGGTGGGCTGAAGGTTGGACTGGTGGGTTAACAACACCAGGAGGATGGCTACAGGGCTGATATCGAGCTGGTGGCTTAACACCTGAGCTGCCAGCACAGCCATCAGCTGTAATTAATCTCACAGAATCGTTAAGGTTGAAAAAAACCTCTAAGATCATCCAGTCCAACCATCCATCTACCATCATCCACCACTTTACACAATTCCCAAGAAACCAAAATGAAGAACAATTACACAAACGAAAAAGCCAAACCGGTTTGTGTGGATTAGACTGTAACAAGGCTTAAGTCCAGTGTCAAATCCAAAGCTCCTACCCACCCCCAAAGCCAAATTTGCCCTGATTTAGCTGACAGCATTGCTCATTCAGGAGCAATGGGGCTGTGGACACAATAACTTTCTGTTATGCATTTAGAGTTTTGATTGCTTTAGTTTATGAAACAGCACAACAATAAACAGAGGTTTAAATGACCATAATTAAATGCCATATGTATGAAAGAGCTGCAGTGATTTATCACCCCAAAGCCACTAAGTGCTTGATCACTTCATCAGATCATTAATCTGTTCTCCAGAAATATGCTTGCCACGTATATAGTCAATTATAAGCAATTTGAATGACTGGACACCAGTATATATTCACCCAATTAGATCAATACTGGCATAATTCAGTTTATACATTCCATCAGCCATTTAGTGAAGTGTTAAGACAACAATTTTCTCTTTATTAAGGCAAATGAATTAATTCTTTAGTGCGCACAGAGTTCACATAGAAGGACCAACTTGAAATAGAAATGGCTTCATGTTGACTGCTGACACGTTTTCCTCAACTTCTATCATTTTCCAATGTTAAGACAAACGCAGCCTATTTCTCATTTCTTCTCTGCTTTAAAACAGATATTTCCTGGCCACAGTGGCTTGGATTGTTGTTCCACCGCTGTTCCACAGCCTCTCCCTTGCTTTCCTTTTTTGACAAGAGTTTGTGTCACGGTGCCTGCAGACATCTCTACTATACCCAAAGAATTTTTGGTAAAAACACAGCGCTAAAAATACGCCTGGACACTTTGGAGAATGTCAAAACAACCCAACGTGTTAAGCAGAAGGAAACATCCTCAGCAAACAGCCGCCTGCAATCTAAATTAAGAAGCAAAATAAATGACTTGTCTTAGTTTTTATTTTCTTTCTGTAAAAACTGCCTTCCTGTACAGACTCATGTAAAAACTGCACTTCTTGCCAGCTCCCCAGCTCCATTCTCTCAACCAAAGCAGATGTTGCAGGAAGTTGGGCACACTGCAGATCAGGCCTTCCCATTCTCTCTTCTCCTTTTAAATCCCATATGCCTGATATTTCTTCATAACAATTTAAGATGGTAGAACTTTGGAGTACTTTGTTCATTAGAAACACCTGCTGAGAGAGGAATCAAACCAAGTGGTTGAGGGCCTTCCATGAAGTCAATTATCTTTTCAAGGTGACTTAGACAAGAAGTCCTCCCTCAGCCCAGGGTCCTTAATTTACCAACACTGGCACCCCACATAACAAGATCATTCATCCTAATTAGCAACCCTCCAAATACCCAGTCTAATGCATCCTCTCATTGTTTCACTTGGAATAGCAAACACCTTCAGCTCAATGCATTGAGCTGAGTCAGCTGCAAATTTCCCCTCATCATTTAGCTTCAGCACATCCAGTCCATTCCCAAGGGGTTCTTTTACTTGCCAGCTTGCCTGGATCTCTTTAAGATGCCCCTAATGCTGCTTGCTTTGCTGTCTTCCACTTTACAAGAAAGTATCTACTCCACTAGTACAAGCAAACTAGTCATCCCAACCTCATTCAAATGCTTTGTGACCCATTTAACAAATGCAGTTGGAACCACAATGAACGTTTTAAGGAAACAGGAAAACATGGTCACTCGTAAAATAAAATGGGAATATCATAGTACTACTTGCCTATGTAGTTTTCATACAAATATGATTTATATAATATTTAAATATTTCCAAAATGCTCAGTTGCATGGAAGTCATTGCCTGTTTTCAATACCTAGACAACACTGCCTTTTGGCTCTTGGCAAAGAAGATAAATTAATTACCTGCTTAGTATTCTGGGTTTGTTTAAGTAAAACGAGCAGCCAACTTTGCAGTGGGCCAAAATTCAAACAGAAACTCAATTCATGCAAAAGAGCTCAGCCTCACTTTTCAGCCTTAAAACTTGGATCCACACCACGCTGCCTCAACAGCTTCTGCCAGCCAAGGGGTGAGAGCTGCACAATGCAAAGCAAACATCCTCGGCAGCAGCAAAAGAGTGTTTGCCATGATTCACTGCGCTGTGAAGTGCGCTGAAACCTGCCTTACAACATCTGAAATGGTCTCTTATATTAAAGCACCCAGCTTCCTATGTTCTTCCTGAAATAGGTTGTAAGCACTATGTGCCAAAGACCTGTTTACCAGCAGTATGGAAACAGATGAGTCTCATGACAGAGCAGGAAAATCCCAGGAGAAAGCTTCAAGAGACACTTACATTCTCAGAATCTCCCCCATCCTACACTAAATTCTATCTTACTGAAGATTTTTGTATAGATTGAAGTATCGTTAATTCATTTCATGAATACATTCCTCTGTCCTACACCCAGGGTGTGGCACAAGGAATCTGTGTGATATTTTATGGTTCCAATTTTGCATCGTTTCCAAAGAACAGCTGAGGGTCAGTTTGAGCCTCCAGTGGCCATAGGGAGCTTGGGACTGGCTGGAAGTCATTGAACTTTCACCAGTTCAAGGTGCCCAGAGGAAAGTTACGTTGTAGATGCAGGAGCCTGCCTGAAATTTTGCATAGTGAGGTACTTTACATAACGAGATTCTCTGACTGAAGTAGGTAACAGAACATTTGTGAACTCATACTGGTTTCCATGAATATTTGTTCTGATTTTTGTTCCAAAAGGTGAAAATATTGGTGGCCAGGAAGGAATTGGGCACTGTGGGAAAAAGAATGAGTTAGAAAAGCTGATTTGGAACCTCAAACAATTCATTCATGTTATACTTGGAAATCACTTTTAATGGAACTAAAATGTAAAACACATAATACCTTAATTGTAACATTTAATTACCCATCTTAATTAACTTGAATAATGAAGTAATCCTATTCCTATTTAAATACAGCGTTTTGCATACTGAAATACGTAACACAATTAAAAAGGCTGCATGAACCTCAGAGATGCAGAAATTAATTCTGAAGCCTGCTTTGATAGACGATGGGCTGCAATTCAAATGTATTGATTAGATTTGGTTTCTATACAGTGAAATTACAAAAGAATTTTCACATCATGCGAGGATGCAGAGAAATGAAAAATAATTGTCTTCTTCACTCCTCTCATCATTATTAGGAGATGTTCTGAGCCAGTTTCTTGCGGTTATCACTTCAGTCACACTGGCATTTGTTGCTGTGGCAATGCAAAACACAATATAATGAGAGGATTATAGCAGTTGCAAACACCCAGATGAGCCACGGTGGATAATCGAGAGGAAAACAGGCAGTCTCCAAACCTGCATACCTGAAGTCAGATTGCAAAAGCCTGTGTACGGGTGCCAAACTCAGAGCCACCTGATTACTGAAGGCATTAAGCATTCAGAGGTTGTATTTAAAGCAGCAGGATTTTCAGCAGCAGTTACTGCATCAGTCTAACTCTCTGTGTAGCTGCCAGCATATGGAGAAGGCAAGCCTGCTTTCTGGGTGTCTGCTTTGTACGGGCAGAGACAAGCTGGAAGGGACTGTCTCCATTAGCTCCCATGGCTACGTCCTAAACAGTCAGATTGCATCATCAGGCACCCAGACAATACCCAACATAACCAGTGTTGCCATCAAAGTTGCTAAGAAACCTCATCCAATCTATAATTATGTCGATGGAAGTCAAATACCAGCAGATATCGCTCCCTAAGTGAGACGCCCAGGAAAGCTGAAGAAAATGTCATTATTGTGTTATGTCATTAGAGAGCATTATGTCACGTAGAGATAGACAAGTTCCCTCAGTGAGATTTCCCATAAGGCATTTTCCCAAATCAGATTATTTGTCTCCCTTTATTGATTGTTAGCTGTAGCAGGCTGGAAAATCAGCTTTTGACAAGGTGCAACTGGAGAGAGTTGAGGGTCTGACGTGCTACATCAGGCCTTTAGGAGAGGTCTTGGAGACTCACGGACCTATGGGCCATGGATGAAACACATGGATTCAAATGTTAAGGACCTTCCTTGCTGAATACATAAAATCTTTCAGATACTGAGGCTTATCAAAGCAAACAAACCTTCAAATTAATTCCTTCTTCCTTCTTGCTTTCCCATGTCCAAGCTCTTTTTGAGGCATTTCTCAGGAAAACCACAACTGTCCGAATTAATCTCCCCCATCCATCAGCAGGAGTTTCGCCACTGCTTTTCATTATATAAAAGCAAAACCAACCACAAACATCTCACAAAACAAACCAACAGGGCTTCACTCAAACCCAGTTGTGCTGAGCTCCACCTGCCAATTCAAACGGCTGGCTTTTATTTCTCATTACGATCATTGGAAAATCACAGCAAAGCTCAGTCAAAGAAATGTGGTTATAAAAGCATACGATATTTTCTCTTGGCAGCTCACCACCTGTTTTCTTTATCTCTCTGTTTTCATCATCTCTGTCCTTTTGTGCATGTGTTTGATGTTCTGCTACACAACACCTACAAAACCAGAAAAGAATGGCTTTGCTCTCAGATACATAATACAGAAATGAATAAGTAGCAATTTCTTTTTTCCCCAAATATTTGCCTAACATTTTGCTCTCTTCCAGCACAATGGGGCACATCCTCAGATAGAAAGAAGTGATCTCATATGAATAAGTTCATCACAAAAGTGGCGATTCCTAGCTGCAGGCACAGCCACCTGTGATTTAAAGAGGAAATATTAGTATATATCCATACATATGATATCACTGTCAATAAATGAACTTCTTCTTCCAAAATATTCTGTGCATTAATCCCTCTGTGATGCCTCAGCTGTACGTGGTGAAGTTCCCCTGTGTTATTAAGATGAAGCAGCAGCATCTTAAGAGAAGACTGAAGCCTCAGAAGATACTGCAGCCCTGCATTTAATCAGATTTAGTACTTTGCAGCCTCAAGGGACATAAAATCAAGTTTGGACCTGATGATCTTTCAAAGGTCTCTTCCAATGAGGGCCATCCAATGATTCCATGAAAATATTCTGCACTATTAACAGGATTCCATATAAATGAACTTCTAGCTCCTCTTTCTCTCATTAAAAGAGGAAAAAAGTTTTGCTGCAGTTGATTTGAACGTAAAAGCAGCAGCACAGCAAAGAAGTGCAGTGCTCATTTCTGGTGCATGTTGCCTTCTGCAGAAGGCACAGAATACTGTTCTTTTAATAATACAATCATTAGAAAAATGTAGTTTGTATAAATATAGAACCTAAATTTTTCCACGCACAAAAAACCTGAACCTTTTTGATGGCTGCCAAATGATGGACTTTTAACAGGAGCACGTCCTCACAAGCATAGAAAATGCTGCAATTTTGCCTTCAGCTTTGCTTTAAAGTGCTGTGGTTCACCCACCTCTGCAGCATCCTCTGCCAGGCCCAGAAGTGGATGAAGAGATTCCCTGCATCTGACTTTTGTCCATTGCCACAAGGTTGAACAGCTGGAACCATTTCACAGTGCCATGGCCACCAAGCACATGGTGTTTTCTGATGATAGCAGAGATGGAAAGGCTACTTGGATCACACCATATTGTTCAGGATTTCCATCCCAAGGATGGGAGGAGAATGCTCTTGCACCAGGAACATCTCTGGAGCAGAGAAAGAGGCTTAATTCAAACTGTGGAGCTCAGTACTGTGCTCACAGCGTATGGTAACAGAGATAAGAGCAGTTCCAAGCAGTTCAGCCTCAAGTTCTTAGCCAGAAGAGAGATATAGGCTTACAAAAAGCCTGAAAGTGGACTTGTGCTGCAGTCCTGCTCAGTCCCCAGAGCCACAAGCAAGGCTGGGCTCAGCCTGCATTTGGTGTAAGTAATCTATCCATAAACAAACAGAACAACAACAAAAACACCCCTGAAAAGTCAATCTCAGCAAGATCAACTTGATCACTCCAATAATCGGGCAGCCCAGGTGAGGTATTGCTGCACCACGTCCATTTGGCACATACTGCCCACAGCCATTCACATTTGACTGCTTTCTGCCGGCACTTCTCTGCTTAAAGCAGATTCTCCGGGATTTGCTTCCCACCCTGCTCGGCTGCAAGGATCTTTGGAAGGAGCTTCGTTGCAGGGATTTCTCAGAGCATCCCATCTCTCATCAGACAGAAACGACGGTGTTAGGAATTACAGCTCCTTCACTCCCCCATCTTGCCGCGTTACATCACCATTTAAACAGACGAGTTATGTTACATTTCTGTGGAGAATTGCTTATCAGCAATAAACCCCGTCGCGATGCCTGAGAAACCTTTGAGCTCCGTTGTTTTCTACTGACCGAACCTCTCCGCCCGCGCTGAGCGATCCGCAGTTGCGGAGCGCCCTCTTGCGGTGCGGAGGGAGAACGGCTGCGGGGCGGCGCCACGCACAGCTGTGAGGAGCGGAGCCCCGTCCTGCCACCGACCTCAACTCCTGCCGGCATTCCATCCCTGCGTTAATTGAGAAATGCAACTTGAGATCACAGCCGTCCCAGCAGTGCAAATCATGAGCAAGATCCGGCTCTCCTCTATATTAGATTTGGGAAAGTAAATGTTATGTTTTACCACTTCTGTGCTTTCTGAGCTAGACAAACAGCTATTAAATCTCTCCTGATTCTATTTCCTATTCTATATGGCAACATCTAACAGCACAGCAGCACCTAGCAGTCCCATCGCACCAGACTGTACACACAAAGACCTGAAAGCATTTATATGTTAGTTTGAAATAAATTGAGGGAACATTCAAGTAAAAAATATGATAGGGACTTGAAATACGAGGATGCTTTATGAAACAAGAAAGCACTAGATGTTGTTAGCACAGGAATAGGGACTGCTGGTCTGCATGAAGCTGACTCTCCTTCACTAACAACCCTGCCTGCCTCTGCTGGGGAACTTTCCTCAGTGTTGAGGAGAATCCTAAGCTGTTGGGTTTGTGGTTTCCATTGGCAACGATATACTTTTATACCAGCCCAGGATTGAGGGCAAGGCTAGAGTTAGGAGGGCTGCAAAAGGCAGAGGTTGCAGATGCAGGATTTTATGCATCCTATGGAAGCCATGAGGGCTGAGATGAGTAGCTATGAAGTAATCTGCCTTTGTGGTACAAAACATATCCCCAGAAGGATGGGAGCCTCATGGCTACATTGGGGCAGCACTGCAGGTGGAGGAGGAGCTGTGATGGGAACACAGCACAGCACCCAGCATTTCCCAGCAGCTCAGCTGGGGTGGGAACAGGCACATCTCTGATAAAATGCTATAAAAACATAAGTTTTCTTTCATTCTAGTCCAACTCCAGCCCTGTGTTTTCTGGAGGCACTCTGCCCTACAACACTGTCACAGCTAGCACCTCTCTTCTATTTCACACCCTTTGAAACGTGGTGGGAATGACCCAAAGTTACACCATAACCCATCAGCTATAATCAGGACACATTAAAAGCAGGAATTACCACTTTTGTGCTATAGAAACATAGCGGTGGCTCATACCATTTTATTATTATTGTTATCTGTTCCCTTTGTTCTGCTTCCTACAGGAGGATGCCTGTGCACAGTGCCCATGGGCTCACCCACCCTTCAGGCCCAGCAATGCAGACACAGCCTCGTCTGAGACAACTTTTGACAGACCAGAAATCACTGGGTTTTAAGGCAGTTTATGAATCTGTGAAGTGCATGAAAAAACAAACAATTCACAGAACACATGTCTTGAGATATGAATAATTCAGATATCTCTCACTGCTTCAGAGAATGATTTTTCCCCGTCTGAAGTTCCAGCCCGTTTGTGTTAGCATTCAAAATATACTGCTTGTGAAAAATGTTTTATAACCTGCTCACAAGGTCAGCATAATCAATAAGTCGTTGATAAGAATTCATTAATTAACCTGTGCTATATTCTGTTGACTTCCCTGTTATTTCTGGGAGGCAGTGGGGGGGAAATGCTTTCTTCCAATGACAGAGCATCATGTGAGCATCATATTCTATAATTACGGCTGCTGCATGTGACTGATTTTAGTACTGTTGACTTCAAGATTATAATTACCAGGTTTCTTTATGGATGAGTCAGTCATCTAGCCGAGTGATTTAATTTGATTGATCGCCATGCTGTAACATTTGCAAATCAAGCTCTGTAGGGCAGACATTTTCTAGTTATACCCACATATCTGTGGTACTTCTAGGGCACATATTTTGTTAAAATCCCCACAATGGCAGTATTTGTGTATACATCCAAAGAACCTATAGAAGCCATCAGTTAAGTTGTTGGGGGTGGGGACAGAAGGGGGAAAATAGAGATGTAGTGCTGTACCTGATTTTTTTTTAATCAAAATCCACTTTTTAGGTCAGTGATAATTTCCTTGTTCTCTCAAATCCATGAACTTCAACACTATAGAAAAGTGCAAGAAAAAGAAAGACTTTGCTCTTCAAAACTGTTACTCCACTTGACTCACCATGCAAAGGGCAGAGGCAAACTATTTGCTACCTGGGGGCAGAGGGAAAACCCCACAGGATGCACAGGGCTCGTCTGGGTCCTGGTTCACAACAAAGCAAAGCAGGAAGAACGTACTTAATGAGCAGCCCCAGAGAGCCTCAGCCCAGCACTGAGGAATATACATTGCAAATGTTCCTTATGGCTGGGTCAAAACTTGGCTGCAACAGCAACACTGCACAGGTCCGAGTCAGCACAAAGTGACAGCCTTGAAATATAGCTCACAAAACTGATGGCATCATTTTATTAGAGCAATTGCTTTTGTATACTTACAGAGCTTGTTTTCTCTATGACAAGGAAACGCTTGAATGACTGATTTTGTCATGTTTTTCCTTTTTCCCCAGTTTCTACACATAAATTTACAATCTGCTGCACCTTTTCACTACCCTTTCTGTGTACGATTTAGCTGTGGTCATCTTTGTTACAGTGTACATTTGCTTTTCAATGAGGCTTATTTTCCTTTTGCTGCAACACTGGCCAAAGAGTAAAATAAATTAAAAGAATCTGTTACTATTTAGTATAGGTACAGTAAGGGGCACAGAACAGTAAAGTGCTGAACGAGCCTTGTCAGCCATATGCAGTGAGAATAAGTTACAGGTTTTCTTAGGTTTTCTTTACATGAAAAAGTGCTGTTAAGCCTCCAAAAGGTCTCTCATGTATACATCCCATGTGTTTATTGCAGGTACACATTATACCTTATCTGCACTATCACTGGTCTCTGCCTAACTTAGCATGACCCTCTCAACCAACCACTGTTCATCTCAACAGCTCACTGTATCAAACTGAAGAGCAAGAAAGATTTAAATTCAGTTTTCTTGCCATCTCTAGACCTGGTCAAAGTCTTTCAGAATACCAACCCCAGAATTTTGACCCCAGTCAAGAGTTACACTTGTATGGAAAAAGTTAATGAAAAATAATGGCATTGGTTACATTCATTTTCTGAAGAGAAGCTGGTTTATATCTTTGGTATATTCTCACAGGTAAAGCTCCCAGTGAACACTACACTGGCTGGCTAAATTTACAGAGTCATCACTCTGAACCATATATGAGCTGCAGCTAAATAATTCACTAAGTGTGAGGGCTGCTTGGAAAGTCAATGTGATGAAAAACTCGGGAATGGTGGGATGAATCAGTGATGGGTTTTTTAAGAAGTGCAGCACACTTGAAATCTCCTGTGTTCTGCAAGCTTTTGTCAGGCATACCATCAATAACTCGTGACTGTGCAATCATGAGCACTGCTTCCATAATCAAAGTGATCAGGGAAAGTCCTCAGTGTCAGAGCTAGTTGTAGGGCAGGCAAAATTAGAACCTGTCTCTAAGAAGCAGCAAGAAATTTGCTACTCAGCCCATAAAAGTTGAAGTTTCATCTTCAGGTCACCCCATTGCTGGCATCTGGTGGCACTGAGCCCAGCAAAGAGCACAGCAGAGCCACCCAAGGGCTGCAGAAGACCAGGAACATTGGTTTGGCTGGAGACGTGAGGAAAGAGGGCTGATGAGAACAGTTTCTGTTCCTCCATACCACAGAAAGTCAAGCAGAAAATTAAACATTCAAGTGGCGTTGATAACCTGACTTGGAGATGATGGTACATTCTGTCCAATTACTGTGATTAGAGAGAATTAGAGAGAAATTACCCTGTACAAGACTGTTATTTGTAAAGGTACAAATAACAAGATAGTAATTTTTATTGCAAAAGTTAAGTAGCACTGATGTTCCGCCCATCATTATTACATTCCTCACTATTATCTAAAGGCAGATTTGAAATAATTAATGAGTGCACACACTTCACTGAGTAGATTACACTCACTTATAACTTGAAAAACAAAACAATATAATGACTTCTGCTGCAACCTGAAATTTAAAAAAATAATAATTAAATTCTGACTACCTGAAATATACAAAGACTTGAGTAACATCACGATTACGTGAGCTGAAAATAAAGAAGAGAGATGAATTGCTTCATCAAGTTTTAAGTTATGAAAGATAATTATTTTTAGTATCTGCCTCTGTTCACTTGATAATAATAACAAAAATACAGGGAAATACTGCTACCAAAACACAACCCCAGCACCGAGCTTGCTACTCTTTTGACTTTCTAGATGCACTGATATGAATGTAGAAATTTTACTGCTGATAGAATCTTGTGGTCCCTCTGTGAGCATTTCTTCCAGCATCCTTTCAAGGAGAACTTAGCTAAAGAATTCCCATCATAATTCAAACCAAAACCAACAGCAGCCCAATAGAGAAATAATTGTAAAGATATTTAAATACCTATTGCTTTCTGGCCTAGAAGGGTAGGCACAGTGACACGAATGCCTTGAGGAATCATTTATATGTCCACATATGGAGCATGTGGCCAGGAAACCATGCTATCCCTTCTGCATTTGACTCTGTGTGCTCTGAAGCATATATGATGGAGATCAAGATTAAAAGTTAAATTGCTTGGCAGCATTGAAACAGATATAATTACCGGCTGATTATAGCATCAGCATCTGAGAAAAAAAAATAAGGCACATAAACAGTCTTGTCCTGGACAACACTCACAATTATCACCCAATTACGGAAGCACTGTGCTCTCAAGATCTTTAAAATACCTCCATAGAAAGCACATCTCTCCACCTCTCATTAAAGCCTTTTGCTCAATTACAGCAACGTTGTCCCTGCTGTAACAGAGATGTCTTCTTCATTTTCCACCTCTCATAGTGAATTGTAACAGGAGAAAATGGCCTGCAGTCAATTAGAGACTCTGTGCTTTTCAGGAATAGAGTCTAAGTTTCACTATTCAAATTCACTGGAGAATGAATAAAGCTAGGGGTCATGAAATTAATGTGAGGCAAAACTCAGTATGATTACACTTGCAGACATTTTTCACCTAAAAGGAGCCATTAATGCACAGTACAAGACAAGTTATCAAGGAGAACTCAAAACAAGTTGGATTCCATCTTTACATATCATAAAAAAGACAAAAAAAGAAGAGCATGGTTTGAATTTAATCAGCAAAGGAAGATAAGGCGATAAATCCTTGGTCCTGGGTAAGATCCACAGGCAAGGAACGCTGCCCACACAGCACAACTGCAGCAAAGTAAAACTCACACTCCCAACAGCTGTGCAGGGCACAGGCAGAAGGGCAATTGGTCACCATGCAGACACACAAGAAGGGGTTCATAACTCTCAGATTCTGGCTTCATTGCTGCACAGAAGCGAAGCTTGCTCTTTTTCATCTGACTTTGTAGGCAAAGAGACTCTCTCATGAGCAATGAACACTACAAATCTAAGACAGACACTCTTCTCCTTCCTCCCGTTATAAAGAGGGGGTTATAATGAACCTATGTGAGCTTGTCATGTAATCATAAACAGCTAAGAGGTAAAGAAACTCCCACTACCAGACACTTTGTTATCGAAGCTGTTGCCCTGGCTTTTTGAGGAGTAACACACCTGTGGAGATGGAACTGTCAAACCCATTTAGCAGCCAGCTGAAAGCAATATGGCTTGAAAGATTAAGAGTAAAGAATGGATCCATTGATTTTTTATGGGATGGATTGAGGCAAAGGGAAGGACACCAACATGCCTACTTCCAATCTGATTAGAATAAACCTACTCCTAGACAGTGGAAACTCATCACTAGGCACTGAGCTAAACTAACAGGCAAGCAGCAATATAACACAGACTTTTAAAACCCTGAACGGCAGGAATCCACTGCAGGAGATATTGATCCTGTCTTGTCACAGCAGGGAAGGAGCTGATGAACACCTCACCACTGCTTTGCATCCTTCTCTGGGGTGGGTGCTCTAAACCAGCACTCCTGAATCCCCTCCCTGAGTGCAGCACCCACAGCCCTTCCCAAATGCTCATAGTGCTCATCAATGCCAGACAGTTCTGCACTATCGTGAGGTTCGAGGATATTTCAGGGAGTATTTTCTCTTAAAAAAAAATTACATCCCTTTTCTTCCAACAAATTCAATATTCACAGCAACACTTTGCTAGAAGTGACCTCGGTGTTGCAGGGATATTTTCACCCTGTTTTTACATATCCCTTTGGACTGTAGGCAGTCCAAAACGATCAGTTCTGGTATTAAATATGAGAGGAAGTGAAGTGTTTGCTTCCAAGTTGCATACATGTGTGCCATAAAAAATACAAAGCTCTGACAGCTTGACTATAAAGAAAAATTTACATTATGCAGCCGTGGAGCCATGCATGGTCCAACGTCTATTAAGAGAACTCATCAAAAATATAGATATAAAACATATACCTTACTTTTGTCTCAGTACACTGTAAGATTTTTATCTCCTATCCATAAATAATGGAAGAATCAGCACATTTGACTGTGCACAATAACAAATTCCATCCTCCTGGTAATTGTAAACACACTGAAGCTTGTTATTGACCTTGTATAGAATACTGACACGGGCAAAAAAAGGAAAAAAAAAAAAACAAAAAGTTTTTTTCTCACTCCACAACCATTACATCCATTGCAAACCAAGAACTAAAACACAGCTGAATTTATAACCTGTGATGTGGAAGAAATGAACGATCATAAAAAAACGAGCCGAAAATTAAAGTGCGCAGCAAATCTAAAATCTAAATTTCATACAGTAAAGGTGTATCCATCCACTTAATGACAATTTACATGCATATTTTACTTGATTTAATCGGTCTTAGTTTTAAATCTTAAAATACTGGTCACTGTAATGAAACAGAATTTATTATCAATCTGTACAAATAGCACTGCTGATTTTCATAAGTAATCCATTTATATACTTCTGGACGTTTGAATGGCTAAATTCATTAGGCACTCAGCTCTCCCTGACTGCTTGCCTACCTCCTTTATGTCCCTTTGAAATTCCCTACGTTAATGCAACACTGCCAGTACAAAATAAATTATTCATCTGATTTAGTAAGTACATTTCCTGAAAGGTTCTCCAACTTGGACGAATGTTGGAAAATATATTTTTCTGTAACGATAATACAGCCATAACGTTTTGACATAAAGTATCCTTTCCCACATTATCAGATCTCAAGGACCGTAAAGGATTGCACTTATGTACTCTATTCAAAATGTTCTGAATGAAACAATTCTTCCAGCCTGACTCTAAAAGGTATCAAAGTGCTATAACAGATCCAAGGATGCATCAGTTTAAAAGGACCACAAAACTTTGTGTACAGAAATACTGTGTTTGATGGGCCATAAGGGGTAAATTGAGGGGTATGAACCATCATAGATCATAATAGGAGACACACAGCTTTCACTGACAGCAGATGCATGTGAGGCACATTTTAGTGTCTATTACAACACTTTCTCTTTCACACTCATAACTTTCTAGAGAAATTTTCCATGCCTGGTGCTGCTGCAAAGGCAAATCCATTTATGAGAGATCCATATCAAAATCTATTAATCCATTGACAATACAGTTCTGAGGATGTCAGTGAGGTAATATATGTACACACCTATTCACTTCCTCACATATCCCTTTTTCCTACACAAAGCCAAACACTTTTAGAAATGAAGATAAGTTGCCCCGTGGCTCTCTTTACTTTGTTCGAGTTCCTCCCTATGCCTCTTCACTCCTCTCCAAGCACAAGGAGATCATCTGGCTTGAGATTTCTTTTACTCCCTCTCCTTTTTTTTCTTTTTCAACAATTACAACTTGGATTTCACAGGATTTCACTTTGAAGTGGATTTCCCTGGCACCAGAGATCTTCAAGGGGGAATAAACGAGAGCATGTCTATTTCTTCCTATCACCGCTCAAGACATGGGTGTGCTGGTGCTGAGTGAACTACTGCAAGCACCGTGAGCTGGGCACAACGTGCTTAATATTGAAGGTTGGGTGGCCAATGCTGCTGCAGTGAGCTGCAGTGAGGCAGGAGGACAGGTGTGCATGGCCCTGAGTTGAAGGGCTGCTAATTGTAGGGCTGGACTTAAAGCAAGGGAAAGAAATAATCAACATCAACAACGCGTTGCAAGGAGCGTGTTCCGAGGGTCCTTATGCTATAACTCCATAATAACCACTGCCCCTTGCACATGGATCTTTCTTCAGCTCTACACGCTGTTTCAAACTCCCAGCAACATCAAAAGCCAACTGCAGTATATTACAGCTGAAAAATTAAACCTTATACGTTTATTTCCATAGACAGGTTTGCACTGAAAATAAATGTGCTGTTTGTAATACTCATATTTTCAAGAGTCATTCAACAACTGTAATGTAATTTTATATTCGCGGCTCGGCTTTAATAAAGTCTAAAGCATACTTCAAATTTACACACAGGTTGGCTGACCCATAAGGCTGAGATGCAGAAGTCTTTATAGGAAGCCAGAAAAAATGAGACATCATGGGTCTGGCAGCACTAGCTACTATGAGAAAATATCAGAGCAATTTAATATGGGTTTTATGCTGGAATGAGTTAGGAATCAAGTTTGGATTGTGGAGTTCATCTTTTCTTCAAAATACACTCCTCACCTTGAAATTATTTCCCATTTGGGATATCATCGTGCAAACTAAGTATCACAAATGGGGATCGGGCTTTCAAGTAGAAAATTGAACCACGTAATAAGACAAAAGAAAAAGCTGTATGTCTTCACACATCATGAAACCGATAAAGTACGAGAAGAGAATGAATTCTGCAATGATATTCACAGATGTGTTTTTAAGTGTAATTTTTCCTGGAGATAGCAGCTCCTATTTAGATAACCAGTTCAAAAGAAATAGTCTGGCTTATTTTTATGCATCCATAAGGCTCCTTCCTCTAAATGTTCAGTGAAGTATCAGACAGTAAACTCTGAAAAACAGAACCATAAAACTAAAAAGTAAACATGGGAAGAATATACAGTCTTTTTAAGGAGATGCCTTAAAATAAAGTTCTGCCTCTTTTGAACCACTCTGATGAGTATATTTATTTCTGTGCAGTACAGAGCATAAAAAACATATAAGATACAGAAAATCTATGGATATTGAAAGTACACAGTGTGTTCAACCTCCAGTGCGATTTAGGAGATGCTATAAGTAGAAATTGAGCAGCCCATTAGATTTAAAAAGGTCTGTTAAAAATATAAAAGTTTTTACCAATTAAAAAATAAAAATTTCCTGTCCTCACCAAAGGCACCACAGAAGCAAGGCAGAATCCTTGGGCAACTAACTGCTGTATTTAACTTTGGGATTCCTGTGATATCAACAGGGGGAACTGTAATTATGTGAGCTGCACTATATAGGGTACAAAAGAGCAATGCAACGCACATCAAAATGAAAAGCCTAGGAAAGCTTGTCATATTTTTCAAAATTAATTAGACCCAAGCATTATACAGTGTAATTGCTCACTGGCATAACTTTCTAACAAGCACAGAAAAGAAGCAAATGTTCCCCATAAATGGATATAATAGAGAAATGTAATATTTTATGGAATTACTTTCATTAATTTAAGCTCAAGCAATCACAAGTCCGATATAACTTCCATTTCTGTAAAACAAAGAAAATTACTAGAGATTCTCAATCAGAAGCTGCTTTCAAATGAAACACTGTGGGGTCATTTTCCTCTTTCATGACATTCCCTCAGTAAGCTGCTTAAACAAACTTTCCTTAATAGTGAAATGCATCTGTAGCAAACGTCGTTCATATTAAAATCCAGTGGGACATAAATGCAGATATTACTTTAGACTTTCCCAGTGCTAGTGAGTGGAAGTGCAGAATAACTGCTGGCTGTTCAAGTATGAGGAATGGCAAAATTGGTCTGTTTATTTCATTTTCTGCAATTGATCCAAAGCCAGCGCAGACATTAGGTATGCAAGGAGATGACAAGATCGTGGCCTTTTCATGTCCAAGTGATACAACCCCGTGCTCAAAAAGGAAGATTAATTTCAGATAGGCAGCCTGAAGTGCAGATGTTCATCAGAGCCTCTGAACTATTTTCTGCTATCTGAAGTGCCCAGGTCTCATGCACGGTGTAAGCAATTACCACACGGAGCGGAACAGATGAGCAACACCAAAATTTCTTCCAGAGAGAGAGCTTATCACCTTCTCCTGCGGGCCCAGGTCTTCCTTGCTCTGAAAATTGAGTGAGGATCAAACAGATCTGGCAGTTCTCAGCTTAAGCTGCCTGGATGTTACCAGGCAGTTGGGTTGAGGCTGATGAGGCCATAAAAATGGATTTAGGCTTTAGTACAGGATCTAAATCATCAAAGCAAGATGATGGGAAGTGCTGATCTTGGTGTTCAATCCTGCTCCAAAAAAAATTAACTTTTTAAAGGCAGAATTCATATTCAGTCCCATGCAGCAGACAGCTCATTTTCATACATTCATAGAGGCATCAAGGCACTCTGCTAGGCTGAAAGAACACACACACAAGTCTGATCCAACCTAAACCTCTGTTTCCTGACATCCAGACAAGTGCAGATCCAGAACTGACAGTAAGACAGCACTCGTATCATATAACATATCACTGTTATATATTTCATACAATTTACCAGCAGACAACTTATTGTAAGGTTTTGCCAGGCACCTCTGCAGCCCTGTAGCTCAACCTCAACCCCAAACAAATCACATTGGCAATTCTGCCACTGTTGTCTGGCTTTCTGCTTTCAGCGTAGTATAAATTGCCTTGCGTATGTAGATTTCTAATCAACATGGGGAAAATGTTGTACAGTTAAATAATTTATGGGGCTTTCTGTAATGGGAAAAGCAAATTACACAATTTAATTAAATTTTAGTGCTGTCAAAGCTGACCTATAGCATTAATTTATTTCTAGGTACTCCAAACCAAAGCCAAACATCCAGCAATGAAGAGCTACTTTTCCCTTGCAAAACCTCATTACACTTTCGAATTGTGTCGTAAACTCATAAAATTCATGATGACTAGTCCTATTTTCACTTGTGCTTAAAGAAGGACTATGGGTCATCTTCAAATGCTTCTGTTTGGTAACATTTTCATTACACGATCAATAAGTAACTCTAACATGGAAACGTTAGTAAACATTTCTTAGTTGAAATGAAGTATGTTAGCCAGAAGAGATATCCAAGTGTCAAAGATGCCCATAGCAGGGAAAAATCAGAGTGCTGAATGGCTTTGCAAGGCAGTCCAAACAATCAGTCTTCTGCAAATAATTCATTCTAGACTTTCAACTTAGAAGCTGAAGTCCTACTTCTCTTGGCTTTTCTAACTCTCTGAGAAGTAAATGCCAACTCCCCGTCTTCTGGAGTTGACTTTTGACTCTGATGAGCAGTGTAAATTTAACAGCCCATAGCAGCATGAATCTGAATAGAAATGCATAAGAGGCAGCTGAGACGAGGAGGAGGTGCTGATCACAAGCCTAACATTTTTAACGTTGCACAACTCATTTCTCAGCTGAATTTTTATTTTCTACAATTTAGTGGTATACTAGACGTAAATCTAGCCCAAGTCTAGCTTTGGACATTCACAGCCACCAGAGTAGAATAAATTTATAACAGAGGCTGACTTTAATGGCCTTCATTTCCAGAAGCTCAAAGCATTCTTTACCTGTTTGCAAACTTCATAAAGTTTACAGTACCTGGGAGATTTTTAATTTTTTTCTTTAAAAATAAAAAAAAAATTAGAAAACAAACAAACAAACAAAAAACCCAGGAACAGACACTAAGCAAAGAGGAACTGTAATTTCTTCCAGCTGGGACTAGACTTCCTGTTCTGCATTGGTGGCACATCAAGAGTAACACCGATGCCACGTTATTTAAGGATATTTCCAAGACCTTTGCTTCCAAAATCACACTGAGCAGCAATCATTGTCTTTGGAGGAACAGAAGCACATTTGAGTCTCTTTGGGACATTTCGGCAGACCCTGTGGATGATACCTTGAAAAACGTGTTGGGTAGGTGGCTTTGTGGGTACAAGCACGGCTCTTCCAAGGGGACCAGCTTTTCCTTCCCATGCTCTGAATCAGTGCTGGAAGTGCATTTCCACTTGATCTAGATTTCACCTACAAGACTTCACCTTCAAGCACACGGAATGCTTCCCTCAATACCTGTTAGCAAATGTACTAGCACAGTGAGTGCAGTGACACAGGATTACTGCACGCTTTCTGTGCAAATATTGTAGTTTTCCTACTGACCCAGCTGGAGACTTTAATGACAGTTGTCTCCCTTTCAGCAGAACTGCTGCAATCTCATCCCTTCCCTTTTTCTCCCTCTTTTTTTTTGCTCAGGATGCTGACACCGTGGCTTCTGAGTGTGAGAAGGAGGGAAGACATCCATCCCTGGTTTGTCCCTTCAGAGCAGGATCAGAAGCCCAGTTGAAAGTATATCTACAAACATTTCGCTTCCTTAAAGCCTTTATAATTCATGGGCCTGAATTGTGTGATGCAGTGATGTCCATGCAACGCTTTCCAAAAGCACTGCTGCTGTTGGTAAATCTCAGCACGTCGACCTTGCAGCACTTACAGGGAATAACTGAATTTGCAGACCGCAGTGCTGAGCTCACTTGACATTTGTTCTGCCAAGGTCCCATTCTGCTCTTTGTGACATGGGCACAGGTCCCACCAAACTGCAGCAGCAGATATTTAACAGAGGGCAGGATCTTTGTAGAGTTAATCCATTAATAGACTACATGCTGTCAGCTTTGCAGCCACTCCAAGTCAATCAATTCTTATAATGAATCAGAAACTGGAAAGGCAGAATGCATTTGTCTTTGCTTTTAGATAATTTTAGAGACTTTTTTTTTGGACACAGAAGATGAATCAGAATCAGTTTTCAAGTTAACTTTTTGAGTCAAATCACTTAAATACACAAAAAGTAAAAAGTCTTCCACTAGACCCAGGGCTCAAATCAGCAGGTTGCGTCCTCCTGTGCAAATGAGAGCATTACACCCGAAGGGATCGGGGCAGATCTGAAGATGTTTGTGAAAAAGAATCTTCTTGATGTGGAAAAACAAAAGAAATCAAGAGAAATTTCTCAAGGGCATTGCTGGAGTATCCCACCTGAACACCTTCTGAGCTGGATGTGAAATAAAAGAATGATTGATTAGACGTCTTCGTTAATGCCAAAAGAAGAAGCTGAACAAATCTTATTGAAATAGAACATCACATCCCATACAAGCAGAGGTTCTGCTGACAGGGAGAGAATGGCACTGTGCACCCTGTGGGGGGTTTCTCTATGCGAGCAGTTCTTGCTGTGATGGAGCAGCAGGGAGCTCAGCAGGGCTGCTCCTGGGTACAGGAAGGAAGGAGCAGCTTTCAAACTCTACTCCTGGCAGATTACATCCCCTCAAACTGCCTAGGAATTAAATAAAAAATTTTTAAAAATAGCAAATAAACCTAAATAATAGTTTAAAAATCCAATGAGAATGACATTAAAGTAATAAAATTAAAATAAAACACAGTCTCTTATTTTCAGTACTATCCGAATGTTCAAGTCTGACTTGGTTTTAAGGAAAAAGCTGTGCTCCCCAAAAGCTCAGCACACCAGAACTGACTGATGCAGGTGCTAGCAGGCCCTAGTCAATTAATCAGCATCACATCTATCAATGCGTACTTGGAAAACAATAATGAATCATTTATCTATTACACAATTATTTATGGAAATTCTTCCCAAACCAGGAAATAAATAGTATTTCTTAATCATGAGTTCATCATTCAGATATTTCTCCCCTCTTTGGCTCTGTGTGCTTTGCAGCAGGAGCCTTGCTGCCCACTGGGGAACACTTCTCTTTGCTGACCCACGAAATATGATAGAGAATGGCACAAGTCATTGCGTTTTCATGTTACATGAATTCAAACAATTCTATATTGCACCGATCTGGAAGACACAGAATCTCACTCTGCAGTTCACCCACCCTCACATGAACTAGTTCTAATTTTGCTTCTCACATTCTTGTCAGCAATTTCTAATATCTGAGACACTCCTGGAAAGCAGACATATAAAACAAGAGTGTCCAAAGCAAATCGATTTTAATTTTAAAGGAAATATTAACTCACTTTTCCTGAGCAATATTTACCAATGTGATGAACAATGCAACAGGAGAGGTGAATTATGGAGAAGTGTTCCATAGAATAATTATGTACACAGCCACACGTATGCGTACATATGAGAGGATATATGTTTGTATTTATCTCTATCTATACGTACCCTCAGTTGCCATAGCTCTGAAGCTGAAGAGGAGCCTTCCATAAAACCCCATAATGGAGCTGGTTTACCTGCTTTTAAGGTGATTTGGTTTGGGCAACATCTGGGGACATTATTAGTATTACCATATATCAACAGATAAGATGAGGAGGATTTTTCCCCAAATTTCACAGTATTCTGGGAAGCATAGTATTTGTTATAAATAGATGTCTAGCTGTGGTATATGCAGTCTTCATTTGATGCAGCTGGTGCTTCTGCATAATACCTTCCCTTTGAAATATTCCATGATTTTTATCTGTGTATATCCTGCTAAATTTAAACAGCATCAGTAGTTTGATTTTGATATACTTATTTTCCCATTTAAAACCAGGTTTCTAAATTTAGATAATCTATTTGACTTCCTCTTTGTCAAATTTGTCCCCAATTAATAGGACACTTCAGACTTGCAAAACACAATCATATGCTAACAAACCTGGGTCTTTCTGTCACAACATCAATTAGACAAAATATTTCTCTTTCAAAAAATAAATATGTATGTTCTTCAGCTCTTTTTGCAAAGCAATCTGATCAGAGTTGCTAGCAGTTTCAAAAGAAAAGTACCTTGAACATTCAAGAACAAAGGAAAAAAGATAACTATATGGAAATTGTAGGAAAAAAAGTGTAAAGACTTCGGCTTTTTTTGAAGTTCAACTCTTCTAAAAATGTTCAGTTCACTTTCCCTACACACAATGTTTTGAGATTCTTTGTTGAAACACCATAATATGAGAGCTGGGGCCAGTTTCCTAACACAGATGTTTTGCTTGGAACCAACCACAGAAGCTGCACCTGACACCCTTGTTTAAAGGCCTGGGACCATATGCAGAATGCAATCTGTTGCCAAGCCACAATGAGCCAAAAATATGGAAAATGAATGATTTCAATGGAATAGGTCAGCCTGTAAGAGACCTAAACAGAATCATGGGATCATTAAGCTTGGAAAAGATGTCTAAGATCCTCACTATGCCATATCTCCACGAATTCTTGAACACCTCCAGGAATGTTGACTCCATTGCCTCTGTGAGCAGCTTGTGCCAATGCCACACTGCTCTTTTAGAGAAGAAATGTTCTGTACCAGGCCCAGTTGCTATGAACTACTCAATGCATCAAACAAACATGGCTTGAATTAACATAACCCACAGTATTAATAATGGTATTCCTCACAATACCACTACCTGGTGACAGTAGGGTCATCTTCCATCAACGTTTCAGGAACCCTTTTGCTTACCTGAATTTTAAATTGTCATTCATCCATTCAATCAGCACCATCTTCAACATTAATATCTGTCTTACACAAGAACGTGAAAAATACCTCTGAGGGATAAAATAAGGACATTCTGTCTTGTTCATTTATCATAAAGGGATCTCAGTGATTTAGGCCATGGTGCCTAAATACTTTCAAGAGGCGAAAATGGCTGTGGGTGTCTTTGGTGCAGAAAACATGGAGTTGGAAGCTTAAAGTCACACAAATCCAAAGCAGGAATTACAATTATAAAAATGAAGACTAGTCAGAATAAACCACCAGGCTCACTTTTGCATGTAGAGTGGAATGAGATGAATATAATTGAACAAGTGACTGAGTTTGTGCCTCCAAAGTCCAGCTGAAGTTTCACAAGGAAGAAAGCAAAAGGTTTTTGTTTCATTTCCATTTGGGGAATATTTCCCCTAAGCTTGGTGACAGTTCCCAGAGCAAGTCCCCTGAAATCATAACTTCAGATGCAATAGTGAACAAGGAATATAGGAAAAAATGCTAAAATAAATCTCATCTCAAAATATTCTCTCTCCAGAAAAATTGAGCAATTACTGTTGTATTAAATATTCTCTGCAAAGGTGACCTTCACAATTCTTGATGATTCTCTCCATTCACCTCACTGCGTGCGTTGAAGATTAATAAATGTACAGAAATAGGTATAAAGGATAGGGAAAAGGAAATAAGAAATCTCCTTAACACAGGAATCCCTAAAGCTGCTGAAGAAAATCAGTTATCATAGAAAATATCTTCCACAGGAAGCTTTGAAAGACATCTTTTTTCTAAGCTCAGCATTTGGTCTCATCAGTTTCCACCCACCCACAATCTTTATCATTATCTCTATTTCTACAGTGTCATTTAACACAAAGAACACTTCCGAGCATTTCAGCTGAAGAATAATTTTTCCCTTTTTTTTGCTTGTTTGCAGTGACTCTTACATAACTCTGCAATAATCCACCCAGTCCATGAATGTGGTGTAAAACGCAGCTTTGGAAGCCAGGCAACAGCTTGACCGAGACAAATTCTGCTCTTAAATCCCATGTACATTACAGACTTCCTACATGATTCAGACAGCAAAACAGAGCTGATGAGAAGTATACAAACATGCCTATGCTATGTCTAACACAGACAGCAAAACAAAACTCTGCATTATGCACTGACTTATGGCCTGTGAGCACCACATAGGAAGCAGTACATCAAGACAAGAAATTTTCCTGAACCCCATTCCAAACTGATGGCTCAGCAATAGAATAGGTTGCATACTTAAACTGGGATGGATGTGCCCTATGCTGTCCTGTCCCTTCTGCAGGGGATTCTATTACAATGGAGTAAAGCCTTAAATAGAGAGCAGGAGCAGTGCTGTTGATTACTGGCTTGTCATAAAAATCATGAACATAGATTTCTATCCTGTGTGTGGTCTTTTTTGGTGGGAGGAGCTTTATATGTTATCATATCAACCTCTTCCTCACCTCTCCTTTCCAGAGAAAGTATCCTCTGGCTGAGTGATTGCATTACCACACATATGGAGAATACACATTCACTTTGACCACTCATGCAGGAGCAAAACCATAGAATTTAGCAACCCTGAAAATAAAGCAAACTGAAACCCTGCTTAGCACCAGCAGTTACAATTAACCAGGCTGAAAGAAGCAGCCTTGTCTCAGAATTATCTGAAGCCATTCAACATTTTATATCACTGATCCAAGACATCAAATTTTAGTCTTTCCATTACAGCTTCTGCATAACATTCATGTGCCCTGTGGTTTATGGTTCTCCTCTGAACAGATGTTTTGCAAATCATAAATTAAAACATAGCTTTATTGCCTCTCATTTCTCTGACGTTATTGGCCTTGTCATGGGTCCCAGACACAGAATTTTACGGCATGTACTAAGTCCCTGTTGGTTATTTGTTACACATAACTTCAGCTTAATAGCTTTGTCACCAATAACTTCTTTTTTTTAAAAAACAAATTACAAAATTTCCCAGGGCTTGCACCTGGAAAGCTAATTTACTAGCTGTTCTGGATATCACAAAGTTCTCATTTGAATACTTCTTTCTTGTGCCCATATTACTTTTAGATTTCACTTTCATGAAAAAATTCACTTTTCTGAGGCCCACAGCCTGTCTTCTTCCGAGCTACCTGTCAAGGTTCTCACTGACTATACTTACTGCTTTCAATGCATTACATTCATATTTCTCCCTATTAATGCAGCACCAAGTTAAATGTTTGAACTAACTGAATCCTTGATTTAAGCAGCTATACAGGTTTCAGTATGTTCTCCCAGTTCAACTCAACTGCTTAATCCTATAGAGATATGCCAGCAGCTGAAGACCAGCCAGTGTCTTCAGACATTACTCAGCTGGTACTGATTCTGAATCAAAACATTGTGCATGCACATATGCACAGACAGTTAAATTATTTGGCATCTATTCTTATCATCCCTAACTGACACCACCTTAGATTAGCCAGAAACAGATCAGGAGCGTTTGGCATCTAACACTTTGCTCAGTGTACCATTCCAGGGTTGTTAATGGCCAGCAAGGCCATGAAGAGACTGGAAAGAATGAGAAAAGTAAAAGGAAACGATGCCTCAAACCTTGCCAACTGTATGTATCAAAAGATACATACAGTAACTGACTTCATAGGGATGAAATCGACATTTTTTTCTTAGCTATGAGCTTTCAGAAAAGCACTGAATTTGTACTGAATCTGATCTCTTATGTAAATTGTCATTTCAATGAGCCATTGCTTGTGTAGGAACAAAGTGTAAAACACAGGGAAGGAGTGAAAGTGGTTGGTTATGAGAGCAAGTTCATTGTAGGAGAGAGATCCCCTCCTCTGATTTGTTCTGTACATTACTTTGCTTCAGCAGAAAAATATTTATCAGAAAACTGCTAAAAGTTTTCTACACTTAGTTGTGCAAGCTCTGCTTAATGTAAATAACTCACCCTACTTTTCACACCCAACTGAACAGAAATCTCTGCAGTGAGAACAGCACTTCAGCTTCAAGTATGTCAGCTCACTTGATCTAACTAGAGTAATAGGTCAAGAATGAACACAAGAGGGAGAACAAACCACACATTTGCAATGTTTGCAGCATCACATATCTGCAGCAGGCTAAGGTAATCCATGAGGTATGCTACAAAAAGCAAGGTTGAGACTGTATAAATTCAGATGATCAAAGCCAAGTAGAGGCATTTTGGTTTTTGTTTCCAATTCCTATCTGATTCTGAAAATAGGAGTGATTGATCCTTATCCTTCTTGCATTTAAGTCAAACATATCTCTAAAACTGAGATTTTACTCAGAAGTTCCTCAACCAAGTAGCATAAAAAGAAAAAAAATGTGGTCTATAAATGCATCTTTAATCAGAAGTTCTTATTTTATAAAACATATGTTCAGATTATGACTGGAAGTAAACGAGATACAAATTTATTGTGAAGTCATATCCTCCGATGTCCGGAAGGCTCAGATACTGTAACTGAATTTTCAGATTGCACTGTTCTGATCTGAACCAGATACTGTGTGCAAGCAGAGCCTCTCACAGGCACGATCATCCTAAAAGTATTTGCTGTAGCATGTGTTTTACATTTCCATGCAGTCATACGGAGGTGCCCAGTATAAACTCAGTCCTTCCCAAGCAGCAACGCACTCAGATGAACTGGACATCACTAAGATACTTCTTGAAAGTTATGCTCAGCTACCAAGTGTCTACACAATACAGTTCTACTATTCCTAGGCTCATTAACTTATCCTAGGACTGTGTTGTAACTACATGCATTACTATCTTTCAGAAATTATACTATTGCAAAAGCCATAAATGAATTGATATTAAAAATGACATGCAAAACCAGAAGGTAGTATCAGCTCTGCAGCCATTATGTTAATAAGACTGAAATTCAAGACCGTTCTGCCACAGCATTAATATTGCTTGGTCTTCATTTCCGGTGTGATTGGTCCCTGACCATGAAAGATTTTTATTATGAGAGCTTTAATTATGATATAAAATAAATATAAGAGAGCTTATCTTAGCCTAGCCAATGACTGCCATATTTCACTGTTTAAGTGTAGGCAAAAGTCTTATTTATTTGACCTAGCTCATTTCTACTTATCCAAGATACTAATTTTATTATCCTCTAAAGTGCTTTGGGATGCACTGCATGAAGGGCATAAGGGAAGTTTGATTTTGATTGATTACGTGTTAATTTGCATAATCCCCATAATGCAAATCAGTAACATTTTCATTGGAGATAATAGATGTTAAGCACATTATGCAAGGTTTATATTTTTTTAAATTGCTTGTAAAAATTATTTATGGCATCATAAAATAGGACAGATAAAATTGGCACCTTGCTGTAGCGACAGCACGAACCTATTTGATGTTGCAACTTTCAAGAGCACACTATGTCATAATGCATGAAACACGCACAGGACAAAAAGATAAATTACATTCAAATGTGCACCACAGTAATTTTTGTTTTCCTACAGCTTTATTTATTGCCATTTTTTTTCCTCAAGCTGAAGGTGCGTGCATTCTACCCCTGAAGTAGAGGTGGGCAGGCAAGACGGGCTTTGAACAAGTTGCAGTACTTGCAGATAGTGCACACGTGCTCTGCTCTCTCCCTTTATGAAGCCATAATATACACACAAAACACAAGAGGGATGCACGGCCAGAGAACAGCTCCAAAAACGTGGTGGCTTCACTTACTCATTCTGCAGAACAAGTGAAGATTTAGAACCATTTTGGTTAAAAAACAGCCAGTCCACAGATCCTGTGCTGCTCTCCCATTCACTCACGACTGCTCACCAAGCTGCCTTCCTTTCTCTTTGTCCCACAGCACTTTTCTCCGTTAATCAAAACCTGTAACCCTTTCTATTTTATCTACTGATTATAAATTTTCAGTAAGTCCTCGGCCTTGCTAGGTAATCTACATTTCTAGACCAAGGCAGAAAGCTGAATCAGGAATGCTTCAATGCAATCATTTGCTACAATGCGCATCAATGGAGTTCATTATCTGTATGCATTCAAATGCTCACACTGAGATTGAGTATCAGGCCTTGTAGGCCTGGCAAGGGGAATTTCTTCCATATTCATCTAAGCAGCACGTACCCAATGTAAACAACAAATTGTGCAAATGCCCTTGAGTAAAGGAGTGAACAACATGGATGGCAAAATGCTCTCCTTTACACTCAGAAGTAGTGTGAACTATGTGGGTAATCAGGGGTATAAAAAAAATAAAAATCATTCTCAGCTCTTACAGAAATACAGCTAATAAATACATGCTTGAAATTCATGCTGATCTCTCCGAAAATGTGAAAATATTGACAGAAATAATGATCTGAACCTTAAGCCAGTCCAAACATTGGTATTTTGCTCCTTTCTCCATGTGCTGTAAAAGACCTAGATCAAACCTCCTCCTGAGTTCTGGCAGAGCTGGAATCCATACAGAAGTGAATTTTACTTCTTTTTCCATTCCTGGACTTTCTTGCTTAGGTACAGCTTTATGTTACACGGTATTATTTCACCACTGGGAACAATACTGCCACTTGAATTAGCACCACGGAATTACTGAGAGGCCCTCACTAACTGCTCCTGTTATACCTTCATTTGCATTTTGCTGAACTTAAACCTCAAAGTATATAATTCAGCTGAAGTACATAAAAATTAATCTCCTGATTATCAGCTTTCAAGAAACACAGGTGCACAAGTACCAGTGGAGAGTATCACAGGAAAGTAACCAAATGCACACAAAATAACACGATGTATAGAACTTGGATTCTATGCCCCATTTCAATTCAACTTTTCTAAGTAAAAATTATTTGGATAACTATCCTTCAAACTCCCGTATTTCAGTTTATTTAGAGAAAACCTGCTTAGGAGGTCCTATTTTACTTATTGCATCCACCATTTTATCTGTTAGACATTTTTTATTATTTAAAATTATTGTATATTTTATATATTTATTTTAATTTTCATATGTAAATAATATTCACCCATGTCACCATCTCCTGCGTGGTCTCCCAATGAGCTGCCAGGTTTTTGGCTATTGACAAATGACTCCATTTGTCTTCAGATACATTTTGGGGTCTCACAAGTAGTACCTGTAAGCCTCTTGAAGTGAAAAATTAAAGGGTTTAAATAGTCCTTAAGGCACCTCTCCCTTAAGGCCAAAGCTGGGAAATGAAGGAAGAGTTTGTTGCATTTCTGGGTTTTATTGGGTTTTATTTGAAAAGCAAGGACTGGGGAATAAGACTTTCTGAAGTGTGAAACAATACAACCCCCAGCTTGTGTCAGCTCCCACTGCCCTGGAATATGCTCTTACACATCTGTTTTCAAAACAGTGCAAGCACTGTGTACCTTGTAGTTTATATACATACATGCAATGCAGACACATGTATGTGTATATTTATATATAGGTATGTATACGTGTGTGTGCATGTATACAGACACACACACACACACACACACAGAAGACTTTACCTCCATGAGTTTTGGAGCAGTTCTATAATATCACTAAAGTTGACATCTGGATTCTAATATTCAAATATATCCATTTTATCTTAAATGCAAAAAGAAAAATATATAGAAAGATATTTTCTTCCAGCAGTGCCAGCTGAACACATTAAAATTGATGGTAACATTTCGAGTTCTTTACTGTCAAGAAATAGGATGTGTACAAAAATTGCAGTTCTGGACAGTTTTTGTTGTCACTTCTTTTGAAGGCAATGTTTAATGGATTCATATTTCTACTTACTGAAAGTTACTTTCTAATTTATTACAATCAGGTAAGCTATTTTAGGTAGGCCATTCCTCCAACTTTTTAGAAAGAGTACAGAAATTACTCAGTGGCTGAGACTTTCAACGTTTTACGTATCCTGTAGCTGAAATAAAGAAAGAAAAAGGACTAATTTGACAACAGCAAAAGCTCTGATATTATTTAAGAAGCTCATTATATAAAGCATTCAACTTGCTCTTTGAGCTCAGCCAAAGCTTTCTGCTGGCTTACCTCACTTGTTAAGGCTTTTTGCTACAAACGAAAGAGCTGGCTGTCTAATCAGTTATTAATAAGGCTGTTCTCAGCTTATTTGGCAACTCTACTTAGGCGGCAGCATAAAAACAACAAAAAAAGATTCCAGTTAAAAAATTAGCACACTCTGAGAAGGAAAAACAAAGTTTATCAGCTTCATTTCAAGAAGTTAATGCTTATGAGTTTAAATTAAGGTTTTCTATATACATTTCCACACACACACACACACAAAATACTTCCAAGCAAACCATGAATGAGCAAGGGTCAGAGAGCACTCAAAAGATTGTTCTAATTTTCTCTTCATGTGAGTGGATTTTGAATAAACCCATGTGTGTCCAGCAGATGCCAGAAAGCAAAACAATTGCATCTGTGCAAATGACTCACAACAAGAGCACGACTACTTGCTACCTTACTCATGCCTGAAAGTATATGCAAGCTGTCCTCAAAAACCAACAGTTACCCACCTGTGTGGGGCTCCTAGGGGGAGATGTTCTAAAACACTGCACAGGGCTGAGATTTCTTTTGAAGTCAGGGGTGTTTTGCCACTGACTTCCAAGAGTAAAGAACTGAAAAAGCTTTAGAGAAGATAATTCTTATTTTCTGAAATCCCACCTGCATTGCCAAAGATCCATTGTGACAGTTGAAAACAAACCATTATGTTGATAAAAGCTTTCCTGAAGATGCTATCTTTCAAAATGCATTTCCTCCCATTTGCAGAAATTTCCCTTCTTTCACAGCTCCAGCTCTGTGGGGCTCTCATATCTCTCCCCAGCTCTTTTCCCTCTCTCACGTTCATTACTCCTCAAAACCTTAAAAATGCATCAAACCTACTTCACAAAAGCACTTATAAAAAATGTTAGAAAACTACTATCTCTGAATGTTTGCAATTGAATTATGGTGAATTTTGGTAAAATACATGCAGTGAGAGAAAACACATCAATCACCTCTTATTTTCAAAAAAGCCCAAGAATACTTTTCAAGAATTAATGCTTCTGATTCTTGTAAATTCCTGCTGGAGTTACCATGGGACTTTGGGCACCAAGATGGCATCAGTCTGCATTGATCGTTACAGTATAGAAAATAGGAACGCTCACTCTGATCTAACCATTCAGTCATTCTTTCCTAACAATTGATAGATTTAGTTGAGTTGTCTTGAACATAAGCTACAAAATCCTGATCTCAAATATTAAAATGTACTGTAAGTTCTCAAGCTGTGCTTGATGCAGAAGCACAGGTCAAGTTTCATTTGTCTTCTGACTGAAAAGCTTGGGAAGTGAGGAGGGCCTTCTTTATGAAGAAATTAGAGAATTTCAATACAGATATTATAACACTAAATGGATTTTACCAGAATACATTACAATCATTAAATAAATCACTGTTAAACAGAGAAAAAAAGGAGACTTTGAAAAGAAATGTAATTCAATGCAACTTCATGACAGAATCAATTAATCAACTGACTGTAATTTCAGACACTTGTTATAAAGCCCATACGGGAGGAAGAAGATACAGATCCATGAAATATTTCATCATTATGTGAGAATATGGAGAATAAATTTTGCAAAGAAAGATCATTAGCTTGGGAATTGTCCATATCAAGTGTCCAATTAAACATGGCAAAACTACAGAGGAGGAGAAGGCTCTTTCTAAAGTTCACTCCAACCCACATTATGCACGTGTGCAATCACCTTGAGTCACACATAGAGGAGAAATGTGGAAATGTATAGAAAGTCTGCTTTCTGAGGGGAAAAAAAGAACTCTTATTGTGAGCACTGAAAAGAGTCAATTGCATCCTACACCTCAGTCTCCAAGGTAGCTTATATTGTGCTCCTTTTTTCTACTGGGGTTGTCTTTCATGCTTTTAGATCCATAGAGAAATAGACCAATTCATGAATGTGCACGAGTCAAAAGTGGAAACAGAGCTGTAATCAGAATTTCTCGGTATGGACAGACCTCTTTAGCAATATTAGTGTGCTTTGTGAAATAGTTTGTGAAAACAACTGTGCAGTAAGTCAGTAAGATGACATAAAATGTTCTTGGGTACATATATATGGAAAAAACAGGCTTGGATCAAACACACATCAATGCGCAAAACACAGCAAAGAGACTCTGAAATTACCAAGGAAAAGGACGTCATGTGAGAACCCTCCAAAGCCATGGGATGAGAAGAAACCTACTGGACATGAAAGAAAATTTGCCTTTTGGAATTTCCTGATTCAGAACCTGCTGAATTATTGCTTTTTCTTCTCCTGCAAAGTATCATATTCATATTTAATCACAGCTATGGTCTTGGATAAATCACAGCTCTATAATTTTGCTTCCTATCCTAGCCATACTTTTCAACTAGATTGTTTTCACATTTTCTTCTTGTTTAATTACATCTTTTAAAAGTGAGGAAGGAAAAACCATCACAATTCAAAAAGCAATGATAATCAAAGAAGAACCGGCTTGCAGCAGAAGCTGAGTAGGTGCAAAGGCACATAGTTTCTATACTTAAGCTATGCAATTCCTCTTCAAAATACTCACTCACGCATAATTTCACAAACAATGCATATGTCCCCTATCAAACTGAAGCATTTCAGTTCCTAAAGCATCTACAACCAAGTGCTACCATTCCAACAATAAATAAATACAAAATAACCATCAAATGAGTTTACTCCTTGCTAAATTTATCTTCAGTTTTCTAATGAAAATTTCTTATGATCACTGAGTCCTAGAAATACAGACCGATAATAAAGTTAGGCATGACGTTAAAAAATTTCCTTCTGAGACACAGGCAATTCTAAAAGTATTTTCCTTAGGTGAAATCAAATGTTAGCTGTGGAAGAGGAAATTTATCCATTTGGCTTGGAAATCAGCTTTTGTTTTGGCTGTCTGCCTTGTGCTGCTTTCTAAACACCAGCAGCTGGAACATAAAGAGAAGAGACTGGAAAAGATAAATAGGGTAGAAATTGCTTAAGGTCTCTGTAAAGTTTAATGAAAGATTTATTTCTTGAGGGTAATGTTCCTCTTTCTTTTACTGAAACAAGAGTTTGATAACCTCTCATTGTGCATTTGATAAATTACATCTTACAGTCATAACTAAAACGAGTAAGTGAAAAATATAAACGGCTAAAGCAAGGTCTGGCTGTCTGAGTATTCAATATGAAATATCTCAAAGACACTAAGCAGCATCTAAAGTATCTTTAATTATGGAATTGAGGATGAACTGTGATACAGTGATGTTATAACACCAGAAGAGAAAGACTCCTCTGCCCCCATTCAATGGAAAGTATCTATCTTATGATGAAGCCCAATCCTTCTGACACACATTATTTCATTCTACAAAATTTATCCCAATTCTATATCAACATAGAGGTAAGCAGAGAAATCTCCATCAGGCTGTGATGCCGCTATGCTCTATGGAACAGAGATGCCCACTCACCCTGAGGAACACAGGGGCCCTGGGGATGCAGTGCTCAGCCCAAACCCTGCAGAGCTCTTCAATTCAGCCTCTGACTACACAATATTGTTCTTATATGTAAAAATCCTGTTTACAGCAGATTATTAGAAGAGTCTGTATTGCAGAAGTCGCAGAGGCTTTGCACTTGCTCACAGCACAGCTGAGAATATCTACACAGAAACTGCAACCTATGGTTCTCTACTTAGTTTCAGAACTCTTCCTATATATCTATATACTTGAGGCACATAAACGTCAAACCCTGACGGAGAAACTCCGTGGTTCATGGAGCCGTAAGTAAGAGATATGCTTCTGTACTTTGGCTTTTTCTTTTAATGGTCCATATACCAAAAGGGACCCAACTGCGAGGAAGAAAAAGCCTGCGTATTTTCTATAAAAGCAGACAATGATTCTGTTATATGTGTGAATCAATCTTCGGATTTTTATTTTTTTTATTTTTACTGTTAGAGGTTGCATGTCTGCTTTGTTTATTTATTTACCTATCTTCTCCCAGGTAGAAAAGTTACTGTAACATCTGGAGGGAGCTAACTCATCTGCTCAGCAAACAGCAGGTCACATAAAGCTTGGGTCCAAAGAACAAGGTGCAAGGATTCAGTGTGGTCTGTGGAACCCAGGCTTCTAAATTTCTCCTCAGCTCATGTCTCATTCTCATCACTACATTTTCTATGTAAAATCTAATCAGTTACAAGAGCCAAAATGGTGTGTATATATATATATATATATATATATATATATATTTTAAGGTATATCAATATGAATTTTATTCAATGCTGTGAGGCTATGAATTATTAAAGCTGTAGACCTGCAGTCTAATTCTCTTCCAGGACAGTTTATCCCTTATTCTGTACTTAACACCATTATAGGTAATAAAAGCAATTTAAATTCCTCAAATTGAAGAGAACAAGGAAGTCTCAGTGGGTCACTTATAGATATGTTCAAAGTAGAAGGCTCTTTATGAGGCATGCAGAGACCTTTGGGGCTCAACAGAATTGATCCCACATCACAAACACTTTAAATTAATGTACCTCTTGCTACCCACTTTTAATGAAGCGATTACAAAAAGGGCATCCTCCTTTATTAAGCATTAACCTTGTTCACTCTTAGGTAAATCGTGAGATCAAGGAACTTGAAGATATCCAAAGCAAAATGAATTGCTTTAAGAAATGACGTGTGATATTTTATTACCTAAATCGCTATTCTTACCAAAAAAAATACCATCTTCAGAAGAAAAGAGTATGATTTCCAACTGTCTTACTCATGAACATAAAACAAGAACACAAAATAGAATGTCTGCAGCTACTTTGCAAAAGCCTCTACAGAGCTACAGCAGATCCATGCTTTCTTCATCCATCTTTCAAGAATACCACAGGACAGGATTGATAACATTTATGTAACAATATTACCACTCAACCAAAAAATAAATTCACTTACTAGATTTTAACTCTGGTAAAATACAAGCATAGGAAAATAAGAGTGTCAAAAAATGTACATGGGACACATAGCAGATAATGAAGCAGCAAAAGCAAGAGAGGGAGGAACAGATCCTGGAATCTAAACTACGGGTGTTGGAGTTCCTTGAATATATTTTGATGCCTTGAATTACATTCTCCTTGAGATAGCAATCAAAAGAGAATCCATACTACAGATCCTAGAAGCATAATTCTAACTATGGATTCAAGTCATCATAGCTAGGTCAGTATTTTTAGAGGTTGTAAGTTAATCAAGAGAATATAATATATATAATAAACAGAATTTGCATACATATAATAGATTATTCATTTGGATGCTGCAAAAAGCTAAAGACATGGGCTATGGGTGTCTATCTAGTTCTGGACATAGGCTGATGATTGCTTTCTCAATCCATGACTAGTTCTCCATTTCTTTATATGAATTCTTTTACAAATGAGAAGATCAGTGTCACTCTGCACCTCAGCCACCACTTGTTGATGAGCAGAAATAATCCCGTGTAAAATGCAGAAAGAAAAACAAGGTATCAATGTTAATGTATTCAGGGCAAAGCTGTCCTAATTCATGAGATGGGTTTTTAGCTCTGTTTTGTATTTAATAATAGTATCAAAAAATATTAATTCTGGAAAAGCAAAATAAGAAGCAAAGGGAAAAAAAAGAGAGTGACAATCTCATTATTATTTAAAGCAGATTTTATTTTGACAAGAAAAAAATCCCATCATCCCTACCAGTATTAACCACAAATTTACATATAAATGTGTCAAGCAACAAATCATTTTGATTAAGAATAACACAGAAAAATTTAGTGAAAGAATTAGATCCTTTTTATTCTTTTAGAAAGCAGTTAAAATTATGTATCCCTTAAAACACCCTGGCTTCTAACAAGTATATTTTAAATAATCCCTTGTGTTAAGTATCAAATCAGTTTCTATGCTTCTATACATTCTTGGCTTGCATCCAACTGACAAAACGTAGGAATAATATGACAGTCATTTACATTCCTTTGTGAGACAAAGAGCTCCGTCACAGCTTAGGGTAATGGTTGCTCTTAGGGGCACAGGAGATATCTCAGGCAGGCAGAAAACAAGAGCTCTGGCTCTTCCCATGCCCATGGAAGCCCTTGCTAAGTGCTTTCCCTTTCAGCCAGGTCATACACCCCCAAGCTGTAACACAAGATAGTGGCACCACATTTCCTTTCCATTTCCTACAGAAGTATTTTTCTTGGCCTTGCAGAAAACCCTGCAGGCATTTAAAGAGTCACACTTAACAGGAGCGCGTTTTGATGTCTTTAAGAAGATCCACGGAATGCCAAATGTTGTTTCCTTTTCATCTAATGCTCGTTACTGAGCTAACAGTAACATGTAATCTGTTAGTGAGCTGCCACAGAACTGCAGACCTTCACTGCAGACCTATTTTCTTGCATAAAGAAAAAAATCTGCTGGTTCAAGCATTTGCAAAATACAAAGAGGGGGATTTTACATAAGCACAGCACACCTTCCCTCATCTTTCTATTACAGCACAACATTGCAATGGGTTTTTCTTTTATAGAAAGATTATAATTCACATGTAGGACAAGGCTACCAAAACACAATCCACCATCCTTATTAGTGTCACGAAAGGGAAAGGCATATTTTCTTAGCATGGAGAGTGCTTTGGAATAGCTATCGATTTCCTTATTGCTTATCTGCTTGTTACTAAGTAATGATTCTTGTACAATGGGATTATGGAACCCACTGAACCTTGACGAGATTTCTAAATATTTTTGACAGATTATTTGTAAATTAGAATCAGCAGCAAATAGGTTGTCACAATGCAGAATGATATCTGCAGTAATTATGTAATGAAGGAGGAATGTTTGGATCCCCCCTTCCCCCTGGCTCTTCAGCACTGCTGCATCACCCAGGCTCTGGTTCACAAGGAGATTACTGATCCTTGAGGAAGAGCAATGGGAAGGTTGAGGGCAGAGCCGTGGAGAGGGAAAACTGAACGAAGAGGAATAGTCATTGGGATGGAACAGTCAGCCACTCAAGGACTCAAAGAAAAAAAAAAAAAGCAATTGGAAAGACAGCATGAAGAAAAACATCACCAACACAGAGTGAGCCTGCTCTAAAACTATATCCATCCCCACTCAGCTCACCTCTGCCTGCCAGCAAGGATGGCCTGGGTGCCCTCCTGGAGGAGGTGAGCATTCCGGACTCAGCCCAGCAGCCCATTAGTCTCAGCTCTGCTGTGTGGATCTGTCAGTAAACCCCTGCCCTGCACTCTCAAGTTGGGCACAACTAATAGCTTCCTAAGCCATTTTTAGTCTGATACTGTCAATATCAGACCTGATAAGCACTTACAGACCAGTGGCATTCTCTGTTAGTGTGGGTAGGAGCCTAACAGGCCCAGTGGGGCCAGGAGGTCAGTGTATGCCATGCCAAAGCCCTCCCCAGTACCAGAAATACCTCTACAGAAGGGAATGAGTTCACGGGCACAATCACCACTTATGCACACACATATGCCATGTATAATTAAGAGAAGAGGATTACAATCTACATCATTCATAAGAAGAAATGGAGAAGAAAAAAAAATTAAGATTTTTAAAATGCTTTTTGAAAGAGTTACAACTTCGTTAAGAGTTTTAAGTCAGATGAAAACATTTGTAACCTCTCCTTCCCAGAATTACAGTACACAAGTGCCAGATTTACTTCACATTTTCAGTCCACTGGTGCATGAATTACGCTCATTAATCTTCGATGTGAGAGCTTTATTACTGTTTGTTAGATGGGAACTGAAACTTAAAGATGCTATAAATTAGAGTACAGCAATGGTTTGTAATTGTTGCTTCTATTTGGCCTAAAACTAAGTCATATTCAACATCTGCAGAAGTATCTCCATTAATGTGCCAGGGACTCTTCTTTGTCAGATCCAGCGTATGCAATATTTGAGGTTTAATATAAGTAGTCATGTCCAAAATGTAGGGCTGCTTTCTTACTGGAGACGACAAACACAGAATCTTCTACATAATATACATATCCAAGAATACATATCTGGAAAAGATATCTGTAACAACTTCTTTTCTTCTGCTGCTGAAGAAAACTGATGTGTGCATTTGTGTTTCAGTGATGTTACCCACAAAGGGTTGTCAAGACCTGCTCACATGGGCCACATGTGCACACAAGCCATTGCCAGGCTCTGTCTTTGTTCAACAGTGTGTTTGGGTCTGTTAACTTGACATTTCAGAGATAAAAAATAGATACAAATTATTTCTTTGTTAAAACTGATGAGTACTTTTACTTGTGTCATGAAATATCTTCTACACAGGAAGAATCAAAAGCCGTGGTATTGACGCACAGAGCATTCCTTCATAGAACTACTGATCTGTGCCTGTTCATTTTACTAAGGAAAAACACATAAGTGGTTCTTTTCTGAGGACAAGGCTAAATCAAGTCATCCCTGGAGCAGCTGAGTTATGTAGGCTTCCTTTTCCCATATGTAAATCATAGAGATAAAGTGATTTATTTATATTTACAGTTTCCATTGCGCTCCCCTGGCATGGTAGTAGTCCTGCCATTACAGAGAACAGTTTAACTTCCATATTTCCTATTTTGTGTTCTAGTTCATAACACAAGCTTTCTATTAATTCCTTTCATGAATTTTCTTCCCGATTGTTTTCGAGCGGGTATTATTTCACAGATCATTATAATCTATCTGAACATGACATTCAACTGAAACCTACCTCTACTGGAAGAAAAATTTATACCCATGCTGAAAAAAAAGCTCAGTATATAGAGAAAGCAGTGGTTAAAAAAGTGATTGACTGAGACTTTCCAGGAATGGTCTATTCCTTAGACTAATTTATAGGGATAGCAATAGCAACATGATCTTTATCCATTTCAGACTGTTGCAGTACCAGTTTCTAATATTCTCAAAGCTTCAGGGATTTTATTCTTCAATAAATCTTAAATTTCTTGAAAGATTATGTCCTGGGTTCTAATCATTGGATTTGATAGCCAGTTTGATTACTCTGCCTGGCTGAGGTGATCGCATGAGAGGTCTGACGATGAGAGTGGTACATCTCTAGGTAGGTGTTACTGAAAGTGCTACCTATTTATGCCTTCTCCTTGAAAAATGTGAACTGTTCACATTTATTCAAGGAAAAGGCATAAATGGGTAATAAAATCAAAAGAAATATTGTTTCAGTAACTACAGAAGATGATCGGCTTTTTAGAGCAACACGTCTAACAAAGAAATACAGTTTCTGGCAACCTTGCTCTTGCAGTTTTCAAGGACAAAATTCAAGCAGCTCATCTACAGATTTAAGTCATTAATCAGAGAGATATGATTTCGTAGAAGACATAGTCTATACATTGACAATTTTCTTCCTGTTGGCACAATGATGAAACAATAGATTTAAAAATATAAAAGCTGCATTCTTCATAAATAAAACTTGACTAAACCAACTGTTCAGTGATTCAAGCCAGATAGTCTTTATATTACCTACATTAGAGGAATGTACACTCTCTTTACCTGAATTTACCCTCAATCACAAAAAAATATATATATTTTTTTCATTGTTTGGATTAACCATCCCAGATAGCCACAGCATCAGACAGTGATTTCAGTTTCAAGATTTGATAAACTATAAAACAGCAAGAGATTTGTTGTCTGTATATTTTTTATTTATTTATTTATTTTTAAAGAAAGAGGATCTGCTGTACAGAATGCTATTCCCAATTTGAACTGGTTTTTCTTAAAGAGTAAGAAAAGCTGTGGTTTCCTTGCATTGCTGACTTCCCTACAGACTTAGTGACACCTTTTAGAAAAAAACCCAACATTTCACTCTCTCAGCAGAAAATGAAGCAGAATAAGAATTAAGTGTCAGGAGAATTTGAACAGTTAAAGCATGGGTGTTCTGCCACCCTGCCTAGAAATAGTCAAGATATAACCTATATAACTTGCTCCAATAACCAATGCTATTTTATAAATTATGGATGATCAGTTATGGTTATCTCAGAAACATGTAAAATAGGAGCTCACTAAGAGCTGAATAGGTCATTGTCAGTACGTGGTGTTTTATAACCTATATAGAATGCTCTCAGCTAAACTACACCCAATTTAACACAAAAGAGCTCTAAAATGTTTCTGTGCTGAAGCAAGTTCACACTGTTGAGTGCAACAGAGAGATGGGACAGCCCTGGGAATGGCCTAGGGCAGCAAACCTCACTGAGCCCATCCCCAACTCCAACCCACCCCTACAGCAGGCTCGAGGCTAGAGATCTGAATTTGCTCACTGGAATCACCCAACAAGCATTTATCCAGGTTTGGACATAAAGCTTCTCTAGGAACATCAGTGCCCCGTGGAAAAACTGTTTGCCAGCATGACTGGCTCTGCAGAATGAGTATTGGCAGTGCAGATGGAAAATGATTACATAAAATTTACCAGATAAAAATGAATTTTAAGTATAAGCATCACTGCATAAATCAATGCATAAAATAAGAACCTCTAGGAGGTTTTTAAGAATTAGATTTTGGATCAGAAGTACAGCAGAGAAAGGAGAGAGAGTGATTCAGGAAGAAGTGAGAAAAGGAAAGTCCAACAAGAAAACAAGACCAACAGAAGCAAAAGATGACACTTGGATTTCCTCTGTCAGGGTGAAAGAGAAAAGCAAAGAACTGGGCTGCATTAACATTGAAATTAAAGCCAGAAAATCTATATTCCTGTTCTGGAAAAAGCAGATCTCTAAACACCTGTAACATAATATCACTTCTCTGTTACTATTCAGAAGCCAAATAATTTTCTCAGTTACGTAGATGAGCCCACGACAGATTTTAAACTATACCTCCTATATTTTGAAGATATATTTAGTAATTAAAATACGATTGTGTGGCGGCAAGTGTGCTTTCTCATTCCTTAACATCTCCTTTAGCAACTGGCAGTAAATTTCTAAAATGCATTCATTTATGAAATATGACATTAACTATGCTGCCTGAATATGTGATCACCACACACCTTCATTTCTTTTTGGAGTGGAGCTTTGCACACTTTTAGATATCTAGTTATATATCTCTTAAGCAAAGAATGCTTTCTGACACAACTGATTTCCCAAAAGAATTAGGATTGTTTGAAAATGAACTGAGCTTGTGCATAACTTTTAATGTAGGAATTCTTATTCCCACAAATGAAATCATCTGGCTGGGGGGAAAAAAAAATATAACGTTAGGAAAAAAGACAGTCTCACATCCAGATTTGCCTTCTGACTCCACCTCTTGACAAACACTTCAACCCATTCTCTGCAGACACTCATCGCTCTCTCAATTACTCAGTGGCAGCTGATCAGTGCATGAATAGAATGAAGGCTACAGAAGGTGTCAAAACTAACTCCAGCAGAGCTAAATCAATGTTAAACAACAGCTTTTTTATTATTATTTTTTATGTTTGTTCACTGTCGTATGGGAGACTATAAATGTGAGTATTATAACCAAATTCTATCCCTAGAGTGACCAAGAGCAAAACCAAATGCTTGAATGTTGGTTCGGAGTCCATAACAAAGGTATTAGAGATGAAGTGATAACAAATGCATGTCTCACTGTGTTATAAAACCTTTTACATTTTCTTGAACTACAAATAGGCTCTCCTGAGAATAGTATTCATTATGTTGAGAGAATTTTCTGGCCAACTTTAGGTCATGTTCTGTTATTGGATCGGGTCAAGCTGAATGCAAGTTTTAGTTTTCAATCAGCTCAGTTTCCATGAACATAGATCATTTCAATCATTCTTTTGATTTTCTAATGAAGGAAGGTGTAAGAAATGCACAAAGCTGTGCCATAGAATTTATATTTCTCTTCCTATCTCTAAGTTTCCTTTTATTTTTCCTTTAAAAAAAAAATATCAGATTTTCATATCAATTAACATTTATTAAATACATCAGAAATCCAGAACTTAAATGGAAAACTTTGTTGAACTAAACTCTTACTGAATATGTATTACTGTTATCACAGGATACATTTTTAAAAAGCCCCTGTTCTAAGAGTTAAAACAGTGCTATTAAAATCAGAAAAGTCTTTCCCACTTTTCCTTATGCAAATACATACATTTAATACATTTTGGTCGTACCCAAACAGACAACTCCAATTCTAGAGCAAACTGCCTATCCTTCCCATTAAGGGTAAGGGGAGAGAATGAGCTTCACAATGACAAATCCTCATTTCTTCAGTGCAGCTTATTTATATTTAGTTTTATTATACATTTAGAGCCTGATCAAAGTTAAATAAAAAAATAAACAAGTTGTGCATAGCATCCAATTATGGCTCTTCAAAGGCCTGTTGAAGTTCTGTGGCACTTTTAGTTACTGCAAGGTGATCAAAGTTATCATAACATTTCAGAATATTTTATAAATTTGGGGTTAAGTTAAATAGCATAGGATATAACAGCAGTGCTTCTTACCAAACAATAACATACAGACAATACTAAGGAGAGAAGCTGAAAACCCAAGATATAATGGAATATAGATGTTTGCCAGTACACAGAATTAACTTGCTTCTTGCCCTGCCACATGGTTAAAAATAAATTTGTAGCGCAGTAATTAATTACTATCACAATCCCAGAGGCATAAACTAAAGACCCAACAATCAGTGAAGTAATGAATGAAGACCAAAGTAGATAATATGAACTGCTGCTACTAAACCAGCATTCTAACTGCTGTCTGAATCGTCAGGAGTGCAGATTTTACAGGGGGTGGATTGTGCTCACAGCTTACAGAATCGTAAAAGATCCACCAAGTCATAAAGGCAGCCATTAAATAAATGTAGAATTCATTAATCCTGCAGAATAGCCAGGTGGATGGAACCCAGCTGTAAGCCCTTCTCCCACAGGTCAATGGATGGCCCTTTTACTTCTAGAAATGCATTTAACCACCTTATATTTTTTAAAATTTATTATGGATGCAGCACCATCGGCAGAACAAAGCAAAAAGAAAACTATATCTTCTATTTTTATGACATTTCAAGTTTCCTGACATCAGAAACCAGTTGTGAAGATTGCTTACTAATCTTTTGATCAGAGCAAATCTGATAGGAAAGCCAGTTTTCTATGCCTTGAGAAACTTCTAATGATTTTTCGAAGCACGCCAATTTGGATGGGACAACCATATTTCTATGGTTCCTTGTTTAACAATGTGCTCATTGCCTGTTTAGAAATCCTGCTGTATTATAATGGCTATCAATTTTGATACTGATGTAAAACTAGAAAATCTGTAAATTGCTCTTGCATTGAAAAACATATTGAACATATAACCACACATTTTTTTCTTTTTATTTTTTTTTTGACAGAGTGTCAGTATGTAATCACTGTGATACTAACAGTCATGAAATAAATGCTTGCACATCAAGCACAGAATTTATCTGTAGTGCCTCCTAACAGGTTTATAATGGCAGCTATGACAGACCCTGCCTAAGTCTGACATTACAAACATCCGCAGTGTAATAATTCTGCTGTGAACTGACACTTCTGAAAGCCAGTACCTACCCAGATTTGTATCTCCCAGCTTTTTTGCCCAAACATTAAGTATTTCACACAACAAAAACCATCACCTCAATTGCATGAGCTATAATTTTATGAGGGAGCCTGTTATCAGACAGAGCTACAGAAAAAGCAGCAGAAAAAAAATTAAGGCAATTTGATATTATTGACAACCAGCTGTTATGAATTATGCAAATCTCTATGATGCAAAATTGGGGTATTGCTCTGTAATGCACAGCAGCACCTCCATCTAAATAAAGTTTAAGAACAAGACTATGACTTCACACATCTGCCTGCCAAAAGCAGCAATGAGCCAAATGAACAGGGCTAGAAGCAGCTTCCAATGGATTTACAGCTCCTAACAAGGTTTGCACTGATTTGTACTGAGCTTCTCTTTGCTCTAAACACAAGACAGTATTTTCCTTCTGATCAAACTACTCTTGTCAGAAAGTTAAAGCACTCCAATGACTCCCAAACTATCCCCATGTGGCCCACACGAACAGCAAGAATCAAACTGCCTCAGTACACTCTCTGCCTAAAGTCTAGATCTAAAACCAGTCCACTTAGGCTTTGGGTAAAGAAATAGCACTCCTTAGCTCATAGCACAAAGAAAATGGACACAACAAATTTCTGGTGTATGGGGGAGCTGCAGAAGAGAGTCAACTCTCTTGACAGCGTTCCACACTAAAGCTACAGAGACATTATGTATAATCAAGGAACATACAGATGTTATAATTAATACACAGGAAAGTTCAGCTAAGTAAGATTATTGCAACAGAAGGATAATAAATGAAAAATGCTCACTGATGTTGTAGGCTTGCAACACCCTCCACGAGGAGCGGTCTCCAGGAAAAGATCCTTCCTCAGTGGCAGTCGCACTTTCAATGGGATCTAGGAGAGGTGCAGCCAGGCTCTACCCCTTCCTGTAGGGCAGGTGAATTGCCTTCACCTATGCTCCCATAGCTGACTCATTGCTTGCCTCAGGTGGTCAATCAGAGGTTCAGGCTGTGATTCAGCAGTTCCCATACACGTTATCATCTGTCTTCTCTGAGGTCCTCCTTAGCTAATGATTATTGTTTCAAGCTGTTTCAGTCTGACTAGAAACTCACTGAAAATAAAATGTTATGAGTTGGAGTTACAGGCCAATTATTAATTGCTCAGCCTTCAGGACTTTGGTCTTTATTTTTAATATGTTCCCTTCTCATTTCAAGAAGGGATGCAGTGATGCGAGGAACACCTTCTCTCTTTTCATTAAAAGCAAATTCTAGCACTATTCCAACATTGCTTCTGTAATCCATCCTGTATACTAGTCATCATAAAAATGGCATCCTTTCTCCACTTATTCAATGGGAGGAAGTAGTATTTCTTAAATATTACAATGCAAATACGTCTCCAAATTTGGAGATAACTATTTGTATAGCTAAGATATAACTCGACCTGGCAAATAAGAAAAACAAATGCATCGTGAAGGCCAACAGAATGAAGAAGGCTGCCAGGTGCTGCTTAGTGAGATGCTTTGCTAGAAGCTTTGCCTTTGATTGCTCTCCCAGGGCAGAGCAGGTGCAACCCAATGCAGTTCCAATCTCATTCAATTACTTTGCACCCAGTAAATGATGGAATCACGTACCTGAAAAGCAGCATTAAACTGTCCTTTTTAGATGAACAGTACCTCATTGAGGCTGAACAAAATGGTTGAAAAAGTCATAGCACGGCTTTCAGTTTTGCAGCAAGTTTCAGAAGCCAATGGCTTAATGCTTATGCCAGTGGCTTAAGGCTTATGCGTTTATGGCTTAAAACATATTCAAGAACAGCACATTAAAATGTCTTTTAAGTCTTGCTAGCATACATGACTTTAAAACCTTTTCTACATTTTCCTTCTGTTTTCATCATAGATCACACTCCTTTTACACATTCATTGGGCAGATTTACAACAAATATAAGTCAGCATCATGCTACTGATGGCAAGAAAAGTGTGAAGATTTACAGCAGCCATGAATCTAGCACTTACTCCTCAAAATAGTTCAATTTTCTCCTGTATCATTCCCCTTCCATTTCATCTAATTTTTCACATGTTCTTCTACATCTCATGATCAGGAAACTCTAGTTGTACCCTAAAGAGCATAATTTAAACTGGTGGGAATAATCTTGTCATTTGGTCTACAGTAATTTATTATGGACATGTCCAAAATTTTTGAAGTCTTTGCTGGAGCATTCTGTGAGACAGGGCAAGAAATTCACTCGTATTCAAAACTCCAGCAATACTGCACATTAAAAAATTATATATGCTGATCAATAAAGTGTGAAAGAGCTGATGAAACAGTCTGCATTTTTCTGGGACAGTAATTTTGTGGCATGAATTATTTATAAGGACTATGAAGCAGAAGCAAAAAAAAAAAAAAAAGGACAAGTAGAAGTAGAAAGCATGCAGCTTACCTTATCACTCATAATCTTGCAAACAGCCACAAAGAAACTATAATCATTTGCTACATGCTGGGACATCAAAGAACAATGTAATATTGTGGCATGTAAAAATGTACTATAATACATTAAAGAAATTAGTCCCTGGTGAGTTTATACGTTTCTGCTTCCTTCCTAAGAGAGAGCTATCATTTCTGCTGACAAAATAAGGGTTTCTTTAGAGCTACTTGCCAAAATATCAAGGAGAAAGTTTACAGTAAAACAGGAAAGGTTGCTGCTGCAGACAAGAAGGTATTCAAGGCCAGGCTGGATGTGGCTCTGGGCAGCCTGGTCTGGTGGTTGATGACCCTGCACATTGCAGGGGGGGTGAAACTAGATAATTATTATGGTCTTTTTCAACCCAGGCCATTCTATGGTTCTCTGATATGATTCTATGATTTCAGATTTGGCAAAGAAAGGTGAATTAGAAAATTACTTCTCAGTAACTTGTGAAGAAAGTGTCTATAGCTATGGTCTTATGGTTTATGTATGATAGAAACTGTTACAGAGAACAAAACTAGAACAGTTCGTTAGTACTTGGATTTGGTTCATATTTTTTAAGTAATAATGTGCTTATATGTTTCATGTAATAGGAAGAAAAGATGGAAACTGCAAATGTATGGAGTCCATACGGATGCCTCAGTGATTTAATTTTGGATCAAGGATGTGTTACGTTTGTGTATTTACATGCTTGTATTTCAATCAGATATTTAAAAAATCATTCAAGTATTTTTTGTCTATATTCCCAGTTAAAAGGTACTTAAAGAAACAGCCAATACAAATCAAAGATGTTATGAGTATGATTTAGTTCCATAGTCTGAGATCCAAAATTAACAAATCTTTAGGTTCAGACTTTGGATTCAATTACTGCAATAACCTCACTAAAGCCAATGAATGAACCTGGCCATAAAGGAAAGATTATGAATAAAATAAAATAAAATAAAATAAAATAAAATAAAATAAAATAAAATAAAATAAAATAAAATAAAATAAAAGGTTGTATAGTTGGAAAAATGGACAAACTGAAAGCATATTTCATTTCTCTCTTGTTGCAGAAGTTCAAAAATTAATGTCTTTAGTTCAAACCAAGTAAATGGAAAAATAATATGGAAAACTGTTAAACTAAAAGGAATTAAGGAAGGTTATATTTTCTGTGTCATTTCAGTTTTTCCTTTTGCCTCACAATGCTGACAGTTGACTGCTTGTAATCAGGAGAGACTAATTAAGGTCACCTGGGAAGTACTAAGTGCAAATTTTGCCCTATTCTGAAGTGTGAAGTCAAAACAAAGCTACCTGATTTATTCTTTTACCATAACTATGTTTTTTTGTCTAATTTTCTTTAAAAATTAACCTTTCCTTATGATCAGCTTCCACAGCTGCCTTTTGTCTTCTGAGTGCTCACATTTCCATTGCAGTCACCACTTTCTTTTGGCAAGGCCATCATTTTTAAACACACCTCGGTAGAAACACCGCTCTCAAAAGCTGATTATAGCAACTGCTACGGAAAACTCTTCTGCAACATATTCTGCAGGCTCATCAATCAAACCCGAGACTGGAATAATATCATGTTTAACCTTTCCTTTTCATTATTACCATCCAGGCAATATTGTTTGCAGAATTCCCGGTGTCATTTCAATGGGGGCTGTCAGTCTGAGGCACCAAGCAGATTTCTTCCAAAATGTACATGCTGATGCTGCCTTCTTTCTTCAGGATCCCTCCTGAAAAGTTGCTAACAGTTGCTAATTAAGTTACTAAAGGCTCTCATTATGTGTTGATATACATGACAGCAAAATTGGTCTCATGACAACTCAATGTCACAGCACATGAACATGCCATAAATATTTCCAATGTACTGAACTGGAAAAAGGATGTCTCATGAGAAATGCATTTCCAAAGGCAAGAGGCAATAATTGTAAGTTAATCCCTACTTAAGTTTCAAAAATAAGTAAAATATTATTAAAAAAACACTGAAATTTGTAGCTACATACGTGAAAACCACAGACTCATATCTCAACCAGCAAATGGATTGTTGTCATCTGCTAACAAACTGGACAATTAAATGAATAGTATGGCTTTGGTGTGCGAAGAGCCCAATGACTTTTAGCTGAACTATGATAAATGGTTAAGAAAGCTTAAAATATTGCTTCAGAATTTCTAATAGACACATCCACCTGTTATTCGGTGTAAAACTCCCTTCTATTCCCTTCCCTGCTGCCATTTCACCTGTGGTTGTTGTTTGTTGTTATTGTTCACAGCGGTGATTTGTTTGTTTGTTTGCACTTCTCTAATCCTGAACAGATACCCAATACACAAAGAGTTTATGAAATGTGTCCCTGCATCTTTTAAAATCCAAACAGAACTACTCGTTCCGTATATGAATCCACTGTCAGTAAGAAGGCAAGACCATAAACTTACAGTTTTATCAATGCTTAATATTTGCTTTTCCTTCCCTATCAGCGGGAGTTTGTTAGTGTTACACCCTGCTTAGGGTTTTGATTTCCATCCTGTGTTTTTCACCCAGGACTGCAGACCAGTTATTTCTGAAATATGAGTAACATTTCCCACTGGGTACCTATAAAATGCACTGAGACATATTCTAATTGCCTATGAATATTCAAAACCTCATTATTGTTACTAGTTTATAATTATCGTATTCCCCTGACAAAAACATGCAGCACACAATAAGAAAGGCAATCCATTAAAAATGTTGACATTCATGTTCAACAGTTTTCTTTCTTTCTTTTTTTTATATTAACTATTAGGCTTTTTATCTTGGCTACTAAAATCATTTCTAGAACACACTTTGCTCCATATCTCCCACATTGTACTCCTCCTGCAATAACATTACAATTAATTGTCTGTATAGTTACTAACAACAGTGCTATCTTGCATAGCATACCCTACAGATTAGGCAATATCATAAAAGTATGTGCAATTATATAAAATATCACTGCAAGGCACAGTTTTTCTCCCAGTGCCAAGCTCCATGCCTTTAGTGTTCACTGAACCACTAAGGTTCAGAATCTGTGTTCGACTTGGAAAATGGGGAACAAGCCTCATATTTGAGATGTGCAGACAGGACACACTGGATATCTTTCATCTTACACCTGCAAAAGCAGGATGAGTCAAGAAGCTTTTATCATCTGTACTTTGGTTGTACTTACTTAGGCATGCAACTGACAGTAGAGCTGCTGAAGTCAAGGAGCGGTGGTGGTATTTATTTTCCAGAACTTGGAAAACCAATAAACATTGCAAACAACTCCCTGCAGCTGCTTCTAAAACCACGAAAGTTTCAACCACGCTGCTGCAAAGCAAAAACAAAGCTTTATAACTTCAGGAGTTCACCCTTCAAAGTGACTTGGTCTCCTCTGGTGGCAGTCCCACAGAACACACAGAGGCCTTCTGGCAGCCTGCAGGATGCAGCAGGAGCCACAGCCAACGGCACACCTCTGAGACTGAGCACGGTCTGGCTGTTCAGGGTGCTGGGAAGACATTTCAGTAAAGCCTGTAATGGATGAGCAGCAACACCCTGCTATCTCATCATCAAACCCATCCTTTGCTCTTCTTACTTTGTACCTGGACCAAGCCTTATCTATGCTATAAGACAAGAATACATTCATTCATTATTTTTTGGGCCTCTGTATGCTGTATCTGTACAAACAGATGGTTGGGCATTACCTAAAGAGACAAGCAATCTAAAGCAGAAAAGGATAAAGCAGAAAAAAAAAACCAAAAAACAACCAGAACAGCACAATGCAGAACAAATTTAACAAAGCCAACAGACGGCTGCAGAGACAACTAATGGCATTTCCTTCCAACACCAAGTTTGGTTATTGTAAGGATCTGATTGAGCAGTTGATATGTGACCCACCTGCAGTCAGAAGCTACACACATACAGACACACAGACATCTCTTTCAGCCAATTCTCCAAAGCTGTTGCCACTCCAAAGGAATGATCAGAGTGCAGGGACACACCAGCCACAGAGCAAAGGTTACCTGGAAGGATGGTTCTTGCTCTGTCTCAAGTTATTCCTGAATAACTGTAGACATTCTGGTATTGGAGAGAACCCTCACAGTAAAGAAGATTTTGTTTCTATTTTGCATCACAAAAACGTTGGTTAAAACTGGAAAAAAAAAAATAATACAAAGATGTTGCATAAAATATGTGCAGGAGATATTTCACTTTAAACATAAAACAACTGAGATACCTAAAGTTTTCAGGAGAGGAAAAAGAATAAACAACAAAAAGCAAACCTTGCCATTGAAAATGCTTTGTGTTCGCCTTTGGAAAGGTTACTTGTCAGAAAGGTCAGAACTTTTCAGGTTGGATTTTCAGAGAACTGAAGTCAGCGCATCTGCTGACTTCACAGATGTGCTCGGTGCTAGCAGCAGCCCCATGCCCACAGCGAGGGAGAAACTGAAAACTGTTTTTTCTCAATGGAAGATGTGGATGTATCGAGACAGTGCTTGGGCAAAAATGTGTATCTTTTCTTTAAATTTGGCTTCCTTGGTTGTGGGATGTGTGCCCATATGTAAGTGCACATGAGAAGTATGGAGAGAATAAAGGGTGGCTGTCAGAAAAGCTATAAGATCAAGATTAGATTTGACATTGTTCACTGACCAAGTGAGAAAAGCAATGTGCATGGTTCAGGCAGGAGCTCAGCTCCAAGAGGGAGGCACAGCTCTGCAATTCCTGGAGCAGGGTCTTCAAAAGAACTCAATCTCAGCACACTCAGTCTTCTGCTTTCTGAGATACGAACACTTCTTTGGATTCTAAGTAGGAGCATAGATGGTTTAAAAACAACAAAATCCACCAGGAATGTCCCATTCTTCAGCTGGGCTTGGGAAAAAAAACATTTCAGTTATGTATCCTTTCCCAGGCCTGTCTGTCTGTCTATCTTTTCCCCTAACACCTCCACTGACTGCATGCTGCTACAGAAGTACACGTGTTGGGGCTGAAATATTAAGCAATATTATAAAAGATTTCCATGGTTTCCTTAAGAGGATGTTCTGAATACATATGGAAAAAATTACTGTTTGCTTTAGGGAGAGAAAATGTCAAAACAAGTACAACTCCCTAATGCTGTAACAGTCACTTCCAAAGGATGGCTTTTCCCACATCATCTTATCTGAAATACTTAAGAGTTCAGAACAAGAAGCAAATTTGCCATGATGCCACTAGACAGCAACTGCTGTGAAACACAGGCTTGAATTGGAGCCACTGACATGAAGGCAGCACAGAAATAAGAGTCCTTTTTTATCTCACGGCACATCTGCCTCATGGGGCTGGGAGTGCGCTGTGTCCTCCTCCGTTGCTGTAGGTGCACAGGTCTTCCTCCAGCTGTACAGCAGCAATGGGGCAAAATGGATTTCAGGCTGGATTCTCAGCCACACACTCCTGGTGTCTCTGCATGTATCTAAGCACGTGTCCACACACGCTCTTACATGTTTCTTCTGCCAAGACACATAGCTCAGCAGGCATCTTGTGTTTCTCCTCACATCTGGAGGAATACTGGTCATGGCTCATTCATATCTAACATACACTAATGCTGTAATAGAGATGTTATGATCTAGTAGAGGGTCAAAGCCAAAGTGCCTGTTTTTTCTTAGGCATGTAAGTATCCCTTGGGAATAAAAATAAGGACACTGGAGTTGGAGGGTGGGGAATTCTGCATGGTTCTCCTGCTCTTACTGCTGAATAAAATCACTGTTTCTGTTCGAACACTCCAAATAATGGAGGTAAAACCAGAATGAGAGAACAGACAGCCTTGGTGCGGAGCTGTGAGAGAAAAATCTGAACTCCTGGAAAAACAGATGGTTTCCTGAAAACACTTATTTTGTTTAGCTTTCAGATTTTGCTTTCAAAAGATGGCGATATTTATCAAATACCTTGATTGCTACATTGGCAAGCTTCCGTTACCTCCCTTAAGTGGATGAAAGCATCATGCTTCTGCTTCTGTGCATGCTTGCTTATTCACAACACATGCTGTAGCAACTCGAGGCACAAAATAATTGCAGCAAAACGTACAATATAACTTAAGGTACATCAAAGCATGTAACATGAAAAGAAAATACTGTTGTGGCCAGAGCGTGGCAATCAGTCAATAAAAGGAGCCAGTTCTGCCACACGAGCAGCAAAATGACCTGGGCATGTTATTCCACTGCAGAACCTGGAATTTCAGCTGGAATGATGAGGTTGTAGGATAAAGAGTAGACAAGGTATTTCTATTGCACAGAAAATGAGTTGTTCCAAAATGAAATTAAGTTCACAATTTGAAAATGCTAGACGTGGTTAATGTAATATTTCTCAGATCCAATTTAGGATGCATAAGTTCAAGCAGTGCGCCCTGTAGCTTCAGTTTAGACATAAATCAGACTGCAGTCATTATTTCCTGTCCAATAAGGTGGATCAAATCATGCCAGAATAATAAACTGTTTAATGAAAAAGGATGCAGTCAGACAATGATCCATATTTAGCACTGATGAACAAGAGGATGATACCAGTGGAGCATGAATTAACACCTGAGGCATTTACTTAACAGAAAATTGAAAATTAGAATCCTTGTTTTGTGAAAGTGAAAACAGAAATATAAAGAAAGAGATGTAGGTTAAGAAACAAGAAACCCCTACATGGTAGATAGAAATAGACTGAGCAAAATCCTCTATAAAGCAGTTTATTAGAATAGTACTGGACATTTTCTTAACTGTTGAACAACACAGAAGATTTTCATAGCCATTCTGGGGTTTCTTTTTGCTCAGGATTAGAACACAATTTAGGGTCGCTTTCCAGCTGCTATGCAAAAATCTTCCACTTATTTCCAAGGACCTTCCTTTCCCTGGGATGGATGCTTCAGTCAGAGATCTGTTTGCAATACTTAATCTGTACGTAATTCTTCTGCATCCAGCCATCTTTAAATAATGTTCTGTTCCAGTTTTCACCCAACAACCACTCTGCAACACCTGTCCTCTCTATCAGCCATTTCTGAGTTAGTACAAATGTAATGACACTTGTGACAATTACATTCTCTGCTATTTAGTTGCTAACTTTCTCTTTATAAGGCAGTAATTCTCATTAAGTGCTCCTTGAGCAATCAATTGATTCATTAACTTGTAATAAATGCTTTTAAAATGCAAATTAAAGACCAACCTGCAACACCTATTTAAAACACTACCAATATTTTACAGATAGAAGTGTACACAGTTTGCATTGCTGTGCTACACGTGGGCCCAAGAAATGACCCTTCCATAGAACACTGCCTATAAAACAGCCTTAGCTCATCCAAGAACCTGTCTCAGGCAAGACATTTTCTGGCCATAAAAATAAATGCCATGGGGAGCCACAGTTGTATGGGATGTACAAAATTAGAGATCAGATACTGCATGTTAATTCAGCGTATGGATTTGACATATAATACATCCTAAACACACTGACACTGTCAGGTTATTGATCATTAAATACAGTTTGAAGTCATAAAAAAAAAAAATTAGAAAAAAAAAAAAGGTCTCAGTATAGCAAATGGAAAGGGATAAGCTGAAGGGAGATCCTAACTGCAGTTGCACTGGTCACCAGTTGGCACTCCCCATGTTTCAAATACAGGCTGTAACAGTGGGGCTCTGATAAAACTGGCCCCAGATCTGAAACCTGCAGGTCTTTCATAGGATTTCCCACTTTCTATGAACAGAAATGCATGAAAAGATCAGACTTCTGTGATTTACTCTTTGCAATTTAGTGAACATGGAACTGCAAGAACAAGAGGCCAACAAACTGTAAGCACTGCAGCTCAGCTGCATCCCACCACAAAGGATCCACACGTCTCCCAGCCCAAGATGAGCACTTATCACAGAGTAATCACTGATCGTAACCATTTAAATCCGAGAAAGTCTTGAATCAGAATGCTGAAACGAGTCATATAAGATTTATATGAATAATTTCTTCCCCACCACTGATCTCGTAAATTTTTTTTGACAATAATGTTTTCATGCAACTTTGCTAGTGCTCAGACTTCCAAATACTTCACACCGAGTAAATTATTTACAATTTTTCAGCAGCTAGTGAATAATTTCTTTGTGAGCAGCTTGCATGAATTGGCCTGCTCTGTTCTGAGCAAAGTTTCTCCATTGCCCATACCCAAAAATACTTCTTTAGCCATTTCAGAGAAACCGACTTGGGGAATGACACTGCCTCAACACAGTTCATACAGATAATTATCTTCCTGTGATTTTATCAGTCATTTTTATAAAACTGGTTACTGACTGGTTTGTCTGACGTTGCCAACACAGAAATCAACTGTTGATTCAGGAAAAAGCCATTAAAAATAAAATAAATGAGTATCTGATGTGTCACCCCCTGAATGAATCACTGTCTTTATCATCCACATCTCTGCATAATTCTTCAACTTTTAAGACAAAAGCACACAAAGAATGGATGAATGGAAGAGTTGAATTTCTTTCATCAGTTTCAAATACAAAAAATAGAAACGTCCATAGAAGAATTCTACAGCCTGCTGGTTGACCTGGGCATGTTGTGCAGGAAATCATTTATGAAGTTGAAAAAAATAAAATAAAATTCATGGGACTTCCTAATAAATTTGCTCAGTAGCTCAGAAGCAGTCACAAGACATTGCTCTGTAACACTGATGCAGATAAAAGCTGACAGACTCCTGGTTCGTGAGTTATTGGAATGCACTGGGACAGTTGTAGCACATCCACAGCATGTGGAATTTACCCTGGAAGCTGTACTTTTACACCCAGACCATATTAGCATGGAAGAAAGGTCTGTATTCAGAATATAACCAAGTGAATTTTGTATTCATCGTTAGCACAGCATCACTTTGTCAGTTTAATACATAAGAAATGAATAAACTGAATAATATAGTATATCATCTCTACTTTTCTCAACTTATTTTGCTAACATCGATAATCAGCTTCTAGTAAAAAGATCAAAGAAACCATATTCCATCCTGGCCAAATTATCCAAAATAAAGGAATCCCAGAAGAGCCGTAGATTCCAAGATCTGCAAATGCAGTTTGATATAAGATTGCCCTTACCAGCAAAATATTTTTACTTAGTTTTCCTGGAGTAAATTTCATTGCAAAAGCCAATAGATGCGTTTGCCATTATTTCTATGAAGCAATCAACTTCATTTGCCAGGGAAAAAAATGACTGTTGCTCTCTGCTGCAGGACTAAAGAGGGAGCTATTGACTAAGAATGGCATGAATATGTCAGCGTGGATAAAGATATTCTCAGTGCTGAGGAGAAGCCCTTTTTATCTGCTGACACAGTCTGTGGTAATATTGATATGTGATAAAATACGTAATGATCCTATGGTGCTGTTGCATCCAGGAGTTGCATTTCTTAAGTCAGATGCCTTGTAAACATTGTCGGTAAAACCATCTTCAAATAAGTCAAAATAGGTTTTGGGGTTTGTTTAAGCTATTCAGTCCTGTTTAGCACAGATGCTGGTGAACTTAATTTGTGCAAATGCTTCAGTAAAATAAAGGTGTTAAACTCAAGGCACACTGAAAGCATGCGCATTGAGAAGGCAGAATTCCTCTCAGTGTGCCAAGTAACAACAAATTCTGTACCTGCTGTGTGCTGCTGTACAGGGTTGGAATGCAGTGTGGGAAGATGTGGTTGGTGTCGTTTTGATGACTCATGAGTATCTGCAGCATCTGTGAAGTGTTTTCATTATGGCTCATCATCAGCCAAGGGTTATTTGGGAGACAGTTTCAGGTGCTGCAGAATGATGGGATGAGGTACCAGCAAGCAGAACTGATCTGCTGCTGTCCTTGCAGAGTCTGACCTGTGACAGTTCTCTCTCTTCTATATGCCTCATCCCAGGCAAAACTAACTATATTCACATCCATACAACCAAACATTTTTCTTCTGAGATTTTGTGATTGCTTGAATGAAATCTTCCAAGACAGCTGGGGGTATATTCCTTCCCTTCCTACAGAATTATGTCCTAAAACTAGAAAAGACTGTGCATACACTATGCACAAGGACTAGGTAGAGTTTGGATGAGTACCTTCACAATTGAAAACAACTGTCTTTGTGCCCTTTGATTAAAGCATAAGAAATGATGACACGAGTGTTCCATGGGTCTGCACTTTGCCAATGACCAGTGACGAAGCATTTCTAAGTGTTTACAGAAATAGAAGTGAGGACTGGGGAAATTTCAATGAGGCTTCTTCCCCATCAAATCCTGAAATAGGATTTTTCCACATCTGGGTAGGTTTATGAATTTTAATAAAAATGTTGCAAACCAATTCCTTTCTATTGACAGTGATTAAGCTACGTTTATTTTGCTGAATATATTGCATTTGTAAGTGTAGCATTTATCTCAGAAAAAGGATCAAAAAAAAATTCATAGCTAAGTACGTATCGCTCGGTACAGTGGCCCTTCCTGGAATAACACTGCATTGCTGGATTAAGACATGAAAGTCTCCCAAAGTGTTGTCTGACCGCCAGAGGGAGGTCACACTGCTCCACAAACAGACCGACACCGCCGAGAGTGACTGGGGAAGGCTAATTAAAATGAAAAACTAATTAGGAAATAAATAAATAATCACAAAAGCTTCCGAGCAAAGAGCTCCCTCATATCTATCAGGAGATTAAATTTCATAAGGAATTAAACAAAAAACCCAAACAAATAAACACAAAAAAAACCAACCATCAAACCCACAGCACATAAAAGCAATTACACTTCAAATTTTGAAGCTGTGATAATGAAGTTCCTGATCGTTTCATAGCAGCATTTCTTTCTTTAGGTAATATGTATCTATCTGAAATTTCTTGCCAGTTTACGTTGTGGTCTGACCCTATCTACTACTTCACATTTTCAGTCTTATCTTCAGCTTTATATGCTGATATACCATTTTCAGTACTTCAGAACTTCAATTTTTCCGCTTCTGAGCTTCAGGACTCATCCTTGGGGGTTGGTCCCTGACAGCCTTTAATGCACTTTATTTATGTGGCAGTCCCTGCAGACAAAAAGGCATACTCTTTGAACACAGAGTTCATGTATTTCACAAGACTCAAGACCAAACACTGGAGGGTAGGAGCAGGGGACAAGAAAAAGCAGAGAGCTGTGTGGAGGACACTGGGCAGGAGTTAATTCCCACTTGCAGCAATAGCTAAACCTATTTTCTTTGGGCTGGTGCTCGAGTGGTATATTCTCATATATATAAAAGGCAGGGTACAGAAGAATATGGAAATAGATTTCTGTTAGAATATTATGCCTTAAAGAATAAGTAACCCCTATGATCCAAACTAAAAACCAATTAAAATCTTTATACCACAGTACACTATCATGTATTATGTATATGCCGTACATTTAGCTGAAAAGCTATTTCAGAAGTGGTTTTAAAAGTTTAAGAATATCACCAGTATGAACAACTCAATATACGCAGCTTTATGGGCATATTAATAAAAGATAATTCCTTTATACATAGAGAGATCAAGCCTTCTGAAAATTTATATTAAAGAAACTAGAATTAAGATATGGGAATTTTGTTCAGTATCTCACGGGGAAAAGTTTTCTGATTTAATATTTCCTTTTTTAATTTCATGTCTGTTTTCGAGCTCCCTCTCCAAGTGCCAATGGTCTTTAGAATACCAAATAAATATTCGCCAACTCCTAAAACATACAAATAGGAAAATAATTTCATCTTCTAATGCTACCTGCAGCTTGTTAGTCAGTGTTACATGGAACAACAAATAACAAGAGAAAATGTAGAAGCAAGTTGTTTGTTATAACAAGAAGATAGATGCATTCCTACAGCCACAGAAGGAAGAACAGACACAACACTGTAGAGGAAATAGGGGATAAAATAGAATTTAAGATGCTACCTGCAGTTAGTATATCTATTTCAATATCTATAGTCCTCTATCTCCCCCCAGAATAATACAAGAAAGAAAAGACAATGAATAGGCATTTCTTTTAAGTAGACTCAAAATACTTTTTATGTGTAGGTTCCAGTGACATTTTCTTTTAACTCCACTGATCATCCTTAGCAGTGGTTATCAATTTCCATAATAATTATAGAATCAAACAACAACTGGGATAAATTGATGAAAGCTCATTTATTCTGTTCTGTCCTGTTTCTTGACATGGATCCAAGAGAAACTTTACGGTTTTCCTTTATCATTACAGTTTGATTTCTGGGGGTTTCCTTTGGCTTTGTTTTGTGACTGCTTTACAGACCATCTCTGATTTCTGGCCAGCTCTCAGTTCTACAGATGCTGATGTGGAATGTGTTTTCTCAATTTCTCAGTATTCTCACCAAGCATTAAATCCATAGAGCAATTTTCAAGCCTTCAAAAGAAAATGTTTCTATGTCTCGAGTTTAACCTCGGAACAAGGCAAATGTTTTAAAGCACTACAGTATGGTTTGTATCCTTGCCCCTGTCCCTACAGTGTGGCTAGTGGAGGCAGAGGGGCACAGAATAACTCACAGTCACAGGGACTGCTTCTTTTGGACCCACAACCCAAAAGGTTCCATCTTGCTTTTCAGTTCACCCTTCCAGCCACAGGAGTGCACCAGTGTTAAATTTGGCATGTAACTCACAGTCCCAGTACTGTCAGCTCTCAGAGCTGGGGGCTGTACAATTTCAAATCGTCTATTTGACAGCGAAAGAAGGAACAATTCTAAACCTTCAAAAGCAATAAATTATAGCTGGCTGAAACTTCCCAGCTATTGGAAGTGATAGTTGAGATGACTGAGTCAATGGGTGAGCTGTCAGTTCTTTGAATGCCACTTCAAACTCAGAGCAGATATCCATCACACATCAGAAAATTATTTATCCTTGTACTGTAACACTTTTAAATGCCTGTATCAAACATTGGTGTGAATTTGCCACATAAATGAAAACTTCAGAAAAAGATAGATTCTTTTAGTCCTGTATAACCAAGATGTTATAATTGCAATATAATCAAAAGAGTAAGGCAAAGCTGTATAACCAAGATGTTATAATTGCAATATAATCAAAAGAGTGAGGCAAAGCAAACAAGGATCACAAAAGAGAATAAGTAGAAGAGCTTACCCTTGGGTTGAGCTCACTAGAAGATATCAAAGAGGAGGATCTCCAGAAGAGATCCTTCCCCTCTGGTAGCCAGCTCTTAAATAGGTCCAGGAGGGGTGGAGCCTGGCTCCACCCCTTCCGGCAGCACAGGAGAATTGCCTTCACCTGTGCTCCTCTGGCTGACTCATGGCTCACCTCAGGTGATCAATCAGAGGTTCAGGCCGTGACTCAGCAGTTCCCATACATAGTCCCAAAGTCAGAAATGTTCAAGATCTCTCTAAGTCTGGCAAATTATTAGTTTTAGCCCTAAATGGATTTTAGCTTTCTAATAGCAGCCATTCTTTCAAATCTTAATCAAAATATTTTGCTAGCCTACCCAAATAAATGAAGAAATAATTAGTGTAGGGATAGGGCAAATTCATGCCTCGTGGCTTGAAACTTAGATCATAATATTGATCAATGGGAAGGTAACAGAGCGTTACTGTATTTCATGACACAGGTGCCAACCACATGAAAAAAAAAATCAATGTGAGCAATGATTCATTTTTCAATCTCCAGTTTGATTCAGAGATCACTGATTAGTTCTTTTACAACAAGTGCTACGAACCAAAGCTAAGACAATGATTCTGACAGGTTTACCAGGCTTCAAGAAAGCTTGTATCACATGGCATTAGTGCTCTGCAAAAAGCTCACCTTTCTTTCACTTCTCTAATAAAGATAGATGTGTTCTCCAGGAATGTTTGAATGATCTCTCCTTCTATGCTTGTTATGCCTCATTGCAATGCTGACATATTTTGAAGACTTTATGGAGGAGAAGGGAGGCTGAGCTTTACACAGCTACAAAACCCTGTTTGCAGCCTCTGTTGTTCTGAGGGCCAGCATAAAGCCTCAAGAACTCTTCATTCATCTAGGCCACTAAAACACAGGTGCCATGTGCAGAAGAGTTCTTGGGAAATGAATAAATGGCAGCTTTAATTATGCATTCACATGGAAAGCATGTCAGGATTTTTAAAATGTTGTAACGAAATGGAATGCAAACGCAGAATCATGTGTAGATGTGAAGTTATTTGCACCATGAGCATTTTGATAAGCTGATTATGGTAGATAGATAGGTGCAAATAAACTGCTAAGCTTTTCCCATTCACATTCAAAGCTTGATAACTCCTCTCTCACACACACACACAGAAATAAATCTGAAGATCAGAAACAGAAACCAGGTAGATGTAAAGAACATCCATCATATATGGACACCACAGGTTGGTGGGCATCCACTGGGCCTTCCCATGCAGCAATAAACTACAGAAAGACTTCTTGGTCATTCTCTGCAGAGCACACTAAGAAACTTAGGCAAAACAAAGTTGTACTGCTGCAACTGCCCTTAGGTACCAATATCAGTGCTAGCATTTGTGAATATTAGATAGAAAAAACCTTCTCAGCATCTTGAAAAGTATTTCTTCAACTGCAATGATAAAAAGATATAACATTAAATATTGAAGTTAAAAAATATCAAAATAATTTCCACTTCATGGAATATTAATAATATTTCATTTAATTAATAGATGTAGGAATGGATGCAGTGAGATTTCCACATGAAAGACCTGCCATAAGATTTGATCATGGCCAGGGAACACAAGTCACTTGTGTGAGGAAGGGCGCACAGTACCACCCAAGCTTTGCACTGCCACAGTGTTCTGTCCTGCCATTGAGATAATGACCTGTTAAGATAATGATCTCTTGAGATAATGACCTGTTACTTGATCTAGGAGGACCAGATGATACTTGAAGCAACCTGTATCATATGCACATACTGACAGCATGTTGTCTCAACGCTCCCTGGGCTCCAGCAGCTCGGGGCCATGTCCCCTGCCCTGGGGAGCTGTGCCATGCTCACCGCCCTCTGGGGCAGACCCTTTCCCTATCCCCCCCAACGCTCCCCTGATGCAGCTCCATGCTGCTCCCTCAGGCCCCATCACCGCCCTTCTGCTCCCATCATGAAATCTCAGAGCCATCACACAAGTGACAGTGCAATTCAAAACAGAGCCCAGAGGAACAGACGGGCTAGAATACAGTTCCACATTTCTTTATTCCATGGGGACTGCACAGCATGGCCTTGAACACCTGGATTGAGAAACACAAACTTCCTGTACAGTTAACAGGAATTTGTCATGGGGACACCTTATGAAATTTCAATTCACTGGGATGAAAACCAGCAAAAAATAACTGATGAATCGCATCTCTTCCAAATATAAAGACTGCTGAAATGTCTTATCTTGCAGTACAAATGTAGACTGGTATGGTCATCAGATGTTCATATTCATATTTTTGCTGATAAATACACGTTGAGTGGGTGGCAGTTACCAGCTGTTTGTTTTTTTTATACAGAATTGTTGGACAAATTGTCTGTAAACAGGTGATAGAGCATCATCTCAAGACTAACAACGGCATTTTTTTCCCCCCAGAGAAATAATGTTTTAGCAAAAATGCATTTTCAGCTTCATAAACCTGCATATTTATGGGTTGAATTTTCCTAGGTGCGATATCGGCTGAGAAACAAGGCAAAGTAAGAAGAAATTATTTCTTTAATTTAGATATAGTAAGGATGAATCATTTCAACTTATTTTTGAAAAGGTATTGCATTTGAATATTTTATGTTAGATATTTTGTATGTTAAAGCAGAAAGAAATATTCAGGATTACATTTTAAAAAAATAAACTGAATTCTACAGGTTCAAATTTCTAATATTCTTAGGAGAGAAAACAGAGCTGATTTGCTTTTTGAAGAGGGAAGTGAGGCCAATAGAGCTCAGTGAACCACATAGGGCAGGATAATATTCAAGTACCCTTTGGATACCAAACATCACATCAGTGAATAGATTATGCCTTCTCCCCACAGAAGGGAGCAGTTGGCTAAAAACATTGCCACACCACTATCAAAATCCTTAATTACTATTTCCAGAAGTTTATTAGGGTTGACTAGGTCTGGCACAAAGTTTTTCATCGAGCACAGAAGGACTAGGAAGAAAATCTAGGGAGAGTCCTGTGCGCCAAGTTCTAGCCTGGAGCAGATTGTAATGGCTAAGTGGAGATAACTCACAAATAAATCCATTAAAGGCAAAATTTATATCAGAAACACTGACAAGCTCATCAGCTCTAACTGTGGTAGTGGTCACAGCTGTTATGAAGTGATGGCATTAATTTAGAAAGAGGATATTGCCTCAAATCTGAAGTGATGAGTGGTGTCTGTAAGGCAGCATCACTTTGCTGTCAGTGCTGGCCATGCATACAGCTGTGGGTAAGCATATTTCTAGCCTGTTCTATTGGTGTAAGATATGAATTCAACTAATCAAAGGCAATAAAATAAGAATAGGGCTATTCCACTGTACAGAATGACAGCTGCAGTTAATGCTTGCATATTAAGTACTGTGTCTGAGCGCTTCAGATCTCCACTATTTTAATATCCATTAGACAGAAAGCTGGCATGTGGCCCTACTCACTCTTCCTCTCCAGGATGAGCTCCTTATAGTGAGCATGCAGCCTATCCCATCTGTCCTTCTCCATCCACACTTCTTTCCTCACTCTGAACCCACACCTTGCTCCCTTCACAAGCAACTCAGGACAGGGCTGGCAGAACCAGGTCCTCTCCTTCCATCCCTGGCAATGAGCATCAATCCTCAGCACCAGGCTGGGCTCCCTGCATATGGAGACTGCTGAACCCTCTGCTGCTGGGCACTTAGCATGCAGGCTGGGAGCAGAGCTGGATACCAGCAGTCTGCAATGCAGTCTCCTGGTCAATAACTTCTTGAACTCAGAAAGATATCTTTGATTTTATTTGCAGATATGTGAAAAAAAAAAAGCCCAAATACTGAAACAGCCTAAAAGCTCATTTTGTACCCTGAATTTAGCTGAAATAAAGCTCAGAATCTTCAGGGCTGACCCAGAAAAGAAACTATTCAACCATTAAGTATTCCACATAAATGGAAATATTTACTAGGCCATCTATATGTAATTACCCTAGGCTAGACCATTCACAGAGCACACTGAAGCTATATTTTATTTTCACCCAGCTTGGCTACTCAACTGATTTCTGGAAATCATTCCTTCAGCCTGAGAACTTTCCACGCAAGTTTAAGTCCCTGCAAGCCTCAGGACTGCTGTCATTGGGAGAATACTGAAACTAAACTTTTGCCTCAGTTGACAAGTACTAAACTCTACAGATCAAACTCTGATTTTCAGATTATCCTTTGATATAACTGACTCTCAGCAGAAAAGGGATATGCATGACTACGAAGGTCCATGTGTTCCTTTCGGGCAGGATTCAAACACAGTTCGAAATTAGCTTATATCCGTGTTATTATCTATCCTCATTAAGGTTCGTTTGAAAAGTTCTCACTCTACCATTTATACAGCATCTTTTTTTCATTAATATGCATATATTTCCTTTCATCCATTTAAGAATGTGATAAACAAGCTATGCTTCTCACTGATGAAGAACTGAACACTGGTTTGAAACACCACTTATTTGAAATTCATAAATCACTCTCAGTGTAATTCATTCTCTGCTTTCCATCCCTCACCCCACCTCTGCTGTCACTCAGAAAGCAGCAGCCAGCCAGCAGCTCACTGTGTGGCACTTTGTGCTCATCCATGTTTTGGTCCACAGGAGTTCTGAGAGTTCACTTTCATCAAAATAGCTTCTCTCTTAAGAAGGTCTACCATGTAGTAAACATGTCAGTATTTCTATTCATTACAACTGTTAATTCTGCTTTTAATAATTGACAAATTGAGCACTAATATACTCTGAGAGTATGTAATGGTCTTATGTCTGTTACAACTATTTAAAAGAATTCTTCAAGACTACGTTCACGTATAAAGTGGAGCAGAAACAAGACAAGCAGCTAAGTCAGTGAAACCTGACTGATTCAGTGTCCTTCTATCATGGTGTGATTGCATCAGCCATCAAGGAAAGACTGAATGATGTCACCTCCTTGGACTTCCATAAATTAGGGGGCCACGGCCTGCCCGCAGAAGGGGGGTTTGGAACTAAATGGTCTTTAAGGTCCCCTCCAACCCAAGCCTTTCTGTGATCTTACATGTGGCTATGGCTCCACAGTCTCTTGGTGTTTGTGCCTGATAAAGGTAGATTTTTCTTGATTCCTGAAATGTGCTTTCGTGCAGGCAGTACAAGAGGTGTTCAGCTTCTACTGACACTCCTAATTAAAATGAGTGGTACACTTCCATGAAAGCACAATTAAAGCCAACTACTGCTTTTGGTTCGTTTTCAGTACGTCAAGTAGTAGCACACTGCAGCTATGGAGAGACCCTGCTACTCATAACCTCTGATGCAGAACTAATAATTTCACCCACATGCAAAGTCACGGCTTGGCTGCAAGTAAAAATGCTCAAAAAACAGATTTCATATAAGACATCTAAAACAAAAACAGCTGCAACTGATCCAAACAAAATCCTTTCAAGATCTTTATATGTGCACACTACAGCTTTTAACTACTTTCAACATGTACTTTGATGGAAAAGCTTTCAGACTCATTTCCATAGCAGGATTGGAATCACGGTAGCAATCAAAGCTGAATTACAATAAATCTGTCATTTGCAGATAGAAAAACAAAATGACATATCTGGCCTCTTCATTTATATTTTTCTGTACTAATTTCTTCCCTAATCCTCTCATCATTTCAATAAAGGGAAGAATCAATTTATTTCACATTAATATAAAGCAGATCAGCTCAGTCAGTGGTGGTTTGTGAAGGGGACCTCAGTTGTGTGTTTCCACAGGTCCCAACAAAGGGTTTTCTGAGACACATATGCTTCTGCCACAATATGGGCAGATTTTCAAGTTTCCAGTTATTCAGAAAAGGTAATTCAATTCCTCTTTCTTTTTTATTTCACTCTTCCTCTCCCTCAAGAAGGATACCAGAGAGAATACTGATTAATCTGAGAAACAGACTGATCCTTTGGAGAGAAATGCTTACAGTGCATTTTAAAGACAATTATGGTCAGGTACTTTATACACCTCCCTCACTGTTCACCCACACTCAACCAGAGTACCCAACACATGGTGCTTTGTTGCTAAGGTTATTAAGTCCATAGGCTCCAATGAGAGCTAAGAAACGTGGCAGGGCCATGAAGTAGCACTGGAACATATGCCTGCAAACTAGTTTCTCCTGAAGCACCACAGAGCACCTTGGATCAATTTTAAGGAAATCATAAATATTCCATGCACTTTTCTTCAATAAACCTCCCTACCAGCTATTATATAACCGAAGAAGCATATGGAATTACATGACTTTCAGCATTAACTGTAATATTACTTAAGAGACTTCTTAATTTTTAAGGATGTAAGGACACGTTTTGAATAACAACAAATGTTGGCTCAGAAGCTGGCCATTTGATTTCAACTGACCAACAAGGGGGGAAACCTGTCCCGTTGGTGGCTGTGATAGGACAGCAGCAATTTCCAAGAGCAAACAGGTCCCAGCTATAGCAACAGCACTGACAGTCACTGAACAGAGCAACAAGATCGATTTCACTTTATCTAAATTCAGTCTCTCTACCTTAGAGGTGATTTCTGCAGAACTGGAATAAAGGAAAATATTCAGCAAGACAAATTAAACAATTACAATTCCCATACAGTGCCATCATGATTTTTTTTTTTTACAGCATTCACTGGCTTCCTGAAAATCACGAAACAAAAGTGCAACAAAAACCCCACTACTCTACCATCACCGAAGTCCAGCTTCAGTGATGTACAGCTCAGATGCTCCTATTGCCACCTGTCTGTGTCTGGTAACCCAGAGCCCAGCCTGGGGACTGACACCCCAGCCTGACGTTGCCCTTGACTTGCCGGGTGATCACTGAACTGTCTGACACTCATCATCATCACTGGGCCTGATCTCATCACTGTGGGCCTCTCTCATGATCAGGACCTTTTGCTGTCCCTGCTGGCACCACCAGCACTGCCCCACATGGAGCCATGCCTGGCAATGGATTTCTCTGCTGAGGGAGCACACAGCCTGCCTGTTCCCTGACACTTCAGTTATAAATTTTCATAAGAGCAAACACAATCTTGGAAGAGCTGTACAAAAAATACATGTCTAGGTGCACATCTCCTCAAACTCTTCAACCTTTGTGCAGTGTAATATATGGTCCTTACTGACTTTGTTGCTGTATCATCACGGACAAATAGATGAATACACCACTAGTCTTGTGTCAATGTTTCCTAATGAGAGCTTTGTTTGAGTTTCCCTTTTCAAGTATGTGCAGAATAATGGAAAGATCACGGTGAAATATGTCCCTCATATTCTTTGATGGAAATCATAAACTCTGACTACAGAGCTCCAATGATTTAGAGCACATCCAAAGTGCAGAGTAAAATTGTAAAATTCATTCTTTGCAAGACACTGCTGCACCTCTCATTTGTGTGCTTTTTTTTTAAACTGCAGTATATAGAGTCATACACATTTTATATAAATGAAATATATATACAAGCTTTTCACCTGGCCATGCAATTATGCAAAAGGAAATGTGAATATTTTATCTATGGCACTCACACTAGCTTAACGAAATCTCTATTCCCTTAAGTAGGAGAATTAATATTTCTGGATCTGAAGAGCACTGGTTTAAGTCTTTAAAAGGATTTATTTCTTATAACATAATGAAAGCGTGTTCATCTAAACTAATCATAGACAAAAGCTAAGCTTTATGAATGGAGTTTACATTTTTTGGCAAACATCTAATGAATCCACTTAAATTTGTTTTTCCAAGTTACTGGGGAGGATCATTTTGTGAATTGCCATTGAGTAGTCAGAGAAAACCATAGCAAGGTTATTCATTATTCCAACTGGACGCTCAAGATCAAGATGCAGTCAAAAGAGTTATTATTAACGGAAAGCATAGAAGTCTTTTAATAATGTCAACCCACTTAAATTTTGCAAGTTCACATTTATATAGAAATTAGTCCTCTGGTAGATTTTGCTATTTAATTTATCTCGTGAAACAAGTAGGACAGGTGTATGTATCAGGAGTCCGTAAAAGCATATCAGTAAAAATCAATACGTTCGTTTATCTTGCTCTACCAAGCACATGCAATGGGATTTATAGTCAGATTAGGGCACATCTTGTAAATCTTATTTATTTTTAACTCTGATTTCACACAAGATTCAAGAGGAAGGGAGCTGAAGAATTAGGAGTGTCAGATGGAAAAGGCAACAAGAGAATAAGGAATGTAGAGGGGGAAGACATAACCTAAGTAAATGAAAACATATGTATACACCTCATCAAATTCTATGGCAACCAGGGTAGTTTTCTGATTTCAGTAAGCTTTGAGCAGGCTTTTAATAAAAACTCATTTGCAGTTGTCAGCAGAACAGAGAAGACTTTTGTTCATATTTTACTAGCTAAGGCAAAAGTCAATTATTCAGAAGTATTGCACGGATTTCCCCAAGATGTGACCTTATACATGATCTGGATCAGAAACAGTGATGCTGAGAGATGATTTTACATAAACACAGGTAACATTAAAAGATTGTTTTTCAGACTTCAGCAATACTCAGGCAGTATCAAAAGTCAGGTATACTACAGAGTGGGTGTATATGCAATATCATGCTTGACTTCTATACATACCATTTTACACAGGTAACCACAGTCACTTTAAGTGACTAAATATAGATTCCATACTCAGATATGGCAGTTTGCATGAATACATAACTGATAAAAAAAATAAAAGTAAATGAGCAATGGAAATCAAATAAAACAAATGAAATATTTATCCTAACTTACACACTCTTGGTTTTCCACAGCGTTTGATGAAGGGAGTCATTTACCTGCAGCCCTAATAACAAGGTCTTGAGAGATTCAGTGTCTTAAATTGATTGCAATGCTATCAACGTACATGCAGAGAAGAGGAATTCTATTTGCTCGTAACCTTTTTTTAACTATAAAAGTGAAAGGGAAATCTGAATAGCTATATTTCTTTTTCAGCTTTCTCAGAAGCCTACATCAAACGTGGATCCAACATTATTAGAAAGATAGAAAATGCAAGGAAAGATATTTGTATTCATATGCAAAAACATAACTTGAAAAGCATACTTCCTCTACAAAGGTGTTTATTAAATGGAGAGAAGAGAGCTCAATGGGTTATCCTTTACTCCAGAACAATCTTTCCCCCTATCCAAATCCTTCTAAAGAAATCTTCCAAACAGTTCATCACATTCTTTCACTAGTGACACTCTACACTTCTCCAGCCATTATATGTATCTAAACACAATGCTTTCCTGAAAGCTAGAGCTGTCAAAGACTTCAGAGAAACGGCCTTATTTTTGCTTAGTTTCTGACAATATGTATCCTGCTTCAAAATTTATAACTCCCAATGTTTGTCAGCCTTTTCTTACTGTTGACAATGTGTCATACAACACTTTGTCTTTGTGCACGGATCACGGTGACCTGCTTGTTCTCTGGCAATTTATAGCCACCATACAAACAAGATGCAGAGAATTGAGATTTTTGCTTTAAATTCAGCAAACCAGTTCATAGGATCAGAGCTTGCTTCTAACTTGCTCTTTTTGTTTCTTCTTATTAATAAAAAAACCATTTTCTGTGTTCCTGGCAATTTACACACAGCTCCCATAAAATGAAGCGCTGGGATTTTTCAATATTAAACCTTGCAAATATTCAGAGCAGACATTTTTAAGCCTGGTAGTTTTAACTGTGTAACAGTGCAGTGTAATACGAAGTGACTTATGACTCAGATACAATATTTGTATTTCTTTTTGGCTTTCTCCAAAAGAAACAAATCATTTATGACTATTAACAAAGGGTGGATATCGATAATGCAGCCAATTAGATTGAGCCTTTAGGCTTCTTTAAACTGTGTTTGGTTGTACAATTGGAATTTAGACTCTTGATCTGTTCACAAACCATAGGAGGTGGAGGGAAAAAAAGAGATACAGCACAGAAAACGATCCCATTTTGGTTGTCATTTTATGAAGTTAACGTTGCTGGTGGCATTTCTATCTCTTCTACACTTTATAGATCTATGAAAGCTTGTTTCTTATGGCAACCACAGCTGACAACTGTTGAATCATTATTCACACTTCAGTAGAACCTGATGGGGGTTTTTAGCTTATTTTTAAATGGACTGTAATTTATTTGATTGTATGCAGAACAATGATTCAGACTGCATGGGGTAAATTCTCTAGGTGGTGAGAAGAAGGTACAGTATAAGCACAAACCCTGTTATTTGTTCATAGAATTTACCTGCATCCTTCTGTTTATTCCTTTGAAAATGCACCACTGTATCTCATTTACAGTGCAATCCTATAGGGAATGCCATCAACTCCAAACAGACTGGGTCACATGTATGGCTCCACATACAGCACCATGAAGCAAAAGCTCCACAGGAGGACATGACCTTGGGATTAAACTTCCATGCAACTAACAAATTCCCTTTTTTACTTAGATGACCCCAATGCTTTTCCTCAGTACATTTGAACATGGCATCGAAAATGAGATGGTAAAGAGATGCAAAACATAGATGTATATTAATAATGGATTGAAGGCTCCTGAGCAAAATGTGAGGGGAGGAGAGTGTCCTCATCCATTGTACAACCATGTTAAGATGGACAGCTGGCAATGCCCCTGATATTATTTGAATACATTGCACAGCAAATTTTGAGTTGTATTAAAGTCTCATTCCCTGCAACTATGGCTTATAACCAAATCCCCTCTGCCTTTTCAAATAAAAACATGTATTTCTAACCTGTAGGATTGTGGGAAAGAAAGAAAGACCTCAAAAGCTGCTTTAAAAAATGTTTTAAAAATTGCCTTTGAAAGTTTCATGAATTTATGCTAATGCAAGCAATATCAGTGTGAACTTCTTGAGGTTGGGATTAATTCAGTACCATCAAGATAACATCCCAGCAGCAATCTGTTAAAATGACTGGGATTAGGCAGCTGAAAGCTTTTAATATTTGTTATTAATTTATTTTTGAACGATTTAGTAATGGGGAGGCAAGGAAAACAAGAAGTTATCTTTAACACTTTCTGGCAAAATCTGTACTCATTTGTCATCATGGCATCAGTTTCCTAAAGAATCAATAAAAGAGCAGTAATAGAATACCCTGCTATTTAATAGCACCACAAATGAACACATTTCCATTAAATAATTTTGGAGATATCTCCATGAAAGCTTGCAAACACCTACAAAGCAGAGTGTCACTCTGGAAAGGTGAGTGTGTTAATGTTAAGGACCTGCTATGTTGTCTGTGAATACCAATATTTTTTTCTTTCAACTATGTGATAATGTTTGTAATATGAGCACCACCATCTATAAATCAAGGAGATAGCCAGGTTTGATAAATCCAATGACAGTGGCAAAGTCTGTGGGTGGGAATAACGGAGCAATTCATATTTTCAACCAGCTCTGTTTTCTTCAGAATTGAGAAAAATTCTTCAGAATAGAGAATTCTGTCTTTTATTTTCTTCCACAAAATTACAAGGATAAAAAAGTTAAAAAAAAAAAAAAAAAAAAGATATAAAAAATCAGGAGTGAATATTATTATCATCAAAAGTTATAGAAAAAGGTGACTTTATATCAAACAGATTTATAGACATGCACGCTTTCTGATATTTTTCTCCTGCTCAGAATAACATAATTCTTTTTCACTAAGATACACATAAAATGTATTTAATGTTTTAAGCTCTTGTTCTGAAAGTCGTCATCTTGTTGCTTTTCTGAGAAGGGAAATCATACCAAAACTATTGAAAATCATATTTAAATCAAGTTAATAACTCACTCTTCACATTTTATACCTTTTCTTCCATTACCCTTAGTCCATTGGTTCATCCATTTTTAAAAGGTTTAATTTCCAGTTGGATCATTGACTGCATTTGTAGCAGGTTCTCTTTCCATTGTGAGTTTATGAGGCAAATAGCATGAGTGTTTTCACTAAAAGCAAGAGGTTTTTCTTTTCTTTTTTTAAGCTGTGTTAGTAAATCATTTCCACATACAAGTAAGACGAGGGCATTAAGGTACACCAAAGCTTTCATAACACTACTGATACATACTGCTCCTCAGCTATCATAATTCCAATGGCCATCGAGGTAGACAGAAAGCATGCAGAATGTCATATGCAAAGTGCTGCAAGTGTTTCTTGTCACTGTTTAAAGCCACTGCCACATGCTGCAGTTCAGTGACTAATTTAAGACCGCTACTACAATGTGAGCTGGGCCTTCAAGAGAAATTTTCTGTTAAATTTTCCCTCTACATCATCCCCATGGCAGTTTTTCCAGGTGATGAATTTTGGAGATGGAGCAATTGAGAAACTGAGATCACTTAGAAACTGTGTTTTAAACATTTATCACTGGCTCAGTACCTTTTGAAGACTCCTGGAGATGCTGCTAGTCTGTGCTTCACAAGAGGGTTAAGAGTGATGCAGACCTGCATCCTGAGAACATCAGGAAAGTTAATCCAAGATGACAGAACAAGTCGAAGGTGTAAGTTTCTATTTGTAGCAATATGTGCTTGAGTCTAGCTCAAAGAATAGATAAGGCAAATGTATCAATACAAATACACCAATGTAAAACAACATGAATATCTGAGGGTTTTATACACATTAAATCTCCAGAGTTTAGGCTCTTTACAGACTCTTCTTGACCAAGGTAACTTTAGAAAATAGGAAAAAAAGTGGCGTGTGACCTGCAATATTTCAGATCATCACTTAATGCAGGATTATACACACAGAAAAGATTTATAAGATACCTATTATAATATTCTAATCATAATTCGAAACATATATTCTAAAAGATGAATGTGATTTTGGTAATAACAGCTTTCACCACAGAATTGCACCACGTCAGATGCTGTGCACTGAGCTTTGGGAAGGATCAGGTAAATGACGTAGAGATGGTTAATAACATCTCAGAGAAGTCACGTTCAGAGTCACAGTCAGCAGATTAACACTTCAACGAGAACCTGTGCCCAGTGGGATCATCTTCTCATGAGCGAGAAAACACTCAAGCTCTGACAGTGAAGAGGGAAATGAGGAAAAGTTTGTATTCTAGAGCTTTTAACATCAAAGTCCATCCATTTGTTTTAGGAGTGAAGAAATGAAACCCAAAGCCTGGAGCATTAGGAGCACAGAAGGAAAGCCTTCCATCCACCATCTGGTTCTTTGGAAGAACTTCTGTTCTAGAGCGTGTTTCCAGCTCTGAGCACTGAACTTCTGTAGGAGTTCAGATGCAGCTCCCGCCTCACACAGCTCATAAGCTATTCGAGTAACCAGCTGCAGAAGGATGAAGATGCTGAGGTTGCTGAGTATTCAGAATCCCTTTCTGTGGCAGGAAGCAAGCCAACAGAAACTTGCTGATACTGACATTAGCAGATTGCTGTGAAAGCCAGCTGCAGACCCCGCTGATTCCTGAACACAAATGGAATAACACCACAATTTCTCAGCCTATCCAGAGCTCCCTTCCTGGCAGCCCAGCAAGTGTCCTCTGGGTATGGCAATAGGAAGGTGTAGGATTTTGCAGAAGAGGCTGTGTGCTGCAACAGCATGCAAGGTATGCCAGCCTTGCCTTACACCCAGCTCTCTGAGCAGATGCCTCTACCTCCCTCAGCAGAAGTGATGACCTCACTGGAAAGCCTGCACTGACAACAGCACTTAGCTTAATGACAAAAGGAATCCTGTAAAACGAGGATAATTATTTGTAATTCTGATAAGAGGCTAGGTAGGTAGGTTTTATTTAGGTAGGTTTTATTGCTGAATCACTTCATCATAGTAATACTGAAAATAACAAAGATAGCCAAAATCACAAATAGGCTGTGTTTCTTTCCACAATTACTCACATCACAAGCACCAGAATTGTAAGCACTAAAGAAGATTCATATTTATGCATGTATTTGCATAATATTTTTCCTACTCTTTTTCTTGATAGCATGGGCTCATTTGAAATCTGAATTATTTTTCATAGCACTTGGGAAAGGAAAGGGAATTCATTATAAAGACTCTTATAAATATTTTTTAATTTAACACTGGATCAAATATCCATTCATTTATTTGAACAGTGACTGCAAAATGGTGATAAAGACAGTTGTTTAAAGCCTAATATTCTCACAGAGTGGGACTATTGACTTCATGCTCTTCATTAGAAGGTTTTTACATAAAATACCAAACAAGCGCAGAAGAAAGATATTTTGTGCTAAAGTAGGGTAATGCACAGGAAAGATTTTAAATACACACGTTAAAAAATAAAAACACACAAAACTGTTGTTAGCTTGGGAGAGAAGCAGACTGATAATTACTGCCTGTATTAATCACAAGTCTTTAAATACCTCAACATTACGTATACAAAAGGTAGAAGTACATGTAACTCATGATATGAAAAAAGGAAGTGTACAGACCTATAATTTTTAAAAACTGTCAATAATTTAAGGACTTTGATCATTTAGCACAATATGATCATGCCAAAGTCTGGCTAAAATACCATTTTAACGTAAATTTCCTTCCCTAAAATAAAGTACCTGTTCCTGCAGAGAGCATGGATGTGCCTGTCTGCAATTCCTACCACTGTTATTTTTGAAACCATTTTCCCAGCTCTATGACACTCTCGCCACAAAGCTGGGCACAACTTACCTTACAGACACAGCCCTCCTGTGTCTCTATGCAGCCTTCAAGCAGCTTCCATTTCTCGTGGGTGATGGTCATGCTACTCATCATGCATCTCATCCCTATTTCAGGTACCACTGCTCTTCAGAGCTTTACTCCAAATAATTCTTCTCAATGATACGTAATAGATGAGAAACCCAGGCTTCTGCAATTGTTGAAATTAGCTCATATGTAGGAGCAGTATAATTTTGTGCATCACTATATTTGTATTTTTAAAACTTTATGTAATTTTAAGCCAAGAGATGCTTCCTGCACTTCTTCTCTGCTTGGGCTTGAATTTAACCTTAGGTGGCTATTTAATTTAGTCCTTTTTATCCTTATTTACAGAACTCAGAGTTACTAAACTAGGACTTAAGTAGACAGAGCAGATGGTGCTGTCTTTTCCTTCAAGGACAAAAAATATGCAGTCAAATCTGGACTCCTTAAGTGAAATAAGATGTGCGGAGCCTCCCTGTGCAATGGTACACCAGAACTGCCCACTGACTAGCTGTCAGAAACACAGTCCATTTGGAAGTCCAATGATAATGAAGAATTATAGTGCTTACTCTTGCAGCTCATGAAAAAAAACCCTCAGTACATATTACAGAAAAAAAAAATTATTTGGAGTACAAAGAAAAGGAAGGCAAGTGCAAAAAAAGATTCATAGAAACTGTAGTAGTCCAAGAGGAAACTTACACCCAGAATGGATTAAACAAATAAAACGTGCTTGCTGAGGTTTTCTATATGTACAAATGAGTGCCAGTGAGGCTTAACTGAGATTAATGTGGAAATAATGTAGGAAAAATGTAGGAATAAGGACTTGTGAAATATTGTTAATTTTTTTTTGCTCTTCTTCCCAAACTCCTGCAATGAAGTGGTGGGATAGATGACTTTTCACTTGCCAGAACATGAAGACCAAGGCCTTTTCCAGTAGATATTTCTCTAAAGTTCTTACACATTCTTGGCACATTGGCTTTTACTGAAGCTCATAAGTTCTCCATTTACTCCATCAATTACACATGTATACATCTACATAAGCAAAAACTAAAAAAGAATCCTTGCCATTATTTTAATACAAGAACAATTAGTGAAAGCAATTCTTCAAAAATTTGTATCTCTGGAATAAAAGTTTACTTACTTTTCCTTGCAGACAGGACAGTGCATAGAAGGGCACCATCAGCAGAGTCTGAGATGGACGCTGAGAGATGAGAAACAAGTTTAGAAAAAGACAAAGCCCCACTTTACACCTTGCCAATTGTCAGTGGGTGGAATGAGATGTGTGTAGCAGAGAACAAATGAAAGCTTCAAAGAGTGAATCAGAGCATTCATCATGATAAGTTGCACCTCTGTTCAGTAGTTAAGCATGACAATCTCTTTCAATCCCAAATTTCTGTCATAACATTTTACTTAAGTGCTTTTACTAAGATTAAATCTTGGTGTGCTATATTACCTATGCCACCTAATCAACTTGGTTTAATATGACATCTTTTAAAACTTTTGTTTTCTATGTTATCTTCAACCATTCAGTATGATCTTTTACCTTAAGGGATGTTGTATTCCTTACATAAGCTCAGAGTCTGGGTCAACAGTTTCCTAAGTGAGCAGTGATTCTTCTTGGCATCTACTCAGTATCTGTTCAAATTTCTGCAGATGTCAAATATGACAGAGCTGCTGATGGCTTTCCACTGCATAACTCTTGAGTCCTGCATAATTTCCCCTAAATTAATGTTTGCTTGGGACCAATAGGTTATACTGGAAAACAAGAGAAGGTAAAGAGGGAAGGAGCCTGAGATGGGCAACTAAACAAAGACAAGTCTATTGCCAGTAGGTTTACATTCTTTCTACAGAAGTCTCTAACAGAAAATTATTAAGCAACTGTGGAATTTTAGAGGTTTAGATTTCTGAATCAAAGAATTTTTTTTTCAGAGTAACATCCAAACTAGATTTAAAATCATCACTGGAGAGCATTGCCACAGACTTTGAGTCCAAACATCTCTCTGGGGAAAGGATCGTGTCTAACTCTTGTGAATTCAGCATCTGCCAAATCATACAAGAAACCTGACAGCCATAAATAATCCCACTGAGATGTGTGATGTGTACAGTGTCCTTACACTTGTGCAGTACCCATGACCAGAGGGGTTGTGGTTTTGAGTAAGACTTCCAGTGCTGCAGTACTACAAATCTGAAATACAACAATACACATTTTTTGCTTATACAGTCACAAATGATGCCATGCCATGCAGAATTTTCCAAGGCACTATAAATCTTCAAATATCTCACAGATGTATATTAATTCACTTATCTGGAACTTGGCACCTCAACTTTTTTCCTCTAGCTCTGAGTTTTGGGGTAGCATTGCTGTTTTAACACTGCAAACTTTTTACCTGTGAAATTTAGTTTTAGGATAAACCATTTCTAAAGAATATTTTTTTACAGAAAAATTAAAGTCTATGACTAAATGTTATTGCATACTGTAACAAAATTATATTTGCTTAAAATCTTCTTTTTTTAGAGGTTGAGCTGTTAGCTTGCTCACCTATAGCCAGCTAATTTCTCAGCATCAGTTTATTCTATTTGCAGTTCAAAATATAAGTTGAATATCCACTTTCAGCATTTCCCTTGCCTGCATTAGTGGAACCACCTTCTCAAAAGACTGAGAAGCTTCAGGTCTCAAAGATAAAGTCTTCCAGGATCCAGAGAGACATTGGAGTATCTTCTGAAGGTCCTGTTTCCATCTGAGATTTGTATTCATAGGTGTGGAGCTCAAAGTAAGCACAGAGAAAAAAGTGGCTTACATTTGTGCTTTTAGCAAATGCTCTTGTGAAAAGTGGCAGGAGGAAACAGAACCACGCAAGACTTGGTCCAGGCAGCTTCTGAATCCTCTCTCTTTCTAATAGTTTCCTGAATTTAAGTATCTTCTATGCCACCAAATGCTAATCTGTGTGCTAATCTGTGCCTGTTTTCACCTTTCCTCTTCACTAAACTTGAGGACAGCAGATGGGCTATGTTTATTGTAGGGATAACCTCATCTGCTGTTTGTATTGGGGAAGAAAAAAAGTTCTCACTGATGACTTCCTACTGACACCTCCAGCTGAGGCTGACATTTGTTTTTCTAGCTGTTATTGGTTTCTAATTATGTCTGGATATTCAGAGGATCCGCTAATTTGCTCCATAATTTTTGGAGGAAATTTTTAATTCCCTTTCAAGCTCTTTGCTAATTTCATTGAATTAAATATGCAAATATGGTGGAATGAAACCCATAGGGACTCCCCGGTGATTCAGTTCAGGTGCCTCAGTAGAACTGTTCTCTGCATTGCAAATACAGACCACCTGGCACACAAGTAGTTAGGATGGATGGCCAAGAAACACAGCGAGGTTTTTCTTCTTCTGTGCTGTCCCATTGACTCAGTGAGTCAACACAGGTCAATTCTTGTTGCTGGGCAAAGGAGCCATGGGCAAGAGCAGAGCAGTATGGAGCCTTGAGCAGAAGGTGGATGCTGTAAATTGGATTGTAAATTGGAGACCAGGGGACTCTTTTGAACTGATGAGACCACAAAAGACACCAATGCTACCAGCATGGAAGGAATGTTGTAACAGTGGTCCAATTTGTTTTTCATTTTCTACTACGTCCTAAGAGCTTAGCCTTGGATCAAAATAATCTTATCATTAAAATTCAAACTTTATCAGTGTATCACTGATAATTTCAAAAGAATGGAAAAAATGAATCAAGTTATTTTGGAGTACTTACTGAAAACAATTCACCATTATTTCAAGAATATTTCAAATAAATGTATGTGGAAGTATCCTACAGGGATAACATTGTACAGAAACATTTTGTCTATGGATTTTATCAATTATCGTGCATCAGCAAGAATACAGGACCATTTCAAGTTGTTTGTAACATTTCTATATGTTCCTATTTTGTAAGTCTGTTTCACTTTAAAAATCTGGGTATGTTTGAAATAATTGGGACAGTTCAAAAGAGTGAAGGTAAGACCCATGCACATTAACTAAGGCCCTATTATCTGCTTTGCAACGTGCCTTATTGCAATACTAAAATGTGTACATAGATTCACAGCAACTCACAGATATCAGTTGATTCCATTTATAGTTTCAGACCACACACACACTACATTCATTCTGTTCTCCCACTAATTTGGTTAAAGGCTGATATTATCTTTTATAGCTTGCAACAAAAGCCAGTCTTCTCCTGACCACCCCAATCATATCAATACCCTACAGTGAAAATAAATTGAAACAGATCCCTCACTGTTAAGGAAAAAAAAAAAATAGAAGAAAAAAAAAAAGAACTTGTTAACTTTCACAGAATTTAAACTGAGTGACTGCAATTGGCACTATGAATCCAGCAGCATAATTGTTTACTCTTCTTCCTCCTCACCTTCCCTAATGAGATTCCTGGTCATTAGGCTGCTTCTACATGAACATTTTCATTTGTTTTATTTTCCTGTAGTGTGATATTTCTTTTTTGGTGCAGAAAAACTGTTTTTAAGGAATACAAAATATCACAGCATTAAAAAGCCTTGGTTCCAGCTGAGTCTGCTAACCTCCTCTTTTCAAAGCCCCTTTGCCTATCACACATATAGGAGTTAGGATATCAAGCAGTATTTTCTAGAGGCAACTATCTGCTGGCCTTGTTGGAGGGTGTTTTCATGGCAATAATAATTGCTAAATTTGCACTATGCAATTTTATATGTTTCTGGTTCCTCCTCTTGCAGACACGGACCTCCAAGCTCCAGAAATGTGCACAGACTGGATAGTCTGGGATATATCAACAGTCCTATCAATAAAAATTCAGTTTTCTGTGAGTGAAAACACCAGTCTAGTAACAGGAAAGTCATGGGTCTAACAACTGAGCAATTGTTTGGATACAATACAAAAACAGAAGAGAACCATCCAATTTAGGTTATACTCTCCAAAGAAATTGGCTGTAGTCTCATAAAATCAATGAGAGGGTATCCGAAGCTTATATACGTCTGGCTATACTAATATGTGTATATTAAACAACATCTTCCAAGCCACAGACAACAAAACCCTTAAAACTCAACAGCTCAGGCAGTAGAAACCCATTATTCAGCTCTCTAGTGGCTAGCAGGCCTTTGAAAAGCCAGCTGCACCAGGTGGTCCATACAAAGGCAGTGGGTACAGGTTGTTCTAAGCCTACAGTCTGCACAGAAAAAGGAGACAAAAGTATAGGAACCACTCAAGTTTTCCCTGAGATGTAGAAGAAATAATTAGATTACATTTTTATAATTTTGTAGATTCTGGTGTGGAGCTGAGACAGTAAAGAAGTTTTTCTCCTCTCTCCTAAGCTGTCATTGATGTTCAGCTTTTAATTTATAATTGATCCTTCCTTGCTTTTAGCAAATTGCTGTGAGAATATTTGAATTCCTCTTACAGTGACCCTCTCAAAAATGGTAATTGTGTAAATAAAGCAGGTTATGATAATGTATAATAATGCTGCAGAAATCTTCTCATTCCCGTTTACCAAATGAAGGCACAAGGAGCCCCAAGGTCAAGTCAGCAGTATAACAAGAATTAAGTCCTGACCCAGTACCAGCCCACAGTACAAGGCTTCTTCTCTTACATCACCACTGCTGCTTCCTAAGTGCTGAGCTTTACATCGCTGATCCATCCCTGACGTTCTGCAGAGAACATTTTCTCTTTATCCACAGAATAAACAATAGTAGCTCTTGATCTGCACTATTGCGAGGAGGGGGTAGGTGAAACTGAATAATCTTAAGAGATGACTTGGTGGATTATAACTGCAGTTTAAAAATACAGTTTTTTAATTCAGTAGCACTTACCAGTTCAAAGTGTTGTGGTTTAACCCAGCAGGTGGCTCCACACAGTTGTTTGTTCACTCCCTCCCCCTTCTCAGTGAGATAGGAGAGAGAATAGGGAAAAAACAAAGTAGAACTCATGGGTAGAGATAAAACTCTTTACTAAGATAAAGAAAAGGATAATAATTATGAGATTATATATATATGAATCTATATAGCAAATGATGCACAAGCAGTTGCTCACCACACCCCAACTGATGCCCAGCTAGCCCAAAAGCAGTGGAAGAGAGCAATATGAACTCTCATTCCCTTCAAAACTCCTTCCACATGATGTCATATGGTATGGGATATCCCTCTGGCCAGTTTCAGCCAGCTCTCCTAATTCCGTTCCCTCCCAGCTCCTTGGGCCCTTTGCTGCAAACATCCTGGGCTCTGTACAACACTGCTTAGCAGCAACTATAAACATCACTGTGTTATCGACATCAGTTTTCTTCTAGAACCAAAATAGAGCATCATACCAGGCACTCTAAAGAAAACAATTTTGTCCCAGATGAAACTGAGGCAGTAAGAAAAAGAAACATACTCAAGAGTACCTTCAGATTTTGGATCTGTTACTTTAAATCATATCTAGTTCTCACCACAAGTAGCAAAAAAAAGACTTACATCTCCCTGTTCCCCCCCAACCTACAGACAGCTGATAAGAGTCTCACTATTGCAAGAGCAATCATTCTGGAGTACTCAGAAATCAGATTTTATTTCCTCAAGTCAAAAAAACTTCCTCTCTGGCAACACTGCAATCATGTAATGGGATGTCGGACAACAGTTGTGATTAAAGTAATAGTATAATTAAAAAGAGCTAGGTGTGGACATAAAAACTGGTTTTTTTTTCAGGGTCTGCTTTGACTCATTGTTGAACAGCTTGCTGCAGATCTTTTGCTGCTTTCAGAGTGGGGTCATGTATTCTTTAGCTGTCTTTTTCTAAAGCAGATTTTCATCATAAAAGAATATTTTATTGCCACTGACAACACAGGAGATATTCAGCAGGCAACAGAACTCTGTCCCACATCCCTGTGACACACAGAGGATGAGTGCCAATCTCTGGAGCCAGAGGAGTGAACCTAGACCTAGCTGATTTCAGAAGCTGTTCCTACTTATCTTTAAGCACTGTGGGAGAAATATGCATCCTGTTGTGCAGTATGCTTGCTTTCAACAGCAGAAAAAAAAAACAACATTTAAACCTCTGGTTTAAATCTGTTGAAATATATGATAAATTTTAAAATATTAAAAATAATTCATTATCAGAGGTTTATTTGTATTGCATAGACCACTTCACACCTTCTACTACACTGATCAAGTCTACACAAAACTGTTACTCTATATCTCTTCATAACAATTCATGCATGGATACTAATATCATACAGACGTGATTTTGCTGTACTACATCCCATAATGCATAGCACAGGGGCTATAAGGGTGTTTGTGCCTGTATGCTTTATTTTGCACAAGTAGTAACAGTACCTCTTACTATACAGTGATTTTTATTGAGAAAAAATGTTTTCAGTTTGAGACATGGGGCATCTTACAGCCTGATGCTCATTACATCTCCTCCTGACTCTTTGTTATAAGTAGATGCCTGTGGACATCATGCTCTTTGTCCAAAGGCTCCACACCTTCCACTCATAAGCTGGAACACTGCTACATGTGCATTTAGTGCAGAAGTAGGTAGATGTGGTGGAAATTGGTAACTGGTGTATTATTCTGTGACTCTGTCTTCTGGGCAACATAATGGCTTAAGTACTTCAATCATTCTGCAGTGGCCAACCTTCTCAAATATCCCCATATGCAGTAGTTCCTCACTGTTATTTCAATTCAGAGAGATTAAAAGAACAGTAAACAATTAAAAACAGTAGACTGAGAAACTAAGCAGTATGTTCATACAGCGCATACATACATTATCAGATCCCTGTACAGTAATGCACTGTCCATTTTGTTGACAGAGTCCATTCTGTCAAATGCAGCTTAACTGAAGAGAACAAAACACAGCGTACATGAAAGAAAAATACTCCTGGGCCCACTACTGGAGATTCAAGGCACCAATAACTACTTAATATGTATAAGATACACAACGGCGGCAGCAGGCTTCATGAAAGATCAGAATTACATTCTGTTCTTGAGGTTTGATACTCTTTGGAAAGAAGCAATGCAGATAACCTATCTTTCCACACCAAATTACAAATCAGAAATCTTTCTTGGAAATGGCAAAACAAGATTTTGATGTGTGTACCTAAAAGCAAACTGTGTTCTTTGCTGCTGCTCTTATTCCCCTTCTGCTCCTCACTGTCTTCAGAAAGTCAGTTGGGTAATTAGGTCACATCCAAAGAAAGACCATTAAAATGATATTCACCTTTTTCTACCGACAGAAAGAAAAAAAAACAAACCACTCCTAACACTGAATAAAAATATCCAACATTTTTTCTGTGGCTCTGAATTTTCATCCTTAATGCACGGTGTCTATTTGTTGTTAAATATTTATGTAGCTAGGGTATTATTATGAGTGATATAAATGCTGTGTGTAGAATAAGGAAAACATTACATTATATTTTCTAACATGTCAAGACTGTTGTGCAAAAATACATCCTAAATATTTACATTCAGCAAGAAGAAGCATTTAAGCATAAATTCTACCAGACAATTGCAGGACTTATCTCTCCAATATATCAATCAAAGGAGACAGTATTTCCTCAGTTAGCATGCAACTACAAAAATCCTAACAAAGGCAAATTCCCTTCCTATTGTACAGGAATCTATTTCCTGAGGTTGTGGTGGTTTTAAGAGAGAATTCAGGTACTGTGGTAGTTTCCTTTCCCATCCTCAAGAATGCTCATTGCCAAGCAACTGTCTGCCAAACCAGCAAAAGCAGACTGGGAAACTGGTCTGTTTTCTGCTTCATTATTTGCTTCTAGCAAATTCATCTCATTCCAGAATCTGGGCATCCCTGTAAGCTTCTGCAGTCATTGCATCGATTGAGAGCAGTGTTTATAACAATGCAGTACAAATTAGCAGAAGACCTGGAAGCTTGCAGCAGGACTGAGGAACAAATAGAATTGTCTCCCATTGTCACATTTAAAAGCATTGCAGACAAAAAAAACAGCAACAACAAACTTGGAAGCTTGCTTCAGAGCTGATGAGCAAGTAGTACATAATCCTCCCATACAGAAGGCCTGTAGAACATTGCCAGTCTTTTGGGATGGCAACCAGATGGTGGGAAGAACACAGTGACAGCTTGAGAAGGCTGCATGGCTATCTGTATGAAGTTCTTATAGCAACATTAACCCAAGGGTTGTTGGGAAGATAAGAAGCAGAGATCTCTCTTGGAAACTCTGAAAAGCAACGCTAGAAAAGCAAAATATACACGTGTATGTGAGATGAAAGGAGTGTTACTTCTTATCTACCAAGGACAGATAATTCAGTTATATTCTGCAGATGACAGCAGAGGAAAGGTGATACAGAAAAGCTTGGATGTTGCCTAGGAACCTTATTGTTTGCTCTTTTATTTTATTTAAGCTATTGTAAATTTGAGCAAAAATGAGGAACTATTTTTGCCTTACCCAGGGTGTTTCTTCATTACTAATATTTTTAACAGATGGTACTGTTAAACTCAAAGCTAAAAAGGAAAGCAAAATAGAATAGTAAATATTAAATAGAAGAAGCTACCATTTTCAGGATCTCTAACCATTTTTCCAAAATAAAGAAATAAAGATACCTTTATTGAAACAATGTTCTTTAAAAAAAAAAAAAACACAACATTCCTTTATCTCCTACCTCTCGAAGGGTCACTGGTATCTTGATGCAGGTACTGGAATTTACCTCAAATTTATGACATAATGCGTTTCTCCACTCTCCAGACTACCATAAAATTAACATCTGACTTTATCAGGACTAAGATATTGCTAAACCTAGCAAAAGTAGGTGTTACAATCTCAATATGGATCACTTCCTATCGATACAGATAAGGGATCTTCAAGCCTGAGTTAGTGATGAAGAGTGGAAAACCTTCATTTTAGCAGTACAAAAGCTCAGTCACATGGAGCGGAATTTGCTTTTATCACAGCATGAGAGCAGGCAGGAGCCTGGACAGGAAAACTGCTACCTGAGTGATCAAAAGAAAACACACAAATGATAAACCTTGAAAATCAACTAACTCAAAGAACTAACCTTAGTTTTATGGGGTGGCACAAGGGCTCTGCTGCCGTGACATTTTGTTCCCCAAAGACACCAGTGCTGCCTCTTGCAGTATTGCTAATGCAGAGAAATTTTCCACACACCCGCTCAGTGCTCCCATGGAAGCAGCAATGTTTGACAAAGACAACCAGACCTTCTCTATTTTCCATGGGCAAACACGGCTTGAGCATATTATTTTCTGTTTATTTTCAGAACAAGGATGAGAGGCCAGTAAGAGTTCAGAACACATGTATTATTCTCTGTGCAAACAACAGGGGAGATAAATGAAAAAGTGAGAAAGGAAAGAAAAAGCAAGTATTTTATAATTGCTATCAAGTCCTGAATATGAGATAGAGCAGAAGACATTGGAGACTTTGCTCAGCTGCCTCGACTGGCTACATGCAGGAGGTGAAAACAACCCCCTTTTCTAGACTGTAAGCATGAGCTGACAGTAGGGCATAATTTGGAAACATTATTATAGCCATGAAGATACAATCAAAAGAGAGACACTTTTCCCCATGGCTTTAAGCCATGTGGTTAATGCAGCTTCCAGTGCTCAGCTGAAGCTGCTGCAAGAAGTGATGAGAAATTTCTACCAAAAAATCTGCAGAACTGTTTATCATCATACAGAGCTCAGACACACATCTTGCAACACCAAGTGGAATCACAGGCAAATGGCCTTAGCAACACAACTTGCTGCCAGCTTGTCTCTGAGCTGTTACGCTTTCCAGCATAAACACAGTGAAGACTACATGGAAATATAAACCTAAAGTGATGGGAAACAACCTAAAAGTCTGGCCAGCTTACCTGTTGCCTTGATTGAAGTTCTAACACCATTTTTTACTAATATTTGAAGACACATAGAACAGTTGCAATACTGCTTTTGAATTCCAGACTTAAATTGCCGAATGCACCGCTCCTTACCAAAATGCAGAGCACTCTAAAGGCATTCATTGCCTAGTTCTCTGCACAAAACTGCCTGCTGAGAGCTGTCATGAGCTTCTGTTTGACCCAGCATACATTTCCTTCTCTATACTCTTCACTACTTTTTTTGCCCTCCAATTATATAGCAAAAATGTTCTTCATCTGCTTTCTGCCTTCAAGTCAACTCTAAATATCACACTTGTAGCTCAAACAATTACAGTGAACCTACATTCAGGTCAGGGAGGCATAAGAGTCAGAAAAATTACCCTGAGGTTACGTGGTGTCAGAGATGCTCCTCTGCACATCACACTCCTGGATATAGCCTTCCTATTGACCATGGATAAAACATCCACTTAATATCTGGCCTCTGGACTGAGACTCAGAGCTACAGGTTGGCCAGCACACAGCCTCAGACATTTGCCTACTAGGCCCACAGAGACACATTTAGTGGGCATGGTGGTGATGGGGTGACAGTTGGACTAAGTGACCATTTCCCAACTTTATTCTACGACTTCCAGATATTGCCCTGATGAGTAGACAATAACCTTGGGATGACATCAGTTGAGTGAATAAACAAATATTCAGAAATACACACCAGAAAGATTTATCACCTGGAAAGACTGATAATAACAATGTAATTTCCTATGAGAACAATTCTAAAAAATACAAACACACAATTCAGGCCATCTCAGAAACTGCAGACAAAGTTTGGATGAATCACAGGCTCATATTTTGCATTTACTACAGAAGCAGACATAAGGTTTACTGAAATGGTAGCTTGCTACCTTTTAAATGAAAATCTACCTAACAAATAGAAAAGCCTCTGTCACGAAGCACAGGAAAATATAACTCCTCCTGAAGACTGGCCTCTGGGACACGGAAGAACATTTTGAACACTTACAGTGGTAATTCTGTAGCATTCATGGACTCCTCGTTAGGTACTTCCTGGTTCAATTCTTGTCTAATTGCAGGAAGGTAAAAGAAAATGCTCTGCTTGCATGAACGTAATCTTCCCAACTGCATTAATTAACAAATAACCAAAAATCGAGTTCTCCCTACCAGCCATAGAAACAGGGAACACTAAAAAGCTTTAATTTCTCAGTGCCCCTATCACACTGCAGCTGTAACAGCCCAGTGTCTTCATCAGGATCCATGATTTCCTTGGACTTTTTCACATTTGATTCCAGAACGTTGCCACAGCTGTGGATCTGTGTGAAGGCAACCATTGCAAGAAATGCTCACTCTCTATTCTAATGCTCAGTCTATTCTAAAATCTTTCTGGAGGAAAAGAAAAAATTATATGTACATATTTATATATGGTAATATCATGTATTACCCTGGAACTGCAAAGAAAAAAAACTGTTGTGCTTATACTCAAAATAGCTTCAATAAATATAAAAAATAGAGCAGTTTAAAATGACAGGAGTTTTTAAAATCTGTAATTTATAAAGGTGTATTTTTAATTTTCATATCTGGAAAAGCTGTTTGGGCAGTTTTAGAAGCCCAACGTAAATGCAACTGTAAACATCCAATTGAAAAGCATAAAGATAAGTTCTTCATTTGCATTTTTATCTGTGTTGTCTTACAACCATTAATTGTAGAAATGAAATAGAGAAATGTGTATTAAACTCTGGGCTACTGGAAATTAATAACACATAGGGAGTAGAAATATCTGGAAGTTAGGGATGACCTCCATGTTTCACAGGAAGATTAATCAAAGCACAAGTTAAAGTTTGCAATTTAGAGCACGTCCTATTTCATAACTATACAAGCAATAGAACAGTTTCAGCAGAGCTTTCAGATTATCTGATGGTAACAAAACTGAAGCCAATGCTCCCATTTTTCAGGCATGAATCACCACACACATAAGTTAGAAGTGTCTATGTTCAACTGCAGCAAATTTTAATCATAGGCTATCAAGTGGCACATACACACTTGAACACACACCTTCTGCAAAGCTGCTGTTTGCACTCATTTTTAAGCCATTCACAGCTCAACAGGGCAGATCCAAGCTGATGCAAATTGTGATGGCTGCATGAAAGGCAATGAGGCCAATGCAAACTTGCACCAGCTGGGAATGGATCTTTGCATCTGGCTATTTAAAGAATCAATCTTAGAAGGCTTACTCACTCAGGTGACTTCTCTGACTTGTGGCTGATGAAGGACAGATTTGTGAGCAAAGGCCGGGCAGAACTCTGAGGAGCTGGGCTGGAGCATCTCACAGCAAAGTTTGGCTCCTGGTTCTATCTCCAAGTGGTACCCCTAGAAAGAACGTATTAATTGCAAATGTAATCAGCTTAAGCTCATTGAATAAGCAAGTGAATTCTCTCAAGCCATACGAAGCTACAGTCCCTGTGGAACATAATTTTAATTTAATGTTCTTATGTTAATAACTAAGAAATGTCATGGCATTTAAAGTGCAGGACTTCATTGTAGCCAGCTTCTCATCAAATTTAAGGCTGCACCCCATCACCAGGTGAGGGAAGAATCTGAGATGGGGCAAGCAGAAGACAGAGGGCCAGAAATTGCTTACAGTTGAAGTGAAAGCCCACACTTTTGTTCCGAACATGGGAACTCAGGGCTATAATTTGATTATGGGCAAACAGATTTCTTCAAATGGAAAAAACACACAGGATGCAGAATACCTATCTAAATGAAAATGATACAGCTTTATGTAAACCAACTTCTTTTGACAGTCCAAAACTGCCTCCCCAGCTCCCACATAACAACTGCTAGGATGCAGAATTAGGAGCACAGTGTAAGCAAATCACACTGTTCATTTGAGCATCCTCATCACCTGTTAATTCTGCTGAGGACTCATCAGCAATTGTTTTTTTTTATATATTAGTCTCAGTATATAATTAGTGTTAATTATTACTTATTTCTATGTAGCAGATGTGTTCTGCCTTTTCTCAGGACATATAAAACTTTCAATACAGCAAATTACTGTCCATTAAGAAACTGAGGAAAGTGCAAAATAATCTCATCTTCACTTCCCAAAAACAACCAGGGAAGTTAAGAAGCGTGCCCATAGAATCCACTTCTAGCCATTCTCCCAAGCTCCCAAGTTACATTTCTTAGCTTAGTCTCACAGGTGACCCAAGGCATATATAAAGGCACAAGGCCACTGATAGAGCCATGACCCAGGTTAGCTTTGCTGATCACAAGCTTCTGTCCAAATGTTATTCCTATGCTTTAAAAAGGGAGGATTGCACCTCTTTTTTGCATTTTTTTGGGGGGATCACATAGAGACATGTGTAACCAAGTTCCTCATTTCCGTCAGTTTTCAGTGGAGCAGACTCTTGCATTCCTAATGTAGGCAGTTTGAGACTTCTCCCTTGAATCTCCATTTCATCTTCACCCTCTCTAAACGCATTGATCCAAAGCTTCTTACAGGTAATTCTGAGCTTCTTATGCATAAGGGTCACTTCAAAGGAATTATTTAGCCCCAGTCTTCAGAATTTCAAAAGCGTCAAAAAATGTTCAATGAGGTTTTGATCAGAAATATAAATTCTAATGAAAATAAAACACTGCTACAGTTGAAGGGAAACTTCACGAGTATTGAAAAAAAACCATTTTGTTCACTATGCGTTGCTTGCCCAGCTGCTGTACTGCCCATATCCCTTTTTACATCTGGACTCAGGTCCAAAAGTCACCCAGATGAATCTGAAAGAATTGCTCTCCTTTGCACATCTTTCTGTATGAACAAACATAATGGAGACGAGCACAAGTTGAACAACCTGTCTTCAGATAGGGCTGGAAACAGAAAACAGATTTATTTTTCTACATATAGATCTACATATATCTACAGCTAGATCTATAAAGACGTACATCTAACCTAATGTCCCTGCAATGCACACAGGTGTTGAACAGTGTGAGGAAGACACCAGCTTTGTGACAACCTGCAGGTCACCCTTTGGGGTTGCTCTCTCTGTTGGGAAGGAGCCAGCAGAGCCCTCAGAGAATTTGACTACTGCAAACAGTGTTTTATTCAGTGCATGCACAGAGCCTAGCACATAGGCTCATTAGTCTAGAACACCTTGGTACTGTTGCAGAGGGAATGACTAATAAGCATAATAAGACCGTAATTAACATATTAATGATCAGTTCACACCTTCTTCAGTGGAACACTTTTCCTGTATAAACAGCAAAGCAGTCAAAAAAAAAACACTTGCGTCCACACAGACTGATAATCACAGCTCACCTGGCTGCCAGAGTTAACGAGCATTGAACTCTGTTTGAAAACCCTTTTGATCCAACACTTGCTTTTACCCAGCAGTTCTTCGTCTTTTAGATTGTCTGTTTTTCCTCCAGGGAGGACAGAGAAAAGCCCCGGTCAGAGTCTGAGCCCTGTGTGCCACCGAACGCTGCTTGCCTCTCCGCTGCCGCTGCACAGCTGCAAGCGATCGCTCACGACACAAAGATGAGAAAAGTAAGTGAGAAGGATTGCATCATGATCGATGGCATGCACTGATGAATGGCGTCTGCTTTTATGTAATTGTAGTTCTCAAAGCAGCAGCATTAGGACGGTTATCTGCCTTCAGAAACAAACTGTCAGCTGCAGGATCTCACATTAGCAATATCATTAGCCAGCTCAGTGTTGGATGAAAACCTTATCTTAAACACTCCTACTTATATTGAACTTCACCCACCCGTGCTAGTCATTTAATTTTAATGTTCCATTTCACCCAATGTATTTATCTGTTTTTTACTTCTAAATTTTGATCTAAGTCTCATTTCCCTTTTTAGTGAAAAAGCTGTGTTTAACTTCGCTGTACTTCAGCTCCATGACTCAATACAATGGTTTATGTCGTGTTCTACTGAGCTTTAGAAACATGAGGAAAATACAATGTTGATGAGGACTGCACTGAATAGCTCGCTTCTCATTATCCCAGAGAAGTTCTATTATCATAGAGTACAGAGATTACCTTTGGGCTAATAAGATGAATGAAAAAGCGACCTAAAGGCAGAGACTTTTGCTCACGTTGCAAAGATTACATTTACAGCATGTTTCACCTTAGGCTCTCTGCTCATGTTTACCAAGACTTAAATATCATAATCCCCAAGAGAAATTTAAAGCATAAGGAAATTAAATAACATTTAGTACTGAGGACATTAGCAACGCTGTTAAGAAATATCAATTCCTTTGTCAATCCAGTGCCACTTTACCCCTATCCAGACGAAGGGATTGTAATTACTGGCCAGAATCATATGCACTCATTCCATGTGACACAGCTACCATGCTGGGATCCCTTCACTTCTGCCTCCTCCCATCCTAGATCAGCCCTGTGTTCACCTCTCCTTGTGCTACAGCAGCAGTCAGCAGTTCTAACCAAAGACCTCAGACAACAGCACAATATTGCCGTATCTCAGCAAATACTTATTAATATGTTGTATCTATATGAGGGTAAGCAAGACTACTGCCAGCCAAGAGCCAGAGCCCAGATGTCACGGTTTTATGTTATTTGTTTAATTGGGTTTCAGTATTCCACAGTAAACACACAGTGTGATCAGCAGTCCCTTCACTTAAGATCCGAGATTTCCTCCCATCTCCCATGGAATTTTCTCTATAAAGCTCCAGAGTAAATGTTTGTGGTCCTTCAGCAATAAGTTGTCATCACTATGCTTTTGACAGCTTGGGAAAAAAGCTCCTTTTACGTCTCTGTAATTTCTATAGCTCTGTATAAAAAGAAAATGGAGCCAAAGGAACAACGTCCAGCAGTAAAAAATACGGATAGTTAGGCCCTATGCCTTATGTTCTTTTCTTTCACAGTGACCTCTAAGATCTAAAGGAGAAGGCAAAGATCCAGGACTAAGAGTTTGGAGCCAATGTGACCTTTTCTTTAAGCTAGACAATAAACAGTAAAGGGTATTGTTAATACAGTGCACAGGCATTTAGCCACATGTCTCATTAACTTTAATGGGAGTCTCACCTAAATATCTGATCACGACTTCAAAAGTATACCCTAAAGTGCAATGTCTGGGGAAAAAAATTGCCCAGAGAACATATAAAAAACGAAGAGAAATATGAAAGAGCAAAGGCAGACACAGAAGTACACGTGTGGGTAGGAATACATGGGGGTTATTTGCATGTTCTGTGAAAAGAGGCAGCTCACCTCTCAGCCAGGCACGAAGGTGCTTCGGGGCAGTCAATTGAGGTAGATCATAACTAGCAGGGAAAAGGTATCAAAGGACTGGTTCCATTAGCAGCAGCAGGGAGAGCTAAAGCAAAAACATAAGGGGAGTCCATAGGGAATATCAATCTGCAAACCCCAGTGTGACAGTTTTATGTTCCACCATAATTTAATATAATAGAGAGATGTAGGCACTAAAGCATTCAGGTTAAAGTATTCATGAATAATAAAATCATCTTCATTTTATCTGGTCACATTCTATTCAAAATTATTTTACTATCTTCCAAAGGGTAAATCTGGCAAGCTTTTTGAACATGTTAAGATAATTTAAAAGTAACTGCTTAAGTTGTTTAAGCCTTTAATGGCTTCCTCCATGTCAGCCTCTGTGAAAACTATGAATGGAAGAGGAAAAGGAGAATTACAGCATTCATATAGAACAGAAGGGGTCAGGTTGTACTCAACAGGATTTAAACAACACATCTGCACACAGCTAACTTCACACGTAAACACTGAAGTGTTTTTTAAAAATTAGATTTGAAAATCAAAATGACTCTCTGAACAGAGCTGTTCTTTCACATTTACAGGATTACCACTGCTGGTTTTACTGATTCAAACGAGTCTGTGGAGTCTAAGTGATAAAGCCAGTATCATTTAGCGTGGTGATCCCAAGCTTGTTCTTTCTGAGCCTTTTGGGCAGACAGGCAGCACAGCACAGCACACTGATGGCACCATCCTGCCTCACACTGGAAGAGCTGCATTGCTCCCTGCAGCACCTCATGCTGCCACAGCACAACACAGAAACACCCGACTTCATCTCAGAAGCCAGCACAGGTTTGCAAAGCAGGATGAAATCAGGCCCCATGCCTTGCCCCAAACCAAAGTGCAGTTGCCCACTGCATCACGCAGGGTCACACATTGTGTGGCAGGAGTGCTGCTGCACACACCCTCACAGCTCCTTTAAGCTTCTGAGCCCTGTAAATCAGGGTGCAATTTGTTTCGAGTACTCCATGAGTTTTCTTCCCCTGTATGCATTAGGCCTGATCCAGAAAAGCTTTTGGGCACATACTGAAAACACATGAATAACCAAATGGCTTCAAGCTGCTCAGTTCCTCCCTTGCACCCTGGCATTTGGCATGATTTTCCTAGAGCCAAGCAAAAGAAACAGCAAATCATTAACTAAATAATCTTTACCCATGACAAAGACATTAATCAAAATGTCGGCATCCATGTTCCAGAGGGGCATTTAAACCATCATCTATTCATTCCTTCCAGTATAACCCAATGTCACTTTAACTGAGCAGCATTCAGCCTTCCTTCCAAAAGTACAGAAGTATGTAAACTAATTTTAGCTTTATGTAACAATTTCCATGTAAAAATGCAGTATTTAATGGGGTTGAGTGAAAGAAAAAAAAATCAGTTGCGAAAGCCAGTATTGTGTCAAGCAAATAGGAAATATTCCATATCTGAACACATGCAGCCTGCCACCTGGACAAACGTTTAATAAAAAATAGCCACTCTTTTCTTCTCAACAGTGCAAACCTGATTGTTAAATTCCCATGTGCCCTGGTACCCCTCCCTTTCATTTCCCAACAATTCAAATGCTTCAATTTTAAATCCTTCAACAGCAAATCTTCAACTGTGCATAAAATGTTAATTCAGCAAGCAAAAAAGCCCAAACCAAAATAAGCCACCCCCCCCCAGCCTGTATTACCACGCATTTATTCCTCCTCAAAAAGAAAGCTTTTTTGTCATGAGCTATACAAAACACAAGACAATGTATCTGGAAATCTTGTTATATTACACAAATTATCCCACAATTGGAAACGAGGCTGTTTTTACTTCTCCAGAGAGCAAGAAACCAATGCAAAAAAAAACACCCAAACTTTCCAGAAAACGTGTTGTTTCCTGTTGATTTTATTGTTTATTAGAAAACTAAGGAGAAACAAATGGAGCTACTGCTTTATTGTGTATCCCTGCAAAATGTATAATTGTGGCACTGAATGCGCTTTTCCTCTTGGAAAAGGTAATAATCAGTAATTCTGAACAAACATCAGACCTTGGAAAAATATAGGAATAAAAATAGTTTTATAAAGTGATGCAATTATCATAGTTTTTAATGCAAGTCCTCTGGGCTTTGATGAAGCATTTGATCAGCATAGAGTATTCCTGCAGAGAAGGTGGAATGACTGACAGCAGGCCCTGACAGGGGGTTGTGTATATCAAGCACTCTTAATACAGTGACTCAGCCAACAAGAAAAGGTTTCCTGAAAAAATATCACAACTTGGCATGTATCAGAGGTCTCCTTAACAGAGGTTAAGCAAAACCTTGTCATTAAGTCATAAATCTAATGTAATTTAAAGCAGCTTCAGTATGGTTGAGGAAATTCCACTTCTTTACAAGCAGGAGTCTATGGGATCAGCAGGGGACTTGCAGCTCCACCTTAGTGCTTGGAATAAGAACCATGAGGACACATACAAGCTTGTTTTCAGTGGGTCATAGCTTTGCACACAGCAGGTCTTCTGCAATCTATGCTTTACTTTCATGGGTAATAAATTCTAATGCTAATGTAAACAGGCTTACATGAATGAGAATCAAGTAAATGTAAAGAATTTAAAATGTATTTTTAGTTGAAAACATGGGTTCATGGTGAGATTTACTGAAGTTATTTCTCATCCTAGCTTCTCAGTGATAATAAAATATTGCTTATCTACCTGTTCATTATACAACATCTCCATCATCAAGGGATTCTGTCCTGATCTTATATTCCATTACTTCTTCTGTTTCCTGAAAGCGATCAGCAATAAAAATAACCAAATACTTTGCTCCTCATTTATAGTTGCTGGAAGACAAAGACATTACAAGGAAAACCTTCCAAGTATGGAGGTTGAAATTTGGTCTCCCAGCTGCTTCGCACAGCCTCAAATTTCTGAAATTCAGAGAAATTAACCTATTTCTTAGAAAAGTTCATTAATGTGGACCCTGCAACACTCTTGTATGGCTGCATCCACTGCTCCCCAGTCCATTCCAAGATCTGCAATTTGCTGATGACACCATTCATGTTCTTGCACATCATCATTCATGACTTAAACCCCAGCTCCCGCACCTATGCCTCTTCCTTTGGCCAGTCCACCTCCAGCATTGGACAGATGGAATAAATAAAGCTAGGTGGGTGCATGCAGAAAACACATAATTAAAGGACACCATTTAGAACTGCTATAAAATGAAGTGTGGAACTAAGGAGTGTGACAGATGAGCAGTTCCTTGACACTTGTGAACGTAGGCAGAGGTGAAAACAACATCTAAGCAGATCAGATACCTTTTTTCCACCATATATTACTGTAAGCTCCACTAAAATCGCCAGTCATCAGCTTTTTTACTTTTTCCTCCCTTTCAGGAATTGTTTTTTTCCCCTCAGGAAATGTGGCTCAGGTGTTCCATCAAGTACACTGGGCAGAACAACAAAATATGACTTGTCTTTACAGTCTGAAGACCCAAATCTGTCAGTGATTTACACCTTCTCTATCATTTGCTGTAGTCACAACAGTGGATTGTGGAAGTCCATCTACTGTCTCATACTCCACCTTCAAAGTTTATTTCACACACTTGTTTCAACATAAACATTTAGAGCTTGAAGACGTACACTGCACAAGACTTTCAGGTTCTTTAGTGATCTCTATTTCAATCCAAATTACAGCCTAAAAAAATAATAATCCTTGAACAGACCGGATTATAAGTAACATCTTCTCCTATCATTCTGTTTTCTTAGTGATTTAAACTTTGTAACTCGAATTAGGTGATAACATGCAGGATTATGGATATACCAGAACTGAATGTTGCAGTGATCAAGAGAAAGAAGGGGAAGAAGCCAGACAGTAATGGGATCTCTCAGGCTGATTATTTGACTTCTTAAAGGTACCTGAATCTCCACTCTGAGGACCAATGTTAGTTCTTTTTCACACATCAGTTAAATGCTATTGTTTTGGAGATGAAGGTGTTCTGTTTGTTTTCATTTGCTGTTTTTTTTCTTTGCAGAAGAACTCATGTTCTGAAAAATACAGTTTTGGGCAACAAAAACATAAAGTATTTATCAAGTGTGTCACATCTGAGTAATCATTTGACAAACAAATCAAAAATAACAAGTTGTCCTTTGAGACGTCAAAACATTTTTTTCAATTGAATTTAAGAAACTTCTGGAACTTCTGCAGAAAAAGCAAACTTTAGCAAAGAAAATATTTTTAGTTAAAAAAAAAAAAAAGAAAAGCCTCAATTCAGGCAGAAAACCAAATCAGTTCTCCATTCAATTCTAATTTCTATGTAAAAGTATTGTTCATTATGAACACAGGAGCTTGATGAGGTCTAAGCTATGGGCCACCTCATCTGCAGTATGCAGCAATTTCCTGCTGGAGATGTTCATTATGTCTACAGGCACCAGTCCAGTGGAATAAGTAGGCTAGACATCTATTGCTAGATTTCAAACGTAAAAAACATCACAGTAACCCCAACCACCAAGAATGAGGTTTGGTTGAGTGCGGGCCACCTGGCCAGGATGCTACTGGGAAAGGCATTCCAGCAGGGTAGTGTCACAAACCAAGAGGCTGAAAGCACAAAGCCATGATTTGGAGATTAAACTCAGAATTTAGGGAATTTACTGGATGCGCAACTGGCAGCAAGAGCAAAGAGAAGGTTTGTTGGGCCAGAAAGTTTTGGATGAGAAATGTGGTATAACTCTTCCTGCAACTCTGTAATTTTAAAGTACAGCAGTGAGCCCCACTTGAGGCAGCCCTCAGAGGCCATTTGGAAGGCAAGCCAGTGGCCACCTGCCTGCTATACAGAACTGCTTGTTCACAGCACATGCCATTGCTGTTCTGCTGCACAAACTGGCTGCCTTTGAGCTGCCAGGTGGATCCCAAGCTGTTGTTATCTTTGAAACCCTTCGTGGTAAGAAGGCTTTCAGAAAGGGCCTACCTTCTTCCCTCCTCACGCCATGCTGCAGTATCTAATGCCAGAAGGGATATTCGATGGAGATGTCCCACTTGGCTGAAGTGAGGGCAAGTCAAGGAGCTTGGAATGAGAGCAGCCAGATGCAAACACAGTGGTGAATAGAGAAGAGGGATTATACAGTACTCTCTGTCAGATGCTCAGCTCCACTAATCTGGAGCAACCATGCAACTGCTTTTCCAGATCTCCAGTAAATTTCTTTATAGAATGTTGCCCTACTAAGTCTGTCCCATATTTTGTTTGCTAAACCTTGTAATGGGCTGGGGTAGAAAATTGCAAAGCCAAAGTAAAAAGATAAATACTGTTTGGGTTCCTGCAGCAAAACACATTGCAGGGCTCGCAGTGGATATTAACACTGCAGTTTTAGAAGAGTGTTTTGAACACCTGATTCATGTTTCTTCTACCTACAGACATTTTTTAATTAAAATGAAACTAAAACCAAAAACGTTTATTAGAGGTCATCAACTTATTGTTAGATGTATGATAGTATTGTCATCATTTTGGCTCACAGAAATTTGACTCATTGGTTTAAACAAGGCTGTGTCAAGTAATGCTCCAATAAAACAAAAGGACAGTTCTTGCCCTGAACAGCTTACCTGTACAACAGCATGTATTGCCTTTGCTACTGCCTCTCTATTTTTACTTGTCATAACAAAGAGAACATCCCTGCTGTTGCTGCAAAAATAAATTACTATCCTATGTATGGATCTTAAATTCCTAAGCTAAATTCTTACTTTCAGCTGATCTTTCTTTGACTTCCACAGGAAGGTTATATATGCTTCTCTTAAAGCTTTCCCCCTCCCCCACACCCTCCCAGTCCCAGATCAGGTTCTTCATGCAGAGTGTTGGGAAAAATTAAGTTGGGTTTATGTTAGGACAAGGATGTTCTACTTCAGTTATTTATTACTATAATCACCCCACGGAACTGTGCTTTTCTCAAATTGCACATATAAATTATCAGCTATTACTCCCTCCTACAAAGGTTGATGCAACCTCTTGTTTTACAGATATAGTGAAATGTAGAGGTTAAAACATGCTTATGACTTGATTTTTTTCCTGCTTCACCAACTGCAAAGAAACAGAAAAGGAAGCCAACACATTACCATATGAGCAGTTTATATGCTAACTGGAATTATATATAAGCTTTGTGAAGCATTCTGATATGCTGTACATGAGCTTTGAGAGATGGAGCTTCTCACTCTTATTCATTTTTCAATTTTCAGCTTCAAAGATCTTGGACATTCTCCTCTAGGCTCATCTACAAGCACGAATCCAAGGTCTAGTCACATTGAATGAGTTTCTCAGACACAGGATTTGTTGCAGCAGTATTGAGACAAACCAGAAGAAGAAAAAAGGAAGAAAGTTTATGCAATATTAGAGTTGCTTTCATTTATCCCACATGCCATGACAATTCTATTGTCCTTCAGAGATGGAAGTAAATTTACTTTGTGGAATATGACTGAGATTATCTGTTTATGTACTTTATAATCTGCTTTTCACTAAGTCTTTTGTGCACTTCCATGCAAAACTGTTCTCTATGGTTCTGTGTTAACTATTGTTGGAGATACAAGAGCCCTGCTGACTGCTGACAATCAACACTACTGCACAAGGCTGTACTCCAGCTAGGGGTTTAGTGAGAGAAGCATGGGAGATGTCATGCCATCTGGTGAAGTCAGTTGCAGATAGAATTAGAAGATGCCTGGGAAAGCTGATGTCAAATGCTGTATGTGAAAGAAGAAAGGCTTTCAGGGAGGAAGTGTTCGTCAGCAAGAAGTTAGGTGGTATATAATCACCACCTCAGCCTCCTTCAGGTATTAGAAACAGGTCTCTCGGCTGTGGTCTGCTAATGAAAGAATGTATGAGGAACCAATGCCATTCATGTATAAATAATACTGGAAATATATATATATAATCATTTCTAGTATAGGTATAAGCATTTTAAACTGCTGGCATAACACACATACTCTAAAGAAGCAGGGACATGGCTGTGGGTCTTAAACACAACTGCTCTCTACTTCTTATTTATAAGAGCTGTGCTTCTCAAGCCTTTTTTAATCCGGTTTTCTCCCCATAGGCTTTTTACTACGTTCTCCACAAATCAGTGCTTTTCAGGTTTGCAATGCTCATTCCCCGCACAGCTGTATAGGTAACACCTCAGTAAGGAAGAAAGGCTCCCAAGCCTGCTGATAGCCAAGACCACGCTTTCTTAAATTCCCTCTCACTTTGCCTTTCCAGTCAACATCAATTTAAGCATATACTCTCCCTCTCTCCCCAGCAGGGGTAAGACACTTACCTGTGGCTGCGACACAGCTGTTGTGGCCTCCAGCATCATGGGACAGAGCACAGACAGGGCGCACATCTTCTCCATTGCAGACAGTCCCATCTGAGTCCAGGTCTCTCTGCTGTGAGAGAAGCCATTCGGAGCGCATTGGTGTGCAGGACTGCCCTGGGGGCCATGGGGGTACAGGGCCCATAGGCTGTGGTGGTACATCCCAGCCTAGGGCTGAGTGCTTGACTCCATTCTCCATGCTGTGTGAACCACCAAGAGGAGAAACACAGGCCTGGAGCTCCTTGCACAGGACGCGGTCCCACAGCAGCTGAGTGCAGCAGGCGGGGCAGGCCCAGGGATGGCAGCGAGCTTCAGCCAGGTACGTTTGTGACAATAACATGTGTACAAAACACAGCCAAGGGAGCAACCACCAGAGGAGATAAGCTCGGCCTACAGCCAGCCACAGCTCTGTGAGGAGGGCAAGGGGCTGCAGCCGAGGCCTGCCAGCATCCCTCAGGCCGCTTGGGGCCTGGTGCTACCTCTGCTCCCTGTTCACAATATTCAAACTCAGCAAACATTTAAAAATCATCGAGGCGGAGGTGCTGCTGAGAGACAGAGGGATGCTTTCATGCCTTTATGTTCGTTTTGGCAAGGCTGTGGTGCTGGGTTTTGCTGGGAGCTGTATCAGTGTTTGCAGCAGCGCAGGGTGCAGCGCATGACTTTGTGCAGCACGTGGCACTGACCAGTCCTTTTATTCATCTGAGCGTTTGAATAAGTTCTTACTAGGAAAAATAACTAGAACTGCAAAAGAAAAAAAAAAAAAAGGAGCAAGGTAAGGCAAGGACAAAGACATAATTATGAATGTGGGGGAAAAAAAAAAGGTGGTGCAGCAGAAGTTCATGTTCTCCTGTGTGGAACACAGCCCAGTTAATGTACAATTTAGATGCAATAGTTTTTTCTGGCTGGGAAATCCGTTTGAGGTTTTTTTTTTCCCCCAGCTTACCCTCTTAAAATTTTCCTGGAGAAAAGAATGACAATAGAACTGAATTCCTTCAGCAGGCTGCACAGATTCATTAGTGAAATTATCAAAATAATGATTTCAAGCATGTGTCAGCACAGGAAACAGCACTGCACTTTTTCTGGGAGTTATCCAGCATTCCACGTCTGCCATAATGTGAACGCACAGCTTTGCCATCTTCACTGCAAGAAATACAAGGTCTTTAAAAAGCTATATTTGCCATGTTCCTGCACATGCTCTCCTCGTAATTTCAGATATCAAGGCTTGAACTGGTAATCAACCAGCTTCCTTTGCCCTCCAGAAAGTGTTTTAAGTAGGAGTGATCTTCTGATGTTATTTGATAGTCTTTCAAATATCAGCTATGAAAATAAGTGAGCCATATGTTTCTTCTCCCACTAATTAGGCAGCCTGAGTGAGACCCACAGCTCCTCTGAAACAAAGTGTAGGGTGAAGGAGGCTCAACACCATTTGTGTTCCTCTGGAATCTGGTCTGGGATCTGCTTTAGAATCTGGTACATCCAAATGTGAAAGGTGGTCTAGCATCCCTCCTTACTGCTCAGAAAATACATCTTGACTATCCCAGACATTTCCACATCAATTCTGGAGCACTACAGCAGCAAAATATGTGTTCCCATGTGCACAACACTGGTGCCATACATGGAATTTGGATGGAAAAGGGTGGCTTTGTCTGAAATTGAATGTTACTTGCCCACCAACTGACTGTAGCTTGGAGAATATTTTGAAAGATGAGGAAAGGAACTGCTAAATTGGATGAGGAGAAGGCAAACTGAAAATTGCCATTGCAGTTGGGGGTGGCAGCAGCATGCAGCAATTTAAGGCAGTATGGCTGCCCTCAGGGCATTTGCTATTTATCAAACTCTATCTAAGAGTCTATGCAGCTTGTAGATTGAATATTTTCTCACCTAGACTGGCTGGCTGCTTACAACAACCCTCCACTCTTTTTTTTTTAGCTTTCTCAGTGTTAAACTCCTGTGAGAGTAATGCTCTGCCTCCCATTAAAAGGATTGAAATTATAAACAAAAGCACAGGAATAAAAGGATGGCTGCAAGATCACATTGCTTCCTCTGTGTGTCTTTCCCTGTCCCAGCTTCAACAATTGCTGCTTAGTTCATATTTAGATTTTCCTGCTGTTTCCCCTTCTCAGCTAGTTTCTGTGCTTCAGGTCTCCCCATTTTTACTGTGCTCAAGACAACCAGTCCTATTTTTAGCCAGCATTGCTGTTATAAACATGATTTATTTATTACAATGAAGTTAATGATTCAAGATTACAATGGAGGAGATACTGGAAGAGCCCAATGAAGGAACAAACCATATAATGATATCAATCTGCCCGCTAACCCTTCAGAATGGTCCACAAAATGAGCCTTCCAGTGCAGTGGAGCGAAGCAAACAACTGATAACACTGAAGCTGAATATATAAATAATAATAATTGATAAAGCTTTGTTTTTTTAGAGATTTCTTCACAAGTTTTGCTGATGCATTGAGAAAGTTCATAAAGGAAAATGGGAAATTATAATAAATGGTGATCAGAGCAATGTCATCCACTAACAGAATCTGATTCTGACCTATTTTATAAGAGTGTTATTCAAAATAACTCCACTATCATCATATAGCACTGGAGCAGGAAAAAAACAGAATCAGTCCCTGGGTGCTCACCAAATAATCTGACACGAAAGCACAAGGGGAAATCTGAATAAACTCATAAGTAAAAGAATGCTTTAGCATTCTTTAGGATATTTTTTTTTCCTAAATTGGAAGCTGTTTTAAGGACATACAGAAAGATCATCTATGGAAGATCTGTTGCAACTAAACTGGAACTATAAACTGACAATGCAATGATAATCTACGTATGTGAGTGTAGTATTTATTGCCCAAAAAAAGGAAGAAAGAAATGATAATACAACACCCTTCTTCCTCTAATGGAAGCATATGCTTTGTAGGTTTAAGGAATCTGGCAGGATTATTGCTAGACCAAATTGTACAAAGAATGGATGAGGCTGTAATTAACTGAAATTAGGATTTTTATTAGAGAAATATTCTCATGGATCATATCCAGGTCAAAGAATGTAAGGATGGAGGAAAAAAAAAATCAGAAATTGAGGATGGGATCTAGAGGAAGGGCTACATCTGTGCTTTTAGACTAGATTATAAAGATTTCAGTGTTTTCCTGCCTTTGGTTCTTGAGTATCTTCACTTCAGTGGAGAAGTTTTTAGGCTGCTGCAATTATACTGTGGGATAAAGCTGCTGGAGTCCCTTGGGATGCTTTATAAATAGCAAGAACCTGAGTCTGGACATTTTCTCTTTTCCTTACAGAAGAAAGCCTTCACAGAGGAGAGCTCTGAGGAGTTTGTACCAGAGTTGTACACACAGATATGTCTTGTACTTGAAACATAAAGAGCACTGGAGCTCCTTAGAGGAAGGGTACTGTTGGAAGTGTTCTCCCTAAGAGAGTCAGTATTGGCAATGTGTGTGTTTTATGGTCTTTCCTTGAAAGTGTGGCTTATCTTTCTAAACTGCAGGTTACTTTTTCTATTAAACACATAAACTATGCTCGCTCAATGTATGTCAGAGTTCTGAGGAAAAAAAAGAAAAAGCATCTGTTTTCTTGGTACTCGGAAGAGTGATTTGAGGTGTAGAAAGGGGGAATAAAATTGATGCTGGGTGACAAGGCATCTACATCCTTTAGATGAGTGAAACAGAATGACGAACAAGGCAGTGGGCCACAAGAACATTAATGATTTGAACCCAGAAAAAAAGCAATGGTCCCACTTAATTGAGTTCATCATTGTTGAGTATAGGTTGATGGGCTCAGAGGCAGAGGTGTCTAATGCTCATGTTGAGAAAACATGAATTAAATCTGAGACTAAATTGTGGCACAAATGAAGTGTGGGTACCTCTGAGTTAGTCTTAGCTAAATGCCTGAAAAAAGGTGCAGAACCTTTAGATGCTGGCCTATCTCCGCTGCTGTTTTGAGTAGAAGTAGCTTGCAGGGCCCTGCTGAGATGCGCTTGTAATGGGAAACATACTTGTATCAAAGTTGGCTTTTTGGTAGTGAAGAGAGGAGAGTGATTCTGTGAAGAACAGGTTTTGTGTGGCTGTGTTATTGCTTCGCAAGAGGCAAGTCTTGATACCTTGCATTCCTTTCCCTGGTCTTGCTCACACGTATTGCTCTTCCATTCCAAACTTTTCTCCCCCCTTGGAACTGTCAAAGTACATTTGTCAACTAACATGAGTAGAACCAGTCATTGCTTTCTGTTTAAAAAAAACTATATAAAAATTCACTCTAGGTTTATAAGAAAGGAGAGGACGACAGAGAAACCTTTTTTAATAAACTTGCTATTTGAATTACTATTTAAGTGTCCTTACCTCTTCTTTCAAGTACTAATCCTCAGACTTGATTAACTTGTAAGCTCCATTTCATTTGTTCAAGTTTTAAGTCCTTTCAAGTGATTTTATTTTAGAAGACATTCTTCTCTGTCCCGGGCTCTAGATACAATAATTTCATGAGAAGAAAAAAAAAGAATGATCTCACTTTTTATGCTCATAACAAACAATTGCATTAGCTGATCTAAAAATAAAATAAAAAGAAACACCCTCTGAGGCAAGTTTCAGCAAGTGCTCATGTCCAGACTAATCTAATAAATGTTTAAATTGAAGTTTGATGTTGTAGGAGGTGGTAGAAATGAATGACCTGTCTACAAAGATTTACCTCTGCTCTTTCCACCGAGAGGAATTTGCTTAAAATTCCCCTCTTGCAACTGTGACTGTGAGAATCCCACTCTCTGACCTCTGCATTATTTGTTATCTGTCTTTTTCTGCTGTCTCAGTGCCTTTAGCTTTTCAACCTCCCCTCCTTCTGACTTCTCTGAGAGGTGGTGGGATCTCTACTCTCCACTTTTTCCACCACCACTGCTATTCCTCCCTGTATACAAATGTGGTGAATGATTTCCCCACAGACTCCACTGGCAAATATTCCAGTGTGTTAACCTGCTATTTTGTTGAGTAAAACTGTAATATATCTTTGTCAGTTCATACCTGAACATATGGTGGTGTTTTAGTTGTGCATAATTTCCTTAATCTCCATCAGGAGGTAGGGAAGAACAGTGCACAAGAAAGCTATTCTTTCACCCTTGGTACCTGATCCAAAGCTCCTTGGAGTTGTTTGGTGTTTTTTAAATGACTGCGGATGTTGTCTCTTGGAATAAATACCTCTCTAGTTACTCACTGCAGAAATCCTTTGCTGTGTGATGTAGTGTCTTTTTTCTTTCCTCTTCTTATGTTGCCCAAATGATCCTTTACAAAGATGCGTGTTGCTGGGACTCCTCATCTGTGTGTCCACCCAGTAGTAGTCTGCTTTGCAAAAACATCTGTATACATCACTGCATCTTCTATGATTTCTCCAGACCAGTTTAGCAATAGGATTGTGGTCATCAACATTAACGAGGCTGTGACCCAATGAAGGCGGAAGAGGAGATGCTATAGCACAATGATACTCTTCTATTCATTGTACTGGATTGTGCTCAAGTGAAGAGTGCTGCAGGAATACTCAATTTGTCTAATAATGTCTAATTTGAAAAGGCATAGCATTTTATCTTGAAAGTTGTTTTTAAGGGAAAATAAGCATGTTTAAGGTCCCATATGAGTCAAGGTGAAATAAACTAAGCCTTCCCAGGTGAGCGCCCTGTAAAACAAAGCTCCTTTCAAATGAAGGGAAATATCAATGTTTTCACTCTTCCGCTTTGCAGTTGTTAAGTAGAAGTTACCACAAGAACTTGATGCAAAAGGAGTGCAAACTGTATCAGAAACACTTTACTTAACAGCCTGTTATTTAGTGCGCTTACTAAGGAAACGGCCCCCAGAAGAGCTCCTGCAGAAGGTAACAGATGTTGTCCTCTGATTAACCAGGAATGGTGAAAGTTTAATGTGTGCCAAATCCTGAAGTCCTTACTCAGGCAAAAAATAATAATAATAATAATAAAAAATCCAGTACTTGCATTAATTATGCCCAAAGAATGTGATAAAAGTATCAAAATGCAAAACCAAATGCATTCAAAAATACAGTGTCAAACAGCTCAAGCCTTGTCTGACTTGAGCTGTGTATTCTGTTGGCCTCAAATCTAGTGTTTTTGGTCACAGGAAAGGTTTGCTCCAGAATGTTTCCCTGGTAGGGCAAGAGGAAAGTTCATGAATTGGATGAATTATACGAAAAGGAAGAATCCCAGTCCTTAGCATCTCTGCTGGCATCCAAGACAAGTTAGATATTGGGAAACACACAGAATAAGTTTCTTTCCAATGAACAGCAAATAAATAAATGAATAGATCTGAAGAGATGATATAAAAGGACAATGGCACTGAAGTATATAATGAGTCTGGACCTATGCTACTGCATTTATGTAGGCTTTCCAGCGATAAAGTAGGTTAAGAGACAAATTAATTGTGTGCTTCCTCTTCATGAGAAAGAGACCGATGGTAGTAACTATGGCAACTACTTGCAATTCATCCTATTAACTTTCTTATTGCAGGAACAATCAATAATAATACAGATCGCTTTAGGATAAAATATACATGAGGGTTTTTTCCTAAAAATATGTATCGTTTGCTCTACTTTCCAATAAAATGTGATATGTTCTTAAAAAGAAAAGACAATGTTAGACAGAAGCAAAACTTTGTTTTGCCTGAAGGAAAAAAAAATGGTGAATCAAGTTTGTACCAAAAATCAATCTTCTCTTAGCAACTTCAGCAAACTGTTCAGATTAATTTCTTCTGAAATGTTTTGACATTTGTGCTCACTTTCATTGTGAAGGTTATACCTCATTTAAAGGCATACTATTGCATGCTGATATTTCTGCTTAAACTAGTCATGAGTGCTTATACTCTTAAGAGGTCTAGGTAATCCCTCTGAAAAACCTTTTGGAAGTGCAGAATTGTCTTCAATGGCTACTGCAGATCCTGCACTGTGCTTCAAAGTACTTTTCAGACATGGAACAGCAAGAGGAGCCCTGTCAGGTACCTTCTAATTCCTGTGGTCCAGGCAGCAGCAACAGAAACACTGCATCTGTCTTCTGAGGAACGTGGACTTTTCAGTGGCGTGTATCAGATACTCAGTCGTTACCTGCTTTAGTTTTTGTGGTTGCTAGGAGACACAAATTGAATGGGGTTTGCAACCACTGATTTCAGAGCTACTCACCACTGGCAGGAAGGTACCCCATATGCAAATGAATATAGTTAATGAGTGCTCTGAAGTAGGAAACTTAAAGAACAACTCTGGGTTGCATGATTTGTCAGTGGAAGCATGCTGTGTACTTCTGGCACTTCTGACAGAGCAGTGGATCTTTAGTTCAGAATAGTGCTTAGGACAGTGAGTTGGTCTTGAGAAATCTTTCTCAACTCAGCTGAGATCTTCCTGTGAGGTTTCACAGAATTTACTTTGCATCTCTTTCCCCACCCCACTCATGGATGGTACTGCACTGCCTTGTGTGTACTGCGACGAAGGTATAGTTGTGACTCTAAGGTAACTGGATGTGTCAGTGATGAGAGTGATATAATCTAGAAGTTGTGGCTGCTCAAGGACTTCAGCATAAAAATACCAACTTGAGATTTCAAGTATTTCTTTCCCAGGTAAGGTGGAGTCTTTCCCTTTCTTACAGTGACAGCTGGGTTGCACCAGTTGCCTGCAAAAGGAACAGAGATCTATTCCAGCCCCCAGTATTGATCAATCTAAGTCACTGCTCTATGTTCCTTGTCACTGAATATGTCCCTAATATATCAGCAGTGGATGACTCAAGCTCTGCTTATGTGCATATGATTGTAAATATGTGAGACTTTAACATCATCCAGTTTATAATATTTGCAAAGGCAAATATGGTTTACTGCTATTTCACTTAGAGGTGTGAATCATAATATAGCAAATTTAAGGTAGTAGCCCTGTGCGGATTGCTGAGGGCCTTCTCTCGTGAATGTGTCAGTTTTTGAAGGCAGAATTTTCTGAAGATGCATGGCTGTTTTACTACATCAAATGCATAAATCTGAGCTGCCTGAGAAGGAGTACTGGCACAGCAATGTTTCTGTGTCATGGATAAATCTGTACATCCTAACTTTATATCTGCTGTCACTTCACAGTCTACAGTTCTACTTGTGTTTCCCCAATGGTCCCTTCCACAGAATTCCTATGCTCAAAGTAAGAATTAAAAAATACTCTTAAATTTGAAAATTTGAAGATAATAAACAGATCATTAATCTGCTTCCAACAGAAGCTGCTGATCTGCTGTTAGAAATTTCATCACACTTCATTAATATAAAAATGACCCGAACAGTAACAGCTTAACTTTCTTCTCCAATTCTCTTCTACCACTAAGTTATTTAACTTTTCTTCACGTGATTTGGATTCTTGAACTACAAGTCATCTTTGGTTCTTCCCTTTATTTCTTTGACCTATGCATGTTTTGTATATTTCTCTTACCAAAAACCTTCAAATAACTTTTCCTTTCAGCTGCCCAAAAACCATCCCAAACTCTTACCTCAGAAGCATTTCTTTTGCCTTTCTTCAGGACATACTAAAGCTATTTTGGGGTTTTGATTCTTCTCAAAAGACAATCTGAACTGCAGTCACAGACTTAGAGATGTCTAATCATACTCACTATATATTATTCTTTTTATTTCTCTTTTTCAGGCCCAACAAGGATAAGCTCTATAAAAATGTATCTTTATTTACCTGATTAGTCTTTTTATATTTTTCCCCATTCCACCCCTATTTTTAGAAGTATAAAATCAGTAATTATCCACATTATTAAGCAGTTTAAATGAAGGCTTACAAAGCTGCCACCCCTTGCCTCTTTCCTCTCCCTAGCCAAAGAAAAGCCAAGAAAGCAAACCAGGCAACAAAATAAATAATAATAAAAAAATAATCTGAGTATATCTTAGACTGTTCTTGTATAACCCCAATAAAATAAGACCCGACAATCCATCTGCCAGTTTGGTGCTCTCATATAAAAAGATGAACAGCAGTTCTCAGAGGATGAATTTAAAAGCTCTGCACAACTGCTCTCTTTGAGACTTAGTTTCTCCTGCCCTTTTAGTCTTTGGTTTTGTTTTTTTACTCCTACTTTTTCTTTTTTAAATAAATAAATAATAATAATAAAAAAACCTGAAGAGAAAACTGTCACAATATATTTGTAAAGTACTCTGAAATGTGAAGGCTCTTCCAAGACCAATAATGCTGTGCATACTGGGACTCTTCACCCAAACAAGTTTGGTTAAGTAATACTCCAAATCAAGATGTTGTAAATCAAAATAACATCATCCTAAAATGGATTTAGGGACAGATTGCAGTATGAAAGCAATAACAAAGACTTCACAGGCAGGGCTTCTCTGCTTAGAGCAGCCTGTACAATATATCTGTGAAATGATGCAGTGGGGATCCGTATAGCAGGTGGCACTGAGAGCTGAGAGTACAGCGCCTGCAGAGATTAAAAAAAGAAAACAAGACCTGGCAAGAAAAGTCAAAGCAACGTGATGCCATCAATTTAGGTTCTTGCTGCCTCAGTTGCCATAGCTTGTGTTCATGGATGAGAGCTGTGACTGAGCGACACAAAAGTAAAGAGAGGAGACTGAGCAGTCACTTGGAAAATAACTGAACATGCTTCAGTGTTTGTTGCAATTCTTTTCTTTCTTCTTAAGAGAAGAACTTAATCTTGAACTCCTCACTCTCTGGGGTAACACTGATTCTGTAAACTTGCTCTATTTGAGATCACAAGGACTAAAACAGTTCTTGCTTTTGAAGCCTGCGTGTAGACATTTTATGTTGCAGGAACTCCTATTTGCATCTGTAGTATTTCAACACGCCATGTATTAGTGCAAGAAAAAGCCCTGTGTGTGTGCATGCATGCACAGTGGAAGAAGCTTTTTGAAGTCCTAGTGCTGCTGTTTAGCATTATTAACTCCTCCAAATATCCCTGGTATGTCCCCTTCCCATGAGGTAGCACAAGAGAAAAAGCAAGCTTTCTCTCTTCTACTGGGGATTTGCATTTCAGATTTCTTCCTTCTTTCAGCCTCATAGGGAGCTCATGTGGAATATTTATTTTGCCTTTTGATCAATAGCCACTGTGCCAATTCCTCTCATCTATAATTCTGTCAGTAACTTTTTTTTTTTTTAAGTCAAAAGCACGAAGAAAGGATTTTAAAGTATCCAGTCTGGACACTGTTATGCAGATTTCAAATTCTTTAATGTCACTTGAAATATAGCTCATCATTTTGGCAGACTTTGCATTAGATCCACACTTTGACATTATCTGTCTCAGTATTATACAACTTGTATTTTCCTGCTTAATTTGTGTTACAGTTTGGTGCCCTTCTACAGAAAAATGCTGTAGTCACTACGATATCTGAGATGCACCCATCTCTTCTCCATTTTGCTGAAGTTACTTATGTGTTTAAATAATGTCAGTTTTAACTGGGTTTGAGAAAAAGGTAGAAGAAAACTGAGGGATTGACTCTTTAGTCTTCTGGCTAATGCACACTGATTTGGGATGAGAAGTGTCAGGTTCAATTCTCTGCTTCAAATAAGGAGGATGGATCTGAACCTAAATATTCTGTATTCCCATGATTAACCCTGGGCAGCTGAATGAAAGACTCTACTTCTTCCTCCTCTTGGTTATGCTTGTATCTAATCAGGAAAACATTCAGATCTATGTTATGAATGTGGCACGTTCCCTTCAAACACAAGATCTCCAAATCATAGGGCTGACAGGAACCTATGAGGATCATCAAGTCCAACAGTGAGCATTTTCTCTCTCAAAGAAAAAAAAAAGACTGAAACCATAATACATTCCTCAGCATTTCAGTATTTCCTTCAGGCAAACGCAGGTGTTCTCACGGTAAGCAGGCTGGCTTTTATTTGGGTCCCTCTAAGAACAAGGTGAGAATCCGGCCAAGAGAATCTGACCCCTGGCTTCCAGGGGTGGGAAAGCAGAGCTAAACTGGCTACCATTTGGTGGATCTACACCTTTATACACCTTTTGGTTACTTGAGAGAGGATCTTTTTTCCTCACTGATATACGAGAGACTTATATCTCCACTGGAGCTTTAGCTGTAAAGCACACCAAAAATTTCAAAGAAACGCAACGTTAATAGTACGTAGATTTCTTTTCCTTGATGTTATCAAGAGCTCCCACTGCAGTTAGTAGCATCCTGCCTGCTGCCAGCACAAGAGTTCTGTTCTTTAAGAAGCTAGAAACAATGTGGGGAGGTCAGAGGGTACCTCAGCATGAAAGCAGTCAGCATCCATCAAGAGCACACCACAAATTCTGCAGGTGGCATAATTTGCATGCTTAAGTACTACTCAATGCCTGGTACACAAGCATCTGATTTTAATTTGCTATGAATTATTTTTAAAGGGGACTTGACTTATTTCCTGCTTTGATGCTTTTTCTAGGGAAGGAAAACAAAATGTACAAGGGTTAAAAATGAGGTGGGATAAATAAAGTATGTTTGATAGGATAATGATCCGAGACCAGCTGTTGCTGAACAAACATTTATTATTATAAATCATCAGAGGCCTAATAAAATATAGACTTACCATAATAATACCAAACAAAAATGCTTATGTAATTATTAAATATGCAAAATTCAAAGCTCCCTAGAAAATTAATTTTTGTGGGCATAGGCCCAAGTCTACTTCTCTTGCATGCACATCACTCAGACACCGGTGCAGAAAATCCTGTGCCTTCGCTGAGATTTACTTTCTCATTTAAGGCATGATTTACACTGAGACAAAGCAGACATAATCGTGAAATACCCCTGGTTATGACTTATCACTGCTAGAGAACTCCATATAAATGTACATGCCCTGGCATTCTTTCTTCTAGGGAAGAAGTGGAATGCATTAAAAATGCCAGACATGACAAGCTATACTAACTTGAGTGCTTGAGTATGTTTCTTTCCATAATTTATATGCCATATATGTATTGACATACAACAATAAAATACGCCAATATGTTGACAATCTCCAAAAGCTGAAGAGTGAGAAAGCTGTGAATAGTAAGCAGTGCTGGTGTAGCTCAAAGTGTAGCTCAAAGTAGGAAAGTTGGCTTGCACGTGTTACAAGGCATCACTTGTATTTACACTATCTTCATTCTCTTTCCTTGAAATCTCTCGAGTCCCTGCCCAGATAAGACTGCCTGAACACGCTTGGCCTATCAATGCTTTGTGGTACTGCAGTGCTGCCCCAAAAGGGATGCTTTTCCAATGCTTGGCTTTTGACAGTGGCATCCAAAACGAAAACCCTGTTCTGCTTGAAAGTATCAGCAGCCTTTTGGTGTCTGTTCCTGCCACACTGGTTACTCACCATCTGTGCTGGATGGAAAGCAATAGATGCTGACAATCTGCAGAGTAGAACAGTCATTACACTTTACTCTGTGGCAAGATCTTTGACTGGCATGGGGTTAAGCTGAGCAGGTATTGAGTGGCTTTAGAAAAAGGAGCTGTACGTATCAAAGAGTCTCAAAATGACATTTTAATCAAGCTTTGCTTGAGCAATTTGCTAATTACATTCAACTGCACTTAAAATTCTGACAACTCCATTTTTTTTTTTTAATAGAGAAAATGCAGAAAATTGTTTTGGGTACACCACTGCTTATTCTGAATACCTCAAAGTCACATCATCCAGGAGAGATTTTGACAGACCCTAGCAGAAGTCATATTTGCAATTTCCTTTCCAACATCACTTTGGAGTAAATTTCGTCACCAGTATATTCTTCTTTTCCTCTCCTTGCAGTACTTTTTTTCTATATTTAAGTATGTATAATGGATCTGCTAAAAAACATCAGAGACCATTAAGCCAGAGAAGCATGAAATCAAGTAGAAATTATTATTTTAATTCTATGCACTTGTGCATAACCATACGAACATGGTGCCAAATAAACATTCATCTGAACTCCAGCTCGTACTCAAGACAGTAATCTGATTTTCAGTTTGGTAGCAAGAGATATGAGCCTGCAAACATTTCAAGAGAATCTTAGCTGCAAAAAAACAGCTTGTATATACTCGGAGAGGCAAAAGAAAATGTCAATTACTCAGTAGTAATTTTATTGTTTGAAAAACCTCTTCAAATGGCAGCACTGGGGCTTGACAGACAAGGACCAATCTGTAAATTGTGTTAATCGTGTGCAATATAGAAGCATAAGCTCAGTGTTCATGGGCTGCACAATCCTGCCTCGTCGTGAGCGGGCTGAGTTCCAGCCTCATGCACAGCTTCCAAGGGGAGCCTCTGGTTTGACTTGGGCTAGTTTGTGAAAGAGATCATTGGAGCATTACAGATGTTGGAAACTGTAACAAGTAACTTTTTTTTTAGTGATCATTTACGTATAGTGATAAATATTTGTCTAATAAGCCTCGTAATGAGGACAAATTATCTTAATGTGGAAAGTGATATTTGGTGTAAGACCAAAACATCTTAATCCTTTTTTCTCTTACTATAACAACAGCTATTCAGTTATTTCATTTTAAAGATCTCTTTTTCCATGAAGGAACTTTCAGAACTTTCAGAAAGATGAGTAGAGTGATGCTTTATTATGAACAAGATAACCAGTCCTTTGTGTTTGTGTTGGAATGCCATCATGACAGTGCAGGTCAGAGACAGAAGAGGTCTCATGTCATCTGGAAGGGCACTGAAATGCAGAGGAAAAGGGCACTTCCCTAAGGTCTCAAGAGAACTGGCCAAGGAGAGTCTCCAAAATGGTCGCCCTGGATCCCAGATTAGTATTTGGGGCATTTAACAATCTTTTCTCATTAGTGTCACTGCATCTTAAAAGTGTTCTGGGCTCGTGGGTAATTCCTGGGCATGTCAGCAGCCTACTTGCAGCTGTAAATAAATTCAGAACATGCAAGATGAAGGAAAGGTGGGATGATAGAGTAGAGCATCAAAGCTTGAGTTGGCAGAGGAAGAAAATATGCGGTGGAAGCAACTGAAAAGGAAAGTCCTCTCAGGTATCTCATGTCACTTAAATGTGGTTTTAATGACTATCCTTGAAAGCAGCAGTCTAACAGGAGGAGATCTACAGGCCCTACTTACCCAAATAACTTGCCTGCTACATCGGATTATTTATAATTGAAAGCTGAACCTTTCAACAGCTCTTCTCACTTTCCAGCTGTAGGTTGGTTCAACAGCTGTGGTTTAATGCCCTCAGACTGGAACTGCACTGGGCCATTCTCCTTCAGTGACAAATGCAGACGAGCTCCCAGAGTTCCTGTGTAAAATGCAAAGTAAGGCATCTCAGCCCACATGCTGCCTTCTAGCATGGAAATAAGTGGCTGTAACAAAAGGATGAAACAACGTTTCCCCGCTTTCTGTGCATTTCTGGCTTCTTGATGTTGTCTGTGCTGCCCTTTGCTCTGTCATCTCTCTCCCCAGCTCTCAGAACAAGGAGGTTACTGTGGCATACTAAAAGAGCTGGAGGCAGTTAATGAATAACAAAATGGAAAGTGCACTTTCACAGACTCCGTAATTTCTGCAAGTGCCTTACTGAATGGTAAGGCATCTGAAATCTCCAACCTGGAGTTTCAAAGTGGGGAAAGAGGGACACATCTTCTCAGTGTGTGCTGTGTGAGAAGGAGCTGTGAGCTCTAGAGGGTCTCCTGCTGTCATTGCGGGGGTGACATCTTCCACTGCCCTCAGAGAAAAGCTTTTACATCTGCCCTTTCACTCTTAAGAGTGCTTAGGTTTTTTAAGCCAGCTGAAACTGGGGTCCCTTAACCTTTCTGGTTTAGATTCCTGACCCTGAAAAGAAGATGTAGCTCCAGCACATGCATCAAAACTCTTTTTGCTGCACATGGGAGAGGCAAAATGCCTCAGCAAAGTCAGAAAATCTATAGCTATATGGAAACTCACCCAGAGCAGCTTCATAGCACTTTGGATGCCAAAGCCTGTACAGGTACACTGTATTATTGTCTTTGTGAAAACTTGCTGGTCTTGTATCTTTTTAGGTGATTGTCATCAATGAAATTTGCTTTATAGCAATGAATCTGCAAAACTCACAGTTTAAACTCTTAGACTGAGTTAAGTTCAAGTCACACAAGAAGTAACCATATCTGATAAACATCAAAAACATTAGCTAGAAAATGGGAACGAGAACTACTGCTACTAGATCTTTAAAAACATTGCATATTTGAGCACTGTAAGAAAGAAACAAGCTTATTTGGAACAAGAGGAAGAAAGAAATGTGCAATATTGCCTTTTATTATTTTTTGCTATCTGTGAAGACTTTCTCTGTGTCATTCTAAGTAGCAGGTTATGTCACCCACTTGGCGTGCACTGTGCTTTCAGTGCCATGTTGAAGTATTTCCACTAAGATGATGCTGCACGTGGGCTCTGAGAGCCCTTGCCCATGCTAATGGCCTTCCACAGCTATGGACTGTAACCTTTTGCTCACCTGTACCTCAGCTCAACAGGGCAGAATTTCCAGCCAAAGGAGTATTTAGCTGATCAGAGGAGATGACACAAATATCAAAGAAATTATGTTCAAGCCAAAGAGGTATGTCTCTGAAGATAAACTTGAAAGAGAGAAGCAAGCAACTGCATGGATTTTTCTTAATACTTTTCATGCAGGATAAGACATCTCCTCTTGGCTCTGGTTGAACATTTTCTCCAGTTAGCCCCCTTTGAGTTAGTCCTGCAGACTTGCTTTAATACTGAAGTGACAAAGAATAATCTGCAGTTGTGGAAGTCTCTCATGGCTGAGCACAATGCTCCTCACCAGCAGGTTTCTCACTAGGATCCAGCAGCTCCGCTGTTTCTTGCATTGCAATGTTCCTTAGCTACTTGAATACACTGTGATAGGAACGTTGGCCTGCATACCTTTCACATCTGTACACATACTACAAAATATTAATTTAATCTATCAGGGAAGAAGCTTTGAGCTGGTCAAAGGACGGCAATGCAGCTAACCATTCTGTCCTTTATCTGCAGCAGCTTTTCCTGTGTAATATTTGCATAGGTTCAGAAAAGAACTGACTCTGCATGAATTATTGTCTTCATATTTTTCTGCCTGGAACGTGTTATCCTCCCAGTGTGGTTTGCTGTAACTTGCAGAAGAGGATGGCAAAGAGCAGAAGTAAAGTAATTTCAAAGTACCTAATTTATCTGGAGCTTTTTGTAGTTTGAAACAATGGTGAATATCCTCTTGTTCCTCCTTTGTTGCCATGGATTAGGAGTGATCAGTACTCCTGCTTAATCCTGGTGCTTATTAACTCTTGGCTGGACAGTGGAAGAAATGTTTTGAGAGTGAATGCTGGGATTTAGGATCTAGGAGCTGACTATAAACTTCATTTTAGTCCTAATGGAACAGAGCCATCCAAGGGAAGTATTGATTAAACTGCAACACCAGGCAGGCTGGGAAATTCTGTTTCTAGGTAAGGCTTTGACTATTCTTCACAGCAAACAAGAGCTCCTGACAGCACTCTGCCTCCCTTCAGGGGCCGGTGACGTGCACCAGCCTCTGCACAGAAATCCTGTGGGCTGGCAGCAGCGGGTGACCTGATGGCAGCCCGGGTGCAGGCTGTGCTGCCTGCTGCATGCCATCAGCTTAATTACAGTAAAGGCCTGCACTCACTTGTAAGATGAGGTTTTTTCCTTTTGTACTGCTTTTGTCTTCCCCGTTGCTGGCAGCAGCTCCACTTCCCTTCTAACTGCCTTTTCACTGGATAATTCAGATTGCAATCTTTCGCTGGTTGTTTTTGTTGTGGTCTCTTAATTTCCTGAATTTCTGACATTTCTTCTTTCTTGCTGGCACGTTGGAAAGAATAATGCAAAAGAGGAATCAACAACATGTGGTGCTGCAACTCCGCTTGTCTGTTGGCCTTATCCCCCCAGTCTCAGTGCTCTTTGCAGAGGAGGACAGAATTAGTCCCAAGTGAGGCATTTCCCACAGCCCAGATTTTCTATCTCTATTTCTTTTCTATGACCCTGGAATTACTCAGCAGGTAGCAGTGAGAACAATAGCTAGATTAACACAGACCTCTTCTGCCTAACATCCTGTGAGAGAAACGATACATAACGCTGCAAAGCATCATTGTAGGTTTTCATTTCTTTTGAAATTTGATTTTAACATTTTTTATAATCTTAATAGTTAGCAGTATGGGGGGTGGGGGGAGAGCTGGTTCTGGAGCTTTTGTTGTTGTTATTTTTAAAAGAAAGTGTGTAATGTCTTCTTTATTGAACAAAAGCTAGTTTGATTTTTATATCTATGGGAGGAGTGGCTCCAGCGAGGAGCTGGGCACTGAAGTGATGAATTCCATCGTGGTCCTATGAAAACTCCAGCTGAGTGCTCGGCTCAGCACTGCACCATTTGTTCTTAGCAGGGCTTTATTTAAGATGTAATCTAAAGGCATACGAGTGGATAAGAAATGTGATTGATTGCAATGTTATTACTAATAATTCTTTGTGTTAAGTTGCATTCTTTTTATCTGCCCTTTGTCACTGTGTGCTCCCGCTCATAAATTTTAAGCTTAGCTTTATATTTCACAGAGAATTTTAAATAGCCTGGTTCAGTACTAACATCTATTGGAACCAAATTTAATCTATGGTGATCTTTGAGGTATAACACACTAAAAACTACCTGAAGTGATAATAAGGCTGTGCCTCAAGAAAACTTAGAATATGCAGAAACTGTACATTTGTCTACTTCATACCCAATTAGTACATGTAAGATATCTTTACTGTTTAGCATTCCGAACACTACATATCTTATTTTACCTAGTTTTTCTAATTTAATATAGATTAATTCCTAAGTAGTTCTTACATGATCAGCTAATTTCAATTTCTATTCAAGAAAGCCACATAGATATTAAAAAACACAAGTGGTGTTGTGAGATGGCAATGGAAATTGTAGCGGTGGAAACATAAATTCCATCTAATTTTACTGTAATTCTGCAGGAATACTTTTTTCAAAACACTGCATCAATTTCCAAATCCATTTGTTATTCATTTTATCAGACAATAATGAAATCATTTAATACACTATAGTCTGTCATATGTACTTCTCTTGGTGTTTCATTTTAATTTAGCAGTACTTAGTAGACAGTTAACTGATTGCCATTCTTAAATTTAATAGGCAAAATCTATCTTTATCTTGTTCTCTTCTATAGATTAATATTAATCTTATTCTAAGATAAGTTTCTACCATTAAAACAGAAAGGATTTCCTGAAAAATAATCTTGTCTAGAAGACTTACCTAGATCATATACTTTCTTGCTGGAAAAGGGCTGAACACTTAAAAATCCTTCAGCCTCCTGGAATGGTATTGCTTGATAAGAAACAAAATGAGGTGGGGAAAATGGGGCTCTTCAGACCACCCTAAGTCCAGGTTCAGATAATAATTGATGGAGAAGAGGCTCAGAAAAGAATGGAATCAGGCCTTGATGAGAAAATACAGGCAGTACTGGCTTTTGTACTCATCGCATCTCTAAAGCTTCCTTAGACGCAAGATTTGGGCTGAGGATAGAAAAGGTGAAATATGAGAAACAAAGTGGATTCAAAATAACATGGAGATGATGGATTTGTCTGTTTCTTTAAGGCTGACGTGGTCTCTGGGCTGCCTCCATGAGAAAGGGCAGCAGTTGAGCCCGCACTCTGGGCATCACCAGGGCTAGAACCAAACACCAGCAGATTTTCCCTAGGCCTTGGCATGGCCATATGGTTACTGCCCTGGACTGGAGAGGGGACCTGCAGAGATACACACCCTCAGCAGGGCATGGGATATGAAACATAGGGTTTGCTCTCAACTCTGCTTTGTATATCTTTATCCTTTTTTTTTTTTTAATTTATTTTTTCTTCTTTCTTCATTCTCTTTGCCTTCTGCTTTAATAAGAGCCTGACTTAATCAGCCAAGCCTGCATCTTCTGTAGCACTGCTGTGAGTCTGTGACCAATGAGACAGCTAAAGGCAATGCCCTGAGCAGCTCAGTGCTGCTAGAAGTTTGCCAAGTCTTGCAGTGGCTGATAAGAGCATGTGCTGTGCTCAAGCTGCTCCAGCTGCTATTGTGCATTTTTAAATGAGTTTAGTAGAGGGGGAGTTCCAGGAGGCTGGGAAAAGCAAATGTTGTTCCAGTATTTAAGAGAGTAAAATGAGATGACCCCAGTAATTACAGGTTTGTCAGATTGGCTGCTGGTCCTGGAATGTCTGATGTAGAATTTGATTAATAAAGGATTAACAGTAGAAATCTAATTAATGCCAATCAGTAGGGGCTTAGAGAAAGCAGATCCTGTCAAAATTACTTTTTTGTGAATGAGATTACAAATTTTGTTGATAACCATAATAATGTTCGTCTAATAGCATTCCATAAAAGTATTTGACTTGGTTCTGCATGATACCGATTAAAAAGAAAAAAAAACCACAACAGAAATAAAAAGTTGATGTAAAGACTGTCTGACAGAGCTCAAAACAAACACTACTAAAGGATCCTCACAAGCCATACACTACTTTTACTTATGGACTCCATTAATTTCTTATTCCTTTGATATTTCCGGCCTTTTTAATGACTTTCAAAGGAAAGTTGTTATAACTGTGCAAGCCTGTAAGCGACTGGTTTTGGAGGAATGCTTTAAAAGAGAAGGACCAGTCCCTGATACAAAACATGGACCACATGTTTGCATCCAGATTAAGAAACAGGCATTTTAGTGGAACTACACGTAATGCCACAGTTAGAAACAAGGGTCTTCACTGAATTCAGCTCTGGGAAACTGATATTGAAGAATGCCCTTGGGGTCATAGTGTCTAACCATGATGAACGTGAGCTCCCAACATAGTAATGGGCAAATTATATTCCATACAATTTAGTACAGATGACTCTGCTGTGTTACTAATATAAATTGCATTAACATATAGTAGCAAAACTCATCAGCATTGTATTCCACACTGGCTAATAAATGTCAAACCCTTGGCAGGGTTTCAACTCAGCTTACATTCCCCTAGTGCACTTGCTCTGATTTAACCAAGGGTTCTGCCTCCACCTCTATTGATGCAGTTCTGCTGGCTCCCTCATATCAGATCTTATGATTGCCTGACTGCTGGGAGAATTGTATGAGCTAGGATTGTGAGGAGAATGGACAGGTTTCTACTAGAAGATGAGTGATGCATGGACCAGAGAAACTGGAATGGGAGTTAAATGGTTATTCTTGTCACTAAAATAGTTAATAGTTCCAGAATTTGCCAACTTGGCAAAAGGGGAAGATATCAGTAGTGAAAAAAGGACATGGAAGATGACTTGTATAAAGATTTGGGATAGTTTCTCAGAATTGGAGGGGTTAAACTGTCTACCCAACTTGCATGCTAGCAAGTCCCAGCTTGTCCCATTTGTTGTGGCTTTAAATTCCTTGGTCTGCTTGGCAAATTGTTGCTGGCTCTTGGAGGAGTGGATTGCCAGCATTTTAAGTTCATATTTGGATAGAGGAAGAAATATCGGTGTTTGGCTGCCAGTTGCAGAAGATGATCTTAGAGGTCTTTTCATACGTTAATGATTCTATAATTCTATGGTTTTTTTTGTTTTTTTTTTGTTTGTTTGTTTTCAAAGAAATATTTAGTCCTTAAAATGGAAAATCTTGGATAATCATGCAAGAATTCATTAAAGATTTAATCACTTTTGTGGTCAGGGAACGCAGCTAAGAAGTACATCCTCCTTGATTAGTAGTAGCTAGGAGTTTAAATCAGCCTAGAAATATTGTCAGTGCTGGTAGTTAAGGTGATTAACTGTTGGAGAATAGGTCGTGTCAAACTCAAGCCTAGAGGTTTTCCCAGGTGCTCCGCTCTAGTTCTCTCAAGAATAAATTCAGGAGAGTCTCATGGCTTGTATTAGGCAAAGCACTGTACATGCCCTCCAGCCCTTCAATCTCGATCTGAAGTGAGGATGCAGAAGAAAATCCATACCAATTAGAGAAGCAAAATTGGTGATGTGTCCTGTTTATTGGTTTCACCGGGGCTTTAGGAGGTTGGGGTTGTATTTGTTATATTTACGTTTAATATTCCGTTCTGTGTCTTCGAATTCTTTTACTTCCAAGATTTAGGTTCAGTAGCAAATAGAAGATAGTTAAGACTATTAAAAATATATATTTATATCTTTTATAATTTATATATATTTATATATTGTATAAATGAAAAAACACAGCCAAACAGAGTTGTCTTTATAAATATATCTTGAGCCTCGGGTAAAGGAAATACGACACTTTGATGTATAGTCCAATTAACTGATACTTTGATATTTGTATGTTCTAATACAACATTTCTTCATTTTAGTAATCTTTAGAGATATGTTTGAGGTGGTTATTGCAGTGAGATTAAGGCTGAGGTCCTTGAAACCCCCTAAGGATCTTTTACTTTTTATTAGATGGTATACTGCTCTAATAATGTTAAAACCTTTTAATTCAGTGAAATGAATTTACTCAAATTTGATACAACAGAACTGTCACTTATCCTTTACCCACAAGAGAGGAAATTAAAGCCTGAGTTTCCAAAGGACCTTACTCTAATGCTGAAACTCTTTTGAAACTTTGATCAAGAATATCTTAAAGTCAATTTATCTTTCTTTCAAAGATTAAAACTTGGGATTACATTGACTTCAGTGATAAAATATATATAATATTATAGAATGAAATCCCAGCCTTGTTATAGTAAATAGCAGTTTTGGTGTGCTCAGCACTATTTGCTCCCCTCTGAGATGGAGATGTGATACACACAAGGTAAACTTTGGAGTTCTCAGGGTTGTTAGATGTACTTCTCTTTTTTTTTTAATAATTGTACTGCTGCAAACTTCCTTAAGCAATGTCCTCTGCCTTGTGACCATCATAACCAGCTCTAAAGCAAGACTCTTCATCAATAAAAGGACTCAAAGCTCTTGATAAAAGAATCGATTGCAAAGTACTTTATGTAAACATGGCGATTAACATTTAGCAGAGCAGAATTAGTCGAAGTAAAAGCCAACTTTTGATGCCACTCACCAATCTGAGGGATCAAGTAGAAGAGTTCTAGCATAATGTCAGTGATAAATGATGCAGGAAGTAGAAGTGGGAGTCTTGCACAATGACTTTGAAAACATCATATCACTCCCAAGAGCCTTTGATGTCGAAGGAAAAGAATTTGTGAGTGTGGTCCACATGATAAAATCAAACTGCAAATTATTGCCTGTTTTTGTCTTGAATTATTCGCACTGTGATTCCCAAACTAGCATTTTTCTTGGGGGTTTGTTGCCTCAATCAACTCTTCCAAAGGCTCATTTGAGGCTTTTGAGCCTGAGAAACTTTTTTTTTGTTTTGTTTTGTTTTGTTTTGTTTTAATAATAAAAATAAATAAATTAGAAAGCAAGCCTTTTATTCTGGATTGATTCTCTCAGGTACTTCGAACACCGGCCATAAAGTCCATCTGCAGCAAATGTGAATTCAGCCCAAGTCCAGGATGAACACAAAGCCCATCTGGAATATGCTGTAAAAATGGACAGTCTGAAAGTCAGGCTGAACTCCCCTCTGTAAACATCCTGTGTGTGAGACTCTGCACCTTCAAACGGGGATGCCTGATGGCACACGAGCAACACGGTGCCCGTGCTTCCTGCAAGAGCTGTGCTCACAACCTGCCAGCACTTCTGCTGCTGTAGCTTGGAGAGCAGCCATCGTGCTTCCTGCTAGCATGTTCAGATTGCGTTGGAGCAGAGTCATGCAATCCCCCTTGCTTTCAACAGAAGTTGTGCGGTTTAAATTAATGTCAATAGGGGATATGCACAGGCATCATGGGAAGAATAGACTTCACAGTGTGCTAATTAAAATATATTCCCCTTTTGTACTTTTCCCTAGCACCCTACTCTTATAACCAATTTACTCTGCAGAACTGATTATCATGCTAATAGCATTCCCTCCAGTTCTCAAATAGGACTCCAGTTGAGAATATCCATTAAATGTAAAGTTATATAACCTGTGAGGTGCAATATGGGAAGTAAAAACTTGTTAAAGGCTTTCTTTGGTATGAGTTTACTTTGTTATGGCTTTCTGCTTTTCAGCTTTATTTTTGAATGTTCACATAACAATTTCCAGGTGCAGATTGATTGATTCTATAGCTGAGAAGGAACGCCAAAGAAATCTTCTTTCATGCACTTCCTTACTAAGCTTTTCAGTTTCTTTTAGGTTGTGTTTTTACCTGATTCTTCCTTTCCTTTCTCATGCCGTTGTTTTGAAGTCTTCCCCTTCTCACTTTATTGTTGTCTTTAGTTTTCCTATTTTCTTGAGATGTAGAGGTGTCTGTCATTCCTTCATCCCCTCCACACAGCCATACTCTTTCTTCAGGTTCAGTGGATCTCAGCATGCACTCAGTCCTGCAAGTGCTATCAACAGAATACTGAGAAATGAAGAAATAAAAGTAGGTCAGGGTGGAACTCCATCATCAATGCTGCTTTCCAAGGAGCACCTGAATTTTCTTTGTTTTATACAAAATGCTGTCCATGAGTCATTAACTTTCATTTAAAATTTAAAAAAAAATTCCATTAGCAGTACTCTTCCATAATCGGGCTTTAAGCAATATCTATTTTGATATAGATGTACTCCAATTACTTTCAAGCTACAGTTTTCCCAAATTTTAGGTTTTTTCCCTCTATGGCTTAACTGAGATTTCAGTAGCAGCAGAATTTCACTCTATGTCTTTCATGAAATTCTCCACTAGAGAGCAAAGCTGAGAAAATAGATGAGCTACAAGAACAGGCATCTTTCTTGGAGACTGCAGATAAGGCACTCAATCATGCCAGCTTTTTTGGTTTAATTTCTGTTACAAAAGAGTGACTTTCCTGTGCAGCAATAACCCTTTTATAAAATGCTGGCAAGCAGCTGAAGCACTCCTCAACGTGCCCACTCTGTGGAGTGTCAAGTCTTTCTGCCTTTGGCAGCTGACCTCCATGCTCTTAACGTTAGGTACATTAAGTGGAAAAACACAAATTGTTAGCACAAAATGGTATATAAATCTTGAGGGAGCATCATCTGTGTGAGCGAACCAAAATGGGACCATGCGTATGTCTCTGATAATCTTCTAGAGTCCTCACCAACAAATGATCTGATCTTTTTTGAAAAGGTACAGTGATAGACCTCTCTAGCAAAGCAATTTCTGTGAAAGTGATTGAATAAGGCAGGTGCATGTAAGGAGGCCAGGTTCAACAAGGGAACCATTTCTGTTCTTTCACGTGCAAGCTAGCTAGATAAGACAAGGCTGTCCTGAGAAGTACAAAAAGTCAGGAGATTATTTTCAGGCCAAGCCATGATGATTACAATTCTGTGATTCTGTGATTCTGTGATTAAGACAGGTACGACTGAAAAGCCCGATGGTCAGACAATGTGTTTCTTTCACTCAGACATGGCATAAAGGTAATCTAGATTGAAAAATAGGTATACAATCACTTACTTTAGTTAAATGGGTTTAAACTTGTCTAAATGCTTTTAAAGTGGCAGCTTCCTTTGATAAGGACAGAGCAGACATGTCAGACACGCATAAATGTTCATAGGGATCATCTAATAACCAGCTCAGTGCCGTGACAATTTCTTATTGCTTGTAGCGAATTGCAGCATCGACATACCTGCTTGCAAAATTACATAAATAGCATGAACATGGTAAATTTACAACAGACTCAAGTTTGAAAATGCTTTTTTGTCTGCCAAGGTCCCAAACTCTTAAATCCTTTTGTCTTGATGCAGCGCTGCTTTCATAAACCCATGCAGCACTGATGTTTGCCGTGGGGGCTAATATAGAAATAATCTACCTGTAATTAAAAAAGATAGATATCTTCCAGCTCAAAGATTACAGCTCATTACTTTCCTTGGTCTCATGTGAAAAGTAGTCTCATCTATCTTGTCAAAAAATGTAATCCAGGAGTCTTGCCCATTTGAAGAGCATAAAGGTTTTATAGAAGGACGCTCAATAGGAAGAAGTGCTTGTATTTGATATGGAGAAAGTTACAGGAGGAAGTTATGGCCTTCAATACACTCTAATGTTACAGCCAACCAGACTGATTGCAAAGAAGCTGATGATTGCAGTTGTTTTGTCATTAGTTCAATCTGTGTTGCTCTGCAGAAGATTTTAATTGCTGATACAATTCTTAATGAATGCAAGCAAAGGTAGCAGCTGAAGAGAATTCAGAACTGCCTGCTTGAATAGCTGCTGTGTCTTTTAGAGTCCTGAGTTCCTTGACTGAAAGAGCCGGAGGAGGACAAGGCACGGGCAGACATTCCTCTGCAGAAAACAGGTGGCATGGAAGCACTTGCTTACACTGCTATACCTGGAGGGTAGAAACAAGATGTGATGAGATAGTCTGGAAGAGCTCACAGTGTGCATTTTGTGTTGTAGGGTTGTTATGGTGAGAAACCCAAATTGCTTCAGTATCTCATGGAATTGCATCCTCCTGCAAGTGCTAGCAGGGCACATAGGGAGTTTGTTTTGAAAGTCACCCCAAGCTTTCCTTAAGTGGTATTTCCTTTAAATGCAGTACTGTAATAGGTTAGTGAGAAGTTTAATATATGAAGTGGCTCTAATTCCAGCCTGGAGACTGAGTAACAAATATATCAATGCATGCAGCATTTTACAACCTGTGGCTTAACTATAGTTTCTGAACCAAACATCTGCAAACCACTCAAGTTATATGATTCATCCATGGTGCACAGTCACACCTAAAAGAAAACACATACATGAAATGGATAGATATGAAATCCTAAAAGAAAAGCTCCCCTGTAATCTGCTCACATGCTGGCAGTATGTTATAAGGAAACACTTAAACACTGAAACTAGTCATTATGGTCTGGGCAAAAAAGGCAAATCCCTTGACAGCTAACGACTGGAATTGAGTCTCCAAAATGATGATAATGAAGATACAAATAAAGAAAGGAGTCCAAAACTGAAAAATGTCTTACTCACCAGATGATCCCATGTCCATGAGGAAGTGTGGGGGGTGGAAATGTGAATCTCTTCCTAGAAAATAGGAGTACAGACTTAAAAAAACAATGAGAATTTGTGTATTCTTGTACATGCAAAGGCATCTTTTTTGTGTAGCTTGTAAAGCTCTGATCAATGTGCTGGTCTTCTACTCATCCTTGCTGTGCTATACTGGCATATCATATTGGATTTAGCATAATTGGAGATATTTGAGCCTGTTTTGAGCATCTTTAGTGCTGTAGAATATATGAGGAAATAAAGCAAGTAGTGCTAAGGGAAGAACAGTTGCACGTGAGATGCTCAAGAATTATATCCCTGTTAAGGTCTTGTGTAAGCTAGGGCAAAAGGTTGCAGTGGAATATGTGAAGTAAACCTACTGGAAACGTCTCCTGGGCACAAGGCACTTTAATGTGAACAGCTTAACACACATAAAAAGCTGTGTGCTCGTAGAGGCTCCTTAAACTGTTACCAGTCTTTAAATTTTGGGCCAGATAGTGCCCGAGTGATCAATTCTTAAGCATACAGCTTGCTGGCCTTTAATGCGGGAGAGCAGAAAATGTGTTAAAAATGCAGATCCTCTGCTTCCAGTGAGGGCTGAGGCAAGGTAGCTTTTAATTTCTGATCTCAGCAGTATCTGTCCTCCATTCAGCCTAATGTTAGGGATGTGATTTAGAAGGCGTTACAAAAATGGAAAACTTACTAGGAAAACAGATTTGTTTATTAAGGTATATTTGTAGTGAAAGATCTGTAAGTAATGAAAGGAGACACAATAACAGCTCTGAGCAAGCAGCAAGGCAGATTTAAGATTGTGAAATGGATTTCCACAAAAATCTTGGCAAGTCTCCTTGAAGCATATTATATTTAAGTGTATTTCTCTTACATATTAGCTGTTGCTTAAAAACACTGTAGATGAAGTTGAAAGGAAAGTTTTTAAGTCGCCCAAATTTTTAGCCTGATGGTTAATAATTACGTGGATCTCCAAGAATTGTGGTGTTTTGTAATTTCATGCTAAAATAAAGTTGTAAATGTAGAAAATAATTATTTCTGGTGGAAATGTGCATATAGGCTACATAATGAAATGCAGCATACACAATGCTAGCAAAATCATAAAATCTGAAGCTTGTGCAGAATGACTAGTAAGAGCAGAAATTTTTGTTACTTTACCTAATAATAAAACACTCGATGTGGAGCTAAAAATTCATACTGAGGTCAATGTTTTGATTACCTTAATTCCTAACCAACTGCTTGATCCACGGTGTTTTAGTTTAGTAAGAGGCCATCCATCAGCATCAACTTTCAGTCTCGAATGAAAAGCCCGAGTTGTGAGTTTGAAATGCAGCCAGTGAGACCTCATAGTTTGTTGTCATGCCAAGCTGAAACATATTTCAGGGGAGAAAAAAGGCTGAAATGCTGTTTTCGTATCTGTTTTGTCCTTTATGCTATAAAATGTTCAATTACATATCCATAGTGGCAGCAAACAATATGCCATTTTGTATATTGAGAAGTTGACATATTTCATGTCATCTTTTGTCACAATCCAAAGAATTTCATGTATTCTTTTGTTGCTTGATTTCTTTAGAAATTACCATAAAGTAATTAGTACTGCTCCTTGGTAGGAGTAAAACATTTTATGTGCCAACACACTTCTGATTGGTACTGTAATTAAGGAAAAACTGTCTTGAACAAGAAGATAAGCAATGAGTGTACTAAGTGGGGAGCAGCTGTTATCAATATCTTCTGTTTTCAAAGACAGGGAAGCACCAGATACCAGTGAGGTGATTACAATGAACAGTTGTAGAAGTGCATGTAACCTGTTGAGTGCAAGTAACCTGTTGAGTTAGGTTGGCAGTGTGGGAAAAGTGAGCTTTTGGGAAGTTTTGTGGATACTTGTACAGAGATCAATGGAGGAGGCAGGTGATGCTGGCTGGGACATTCCATGCCTTGGAGTAATGCTCCTCCTCTGCCCTTACCTATGGACTGATAGAGAATTTTTCAAAGGGAAAAGACAAAAATATTGTGAAGTAATGATTCAAAACAATGGGAAAGATCCTTTACTGTTGCACAGAAATTTTGCATTAAATGTGCAACTTGTTTGGCAGCAAGCATGGCAACACAGGCTGTGGTTCTTTCCAGATCAGCTGGTGAACTGCAGTACTAGATAGAGAAGTTAAATGATGTCTTGAGGTATTTCAAGCCAAAGCAGTATTTTTACTCATTACAAACACTCTATCATAAAACATTCATTACGAATTTTGTGTAACAGTGTTCATAAATTCCTGAAACATTGTCAGTCTGCAAATCTGGGGAAATAATGAAGAATTGAGCTTAGATTCCTGCCTCCATTAAGGCGATAATAGATGTGCACTTGAAAATCTTGCAGTTGAGCAGAGTATTTTCACAATCTCTTCAAAATAAAGGTTTATCTGGTACAGAAAGGAAAATTGTTTGAGAGGAGAGGTGGTTATTTCAATAGTGTACTGAGCCCAGACCTTACCAAATAATAACCTAGAGTTGTGTCCACAGGCATATAAAGCTAAAGATCTGCAAGGCAATACTCCGTATGGTCTAGCCCACTGATCATGTTTTCAGGCAGTATTTCAGTTAGAAAAGATAATATTCTAGCCCATTTGAATATTTGAGCTATCTTAGACTAATACACACATTTTATTTAGAGACTGTAAAACTTTTGTGTTGAAAGACTCTTGAGATGTGCTAGTGGATGTACATGGCCCTCCTACCAGTAATTATGTATGAAAGACAAAGTTCCACAAACTGAACATGTTGAAATTCTGTTAACAGCATCTGACATCAGCATGATTGAAACCGTCATTCAAAGTAGAGCATTAGTATCCAACATGCAATTAATGCTTCACTGTTTTCTGTTTAGGCATAATAAAGAAGGCTGCATCCTCCCTGTAATATTTACCTAATTTAAATTTTTTCTTGTTTTTCTTTTTTCTTGAATTTGGCTGCTTTCATATTTCAGTGTGCAATTTTGAGGCAAACAGTATATAAACTGCATATGGAAGTAGTGATAAAAAGTAAGCATGCTGCTTGCAGAGAGTAATCCTTGCTGAATTATAACCATATACATTTGATTAGAAAGGCAGACTCTGCTGGATAAAATACACAGAAAGCACGTACTGTCATGGAGGGATGAGGATCCATCTGATGCTTTTGAGAAGTCTCTCCCAGTTAAATATGTTGAAGTACAAGATTGTATTGCCACACCAGAAAACAGCAAGTGTTTGTATGAAGAATACAAACTCAGCAATCAATTATTTTGGACCAGACTATGTTAACCATCTGTTAATGGGCTTTAGGAATGCATACTCTCCAAATGCAGGAGTCCACCATTGGACACAATGGTGAGACAGCCTTTTGTCCACAGTTCTGACAGGGGATGGAGGACTGTTTTCCTCTCCTCTGAGAAGGCTGCTACATCTTGTCCTTGGGGTTTGCAGTGAGCTACCTCCCTACTGTTCATCGCTCCAGGTTAATAAAATGCAATATTCTTCACCTCAAATGATATTCAGATGAGTGTTTTTAGCTTCTCAGCATGAACTCATGTAGTTACACTGTGCTTCAGTCACAACTAAATAGGAATTTCCTATTAGAAGGCCAACAGGCAGATGGCCTGGGCTACAGGGATGCTCTTTGGACAGGTGACAAAGCAGCAAAGGCTTAAGCACCTTCTGCTCTTCCCCTCCTCCCTCCTCCCCATGCCTTCTTCCTCTTACAACTGATTCATGCCTTGGTTCTATTCCCAACTGTTAGCAATTTTTTTCTTTTTTTTAAAGATGATTTAAAGAAGCCAAGAAACGTATGAAGCATTTGTTTGGGAGTGACTCAAATCTTTTTGTTACAGCTGCTAAATGAGAAAACAAAAAAGGTCATTTTGCCAACTGGTGGCTGGAGAGTTTAGCCAAAACCTGGCACCACTAAGTAAGGCAAGAAGGATTTATATATACATATACGTATATATATATATATATTAAATTCATGAATTGTTTCTCCCATTGCATAAGCCCTGAATACAGATTTGCTTTATTGGCCATTTCACAGCTGTTGATTAAAATAGTTCATTACAAAACTGCAAATGTGTTTATTTGGAGGAGTTTCACACAAAAGAATAGTCCAGTCCTTCCCCAAATCAGCTTCTGACAATAGAAAAGGAATTAAATGACTCAGTGGTCAATTAAAATATAACACACATGCAAAGTTTTTCTCAGTGTACAGACAGGGAAGCAAATGAATGGAGTGGTTAAAATGTTAATTAAAGGTCGAGTCATATGTCTCATAAAACATCAGGCATAAAAATAAGCAACAAAAAGCTTACAGAATAGAGGAATAGAATAGCATAAAATTGATGATAAAAGCAAAAGTAGAAAAAGAAAGGAATCTTGCAGTAGATATTAATATGAATAATAAAACATGTTTCAAATGTATGTGGAAGAACTTAATAAAGTAGAAAGCCAGGCCTTCAGGAGACAGCAAAATGAATTTATTGACTGAGGAAGCAGCCCTTGATAAATAATTAAAGAAATTATTTGCTTCATTGTTCTCTGGGGAGCTCAAGGGACAGATGCTGGCAGCTGCTATATATCTTCATGGATGCTGAAGGCACCGTGTCACGAAGGACCTACAGTACCCATAGGGTGGAAGCAATGCAGCTGCAGTCAGGCATAGCTCTTGTACCAGAACAGAAAGAGGAACTGGGAGAAAAAGGGAAAGGGAGCTGTAGGTCTGTAATCTGAGGCTCTCCTGTAGACTTCTGGCTGTGGCAGTAGAATGTGGTAATGCAGTTCAAGTAAGACAAGTCAATTGAGATTTATATCAGAGAGAAAAAATCCTTTCTTCATTTGTATGAGCTCACAAGCAGAAATATGAAAAATAAAATCCATAAGGACTGAAGAACCTCGTCGATGCTATCCGAATAAATAGCTTAGGGTAAATGTGAGGATCCTTCCTAGTCATTCTTAACCAGCTAACTTTGAATTAAACCACATTTTGCTGTCACTGTGATTTTATTTTGTTAGTGGCCTCAAGATTTAAGAATGCATATTTTTTTCCCCTGGTGAAAATACAGCTCCTGACAGGAACCTGGGCTTCAGCTCAGTTGCTTAACATGTTAATAGCAAAGTCTACACTATACTGACTTTTCCTACTTTGTGGAGAGTACTTGTTCAAAGACAATCTATTATATTCCAGTCTGAAAAGCCTTTGAAAGACAGGAAATAATGTACTGCTAGCAGAGCTGGGTTTTCAAGATGTATTGAATTTGCTGTGTAAATGCACAGCCTTATTAGCTCCAGAAGAGAAATAGGAGAGAAACTTTCATTGACAAATGGTATCTTAGGTCATGAGTCAAGGATGCCTTTAAGAACATATCTAACTTGAAGCACACGAGTTGTTCTTGGGAAGAAACATTATAATTCCGTCGAAAGAAACGTCACTGCCTGCACATCAGTCTGCAGAAAGACATGGAACTGGCACAGGAAGAAAAGAGAAACGTAAGGAAATGGAGAAGGCTTTTCTTGTTGCCCTTGTACGGATGTGTTAGGTTGTGCTATTCAACTCAGCCTCCTCGATCTCCTTTCTCTCAAAATACTGCGGATTACTGCATTTATGCCTGATGGGGAAAACTGATATTGGATCAAACAGTCAAGTCCAGCTGTGCTGAAACATTAACAGGGAGGATGTACTCAGTATCTCTTCTTGTCTGTCCATACCTGTACACAGATAGAATACGTAAACTCAGTGTAAGCCAAATAAATAGCTTTCACTACTGAAGTGTGAGCTTGCAACTCATGAGTGCTGGAGCGTGGCACCAAGGCGAGGCAGGCGTGTGTGATCATCTTCAGCACTGGAAAATAAATTGATTCTGAACCTTTCACTGTGTCTGCTGTATTTTCCACTTCATCTGAGTATTTACATTTCATCTAGACATGGGGACATACAATAGCCCTGGAGCTCTGGATCACATAAAATTATGATCACCGGCAGTCAAACACATCTGCTGCCTCTGGTGTTCCTCCAGTGCCAGGAAGTCCCCCATGGCACATGCAAAAACTGTTCTTTGTGTTATCTTCTGGCTTGTGCCACTGGTTCCAGCAGGGAAGCTGGTGATCCAGGGCTGGGAAGCACCAGTGGAAAAGCTAGAAAACAAGTGATTGTTTTGTCCTGCAAGAGCGCAGTGTTTTGCCATTTGCTTTAATTTCATTGTAAGATGAAAGACAGATACATCCTCCTGCTTTGGAAGTGCCTTTGTCACATGAAGCTGAAGATGCCAAGGAGAAGGAGAGAGTGAAGCCCCGGGTGTTTTGCCTGGAGCAAACAAGTTTGAACAGGACTAAACCTCACCAAAGACACAATGACAAATGGCTTGAGATGATAAAGACAAGAAAAACATCAGTGGTGTTTTTTTCTGAAGAAAAGAAAAATGTTTAACGTGTATCCTCAGAGGCTCATAGATGTTGCCAGCCTCAGGAGCCACCTGAGGTGGAGGAGTTTCCATCCCACTTCCACATCTCCCTTAAGATCGCTCTATAATGAAGGGAAAAGAAACTCCAGGAGCCTGATGGTCCCTGAGGAGCACTTCTCCCTCTCATTGACTTCTTGCTGATGAATTTGGGTTAAAGAGTTCCTTTTCATTTTCTTCTCTCTCATGTTTGATCCAACCCAGTATCGGCTATTTAATTTTAACAGCCTCAAAGACTGTATAACTTGTCCTTTTAAAAAGATTGTTTTCTTGCAGAGCATTTTCATCGTGAGGTCTGAATCACTCAGTCCCTTCCTTCTGTCTCTTTTGCTTTGTTTTTGCCTCTTTCCTTCTCTCCTGGATTGATACTGGAGAATAAAAAAGAATAACACACACAAATATTAAAACAGAAATACTTCTTCCATTTGTGCCTCACTCAGGGCAGTGCAGCTTCTCGTTCCTTCTCCTGTGAAGTGTCCAGATGTCAGCTCAAAAAATAGAAGTATAAATAAGAAGCTGCAGAACTACTTTTCAGGTGCTCTTGAAACAGGTGAGATGTGGGCCCAGAAAAGCTGTAAACATCTGTGTTGAAACCTGTGATTCACAATTCTGCTATTGCTGGTTTTGCTTTAAAGCTAGCGGAAGCCGGAGAGAATGACTTTTTGGTTTGTTTGTTTGTTTTTTTTGAGAGATACTGGGAGGATTTTCCACTCTGTCACAGAGCTGTTCTGCTACTCCAGTGACGAGCTCTGCACTAGACAGATGAGATAGAAATGTTGGCATTGGAGCACTGTGTTAAACAAGCTCTCTGATTACACTCGGCACAATTCCTCTTTGAATTGAATGGAAAACTTTATATGGATGGGATGCCTGATCAATAGGGATTTATAATAGAAGCTCTGTTAATGGGACAAATGTATAAATCCCATGTACCTGTATGTAATGACGTGTCTTTACTAGCTTATTTTTGGTTGGTTAAGTATTGAATTCTAATTAGGGAAACTCTGGTGAACAAAAACCCAATGGCCATGCAGAGAATGCTGACTGCAATTTGCAACTTTGTTAAATAGCTGCTTAAAAAGTCCTTCAGATAAATAGCAGCTGCAGGAAAAATCAGATTAAAATGCATGTATATCCTCGCATTGGAAAGCTTCAGAATTAGCAGCTTCACTAATAGCCCACAGTGATAAAGGATTTCCTCCCGACATTAACGCAGTACATGTTTCAACCTGAGTTTGTAAAGCCAGCTCAGGACATGACACAGTGTAAGCTGTGAAGTTCTTATGCCTTTTCTGTGCTTTTCTGTGTGAGCTGACAAAGCTAAATGCTTCTGATTTAGCCACAATACCAACCTAGTGCTTGTGCCTAGTGCTGTACCAAATACAGGAAAGCAAATTCACCACTAAGTGAACATTAACTCTTTCAATTTCTATTCCTTCCTGCCCGTTAGACCTAAAAGTCAGTCTACCTTTATGAGGCTTACCAGAGCTCCTCTGCTTTGTGCCCCAAAGAGGTGTACCCACAGGGATTTGAAAATATAACTGACAGAATTCCAAAGGAAGAAAAAAGAAAAATCAAATGCAAATTAATCAAGTTTTCAATATTCAACTAATTACATATTTTATTGATAGGAACAGAAGAAATCTATGTTCCTGTTAAAGTTTTTTGGTCTGGTATATTGGGGGATTGATCAAAGTTGCTGAGAGAAATGGTTGCCTTTGTGGGAGATTGCCTGAATAAAGATTTCAGTGCTGTGCTTTCCAACAGGTAAAATGTTTCATTACTCAAGATCCTGGAGTATGAAGATTCTTTCAGTAGATGTGTTTTGCACTGAAATGTAATTGAAACATACATCCTGTGCAAGAGATGCCTCATGCTACAATGAAATAAATACACTGCAAGGTAGACACCATTCATATTGAAATAGGCAAATGGCTTGACTATTAAAACATGACATATTAAATCAGGTGCGCCACTTGGAGCCCAAAGTTTTAGGCAGTGCTTTGTCATAAATTTCTTTTAAAAAGACAATTTTGCACTGCAACATTTAAAGCCAAAATACTACTTACATTAGATACAAGACGTGGGGCGCAATATGACAGAACTGTCAAAGTGGATTCCTTCTAAATTACTGTATTCCTTCATTAGGGATGAGTCTACATTGGTTTTCTAGTCAGACAGTTTCGTATGTGAAGCACGTAAGTATAAGTCACAGGGTAGGAGAAAAAGGAACGACTGAAGGAAGGAAATGAATTCTCAATCATGAATGATTGTGGATTTCATTTGTGGAAATATCTGTAAATCGTATTGTGGCATTTGGGTCCATTCTTAGAAACCTTTGTTTACTTCTGTATTTCTTTATAACAAAGATAAAGAAATTGTAGAACAATTATTCCAAAAATAAATGCTTTTGCAATTAATACAGGCACAAAAGAAGAGTCTTAAACTCTCATCTTTTCTTCAAACGCTGATGTTTTAAAATCTTTCTGCACAAATCTGCAGACACTTTTCTTGTTCTGTATTTAAAGAGTACAGATTACTGTCTAAATTAATATCCATTATTTCTTTTTTAGTGCTGCTTAAATGAGGTTGAGAGCAGTCTTAGGCAAACACTTGATTAAAATGGTTGTCTCCATGTCAGTCAAGGCTAGTGTGTTTGCAAAGAGATGAAGCAGCATGCTGATTTATTCACAAATATATCACAACAATCTCTTTTTCTTTTCTTTTCTTTTTCCATTACTAGATAGTAGTGTGCCGCAATATTTTGTATGTCAAAATAAGAAAATGTTCCATCCACATTCCCTTCCCCAGGGTTTGAGTTTGCCTGTCAACAGACCAGAAGACAGAGCTGATAATGGTAAAGACAGGACAGAATTCACGTGTCTGAAAATAACTGCGTATGAATCCTTCATGGGAACAGTCCTCAAAATACCTGCAGGCTGGGACCCCTGCCCAGCCCTGTATTTAGCAGTCTGGGTTTGACTGCAGCTGCACCTTTGTTTCACTAGTCTCACTCATTAAAAAGAAAAAAAAAATAGTTTAGTTTTCTTTCTAAAATTCACAGAAATGCAGCTCATAAAATTTCAAACACAGATTATTTTTATCTGTACCAATGAAAACAGAAAGAGGTGCTGTTTTCTCTTTTAGCTGTTGGTTGTGGGGGTTTCGTGCATTTTTTCTTTTTCTTTTTCTTTTTTTTTTGGCTTTGGAAAGTAAATGATGTCCCAGCTGGACAAAGGATCAGTAAGGTCAGTAAGATCACTGATCCCTGCTCCCCTGACCATGGCTCCTGCATAGCCACCCCAGCACCGCCCCACCATGTCATGCAGGGCAAGTCTTCATGCTGTGAGCATAGTGTTACTTGCTTGCAATTGCAGACAAAGACCTTTCCTTTCAATTTAAACCCTCATTTGAAAAAGAGTACGACAGTTTCATTGTATAACAGCAAAGCCACCCTAAAGCCAGAAAGAAATGTCAGTCTGGTCTAAGGAAGTGTTTGGAGAATCTAACTGGGTCCCAAAGCACAGTGTATTCTGGTGTCTTCCTTGATGGCTAGGATCTGGATTTGTGAGCAAAACAGTGCATGTTTGACCTTAAGTTTCCTGTTCAGCTTTTCTCAAATACTTGCTTGGGTCCTGCATCGTAAGACAGATGCTAGATGTCGAGGAGAGAAATTCATGGTACTCAGAAAAAGCATCTGAATCATGAAAGCCAATGTTTGGATCTCATATTTATGTCCCCAGTGAGAGCTGTTTCTCTTGGAGCATTGCAAGCGAGGCACAACAGTGAGGTGAATTTGGGATAATGAGACAAGAGGAGCACCTTCTGTCCCCTCTTGTGTGTTTGGTTGGCCCTTCCTTACCACATAAATAAAATGTGCTAGTGGAGTTACAAGGCCAGGGGGACTGAACGTGGAGAGGTGGGCTGCTGGTGGTGCCTCTCAACAAACACAGTGACGAAGGGCTGCAGCCTATCCGAGTAATTGCACAGAGTTCCCAAAGATCTGTAATTAATAATAATGATCAGTCAGCTTGGATTCTTTATATTTTGTCTTTCTTTCCACATATATAATGACATAATGAACCATTAAATAATATTATTATTAATTAATATTATTAGTTAATTAAATAATAACTGTATCCCAGGACTGATTTGATATTGAGTCAAATTATCATAGCTCCACCATAAATATTGGCTCTGTGTCAGTAGGAGCTTCTTACACTATCTTACAGGCTCACATTTCTCATGCCTGTCTAGGAGCAGGCTCTCCTTCAGTGATGGATGAGGAAATTGTGATGGTAAACAACTTTGATCTAGCAGAAAAAAAAGATATTAAAAAGATCTTGCTGAAGTGAGGCTAATTCAGATCTGAAATGAACATTTTCAGCCATTAAAATAACTTCTCTTGGAATTAAATCGACTTTCTTCTCTGTTACACCCTTGAATCAAAAGCAGTCAACTTTGAGAAAGTACAGCCAAAGAGAATGGGCTTGATGAACAAATTACTGAGCAAGGCTGCTCAGCCCACGTTATCCAATGCGACAGACAGTGATTATAGTGGTTTGATCTGAAAATCAGGGGGTTTTATTATTCTCGTGTATATTCTGTAATTTCGAAATTAGTTTTGGAGATGTTTAAAAGGGAAGTCGCAGCACGAACTCAAATATTATGTTCGAAATAAGCAGCAACTGGTTTTTGCTATGCTTTAGCAAGTCAAGAGAATAAGAGCTGTTTTTATTCCATTTCCAGTATTTGGAGAGAACGTGCAGGACAGTTGGGAAGAAAATGGTGATCTGAGCAAGAGAAGTGATGGAAGTTTTCTCCTGGGAAGGAAACTGGAAGAATACGAAAAGCAAATGGAAAAGAAACAGCAATAGGTAGCCCAAAAGCATGACAGAATGGTTTGCTGGCTTTAGTGATTTCAAATTTTACTATAGTTTCACACCTGAAAAGTCTTGAACTTTGTGTTCCAAGTTCAGTTTTGCTTTTCATTATTAACAATGAAGGATAATTCCTGTCTTTATTTTGTAAAGAGAATTAAGAAAAAATTCTGTAGCTCATGCTGGCTGAAAATCAATGACAGTTTCATGGAACTGGGACCAAAGTTTATAATTTTTTAATTTAATTTAATTTTTTGCTGCATCAAGATCCCTAAAATAAGCTGGGGAATAAGTTAGGCCAGGTAACATTGCCCCACTCTCCTTGTGAAGCTGTAATAACAGGCAGGAGGTGCGAAAAGGTAAAGCAGGATTTTGGTGCAAGTAACCTTAATGCTGATAATTACTGACAGCAGAAAGAAGGGCAGCCCCCTCTGCTGCTGCTGCGGCTGCCTTATACTTCAGAGAGACCATTCAAAAAAGAACAGTCCACCAGTGTAAAAATACATAGATGTGGTAATATAATGTCAGGATTGTATGAGTTAGACTGAGTAATCTGCTGTCTGGCTGGCTCTAGCCCCTAAGTTAGAGCTTACTGACTGCTTTAACTTGCACATCGAATTCTTTTCCCTAGGCTTGCTGGAAGCATTATACATGCAACTCATGCCACTGGTCTGGCTCTGGGTTTTCTTTTCCTTCTACTGCATCATTTCTCATATTCTAGGGAAGATTATTTGGAGATCCAAAACACATGACAGAAATCACTGTATGTTTCCTGCAGTCAGAATAAGTGCCGTCCTCTAGCACTAACACGTATTCAGTGTTTAAGCTTGTTTTTTTGCTCTACAAACTGGTGGAAATACCTGGGGGAGGTAATGCTGTTCTGTAATCATCGAGGTTGCTCGGAGACATAGTGGTTGGGCAGCCAGCACTTCCTCCTGGGACTCTTCTTTACTGCTCTTGATGTCCCCAGACAGAAACATCGCTTTCCATCGCTTTCTTCTTATTATTCAGCGGGCATCTTTTCAGGTATGAAATGCAAAGGGAATTCTTCTGTAGCTTATACCTCACTCCCAGACACAAAATTCTGCTTTTTAACACAATAGCTGCGAGATCCATACAGTTTTATACTTGCCACGCAGATGTTAGACTCTTCACTATTTGTCATGCATGTTTAAATTCCTCTATTAAGTCCACTGCCAGAAGGACAGACCATCACCAGCCGAATTCACTGAACTTCCAGTTGTTATCAGAATTTCTCTGAAGTTTGGGTCAGCTTCATTTTAGATCAGGATTTAACAGCTCTTTCCTATCCTGAATTTACCTCTGTGTAATTGTAAGTTGTGGCTGTTTGAAGTACTCAGGAAATTGTTTATGCTCAATAGCTGGGATTTCCTAAGAAGCCAAAGAAAGGTGGGCATTAAAATCTAATCAGACTTTAATGGGAACCAGGTACCTCAACACAATGAATAGTTCAAACTTACAGAAAATCCTAAGGACTGCAAACTAGGCTAACAGCTACAAAATGTGTGCACGGAGACTTCTGCATTCTTCTGCAGATGCCATTGAAAAGATTGAGGTTGTTTTCCAAAATACACAGTGGAGGAAAACAAGCGTATAAACATAATAATGGCAGTCGATGAAAAATATAGCGAGGGAAATTTCTTTTCACTTTATTCCCAGCAAATGAAGAGAGTGTCAGTCGCTTTTCCTGCAGCCCTTTGGGATGGAAATTTTGCAAAGCTTTTTTCAAAATGTTCTATTCTTTGGTCCTAAAGGAATTCTTAATCAAGCAAAAATGACACCTGGATTTACAGCTCCTTCCCTCCCTCTTCCAGCCCGCACTCGCTCTTCTTCTACTTTTTTTGTTAGAGCTGAATTCATTCTGAGAAGCCTTAGAAGCAGAACTGTGCCTGATGTTGGGATTTTTGTGGGTTTTCATACAGCATCCATTTTCTGAGTGTTAAGGAAGCACTGGCATGTCTGCTTGCATCCACAGCCAAGATGTATATAAAAATTAATCAAAACGGAAAGTATGACACATGGCGATGGCAGTAGAAAGCTAAGGTCACTGAAGTCAGTTGGCAGAATGGCTCTATTTTTTGATTGCCCTTAGAGTGAGGTATCAACTTAATTTCAAATGTGAAAGAGCAAACAGCAGTTACTGGGAAGGGTGTAATTCTTGCTTAGTTAATGTCACTCCTCTGTTGACTGAAATCAGTTGATAATCTAGCTTGGGGATTCAGGGGAGAGATTCCCAATTTATATTAATTTAAATGAGAGGAGAATCATGCTCAAAGAGTGTTTGTGCAGCAAATGGTTTCTGCAGATATATTTCTATTAATTTTGCTTGGAAGAAGAGCTTGTGTGATAAAACACTGCTAGGGAGCTTTACTTACCTGCACATCTTTTCAGGGTTTGAAAAATAGTCCCCTTCCATTTTCAAACAATATGCAGTCGTTCAGTGGCAAAGACAAATGCACACTGCAATGTTTAGACTTAAATTATATGATTCTGGAGGTCTAAGTGGAGGGAACATGCAGCATATTTCTCATTCATTGGAGATACGATCTGTGTGCATCCGTGCTGAATCTCTCATGAGTTTTTACTCACGCCTTCCTGCCAGAGCACGTTTTTACAGTATGTTGGGTTAAGCCTTTGAACAAAATTCATCTAAATCCTCAAATGAAGATTTTGATGCCCACTGAGGTGCTGCTGGAGGCAGAGATGGCGCTTTGGAGCAGCATACCCTGAAAGCAGAGACCTTGCAGCACCAAAACTCCTCGTGGTGTCATTCAGTACAGCTGCATGCAGGCACTGTCATTTGTGCCAGCTCAAGACCTGCCATTTTAGTGCTCCTGCACTGGCTGAGAGCAAAGGCAGCCTCACGTGCCCCCTTCTCAACTCTTGGTTTCCTTGGTGGTCCTTTCCTGCTTTTAAATTGACTGCCCATTTTTCTGTTTGTTTCCTGAGGATGAGAGAAGCGTTCTTTTCCTTACATGCAAAACATCCCAAGCACACCCCCAGGTCCATTTCTGAGGCACTCACTCAGTGCCTGTGCTCCTGAGTGCATCATGGGACTATGAGAGGAGAAAGCATGGAGCAAAATACAGAAAATGGCTCACATGTGTCTGGGCAGGAATTGCAGGTGCACACCCTGCTGTCGTCTGTTTTCTTCCTCTGTTCTGCTGAGTGTGATATTGCAGGTGCTGAAATAGAATCAACTTAGCACCCATTAACTGGTCTCCAAAATAAGCAATGAATTGTGGTTTGTTTTTGTTTATTTGCTTTTTAAAGTCAACAGCAACTTGTATAGATTTTGTAACTGGGAAACCCAAATGCATTAACTCATCAGAGAAACTGGAATTATACATGTTCATTGCAAAACCCTTAAACTCCACTTCTAATCTCATTCCAAATGTGTGTCTTCAAGTGCAATGCACAGCTTATGTAGTGCAAACACACAATATCACAGAATGATGTTTATTTCCATAGTCCCCAGTCTGCAAACACTTACGAATACATTCCAGCTCAAATCTATGACTACTCCCACCGGTTTGTAAAATTAAGCACACACGTAAACTCTCCCAACATCAGAGCCTTAATTTGTGTTCCCTTGAACTGGCAAGGGGCCCATATTCTATGTAACTTTAATTCCACCAGACAGTTTCTGTGTGCAGAGAAACGCATTTTAAAAATGGAGTGTCTGTATTAACAAGCACTTCTACGAGCAATGAAACTAATGAAGCCTGCTTTCTTATGGTTTTGTGTCTTGTAGTTGGATTCTCTGGTGCCTAATAAAGTGAGAACTCCATCTGAAGTTTTTCACACAACGGACGCATTCATAACGTCTTCCTGTACAGGAGGAAAGGGACAGGAGAAATGAAGGTATTTTGTCTCTTTTTTATTAAAACAACAAAAACATGCAAACAACATGTGTTCCTAACACTGACTTTTCTTCATTTTTTATTTTTATGGAGCTTGGAGAAATGGGATATTTTTGAGATGAACATTGGTTAAAACTGGTCATGTAGTTCAGAAGCTGTGTGAAGAAGGACAGGACAGCACGATGAAGCTGATTCCATGGGTCTCGTATTCAATATGGTCCCATATTGACCGTCCAAAAACGGGACCATAATTTTTAAATTCTAATACGCCAGTTCCAAGATGTATTGGGATGACAGTTATAAATGAAAAGAACAATTACTATGACAGTATCAGTAACGTATGGTTCTCTCCTAAGATGAGTGTAAGCAAAGGAACTAACTAGCAGCCTCTTTTAAGCGTCATATCTAGATATTTCATATCAAATACATTTCAAGTTTTCCTTGGGTCATACAAAACTACACACTCGTGTTTGCTTTGTGGACAAGCTGGATTTCTTGGTTCCTTTCTCTGTTATTCCCTTGGGGAGAAGTGTATATTATGAAAACACATGATTACAGAAAGCTGGGTAGGATTTTCTAATGGAGGATGCCCGTATCGCTTGAGATTTCTGTTTCAAAATGCTCAGCAATAAGACTGTTTGAGTTTGAAAAATGCTGTTAGGCATATTCAATATTAACATCTCAGCTCCAGCAGGAAGCCTACCATTGATAAATAGGCACTTCATCTGAACTTGGCACAACCTTCAGTCAGCTCTGCGTAACTCTGGATGGCATTACAGATTGTGAACAGAGCAGAATGCATTAAAGATGGATCAGGTGATATCAATTCAGCATCTTGCTAATTTCAGTATAAAATATTTCCCCACATATATGAGAACATGTTTACTCCAGGAATAAGTACAGTACCTGGAGGTTTTGTTATGTTTAAAGAGGCAATGAAAATGTAACCAAAGATATCTCTGAAAAAAGATATCTAAACCTTCTTTCTCCCCTTCCTGTGATATCTATTAATACTACATTTCAAAATCTTCCAATGTTTCTTATCTCCTCTACTTTGAAGGGTCCGTATGTCACAGAAAAGTCCTCTCCTTGTATGATTTAAAATATACGATGTATTTTAACTGCTACAAATCAATTAGAGTTTAATGCAAAGGCCAATGAAATCTTCCAGGCTGTATTTTAAAATGTATACTATTATTTAACACTCATATTTTAATAGTGGTGCAAAGGCATCTGAGAGACACTAACAGGAATTAATAGCTTAAGTGTAATTTCAAAACCCTGAATTTGCATCTTCTTTTAAATCAAATTCTTCAAATTAAGCTGTAATTTGATTTCTTACCCAAGTCTGGTGCTTATAACATGCTGTGCCTGGTGTCCTTTCTGTGTCACAAAGTGACACAAAAAGTGCCATCATCAGTCTCAGCCCAGCAATTTTTCTTCTTAGTGCCAAATGTTCATATCTGGATCTCACCTGTCTCTTTATTATTAAGATACTACACACTTGAAAAGCCAGTTTCATATCAAGTTGTAACATATGGGAAAATGGAGAGGAATGCACAGGCCTGTTAATAGATGCAGAGAGGAGAGGTTGTAAAAGGTGATGTTATCTATTAGAAGAACAAAGGAGGAGTGATAGCCCTGAGATGGCTGATGGAAAATCAATCCCATAACATGCCATTAGTCTGTTAATATCAGACAACTTAAGCCTGGAATCCTTGCTGTGGGTATTATGCAATGTTCACCATTTGGAATACACCTATGCAGAAAGTAAATTAACTTTTTTTTTTTAAAAAAAAAAAAAAGAAAAGAATAGCTATAGGAAATACAGCCCCTGTGTTGGCTGACCTCTCTATTGCAGTCTGTGCTCATCTTTCCCACCTTTTCAGAAACAAGGTACACAAAGGCAGAAGAACTTTGTTCATGCTTTTTAGCCCATGTAGTCCATGTCCCAAATCAGGAAGCATGTGGTAGAGAAAGGACTTCATGGCAGAGAGATCTGTTGGTCTGTCAACAGACACTCAAAGCCATGAGTAGATCTTTTCCTGACACAGACAACTATAAATCTTTGTTGGCAAAAATGTTTCTGGATAGGAGAAATAAGCCCTTACAGACCTCCATAAAGCACACATTAAAACTCGACCTCTATTCACTTGCTGCTAAGTTTACAGTTTTAGCAGAGCTAAATACAATCTGTGAATACAGTGTCTATAGTGGCAAAATATGGCTACAATGGCACTTGTAGCAGACAGACTGTACCCTACATCCCCAGTGGCCACAGTAGCCAAGAACCCTCAAATTTTCCTTTCAAAACTGAAGGAAGTCCCAGTTTGAATCCTGCTGCCTATCTCTACACAGACCTGCCAAAAAAAATACTGTCTCCTTGATGGTCTTTCCAGCAAAACTTCTTTAATACAATCTGTGGCTTTCAAGCCTGGGATGTCTTGACTTCATCTCTCACTGCCACCCCCGCACCTCTCCATGTATTGCAGTAACTTTCATTTTTCCATCCTTCCCCATGTCTCTCTGGAAAGGCAATTCATTTCCCAAGAACAAGTAATGGCTCTCTGAGTCCCAGCACACACCAGCTGCTTGGAAAAATAGTCAAAATCATGACAAGTGAGCACCAAAATGGATGAAAGGTGATGCATCTTCTTTACGATGCAGATTAACATTCAGTGTGTCCCACAAATACATGCTTTCAAGAAGTTTATTTTGTGCAGTATCTCTAAAGGAGCCTTTCAAATGCATTTGCATGAAGCCAAATTGCATGTGTGGTGCTTCCTTCTGGTAAGCAAATTCTATAGATTTCCTAGTAGAGCATCAAATTCGTCTTTCAGAAAAACAAGTATTTTCTTAAGCTTCCTATATTTTAGCTAGAATGGCAAATCCTTCATCCAGCAGTTACAACATCACGTGCGGCCCTACTTGAAAGTTTTGGAGTTTTTTTTTCTTCTTCTTCTTGTCTTTTATTCTTTTTTTTCCTGGGCCAGTAGAAAAGTAATTATGTTTTAGTGACCGAAAAGAGTATTCTTTTTCATAGGGATTGTAAGTTCATGGAGGCTCTGACAGGAGCGGGGATGGAGTGCAGGGGAAAGGTCCGCCACAGTTCCGAGGGGACTCCATCAGGGTCTGTTTTTATTAAGTTTAACACCAACTATATTTCTTACGGAGTTATTTCCCTCTCTGAGGATAATTTGTCAGAATTAGACAGGCTATTCATTTCTCCCCGCTTGTAAATACCTGGTGTGTGCTCCATCACCTGCACGCTGTTCCATACTACAAGGGGACTCATAAAAACATGCATAGGTCTGGTTAATAACTAAGGAGTACTGGGTTTAAGGTTTTTTTTCATACTAATTTTTAAATGAAAACTATTGGCTGCCTCTTTATTTGCTATGCAAGGCATTTTCATGCCCAGTCATGCACTTTGTATGGCCTAATAATCTTCTGGATGCCCGGCAGCAATCCAAAAACCCCACCAATTGGTTTTCATCTTCTGTCTCTTGATGAATTTTAGTACCCGAGAGATTTAGTCAAAACATTCTGGGAACACAAAATGCTCCTGCCCTCCAACTAGGAATTAATGTGCTCTTGAATTAAGCTGATAAAGAACATACACATCTACCACTCAGGCTTCTGTCAGTGGTTAGAACAGTTCTCTCTGCTGATGGAGACCACTGAGCTGTACTCCTGTAATGAACTTCCACCAATCTGTGCTCGCCCAGGCTGTGGCTGAACAAAAGAATTGGTATTTAATTTGATGTAATACTTCAGGTGAAATGCTGGTTTTGAATGCATAAGAAACGACATTAGTAAATGGCAGATTAAAAAAAAATCCTTAGCATTAAAGTAAATTTGTTTTTTACTGTTAGTAGGATAGGCTAGTCTTCATTTACAGAAAGCAAAGCAAAACAAAATTCCTTTACCTCAAAATTCATTGAAAACATTGCTGTGGGATATAATTAAGCTTCTATACTTCAACTTTCAATACAGCCACATTTCTCAAGGCTTCAGTCCCACAAAAATTTGTTCTTTCTTGGCTTTATGTAATGGATTGTTCGCTTGTCCTCATAAAAAAAAAACAACAACAAAGAGAGAGACAGAGAGAGAGAGAAAGAAGAAAAATAACCTTTTGCTTTCATTGAGAGTAATATTCACCTCTGCCTGCAAAGGAATGAAAAGTAAAAGTGTGTGCGTGTGTTTACGGCTATGTGATATCAGTCTGAACTGGGTGAACATCAGATCCAGAGCAGCTGATGACTGTTGTTGTGATTAAAACTCTTCTTATGAACAGGATTGCTTCAAACCAAGGCAACTGTCAGGTTTGGGCCATATCTCTATTAACATGGGCTTAAGTTCTCACAGTCAAACAACTCAAATTTTTGCTGTTCATTTCCCTCTATCTCAACCCATCTTCTAGTGAAAATGGCAGGACAGCTTTCCAGGCAATTTTTTTTTCAAACTGAAATAATTTTAAATGCTCTGCATAAAATTTACCCTTGAGAATTACTGCTGGGTACAGCAGTTTAAGACAGCTCAGAAGCCAGGAGATTAATCCGGTTTGTAGATGAAGTCATGTGCTGGGATGCTAGGTTGATTAGAGAACATTAATTGTTTTTCTCAATTGTAGGGGAGGTTTGCCATTGAACTCAGCGTCCTTTCAAACCCTAAATTTGCAATACAACACGGGCTATAAATGGTACAATATTAAAACATCAGAACACAGGTTTGATTTGAATGCTCGATCCCTTTGTTTGCCCATCAGGCTCCAGGTAAACTGTAGCATTGAGGAAATAAATAATAAATTATAACAATTAATAATTGATTGTATTTCTTGATCTCACCGTTTCACATTCAGCGACCTACCTGGCCTCCTCTAAGACTACAAAGATTACCTGTCAGCAAATATCTTCTAATGGTTGCTTTTACCTCTTGTTTACTGGCATTGTTGACCCCATTCACATCCTATAATGTAATTTTAATGGTGCCTTTATAATCAAGGAGTGCATGTGGCTGAAGGAACTGTAGCTAAGATTCAGAACAACTCCAAAGCTTACAAAGCAGCTTTGCCTGAATGCATCCCTTTTCCCTTACATTAGGAGTACAAGTATTAGTTGCAGTGATAAACATGTTAAGCATACGGGGGCCATTGATTTCAGTGGAATTCACAGCAATTCAATACCTCTCTGGAAACTTACCCATATGCCTAGAAATTGGTTTGCAGGAGGAGCCTTGTTCTGCTGCTGTGATGGGTGCAAGAGGCATAATAGGCCAGGCACCCAAGCTGCACAGCCACTGAGCCCACATCTGCCCTTAGGATTTGGCTTAGGCACACGGATCAAATAACCCTGGCACACAGGATTGAGTTTATGGAGTTTTTTAGAAGAAAGTCAATAAGTAGCAAAGAAGTGAACAAGAAAAACTTACGTCCATTTTCATTTTAAAAGTTCACAAAATTATCTCCAAAGTCAGTACACTGCAGCAATAAGCTCTTCTGAAATTAAGTGATAGTCACTAAGAGAGAAATCGGCGGTGAAAACTACCCAGAAAGAAATTGATTCTGTATTTGACATGAAATTGCATTTGTGAATTTAATATTGCTGATAACATCTATTATGCTTGACAACTTGCTATGGTTCTTATAAAAATACAGTTAAGGGAAAATTTATAAGAAAACAAATACTGTGCATATTAGCAAACTGAAGTAAACTTTCTTTTGAAAGAAAATGTATGTTCACGAATATATCTGTACATATATAAGTGCACACATAGCTCATGTGCCCCATCTGCATCCATGCATCTAACATAATTAGTTATGCGTGTATATCCCAAGCTTTTTAAAAAATGGAAGCCCATGGATTGTAGCAGATCCCACTACTGCTTAATGGAGCTCTCTGATTGGAGAAAATGAGAAATGGGGAAAAGGAGGCTATCGGGGGGAACTACCCAAAGCTACATAGTTGCATAACGATATTAACAAGGCTGGCAAAATTGGTTTCCACATCCAAATGGCATCACAGGCCTGCAGAGTGGAGCTGACAATGTTATATATGGGGTGTTCCATGCTAAGCATCTCAACACAATGTCCAACAACATCCATTTCCACAGATGTGTAGACAACTGTCTGGGAAATGATATTGGTATTTTGGGAAGAATGAAAATATCTCCAGTATATGCCCCACTGAAGAACAGCAGGGCTGAAATCAGGAAGCTCAGTTTTCTCTTAGCACAAGGGTGTCTGAAATAGAGGTGCAGTCCCCAGTGTGTAGTGATAGAAGCATCCACTTTGCCACATAGGCTTTGCTGCAGGTCTTCTAATGCAGACTTGTGCCATGTAAGCTATTGAACTGCTGGCAGTTAAAGTGAGTCAAGGTGAAAACAACCATTTCCTTCTGCTACTCATCATGCTGACCATTACTGACTCATGCTTCCTTGGAAAAGGCCTGAATCCATCCCTGCATCTGCCTGTGTTGAATGGTTTTCCATCTCACAGCACAATGACAATGAACAGGAAAAAAAAGAAATCTGAGTAATCAGAGCACTGCCATCTCTGGTAAGAAGGGATCAAGGAACACTGCCCTTTAACTACCTGTTTAGCAATTAGCAGGATAAAATCACCTTTACACTAGGGGGTTCAGAAGCTTCTAGAGCCTTCTAGCTCAGCTTCAGATGGATGAAGCGAGCAATAGTCACTCTCAAGAGTGCTCCAAAAGGCCCTTGGTCTGCAGTGACTGCAGTCTCTTTTTGGAGGCATGCCTAGATCCCCCAGCAACGTGATCTAGCAGTTGGGAATGCTCTGCACACAATCTCTGCAATTTAATTACAGTCAAATTAGTTAATTAATCAGGATATCAGCTTAAAAAAGAAAAAAAAAAAGCGCCATATTTTCCTCTTCCTCTCTACACCTCAAGACTCAACTGATGAATGCATAAAGTAGCAAGGTGATAATAGCTGCTAGCTCCTGCTGTGCACAGGCTTCATTAGGCTTTCGCTGAACTCTGTTGGTAAATCCCTTCATCCCATTCATCAGCAGATAGCATGAATCTGGTCTAGCTATTGATCAACCCGTTACTCTGGTAGCTGAGCTAGTCAAAACCCCAGATATTCATCCTCACCATACCCCAGGAGAGAAGTGCTTTTCTACCTTCTTGCAGAACTGCTAAGCCAGAGACTTGCTGGCTTCTGATTCCAAACTGGTTACCTAAGCAACACAGGAGACACAGGTGAAGCCTAATGTCTGAAGCCATATGTACAGTTTATAATGGATAAGGGAAGAAACACAGCCTTCCTGGCCTCAGACCTGCATCCTAACCAGTGACCTGGGTCTTCCCTCTTACTCAGGACAGCAAAGTTTTAGCAGGGAGATAGGGATGTTCTTCTGTTTTCTTTTAGCCTCAGGCTCATAAATCACTGAAGCAGTTTGGAATGAACCACTAACCCAAACAAAACTCAACACTGTATTTTCAATAACTTTAAAGCTAAAGAAGCTGAACTGCGACTCGGTTACAGAACAAACTCCCCCTGACTTACACAGTGATACCATTCAGCTAACGCTTGTCCTTCACTTGCCTTCAGCATCCCCAGAGGAAAGATTTCTTTGCTTTTTCGCTAATCATCTCTGACATGAAGTTGGCCAAGTGAGCTGTATGACCATGTCAGGGGTGTTCTGAATCAGCCTCTCCACACGCAGTGAAAAACAGATGGAGAACCAAAGACCTTGCTGCCTCAAGCAGTGGGTTGTTGTTTGTGCTTCTGTTCTGTGCCTACAAAATGCTACCCTTCTGAGGCAGGTGTATTATTAAACACAATTTTCACAGGTGCAAAGGATCATAGAAGGTGCAAAGCAGTGCCTGCATTTATAGCTGAACCTGTTCTGGCTTGCTGCAGCACAGAGGTGGAAGAAATACGTGTTTCCTGCTTGGCTTTATTACCTAAATTGCTTTCTCAGGTGAACCAAAACACAAAGGAGAGAAAAAAATAGATCAGATCAAAATGATTTATTTTCATCTTTACTACTTCCCACCAAGGTGAAACACCCAGCCCAATTCAGTTGTACGATATGCTTTGGAGAGGTAACATCCACAGTGTGCCCTAGGAAGCATAACTGCTCTTCTCGTCTCCCTGGTCTCTATTTAGGCAATAGTTCAGCAGTTGCTTATGCAAAATAAGGAGAAACAAATTTTCAATTTCTTTTCCTCTCTGAAGAAATTTAAATCCAATCTCATGTTTGAGATTTCCCTAATCACTACCATCTGTGCCTCTCCAGTGCTCCCTTCTCTGTTTCTGCTTTTGATGACTAGGTAAACGGAGGCCATAACAGCAGTTGGAACCAGGTGGTGCACTCCTGATGGGGAAGTTGTACAGAAAGAGAGAGGCAGTGGTCCACAAGCAGTCTGCTCAGCACTTCTCCCTGCCTGCTGCCCTGTACCTGAGCAACAAAACATTTTCTTTTAGCATTCAGTTAGGTGCTGCTCCAACCCCACCTTCATTAACAGCAACATTGGCAGCTTGTCTTTGCCAGTATCACCTTCCTGTCACCTTATTCCCTGCTCCCATTCTCTCTGGGCAGCATCCCAGTTCAGCACAGAGGCTGCCTGCATTTGGGCAGAACCTGGGCAGCAAGAGCTGGGCAGGCAGCTGGGAGAGAACCACTCCTAAACACACCACAGCTGAGCAGGAACCATCGCATGGGTGTGCCTAAGTGCCTGATTACTGACTCCTGAGAAACAGTCAGGTGAAAATGAGGTTGATTGTGATTGAAGACTGCTGTGTTGGAGCTGAGCAGACTCAGTGCTAATCCATGCAGCAGGATGAACAGAGTCCTTTAGCAGTTTAGCACAAAGCCTATTGTGATAGGGCAAGATGATGGATCAAGGAACCTGATTTACTCACTTTGGTTTTGGTGAAGCGGTCGTGGATATGTTCGTGTGACTTCCTGTGCCTAGCAGAACACAGTAGTGCTTCTGAAAAGGTAAGTCTGGCTGAGGCAATCTGGATCTCTTAGACTGGGTGGTTTGGTTTTTTGTGGTTTTAGCCTCGTTTCAAAATCTAACTGTGTTTTGTGCTCCATTGATCTCAGGAGCTCTTTGCAAACTGATAAATCTCTGCTAGCCTGGTTGGTGTATGCTTGAGCTTGGCCCAGGCTGTGCTGTAGGAGCTGCCCTTGGCGTGGCTGGTGAGCAGATCTGAGTAGCTGGGTCTGTGGTGGGAGCCGTTGCTGGGTCTGATATGCTTCTGGCTTCTTTCCTTACCTGCTGCGTGGTGGAAAATGTGCTATATCCTGCTGGTTTGGTATTGTAGTTGTTTTATGCCTCTCTTAATTCTGTGTTGTTTTTGTGCCTGTCTTGACCACAGCAGAAAATACTGAGCAGTGATAGCACACGAAGGGCCTCCAGAAGCACAGGTAGAGGGCTTCTGCTGAACTGAGGAGAATTTTAATTAGCATTTCTTTCTGATATTTCTGGTACTGTGTATGTAAATGCCTGTCTGAGGAATCACACTGAGATCTCTGTGGTGACAGTGAACTCTCATCTTCTAAGAATGTGACACAGAGACAAAACACAAAGCAAAAATCCGTTGTCTGTCATCAGGTGTTTTTTTTTCTCAGCCCTCTGGTAAGAGAAAGATAAGCTGTACTTTGCTGTGTCGTGGAGTGATAGGAGAGAGTGGTCATAATGAGCAGAAGAAGCTGTGCAGCTTCAGTGCTGTGGGAGTGCTGTCCATGTCCCTGGATGGTGCTGCTGCAGAGCCAGCCATCTCCTGAGGCAGGGCTGCAGTCATGTTATCTGCTCCAAGCTTGAAAAATCAGTTGTTTTTTTTTGAAGTCTTGTTTTGTGGTACTCAGCTACTGAGTAAATTCTGTCCTTGTACTCCTGTTTTTATGTGTTATGTAGGCTTAAAAAATAAGTGATTGCATAGCCAGTATGGCCATTAAGGGCTGCTCAGCAGCAGGAAGCGAGTAAGGAAGATAAGGGGAACACAAGAAAGGTATCAGCATGTGAGAGGCTATGCTGTTGTTTTCCTCTTTTTTGCCCCGTCTTTGCTTTATCTTCTCTTAAATCCTAAAAATTCTTTTCCAGGACCAGAAAGCACCCTATAATTTCCCAACCAGTGCATGGATAGTGGCTGGAGGTGGTGCTTGACTTTGTCCATGGGGTTAGTGTTTGTTTCTAACTACGAATCCTGGAGTTCTGTTGTGATTCTTGAGGATTTAACCAGCTTTTCTCTAAAATCTGACTTCAGAATCTCAGGCAGTACTTTTACTTATTGCCAACGTGATTGTGGCCATGTATTGCTGTCCCTTGGAGCAGTCTTTTCAGCCTTGCTCCCAGGGAAGAAAAAAAGTTTGTTCCCATGATGTTCCTCTGTACACAGCATACCTTTCCAGCCCAGGGATGCCCAGATATTCTCCCTTGCCTGGCAGCCAGAGTACTTATGAAACATCACCAGCTGGCTTAATTGACAAGATTAATCCTGTTTCAATGTACCTTTAGCTTCACAAACATTATGTAGATTTTCTTACTACACAAAAAAAGAAATTGTTTGCAGAAACTAAACTGTATTTTTCCTACCAGTGACAGTTTGTATGAACCAGTAGCTCCAATAACAGATCAGAACAAGCAATATATGTGTTTTGCCTGAGCAGCAATGGGAATAAGTATGGGATGGATACAATCAAAACGGACTGAACAGTTCATGAATTTACCTGGAAAAGCTTTGTTGGAGGGTTGGGACAAAGGATAGGTGACCTCTCTTAAATATAAGGTGACAATCTGATGGAAGTTCTTGTTAAGTCTCTGTATTATACATGCTCTCTCATGGGGACTTTCAGCTCTGGTGCTTTGTGTGCTAGAACAAGGCAAACAACTGAGTTACTGGATTAAGAATTCAAAGCCAGTTGGACTAATGTTACTAGATCCCATTCGGCACAGATCTGCTCCACGCTCATACGCATTTCAAAGACACGGTCATGACAGCCTCTCTTTTTCTAAAATCAGGAAATGTGACTTAGGAGCTGAGCTGTGATGGGCTGTCCTGGCCCTGTGCTGTGTGGACGTGGGTTCATCCCACTTGGAGAAGTCACTGACAGCACACTGTCCAAGGAACAGAGACACGGAGGAAAACGTATTATTTCAGTGAGTGTGTGGGCATTCTTGTAGGAGATTTTTGAGGAGCCTTTGGTGTTTCATGAACAGGTAGAGTTGTTCAGAGAAGTTTCAAACTTGTCTGGCAAATTGGAGTGCCTCTTTCAACACTCTGAATCTACTTCTTTAGCAGCTGCTGCTTAGTGAGTATCTGACAGTTAGAAGGCCTCTATTTCAACCAAAGGTTCTTCCTGCTTTAGCTCAATAGAGCCATTCTCCATTCTCCATGTGTTGGCCATCTGGATGGCAGCTGCCATACCCAGGCCTTACTTTTGTCCATTATCTTACACATTTCAATAAATATTTGCTGTATATTTGCCATTATTTTGCATATCTTCCCACATTTTACAACGCAAGTTTTCCACTGGCTGGGTCTTCACTGTAAACACATTAATCATCCTAAATTCTTCACGGATCTAATTGCTGGGTATACGCTATTTTCTGGAATTAATGCGTATTCAGATATAGAAGTGGGGAAAAAAGTAAAAACGTTTAACTTTGATTAATTAAACTGTGTTGATTTAACAGATGGCGTGTTCTGACACCCACCAGGCTTAGGTTTAGATTTGTGATACTTTAAAGAGGGATCTCTGCCCCTATTATTAAATGATTTCTGAATCTCTGCACAGCCCACAGATGTTCAGCTCAGGCTGGTTTTTGTTTTGCTGGCTTGTTTTGTCTTCAGCTCATGGCTGGTAATGATTGATTCAGTTCCGGGTTTCACTGAGGTTTTATATTGCTGCCTTATAAATTGAATCCTTGCTATGGAACCACTGTATTGTTGTTCTCAGGCAGACCTTGTTTTTTCAGTACTAGCATAGAAGAACTTAGTATTGAATCACCTTTCTACCAGTAAAGAATTAATTAGCCTAGGGAGGCCCTGCTATACTTTGGTTATTTTGGGAAGAACCTTTAGAGAGTTCAGAGAAATTACAAAATTAATTTGGAAAGATGCAAGACTTTACAGGTTTTTTCTAGCTGGACTCTCCTAACAGCTTTTTTCTGTGTGCTGCTCACACCGACCAACACCTATGCCTGTGTTCTCAAATACTGTGGGGTAAATCATTTTACTTACAGGTATATGCTTTTAATTATGTCCTATGCAGAAACAGCTGGTGTTGGACTTCTCTAGGGGTTGTTACTACACTAATACCCATATTCCTGATGGCCCAGGCAGCATTATTAAAAATGAGCATGTCCACAGGTTTTATTTACTTCTAAGTCGCTCCTCCTTTTCCAGTTGTTGTATTTTAATCTAGGAGCTGCCACTAATTGCATGCTATCAAGACTATGCTTACACAGCCTAGATATGCCAAAATACTCACTAGGGTTTCCAGGAAGCAGATTTGTAAGATGACATGTTCCTTGCGTGCTTTCTGGCCCACCCTTGACTAATGGATTCATTACCCACTTGTGTGTATGTGACAGAAAAACAAATAATAAAATGACTTCATCACAAGGGAGAATGTAAGGGTAATGTAATGCATTTGCTTAAAACGATGGATTTGCAGTGAACAATGTTATACAAAGAAAAAATACATCAGGGACTCTCTCAGGCTTGTAGCCATGAGCCTGCAAAGCTTTCTCTGTACTGGCACTGCTATAGAGGAGCTGGTGTGACCTGCTCCTTGCTTGTCCGCTTTGGGGCACATCACAGCCCTGTTCCCCCCTGCCTTCCTCCTCCAGCTCCTCCTCCTCCCAGCTGGGCTCCCCAGGACAGTCTGTGAACTGTCCCTGCTCTGGAGAAGCCTGTCTGTCAGCCCCATTAATTAGTCCTCTTCTGCTCATAAGCTCCAGGCTGCTTCCCCTTGTTTTCAGCCTCTAAAAACTGGGTAGTGCTCTCAATACCTCTCACGATACATAAATTATATAAGCAGTACCAGCTTCTTTCAAGATTTATGACATTGAGCTTGCTTTGAGCTCTTTGCAGAGTTTACAAATGACATAAACACAACAAAAGAGAGATTTGTGAGCTGGGTTGTGCAATGCTCTACACATGCTCCTTTATATTTAGGAGAGCCCTTCAGGGCCCCCTTCTGTAAGCTGATCTTGTAGGTTGTATAGATCCTGTTGCAGGCAGCAAAGCTGCTGAAATGTGGACTAACCCTGTCCCCCAGAGCTGCTGAATTACTGCGAGTGGTTCCACAGACACAGCCCCAAGTACCGACCTCTGTGTTGAGACGAGCCAAGCTGTAACTCAAAAGCAACGCAGCTTGCAAATCATCTGGGCTCAGCACCGTGCAATAAAGCAGCAAATGTCACTTTTCTTACTTCTGAATTTCAACCCACATTTTGTAACTTATGTTCTGAAATGAATACCTTTATATGCCATGGTGAGGGCCTTTATTTGTTTTTAGCTTATGTTGCTTTGGAAGGTGTGACACAGAACTAAAAATGTTGCCTTTACAAACCAGGTTTGCAGCGGGGCAGTGGGACTCCAGGCTGCGTAACATGAGCTAAATTCATAGAAATGGGATGATGGAGAGTATAAATGCATGCATTCACTTTAGAATTTGGTGATTTCTTTTGGTGAAGTTTGAAGTGTATTATATTGAGTCTTGAAACCATCTGGTCCTTCTGTATTTGAACCCAAGTAGGGAAGAAGTGGGGGGAAAACGAGTATAGTGACATTGGTGGGATGAGAGGAAAAATACAGTGAAGGAAAGACAGGGAAAAAGGATGGTTCTTTGCTTTTACCAAAACTAGTGCTAGCACCCAAGGCAGATCTTAAATGAGTGAGAAATTTCTCTCTCTGTAGATTACTTAATTATTCAAAATCAACAAGAAACTGTTATATAATGAAAACTCAGAGATCTGTATATAAATGCTTAAAATTTTAGGTCAGTGAAGCAATAAGTCTACTTAGGGTAGCCAGGAAGACTAATAGAAAATACCTCAAATTCTCATGTATTTTCTTTAAAGTAGACATAAAACAGGAGCTAATAGTTCACATGATTCTGGAATAAGTTTGGGAAGTGTCATCTCTTTGTAGATCCCATTCCATGCAGACAGCTAAATCGTGCTGTGCTGCTGACAAGCCCTTGCAGCACTGCGTTGCTTTTTTGAGAAGCATCCCTCACAGGATGATTGATTGACAGGGATGCTGCAGTGGCTTTGTGAGGGGGAAAAATGAAGCCATAAGGACTTAATATAACTCCTTAAAGATGCTGTTTTGCATTACGTGCTTGGGGAGGGAGTATGTTTGAACTACTTCAGTGACCTTTATTTTGTTTCTTATATCAATATTGTTAATATTTCTGCATTTATTAAGTTGCTCCGGATTTAGAAAGAACACAGATCGCGTACCCCAGATGTGTGCCGGCCATTTGAACCAGGACTGTGCTGTGGATCCACATTTAAATCATTTTTCCAACATTAGCTAAACATGTCAGGTCTCACAGAAACGTTGGTACATTCAGCAGTTGTGGCATTTGGGGCTTCTTTTTGTTGGGTAGTTTTTAATCATCAAGTACATATTGAACATGATAGTCTGTGCTGTGGCAATGCAGTTGCCACCATTCTATCACTATATCACTGCACAAAAGCCTGGTTCTAAGCAGTTCTCTTAGTACAGCTATTATTTTGTCTCTGATATTTACATGGTATTGCAATGTAAGCCCATAAAACTTCCACAATATGGATATAAAATCCTCGATTGCTAGGATCCCAAGCCAAGTTCCTGTTTGGCTAATGCATTCTGTCTATTTAAAATTCACACTTCAGTTCCCAGTTTGTTGTTGATTGGGCTCTCCTTTGCTTTCTTGCTCTGAGCCCATCTGTGTGTATTTAAGCATCCCCTGTGCACCCCCCCTCTGGAACAGCACTGGAGGGAACTCAGTGTGTTAAGTCAAACTCTGTGCCCTGCTATCTTGGCAGGCACAGCTCATGAAGTCATTCTGTCTGGTTCCAAGCCACAGTGGGTTGTGCTGCTCCCATTACTCCTACTGCAAAGCTCTTCCAATCTCTCACAGTTTTTTTGATGCAAACTGACCTCTGAAGGCTTGCTTTTGGACCATCTCCTCTTCTGTATTTTAATATTCCAGCAGAATATGCTTAACATGCATGTGAACATAGCCACAAAAGCAATGCATAGTTTAAATGTCCCAGACAGTGTGGTGAAAAGGTCCCTCAATACTCAGAGAAGGAAGACAACAAGATAAAGGTTTTTTCTTTTATCCTGAACATTCCATGGAGTTGTCAGCAAATGCTTTCCTCCGTGTGATTCATTACATACAGGGGAGAAGTAAAATACAATATCTACTTCTTGCTGAATCTGTTACTGACAAATAGTTTCTGAAAAGGTCCAATGCATGATAGTAGAAAGACACAGTCTTGGAGATAACTGTAATTAATGTTCTGACTTCATGGTAAATGTGTAGGAGTAGTGTTTGAGTCTTTCTTTCCCTTGCATGCTGGTGATGCTCGCTGAGTATGAAGGAGGAATCCTCCCGTGTAAACTCTTCTGTATACTCTTCTTTATTGTAATTAACCTGAGTCAACAATACTGGCTTGAGCCACTCCTTGCATGCTTAACTTTATTTATGTTGTCACTATTTGAAGTCCTTTTTAAACAGAAGATAATTATCCAGAAAACAGACAGAGCTAGAAATCACAATGCTCTGCCCATGTTACCCATCAATGTCTGTTGGCCATCCGAGAGCTGCTTCAGCCTTCAAGTCTTCTGCTGCAGGACATGGTTATCTCCCTGTTCTGCATCTCCAGCAGCTTCCTTAGCGCTAAGTGAGTTGCCCACTTTAAATATCTTTCTCCTCCAGCTACACAGATAAGCAGGCTTATAGTCTTAGATTAGATTAAAGCTAGCTCAGATATATCAGATAGTTAATAAGAATGTAATTCATCATATGTAAGCTTCATTTGTGTTAAAAATTGGCTTGGAATATTCTCTAATAGTAGAATCTGTCTAGCAATCAAAGTGCTACAGTGTTCAAAGCTTTTATTGTACATAATTCATTAATTTTCAAGTTTTTATTTTAAAAAGTGATCTAAATGAAGAATAGAAAGCAACACAATTCATTTTATGAGAAATTTAGAAACATAGTCTGAAACAAAACGTCACATATTCTATCTCAGTAATAACAGGTGTGACATTGTCAGTGTCCTCTTTGTGATAGCTGTGGAAGGAAGATACGTTAAGAGCCAACTGTCAGCTCTTCTTTCCAGGACAGATACTTGTTACCCACTTTGACAGCATTTCTAGAAATAAATAAGTTTATGTATGAAAGAATTGTGCAGTAAGATGAAAAAAAAATAAATAAATAAATTAAGAGAACTCAAAAGCAGAAAGGGAAGTAAGGATGACCAGCAGACTAGGAAAACCTGTTGGTAGTAGTTTTAGCGACCAGTTTGTGGCTGAAGGAAGTTCCTGATGTCTGTTCTCAACATTGGAATTCAAAATGAGTATTTCACCTTAGGACATAGAGCAGGTCAATGGGGGAGTGAGGGCCAGCTGTCTGTCTGAGCAGTCGAGATGGCTTTTATTGGTGTTGCTTTAATTCTCATATTACCCTCATGTGTGCAACATGCAAATGCTTTTGTAACAATGAGGAGGTTACTGAGAGGCTGCTGGTGGTGTCTGGAGGTGGTGGTCCTGCTGCAGCTGCTGCTCTGTGATGCAGTAGAGCCTGACTTCTTGTAAATGGATCCATAACTGGATAGAGGACTACCACAAGACTGTTGGGGGAAGGAAATACAGTTGTGAAACGTGTGAAATTGTCCCTGCAGCTTTGTTCTGTTCAGTTGAGGCCCATTTAAGGAAAATAATAATGGGGGAAGGAGTGCAATTAATGGCTACAAACTAGTTTATTTAGGTTCCGGCAAGCCAAGAAATCACTGATGGAGAGGAAATAAAAGTTGGATTAATGTATGATCAATACATTGGTGCAAGGTAAAAGTGTAGTTAACAATGCCATTGCTAACTATCTGAAGTGTCATCTTGTGTCTTTTGCTGTGAACAAAACCCTTGAAAGGCAATTCAAATGCTTGATATAGGAGACAATCATATTATAATTTCATCTGTAGGCTCAGTTAATAGCTTGCAATGATTGTATGTATCTCTACAGTGATGAGAATGCTTGCACAGTGTATGCAGCCATCATAAACCCCAGGCTGGAAGTAGAGGTTGGTTTGCAGTTCCAAAATGGTAACTTTTATTTGCTAAAGCAGCCAAAACGATGTCAGATTATGTAAATGACCTGTCTTCAGAAATGGTCTCATGGTTGGTATCTGCTTTTGGGGATCCTGGGGAGAACTTGGGGGGCGGGGAGGAAGGTAGAATATATTTATTATCAGTGGCAGACTGGACAAAATTCTGTAAGGTTTAAATGCTGTTACTGCTTTTTAAAGAGAATATTTCTCTAGCCATATATAAATAAAGAGAGTGCTTCAGTGAGTGCCAGGACAGTCTGAAATATTTAGCCAAGGAGCTGGGATAAGAACAAATTACTCATTTGGTAATAATCATAGCTAAAATAAAGTAGTTCTTAACAAACATGTGGGCAAGTTCCTAAAAATAAAAGCAGCAACATGCTGAAAATGTTTATTCAATACGCTGTCAGAAAACTTCTCAGAGACTGAATGCTTATTGGTAGGTTGGTGTGGAAGATAACTACTCTCTATTTTGAGCTTCCCCATAGCAAGAACACCAGAGAAGTAGAAAGTAGACCAACAACAGCTAATGCTGTTTAGGTTTTTTTCTGAGGGATTTGGTTTGGAGCACACACTGTGCAAATATCCAGACTGCATCATGCATTCATGGATAACTCTAATCTATGAATAACAGCACTGATATCTAAGCACAAGCATAATATTGAAAAATTTCACCTATTTTGGTGTGTAGGCTACACAAACAAAACAGGTGTGTGCTCGCCCCTTATCCAGATGTAGCATTTCTTCCATGAAAATGGAGGCTAGGTTCTCTAACACAGCAACAGGGACTCATCTTCACCCAGCACTCATCTCTTCCTCTCATCTCCTTTTTTATGAAGCTGATCTTTCATCAGAGTGGAGGCAATGGAATATGTCAAAAAGTAGGAGCCCAAAAGGCTCCTACTGTAAGTCCTGTTGCTCAGTTTTATAACATCAACTTGGAAGGAAATTTCTTTTTAAAAGATTTTTTTGTTAATTATTATTATTATTATGAGGAAGATCAGAGTATTGGAAATCTCTTGGTATTGTCAGTGCTCAATCCCATTGAATGGACCCTACAGACTTCTCTAATTATTCACAAAACATTTTGAGCAGATGTCCATAAAATAAATTATCTGCTGTCTGCCAAAAACTACTTCTGGCAGGCAGCATAGCAGGTAAATAAAAAGAGAGGTTGAAAACATGAATAAAACATGAATAGAAGAGCTTAGGGCATTTTGATTCTCATAAATTCAAAAGCACCAGTGGGATCCATAGAGGTGTAGTAGGGAGCCTCCTGTACGAAAATATGTAGAAAGGAGTCAACTTTGGAGGAAATGCTCTTAGCAAGTACTTCATCCTCTTGGTGGAAGCACTGCTGTGCCAGGTAACAGACAACACTTTCAGGTATGGGGTGGCAGTAGTTTTCTGTGCCTACCATGGGACACCAAGAGTCTGAACTTCCAGCATCAGTCTGTGTCCTGGGTCACTAAATTTAGTACAAGTTGCAAATTCTTGTAGTTCTTTCTATTCTGTTGTTGGCAAGGGCATCTCTATATAAGCCTTGCTTTCAGTAGCCAATTAAAAAACGAAATCTCCTGAGCGTAATGCTTTCCTAATTAAGGCAAGCTGTTTTGTGTTGTTAGGATCACAAAAAATGCAGCATCTACCTTCTGAACAAGTTGAACATTGCAGTTACTAAAACTCTGTGAATATAAACGCTATTAAAGAGAGGTATTTAAAGGAACCATCCTTATGTTAGCTTGTGAGGTTCGTAGATGGCATGATTTCAGGCAGATTATATATAGGATAAAACCAAAGAAAATATCAAATATTTGAGAGGAAGGCAGTTTCCAAAGGCTTAGTATGAAATTAAAAAGTACTGTATTCTGTACTGCTTCACAGAATAATAAAAACATCACAGTATTCAGGAAGAAGTTTTGTCCTACATCCAAATCAAAATCTCGTCATGTTGGACAAAATGGACTGTTTTTCTGTTTAGAAGAGAAAACTTGTAATTTGTTGGAGGTTCATTAGCAAAGAAAGTAAATACAAACGTAAAACAACATGAAGGAATAATTCTGGCATATGGGAAAAGTTTCCACATAAGAAAGTGGAAGAAAGAAGCATGAGAGGACAGAATGATTCAAATACCGTGGTTAAAAGGAATAATAGGCAGGCAGGTAACTTCATAAATAACAGATCAGACGTGGTGATGGCGGTGTCATTAAAAGCAGTGATAAATTAATGCCAAGCAGAGGCCTATTTCTTTGTAATACTTCTGACATACTCAGTGGAGCCATTGTTACTAATTCATACAGGATTATACATAATTGGGATGTGCAATTATAACAGTTGGGGTTCAGAAATGACAACGTTCTCTTTCCTTCTGGGATCTGTAATTTATTCCATCACCTTGAACTTGCATTATACAATATGCCAAAATAAAATTTGCAAATGTTCTCCTAAATCCTGCTATCTTTGGTTCATACTGTATATGTAAAGGAAACATGTTGAGAAGATTAAAAATATGGGGAAGAATTACCATTTTAATACTTGTCCGTAAGGAGACAATAGAAGGTTTTCAGCCTCAGTAAATCCACTTTAATTTATGTAAATAGTTCAGGCAAAATGGTTCTTTTGCATTGTCTATGTGAAAGCAGTAGCAGCAAGAGAGGGCTAGAAAGGTCAAGTTCCATTTGTTTACCAGAAATGGATCTGGTGTAAGTGAAGACAGATAGTAAGAAAAAATCACAGGGGCTGTGTTATGTAGGGATGTCTTCCCATTCTTATCCACCAAAACATTTCCTTACAGCATTAACTCATGTGAAGTCTTATGCAAAAACTGCCAGGAGAAATACCTGCGTTTGCAGAAGTGTGGCTGATGCAGTTTCCCTGAACTTTGAAATTTCCAACTTGGAGACCAATCTTAAATTTAACTAATGGTTTTTCTCTTTCTGCCGTCTCTCCAAGCTGCTGAGATATTCTTTTCTTCAAACACTTGTTATCCTAATAATCTGTTTATACAGAATAAATAAAGTGTTGCCATGGGCAACCCGAAGCTCTCAAAAGGAGGCTTCCTAAAATAGGAATTTCTGGGGCAGAGAATGGCTTGTACAGATTTGGTTCTTTCCAACTGTTCCTTTGTCACTGCCTTTGCTCCTGGCACTCCTCTCTGCATGATTCAATAGGTCTTCTGCTGCTGTTAAAGAAGCAGAAACTGGAAAAATGGCTTACTAGGGTGTTCCTTGAATGTTACAGGAGCTGGGTAAGAGCTATGTGAGCAGGAACATGAGAATCGAACTTACATGAGAAGGTAACTCTACAGCTGGCTTGTTTATGAGGGCATTAAGTATGCTGGAGAGTTCTGTGCGGGAGCTTCTAGCTATGGGGCTACACAGCTGTCTTAAAGGGAAGAAAATAGGAGGAAGATTATCTGGCTAACTTGTTGGGAAATGGAGGAAGATTTTGTTTTCCATTATAGCTTTATTTTTAATACAACATTGCACATGTTTCTTTGTGCTTGAATGCTCTCAGCCACAGAACATACAGATACACACATGTACGAGCTTTTCCAGGGTTAGGAGAGGATACTCTATGTATCCTCATCCTATATGCATATGTAGTATATGACTGCTGTCTTCTGATGCTATAGGGAGCAGTATCCCTTTCACATAAGGACCGAAGAGGCACTGGAATATTTTCCTGCTGTGTTATGCAGGATTCCTCGTGTGGGATCTGCCAGCCTTTAGTTCTGTTCTAATATTTTTTGTCCTCCTACAAAGGCAATTTGGCTATGCTTTAGCCCAGTGCAAGGACATGGCTTGTGCTGCTGTGCTTTTCGTGTGTCAGAAACCAAAGGTGTCAACTGTTATGTCATTGGCTTGCCACTTTTTTTTTGCTCTGTCTGAATTCAGTTTACAATGAAATGCTTTGGAACAAAGCCAGAGATAACCTTGAATGTCAGAAATTGTATTTTTAAAGTGATTCTGGATGCACAGGCAGCCAAAGAAGTTCAGCCCCTCTTCAAAGTCATGATGGGAGTATTGTAATGTAGATTGCATCGATTTGCTACCAGTTACTGACAGCTAGCAGCATTATTTTTTTTTTAAGTTTCTCCACAGCGCCTGAAGAATAAAAAGTTCTCTACTTTAAAAACAAAAAAAGAAGTTGTATTTTCATGCAGATGATCCATCCTAAAAATAGTATCCATGTTATGTGTAAGGTAAAACTCAATTTTGTATGCTTTATGGCAGGATTGTAGCACAAATGAAGCTTACACTTAAGCATATACGTAATGGCACAGACTCTGATGCATGCTTAAGTGCTTCCTGGTTACTCTTAACTAATTAATTTATTATAGAGAAGCAACAGAAATGCTGACTTGCAATGTGATGACAGTAAGGTTGCTCTAGTTCCGAGCTATCCTTGTGTAGGACCAGTGTGCAGGTGTATGATGAATGAGAGTTGACAAGCTTCTACAATGAATGCTTGAAATACCAAAGCAAAGACTACTGGAGCGTAAAAGAAACACTGCACCTGGCCATAATTCAACCTAGCACTCCATTTACAAGTGTAATAAGAATAATAGAAAAGATTAACTTTCATAGGAAGTTAGCTTGTGCATTTATACACGTGTTTTTTTTACAAAGTTCAGTGTATTCTGGGCTTTGTTTCTACACTTAAGTTATCTGAATGACTTCAGACCATTGGTAATGCTGTGGAATTCTGTACATGATGTTTATAAGGCTGCTTTCTGCTGGGGACTTGGGTTTTGCAGTAATATCTGCCTTTCAGGCTTAACCATAATAGAAGCAGTGTAAATTGCAGTGTGTGCTCATATCCTTTCTTCTGTAAAGCCTTTGGGGCTGTGCCTGGACAATAGCTGTAGTCATATGCAGGGGTTTGCATGCTAGAGGAATGTTCTCCAAAATCTGGTTCTATATGGAAGTGACTTAGATGCAATTCACTCTTTGTTCAATACCATAACATGAGCTGTCCTCCACAGCTGCTCGTTATATGAGGACTAAGTGATGTAACACGTAGCCTTCGCACAAATAGTGTGATTCAGTGCACAAAAGAATTGCTTGCATAGTGGAAGGTGTTTCGCTTTCTCAGGCTACAGAAACAAGGGCAAGGATAGTTCACCCTTAGGATCCATTTCCATCCTGTTACTCTGAATTGATATGCCTGGGATCAGGGTGAAGACTGAAACCCATATTTTCAGAGTCCCTGGGCAATACTGCAGCCCCTGGGGCTTCCTTTCTTCCTGGCCAAAGCTTATAGCCTTATTGCTCTATCAAAAGGCACAAACAAACCAACCCACTGAAACAAGATCAGTGAAGAGGCTGTATTATTCAAATGATACTTAATCCAATATAACAAAATGTGATTATGAAAAAAAAAAAGAGAGAAAACTAAATCTTTGTTCTGCTTCTTCCTTCCTCTCAACTTCTGCTCCATGTTTGAATTCCACGGAGGTTTAAAATAACCCTCATTAAAAAGTTGCTATCAATTGCATCTCCAACAGCTTTATTATTTTTGTGGTCATAGCCAGTCAAAGCTGGAGCAAAACACCTGTGCAAAATCCCTTTTTTTTTTTTTTTTTTTTTTTTTTTGTTGCAGATCCAGGAGCACAAAATACAGCTTGCTACAGCTATAATTGCTGCCTTGGATTTCAATTGGCCACTTCCTAGCTTTATTCGCAAGACAGCTTTATTGCATTTTGAGATCTGATTATTAACTGTCATGAAAGCCTTGCTGCCAAGGAGGACTGACATCCCCAGTGCTAAACATGGGGAAGCTGTCATCCAAAGGTGACACACTTCCTGTACTCAAATATCACAGCTGTTTATAATGCCACCGTGGTGGTCCATGGCCACATCAATGCTAAGAGATGTCAGAGCCTTGACTGGAGCTACAAGGCCGTGTACCTGCTGGTGAGGTGCCAGATTGCATCCTTGGAGTAGGTTTATCTAGCTGCTGGCAGGAGAAATGCTAGGGCTGTGTTGTACATCCAGCATGCTTCACAGGATCTTCCTTGATTTCATGTCTTCAACTTACAACTATATTTGTGTTGTCATCCTTCATCACTGGTGAGGAATATTTTGCCTCGTATCATGTAGTCCTTTTAGGGCCACAGAATAATACCAGTATTACCAGTTAAAATAATTTGGAGTTTCCTCAGGCTTTCGAAGTATTTTGTACAAATCTTCCTCTTCATAACTTTCCTTTTTTCTTTTCCAAGAAGCCCTTGACTATTACCCCAGCATTTTCAAACTGTGTGTATTCATCTCTGTGTGTATGCACATATAAATATATCTGCTTCCTTAAAATTGCATGTAAAGCTGATATTTGTGTTTTGGCTCACCTCCACTGGAAAGTGTGGGTGCAACAATACTCATGTCACCTGCTTAAGGCTCTGTACCTTTCCTGGAAGGTTTTCTGTCTGTTCCTTGTAATGCTCATAATAGGCACTGTGCTTTTTTTCCCAAATGGCTCCAGAGATAACTATTTGGAGGATAATTTTCAACTTTGAGGATAAAGACAGTGCAACAGAGTTGGGTTCTCAACTGCAAACGTGAACGTTTCATTTCCCTATATACTTGCCATCATTCAGCTCTGTTGTCAATTGTTCTGTGTACTCCAAGTAAACTTTGTATAGTTGAGGTGTTTTGCAAAACCCATAGATCTGAGCTTGCAAATATCCTGGTTCTGGAAGTCCAGCTCAGCTCCTGTATGCTGAGCTCTTGCATGACTTACACTCTAAACTGGAGGTCCTTAATGTGATGAGCCATATCTATGAATCTTTACTGTAACAGGTTGGGAGAAATGAGGGAAAACATTAACCTTTGTGCTAAGTGCATTAACTCTGGGGATGTTCTTAGTAAGGCAAGGGAGGGTCTTACCAGAAAGATTCATCCAGTAGTACCATTAACTAACTCCCAGATTTCAGACCTCTTGCAATTGAATTGGAAGTAGTGGAGTCTAAGAAATGATCATAAACGTGAGTACACAGGCAATATACTGCTATTTAGTAGAATTACAACTGTTTTGGACGAGTAACTAAGCCAACACAAGAGGAGAGAATCCAAATAAAATTACGTTTCAGTGGAACCTGTGAAAAAGTTAATGAGGGAATTTTGAGAAAAGCTTTCAAGGGTTTAATCTGAATATCATTGGCAGATGCATAAATAAATCAAGGAAGAACAGATTGCTATCTAGAACTTAAAACCACCTGTAACCCTCTGCGTGTTTTGGTTGTTTTGTTTTATCAAGGAAAAAGAATTTAATGTCTGAAGTCAAAGTTAGACTCAATCAATATGTTCAGGGCTCTTGAGAAATTTTGAAAATAGTTTCCTACTTGTAGTGATTTAGGGCAGTCAGGCATGTAAAAAGATCGATTTGGTTGTGAGAAATCAATGACCTCCCCTGCTAAGATTCCCAGCAAAATGAGAACTTGCCAATTACAGTGGGAGTTTTGATAAGGCCAGCAGGAGGAGGATGCTCCAGACTCAAAGAAACAGTGCTGCAATGCAATAGCTATTATTTTTTGGGCCGCTGGGTATGAGACAGAGGCTAAGAATGGTATTCTGAACATCTTATCTCAAAACTCCACAATCTCTCATGGCAGATTAGCAGTGCTGATACAAACCAAAGAAGCGGAGCTTACGCACGCATGAGATAATCACCTCCATCTACTGGTGATGTTTGCAGACCTCTGCTCAGCAGGTGGTGGCAGTGCTCCTTCACTGCAGCCTTTCAAACCTCCCATCAGAACTCCCTCTGGCCATAACACCACGTAAAATATGATGGATGTGTCTGCTCTGAAACCACTGTTTAATAGAAGTGTTGGTATTTTCTTATTCTCTCAGCACTGTGGTCGGTTCTGTGCAGTGCTAAGCATTGCTATGTGCCACCTACTAAAATGCCTGTTGTAAGGATGTTCTGAGGCTGGGGATGAAGCACTGGGACCTCAGTGTAATCAAAGGTGTGTGGGGATTGAGGACCCACCCCTCAGAAACCTGACTGCTGTGGCTTTATGTAGCGCTCAGTGATTCATCCAGAAGGGAAAGCCCATTCCTTCGTTATTCTGCCTTCCATGAGCAGCGTTTTAGAGGAAAGCCAAATAGCTGTGCCTACAGGATCTCACAGAGATTCCTAAAAGCTGATAATAAGGTTTGACAGTCATGTCATAATTGTTAACAATGATACTGGAGATATGCCAGCAACCTCACACTCTTGCTGCTTCTCTGGATGAGAGGAATTGCTTTATAGCTCTAAGTCTGCAAACCGAATTTGACATAGAGGGACATTTCTCACAAAGGGAAATACAAAGCAATGCATCATATTGTGCCAGATTATACAATGGCTTTTAGGATGAAGTAATGAAGAAGAAGAGACTTCAGTGAGACTTCATTACTGTTCTCTATACATACAAATATATTATACAGCTAAGAAAGCTTTTAGGAGCATGGTAGAACAGCCTGATGAAAGGTTTGGCAGCAGGTATTTGGAATGGTCCACTTATTTACCACCACTAAAACCAGGAGTGATTGATTCAAGTTTGCTGATGAAATCTTACCTTTCGAAAAGCCATTGCTCATTCTCTGTTTCCAGCACCACGCAGAGAAAAGTTTCTTAAAGTGTAGTTTGGGGCTGTTTGTGCTGCTCTGCTGTACTGCCATTTGTCCTGGTTAACATGCACCCAATAATGTAGCTGTCAGAATAAATCACAGCAAACGATACTTTTTCGTATGGGTATCACGAATTTCAAAGCTCAAGGCTCTGGGATTTTTTCAGGCCAAAGGAGAAGGTTAGCTCCTTCTGAAATTTGTTGACCCTCAGACAGCCATAACTCTTTAAAACCGTTCCCTGAAAAAGGAATCAAAATACAAATCAACACTATAAAATTGGCGTATGAGAACAATGTCCTTTTTGCCTCTGTTTATAATGCCTTTTCAATGGCTTTATGAGAACTCATATAAGCAAGCCCATGCAGACTCCTGCAAAATTTGTTAATTATTATAGACTGTTGCTTACCTTATTGTGGAAGCTGTCAGTAGACTTAATTAATGGCTTCTTTTTCCTTGTCACGTGGATTTTTGATTAGCAGTTTACCAGGTCACACTCCAAATCCTCGGGGTCTCAGTAGAATTCTGGAAAATATATTATGCATATGCTTGTGCTTGCTCCTAAACTTGGATAATTTCTAGTCAAGAATTATTACATCAATTTCACAGCACTGCAGATAGAGTCCTGACCACTCCAATTATCTGTCTACTCCCGAATACAGCAGCAGTAACTTCAAGCCATCATAAAAAAGTTTATTAATTTAGCTTCAGTGAGAGCCAACCGTTTTACTGCAGTGCAACAGAAAGCTATCTACCACCATGTGAGAAACCCTTAGCTATTTTTCTCTAAGCTTGGCTCTCTGAAAGGACTTTCTAAAATTTGCAAGTATGAATAGTGGGACCTATACAGAATCTGCATGAAAGCCTTCCTAAATCCCTGCAAGAACAAACAAGCGTTTAAGGCTAGAAGCTGATATTTTCTTAGTCTCAAAACAGCGCTGGTTGGCTGGGAACTGCAGCAGAGTTTAGCTCTCTTTTTCTCATAATTTCTAAGGGCTTTGAGTTTGTTTGTTTACACACTTATTGGTGTGTGCTGTTTACCCTTTGAGCAAGTTTTTGCCAGTAACAGAATAGAAACTTCTGCAGTAGCAGAATATAAACTTCCAAGTTCACTCTTAACCACGTTCTTCCCAAGACTTTTCCGTCTCAATATCCTGAGCCCTAAACGTACCTGTCTTTCAGGCCATGTCCAGCACCAACATTGGCTGGCATTCCATTTTGCTCCCAGATCATACAGCTGGGATGCCAGGTGGGCTAGTGGGAAGGATAAGGCGGCAGTGAGAAGGGATGCCACCAAACAGGTAAACCCGTGCATCAAATGGCCAGTGCACCACAGAGCCTTCCTTTGTAGGGGAGCTTTGAGCACCCAGATGAACTGCTGCAGGGGTAAGGAATGGGAGAGGAAGCTCTTTGCCTAGGCAGAATGGGATGCTCATCCCAAGGGGAGAAAGTACCAGAGGCAGGGAGAGCTCTCAGAAGGTCTAACTGGACAGAGCTGCCTCCAGCATGGTACTTGTTCTGTGCTTTTCATATGCCAGAAATCCCATAGGGATTCTTTTTCCTTTGCCAGAAAGGCAGGTCTGGAATTCTCTTCTAAGAGGATTGCTTTGTTGACAGCAAGAATGATATTTTTCTGCTAGGGATATACTGACTGAAGTGTTAAAGCAAACCAAAATTCCCTAGATTGTGGAAAGCTGGCTGCAGCAGCAGAAACAGCCATTAAAACTAATCTGTCTTTACAATCTGATCCCCAGTAGTTATTTCAGATGTAGAGATTCTGATGCGCTCTTTGAAAGCGTTAGTTGTCATGAGTATAGAGATGCAATTATACCAATAGCTTTTCACTTTGCATTTTTTTGCTGGTTCCAGCATCTGAAACCTGAAATTCAAAGTCTGTCTTTGAATCATGTAAGGCCACTGCCAGAACTGGTAGCTCCATGGCCTCAACTTCATCAGCTATGCCTGGACGAAGGGGAGCAATCCAGGACATGATGCAGGATTGCTATACCCAGAGCAGGGCTCTCAGGGTTTGCAGATCACCTTAATGTGCCTGCTGTGGGTGTGGAGCCTCATGTAGTGAGTGTTGAATAATGAAAGGCAGGTGGGGTTTCCTCTGCTGCTCCCTGAGGTTATGCATGAACCCCCCCAGCAGTCAGAGAAACAGAACACAAAAGCACTGACCCAGATTAGCTGCTGAAAGTGGGAAGAGGAAAACAAGCAGCTCCTGTCCATCACTCCTAACGCTGCTGAAACTGACTTTAGAGAGACGTGTACCCGAGCACGGTGCCCAGGGTAAAAGCCATGCTCCATTTCACATTAATATCAAACTTATTTTGAGAAGTCAGGAGGTCTTCCTCTGAAGTGAAGATGAGCTGTTGCAGTGCATGGACTATTACTAGCACAGATGCTCCAGGTTATGAAAGTGCAAAGACAGATTTGTGGTGTTTAAGTAAAAATACCAGTGATGAGGCAAAATGGAGATTAGAGAGGGGTAAAAACAAACGTAATAAGGAACTGATGTGAAGTAACGATCTGAAAACTGCTTCAAAGCTACTTCAGTCAGTGAGTTTTCATTTTCCACTTGTTTCAGTTGGCTTTTAATCAGGGCAATAAAGGAGAGACAAAAATAGATGAATGGAAATCAGAGAGGTGTAATCAAAATGTATACCTTAATTTGGAAATGGGACATAAGATGGGCACTTTTGCCTTACACGATGATTAATTTGATACTTTTGAACAACAGTCAGACTTTAATTAGGAGAGAACATAGTAATCTAATAGGCTTTGCAGATTTCTGTAGTAGGCTAACTATAAAATGTATCACCTATAAATTGAGGTTCAAAAGGTGACACAGGCTCAGAATATTAAATACCAACATCTCTCCCTTAGTTGATCTACCTGTTACAGCAAAATTTATTGCCAATCTGGCTGCAACATCTGCATAACTAAGGGACTTGTTAAAGAGAAATGAAACTTGTCTTACTGCCAAAGTTTGGAGAGGCTTAAACAGAAATTAATATCTGTAAGTTTTCCTGGAGCATTTTTGAGAAATTATCAGGCTGGCAATACCTGCTGCTATTGGGAGGGGGGGGAAAAAAGGCACATTTCACAGTGGAGCTGAACTTGCTGCATAGAAATGGTGATGCTTTGACATGTTTACTTTCGAAGTTTGATACTGTTGTTAAGGTAAATCTGTGCTATCAAATCCAATACTAACAAAGCCAATCTAATATATGATCTGTGAAAATGGGCTATAGTCATTGTATTCTCAAAAAGCCTCGCATGTTGATGCTACATGCAAAGTGGTTGATACTGCAAAGCCCATCGTTATGTGTGAGTGTAAGGTGGCAATTCAGACAGCTCTGTCCTTTGGATCATACGTTCTGTCTAGAATGGCTATTACTGCAGGAATAGGAATGTTATAGTTGAGATGGCCTTTGAATGCACACGTTGTGCTTAAATGTTAATAATTTGAAAAATCAACTGTGATGATGTATAGGGATGCTGAATTACTCACATTTTTCTTTTATGTTCCTGTCCTTGAGGGGGAAAATGTTTGTATGTGTTTAATAGGGACTGCTTTTTATTAAAAAAAGAAAGTGCAGATTCAGAGGTGTTTATTTGATGAACAGCAAATCCAGACTTCGGTCAAGTAGTGAAAAGATGAGTTTGGCTGAAGTTCTGCGTATGTCTGGTATCTTAACTTTCACTTCCCAAACTTTCAGTGAAGTCACGAAGAAATCCCTTTAAGCAGCCTGGTGCTCCTTCAGGGATGAGTATGAAGCTACCTGGACTGAATTGATGCTAAAATTCCCATCTTGACAGTTTACCACTTAACAGTTTCTTTCAATAAAATATCCAGCTGCTTATAGTTAAACATGCTAACAGTTCTCTTTCTGAAAATTTGGAATCCTCAAGTTCCTTTTAATTACTAGATTAAAAAAGACAAATAGTGCCAAGGTATTTACTTGATGGCATGCTGCTTCTCCTTTCATCACTGAAGTATGATGCCTGCAGTTTCTACTACTTGTGATAACAGACCCTGGAGAAGAAAATAATCTTTATTATTTAATTTTTAAGTCTGAATTCTCTATTCTTTTCTCAGTGCTCCTCATTGAGAACTGGGCTGTTCTTCATTAGCCAGCAGGAGGCACACGTTCCATTTACTGAGCAATATTAGACTTGCTAAGAGAGATGCCAGAACTCCAGGCTCAGAGTACAGTGACTGCACTGCACACTCTTTGAAGTCTTGAACTTAAAATTGCAAGGGGTAGAGAAGAATCATTTAGGAGAAAGCAGCCAATGGTGCGAATTTAGATCCCAGCTGACAGTGCTGGGGATGGTTAAGTGCTGAGATACCGAATTCATGACCTAGAAAAAGAAATGTTGATTAGCCAGTAGTTGATGGAGCTCCAGAAACCAGGTTGCTGAGCACTTTTTTATTTGATCAAATCATTCCATGGACTGTAAAAGATAGAGCGGGGAGATGGCTTGAATATCTCCAACAATGTACAGATGACTTTTCATTCCTGTTCAAACTGTGAGAAACTCATTCACATAATTTGTGAACAGTGAGGACTGTGAACAATGATTTTCTTTCATAATGCTTTGGTTGTTATGACACCTTCTGGTTGTAAATTTCAGTTAATTAATGGTAATTATTACATCCAGAGCATCTTTGAGGCCAGTGTGATGCAATAAGTGAAGGTACCATCACCTTCTTCTCATGTAAGTCCTTCTGTACGTGACAAGTTCATGTTCTGTCATGCCCATGGGGACAGATCTTTTCTTCCTGATGTACTGACCCAGACAGAACCAAGATGCTTTGTGGCTGTGGAGTTTCAAACTTGCATAGCCTTCCAGGTGTCAGTCATGCAGCTCCTTCATGCATATTTGATTTCTGCCTTGAGTGGTAATATCCTTGCTTTTAATGTATGTGCACGTTGTGCAGTTGCTGTGGGAAACATATCTTTGAGGTTACATGATTTAAAAAAAAAAAAAAAAAAAAAGTATTTATAGATTCTATTTATTTTGCTTATGAATCAACACGTTAATATTGATGCAATGGAAGAAGAAAGGAAAACAAACTTCTGAACAGAAAGCACAACATCAAACACAGATCTGTTTGTTTTTCTCTACAGCAGAGTTCCCACAACAGGCACAATTGCAGCAACAGAAAGGGAAAAAAATATATACAAAACAAGAGAAGACAGAACAGGATAAAGCAAGCAGCAGACAGCTGAGTAGTTAATTTGAGTTGTTAAGACCATGTTTACCAGTCATGCAATGAGACTGCAAAGTATCATGGCATCTTCTTCTGGTTCTTGCTATGGGGCCCCTGGTACTGAAGCTCGCCTAAGATGTGAGGTCAGTGCAGCAATCTGCTTGATGCTGGTGCCATGCTGATCCCTCGGGTCCGGGTGGTCACAGGGAGGGGTTCTGGGGTGGCCAGCCAGGCTTCAGGTTCTCCTGAGCTCCCCTGAGGGAGGACTGCAGAGGAAGGATCCAGTATTGTCTTCCTATGTATTAGGGCATGAGGAGAGTTTAGCTGGGCTGGTTTAGCACTTCCTTCTCAGATGTGCTTTTTCTGTACTGCCATTATGTGAACTACAGCCACAGGAGGGGTGTGATTTCAATGAAATGTGAAAGGAAAAGGGAATTCTTGCAGCTGAGGGGGCTGGGCGCGAGCTGGGCAGGGCTGGGAAGCGTGAGGGGTGTGAATATGTATGAGACTCTAATTGGCTCCCATATGTAATCAAGGTGCCTGCAGTTCCAGGAACATCACCTAATTGTTGTAACCAATTAACAAGTTAGAGTCTCTTAGAGCCACGCTGTCCCATGCAATTCATTCCAAGAGCGAGGAGAGGAACAGCCTGTGAGAGCTTCCTGCAGATTAGAGTACCTGGGGCTCCTGGGCAGAGCAGGTCACACTGATGTTGTCCCAGCATCACCTCTTGACCTCCTTTGGGTCACAAACTGGCGTTGTCTCTTGGTGTTCTCAGTGTGACAGAAGCCCGTGCTGCAATAGGTTGTGCTTCCCTGGTGTCAGGGCAGGCTGTGTTAGGAAGCACTGAGCAGCACTGGGCCCTGGTTCTCAGAGTCTAAGAACTTTTCCTGAGCTTAATGCATTCATCACTGCGGCATTCATGTGTGTGCTGAGGAGATGCCAGGCTGTGCTGGGGCTCTGTGGGCACATAAAATCATGTTGGGAACGACCTGCAAGATTTAGTCCAACCATTCTCCCATTACCATATTAGAGCTGGCAGCACCCAATTCTTTGTGGCATTTGAGCAAGCATCCCTCCTCACCTTACCTCTTCACCACCAGTGCTGAACATAGGCTTGCTGGGTTTTTAAGTGCATAGTCCCAGTCCTTTTGTCTGCTTCCTATAACTATCTTAATTGTTTCTCTCTCTCTTTTTTCTTTTTCTTAAATGCCAATTCAATTTTCCTTGTTCCATGCAGAACGTAAGGTTGCTTTTTCTTCTCCCCCCCAGCATTTCAAGTCCCTTCACCTGCTTCTCTGATTGTTTCTCTCTGTCTGGTTCTCCTGTTTTCTCCTCTGCCATTCCCAGTGCCTTTACCCACCCATACTGCTGCATCTTTCCTTTTCAGCACATTTGAACTACAAGGCAATAGAAATGCTCTTTGTCTTTGATATCATCATGTGATATATTTAAAAAAATAATGTTTTTTACTGATTCAACAAAGATTTATAGTAGACTTTAAATAGTCTTTAGCCTGGAAAACTAAGGGATTTTTTTCTTTGTCCAGAACAGAAATAAAGCTAAATCCATTTGGAATGCATAGCAATTCAATGCAATACTCGTGTCTGACACGGTTGTATTTACTTCTATTATAACACAATTCTCTGCAGACAAGTCAGCAGAGAGAACTACACTGTAAGCACGAGAGCCTCTGCTTCTGTGTATGATTACAGCTCATTTTGGTGGCACAGATTTCTCTGGCAACAGCGCACTTAATAGTGGACCAAGATTCCCAAAACCCCGTGTTATTTGTCCCTACCTCATTTCCAGATTCAGTTATTTACAAATAAAGCCAGTTCCAGGGTGCATTAGAACTTAATTCTGTGATTGATGATTTTGCTTCTGCTGGTAACTAAACTCCCTTTCTACTACAGAGGGACAATGTTGGAGCCAAAACAAGGGGCAAGATTATGCTGGTCTCTTCATCTACTGATTATTATGTTTTCTGGAAGGTAATTATTTTCCCTCCTCTCTGATCGATGTAGTCTGATATCCATTTAATCTGTAGTCTGTAGCTACAAAAGGCAGAAACACGAAGAACCCAAAATGATGTGTTTTCCCAGTAGGCTTAAAGAAAATTGTGGAGCAGACTTCGAGGCCATTGCTGTTTTCTGCATGGATGTTGCAGCTGTTTTAGATAAGAACGTTGTTGCCACTGTATTGAATGGATTTTATATGATGGTATAAATATGTCAATTAGTATTTGAATTAGCATCCGTGACTAATCCTGCCCACGCTGGGAAGTTGCAGTATGCCAGTTCCTTACCAAAGGGTATGTTTGTGTTCCTTTGTTATTCAACTCTACTGTTAGTTGGTAACTTGAATAGTGGGGATAGGACAAATTACGAGCTTTCTTCTTCATGGGAGGTGAAGGATTGGATAGAAACGTTCAGCAGAGGGCGAGGTCCCAATTCTCCTGCACTGTAAGAAATTCTGTGTTCTATTGCACACTGTGCATCAACTCCTACAGGCTTTCTTTCAAATGGTTGAATGCTCCAAAGTTTCTGTGAACTTTGTAAAGGACTTTGTCATACAGTTTTGTTCTCCTGCTCTCTGGCTGATGGCATACCTCCTTAAAAGTCTCATTAAATTGCTTATCCTTAACTCTACTGACATGCCATCTGTGCCATCATCTTCATCTGTGGCGAAACCACTTTGTATTGCCTTACCAGTGTAAGTGGTCTTTTTTTTTTTAAACTTAAAATTCTGTGAGAAATTAATCTGCTGATGTTTCATAGTGAGAATAACGTAGTCTTCAAATGTAAATAGAGCCAAAGCAATGAAAGGAAATGGGTTTATGGTGCTCTGTTCTGATACCCCCTGCGAAGAAGGGATTTCTCATTTTTCATTATTTCTATTTTGCCAGTAGAGGGCACAAATGTTTAAATCACATGCGCTCCACACGCGGTGTGTTGTGCTGAAAGCAATTAAAAATATATAAATAAAGAAATGTAAATCTATTTCCATTAACGAACATATAGGGGAGTTTTTCTCCGTTATCGGGAACTGCTAACAGCAAAAAAAGGTTAAAGGTTTAAAGAATGTTGTGTTCCAGACGTGCAAGAGTGTTTGGGTCTTGCTGTAGTTTGCTGGCAGAAAGCAATGCTTGGGGCAATGCAATGAAGGGAAAGAAGGATAAAGAGACAGCAGTGCCTTGGTTATAGTACAATCTTACTGTAAAATCATCAAACACAAATTAGCTGCTTGTAGATACTGAGAATTAGAAGGCTTGGGATTTGTGTATTCCAATTTTATATATAAAATTTGGCAAATTTTATTAAACAAACAAAAAATAAATAAAGCTCCCATCTGCACTGGAAAATCAATTCTTGGGGTAATTTTTGGTTGTATTGCTCCATCTGACTATCTGACATTCATGGAATGGAAATGAGAAAGGAGGAAAAACCATGGGCTTACTAATGACAAAAAGAACAGTTGTGCCTTGTATGCACATCTCATGATAGGCTTGGCCCACTGCTTATTTCTAGAAAGGCTTTAAAAGATCCCCAATTTGATAGATTAGTGGCTTCCTTGAATTGTAAAGGAACAATGAATTAACAGTAGGACAAAGTTTAACAACATTCAGACACAACTGTGACTTTCTTCTCCTTTCTGCCCAGTGTCTGTACATTTTTGAAGATATCTACGTGCAGTATTTAAAACTGATTTCTTTGTCTTGTTGCTGACTTTTGCTGAAGTGCTGCAGCTGAGGAGCAGCTTTCCTTGTGCCTGCAGTTCCTCTCACAATACTCTGTAACTGAACTGAGCAGCAGAGTAACTTAGAGTTAGCAATCGCTTACGTGTTCCAACACCTCCAGATCCCTCTCAGTCTTCACATGGGTGCCTCCACAAGGCAGAACTACAATGACTTTCCAATTGAAAACAAGGAGGAACAGCTGTGTGGGACCTCTACCCTCCTGGAATGCGTTTTATCAGCACAGGGACACAGTGCAAACACAGCTTAATGCTTCGGGTGATTAAATATAATCTGAATTAGAAACTGTATTTGTTGGACGCTGTAACTGCATGCATTACATATATGAAAAACATTGATAATTTTAGAACAGGTATGCACAAATGCTAATTAAAATCTCTGATTCTGTATTTGGAGTTGGATGGCAATGCATTCTTTATTTCCAATACAAGTTCTGCAACTCATTTGTGCTAGACAACAAGATGAGCACATGAATGTCCTCAGGATCTTTTTTATTTTTGTGTTTTCTGAGGTTCTTTTACAATTGGTTTCAGTATGTAAAAGTCTGCAACTGCCCTCATGTTGAGATCCAATGACATTTTGGTTGGAGGTCATTTATAATACTGCTTTCCTTATTGTTTCTGTTCAAAGTGCACTTGCATGGAGCCATTTGTATTCATTACAGATGCAGAGTCTTCCCATCAGGGTATTTATAGATCTCAAAATTATTAGTGCTTGATTTAGGAAAGCATTCTTAAGCAAGACAGGAACGAAAGCATATGTTTTCACAGAGACAGAGGTAAATACTGGCTGAAATATTTCACTGAACTCAAGTTCTTGGGGCACTTTCCATCTAGCTTACTGTTCAGGTATGCTGCTTTTCCTTTTCTTTTGTTGTTTTTTTTTTTCATAGGTTGGCATTATTTACGTTCATGGTTTTCTCTGCCTGCTCTTGATCCTGCTGACAAAGTTTAACATTAAGTGCACTTACTCTTACTTTTCTTCAGGCGTGTTTGGAATGCCTGAGTAAACTCATGAATGAGATTTGCATGATGCTAAAACCCAAACCTATTTCATCATGTTAAAATTAGAAGAGTCAGGTGATTTTCAAGACCTACATACAGAACTACAGTGCTGGAGCACAGCTCCGTGCTTGCACAGAGGATGCTACATAAGCAGCTGATGGGTGATATGATGAAGATAATTCCTGGGTTTGGGTGTTGTGATGACTGCCTTGAATTTCCCAGCTAGAACTGAAAGCTCTGGAGGTGACTAAAACTCAGCGCTGCATTTGGAAATAAATACCGTGTGTTACAGAAATGAAAATATGTATTCTTGTAACTTCTGTTGAGCATAATGAAAAATCATTCACGCTAAGAAGGGAAGGAGGAGTAGCCGACTGTTTCCTCCACTCCTCCAGCATGATCACATTTCAGAATGCTTTTAAGGAGTATTTCTTCACTGCTCAAAAATTTACTAACCACATCTTTACTGGCAATGGCTGTCTATGCTTTGGTTTCTGTCTTCCAGCTCTTAACAGTAAACTCAGAGTGGTGCTTTGGATGCATTTAAGCACTGGGTGTTCAACTCCCAGCATGAGATTGGAGTGGTTTCCCATTCTGTTAGAGCCCTCATGCCAGGAGAGCTCCTTGGGTTGTTGTGAACAAATACCCCACTTCTCCACTGCACTCTTGGTAATATTAGAGCATCAGATTTAGAAAACATTCTATATTTAGCAAACTGCTGAACAGTGTGTGAGGCACTTTGTTTGAACAAAGAATGGCAGGATTGTGGGAATATAACTTTGCATTTAATTCTATTTGATTAGGAAAGCTACCAGTCTGTCACTTAGCTTTCAGGACAGCCTTAAAACGTCTTTGCCTTCCACTGAGTTGCTAGTCAGGCCTCCAGGCATCAGGTTTGCTTCTGCTTAGCATTCCAACTCAAGGTTGCCAGTTAATATATAATGATAAGAACAGATCCTTCGCATTTTAATAGAGATCACAAAATCAGGCGGAAGTACTGTGAGAATAACTTGATATATAGGGAAGTAATTCTACTTTAATGCCTAGTAGTTGCAGATGTTCAGATTAGTGTAATGTTATTAAAATGAGCATCTATTAATAAACAAATATTTCAATGACACAAATCTGCAACAAAAACAAAACTAAATTACCTGTTTATTGGCATCTCAGTCATTCATTTGTACCAGCCTGTACGTCTGCAAATGCCGTGCTCTCACCCTGTCCTCTTTCCCATAATTCACAGATTACTTTTATGCCTCCATCTACCAATATGTAAAATCATTTCACCATTTTAATTTTCTCTCTCTGTGATTTCAAGATATTGTATATCAGTTTGCACTCACTGGGCACTTAACCTTCCTATTATCATTTTCTTTCTCTATCGTGCTCTCTGGTATGACAACACATAACTCACTTTCTTTTATCAGTTTTGTATTAGTCACTGTGGTCTGATCTGGGTTCGGGCTGCATTAAGGAAATTTGCATCCATACAGCAACACCTCTGTGGTTATCACCAGCAGAAACCTTTAATGCATACAGCTGGTGTCAGGGCAAAGCGAGGTTTTCAGTGCTGCCATTTAATCCAGTCACATAATTAATTTCCTTAATACAGACAGGGCCTCTCATTAGCCTCCCCCTCCCCGTCCTTCCCCCTGCTGCTCCAAACACCATTTGCACTCTCTGTTTATTAGCGCCAACAGGAGCTCATGGAGACAAGGAAATGAAATTTTTAAGATACTGGTGATTCAATCAATTGCATTTGATGCCAAAGTAAGTGTTACCATTGACTCCACTGAAATTGGGCTAGACTGTTGCTACTAAAAATACTCCTCCTAGACCTGTGGAGAGCAGAGTTATACGAAACAGTGGTAAAATGCAGATGGCCATTGGTGTGGGGAGTATGACCAGCACTGCTGTCAGTGACTGTGGAGCAAGGATGGGAGGGCATGCAGCTGATGGCCTGGCACAGCCACAGCAGGGAGTGCTGGGCTCAAGGAGACTGTGGATTATCTTGTGACATACAGATCCAAAATGCCACCTAGCTACTGCATCTGATGTTGGCCTTGAAGAAATGCAAAACGTATTATTGTCCCTGCAGAGCAAGACCTTGGGAAAGTGGCATCAACGTTGACTTAGAAAGAGAAACAATTATTAAAAATGAGAATGATTGGCTATGTGTTAGACATTTTTAAATGTGAGGTTTTGTGAATAGTACTGGAGAAAGTAGGTTGTTCAACTGCATCCAAAGCATCATATATTTTGTCTGTATATTTTGGTCATTGACATTACTGTGCCTGAAAGTGTGATTGGAAAATGGAGTTTATAATAACCCTTATACCCAGAAAGATGGAAAACTGTGTTTACAACTGCTTATCTAATTTTTAAAATTCTATTGTCTGGTGGCCAATTCAGATTCAAGGAACTGATCAGTCTGCTTCCAAAGAAACAGCTTAGTGGTGATTCCTGTCCAGTGGTGATGGCAGAGCAACAGCCTGCTGGCTACGTATCCATGTGACCCTACACCCCTTTTGCAGAGCAATTCGGTTTAAGCTTGAGGTGACTTAGTTGGTATTTTTGCCAGTGGACAGGAGAGTTTTTGCAATTGAAGGTGTCTAGGAGACAAGCTATGATTGATTTGTTCCCTGGAGGAAACTGTGGTGGATCTGAGCCTACTTGTTACTGGTGGCTAAATTCCATCTAAAAACCTGGAAAAAACAAGGGCTGTCACAGCACATAGCAGGCAACAGCAGAAAGCAGTTCTATAGGCAATGCATGGGTTCAAAACACAGGTGGAAAGCATGACTTGAAAGCAGACATAGCAACTATGGCAGTTGGCAGAGCTGTGTGAGGGCTGCAATCAGCAGAGCAGGTGCTCTGATAGCTGTCATTTGTGCCAGCTGATACCAGGATGGAGGTGGTTAATTTGAGTCTCCCAACCAGATTATTAATTATTAACTGGCAAGTTTTTTAGCTGATTTACTTAAATATCATATTCATTTATCTGCTTATACCCATGCCACGCTCATAAATTAGTTTCCTCTTTTTTTTTTTTCATGTTAATCCTTAAGAAGCATTAATTAGACAACGCTACAGCAGAAGCATTGCTGTCCTTCTCATGTAATTCCTGTGATGTGCTGTCAGTGATGTTTGAATGACAGATGGGAATGAAAAAAATCATTAGGCTGGAAGCAACACGAGACGTTTAATTAAATTATTATTGAACGTGTGTATTAGAGAAGCATTCTGGAGATCTGGATGGCAGAAGGGCATCGTGGTGTCAGGGAGTGTGTGGAAAATGTGCCATTTAGCCCCAGAGTCTTCTGTCTGCAAATTGATTATCTTCACAAGTGTATGGTAATATAGCAAGTTTGCAGTGTTTCCTGAAGTGAATAATACAGGAAAAAATACTTGCCAAGTGACTATTTCTAAGTATTACAAAATAAGTGAGGGGAAGAGTGCTCTATTTTCTTAACTCCTCTTCCCAAAGGTTGGTCAGGTCTTTGACCTCACAATCTCATAAAGTGCTTGCCTGGCAAACTTCAGAAAACCTGCATCTTTTCTATGGAGCAACTTGCTAGCTGTGATAGGGAATTGAAGTCCCTCATTTAAATAATTACTGAAACTGAAAAATGTATTAGTTGGCAGTGGCAGTCAAAAGGTGGGACTGGGTGGGTGGCAGACAAGGGCACTGGGCACTGGGGAAGGCAAACTGCAAAATGCATTCTCAACATTTTCTCTCCTATGGTTGGTCAAGCATAAAATAGTGGCATAAAAACCCTGTGCTGATCTGGCACAGCTGATGCTAACAAGTTGAGAGCCACGCCGTAGGGCTGTGACCCTGCCAGCTCTTGCATGCCCAGAAGAACCAGGTGTAATAAATGTGAGCATGCCAGGTGTGCAGAGCTGCCCACGGCACTTTGGGCTTTGCTCCTTGTGGACCCACGCGCTGCAAAGGCATTCATAGCTGCTGTTGTGCCACCTGTGCTGGGGGCTGCTGTAAAACTAGAGCTTGGCCCTTGTCCTGTAAGAATGCTTAAAAAAGGCAATTCTAGGCAAAAGCCCAAGGGTGGATTTTAAGACATAGGATTTAGGCCCTTGCCTGACTGGTAGCAACAGACTGAGCTCCTGCTCTGTGCCAAAGCTGAGCTGAACCATGTTAGTCTGCGTCTCAGTGCTCAGCTCATGAGTGGGAGCTCGTTATATCACAGTTACTCCATCACCTCTGTGAGTCCTATGCGATTGCGCTCTGCCAATTAAAAACGTCTCGTAGTTTTTCAGAGATAATTTATTTTTTTTGACATCCTTTTCTCAGAGCGGTGCCACATTTCATTACAGAAGCGATTGCATTTCAGTGTCAGACAGCCCTTAATTACAGACGCAGACATTCACGGGAAGGTAACGAAGGTCTCCTCGGGTCCTCGCAGTGCACGGGATCCCAGAAGCCGTGCCAGCAGTTAGCACCTTCCGCAAAATAGAGCTGGGGGGGGAAGAGGGGCAGCGTGTGCTTCACTGCACCGTGCATCGCCCTGCGCGGCGAGGATCCTGGAAGGTAACGCGGCTTTGGGAAACGCACTGCTGGCTGTCGTAAGGGGCTTACAGGAGTTCTGCTCAGCTTCGCTGCAGCTGCGCAGCTCTAACAGCGCGATCACCTGGCGCGAGGCTCAATGAAACGTCTCCCCGTCTCATACACGGAGGCCGACGCGAACCTTTGAGTCCGGGCTAAGGAGCCCAGCCATCGCACCAAGTTTTTGCCGAAGCTCCGCACGCGCCGCCCCTCCCTCAGCGCCGCTCCCCCGGGCTCTGCCCGCCTGGCGGCCCCGGGCACGGCGGCGGCAGCGCGTGTGGGCGGGCAGCTCGCGCCGATCCCGCCCCGCGCCTGGAGCTCGGCGCTCCCCGCTCCAGAAGAAGCGTCGGGCGCTGCGGGAGCCGCAGGATTACGGCGGGGCTGCTCGGCGGGTGCGCGGCTTCGCGTTCGGACTGCGGGCGGGGCGGCTCGGTCCGAGAGAGTCGGTCCGGCGGCCGCGGGGCGCCTCGTTCGCTCGGCCCGGCGGTGCGGACCCGGCCGCGGTCGTGCGGCTGTCGGCGGCGGCTCCTCTTTCGGCTCCGGGTTTTTTTCGCTACCTTTACGGACGAGGAAAGGAGAAGCGGCGGTGCGGGCGCTGGGTGCGTGCCCGGGATCTCTCGCTGCCCGCCGGCTGCGGTCGCCCTTCCCAGCACGGTACGTCCCCTCCCGCGCGGCTCGCTGCGTTCTCGCACGTTTTATTTCGGAGATGCCCTCGGGGCGCTCCGTGCGGCTGTTCCTGAGCGCCGCCCGAAGTTCGGAGCGGTTCTGCCTTAGGGCTGCGCTGTCCGGCTTTGCTTTTGCAGGTAACCGTCTGAAATTCAGCGAGAGCGCGCGCTGCTTCTTCTCCTATTTGGCGTCGGTGTGCGAGCCGGCAGCCCCGCTTTGCTTTCGCATCGCGGAGGGCCGCTCCGTTCCGCTGAATTCTGCCCAGAACTTTTCCAGCGGGCGCAGGAGGGGCTGCACGGGTTTGCTCCGCGCCCGTCCCTGCAGCAGCAGCAGCAGCACGCGGCTCCGCGCCGCCGCCCTGTGCCGCTCCCCGCCGCGCCGCCCCGCTGCTCCTCGGGCGGCTCGTGGCGTTCGGGGTGCTGAGCGGCGCTGGGTGACCTTGTTACTGCTCTGATTAACCCAAATTCGAGAGCCGACAGCCCGTTTCGAATGGGAAACGTGGCAGCCCCAGCCTCGGGTGCGAGCTGCTTGATCAAGGTTGCTGTGTTAATGGCATTGCTGCTGATGTGTGCGTGTCGTACCGATCTTAGGGTGCTTGTTTGATACGAGAGAAAACATCACGGGGCCGGGAGCAGCAAACTCTTTGAACTATTGACTGATGCTTTTTGCGCGAGGAATTTGAACTCGCTGGAGCTGCATGCTGGGTTTGGCCAGAGATGCACTCGTTGCTGCTTTAAACCTGTGGGAAGTTGTGAACAAAATATTGAAACGAGGAGTGGAAATGCTGGGCTGGCTGTAAGCGTCTCAGCCCTCTGCGGGGTTATTCCTGGTAAGTTGGCACGAGACTTTCCGAGGCAAACTGTGGCGTTTGTGAAAGGATTTAAGGGAAAATGGTGCAGTAAACGCGTGTGGTTCTTAGCGGAGCGCTGCTGATCTGATGTCAGGACTGCGGCTTGAAGGTGCGTTGTGCTGCGAGCCCCGTACAGCTCCCCTGCTCATCAGTCACCTGCGGGCTCTGTAGGGTTTCTGCTTCTCTGCGTTCTCTGTCCTAGCGCTGCCTTATGCTGCGAGCAAGCTGGGCTGAGCCGAGGGCGTTGCAGCAAGCAGCGGTGCAGCGCTGCTCTGGGTGCTGAGGGCTGCAGGATGGCACCGCCGCCTGTGCCTGGGGACGGGCGCTCCTTGAGCTGAGCGCTGGGCTGGAGCTGCGCCGTGCAGCTGCGTGCTGCTGGGGCGCTGAGGTGGGACGGTCGCCGTGTCTCAGCTCTGTACCCACAACGGCGATGGCCGTGCGGTCCCAAGGCTGCACATCCACACCTGGGGGCTGTGGGCCCGCAAAGCACCTCGGTGTTGGTGGAGAGCAAGTCTTGTAGGCGTGAGCAGCACCGACGTACGTTGTGACTGCCTCCTGTAATGCTTCTGCAAGGGCTTGTCCTCCAAACATAACACTGCAAGGCATTTGTGCAAGTGGAACATTTGTTTTCTTGGAGCAGAACTTGCTGTGCTTCATATGTTCTGGTGGCAGTGCTGTCATGGGAAGCTCCCGCACTTTGGTTTGAATTTTTAGGTGTTTGTTTTTTGTTTTTTCTTTGTGGTAGAAATTGACTCTCCAAGTGCCATAAGCCCGTAGTTTTGTATCGGTGTAATTAGTTATTACGCATTAGGTGCCATCCACAAACATGGTTTTCCACTATTCTGAACCAATGAGAAATGTGGTGTGTTGCTGTTATCGGTGAGGAGCCAGAAAGCCTACTGAGAGAGGGGAGGAATCATCAGAGCTGAGGAATGACTGCATTGAGTGTGCTTCTTGGGTATGGGAAAGACTTCGGATGAATTAATTATGAGATTTAATGGAAATTGGGATAAGTGGGCTGTCTGTTCATCTGTTGAGGTTGGTTGTTTTTTTGGTCTATTTTAATTTTTAACCTTGGTGCTTACTTTGGCATCTGGGTCTGTCATGTTCTGATAACAAATATGTTATCTTCTGATTCATATTTAGAAATTAGCACGATATTACAGTCATATAAGATGCAAACATGCATGTGTTCAAGCTGAGTGCTACTAAAATTACAGGTGTCTGTACAGGATGACTTCTTCAAGAGCCTGTTGTGATGAATGCGTTGCTTAAAGTCACGTTGTACATGGATGATGCCAAAATGGATTAAATGTCAAGATACTCTGAAAGCAACTTTTGTTTAAAGAAGTTTAGACACGTATTCTTCTTGTTCTTCAGGGTTGTTTCCATGGCATGCTCAACCCCTGGAAATGAAGGGGCAGAAGACTCACTTTAGTGCTCATGATGTGAATGGTTGTGCTTTTGCTGCTGTCCTTAATGAAGCACCTGCAGTGGCAGGAAGTCTTTTTCCATCTCTTGTTTGCAGACCTACTACTTAAATTTCTGTCAGAGGCAGCCTCTTGCAGCCAGAACAGGGACGGATCCATCACTGATTTTGCCAATTAAAAACAATTAAAATGCAGAAGCATGAACTTGATAGAGCTGCAGTCTTCTCTAATGCTAATGTCTTCACCTTTGATTTAATGAAGCTGTTCAGAGTCACAGCCCCACTTCTTGATGCAGAATTGAGTATCCAGATTTCATAGCATGTGGTGTAGGAGAATGCATTGGAGGAGGAATTTAATGAATCATTGGCGATGCTTTGTCATGTGCCTGAACTTGGGAAAGGATCAAAGAGAGGCTGCAGGACTGCATGGAGTGAGATACATCCCTGTTTAATGATACTGATTTGGTGCTCAGGCAGCCATGTCTCTCTCGTGTCCATTGACACAGATGAAAATCAGCCCCAAGCTGGTGGTGGTGTTGGATGGTCTTTGCAGCAGGTGTTCTGACAGAGTTTGGGTAACGAGTGGAAGGAGAAAAAGTATTTGATTGCAGTCATAGAGTCATTAACAGTCAGAAGGACCTCTGGGATCATCTAGTCCAACTGCCAGCCCATCCCCAAGTCGATTAAAATTTGCTATCTGTGGAATTTCAGTGTGTTGCATCATAGAAAGAGAAGAGGTTCTGATACAGGCTGAGCGGAGGGGCAGAAGTTCAGAAGTTCTGCCAGGTTTTTATTCTTATTCTTGGTTGCATGAAGAAAGAGAGGTGCTGGTTTGGAGTAATGGGGATGGATGGTTGATTAGAACTGAGCTCGTAATGCTTGTAACAGTGGCTTCATTTGGAACAGTTGTTGATTTTACACTCTTGAAGAAGCACTTTTTAATGTATTAAAGTAAAATATTATTCTTCAAAACCAGTGAGAGCTTTCATCTTGCATAACTGACGTGTTTTTTTGTTCCTAGCTATCACTTTCAAGTAATGGTCTCTCAAAGAATAAATAAATGGATCAATGTAAGGAATAATTAGCTGGCAGGGCTGCCACGCTGAGTGACGCAGCGGTTGTTGCTGCTCAAGTGCTCAGTGCTGACCCACGTCCCATCTGAAACCTGTTTGTGCTCTCTGGAGAAACTTATCTGGTGAGAATGGATGGTGTTTGAAAACAGCGTGCATATATTTTAATATTTTGAAAACGCTGCGTGTAGGAAACACTCTGTTTGCAGCGTTTGCCTTCGTGTGGTGCACAAAGCATTTAAAAGACAAGTGGTGGAACTACCAACATGGTGAGCCCCAAGGAAACAAGTCCGAATGGAATTCTGAGCAAGAGAAGAGAAGGGAAAGAGAAGGAGCAGGCTTGGCTGAGAAGTGCTCCTTGATTGGGCATTTGTGGGGTGCAGAGTAAGAACAAAATGGAGGGCTCCTCCGTGAGGCGGTTGCACTGCGAACTGCTGCCGGTTGTGATGGGCTGAGCGCAGTGTGAGGATCTCCTTGAGGGGAAATGCACAGTTTTTATTTAAAAAACAACTATTCCTGTCTTCAGTGTACTGACTGATGTTTTTTTCCCTCTTGCTCTGCTCTGATGTCCATGCCATGTTTGCATTTTGGGGAGCGTATTTCAGTTCAGTACAACTCGACGGTTCCAAGCAGCGCTGTTGCTTAGCATACTTAGGTCTTTTATGAAATTTAAAATATAATAAATTACAGCTATTTGTAGCTATAGACCTGTATTTGGAAAAAATTGGTGGGGAAAATCAACTATTTTTCCACAGCCTGACTTAATGTAAGGCATGGCCAGTGTCCCTCTCGCTCGTGCTGAGGTCAGAACAATCATTTTCAGCCTTTTGCACTGCTTGACTACATAAGGAGCAATCCAGTCTAATCCAATCCAGAGCAGGTCAGTGAATGATAAATGTAGTTTAGCTTACAAGCATACTGATGTTCACAGTTCATTTACAGAAAAATCATGCATCTCTGCTTCTGAAGACTCTCCATTTGTTAAAATCAGCTTCTCTTGGAATTCACAGTACGGCATGAGATGAAAGAAACTGCTTTAATGGCATATTATTGTGGAAATATTTTACATGTAAAAACTGGGGTATCAGACTGCTATGATTCACGCAGAAGCCATAATTATTGAATCTAACCAAGTATTTTAATTTCGTTCTGGCTTAAGTAAGGTTTATGCAAATAGCTAAAGGTACCTTTTTCCCCATTGATCCTTTCAGTCAGATTATGGGCTGCATGTGTACCTGAGGGAACAGGGTCTTGTCTTTGCTACCCGTTACCTTAGGGAGCATCATGGAAATAACAGTTGGAATATTGATGGAAGAGAGCTGCTGGCCAGGCAGTGAGCTCTGGTGGGCCTGAGCTGTGTGTGGGCTTCAGGGCAGCAGTGCTGCCTGGACAGTGGGGCTGTGCCATGGTGTAACCTGTATCTGCAGAAAAATAATGTCTTTATTTCCAAAGTTTATGATTTAAAAACCACCAGTATTGACTACAACAGCCGTTTTCTTCATTAAATAGTAACTTTTTTGTCACTTTCTGTTTTAAGTACAGTGCAGGTCAGCATATGTGCAAATGAATGGTAGGAGAGCTCTGTGCTGCATCCTCGGTTCTTTAACGTGTCAGCCAAACGTGTTGATGTAGATTGTAAATGATAATAAAAAGAAAAGGCTGTGCATGCATGTATCTTTTACTAGGGTAATTTGTAAAGCACGGGATTCTGCTAGGTCAGTGCCTGACCACCAGCAGCTCCTCCATGGGAGCGTGCTGTGCTCCTGGAATGTGCTTCTGGATAACCACCGCTCTGAATTCTGCTCTTAAAACTTAGAAACAGAGGTGTATAGAAGCCTAGCAAGCAGGCTGCAAGTGATCAAGAGTTATTAGCATGTTCTTTCTCCTGTGTGCACCCAGAGTCTTTCCTTTCTGTTATTAAGACTAGCAGAAGACCCTTTCTTTTTAAATTCAGAATTTCAAATCTGGACTTCGTGCACTGTTCTCAGTTATGCAAACGCTGTGTGAGAAATTCTTTGCATATCAGCATTTTATAAAGTATTTGGAGTTAAAATACATAGAATCTTTAAGGTTATTCCGCTGACTTTTCTGTCTGCAATCAACTTTTTGTTGCATTCGTAACATTTCTTACGGTAAGACCAGAGGGTATATTTAAATAGTTTCAAATAATTGCTGCAATTGATACACTATTTTAAAACAGCATGATTTATAAATGTAATGGTATGAGCAGTGTGGGATGATGATTATACAGATAATTATTGCGTGTTATCAAAGCAGTGAGGGTTTGAAGGTGGGATTTTTTCCTTAGTGTTGCCACAGTTACTGCAGAGATCTGTGTTGTCTTCTCCACAGCTCTTGCTGGCAGTTGTTCTGAGCTTGTGTTTCTTCCCAGGGATGCTGGCCATCCGTGGGCCCCGTGGCACAGCCTCACATGGCAGCCCTGCTGCAGGCAGGTGGGATCTCAGGGCTGCAGTGAGCGTATTTCCTCTTGCTGTAAAGCAGTTAAATCATATCACACCTTTTTCTGTTATTTCCTACCTAGTGGAACACTGGGCTTTCTTAGAACAGTTTCATTAGAAAGTTCAGTGTGGTATGGCTTATTTCCATTCATCCAGGTGATGGTGTTGAGGGCTTTGTTCCACGAATGCTGTGGCTGTTAAATCTCTCCATGCTCTCTTTTCTACCCCTTCTCCTTTGAATTGTAGTCCTTTGGAATGCCGAAGGAAAGGGTAGTTGCAGAGAAACCAGAAATGCATTGGAGGAACAGCTGGTGCTCTTCATTTCTTCTGGTGCTGCCAACTGAGAAGGACGGGCGAAGGGCACAAGGACAGGAAGGAGGCTGTGCTTTGTCACACTTTCAGGCTTTGTCCCTCAACACCAGAACAGAAGGGACCCCTGGCCCGTAGCTTGGGAGCCAGGTGCCCATCTCGAGACATATCTGCTCATGTGGAACCGAGTCTGTAGGTAAAGAGCAGAGCTGAGTTATTGCTGGAATGGGTCTTCTCTTGTTACGGTGTACTGTTGGTTTTGATTTTGTTTTTCTTCTACAGTGGGGTGTGTACCTGAATAGTTGGTGGGCCACTGCTTCCATTTTGAGTTGTAAATATCTGCCTCTGAAATGCGTATGAAACTTAAACCCTAACAGCGTCTCTGTCACATGAATCTGGGCTTCATTCATTTCACTGGTCCATACAGTGCAATTGTTAACGATGTCAGTTAAGTTCTCTTTAACCTTGGGATTTGAGAATAGAGTGCCTTACAGTTATTAAAAGGCAAGCTTTGCATTGAAAATTTGTACTGCATCATAGGGGAATTTATTTCAACATTGATTGATTGGAGTTAAAACAAGTGAGCAGCCTTGCTGCCTTTGAGAGATGCCTGTTAAGTGCTGGGTTCGAGCAATGCTGCTGGCTTTTGGACCGTTCAGGTCTGCATCTGGCTTTTTAGGAAAACTCCTAATGTTTTTGTACAGGAGCTGGCATTCGTTATATATTAGAACTGGCTCCAACCCTTTCCTTTCCATCTGTCCTAATTTTTGCTCGTGTTGACTAAATACATTGAGAGTGTGTTTTTTGACTGAAGATGAATGTATGAAAATGAGTATCTGCTTTGGAGAGTCCATACTGAAAGGATAGACTCTGTAATTTTTCTCTCTTCTTTATTATGAGATTGCATGTGAATATGCAAATTGGCGAGCATAAGAACTCCTACAGAGTAATGGGTGTAATTTATTTGGGGTTTCCAAGTGTTCTCGTGTAGCTGCCTTTCCAATGAAGCAGAAGCTGCAGGATGCGGTGAATTGAAGCTTTCCCTGGGAATGCTGGTCAGGCTGGTAGGAGAATATAAATATTGGGTTTTCTCTTCGAAGTGTCTTTTCCAGCCTCTGTGTCTTGTGAACTGGATTACTGCTTAATGGCTTAAATCATTGGCAAATGCTGCTGAGCAATACTGCTGCAAACGTTAATGGAAGCAAAAGTTGTTTAGCTGTTCTGTTAGTCAAATCAGTGGAGGTATAAAGTCAGTCCTTTGGGGATGTAGTGGAAGGGTGGTGCTTTTCCATTAAAGGCTGCTAGGGATAAGTTGGTCAACTGAGAACAGTGGAAAGGGAATCAGCAGCTGAGCCAGAAGGTGGATTTCTACCTTGATCCCCCCCTGTGGCTGTTCCCCACTTATGAGCATAAATACTTGCCTTGGTGGTTAATGGGTGGATTAACTGTTAGATAAAAGGTCAAATTTTATGGAATTTCTCCTAAAATCTATTCACAGTACCATCTGTGCTTAATAATGCTGTTGTTTCCTTTTTCTTCTGTAGCCAACATCTTTCTAATTTGTATCACTGAAAACCTCTAAATGGGTCAAATAGCTTGGGATCTTCAGGGAGGTGATTTGTAAATTGCTCCAGTCCCTCTCTTCAGGCAGATGTGCTTGTTGGATGGGCTGGATGTCGAACGGAATGGATGACTGCCTGCTGCTGTAAGTTTGGGGCATGACCAGGATTGAATTTGCTATTTCAAAATGAGATTTCTGTGTATTAACTTGAGTGTAACTGCTGAGTGGGACTGAGCACCAGAATATGGAAATGGGGAGAAAACGGTGCGACTTGATGAACAAATGCCACGCTTAAAAGAATAACTAAATATTTAGAGTCCCTTTAAATGTTGAGGACTGAAACATGCAAAAATGTTGGAAATGTGCAGGTTGGCTCTGTAGGTTTGGTGAATATTTCCTGTTTGGTCTGTAGAACAACACTTAGGGCAGACCACTTGAAACACATCCCATGACCTGGCTTCCCTGCCATGGAGGGGCAGTGCTGGCAGGATGCTGAGGCTCCCTGCTGAACGTCCCCTGGGATTTTTTTCATTTTTTTTCCTTTTGAGTTAAAGCCTGAGAGCATTAAAATGGAAAAGTGCCTCTTTGATTCTTTGCTTGAGGAAAGTGAATTGATCTGGTTTTTTTTATCTGTTTTGTAACCTGATTTGAAACAGACAAACTAAACCAACTTTAACAGAGAGGGCTTTTATGTTTATCACCCATATGCTATACGTTTTATGCATCAGTCTCTAGCTCTCACATCTTATCTTTAGGATTTTATTTATTTATTTTTTTTTACCTCTCTTCTGTTAATTCTGAAGCAAGCTGCTGAGGTCAGGTGGTTGCAGATGATGTTTTCATATGAAAAAGAAGATGGGGAAGAGGTCGCAGTAGAAATGAGAGTTTTAGATGCAAATTTGCAGAATTCATGAGCTGAGGCTCAGTTGTAGAGTTTTTAACACTCTCAAGCAATACAGGAAACATAAGTTTTTAAGTTTCTTTTATGTCAGTCATTGCTTTGTGGGGTGAAAAGCAGTTTTCTATGGTTTTTTTTTTCTTTCTTTCTTTCTTTTGGATAATAGCTAGAGAACAGCTAAGGGCAAAGAAAGGATCAAGTAACTTATTCTATAACCCTTGAATTTGACCTGTATCAGCCCTGTGTCTGCTCATTGCCAGGCGCAGGTGATGCCAGCTCTGCTGTTGGAAAAGTGTTGGTGTGGCTGAAGCCTCACAGTGCTGAATGCTGGGGAAAGCAGAGCTCTGGTTGGTAAGGCTTGTGGTGCTTCGTGTGGGGTCTCCAGCTGCAGTCCATAGCATCGGCTCAGGCATTTAAGCTTACATTTTTAAGCAGCACGCACCTCCCCTGAATAAAGATTTATTGATCGGACAGAGATGTTCTGTGTACTCGTTAGGTTTGTGTGCACATCATTAGTGGCATATGAATAGCCTCTATTTGTACACTGAGCATTTTCCACCAGAGAAGATACCTGTTCTGTTGCTTTGATCGTTAAAGATTTTATTATTCGTACCATGATAATAGTAATGAAAAAGCATGAGGTGGACCAAATGACTGCATGCTCTTGATGAAGATGACCCTTCCTTAGGTTGGATATTGACCAGCCCTAAGGACAGCATGATCTGATGGCCTTCTGGCAAGGTAGCAGGAAGCAGCTGCTCACTGCAATGCCTGCCTCCTGCTTGGGCACTTTCTGTTGTGCCTTATTTCCTAATGTTGACTAAGCAATAGTTAATTTTGCCATTTCTGAGACAAAAGCTAACGTGAAAGCTAATTATTTTCTTTTTCCCCTCCTCCCCACCCCTCTGTTTGAGGTCTGCTGTGTTCCTCATTACTGCTCCTTGTCTCATGTTTTTGTTATTCTACAGAGTTTTGTTGAAATTGTAGTGGGAAGAAGTGCTGACACCTTTCAAAGAATTAGCCAAGGATTTGTAGTTTCGAGTACAATTACTGAAGTAGTCACGTGTAAGCAGTAGTTTTCCTTTCATATCTTTAGCTTCATCTGCTTATGAATGTTCCAGTTCTTCATTAGAGTTGTTGTAATTATTGGACTTTGAATCTTGAGTTGACCATCTTTAGCAATACAGCAGCAGAGAAACTACAGATCTGTATAGTTCTGATGAAGAGCTGTGTTTGTAGTGCTTTGAATGATGTGGTTTAGTCTACTTGAGAATCCTTTTTCCTTGGTAAGCTTAAAATGCAAACAGAAGAGGTGCAGTACTTAACTGTGCTCTTTTTGTGTGGCTGTTAGATGGTAACAAGTACAAACTTGGATGTCAGGGGGAGATTCTTTACAGAGAGAGTGGTGAGGTGCTGGAACAGCTGCCCAGAGAGGCTGTGGATGCACCGTCCATCCCTGGAGGTGTTCAAGGCCAGGTTGGATGGGGCGCTGGGCAGCCTGGGCTGGTATGAAATGTGGAGGCTGGTGGCCCTGCATGTGGCAGAGGTTGGAGATTGATGATCCTTGAGGTCCCTTCCAACCCTGGCCATTCTGTGATTCCTTCCCTCTTCTCTGGAGAACAAAATAATGTGGTGACTCTTGCTTGGCGCTTTGTTTCATAAGAAGTTCTTTGGTATTATGTAACTGGTTTGTTTGCTGGCACCTGGATGCTGCATTGTGTGTTTCATCAGGCAATGGGAAGCCCTTCTGCACATCTGTTCTTCAGCGCTGCTGGCTTTGACCTTGTCCTGTCCTGTCCCAAGAATCTTTTGCTGGGATCCACTGTGGGCTGATTTTCATCTGAAAATAAACCACAGAGTTTATCAGAAGTCCATTCTTTGCCTAAAATACTTGGAGTATTTATAACTGTGTTGTTTCTACAAGCATTTCCAGATGACTGTAAAGCAGTTGCTTCTTAGGCTCTGTGTTGAAAATGCAAAACAATCTCATGTGTTGTCCAAGAAACTGGGCTTATTGTGCAGATACCAATTTTGTAAGAGGGAAACATCAAGGAGTACAAATATAGCACTTGTCTCCTCTACTGAACTGGATGTAAGTGTTTGTGGGTATATGCATAGATGATTTTTTTCCCCTTTCTTCTTTCTGTAGTGCAGAGTAACAGTACTCAGGAGGCACCATCCCAGATGTAACTTGAAAACTGTTGGTATCGCTGAACGTACTTCAGAGTTGGGAAAGTTGCATAAGCTCCTTATGCAAAGCTACTACCTTAAGCTGCTTAGCAAAGCTCCCCCACCTCGTGTTTCCTGCCTTGAAGCGATTTTAGCGTAACGTCATCTCCTTTTCAAGCATCTGAACATCTCAAGTCCATAGGTTAGATAATGTGCATAATTAGCTGCTCATGCCTGTCTGTTTTCCTGACAGAACAGAAAGCTCCCTTTGGCATAGTAGTGATTTTAAAAAAGCATCAGTAAAATATGCAGAAAGTGATGGAAAGCAGTATGGAAGGTACTAAACACATTGGGTGAGATCTACCCTGAAACATACACCACTTCTCTTTCGTTCTGAGATGGACACAGTTCTTCAGCACAGAGTAGGTGTGGATTCTGAGTCCTTCCATCCCCTTAACTCACCTCCAGTGTCCTGGCCATGGTATGGTAGTGGAGCACTGCTGCTCCCTGATGCCTCTTCCACTGTAGCAAGATGAGAGTTGTTTGTAGGCCTCTAGCATGGAAATCACCGATAGACGTATGAGCACTCTGTCTAAACTTGTTCCAAACATGAGTTATTCATTGGTTATTGTATTTCAGACTGTTAAAAAAAGTAATGGACAAATCACAGATTTGATAATTGATTTGCTTTGTATAATATAAACCTGAGAACAGCAGCAGAGTGCTGGAGATTTTGCGTCATGCTGCTGCTTAGCCCTCGGTTCCCTTCTTCATTCACCTGAGGGAAAAGTCTCCACTTCCATCTGACTCTCAGGAAGTGCATCAGTCTGGGCCTGAACACTGCAGAGAGTTAGCTGCCTGCAGTTTTAATTAGCATCTCATGCAGATTCCAGATTCATAAGGATTCACATCCCCTTCTGGCTCACTCTTTCTTTCCAGAAGACTCAACAAGTTGTCCACTAAGTCTGAGTACAAACAGCTCTGTTTTAAAAACTCTGGACGCTTCTGTCTAAAAGCTGTTATTCCTAGAAGTAAAATTGCAGTGATACTTTATCATCAATTGCCAAAGTTCTGTTAGGGTTTTCTTCCCCCGCTGTTAAATGTATGTAGATCCAATTAATATAAGAGTATGAAAAAAGTCCTGAGAGCTTGCCTCAGTACTAGGCCTGGAAAACTTCCTTTATTCCTTTGTATCAGTTGAATTTAATGATCTTGTTGGTCAGAAAAAGGCTTCTGAATCCTTTTGAAGAGCTAAAATTGCTTCTTATGTTCTTATGGAAACATGAGCATTGTAGGCATGGTTTCCAATAATTTTGCAAAGGCTTTTCTTAGGGCAGCTTATGCCTTATGTTCTTGCTTTAATAATACCTCATCAGAGCCATAATCTCTTCTTGGGAGCCTGTTTTAGCCTGAGTTCCAGTCTTTTTCCACATTCTATGCAATGAAGGATGCAGAGGCTTCTCAAATACTTGTAGTAATTTCAGCATCTTTCATGCTATGCACTGGGAACTTGACTATTTGGAATTCATATTCAACTCAAAATAACTTGTCTCTGTGAGTAAGGGGAAGACCCCATCTGATACATGTTGAGTACACATGCATGCTCTTCACATCAGGTATTTCCTATTGATGAGAGTAACTACAGAAAAATGCAGTGGTGAAGATCTCTGATCTCATCAGGTTTCTGTAGGAAGATTTGAAAGGTGCTAAGGGCTGCTTCCTCCTGGTCTTAGGGGTGTAGGGAAGTGTTATGTGGAATTATCAAGAAGGCTTTGCTCTGGACACAGGGTGATGCTAGTTCCATCACAGATAGAAGCTGTGTATCACTGGGGATAGCTTTTTAAGCTGTATGCCATGTCTCTAGTGTAATTGTCCATTTCTGTTGTCTACAGGCATTTTTCTGACGCACAAGTGTTGTTAAAATATATACAAACAATTTCCACTCGGTGCCTTAAATGAAAGGTGGTAGTGAATCTTGTGAAAGAGAGTGAAGAAGCTTGCCTGCTGGGGAAGCGCTGAGCTTTCTAGTTCAGTGCATTTATTAGTTCTTAAAGAGTTATGAATTTAGTTGGAGGTCATTCTGGAAAGGCGCTTTCTCTTGGTCTGCAGTACACGATTAATAGCAAGAGCAGTGCCAAGTACATTAAGACACAAAGTGAACCTTGGAGTGCCAGAGGAAAATAGCATCTTGTGGCAGCAGGAACCTGTTGCTATGTCCCTGTTAGATGCTGCGGAAAAGAATGTTTCTTCTCTGTGAAGAAAAAGTAATGTTTGAGAATCAGAGGAAAAATAAGAGCTTTTTAGTGAGAAAAGCAACAAGTTTTGTTTGAGCATAGATATTTTGTAACTGCGTTTCCAGCTTGTTTGGGCAGCCATGAATGATTGCAGAACAAGATTATAATTGAGATAAAATAGAACTCCTGAACCTGAAAAATTAAATTTGGAGTTCTCAAATTCCTGATCTCTTTCTTTGACCTTTCCATGGATTTGTTTTCCTGCCAGGTATCCAATTACTATTAATGCTTTACAAAGCAATTAAACTCCCTCTCCCATCTTCTCCTCCTCCTTTGGTTTTCAGAACCTCTGTCAGCCAGATGTTTCCTAAGTTGGATTTAGTTCCTTAGTCAGGAAATTGATCTTCCAGTACATCACACGTTCTTAAGTTCATCACCACTGAATGTTATCTCTGTTCCGTTTAGCTCTCTGCTCCTTCCAGGAGGTGTTTTTTTAACCAAAACTGACAAACTTACCCAGCAAAGCCAGTGCAGTCTTTATCGCATTAACCTTGTGCTGGTATTTAAGGAGATCTTGTTAAGTAATTCACACAATGCTTTTCTCAACTCTTTTTTTTAATGTAGAAGTGAAGTCTTGTTACCTGAGAAGGATAAAAAGACACTTTGCAGTCTAGCACTTAGTACTGTTCTTCTTGGCCACTGACCAAATGTGGTTACCGTCTTTGTGCATTAATCTTGGGATAGACCCTGAAGTTCCTCTCCTAGTGTTAATGGAAGAACATTCTGTTGAAATTTAATTTCTTGCATTCTGCTTGTTTCGAATGGTGGCCTTATGTTCAGAATGAGTTTCTTTTCTTGAGATGTAAGTAACAGGGATATCTGAGTTATGATCTCTGAACTGTGCAGAAGTGAGGTAACTGGCTGCGCTTCACTGCTGTTTTGTCCTTCTTGTCCTCTGCTTTCTGTGGTGGGGTGTCTGTGTGCTGGCTGCTGGTGGTGAGTTGGCTGTGCAGGGACATGTCCAAATTAATGCTGTGCAGGGGGCAAAAAAGAGAATGAGGAGTGGAGGGGGGAGTGTTCTATTTAAATAATAGTAATAAAATACCATATTCTGCAGTCTTAATAGTAACCGTGCCATGGTTTCGTTCTGTTATGCAGTGCAATGTCCCTAATCAGCCACAGTAACCTACTGAGCATCTCAGTGCTTTCTCCAGTGGGTGACATTCTACCTGTCAGCAGTTTGTGTTTTTCCTGTTAGAATCTCATTTTGGATTTGCTGTCTTTATCACAGGTCTGAAATTTGGCTTAAATGCTGTATTCAGATTTTCAGGTAATATCTCATACTGTCTCTTTAAAAAACAACCAACCACAAAAATGCATACAAATACTGAGGAACTTTATTTCTATCCATACAAGAGGAAAGTCTCAAACTAAATAACTTTTACAGTGAAACTTCATTGACATCAGTGCAGATTAAGCTGCCTGGGTCTCAAATAAGAAATGGGGAGCTGGAGGAAGGAACTGAAACGTGTTCAGATATAACCATTCAGCCATGACTTTGAGCTTCTCTTTCCTTTCATATCACAGCTCTATCCTGCAGGGGATTATTTTCTTGCGTGTGACTTTGAGTGTGATAATCACAGACTTAGATTAAGGGTACCTGAGGCAATAACTCCTGGAGCTCAGTTCTGTGCTGAAATTGGTGAATTCTTCCATCAAACTCCTCCGATCCCAGACTGTAGATATTTTTAAAGAAAAGACAAGATTGCATATGAAATGTATGTTCTTGTGTGTGTGTATATGTATTTCATAAAGCATAGAATTTTTACTTATACACTCTTTGCCTATATTACATAAGGCTTTACGTACTGTGTTTTAGGGGGCGAGTTTAGGAAATGCTTGGAACGTTTTTGCAGGTGCTTGAGACTGGTCTGTTATTGCTCTCTGGTATTCGTTTGCTTCCTGGATGCCTCGGTTTAGGAAGGTGGACGTGCCTGAATTCCAGTTCCTAGCATTTGAAGCCTCTCAGAAGGGTAGGAAGAGCATTGCCTGTCCTGTGCTGTACCTCTCTGTAGGTACTGCATCCCACTGGGGTATTGGGGTGCTGTAGGGAGCCCTGACCATTGCCCCTTGGGGTCTCCAGCCCCCACTGCAGCAGCACTGGGTACTGGTGCAGTCTGGGGTATGATGAGGGGTACAAATAAACTTCATTTGGGTCAAGGAATATCCGATTATGAAATCAGTGCATGCTGTGGGAAGCAGGGAGTTATATTTTGGCAACCATGCAGAGTAAGATAAACTTTTAAACTAATGATTTGTATGAGATATTTTGGAAGAAATGCTGCATTACTTGCACCTCACCAGGCAGTATCCTCCATGTGTTCATACAAAGGCCACTTGTATTTTTGAAGCCTGAAGTACTGGCTCATTGGCAGCATCATTAGCATCCCAAGGCTCACAGTGCTGGAGGTCAGGAGCAAGAGCTCTGGAGAAGTTGCAGTTAGCTTTTGGCAATGGCTGAATGTGGAAAAAAATACGTATGTTTAAACTTTAATAACACTTTTGGCGAATTTCAAACTTTTCTTTGTGCTGAATAAACATGATTTCTCATTGCTGTAGCTTGAGAACTTTTATGAAGAAATTTCAACCTGAAAGTCTCGATATGCTAAAAATGTCCTGCCTGCATGAAGTGGAGCTGTTTATACTTTTGGTACCAATGATGGCATTTTACTTGGAAACTCAAAGTGAGATTGATGGTGAGTAGGGCATGGAAAATCTGTGAAACACTGCAGCAAATCTCCAAGTCTGCTCCTCGGAGCTCCATGACCAGCATGAGGCAGCAAGGCCAGGATCTGAGGTTTTTATCAGCAGTGTGCATGCTTGAAATCATGTGTCTTAACTGATGCAATGCATTTATAGAGTAGGGCACATGTAAGTCTGAATAACTGCTATTTCATCTGTGAGTAGAGGCCTTTCTGTTGTTACTCTGCATCTTCCGTTAACTTGGATGCCATGGAAAGAAAATGTCAGATATTTGTTTTTAATGTTTCTGATTAATCTGGTCCATTACATGCCATTTCATGGGATGTGCTAGCTTCTGCTGCCTTGTTGGACAGAAAAAGATGGTTTCAAGATAAGGTTGAAGGTCCTAGGAGTGAACTGTGCAAATATGCTTTCTCTTGTCATCCCTGAGTTGGTAAATATGGCTCTGCTTATCTTCAGTATTATATTTTTTGATCTGGAAAGATTAACTGTCTGTCAGTGTAAGACTTTCACTGTACCACCACAAAAATTGATAAACCAGGTTTGAATGATGGTAGCTAAACACGTTGTCAAACTTGATTTTACTGTGCTCACAATAACTGTATTCCATGTGAGTTGGGGATGGAGTCATTATTGCTTATAATGACTTGCTAATTTGAAATTTTGTCACATAGTTGATGTAATTGAAATAGTTGAAAAGGATTCTGATAAACATTCCCCTGTACTTAGGGAAAAAAAAGAATGCAAAGCTGATTCCTTTGTAAAGCTTTCCCATAGGTGTACCAAAGTTGATTGAGGCAGGCAGTCCCTGCAGGTGGTCGAACTGCGTGCAAAGCAAAGACCTCTGGCTAGATTTGAAGAGGCTCTCAAATTGCTGGCACAGAGGTTAATGTGCAGAACTGTAGAAGCTAGTGGTCTTAAAATAGTGTAGGTTTCCTGAGGAATTTTAATATAAATTACGTTCCCTAATTATTTGTTTTGCAAGTTTTCTGCTTTTATTGACATGAAATAACTGCCTGTGGTAAAAGGCTCAGCTGAGTTCTGTTCTGCGGTGGTTACAGCTCTGCAGGTTTAGGTTCAGTGAGTGCTGGCGTATCCAGAGAAGACCTCAATGACAAGAATAATATGTGAGGTAAAGGTGCACTATGTTGCTGTCGGTGGAGAGATTAGTGTACAGTGAGAGAGGGCATCCAGTTATTACAATTTTTCTTTGTTCCACTGGGAAAAGGATGGGCTAGAAAAAACATAGGGCAAGGGAAGATGCTCTGTAAACCAGAACCACCCATGCAGTCCCTGTATCCATAAAGCTCTATGATGCTTGTATAAAGCACAAAGGATATATGGTCAGGTAAAGCAGGGGATTGCAACTGGAAGTCGATAAATAGAGTAAGATCAGAAGTTGTAAAACTCTGCAGAACGGTCGCTGCTACTTTTCTTCTGAGCTTTTGTAAATTCATTTTGTTAGAAATATCTGCGGTGCTTTTAATTAAGCCTCTGCTAATGACGCACTGCAGATGGCTTTAATCCTACCTAGGGCTTGTTAATAGCAGAGTTCCTCTGAAAACTTTCCTGCTCATCTTTCTATTCTTACAGCCCAGCTTCATCAGGATGATTTGTCTATTGCTGATATCCCTATAGGGACAGGGAGGCTGAGTGAGAGCCACAGGCAGCCTAACAACCGCTAGGAGCCTGCAAAGGCTGCTCGTTAATGAGTGGCGCTCCCATGCAGCGTTGGAACCAAGATCTAATGAGCCCCCAAAGGAGCCGGGCCGATCGCAGTTTTCCTTGGAGCACCGTTTCCAACTTTTCTTTGGAACAAGTCATTGTATTGCTTAGTAGGGGTTTTAACTGTATTTTGTCATGCTTCTTAGCTTTTAATTGGTTAATTCTTATGTATCCAGAGTCTAATTCAGGTGTTTTAGATGGATTTTCGTGTGGTGCCAGTAGTGGCTCAATAGTACTTGTAGTGCATCTCAGCTTTTCAAAGCCTTGCCATCCTCAATGTGAAATTACTCAGAATCACTAAACCCAATGTCGTGTGGAATTAAAGAATGTGAAAGGAGGAATAATCTTGAACAGCAAGTGCTCTCATAGTGAGATCTGCTGAGCTGCCAGATAGCCTTCATGGTGCTCTGTAAGGTGAGGCTCTGCTAAGCACTGCTCAGCAGGCTGCCACCAAAATACATCAGCAGGTCTTTGTGAGCTGGCGTGGATCTTGCTTATCCCTTCAAATACTCAGATTGCAAATGCTGTTGCTTTCTTATATGATCTTTGTGGAGGATCCCCATCATAGACTCATAGAATGGCTTGGGTTGAATGGGACCTCAAGGGTCATCAACCTCAACTCCCTGCCACAGGCAGGGCCACCAACCTCCACATTTAATACTGCACCTTGTGTAGCAGAGAAGTACAGGGAATGGACTCTTAGCACTTCAGCTGCAGATAGAAGCTCAAGTGGATTTCAATATAGAGATTGCCAACTTTGACACTGGATGAAATCAGCTTTAAATTATTATTTATACATGTGTTCATCCCTTTTGTTTCTTGTTTGTCTCAGCAAACTGATCCCAGCTCTGGGCTACTTTGGTATCAAAGGAAAGCCTAGGGAACAGGAATATTGTAGGAAGACTAGCTTGTTAAATTATGTGCAAATGGAGGATTTTCATAGTGGTTTTTGTTGTATTTCGTTTGGGTTTTAAAAAGACCAAAAATGTTGAATCTTTGAATCTGTGACTTTTTCACTGTGTGTGGTAAATACACCTTTACTTTTCCATGGCTACACTTTCATCCATCACTGGTTCTTGTCAGTCTTACAATGTGAGCTACAAGAGGTAGAGACTTGATTAAATGATACGGAAGATTGAGAGCCCACCATGTGGGTATTTTTCATTGAAACAGAGTGTACTGGTTGATTTTTACCACTAGTAATTGCATTTTGAGGGAAATGAGAAATGGATGTTTTCAATTTATTTTATTTTATTTATTTTTTTTTTTGAAACGATGTGGCTACTTGAAATTGCTGAGGGATGATTCTCATTAGTCTGTGCCTCTCATTTGTATGATGCTGTGTGGAGATGACTTTAACTAGAACGTTAATATCATAATTTATCAAGATGAAATTTCCTTTTTTTCTTGTCAAAGATCACAAATCTTCCTGTTGAAAGTTTATATTGGGTTCTCAAGCAGGTCTGAGAAGTTCAAATGCTGTAGGTAAATAAAAATCCCCCCTTCGGAGAATTACTGCTTTTTGACTGCTGTACTCAGGGTTGTAAGAATTGAGGTCACTGCATAAGATTGCTGATCCTAAACCTCTTCCAGACTCTGTTTCTCCCAGACCTGCTTGTCCATCAATTGCTGTGCTATGTGGTGTGTTGGTATGTGGGTTGTGAAAAGCTAATTTCGAAGGAGGAAAAGTTGAAACTTTGAATGTATGTTTGTGCTTTCATCTTGTGCCATCTGTTTGGCTGCTGGTGTTTTCTTGTTATCCTGTAGTTGAACTAGTGAGAACTTGCTTGTCTCTGAAACACAAACATATAATGAAGTCTGTTTTTTTTTTTTTTCCTGGTATGTTTGCACCCATTTCCTAGGTTTGCATTCTTGATGGTTTGCAGCAATCAACTTCTTGTGAAAATAGTGCTCTTATAGGAAGAAAGTTTCTCGTTTTCCAAAATAGAGGCAGATTTCCTCTGCATGCTCTTTTGGTAGTGGAACCAAACGCTCAGATACTGAAGCTGCTGCTTACCTTTATCCTTCTGGATGATTGCATACAATGTACCAGAGCTCTGCCCAAGTGATTGAAGTCCTGTTAATTCCAAAAGCACCAAAATGCCTTTGTTGAAGCCAAATGTGCTACAGCCCTGTACCTCTTGACCCCAGGGCATGTTGGATAAGGAACAGAGCTTCCTCTGGAAAGCCCTCAGCAAACATACAGTGCAGATAGAGCCCAGCAGCTTATGCTAGCACTGTTTCATCAGTATATCACAGTGTCACTGTGCAGTACTTGTTAATACTAGTCAATAAATTATAGAGGATACTGCAGAAACAATATGCAAAACGCAGCAGTCCTGAGGCTTCCTAGCTCTGATGCTTTGGGATTTCTTTCAGAACTTAGTTCTTGGGTTGTGTAAGGTACTTCTTTCTCAGCAGATTGTGGCCATTTCTTAGGTTGTCGTGAGAAGGAGCAGGTGTGAGGTAAACTCTCTTGTCACACAAGTGCTTCAGGGTTTTGGCTTTAGCACAGAAGAAAAGGAAAAAGCATGTTCATGTCACACAGCTGTCACTTGAGCGAAACCTGAGCAAAGCCAGGTCCCGGGGGTCACATCTGCTGGAGGATGCTCCAAGCCAAGTCAGGCTGTTGCTCGTTCTGCATGCAGCCTGTCTGCTGTGTGCACTTCTCTACGTGCTCTCAGATGTGTCCCCAGTATGAAGTGGGCAGGGGGTGGTGTTGGGCAGTATGAGAACCACCGTTCCTTGTGCTGTGATGCTGTGGATGGGGTGGGGATGAGGATGCAATCCTCAGCTGAGGATAATCCTCTGTGTGATTGCCTTTCTGAGGTGCTTAGCTTGAAATGCAAACACGACATTCACAGAAGTATGAGAAAATTTTCACTGTAATGTGAAACACACCAGAGAGAAGAACAAACAACAAAACGTGTTCAGGCTTAGCAGATTGGCACCTCGAAATTAAGGGCTGTCTTTTTTGCCCTTAATATTTCAGTGTGTTGATTCGTCACCTCAGTGCCGGGGGGAGTGATTTGATGTAGGTCTGATCTGTATGCTGCAGAACCTCCAACTTTGCCTATTCACTGTTCTTATGGGGAAAAAAGGGATGCTGTGGAAGTGATGCTCACAGTGTAGAGGGCACAATTGTCACACAATTTTAAAAAATGTATTGCACAGCTTGTGTAGGAAAAAATGAAAGTAAAATAAGAACAGTGTACCCCACACATAGAGCATGGCAAATTCTTTGTCATTTCTCCAGTAACGAAGGTAGAAATGGAAGCTAACAAATTATTTCACAGTTTATCACTGCACCTGATGCACTTCAGTGCCACATGCTGAGATTCTATTTTTTTTATTCTATTTTGAAATTATTTTTGGTTGCTGCATCTTCCTTTTCAGACTTCTGTAATACTGTTATGTACATCAAGCACAGGTCTGGAATAGTAAAACAGTAAGAAGAGGGGAGAGTGGATGTGACTTCAATCAAATTGGTTACTGCACGTGTTCAGGTTGTTGTCAGTGTGGTGTATAGAAAGCAAGGAGGATGAAAGCTGTTCTTTAACAGCTGTTTGACTTCCAACTGCTGTATTGTGTGTGATTGCACCTCATGTATTCTCTCTCCTTTTAAAACTTAAAATTTGTTTCTTACAAATAAATGGATGTGGGCAACTAGAAAATTGGTGTGCTTGTCAGCTGTGCTCCTGCTGGATTACCTAATTTGTGACACTCTGTAGCCATACATGTGTATTTCTCTTTGGGGCTCAGTTATAGGAAAACTGAGGCATTGCAGAGCATCTGTCCATTTTCTATTTGTTAAAACATGCATTTACAATGAAGGCAGTTCTTAAGTTTGAAGTTGGTGATCGTCCTGCTATTTGTTCTTTTAACAGGTAAAACCTTGCACATGGAAGACTAAATGTGTGGTTCACCTGAAACAGAGCCAAAGTTACTGAATTGAGGCAACTGAAGATGCTGCTGCTGTGGAAACAGCTGTTCCTGGTATCACTCGTTGGCTGTCTTGGAGGTACCAAACTACAGTACTGCATGCTAAACTAATTTCAAATACTAAGAGTGAATTAATTAAAATAACTTCTCAGAAGTTACTCAAAAGAGCCCTGCCAGAAGAAGATATTTGACAGCATTAGAGATGCCATTGGTAACGCATGCATTGTGGATACAGTGATGTAATAACTTCAGGATGTGTTTCTGTTTAAATGGAGACTTTAAATTCTTGCTGTTGCTGGGGGTGATTGCTACAGCTTTTGTCAAAGCTTCATTTACTGTAGAATGGGTTTATTTGTGAGGAGCACTGCTGTTATCACTGCACCAATCAGCAGTCCAGAGATTTGCTTTCCCACTCTGCCGGACGATACCCTTCTAGTTTTTAGTGCTGGAAAGCTGTGCTGCCTTTCAGGTCCCCTTATGCCCTGTTGTCTCATTCGAGACGTTGCTCCCTAGCTTCCTGAGATCACTGCTCAGAGCAACAGGAGATGTCCCAGACTAGTTTTGGTGGTTGTTCAACACATGGTTTGCTTGCCCATCCCTAATGATGCCACTGTGTGTGTGAGGGGGAAGGAGGAGGTGCCTATGCTGTCCTCAGTGGTGATTTGTGCTGGTGATTTCTGTGTATGATGGCACCATCAAGGTTGCAAAGAGCAGACGTAACTGGTGGGGCCCAGATTACCAAAATGCTCTTCAGTAAGTCACTGCCACCTTGATGATTTTATTTCCTGTCATGGTAGCACTTTTGTGCTACCAATGAGGGAAGCCTTTTGTTGTTCTAGTTCATCTCATTTGATAAAGGTCTGGAAAGTTCTTGAGCATGCGAAGCAAACAGAAAGAAATTTCCTCGTAGTGCATCTCTTTGCTGCATAGAAGGGGCTGGCTGTAGGCTGGAGGACAGACTGGAAAGCAGTGATCAGTGCTGTCAGAGATCTTGAGCTGATAGGTCTGTTCCTTGAGGGATTTTCTCCCTGTGAATGTGATGACGCCTGTTCTTCATCAGGCCTGTGTGGAAGGTTGCTCTGAAGTGTGAGCTGAACTGGCTGTTTGAAGTTGAAGGTATTTGGAGTGATTTGAGAGGAGGGAGGATAGCATGTATGTGTGCGCTTTAATTGAAACAAGCAAATATTGCTCTGCATGTGAAATAGCTCATGGTGTGGACTACAGTCAGGGTCTGTTGTGAGCAGTTGCATGTTTCTTTGCAACAACTTCAGTGAGGGGATGCAGAGGGTTTGCAGTGAGGTGGGCAGACCATGGAGGTACAGCAGTGTGCTGTGCAGCCTCTGTTCTCACCTCTCCCCTTCTGTACCTGCACCCTGTGCTCATGCTTTGACTGCCCTCACAATGAGTGGTTCCCCATTTTGAATACAACTGAAAGAGATTTGCAGATTTCATCCCTAAGTGTGGGTCCAGAGGGCCAGAGATGGTTCAGTGATCTGACATACCTCCCTGTAATCTGAAAGGAACTAATATGGTCTCTATCAAATGCAAACACTTGTTCTCAGAGAAATAGAATTCCAGGAGAATTAAAGATGGGATTTTTTTTGTTTTGCTGCTACTTTGTGGTTTGTTTTCTGGAAGAGATATTGGATGTTTCTGACATTGAAACAATCTTATGAGATTTGCACAAAGTTACAGTTTAAAATTGAAGGGTTTTGCTTAATTCTCCTTTGAACTGCTGGGAGCAGGTTGTTTATAAGCAGACCCAGTCTTGCTGCTGCTCCTAGGCTTTCCCCATGTCTGTATGTCCAGTGCTATGCCAAGCAAAGATGTGGTTCACAGACAAGGAGAGACAGCGAGGGAGAGAGCAGCAGGGGCTTGTTTCCCTACAGGTCTATAGGCACTGTTTTATGGCACTGCTCTGTGCCACTTGTTCTTCCTGCTCTTCTTCTTTAACAGTGAATGCATGCAGCAACAGTCCTTCTCCAGGCCAGAAAGTGAGGGTGTGAACAACCTGAGTTAGCTAAAAAGTGCAGCTGTATTGGCCAGGGTTGGGCCTCCCCTTGGGCTGCATCTGGAAATACTTCAAGATAGAAATGTGTGTGCAGACTTGGAACGATTTGAAGGATGCACGTCCGCTTTCTGCATTGCCTACTGCTGTGTCTTTGGCAACACTGGTGAATTACTTGCAAGGCCAATCAACCACTCCAATATCTGAATAAGCACAATTTGACATTATAGGTGTCAGCAAAGCAGTTTGGTTTTGTAGAATATGCGTATGCATTTCTGAATCTTACGTGCAGCTTTGGAGTTTTGCTAACTGCTCAGTACAGTCATTATTCAACAAAAGAAATTTCAAGTAATTAGCTGATGTAATGAACGATCTGGGGAGTGAGGCTAGAACAACAAATACAATTAGCTATCTAAATATTATTTTAAGTGTAGTCTCACTGATTTTGACCTGCTAGGTATTGGTTTTTGCTAGGTTTACAGTACAGTACTTCTGAGTATGAATATCTTTTGTGACTTAAATCACAAATATCATTTCAAGTAGAACAAAAGCTTTCAGTATCTTCATGGTTATGTTGATGTTAAATGAGTACTGATGCTATAAACAACAACAAAGCCTGATTTTTTAATCTGCTAAACCTATTTATTTCTTTAAGCTTTTCATGTGATAGTAGTCTTTTATCTTTCTAACCATATAACCTGATTTTTCTGTAGTTTTTCATTTATAGAATGTAATACCTATCCTTTGAATCGTAGCAAATATCTGAAACACAAACAGTATAAAAAGGGAAAACCAAAATCCAATATTTAATTCACAGATAACGTGGAGTAAAGGGTTCCTTTTCAAAAGAACAATCATTTTACTCTAATTAAACTCTTGCTATCTTTAATTGCAAAGCTTGTGAATCTTCTGGGCTGTGTTGAATTCAAATATGCTCTGTATTTTTTAATTTTTAAAAACGGAGATGATAAAGGAAATCAGTTCAGACCGAGGAGGATCTGCTGACCCTTGCTTGGCACAGGGTTTCCATACAGAATGTGATAAGGAGCAAGCTGTAGGCATGGCCAGTTGGAGTCTTGCAAACAGACACATGGAGTATGGACTGCAGGGTCTGTGGAACTGCTGCAGTGATGCCCTCAGACCTGCACTGAGAGCAGTTTGACCTTGATGGTGGTTCATGTGCAGAGGTACGTAACCTCCTTCAGGAAGCATGAAAGGTTTTTTCGCTCATCTGTTTAAAGGCTTTTCTGACCTTTAATCTTTCTTGTATTTTTTATTGCATGTCACCTCAGTTCTTTTCAGTCATGTTTTAAAGCAACTTAGATGAAAGCAGGTTTTGTTTCTGCTGCTTGTGAGGAATGGTAGTCTTGAAGACACAGCGTGAATGTTGCAATTTTATGTTAAATCATGTCAACACCAGATGTACCAGATGAGTTCCTGGGAGAAGAAGGGAGGGGGAAGAAAAACACCACCAAAAAAAAAGCAGCAGAAGTAAACGTGTGTTCTGTGTAAGTGTAATTGCAGAAAGGAATGCTGTATGAAAGGAATTACGTTAGCTGCAGATTGTTCTGTTTGCATATCTCAGATTGGCATTGAGTGTTGTGGAGCTTGCAAAGCGAATGTCAGAGCTAATAGTAAAATGTTTGTTATTGAGATGACTAGTCTACTTGTAAAATTAATTTGCAATGACCATTGCAGTGACAAGGAAAAAGCTGGTAATATTTTGAAGGGCCTGTGCTTCTGATTTTGTGTAAGACTGTATTTGTTCATCCTACTAGCCTTGCTTTGTACCCATTGCAGGTTGTATCTCTCCAGTATTTCCCAAATGTTAGCTGAGTAGCACTGGGGAGCTGGTGGATTGGAGAACAAACAAGAAGTGAAGCAAAAAACGTATTTAATTCTAACGTTACCTTTTTGCTTAAATGGCTTGAATGTTATTAACAGAGCTTTGGAGCAGTAAACTCTTAAAATCTACCCAAGAATCATGCAGTTCAGTTGTTTCAGGACCAGTTTCAGTGAGAGCACTCTGTAAACATGAAGCAAGTTGTAAACAGTTTGGAGGATATTACTTTTAAGCTATCATCAAGACAGATCAGCAGGTATTCTAACTTGCTATAGAAAACGATTTTTCTTATGTTCTTCCAAAACCTACCTGCAATTTAATGTTAGGAAATAACAGCTTTGGAAATGGAGATGTTGCTGATCTTGACTTACAAGTCTTGACGTTCTCTGTCCTTACAGATAAGGTATTTCATACTAGGTTCTTATTGCAGTGTGCTGTATGGAATTGCTTTCAGTTTATCCTATGTGAATCTTCAGTTTATCAAAGTGGGGATGTTGAGAATATCTAATGGAATGGGGGGAAAAGAATAAGGCCCTTGAGGTTTTGCTTATTGGACTGTGTTTGTATTTGTATAGCTAATGATCCTGTAGTCTTTTTGACTGTGTACCTTAGGGATAAGAAGGTGATGATTCAGCATTACATAGTATGTCAAGTTTCAAACAAGGGAGAAGAATGTCTGCTTTGTGTTCCTTCCAACTCAAGCCATTCTGTAATTCTGTGAACTTCTAAAAAATATGCTTTATTATCGTTATTAAACTACTCTGAAGAACAAGCTGAAAAATGAGTAGAAAACTCAAAAGAAAAAAAAAAATCAGCAAAAGCATAAAAAACAGACAAGAGCAATTCCCAGAATCACTGGGGTTGTAGGCTGAGAGAGATCTCTGGTGGTTGTCTCTTCAGACCAGTGAGAGTGCTGAGCTGAGTGGTGCACTGGTAGAGTTGTGAATCCTTTCCCAGAGCATGATGGCTTTTCCTGACTCTCCTGGGCATTTTCCCAAGTGAAATGACCATTTCCCTGCCCCCAGTGCAGTCCCTTCAGGCATCATCCTCTCAAGCACCTGAATGTGCTCCAACACAGAAACGCGATGTTTTCTGCACAGAACTACTGTTCTTGCACTAGTGAAGATACACAGTGCTAAGATGACCGTGTCAGGCAGGCTGTACTTTCCAGTGAAGCATTGGAGCGTTAGGAAAAACAAACCTCTTGTCAATGGTGATGTGTTACACCTGAGTTTGAAACTCCACTGGAAAATGAAATAGGAAAAGGTAGGAAAGCAGAATGCAAGGAGAACTGATTAACGTTCTTTCTCTATCCAGTCTTAAAAGTGCATGGCTGGAGCATTGATCATATTTTCCAGATGTTCAGGTCATTCTCAGTGTGTCTTAAATAATGACCTGCCAGGAGAAAAAAAAAAGTATGTAGTTTAACATATAAAAACCATTTGGGCATTGAAGTCCTTTACAGCATAGTCTGTTAACAGGGAGACTTTTTCTGTTAACTTATATCCCATCTGCATTTTAAACCAGATCATATTATTATTGCTTTCATGCCAATTCAGGTGTTTCCATTGTTTTCACTTCCATTTTTCCTGTTTCTTTAGTCAGCCTAACTCTTAGAGGGGAACTTGGTTAAACTGCCAGACTCCACAGTGTTGTGCATCGGACCCACTGCTCTCCTCTTTGGTGGTATTAAGTTTAGGAGGCTTACAAAATTAGAAGGTGTGGTTCTCTTTTACTCCCAAGAGGGATAGAAACAAACCTTCTGTTTTCTTCCTAGTGAAGGCTCCTTGGACACTGGCAGAGTGGCAGCTATATACCTTCCCTGTGCACAGATAATGCTTTTCCTTGAAGTTATTAGTAACTTCCAGTCATTTTGATAGTCTCTGGGGGGTTTCTGTATGGGTGAGAATCTATTAGAAGAAAAGCCATCATCATTTAATACTGTGACATTCTTCTTGTTAGAATTTGTTTTTCATTAAAAATTACAGTAGTCACAGAACCAGCCTATTTCTCAATGAGCAGATTTTTGCATATTAATTGCAATACTTTTGTACATTACACATGCACAGTCATAGGGTTAAGAATGCATCTATTCCAGTAGTAACTCAGAGAATTGTTTATCTTGGAGTCCTTGTATATTGCTAAGAGGATTGGTTACACTGATAGGAAATACTTGTTTGCTTATTGAATTAAAAAATGAGGAGCTAATCTCAGAGTTGTGATTTTCAAAGTTCTGATGTCATGAGCACTTTATACAGTTCTGGTAACAGAAAACAGAATTACTGCTGTAAATCTGGAAAGGCCCCACTCTAAATATTTCTTTGCACTTAAAACCAACATACCATCAAGCCTAATTACCCCCCTGTTATGGTGAGCAAGGGATCCAGCGAGCAGCCTGGCATGTAAACTCCAGAGCCAAGATATTTGCCCTGCTGCAGGCATTTTGCCTTCCACTTATAAAATGACAGATGGTGGTAGCTTACTGAAGACTCAGTTTCACCTCTTGAGATGAATCAGAGCAGATCTTGCTTCCTCTTTCTTTCTGCAAGTCTTGTTTTTAATACGAATGCTGTCTTGTACGCTCAGTGCTGTGAGCTTTTCCAATTTTAGCTTAATGATGGAGCACACTCTTGTTAAGAATGACTTTTTGGAGATCTTCTTCATTCTTTGGCCTTACTCAAGAAGACAGGGAGCAGAAACAGCGATGCTAAGCCATTCACTTTGAATTAAGAGAGGGAATAAATATATTCCCCTTAGCCACAGTCATCTTTTTTTCTTCCTAGCTGTATATAAAACTGAGCCAAGTCGGTGAAAAGGCTGTTGCCTTTTTGACTTAGTGGACTTTCTCTGTGTTCACTGGGTTTACACATGTCTGCATTTCAGTGGTGAGCATGTTCCATCAGATACAGTGTGTAGTTCCATAAGAGTAGATAATGCTGTGATACTGAAACACTTCTCAGAGAGACCTTAACATTTCTACTTCATGCTCTGAGCTGAAGAACACTTTCTCTTGAAAAACAGCTACTTCTTGCTGTAGATGCTGTCTGAGTTTTAAAATTGAACCCTCACCTCCAACCAGTTGATGTCATTTCAGCATGACAAATGCTGTTCTTGTATTTAGTAATTAAACTCATCACGGATTTTTATGATGTTTGAACGGAGAACTTTTGGCCACTGGCAGTTTTAAATTTTGTGTAACTTACTGAGGTGTTGAGGTGCTTTTTTCTGCAGTAAAACTGTAGTGTTGTAAATATCATAGAGCATAAAGGCTGTGCATCTGTGTTTATACACTCCTGTCTTGTGCAGTTTTGATAAGAGTTGGTGATCGCTTCCATTGCCTTGGTGCTTCTGTTTGCTGTGTCCCTCGTGGATAGATCATTATGCTGTGCATGTTAGTTGTCATCTGACTTCAGTTGCAGTTGCCTTGGGGAAGGAACCTTCTGAAGGTAGATAACCTGTCCTTAAACAGCGTGTGATGTGCTTGTCATGTTTGCTTAATCTTTGTTGGCTAAACAACAGCTGTCATTGGCTGCTGTTAAAAAATAAATGATGACCAGGATGGATGAGTGATCTCATCTATTTGATTGATTCCTTGTATTTTGGGTAATACTTCACTCTTTCTTACCTGCATAACCTGTCTGGTGCATAAGCTCCTTGCTTTGGGAAGGCTGGAGATCTGCAGGTTAGACAGTCTATAGAAATACCAAACCAGAGGAGGGGGGAACTGTTTTCTCTGCTAATGAAAAGACAGAAATCAATAGGGAGGGAGCACTGGGGAGAAAGATTTCCAGTAGAAGGTCACTGTGCTGAATGCAAGCTGTATCAGCCCCTTGGGAAGCTGAGAACAGGATGATGGGATGGAGGAACGTCTTAGAACAGTTGTGAGCAATGGTTGGGAAAGCAGGGAAGTACTCAGAGTTTGAAATCTAAAGCTGAATAATGTGACAGATGTTCAGGAAAACAACAGAGCTGCGAAAAAAAATACTTTTATTATTATAATTATTAGAAAAAGCCTTCCAGAAGAAACTGCTGCAATTTTGATGTTCTTAATGACCGTGCTGAAAATGAACGTTTGCAGATTTTTATTTTTTTGGTAATGTTGCATTGCTGCCAGCCTCTTGCTAAAAGCACGATTATTGTGGGGGAGCACAATTATCCTTGTTTAATAACAAATGGGAGAATGTTAGCCTTTAACTTCTCCAATGCGTTCATCGGGGATCAGAACGCAGTTTACTCTCTTTGTTTATAGGATAAAATAACACGAGGTCGTAAAGCCAAAACCTAACCTCAACCTTATTGCTGTGCATGCTTGAAAATCTAAGGAAATGAAGACTCGCTTATTGCTGAGTGATTAGTACCATCAGAAGTTACTGATGCTAAAAGGAATTAAACTTCGTAACTACAAGCAGAATATTAAGAAATGGCAGTTTTATGTAGTGGAATGGGTTTTTTTTCTTCCTGGGTAGAACAGTTCTGACTTCATTGTCTAGTTTTTAGAAGTCTTGAAGGCAAGTCAAAAACATTTCAAACATATGCCATTTGGCAGGAAAGCAGACCTTTCTCTACACTGGGGCTGCTTTCTGTCTTGGAAGAGAAGGCAGAACATCATTTTAACATGACACCTAAGTGAATGCATTTTGCGCTCAATTATCCTTTACCCTTTAACAGAGCTTCTGAGGGTCAGACTCTCAGGACCAGCGGAGAAGCTTCTGAATGCAGAGATGGTTCTGTTTGAACCAGTCACTGAAAGCAGCTTTAATGTTTTAATCCAACAGAGAAGAGAGACCCTTAGTAAAGTTAGGGTGGTATGGAGTAATATCATGCAATGGTAGCATTATGTTACACTGAAGCTAATTGGATGCTTCACTGCAGTGTGAGATGAGACACCTGGACTACTGCCTTCTTTCTGTTAAAAACTGCTGAGGCCCCAAGCATCCCCTGGGGGTGGGAGTTGTGCCTTGCACCAAGGGCATGAGCTCTGCACAGCAGCCTGTGCCTCTCTGGTGGCCTGCAGCAGGAGGCAGAGGATGGCAGTCGACTGGCTTTTCTCAGTTGTGGTGCAACAAGAAGTTCAGTGTTTGAGACCTGAATTAAAAGCAGCTTAATGTGCATAGCCAAGTTCGATTAGCAGATATTTTATCATGTTACTCATACGGCTGTTTATGACTGCGGAAGCAAACAGGAAAAAAATCTGCAATTAGTTTGGTGTAAGATTCAGTGAAGGATTCTCCCAGGCTTCTTGAGGTGGCAAGTAATGCTGTAGCTGTTAGTAAATAACTGAATTGTCAATTCTGCAGTATTGAAAGTAACAGACAAATAGTGATGAAGTCCTAGGAACAGACAGGATTTGATTCACACTGATGTGAATGTACCCTGATGTAACTCTTGCAGTGGCATCGTAGAGGAGCTTCCAGTCTGCTCATTGGGCATTTTAGGAGGCTGTTACATAGCAAGAAGAGTTACAGCACAAATAAGAAATGGTCTTTTAAAGCTCTGCTGTATGTTGAGGAAAAGTTTTTCAGCTATTTCACTCCAGATTACTTTCTGCTCTTTATGTTGCTGGGGATCATCCATCAGTAGAGAGACTATGAATTGAGGCTCTTAAGGCTTCATCACATTTCTCATTTCTAAGGTTCACTGTGTAAGGAGATCATTTGCCACGTTATTTAATGAGTGTGGGCAGCTATGGGGATATGTAATGAAAGGAAATGGATTTTCCCCACATTCTACCAAATGTAATGAAACATTTATCCTGCATCAGCATTAGACATATAGTAGCATTCTGTGGGAAGACTGACTTCAAAACTGGGGAAGCTCATTTCTTTTCATGATATTTCATGCTAAAAATGCTGGGGGGGGATGGTGGGCCAGCTGTTCCTGCCTTCAGAAATGTATAAGAACTTCCTTTGATTGCAGCTGTGGGAAAACAAAATCAAAATTTACTTCCTAACCTATGCAAAATGTTAGCACAAGCCATAGATGGTAGTTTGAAGACAGAAATTTGTATGGCTGAACTTACTGTTTATGTATGTTTTGTATATAAAATATGAAAGATTCATCTCGCAACAGGATGTACATCTGTAGCACTGATGCAGAGTGGATGGATTTCAGCTTCTAGTCTGTAAGTGCATGATGGTACCCTTGCCATAGAACCGTATTGGAAAACGATAATTCTGATTTTCTTTGGAGTTTTTGAATCTTGATCAGAATTACATTGTTATTCTATAAATAGTGTTTGAAGAGAAAATGAAATCTACATAAAAGCAGAGAGTAAATGAGGGAGAGAAAGCAGTTGTTACAGATCATAACCTTATCAGTTGAGGTGACAGTTTCAATTCCTTTTGAGTTCTCTCCAGTTGTCATCTTTTTTTTTATGTAGGATTTAGTAACAGTTTTTGTCATTTTATTCCCATAGCAACTTTTTTTTTTATTATGAGAATCTGCTTGTCTCCTCTTATCTTACAAAGCATGCACATGAATAACTTGTGGAGGAGTATGGTGAGGAGAGAGACTTTCTGGCACAGAAAACAAGAAGAAGAGTGTTACGGATATATAAATAAAAGAAAAGTATGGACTTCATGGTTTGTGTCCATCACTCCTACCTCAAGCCTTAGCACAGGTGGGCAAGTGAGATTGCGAGCTGCTGAAGGATGGCATCTTGGTGGGCGAGCTGATGGCTATCGTTTTGGCTTAGAAGAGAAAGAAAATATTCAGATTTAAACTTTGTGCTCTGAAAACATGCCCGGTTCTGCACTTGGCACACACACTTTCTCCTCTCCAGCTCCTCCTTAGAACAAGGGTGTGGAAATTCCAAGTTGGTCCTTGAATGGTGGCAAACAGCTCAGCAGCTGGGGGATCTCTGATTGCTGTGTGTCATGAGAACAGGGCCTAAAATCAGGGAGATAACATCAGCTTGTACAAAATGGTTCCTATCCTTTGTGTGTTAGTTGCTACTGCTCTCAATCATAAGGCACTAAATGAGGTTGAAAAAAGAAGCTGTAGCTTCATCGCTGTGTGTCGTCTTCTCATATTAAATATTTCACTTGATTGGACTTAATATAATGAGTGTCTGAACTGAAGCGGCATGGAAGGTAGTGAAGTAAATTGATCCAAATCAAAACTTTTCTTCCACATCTATAACAGAGAGATTTAATTGGCTGTGGCTGTAATCCCTGAAAGCCACAACTTGCTATGAAGCTGTATTTCTGGTTACACCATGTTGAGAATCACTTGTAAATGTCACAGCTCTGTATCTCCTTGCTGTACTGTTCAGGCTCTGATCTGCTGCCAGCCTGCCCACTTTGCCTCCTGATGTTTGCTGTCAGTGCAGCTACTTGCTGAGCAGGTATTAACACCAACTTGATGAAACTTGAGCTATTCCTTTTACATTGCATTGCTCGTGTCTTTATGTTGTATCGAGATATGTTTACATAAATGTTTCTAGTAGAATATGCTGTTGAATGGTAAGGCAGCACAGACTGAGTTATAGGGAGTGTCATTTTATAGCCAAGCAAATTCTCCTTACTTATGAGAAGAGGAGCAGTACCTGTGTTTTATTTTCCTCTTATTACCTCTCTCAGCCCTGCAAAGTGAGAGTTCTTCATTCTTTTTTATGAAACTGTATTTTTTAAGCCCTTGGCTTTTTATTAAGTTGTAGTTAACAATATACTTCTGAGGATTACACCACCCTACACAGAGCAATTTGGCTTCTGCTGGAGATCAATCTGCAGATAGCGCATCTGTCGCTGAGAGATTCTGCTCAGATACCTGCAAAAAGATCTGAGGCCCCACTGCGTTTCTGGGGGGCTTCTCCTGATGGTTGTGTCTCCATCTATTACACTCACTTCGATAGCACTGGGATCGTATTTGTTTTCATGAACAGAACAACAGGTAAGTATTTCTGGGCAGCGTTTTTTCACATGCCCTGATTGTGTTGTCGAATAGTCTGATGCTGAATATATTTATCCATTCGGCTGCTTACTCAGGTGTAATCCCTTGTTCAGCCACATCTATTCATCCACTGAAGGATGTGCACATTGGTACATCATGGCATATTAAAGGTTTACCGCAGCCTGCCACAGCTGTCATCACTTTGACCCCTCAGTAAACCAACAGTCTTCCACATAATTTTGCTTTCATTCAAGTGTAATGCCATTACTGCGGAGGCAGACAGAATGCAATTCTCTGAAGATCTGGTCTCATTCCTTCCTTTTCCAAGGAGGTCAACGTGCTCAAGCGATCGCTGTGCTTTCTTTTTTCACTCTTTGTTGCTGCAGGAAGAACAAAAAAGAAAGCAGACTGAATGGTCTGTTTGCATTACATTGAGGGGATAAAGTGGAAGGGTGGACTCACCACTTGGATAAAGGCCTCTTTAACAACATCCATTCCAAACATCTTCGTTTGTTTCCTTAGCACTTTCATTTTTTAGCTTTTTCCTACACAGTTGTACAGATTATTATTTTTTATTATTTTTTTATTTCATTATTATTTTTTTCTAATGCCATTTACTACAGAAGTAAGCAAGTCGAAATCAGCTAAATCACAATCAGATGTTAATGTTGTATGGAAATGACCTCAGTTAAATCATACGATCACAGAATGGCCTGGGTTGAAAAGGACCACAATGATCATCTAGTTTCAAATCAGTGCATTTACAAGGGGTACCACTTCAAAAACAAACACAACTTTCTCATTCCAGTTCTTAGCTTAATTATGGGACCAAACATACTTCCACAGTTTTTACTGACTCCATTACAAGGTTGATGTCCATTGCTTCTCACATCTCAGTGTCCATTAGAAGATGTAGGACTGCAGGCTGGAAAAGCACTGCCGTGTGTTGCAGCTGGTTTTGATTGAGAGCAAGGCACTTGAGCACACCACAGGACTTGTCTGCCACGCACCCTGAATTTCACTGATGTGTAGAGATATAAGGTGTCAAAATAGATCAAGTTAGAGTGAATTCTTATCACAAAACATTGCTTTCTGTAATGAATTTAATTTATTCAGAGTCATGCTTGCAAGGTTCTCCTATTCTTTCTCCAGACAATGAAGTATCAGATAGCAGTTCATTTTGAGCAAGACCAAGTGCAGTTTTATCACCTATTTACCTCTTTCTTTAATTGCTGAAGGATCATTGTTCGTGCCTTTGCAAATCAAAATGTGGAATTTGTTACCCACGAGAGGATTAAACTTCTTGATTTAAGTGCTATATCTGGGTCAGAGCAATGATTAATATTGAACACGAGGATCTGTAACCAAACTGACGCCCTGGTGCTCATCCCAAAAAAGGCTATTCTGATTTATGAAGGTGTATGAGAGGCAGAGGTACATGTGTCACAAAGCAGATGAAATTTTTGCTTAATAACAGTCAGCAGATCTTGTCTTCAGTTCCAGTCAGGCTGATTAGCATGTGTTTGTGTGGTGGGTAGGAACAGAGCAGCTCTTTGGTGGGATGAAAGGTGGTGTTTACAGCACTTAGATTAGATGCCCACTGCAAGGCATGAAGGTGGCACATGGCTGGTGGCTGCTGCAAAGCCTCTTCTCCTCCTGCTGGGTACTGTCTTGTTTATTCCTGTGGCGTGCATTTGCTTGCTCTAAATGAGTTCTATTGACTCCTGTGAGTCTGTTGATAGTGAGGGTACAAGTGTAAGAAAGTAAGAAAGTTGCTTACAGTGAAAACATTTCAGCTGAGATATGTGGAGCTGTTGCAGGATGTGCAAGTCACCCTCGCTGTATGTGTTAAAGCAGCTCTGAGGATGCTGCTCGGGTTTCCTTGCATGGCCCACTAGGAACACAAAGTTGCTGCTCAGCAAGAGCTGCCGTGCATTCAGTCTGCTGCAGCAAAATAATTTGACTTCTTCCAGTGAGCATTCAGACTCTCAAAAACTAATTAAATACACTCAGTAGTACTTGAGAAAAGGAGAGGTTTCTAGATAAGAAAAGACGTGGCTGCTCTAAAGGCAAGAAGCTGGTAGAAATCATTAACTCTCCATACTGAACTGCTCCAAAATGAGCCAAGCATTCATGTCACTGCGGCATTTCTTTCCCTGTGTACCTTACATGAAGAAAGAAAGACCCCTGTCTAGTTCTTTTCCTACATATGAAGATGTACCATTGGGCATACCCAAATTCTCGATTGGGGCCCGTGCTTTTGCTGTTTGTTGGCATTGCTCTGTGGTGCTCGCTGGGTGGAATCTAGCATGGCCATGCAGAGGAAGAGCTGCTTTGTCTTGTGGTTGGACCCTTGCAGCAAAAAATGAAATCTCTGTGCAAGAACAGGGAAGGGTGAGGGCATTTTACTGTAATGAATGCTGTGATTGTAATCGTAAGGAGTGAAGAACTGACTGAATGATTGCTGAGACTGAAGATAAGGAGATTTAAAGAAAAAATGAGGAATGTGCTGAGGCTGAGCATCCAGATTTCAGGAGATGGGGATGGGGGGAAACAAGGCTTGAACAGGGAGGCACTGGGGAGAAGGGACAGGGTGGAGGTGTTGTGAGGAATAGCAGAAATGTATAGGATCTGGGATGCCTTGAGTTCCAGTTCTGATGGGAGAGACCATGGCCTTGAGACTGGAGCTGGGTACAAGTACCCAACAGCTCTGTGTTTAAGCAGTTGGGTAATTGGTAGTGAGACTGTTAAAAGAAAATCTTTTTTTTTCTTTTTTTTTTTTCCACATGGATGAATAACAGTGCTAGCAATCCGACAGGGATGGCCATGTACATGTGTGCACATTTCACTATTCAATCAAGCAAGTTGAAAATCTTATTTTTCCTGAACATTTGTCTCAATAAAACTTAGACTCATGGTTCATTTATTTGAAACAATCCCGGTCTCAGGGAAAACAGAGTAGAAAAAATCCACCCAGAAGCTATTCACCTGTGAGCTATTTGCAGAGCTGTGGTGAAGGGGAGGGCTATGGGCACTGCTGCTCACAAAAGCTTTTGTTTTTCACGAGTTTTCACCCCAAACATATCCAGGGAAGGTTTTGAGCATGGTAGAAATGGGTCTCAGTGTATATTTATCTTGTTCTCTGAATTGAGGCTTCACTGCTAGCTGAGAAGCTGGTGTTGGTGGGACAGGATTAACTGGAGTTATGTGGGATGTTAACAGGGCCAGGAAGGCCAGTCTGAGGGTTGAAGAGCTGTTACCTTTGACAGTCTGATCCTTAGAGAACTGTCTGCAGACTGATGAAGGTTCACTCTGTAGATGGGGAGCAGACCCACTGGAGCACCACGGTTCCCTCTGGGGGACGTGCTTTAATCAGCCATGTTGGAGCTAACTATTTGGCTTAAGCCAGGTACCACGCATGTTTTGAGATGGGAACTATAAATGTTTTGAATAGTCTGTGACTATTAGGTTTTTATGCTGATGAGCTGGTGTGTTTTTAGGTGTGAAACAGCAGCTGTGGTGTGACATCTGTTGATAGGACACTTAGTCATCTGCTGTATGTGTTATTTGTCATCATTACATCTGTTACAGTCCACATGGCCCTGATCAAAGCTGAGTGGCTTTCTGCCAGTTTCTCCAGCCCAACAGGGGCAAAGGAAATGGATTTGGTTACCTGTGTCCTGGTAATATGGGTGAAAACCCAGCTGTATTCAGTGATGTTTGTTGGAGCATACCTCCATGTCTCTGAGGAAGGGTGCAGTCTTCAGAACGATAAAGGAATGAGGCCAATAGCAAAAACAAATAAAATCCCATTGTATCAGCATGTTCTTAGTGCTTAAAAAATGTCCTCTTTGATTTATTTAGAGGAAAGTCAAAACGCTGCCACTTAAATAAACAAACAAACCCTCAGGTAATGAGTCCCGGATCTGGCAGTGCATTTATCCACCTGTTTAACTATTACAGTATGAACAGCTGTAGTTCTTCAACAAAACTGTGAACAGCCCAATAGTTCTTCAACACTAAATCCAAATCTGCTTTGTGGTCACGAGCAGTTAATGATAGAGGTGCTTCAGAGACTGTCAGGATATTCGTAGAGTTTCTTTTAGGAAAGCTTTAGGGGGACAAAATTGTTTCATGTGCGAAGTCGGCTGTAAGATAATTTGCTTGAGCAAACATTGTTCCCTCCTGAGATATTTCTTAAATTGCTTGAGTTGCTTTGTTCAGTGCTGTGTTTGAGTAAAGGGATAATTCCCAGATAATATGAATTTTGAGAAGGTGTATTTTTGGAAATACTGGAGAACGTTTTTTCTTCATTTTTTTCTTTCAAAGCACGCAGTTCTATTTTTCCAGGTTTTCTTCAGTGTATTTTTGCCAATGCAAAATGCCTTTAGAAAGAAAAAAAAAATCTGTTCATCAGATGTTGACTCAACTTTTGTGCTATTGATGTTCATCTGCTGCTATTTTTCCCTGCTCTCTGATCTCTTCCTTCTGCTCCACAAAGCCCACAAAAGTATCTCATCTCCCCTCTCTCCCTTTTTTTCTCCCTTAGTACTGCAGTCTCTTTTGCCTTTTTGTGCACTGGCATTTCATGTTCGCAGCACTCTGATATACCTGTGCCAATTTCTTTTTAGCTTTTCATATGTGTGTTTATGTAACAGACTTTGTTTTATGATTTTTTCATATGATTCCCATTTAAGCGGTGTAATCTGTGTTTCCTGTTGCATATTTTGCCACACCCGGGGTGGCTCAGTGGTGCTAAGCAATACAGATGCTGTCAGTTTGCTGCTCTGAGCTGCTGCTATTGCAGCAAGGAGCACCTGCAGCCTGCCCGTCCCTGCAGGTCCCCTGCCTGTCCCCTGCATGGCTTGGTGGCCAGGCACTGATTTCATGCATCAAGAACAACCTGCAGGTCCTCTTGTCTGCCACGTGCACTTGAAGGATAAGTTCCTTGAAGGATGTTCAGGCTGGAAAATTGAGGTTTGGGTAGCGTCAGTTTGTAACTAAAAGATGCCTTGAGGATGGGAAGCAGAGACCTCTCTCTCTGCCCTGTCTTGGAGTATAGGAAACGAAAATGACCAGGACATCCATGGGAAGGCAGGGGCTGAGCTGCTGCCCTGTGTCAGAGCTAGCTCTTAGCCTGGGAGAGCCGTGCTCTGACTCTGTTGCTGCTCCTGTGGCGTGGAAGAACACAGCCTCTTACTAAAATGAGGTCTAGAGAATATTCTGGTGTATATATAACCCATTGTGCAGTTACCTTCCTACAGATAAATGTTCTGCTATAAAATGAAAGTTCAGCAGTGTGCCACAGCATTAAGAGATTTCATAGAGGTTGCTGTGAAATTATATGATTTTCCTGTAATACCAGCATGACAAAAATGAAACCATGGAGATAGTTCTCTGGTAGCCAGCGAATTTCTTCTCCAGTGACAAATCACCCAGTTTCTTTGCTTGCTTTGAGTAATGTTCAATTTTGCTCTGTTAACATTTTTTTTCTCTCTCCTTTCCACCTCCAACAATAATTGATGGTTATAGAGGTAATGTGGGGAGGAGGGATGCGAACAAAAGTTATTCTTACGGGATTGATCCGAAGCCCTGTGAAATCAGCAGAACAACTCACTTTTTCCATGTGCAGCTCTATCGAGCTTGTTCCCAGTGGTCTGCAGGCACTGTTCTGGCTAGCTGGCCTTATCTTCCAACACTTCTGTTAAGCTGATGGAAGTATTCTTAAGGAAATTATTCCTTGTATATGTTGTTTCCAGTGTTTGTCTCAATAAGTATAAAATACATGGTCATAAAAATTCCTCGATATTGCCAAATTTGGGATATTGAGTAGTGGGAAAGGACATTTGCCTGTGCATGTTAGTAGTATAGCTAGTGGTAAAAAGCTTTCCCAAAAAGAAACAGATTTGTCTTATTTTCTCCAAAGTTGTCATTAGCAATGTAGCTATTACAGCATGCTTAGGCTGTTATTCTTAAGAGCTGAGGGACTGCTATTTCATTTCTTCTTAAATAATGTGACTTGTACCAGGGCGACCTTGTTGTGCATTAGTAGTTCATTATGTGCTGGCACTGAACAAAGTCCCCTCTGTAGAACTGCATACTGAAGAAAACAGTTATGATTTGGTTGTCAGGCTCATTTGAGGCACTTGAACATCACGCCAGTACAAAATTATACATGAAGTATATTTAACAAGTTCTGCAGCATTGAAAAATAATGAATCTAATGAAGTAATAGAATAAATATTTTTTGTCTGTCAAAGACACTTATCTTTATAGAGCATGAACCCTTCTAGAGTTTTTGAAACATGATAGAATTGCTAATAAATGTGCAGTGACAGTAAGTATCAATTGATGTAAGTATAATCAGATGTTTGGGTGCAAATGGACTTGGGTGCTAAATTCTGCTTCTCTCCAGGGCATGACATTGTCCTGTGCATTACTGAAATAGAAGTTGGTGTAACCTCCAGAAGCCTCTGCTAATCTTAATCTCAGGCCCTATGGATGACAGATATGTAGCTGTGGTGCAGTGCTGCTGTGAGCTGGCAGTGGGTCTGTCTGAAGCAGCTTTGTCATCAAAAACTCTGTGCTTTTTTCATTACATGGTGTTAAATCTTCTCAAACCATGGATGTTTGATCTGATCTTGCATCATCCATTGCCTTCCTTGATTACACAATTGCACAAACCAGAAATGTCTTGCAGGATACCTGCTGTAGCAGCAATGAATGCAGGCAGGCATTGGGCAAGACTATCATTTCATTTCTTTCTTACCTGTTGGTATCAGGTGAACACAAGAAACGTTATCTTCTGCAGAGGTCTTCAGATGCTGAAAGCTCTGCTGCTCATGAATTCACAAATACATTTTTTAAATATCATATCATATGACTTTTGTTCCAAATACAAAAATGGTTATTCCAGAGTAGTGGCAGTGTAAATGATGCTCATGTTACTTCTGCTCCATGTTTCTGAAATCTTTCTTAGCATTGTACTTAAGGCTTAAAACCTAGCTGGAGTGGAAGAGATGTCAAGGTTTCATTTCCATGGTGTTTGTATGAATGGGAACACATCTGATTATCCTGCCTGAAAAGAAGAACAAAAGGCTTTACTTAATAAATAAACTTAAATAACATTTTCTTGCACTTTTTTATTGCAATGGCAAGTGCATTTCAGCTGATGGAATGTCATACAATTGATGCTGAAGCAATGAGGCAAAGTTATGTGTTATCCTGGGCGGGGAGGAGTTGCTGTTTCAGGACTCCAAAACATCTCCATTGCTAATTTTAAACTTGATATGTCAAACTATAAAAAGGCATGAAAACATTTAATTTTCCATTTACACTGTTCTGGATTGGTTTTAAGGTGCATATTTTCTGTGTTAACTTTGGGCAAGTTAAGTAACAAAGCTGCTTGTTTCCTACGGGAGCAATAGCTTTTCAGATGAAAAAAAGATAAAAGTGGGGCATAATAAATCATAATAAATGCAAGTAAGAAGTAAAAAGGCGTGGGCAAGGGGAACTAAGTAAAACAATTTCAGCACCTAGTTTGAGAGAGTAGATGAAAACCTGAAACATCCAGTGGTAAGATGATCCATGCATAATAAATAGAACCAAGTGTGGCAGTACAGGTGGTTTTGTTCAGCCCTGAGCTGGTGCATGCTGAGAAGTGACTTGTATATAAGTAGGGAATAATTCCCAAGGTCAGAAGTTTGGACTAAGTTGCTTAATACTCATGGAGGATGTTATTGTTATTTTGCATGGTAATTTATAATTATTTTTGAAGTGCCACCAGCCAGTGCGTAGAGATGATAAAAATATCTGAAGGAATTGAGTGATGATACTTGTGCAGCTGTGTGATTAGTCTGGTGCTTCAGCCGCTCTGGTAGGTACGACAGAAAGCTTCCTGCTAATTAATGAAGAATGACTCTTTCATTGTAGCGTCGCTCATATTCTTTGTTTTATGATGGATTCTGCTTTCCTTCATGTTTTCCTCCAAAAATTATTCCCTGGTTGACAGCAGCCTTCACTGTAATCAGTGATGAATACGCTCAGCTGCACTGAATGGCACCATCTCAGACTGTAGAGCTGCAGTGGGTCACTGGGTGATGCAGCACAGCACAGTGTGCTCAGTCCCAAACCTTCCCAGTGGCTCCCAACCCCATCCCATCCTTCCCATGCACTGTGTGGGACAGCACAGACAGCTGTGTTTTTAGGCAAGTGTGGTTGCAAGGAATGAGTGTATGTGCTCAGAAAGCAGTGCTAAACCATCTCGTCGTAACTGCAGAAAGAAGAAGTGTAGGTTGATCCGAAAGTAATGCCTCCTACTTATTCCCATGGAAATAGCATTGTATCTGTCATTGTATCTATCTCTTTGTATCTGTTGTTATTCAATAGAGCAAATTCTCAGCTATGTAACACTTTTTCACCATAGTCACCTGCCTGGTTGCCATGCTTGTAAAGGTCTGCACCAGTGAAGGTGGCCCCCACTGTTTTTACAGCTGTTACGGTGGCAGTGTTTCTAGGAAAACGTTGCCCACACAGTCCAACTTCCACTGTGCTAAAATCCATTGTTTGATCTCTGTAAACATTACAAAGTGTCAGTGAATGTCAGTGGCTGCTGTTTTATCTGCACCTAGGAATTCAGTGATGTCAGACACCATTCTGTCAGATTGCCCCTCTGCTGCCATTTGTTACAAGGCAATAAAACATAACAGAAGATTGGTGGGAAGGTTCAACCTCTACTGCCATCCCACCAACATCCGCTTCTGATGTGGGCCAACATCATAACAGAGGAGGCATTACTTTTGGAGCAGCCCTCTTATATAATATTTACAACTCACAGTGATTAAGGTGTAAGGGGGGTGAAATTCCATCTAAATCCATTTTATACATTATATATGTGTGTGTGTATTGTACATTTTTGCATCCAAGTTGCAACATTATTTTCATCCTAATATGGAACAGAATGCCTTTTCCCCTGGGATGTATGCCATCAGAAAAAAGGTCTATAATCCAGGTAGGGAAAATTCTTAAAGGTGCAAGTGAAGGTGATGTTGGAAATCTCTGCATATTAGTTTTGTTCTGGCTGGTGTTCCACAACCCTCCTTCCTCAGCTCCTTTTGTGCCCTGTTGTGGTGAGTGCACTGGGATGCTGTTAGCTCTTAGTTCCCCTCTTAGGGACTTGGTGGAAGTGCTAGAAAGGGCTGATGAATTTATATTGGATATTTATATTGATAGAGGGGAGGGAATGATGTTCAAAAGACCCGGAACAAATTCTGAGGCAGGCTGTTTTGATCTCCCAGTGAAATCAGTTTAGTTGTGGTTGCTTATGAACTCCAAAACACGTCTAGCCAGAAGATCTGAACTCATTATGTGAGTGAGGACATAGGTCCTTGAGATGTACTTACAGAGAAATTCAATTGGAAAGCTGAAAGCAACCATTTTAAGTAACCCTCTGTGCAGTAACAAAGAATAACAGAACAATATCTTATTGTGGCAGCAAATGTATTTTTTTTAAATGAAGCATTGAAATTCTAATCACTCTTGTTCAGTGTTCAGACTGCAGCAGCTGTTGCTTTTCAATATTAAAAAAATATTATGTTTTGGGAAACAGCTAGTGTTGGTCAACTCTGTAGTATAATGCTTGTTACAGAGATAGCCTTATCTTAAAACTTCTCTACCTTTTTGAGCATCTCTGTGTATCAATATCCTGTAAAAAGTTAGAGGAAAAAAGCTTTTTTTTTTTAAGATTCCTAGCTGGCTTATTACTGTCTGAATGTTGTCATGTATGGCTTTGCTGTGATGTGATTCCTGGAAATACTTTCTTGGGGTAGAACTTCAGTGCCAGTTTGTATTGATGGCTGTATCTAGCTTTATTCAGGGTTACAGTGGAGCCTTACTTTCTTAGTTCTCGAGTCATCAGTTAGAGTGAACCTTAATTTAAAGTTATAATAAATATTGCTGCTCTACAGTTTTGCACTTGTGCATTGCCTGCAGCATTTGGTTTCACTCTTACACAGTTTAACACGATAGAAGACCAAAACCAAGCAGAGTGCTGGGTTGGTATGCAGAGAGCAAAGTGCCTCCCCTATCCATGCTGCAGGGCAGTAGTTGGGCAGTGCTTTGAGGGGCTCTGCCCACAGGGCTTTTTTACCCTCAAAAAGACATATCTGCTTTCTGAATAGCTGTGACATCAATTTACAGCTGGTTAGAGGAGCTCAGAGGATCTTGAAGCTATTTTCATTGGAGGATCTTGAAGCTATTTTCATTGGAGCCTTCATTTCAGCACAAGCAGTGGCTTAAACACCTATTTTTAAGTTATGCATATGATTCCTTTCCAGTTAGCAGAGTTATGGTGATATAAGCCTAACATAAGAGCAAAGTTATCCATCGGATGTGTTTAATTAGGTTCTTGTAAATTATTTCACTTTAGGCCTAGTTCTGTCATCCTCTCTTGTGTTTAACAGCCACTTCAGCAGCAGGTCCAGGAGATCTCAGAACCACTCTTGCATCCTGAGTGACCTGAGAGCAGGAGTTGGACAGCTTGAGCCTCCTGTACGGTGGGACTGTGCCGTCTCCTAACATCTCACCTTTCTTTCTAAAACAGACCCTGAGAGCTCACGGACGAAGATGAGAAGCACTGTATCCGTGCGAGAAGGGCAGGGAGTGGTGCTGCTCTGCGGAACGCCGCCCCGTGCCGGAGGTAAGGAGCACTGGAGCTTCCAGAGACAGCGGGTGAAGGTGGGATGTCCTGTGGTCACAGCAGGAGGGCAGCAGGGAGCTCCATCAGGGAGCAGCAGTGAAACCTCATCTCCTATAGAGAGAGAAGACAAAGCCAAAGGAAACGAGTGCAGGAGAAAACAGAAGGGCTGTGGCCAGGAGAATGTTCTCCTATCTTGGGATGCCACCTCAGTGATTTCTGTGCACTTGTTCAATTTTTATGATATCTCTGGCAACCGGCTGAGTATCTTCTAGAGTTAAATTCTCTCCGATTTCATGAGTGCTGAGCCTCAGTGAATCTAGTTTTTTTCTATATCCAGACAGTCGCAAAGTCCAGATTGTTCTCTGTAATTATTCTACTGTGTGCATGCATTCCTGAAACTGAAGCATTTCGTAGTTTAATGCAGTGTTGCAGATATAATTAAAACACTGCTGTCTTGAGGGGAAAACTGTATAAATGGATTCTTTGTGGGCCAGAAGTTGAGTGCGTTTTATCATCTATTATCTTCTGTCCTTGGTAATTGCTGCTGAGTTTTAAATAATATTTGGAAATAACTATTTCTTTGTTTTCTTTTATTGATAAGTAGTCTCATTATTGAAGGTCAGTGATGTTAAACATTAGACTTAATAGAGACAAGGTAATATAAACTAAACATTGTGAATATGATAACATAGGTGTTGTGGCCTCTTAAATTTGACAGAGTCAAAGCAGACAGAGCCATAAAGTGACATTTTACAACTGTCTGAGCTTGCAGAATTTTCCTCTCTCCAAACTGATACGAACTCTTAAATCATCTTTATGGCTTTACAACAGCTTTGTCTTTTAGCTGCTGAGAAAATGGGTGATTCCCATGGCTATCTGTAAGAATTAGGATGATTAAATTTTGCTTCTATGTGCAGTTCAAAGTCTGAATTACTGTGGCTGTTCCCATACTTGCATCCTAAGCGTGTACACACACAGAAGTGCTCATCTGACTGACTGCAGTTCAGCACAGTGATGCTGGAGGTGTTGAACAGGAGGTGACACAAGACCTGCTTGTGCTGCCTAGGGCCGTGGCTCACACTGACACATGAAGGAGGTGAGGGTTCTTTCACCATCAGCAGGTGGGGTATGATTGACACTCCACGCTAATTGTGTTATTCATGCAAAAAAGAGAGCACTGAGGGCCCCATGAATTATCAAATGGAACTGAGAATTGGTATGAGAATTATTTAGAATCCTCGGATTTGTGTGGGAATTGAAGCGTATTAACCATTAAACTTTTCAGAAGACTTAGGAAGAAATCCTTCCTCATCTTTTTTTCATTTTTTAATTTTTTTTACTGAACTGAACTTGCTGCATGGTGATGTCAGGCATTTAGTGACTGTAGATCTGGCATGATACAAATTGGTTGGTCTTGGATAACGTTGGTCTATTAAGTGGTAGCTTGTTAGGAATGGCTCAAAGAACAGCAACAAAAAAAAGTGGTGAGAAAGCCAAGCAGTGTTTTTAAATATATATAAAATGTCTGCAAAGAGAAATTAATCAGTTCCCTGTATTTGGGAGGAAATATTTGTGTTCACTTTGGCAGGAAAATACAGTAATCAGAGTTAGATGCTGGGACCAGATTAGTGCAGATTATGGAGCAGTGGCAGTGATTTCTTGATTCACAAAGGAGCTGGCATTAAACTGAACAGCCAGTAACTGTTGTTGGTGGCTGCTGGTGGTGTTTCATTTTGTGATTTCATTTGTTTTAAAGAATTTAAATATCTATCTGGAGTGGTTTAGAAACAGCTGACCGCAGCTCTTTGGGGTTCTTTGCTGATCTGTGGTCTGATTTTTGTTTGATTCTGTGTTGGTTGCACTGAGAAATCAAATTTAAGCGTACAGATTCTATGCAACAATAGTTCTGAAAACTCTGAAAAACCTTGTTCTCTCTGTGCCATTAGGCCCCCAAATATTGTAGAATGGGTAAAAGACAATTTGGCATACTTTATGGCTTGCCTCAGCTATGGATGTTAATGTGACTATTATGAATATCCCCTTTCAATGAGGAGCAATTTACTTGTGCAGTTAATAGTACTTTTGTCCTTACAAAGTTTGCAGTTTCATGAGAGTGTGGACATTGACCATTTAAACCAGCAGTGAAAGTCTGTTTAACTTCACATTTCGGGATTACGTGCTGAGCTTGGATTTTGGCTTTGCATCTCATAGCTGTTGGTGTCTGGGGGGAGGAGGAGGGTGTTTGGTACTTCTGCTGAGGATGCACCCAATGGCTTCATATCCTGGTGGTTAAACATAAACTGCATCACAGACTACTTCAGTTTTTTCTTATCAGTTTTGCTGCATTCTCCCTTTTTAGCATTTCCCTTTTTAGCCACCTTGTTTGAGATTTACTGGAAGGGTGACTCAGTGAGTGACCAGCTTGGAGAGATACCTCCTGCCTTTGTGGTGTTTGGGGCTTTTTGTTGCTGTTAGAGCTCTAACAGAATGGAGATACCTGTGTAACTTGATGATAATTACTGGGTTTGGATTTCTAAGTGAAAGTATAGAACAGTATTTAACTCATTCTTTCTTATCCTCTTACTGGAAGTTGTATTTGAGCACTGATTTTTGGATGATTAAGATGCTCGTTGGCCGTTGTTCTGCAGAAATGTGACTGTTTTTGTACATGATTTTAATTCTGTCACAAGAAAACTGTTAAAATACTTTTTATTTTATTTTTTTTTGCAGATCACCAAGTAGTCACCCCAATATTCTAACAGTAACATGGCATCAAAAATTGATTGATCTAAATGCACTACATGTAGATAAAGAATTGTTGTAATTCTTACCTTCTGCTGAGCTCTCTACAGCTGTTCAGACTTGCTGCTGTGCTACTGATACATCTGTGATAGTTTTAAAGGAGTGCTGGTATAGCAAACATCTCAATGTCAGATATTAAATTCTGTGTGTTAACATGCAGCAGGTTTGAAAAACATATCAGGCAATGTTATTTTTTTCCATTTTGCCAAGAAATGAAAAGACCAGGCATATGGAGATCTAAAAATGACTTTGCTACTGATTTTGTTCCAAAAGCAGCAACTAAGAGCTGACAAAGCCTCAAGTAAAGCAAATCTGGAAGTTCCTTCAGGGTATTCCCTGGTATTGCTGCTGTGTGTGTGCCTTGATTATCATGTAGTTTTGTCTTCCAATATTGTGACTGATATTAATTTGACTTCTATTTGATTAGTATGGTCAGCGTTAGCAATTTGGCAACAGTTTTGTATTTCAGAAAACATAATTAATTTGAGATGTTTTGAGTGTTTTGAAGAACACAGTGAGGCATAGGCTTGAACACAGATCACATTATGATTTCAGGGCTGCTTTATATGTAGAGAAAAAAATGAGTCTTAATTGTAGAAGTGAAGCCTTCTTTGATGGTTATTCATACTTTCCAAGAACTTCAGGCTTGACTGAAAAGCTAAGAATTCATTTTATGTTGGTGGATGCAATAAGGGGTATGAACATAACCTACAAGATACGTTGTGAAGCCAACAGAGCTTACAGCTCTAGGGGGAAATTCGCTGATTATGTATACATGATCAACTTTGTGTCATATGTATTACTATTTCATTCAGTATGTCAGGGGTATTTCTACGTAAATAAGCAGAGAGGTCCTCCATCTAATATCATGCCTTGACAAAAGCAGATTTAATTGATAAATGAGACCATGTTTGAACGATAGTGATCAATCTAGCTTACGCCTTATTTCAAAGCTGTGACATATTGGTTTGAAACAATATTAGGTCACTGAAAAATGGATCCCAATTTATTGCTCACTGCTTGGTATGACAAATCATTCACTGAATAATGTCATGTCTGTTGCAAATTGGTATTTAGACTTGCAGATTTCTGCTCGTGTCTCTGTATTGCCATTTGGAGACCTGCATGTTCCAGCAAGACTGTGCTTTGTGAATAACATAGCATGGAAAGTATCCCAAACACCAGAAATATTTTGATGCTTTACTATTTTTTTTTTCTCTTGAATATCAATGTGTGATTTTTCCAACAAACTAAGGATTGAGTTAATTTCACTGGCTTTGAAAACATTTCGTACCTTTAAACAAAGTAGAATCAAGCTGACAGAGCTCCAAAACGTGGTTTCTTTCCTCCTGCCCATTGGTGTGTTTGTAGAAAGTGCAAAGCATCCTATTTTTGCACACTTGCTTTTTGCTTTAGTTGCAGATTGTGCATGACATTTGTCTGGGCATGAGCAATCCATCATGCTTGCAGTAGGCACACGATGAGATTTTTGCTCAAAAGTGCATTCTAAGGAGAATAGTAAGCTGAATATTGTAAAAGCAATGGCCTAAGAAATTGTTCCATGGTGTTCTCGAACTGTTCTCAATCTGCCAAAGAGAAACGGTGTTTTTATTTAAAAATATATATTTTGCAATATTCCTCCTGGTGTCGTCAGCAGCAGCGGCACAAATTTCAGCTGACAGTTGGAAATCAAATTGCACCTGAGAGACACTTATATTTGCCCATACAAGAGACAATAATGCATGTTCACAGCCGGAGCTTACAATGATTTCTCTCTGACAGAGCATTATTTTCAGCACCAGTAACAAACCAGCTACGAAGAGGCACTGTCTGCATGTTCTACACCTTGTCTAAGCAGTGTTCTGATGCACCGTGGTAAACCTGTGTTCCAGGCTTAAGTAGAACAGGCTGGAATTGATATATCCTTATAGATGTATTTGAGCAATATCTGCAGCTACCGTACACAGCTGCTTTCAAGGTAGTGTGAAAGTCTGTAAACTAGCATAAGAATCTTGGTGCAAAACGTGTAGGATTTGTTTGGGAAAGGGCAAACTGGATGGGCTGGAGCTCTTCTCTAACTCCATGTTTCACTAGGAATGGATGCTGCTTCTTGGTGGGGTGTTTGTTGGAAGATGGGGTTGAAAGAGGGAGAAAGAGATTAGAAATAATTAAATGATCTGAAAAAAAAAAAAAAAAAAGGAAAGAAAATCAGGTTGAGCTTTTCCCTTTAGCTGGTCCCTGGTAGCTCAGATATGCCTTAGGGAGGACAAAAAAGAGAGGTCTCTGCTTCTTTTCCAGGATGGTCTCTATCCCTCAGTTGTTACTTGTAGGTGTTTTCTCTCACTCTTCATTATCTTGTTGACTAAAATATTTTTTCTCCTTTAGAAGCAGGATAATTGATTAGGAAATGATGGGGGGGAGATGTCTGCAATCGCAGAACACGTTCAGGGTTGATCCTTGCATTGTTAACAGGAATACAAAAATAATTGCTTTTCACAGGCTTTTACCAAGTACCTTCTCCTAAATGAGTGGAAGACTAACAGAAGTTTGCCACTAATTACTGCTGCCACTATTAACATTAGAATATTTATTTGAAAATGTCTACTTCCATATTTTCATTAGGTTTGTGTCACTAATATTTAACATTCAGAATAAATCAGATGGGTTTTATTTGAACAAGGCATTAAACTATCATCTTTTTATCCTCTGTTATTAGAGGCACGAAGCAATTTAAAATAGTTTTAACTATTTTAAATAGGCACAACAGAGTTGTTAGAGAATGCTCTGAGCAATTACATACAAAGTTCTGGGGAGGTGATGAAAAGAACAATTTGTCATTTGCAGTGGATATGGCTAATGGCTGTATGTTTAAATATTGCTTCCTAAAGCAGTTTCTTACTTTTGTGCATGCTTCCAGAGTGTGAACAATTTGATCAGAGCCAGTACATTTTGAATGACATTGCTGGTCTGAAACAATTAGTTCAGAAATGCGATAAAGAGAAACTAATCCATCATCCCTCACAGCTACAGGGTAAAAGAAATTAGGTTTTTAGTCAGCGTTGGAGTCCAGTGCTGAATAAAATGCAGAAAAGCATTTTGTTAGGCTTTCCCATTAGCATCTGGATTTCCTTCAGAGCACCAAGGAGCGTTTAACCTGCTGGTTAAGGAGCACTTCTGCATTACGAGGTCACGTTGGGTTTGAAACTTAGTGCCAGCTGATGGTCACGGCCCACAGGGGAGGGAGGAAGGTAGAAATTAGCAGCAGGGAAGGCTGGATTGCTGGTTGTGCTGTTTGGGATTGTGTTTAATGTGAGTAGTGTGATTAAGGAGACAGTGCTGCCAGTCTTGAACTGTGGCATTCAGAGAAAGGCAGGACAGCCCTTCTGTACAGACTGCTGCACATCACAGCAGTGCCAGCGGTGAGGCCTCCCCAGCACGCAGCTGCTGAGAAGCATTCAGTTGGTGCTGCACTCCCATTTATCCTGTCACTCCTTTTTCACATGGCATGGCTCACTTTGAAAGGAGAAAACAAGCAGACTGTTACCATATTCCATTTAATTGTGAAAATTAGGCGTTAGCTGAAATTGCAAGGACCTCACTTTAAGCTGAAACATTTCAGCGTTCTTATTAAATGTGTAGATTGAAATTGCAAGATATTATATAGGTCTCTGGCACTGCTCTCGTTGTTGTGGGTTATTCCATACACAGGAGCTGCATGCCTAATTACCTGCACGGCACGCTGAAAATTGATCTTATATGTTTTATCTACAAAATAATTCACCTTTTATGCCAGAAAGATTAATGGTGTACATTAATTTCAAATCTGAATGTTTCCCATTAAACTCGGGAATAAAATGAGTTTCTGAGAGGTGTTCTTCACTTTTTGCATTTGGACTCAGTTTCCCATCATGCAATTTACTTTTTTGCTATAAGAAAAAAAAAAAAAAGAAAAAAAAAGATATCAAAAATATAGAATATCTATATAGAAATAGATATCAAAAGTTTTGTGGGGAATTTCAGAAGCTCTGGGACATCTCTGAGCTTTTTTTCCCAAGTTTATGTACTATGGTGAGCATGACAACTCCCAGCCAGAAACTCCTGGCCCCAACGTACTGCTCAGGCTGTGTTAGGGAGGTCTGCTGGGCACTCACCATTATGGTGATGTAGGAAATGGTGATGTAGGTTGCCCAGGGAGGTTGTGGATGCCCCGTCCTTGGACGTGTTCAAGGCCAGGTTGGACGGGGTCCTGGGCAACCTGATCTGAATATGTATGTTTGGTGGCCCTGCCAGGCAGGGGGTTGGAACTACATGATCCTTGAGGTCCCTTCCAACCCGGGTGATTCTGTGATTCTGTGAAATGCTAACAGAAAGTAGCCAAGACCTGGTATTCATATATAGACCATGGTGTGAAGTCTCACTGTGTCTAGTGTAAGTATTAAATATTATTGCATTCTTAGTGGTTAAACTACTTTTAAGCAAATGGTTAAGGACACCCCACAGAAGTTGGAGTGTTTAAGAGTTTGGTTTGAGGCTTTTTTGAGGGAGGTGGTGGAGGTGGTTTTCTTCCCAGCTGAGCGTACTTAGGCCAGTGTTCAAGGTTGTGGGCATTTTAGTTGTCCAGCAGCGTGCATTAAAGCCCTGAAATAATGTGCAACTTGTTTACACTAATAATGTAAAGAGTTTTTTCTTTGCAAGCTGTATTATTTTTGACAGTGGCACCCAAATGGATTGTGATATGCAGTTTGCACGTGCTGGGCGATCCTGTATTGGAGGGCATCATCGTTTTGCCTTAAACTTGCAGTGCATGAGATTTTTACTTGTGAAACTGCCATTTGTGTTTGCCACAAAAAAAAAAAAAAAAAAAAAATAAAAATAAAATTAGAAATGATTTATTTTCTAACAAAAATAATTACTACTTCTTTTTGACTGAACTCCAGGAACCAAGCCTGACCTGCTAGCTGGCTGCAGGAGAATGGGTGGGTGGGTGGTCAGTATATTTTTACCACATGCAGATTAATTTCCTACCTTTAATTAATTTGTTTCCACGTTGCTAGGAGTTCCATGCAGACAGGCTCAGCGCTGTGCATGTCCATGTGAATATGTGCATGGAGCTGTGCTCCTCAGTGCTGGCAAATGGGCACTTGTGCCTTAAAGCCATGTGCTTGAGTGAGTGGTGGCCCAGGGCAGAGCTCACTGCTTCCTAAGGATGCTCTTCTCCAGCACCTGAGATGTTTCTGCTGTGCACCGTCATGGGCTTCACAGTGGGAGTTGAAGTTGGGGCAGATGATGGGCTAATTGGTTTCTTTCTTAGTTATGTCATCTCTCATTACCCTCTTAAAATCAGTGGTACTTTTCCATTGCTTTTAATTTTAAATCTAAGGCAGATATTTCAAAATTCCTGGTTTTTACAGATTTCCGTGTCTTTAATTGCAGTTGGTGTCATTGCTAAATTTTCTCTGATTACTCCCTTGCAAACACTTTAGAAGCCATATGCCATCGTGTGGTTTAGGCAGAATTTTAATAGGGAAAACAGCAAGTTACTTCAGTTTCCTCTTAGTCTCTATTACAGAATATTGTAAAATATGAATTGCACAGCTGCATGAAATAATGCAGATTTTGAGCTCAGTGGCTGATATGAGACATCATCTGTTGAAAACAACAGCAGACCAACCAGATATAAAATAACCTGAAAAAAATCAGAGCTGGGACCTGTTGCTGAGTCAGCGCAGTGCACTGCAGCATCCATTGCTGTATTTTCAGGATAGAAAGCATGGAAGCATCCACTTCCCTAACCAGAACCCAGTCAATTTGAAAGCAAGACGTTTCAGTCAGTATCAGAACAGTATTATTCATGTCTTTAACTTTTGGCTGTCTTAGAAATCTCATCAGGTGTGAATTACGGAAGTAGCTGGTGTGAATTAAGTAGGTGTAGAGGAATGGTTCCAAAGAAAATAACCATCAGAATGTAGGCTTTAAGTGTACAAACCCAGCTTTATGAATTATCTTACTCCTTTAGTCGTAGGCCTGCCTGCATTTTTGTTTCCAGGCTTTTGCTTTGCTGTCATCCTGAATTTCCTTACAGTCTTGATTTCCCCAAACCAGTATTGCCTCTTACATTTTGTTTGTAAGAAATAAAATCTTCCCACTTCCGCTCAGTGTTTCCCCACTGATGTGCTTTGCTTGCTGTCTTAAAACAAAAAGGTGCAATTTAATTTCAAGCCTCTTTTTTTTTTCTTTTCCAGAAGCAGTGATGTAAACATAAGACCTAATGTTGAACCCAGTTAGAAGCTGCTACACTTCTGGGGCTGATCTCCTCCCAAAAACCTTTAGCAGCATTTCATTTTTGTTATATGGGAAGTGGTGTCTTTTCAAAGCTCACATAAGGCAGAAGATGACCATGGCAGACCCTGACAGTCGCACAGATTTAATTGTTGAACCTTATATAGTTTAAGTTTAAAAATGACAGGCAATTTCATGAAATGTTTTCTAATTGAGCCCTTAAGTGCACAGAGTGCATAGAACAGTATAAGCATGCTTTGGGTGTTAGACTGTGGAGTAAATAATAATCAAATAATACTAAATAAATAGTAGAAGCCAACCAAGATGTAGCAAACAAATTAAAAATGAGTAATAACAGTAATTTCTAATACCTTATCCATGTACAGTAACCAAATAAGGAAAAAAATGCATTGGAAAGCAAAGGCTTCGTTCTCTGAGGAAGCCCAGGAGAGGTGTATTGCTTTCATTTATAACAGAAAATCAACTGAAAATTTGTAATTGACAGAAAGGAAGTGAGTTTATGTCCCTTGAGGTGCAACAAGGAAAGGGTGTAAACAAAATAAATCACAGAACAAGTTGCTTAATGTGAATTTTTTGGAGAAAAATCAGAATACTGTTTTGTAAAATACAGTAAATATAGAATGAGATGGTGGCTGTGGGGCACTGGTGAAAGAAATGCCACTCTCCATTTTTAATGGAGTCAATGAAAATATATGTATAATGGGAAGTCAGGTTTCCAGGAGTGCTCATTCAGGCTGTTGAAGGATCTAATTGAACTGGAATACAGTTTGCATGGCTTTCATAACTGTAAGGACTGATTTCAGTGAATTTACGCTCAGCCTAACCCAGTATAATGGTGACAAAATCAAGCTGCTTATTTTCCTGCTGAGTATACAGACGTGGCCATCTCTGTTGAATGTTGTTTGTTTTAAAATAAAATAATACTTTGAGTTCATCAAAGCAAGTAGCTAATTAAGTACCAGACCTGATAAAGCCTGGCTTCCCATACTGTTGTCTTTTGGAAGTCAGAATTTGATATTAAGCTGAAAATGAGTTGAGGTTTGTTGTTTTCTTTTTCCCTAATGTTCCTGCATTGATACCTAGTTTGTGCTACAGTTTTCTCTGTCTTACAATTGCTCTCATCCCTCGCTGCTATGATAAAATACGATTTTCTAGCCTTTTCCATTTTGTAAGACCATACAAAGAGGCTGTGGTCCCTTTCAAATCCTGTAGACCTGCTGCATCACTTCATTTATTTATTTACTCAGTTTTTCTGTGGTTGATGGAGCACTGCATGGTGCTGACTGTAGGCAGAGCCATCAGTGGTGCCCCTCAGTGCTGCACTCCGCTCCCTCATCCCTCTCTGTAACAGCAAGGCTCTGATGCTGCATCTCGGTGTCTGTTGTAAGGCAGGAGAGTAGCTCTACAGGACTTGTGTTGTTGTGGACTGGATGTGTATAACTTTCTTAGGAGACTTGGGGCATATCTCGGGCATCTTGTTGAAGTCTCACTGTCACAGGGTTTCCCTTCCCATTCCAGTAAATGCTCTGTGTTTTCATAACAAATCTGTGTTGGCCTTTGTTACAATAAATTCAACCTCTCAACTTACATAGGAAGCAACTTCTAGGGGAGTGCATTGTATCACTGGAAGTGTGGTGAGTCTAGAAGGATCGGTGGTTATTTTCAACAACAAAAAATCCCCTTATAATGGAAGTTTAACTCTTGAGCATATAACTGAGAATGTCAGTTGTTCACATGCACTGTTCCAGCAAAATTATGGTAATGGAAGGAGTTTAAATATTGATAGAAGGAAATTAAATGCAATTATGAGCTATTTCATTTGATGCCCTTTTTACATTAACCAGTCCATAAATACTTTAATAATTTAATTTGAGTGTTTTTTATCTGCAGTATCTTGCCTTTTGTTAAATTATCCTGTTGGCTTAATGCTTTCCTGGCTGCGTGTTCACACTCAGATATGGGAGTTACCTGCTCTTCTTTTTGCAACTGCATCCAAATGTCTGCACTTCCAAATTAAACCCAATGGATGATCTCCATTTTGTAGGGGCAGTGCTAGTGCTACAAGACACTTCAGTGCCAAGGCAGGTCAATCAAACTATAATCGTTTCCAATTAGCACTTGTAGAAGCTCTAATCTTTTCATAAACTTTCAGCTGAGTGGCACTTGGGTGAAAAATTATTTCTTGCCTGGGAAACCATTAAAAATTAATTTCCTTTCATTCTATAGGATATGAATGCGACAGGCACACGGCCTCTCACAGGAAGGGGCTTTTGCACAGCTCAGAATGGTATTCAGAGAAAAATAATTACGTGTAATTTATGCCCAATCTCCTCGATTTATCTTTTCAAGTGAAGTTTTCCTTTAAAGTGTCCATAAAGAACTGCTGTTTCATGCCGAGATCAAACTTTTCTATGAAAAATGTAGTTTTGCTTTGTGCTGAGCTCTTCCAGGTGTTTATGGATCTTTGGACATTCTTTTCAGCTGCATATACCAGTGCTATTTCTCTCAGGTATCTAGCTGGGCTGTAGATAGGAGGCTGTGATAAGGAGGCTGTAGATAAGGAGGCTGTGGATGCTCCATCCCTGCAGGCATTCAAGGCCAGGCTGGATGTGGCTCTGGGCAGCCTGGGCTGCTGGTTGGTGACCTGCACATAGCAGGGATTTGAAACAAGATGATCATTGTGGTCCTTTGCAACCCAGGCCATTCTGTGATTCTATGGTAAAAGATTTGGAATTGTTTTCATGTTTTTCTGGAGCAGGAGGCTTTGTTGAAGAAGCCGTCTGCTTTTTTAGTTTTGCTTGTTTCTGATGCTTTGGTGCTTTTTTTTGTGTCATTGGTTCTCTGGTCCTGTTACATAATATTATATATAATAATGTTACAAGATGCAGTAAAATAAAGACCTATGAAGATAAAAATGTGGGGGAGGAAAAAGAAAACCAACCTTACCAAACATCTTTACTTTTATAACCAATCAGAGTTGTCATTTGCTTGGATCTTCAACGAGTATCCATCGTTTGTCCAAGAGGACAGCCGGCGATTTGTGTCTCAGGAGACCGGCCACCTCTACATCGCCAAAGTGGAGCCTTCAGATGTGGGAAATTACACCTGTGTCGTGACCAGCACTGTGACAAACAGCCAGGTCCTTGGGTCACCAACTCCTCTCGTGCTGCGCACTGATGGTATGGCTTTCCTTTTCCCAGTCTCGAAATAACACTACTTTCACTGTGTTACAAACAGCTAGTTTCCAGTGGATGTTTTTTTTTGTGGCAGTGTAACCTTTGGTGCAGTCTCAGAGTATTGGTTGCTTGTAAGAAGATAAACTATTCTTTTGTTGTGCATTCCTCTGCTACATCTGACAGCGATTTCATTCTAAGGTCATTGTGCGTGAGTTTCTAAATGGAGCGCAAGAGAAATAAATTTTGAATGTGATGTTATTCAGTGTTTTAGAGAACGATGGCTTGAAAAATGAAAAATGTCTTTTCTCACTTGTCTTGCATAGGTGTGATGGGAGAATATGAACCCAAAATAGAAGTTCAGTTTCCTGAGACGCTTCCTGCAGCGAAAGGCTCAACTGTGAAACTGGAATGCTTTGCACTAGGAAAGTAAGTTCTCATCTTCACCCATACGGCAAGGCTGAAGTGTACTGGAGTTCATTTGCACAACAGATGTGGGCATCTAGCACCATCTTTTCGGTAGTCTTCTCCTAAGATCAAGTTTTGACCATCATATTTACTGCTTTGGAATAAGATGTGAAAGAGCCTTGAAGACACTTCTGTTGTTGTTTGGAATTAAAATGTTTGCAGTGCAGGAATCTTATGTTTCACTTCAGATTCTCTGGAACAAGATCAGTGAGTTTTGCAGATGTCCTTTGAGGTAGCTGTGCTTTCTCAGTATAAAGGGACTCTTGTTGAAGTCAGTGACAATTAGGACTGAATTTCACTGTTAAATGTACCTGATGCTTTTCTAATGTTGTCCTTCTTTTGTAGCTGAAATCAAGATTAAAATGCATTCCTCTTCTCAATGACATTTCACACATAATTGCTATCTTTTTATTGCTATCTTCATAAATGATTTGAGAATGCATTTATGTTTCTGTAAACGTATTTAGTAACCACTCTGCAGTTTATTTGTAGGCAGCTTTGTCAGGTGTTCATAATTTTAAACTCCAGAATGGTAACTTAATCACATGTTATTGCTTCTGCTCCCCAGCTAGGTAAGGGAAATTTTGCCTATCAGAGAATGAATGGCTCTCCTAGGATGGAACCTGGGGCTCGCCTTAATTCCCCTTCCTTTGAGGACACTGGTAAAGCTCTCCTGTCTTCAGGGGAGGCCAGTGGTGATTTACTGGAAATTTTCAAGTCTTTGAACGTTCAGATACTCGTGAAAAATCTGATGCCATAAATAATAGCATGAGGAACAGAACAGCATATGCAAATCAGTAACCATGCTGTCTGACCATCTGTCATGTACAGTATGAATACTACTTTTAATGCAAGCTTTAGTCACTTCAGGGCTTTAATGCATATTAGTTTAAGTACCTAATTTTTACAATCAAGTACTTGCAGCAAAGTTATTTAATGAAATCCCATTATTTTCTGTTTAGCCCTGTGCCTCAGATTAATTGGAGAAGAACTGATGGTATGCCATTTCCAAGCAAAATAAAGCTAAGGAAATCCAATGGCATGATTGAAATACCTAATTTCCAGCAGGAGGATGCAGGACTGTATGAATGTATTACTGAAAACTCAAGAGGAAAAAACATTGCAAGAGGTCGTCTCACTTACTATGGTAGGAAGTTTTTTCTTTCTCCCTCCTTCTTTACACACGAAATATAAACCACTATCAATTCGTTTGGGGTTTACAGCTTCTACAATGCTATTGCAAATTTGTTCATAAAAGTTGCTAGCCTCTTGCAGAGAAAGAAGGTAACTTCTTCACCAATGTTTTGCATAACACTTTTGGTAAATGTCCACATTCAAAAGAACTGCAGGAAGTGACTGTGCTTGTTTAGAAAAATGCTGGAATGATAAATGTATATATTTAATACTTTTTGTTGGTCCGTGGGTGAAAATGTAAATTTCTAGTGGATTAGATTTATTCAAGGGACTGCATAGGCCTCACATTTTCAGGAAATGACAGTTTTATCTTCCTTTAGGAGAAGGTTATTGATGGATATTGCCAATTCTTTGCTTTCAAAAAAAAAAGTTTCCTTTTTGAAAGAATAAACAAATAGGATAATATATTCTAGAATAAGAAATGAAATAATAGGGAATTTAATCGCTGGAAAACTGACAATCTCTTGTGCATTTAAGACTACAGAGTGAAATGAATATCAGCAAAGCATGATGGTGGTGGTTTAAAGCTAGAGCGATTTGCAACGAAGTGGTAATTGACAATTTTTGTTCAAGTCAGATCTTTGCAAATTTAATTTTCTTCAGGTAAATGGCAATTTAGAGACTGATTCAGGCTTTGCTTTGGAATGTTTTCATCGTGTAGGAATATTTGAGCAAAGATTTTATTTTTCTGTCTTGTGGAAAAGCACGGTGCGCACCTATTGTGCCACTTGGTTCTTTCTATGGGAAGCTGCTGTTTACTGGAACAGTGCAGCAAGGCAGATTTCAGTCAATGATGATTTTAATTTAAGAAGCAGGTTATAAAGTGGAAGGAAAAAAATATTCCCCTCCAATTCCCAAATAAATAGTTACACTAAATTTTGCATATGCTAGTTATAGTTGGGTCTTTTAGGTATCAGAAAATGTAGGAAGAAATAGCTAAGATGCTTTCTCTGTCAGTGTCATCTGCAGTTCTAAACTTGGCAATATACTTTTCATTAAATAGCTTATATAAAGCTGTTTCAAAAGCTTAAAGTGAGCTGTGGTTTGCACGTCAATTTGTTTCACTAGTCTTACAGCAGCTCTGGATCAGAGCAGCTGTAAAGCACGAACCAGATAGAATTGGTTTGTTCATTAGTTCTTCCAATGTATTTATGAAGGTGGGTGATTTTGAAGTATTTGCACTACTTCCAGAGTTCTTTTTCTGTCATTAAAGGGCACAGATCTCAAGTAAAAGATGTTGCTAATCAATAAAAGCAAGTGAGCTGCAGTTCTGAGAGAATTGTGATTTGCAGATGCTCCGTGTGAACATCTTCATTACAAACCCAGAAAGGGATCTGAAACCTTGAGTAGAGTTAATATTCCACTATAAATGTCTGCCTGTCCTAGATGCATCCCTAATATGGTTCTTTAGACTGAAGAAAATAAGGCTTGTAATTGGCATGAATGTTACTCCAACTGTTTTATTTTGCTTGTTTTGCTTAATGAAACCCATTCTGCAGAATTAAGTTTTTCTTATTTTGTTACTTGCTTTCTTTTTTACAAATAGAATACCAACAATTCTGTAGTCAGGACAAAATAATTTTACAACTCTTTGAGAGTTAGGAGAATTGTTCTGGTTGTAGTTTAATAGTGTTCTGTAGCTGTGGTATTTGGATTCCCAAAAAAGCTTTAAAAGGAGTTGGGGTTAACATTTTCTGTGTTGTCTTAGTGAAACAAAATGCAAAATCCATCCCTTCACAGATGAAAAAAATATAAGCAAAATGGTGCAATTTGACTAAAAATACAGGATTTTCTTTCCAGATTTTAAAGATTATTTGTAAATGAGACATTAGCCTGTCCTAAATGAAAGCGGGAAATACTTTTTTCCTTTGTTAGGGAGCAACTGAAACATTCCAGGGCTGTGATTTAACAGGGAGCTGTTAGAGTAGTATGGTCAGGTTGCAATTGGACTGGATGATCTTTAATGTCTTTTCCAACCTGAGCAATTCTATGATTCTAAACTGTAAATCTTGAATTCTGAAAGTTGGGGGTTTCGGTGCCAAAGTTTGATTTAACCATCAGTTGTGTTTACTCTGCTGTCCTGTCTCTACTTCTTCCCATCACGAGTCGAGGTATTGAAGTCATGAAGCACTGGAATGTAGGCTCAATTTCAGTCGTGCCCACAGTAGTTGCCTCAAAATGGATTTTATGCTTGAGTTTGGTAATTCTGTGTGCTTCTGTAACTAAAAAAAAAAAAGGAAAAAAAGTTCTGTATTTTTCTAGTTTCATTGTGAAGTTTAAATGTAACTCTAAAGACATAGCTGGGTTGATTATTCAGATAGATATTCTAAAACGTATTCTGACTTCTTTCATAACATTACTAACAGACTATTAATCTTCCTTTTTCCTCATGAAGGATTTTATCAAGAAAAGCCCTACATCAAATGTTCAGTTCATTGTCCCCTGTGCAATTCCAACATGTGTTTAATGACATTTTTCTCCTCGGTGGAATTCAAAATGTGCTAAATATAGGATGAGATTATCTAACTATGAATTAATATAAAACCTGAATATATAAATAATTTGCTTTCACTTCAGTGGTACATTCATTTGTCATTACCCTTTTCCATAAAGAGATAATAGAAGAAGAAAGAGTCCATGACTTTTCATAGCATGGAAAAATGAGAAGAAATTAAATGGTTACATTTTTGCATTTTAAGATCCAATTAAACAACATGTAACATGGCAGAGATATGTAAAGCAATTAATTTAAAGGGTAATTAAAGAAAAATACTCTTAATTAGCACGTGTTGATTTAACGGATCTCATGCTTGACAGTACTGAGGTAAAATGTTTAATAGGGAGAAAAAATTCTTCTGTTCTGCAGCAGTGGACCGAATAGCAAAGGTGAATTGTGCTGGTGGTCAGAGTCAGCCAGCAAGGTCACTTCTGCTTGCTTATAGCAGCAGCCATTGCTGTTCACTTGGCTGGATTTCCATTTTATGTAAATACAACCCCCCCAGTAATAAATAGCAGCATATAAAATACAAAATACACATTAAAAAAATACTGACATATTGGTGAGAATGTACCACCCAAATTACACTGGAGACACATTGCTCTTCAACGTGGAAGAGCACCATAGTTCAGTGGTTTTGTCCTGACTGTCTAGTGTATGGGGGAGGTCCTCATATCACTGGCTGTAGAACTGTAAACAGCTGAATAGCATTGAGGAAGTGCTGACTTTGATTAACTTGAAGCTTAATTGACTTAATAATTTAACTGCCTTGCTTCAGAGGTACTTCGTTCAACTTTCTTGGCATACTGAATGGTTCCTAACAATGCAGTGAATGCTTCTGAGCATACAAAGGAAGTAAAAAAAAACAAAACAAACAAACTTGTTTTCAGGTATCTGCAAATGGAAGTTACTGAATGCTTCTTTGGGTCTGGTTGTTTTATCAGAAAAAAAGTTATCCATACTTAAGCTTGGTTAAATCTTTGAGTTAAAGGTAGGCTGATCACTGCTGTATCACTGCTGAGGGCGTCAGGATGAGTGTCATCAGTATGAGTGTCACCTCTGCCTTTCAGCGAGGTACTACCTTGAAAAACAGAGGTTATATTTTCTGTTTTTGCGAAACGTTGTGAATTCCCAGAATGCTTCATAGCCTCCTTTTCTTGAGCTATGGAAAGTGCCTTTTGACTCTGATTTATTGCCTGACTGCTGAGCTATCCTAAGATGTTTTCAGAAGAGATTTCTAGATCGGCTTTCATTCTGTAGCTTTCAAAGTAAAGACACGTATAAGCAGATTGCATCTAATGCGTGAGCCTTAATTGGGGACCATCCTGTAGTCTTCTGCCTCCAAGCAGAGGTATGGCATCCTCAGCACTCCGTGGGAGAGCACAGAAATCATGGTCCTGAAGCTTTGCCTTTCCTGAATGCTCTCATTCTCTTCCTGTGGTTTAGAGGATTGAAAAGGAGCTTTTTATTGGAGCATCTACTTTGAAGGAAGTCGGATTTAAATACTCCTGCTGGCATGCATCATGGATGCTGAGGACTCTGCCAGGTACCCTCAAATTGTTTACAAATTGGATCTCAGCACAGCTTCTGGAAAGCTTTAATCTCCAGCCACTGCTTCCAAGAGCTTCAGCTCATTCACTCGTTGCAGTTGGTCTTCACTCTCACCAAACCCCAGAACAGTCAACATAAAGAGATTTCTTAAAAATCTAAAGAAGAATTGTCTTTCTTGCCTTATGGCCTAAGGGGATTCCCCTGGGTCTAATGAGGTAACAGCTGTTTTCTCCAGGATCACCTGCTTGGCCTATGAGCTGGAAGAACATGGTGGTTGTATTCACCCCAGGAGAAGATGACTGAGTCTTCTCCCTGTCACCGAGGCTAAATTTTATCAAATTACACACTTGTATTACTTCATGCCTGTGGGACTGTGAGTTATTACAAGGAATATATGAGGCAATAACAACTGAAGCAAAATATAGGCTGGTGCCTTTACAGCTAACTGACCATGATGCTGATGGCTGACATTGGTTAGAAATTCAGTTACCTACACGTATTTTGTCTTAAGGGAACCTTTTCCGCATCTTTCATGGAGATAGCACTGTGAGTTCCAGAGAACTGCAGATACAGCGCAGACTCCTATCATGATCTTACACAGTGTGCTACAAACTCCATTAAAAGTAACTTCAGCCTCACAGCTTACAGGACATCCTGTCTTTTTCATCTCAGTGAAGGTATGTTGCCCATTTGCCTGTTCTGTGCTTAAGGATGAAGGAGGAGTGGTGACCTCAGGAAGATCATAGCTATGCACCAAACCAACACAACAGCTGAGTGAGAACGAGGCTTCATACCAAGTCCTACAGGAGCACAGATAAGGAGTTAGCATCTCCAGAATGAAGCCAGATGTTCTAAGCAGGTAGCATTTGCCTGATGGTGACAAGACCTCAAGAGGAATTTTTGTTCAGAATCATTCTGGTACAGTTGGGCAGGCTGGATGAGGAGGGTGATGCTGGGCTTGGAGAGCAATATCTATCTTCTGAGAGGAACTGGAGATTACTAACATGTGGCCTTCTGTCTGCTGTTTTCTCAGCTGCTGCACTGTGGACATCTCTGCTAAGTTTCAGAGCATTGCATGGAATACTTCCAGTTGTAATTGCCCCATTTATGCTGTCTGTTCAATTTTGATCTGCTTAGTTGAATTTAGTTGAATTATTTTTCTCAAAGAACTTCTGATGTTTTCTACAGTCATTTTTAGAGACTTTTAGATGTGGAAGATTGAAAAGAGTATTTGTTTTTCTGCTGGATTCCTTGGTCAGTAATTGGAAGAGACAAAGAACTTCCCGCAAGGAAATCACTGAGGTCTACATCAACACTTTTGCAAATGATCAAGCACCATGAATTTCACACACAGTGGCTTTTGAAGCTGTGTTCATTTCTTTTCTGAGCGATGCTCTTGCTGCCATTCTTCTATCATATACACCCTGGAGAACTAGGAGTGCCCTCCTATGGAGACTATCTGATACAATAAGTCCTTAAATGCAAATTTACAGTGTAGTCAGTGTTCTTTTCTCTAATGAAATTGAATTGAAGATCGTGAACTTGAAAATAGACTAGAGTTAACCTACATTCAAGTGGAGATACTCAGCAGATGTGAAATATTGCACATGTATGGATCCTTCAATAATTCAAGTACTGTTGCTTGTTGCATAAATATTTAGGTATGCAAAGTGCAGAAAGTGTGCTGATGCGGAAGCTTGAGTTTTCGTTCCCTTGACACATGTGGGACAAGTACTCCTAGTGGCAGTGTGAGATAAAACAGTGGCTCTTCATTTTCCTATTTTTAAACTCCAGTGTAGCAATGTTAGCTTTCAATATTTAACCGACATGAATATCAGTAAAATAGGCGTAGTATGTCTGTCTGACACGAAGATCAGGTTATCCTGTCTTCTACAACTGACCTTGATAAAGACAGTGTAAAAAATACATGAACCTCAAAATCAGTGCAAGGTATTAATGCTCATGTGGCATAAGATAACTGCAAAACAAAAGGAGTATCAGGAGGTTTCACTGTCAGCAAATACTGGTCGAATTCCAAAGCCTCCTAAGTTAGTATCTAAATGAATACAAATGTAGTACAGTTTTCTGTGAGAAGATAATCCTGACTATTATTCATAAATAGTGTTAATCCTTTGAGTCAAGAAGTTCAGTACAGTATGTGACTGTGTTGAGATCTTACTGCTGTTCTGAAAATAAGGAGAGAGAATTTATATGAACAAATGTTTTTTAGTGAAAGGAATCCCAGTCCTCATCCAAATGATGATCTGCTGGTCTTGTTCCTTTGGCAGTGGAATAGGTTCAGCTCTCAGCTGTGCTGCAGACTTCCCTTGTGACCATAGGCGACTCATTAATTTCCCTAGTCTGAATTAATTGCTGCTATAACACTGTTGTAGTAGGAAGTGCAACAGGAATTAATCTGACCTTAGGTGCTTCCATCACTCATCTGTAAAATACTGATGTTTTCTTACATCACTGTGTTGTCCTGTTTTGTTTTGATTTGAGAATGTTAGTGTCTGTACTTAAGGAAATAAAGGATTAAATGTCAAATATCTATTGTGTTTTAGAAGTTGATGCTTTCAATTTAGTAGCCGAAGTATTGCTAAAAGCAAATATTGTTGTAAATATTTACCTGCATGGCTGCCTCTCATGTACATTATGTGGCTTTTGCTGTTGTTTGCAGGAACAAAAGTATAGCCTTAGCCTCATTGTAATATGCTTAGATTATCCAGAAGCAGAGATCCTTAGATTCTCTTCAGCATTAATTTGATGGTTTGGCTGCATCAATTATTTAATTCCAATAATCCTGCTAATGTCTTTGCCTTACATTTACCTCACTTTTAAATTTGTGTTGATTGTACTCCTGAATTAGTGATTTTAATATTACTTCGACTAGTTCAGCTTTAGTGATGTATCATCTCAATTTCCTTTTGTTTTACTACTTGCAATAAAAATATTTAGAAGGAACAGTGAGTAATTTCTTTCATTAGTGACTTGAAGCAGAACCAATGAGAGACTCTGGTGGTACAACAACTTTTTAGGGTCTTCCTTGTTGATACATATTTCATCTGCAGCAAAACCACACTGGATCCAGATGATAAAAGATACTGAAATTGCCGTGGAGGATACCTTGTACTGGGATTGCAGAGCAAGTGGCAAGCCGAAACCATCATATAGGTGGCTGAAGAATGGAGACCAGCTGTCAGTAGAGGTAATATTCATTTCTGAAGAGCACAATGGTATATAAAATTAGCACTACCTCATGTAGCAATGAGAATTCAGAAAGTCCATGTAAATAGTCCAGATAGTTGAGATTTTGTATACTTTTCCATGTTTGTTCATCGGGAGCATCCAGATAGAAACATCTAAAGCTGCAATATCTGAAACACAAGGACAAATTATATTGTACAAACATAACTCAGCTAAAAGGATATTAAAGAGCAATGGTAGAACCATGGAAATAATTATATAGAGAAAGGCTGGAGAAGGAAGTTAATTAAAATTATAGATTAACAACTGTAAATGAGAGATAAAGAATTTAAATGATTGTCTTACATTTGCTATTCGAATTTTGTTAAAGGTAATAAGAAAGCATTTGCAAACTTCTCGAGGAAAAGATGGCAAAAATTGCGGTGTTTGAAAGATAAAGAGTCGTGTAACATCGGTATTTGTTTTAATTCTGTTGTTAACCTAATGGAAAGTCATGCGTTTGGTGACAGGGAAAAATGTAGTTAGCAGGTCTGCCAGATCAGAAGTGCAGAAAACCACCGGGTACCCGTATCGATTTCAGTTCTCACTGTGCACTGAGAAAACTGCTGAATGCAGGTTATTGGGAATGTAAACTAGGGGCAGTAGCCTGTAGCAGGAGGGCATTTTGCCCTTGGCCACTGCTGTCAGGACTGCTCAAATTCTGCGCACAGCATTGGCACCCAGAGTTGAAGAAAGGATTGCTCGAGTGAGTTCAGTGGATGGCTATGGAAAATGAACTGAGCACTGAAAAACAATTCATAGCATTCAGGGTGTTGTAGTTGCATGCACACTAACAGGAATGGTATTGTTTTGTGGGCAAGTTTGGTGATGGAGTACAAAATATATTGGTGATTTAAGAGCGCTGTTACTAAATTATATGGAGTCACTGAGGTAATGTGCTTTTTAACCTCGTAAGTACAAAAATACCTTTTCTCATTCAGATTTCCCAGTTCTCCAGCTTGGAGCACTGGTGTCAAGCCTTGAAGGCATGATGTAAGGGAATAAGCATGACTGTGGAAATGCTTGAGGGCTGTGCACTGTAGGACTAACTCACTGAAGGCGGGCACCAGGGAGACAGCAGAAGAAGAGTTCTTTGTGTATCGTGATCATTTGTCTTCAGCTCCTGTGATAATCCTCCTTCATGCTGGGTCTGCTCCACAAAAATCTCCTGCTGCGGTTATTCCACTTAACTTCCCTTCCCCATAAATGAATCTTTTGTAAGGAGGAAGAACAACAGGAGCTCAGGATGCTAGAAATAGGATCAAGATGTGGAGATTAAAGCTTGTTACTTTTAGGGACTGTTTTGTGCTTTGTCTAACTTGCAATTAACTGGGAATGGATCTGTCACAGAGGGGGCTGAGCTGTGTTGGCTTTATGGAGATAGCTGGATTTGCCCTTCACTGGGACCAGCTGTGAGTATGAGCCCGTAGCAGAAAGGGCAGAGTGAGTACTGTTATATTAAGCCTGATGAGCCTTATGCAGGACCTCTGCTTGGCACTGCTGCTCCAGAAAAGCAGAAAATGTTTTTTGTGAAAATCATTTGTCCTTGTGATCATTATTACTTCTTTCCCCAAAGGAGAAGCTGTTGGATTTGTCTTTGTCACTGGTTCCCCTTGTCACCAATCCCTATCACTCCATCCCAAAGCAGTCGCTTCCCACTGTAACTCATAGAGCTTTCCAGGAAGCATCAGGTCGAGAAGCATCCTGTTCTTCATTCCATAGCCTTGTCAGCTGTAAGGCACTTAAATATGTCTTCCATTTAATGACTATTGGATTTTTTTCTGCGTAGCATCACAGAGAGCTCATTAACAAATGGCAAGTGTGAAATCTCTAAATAGTGTGAAATGCCAGTGCCATCTGTGTGTTTTGGATGCTCTCGTCTTCCTAGTATGATGTCCACATTTCTGGAGAAATGCGAGGGTATTTGAGAATAAAAAGCTTCTGTGAAACTGGGCAAGTTTGAAGAATTGATTTTATACACTGTATTGCCAAATCTCGGTGCTGTCATATGAATTATTTTAGAACTGTTCTTACGTGTATGCTGTTACGTCTGCCCCGTTTGTCACGTTGATGCTCTCCTATTTGAATTTCTTACTTATTTTAAAATTTTCACGGGAAATACATCATCAGTAAAGGTATTTCTCTTACTATTCAGGGAAGGATCCAGATTGAAAATGGTGCACTTACAATATCGAATCTAAATCTGACAGATTCTGGCAGATACCAGTGCATAGCTGAAAATAAACATGGTGTCATCCATTCGAGTGCGGAGCTCAGGGTTGTAGGTAAGATTTTTCCTTTCTGTTAAATCACAGCCCTCTTTCTCCCTCTCCTCACACCGTCCACCTGCCCAGTGCTCCACCTCCTCATGGTTTCAGCTTTATAATTCCCTCAGATGCTGTTGAATTAAACATTTTTGTCAACCTATTATCTTTTTTATCTGCAGTGCAGAGGAGTTTACTCATCTGTTTCCAGAGCATTTGCAGTCCAATCATTCATTGCTTTAAAACAGAACACAGATAAATAATTAATTAGGCAAAGAGCAGATACAGAGGCTTGGATACAGGCCTGGAGATGAAGACTTCTCAAGGGTCTGGACACAGCCCTGGCTCGGCACATCAGTCAGCTGTACTGACCTTCTGCACTGTGCCTCTGGTGTTCCCAGGAGAGCAGTGCAGTGGGCTGCTCTTGTGGCAGCCTTCCTTGATTGAGGGGACAAGAAGTTGTCACTCAGTCATTCAAATGATGTGTGTGGGAGTCTAGAATAAATGGCAGCAATTTACTTGAGGAAAAAAGTGAACTTGCAGACTGCAATATGCATTGATATGCTTGTGTAATTTCTACCTCCAACACAGAAAGACTGAAATCAAAACTAAGCCTACAAGAGCAGTGCTTTTGGGCATGAGTTACTCCCTTTATATTGTATAAGGTTACACTCAATTGGCAGACTGCTCCCTCAGCCTCATTCTCCTAAAATCCTGAATTTCCTTTCGATCTTCCATGTTGCTACAGATAGAAGCCATGTGCTGTTTTTAACTGTTAGCTCATACAACCTGTGCTCATACAGAATGAGCTGTGCTGTAGTTTTCTATCATTTAATATGTGTGATCTGTCATTGTAGTTTGGCACAAAAGTAGAATCCACCACATTCCTTGAGTGTTAATGAGACTTGATGTTGACTGCTCTCACTGGAGTTAGACAAGTCATGTAAGCTCAAATTTGATGTAGTGAAGATAGGCATGTTGTATCCAGTGAGCTTCAGTTCCAGTGAAGGCAACGTGATCTTAGGTGCGTGCTTCTTTGCAAAATTGAAACATCTACTTTTTTTTTTTTAACCAGCATAAAGAAGAAAAATGCATAATTGTCCAACAGAAGATCTGGTTGAAATAACTAATTCATTCAGTGTTTTTAATTATGCTTGGAAGCTGAGAAGTGTCATGTACGTGCTAAATAGTAGTGTCGTTAATACAATTCAAGATGCTTTATTTCACTGTCAGTATTTCTCTCCTATTTCAGCTTCTGCTCCAGATTTTTCCAGGAACCCAATGAAGAAAATGATTCAGGTTCAGATTGGCAGCACAGTTGACTTTGAATGCAAACCAAAAGCTTCCCCCAAGGCCAGGTGTTCCTGGAAGAAGGGAGGTGAGCAGCTACACGAAAATGAAAGGTATCAAATCTATATTGGTTTATTTGTTTTAATTGAAAAAAAAAAAAACAAACCAACTCCTAAAATAATTTTTCATTCAGTAGCGTCATCTGTAGATCCATATAGTTGTGAACCTCTCTGAAATGTCTTGTGAGAGGATGTGGTTGGCTTTTGCATGTCGTTGTGTGAACTGAGAATGCATATATATCGTTTTCTTTCAGATCAAGAGCCAGCTTTTACTTTCAGTCTGATGTAAATTTGAGAAAATAAAGTAGTGGTAGAAAAGGTGGAAAGTTTCAACAAAATGGTCTGAAAGCACTGCTAACAAGGTGTACTACAGCCATGTGATAATGTGTCTGAGAGACAAAAATAGATTTCTACTTGGCAAGGATTAATAATTGGGAGGACCAGAATTCGCGTTCTTACCATTCTAATATATTGATTTTTTTTGTCTGTTCAACTGCTGTGTTGGCTTTTATGGAAAAAATATTACAAAGATGGCTCAAAGCTGTGGATGCATTAGAAAGCCATATGAAAATATTCAAGATTTACTTTGTAATTGCAAGAATTACGTGATGAGCCCAGACCAGTGAGCTGAAAAGTGACAGATTAATATTGACAGACATGTAATGCGCTTTAGGAAGAGACAGCAAAACCTCTCATGGTACAAGTATTGTGAATTAACTTAATGCTGAGGGTAGGGAACCTGCATCACTGTGCCTGGGTGGGTGCTGTATCTCCTGAGTCTGTGTTATCAGTGGTATGTATGGGACAAAACAGAAAGTGACTTCTAAAATTGTGGTGCGGTTACCAGAATCAATTCTGTTTCTGTAGAACACTGTGTAAAATTTCTGTTTCTGATTTGGAAAGATGCTATCAGATCAGTAATTTTGGAGGCTCCATTGCATGGCTTGAGGGGTCTCCTTGTACCCAGTAAGTTTGAATGCTTGTGTCTTCTTGGTCTGTGCAGCCACAGCTCTTTCTTCGAAGGGCACCCAATAAATAGTCTCCATGTGTTCAGTTGTTGGTGTTTTGGCAGGAAATTAGGCTTCTGTCATTACAGAGCTTGAACAGTAGCGCAGACTTGCTAGCTGGCTGTGTGCCTGAAAGTAAGCAGAGTCCCATTCAAAATAAGTCCCTTGTTGGATTTTCTTTCTTCGTGAGACATCCTGTTGTCTTGTAATGATATCATATCACATTCATAAGGAAGTCTGTGACGCGTGGCCACAGTGTTTGCTGACACTATGTGAAGCCCCTCTCTTTTTGACAATACTTGGTGGTTGTTTTTCTAACTTTTTTAAGTGTGCAAATAAATACACAGCACAGGATTCTTTCTATGTAGCTTCTCCATTCTTTCCATTCCTCGCTTTTGCCCTTGCATCATTCCTCAAAGAATGCAGAGGAAGGTAGCCTTCCTGCTCCTGCTGTGTTGGAGCTGCCTGTCAGCAGCAGATAACCTGTGTTGATTAGAAGGATATTCAGAGCTGTCAGATATGCACAGACCATGCAGGGCTCCACGTATGTCCAAAGAGTTCTGGCCAGGAGTTGGACTCTGGGAGCTTTCTGGATAGACACCATCTTTGTGGCTGCTTTGAATTGCTTTGATTTCAGATGTGGTGCCTGTACCAGTGGATGAAAGTGATGTTCAGTTCCTGACTGTTTTGAGCGGACGTAATGCTGCCTGCTTACATCTATTGGAACACAAATTCAAATATACATCTGCCTGCTTACATCTATTGAAACACAAATTCCGCCATTTAGTTCTGCAAAGTGCAGATATTTCCAAAATACAGCCCAAACTGTATACGGCCCCTCTGTATTACTGACAGCACATATAAATGGCTTACAGAGGAAATGTAATAACAAGACAGTGCTCCTGAATTAATCTAAATGGAGTCCACTTTCCTTCAGAGCAAAGGAGAAATGTGATTCTTTGCAGAAAGCACTATAGTTCATTACTGTCTGCTATGAATAATTGCGATTCACGAATTTCTCACAGTTCTACAGTTCTTCCCGTTCAGTTTCCAATTAGCTGTACATTTTTAAGCCATTAACTAAGTTTCTGATGGAGCGTTCTGTGGGGGGCTGGGGCAGAGGGTGCCTTTTGACTTCCCAGAAAGAATAATGCTGGACATGGAGGTGCATGTGCTTTACCTACAGGAGAGGCAGAACAAGCTTGATGTGTTTGATCCTCAGACCTGAATGTGTTTGATTCTCAGACCTGCAGTGTGGTTTGGTCTCTCTCATAGAGCACTCTGTGAGAAATACATGGAGTCGGTTGGAGTTTGCCTGTGAAGAGCCAGCAGGGTAATTGCAGTCTTCAGGAAAGTGTGGTGAGCTGTTTGCTTTTTCTGCAGAAGGTGGTTCTTGTGGGGGTACAGCTCTTGTGGCCCATGGGGATAAGTGCATGTACAGTTTTCCCAGTGTATTTGTCTGTGAATAGTGAGAACCGTGGTGCTGTTGGTTTGGTAGGTTTGCCTGTGGTGTAATGGACTTGTTTGTTCAGCAAAGTGTAGAACAGGTTGTTGAACATCAGGCAGTGGGATGTTTTGGTTTTTGTGTGCATCCATGCAGGTGTTGGAGCCTGTCCCCTCTGGGGGGTGTGCCAGCACAGTCCCATCCCCACAGCCCCAGGCACACTGCATCAGGGCTCTGCTGCAGTACAGCCAAGTGCTACTTCGGAGTACTGCTAGTGTTTTGTTCTGTGTGAATTTATGTTTCACTGGGGTTACTGATCACATTACTTCTGTAAAGCCTGAAAGATTTTCATTTTGATGGCAACGTTGCTTGTATTTCTAATTTATTTTTAAATGGTGCTGCATTTTCAGTATGTAGGAGATTTGGATAATGACTCAGTAAATTTTAATTAAATGAGCTGAATCTCATACATCTTGTAGAGGGGAGAATGTATAAGTCAAATGGATTCGAGAGCCTTTGGACTGAGAAATTGCTCTGTTAAAGAATACAGTCTTGTTTCTTGTTAGTTTTGCAAAATATTCCATTTATGTATTATTATTATTATTATTATTAAGTATATCTTGAAAAGAGAGAACAAGACAGTGAAGAACAGTGGAACACAGAATTAAGGCACGTGGTTCAGTGTAGAGTATGCAAAAGTGAAGGCATAAAATGGGGATGAAATGAACTGGGTGCTAGAACAGGGAGCAGTCCCCTCCAAAATGCAGTTTTGGAACTGTGGAACAAATTATTGTGGATGTGCTGAGTGTGATAGTCAGGAATTAGCAAGAATGTCTTCAGTGCTTCCAGATCAGGCGTTGATTGTGGAAATCCGTGGTTAACTGGCACAGGTCTGTTTTTACCCCATATTATGATTGTGTTATCACTGGGCTAGAAGCAGCTTGTGTTTACTTAAGCTGTTCTTTCCAGTCATTTCTTGTTGTATGGCCTTTTAAAAATGTCTGCAGTTGTTAAGCTGCATCCTGGTTGTTTTTATTCAAAATTATTGTGGAGCAGCTTCTCCTGATAGCAGAGATCACAGCATCTCCAGGAGGGGAAACCTTCCATCTTCTCTGTTGAAAGTCCCCACCTCCAGATGGATGAGCTTTTATTTCTTAATGTGTATTTCAAAAAAGAGTATGAGACATTTTAATCAAGGTTAAATACACTCAGTGCTAGTTTATCTCCATCAGAAACAGTAGGCGTCCCAAATATGGTCCTAGGTACCCATTTAGAAGATTTCATTGAATGTTTTTATATTATTGCTCTAATATATGGCTGGAGAAAGATTAAGATTTTGAGTTGGTGCCGAGCAGTGTTTCATCTACAAGCTCATCCATCTGTATTCCTAGATGTTTGTAAATATACTAAGAGCAGAACAAGATGAAAAGATATTGCAGACTTCACCTTCGCTGGCAAACATCCCAATGCAAGTCCCTCAAAAAAAAAACAAAACACCTTCCAGTTTTAGCATCTTTCACTGTGATGAAGTGATGTCAAGTTCAGGGGGAAAGAGAAGATGAGGTACTATTCCTGATAAAATATTGCATAATCTGTACAAGGTTCAGTTATGGGTTTCAAATTAAGCATTTGTACTTCATTTCGTGTTACAGTTTGAAACGCTGTGATCTGGAAAGTAATGCATTTACTTACCAGTGCTTCAATAGGAGCTGATTTTGGCTGGCTTTCTCGTTAAGTAATCTGATTTAATTTAGTTGGAATTTGCTTGATGTATAAAAAGCTGGTTTGACCCACTTTCCACTGATCCTTTGTACTGAGGAGTTATGAACTAGAAAGTAATATGTTTATATTTATTATCAGATCACTAAGGGTCTAAAATATTTGGCTTTTCTGCTGAATAATCTGACAAATATAAAAAGGCAGTGATTTAGTTTAACTGTCTGTTATTTTAGTAGCAAAGCATTGCCATGGAAGATGAACAAATTTACATTCATTAACGATTTCATTAATGGCACAAAACTTCAAGTGGCAGCCTTGCATTGGAAGAGCTGGAATCCTGGATCCTGAGGCGTCTGCTGGCCTTCATTGGTGGGTGCTTATACTGCACCAACATTTCCATTTAACACAGTTTTAACAAGTAAGGGTAATATACATAAGCCTCTGTGTAGTGCAGTCACAGTTGTCTGAGCAAGCAGGAGTGAGGACAGCAAATGCAGAACAGCTGGGATGTTCTTAGGCAACATACAGGAAAGTCAACAGATTTCATATTGGCTTCCTGGAGCATCGCTTGCCTTCTAATCCCCAGTGATATTATTCTCAGTGTCTAAAAGTACTGGAAATATGGTATAGTCCGCAACTGTAGTAAAATAACATGTCAGTATTAGAAGTATATGTTCTCGTTTCATAGCTGGCTTTCTGCATGGCTGGTTATGACCTGATGAGTAAAACACACCTGGGGTACTGGGCAGAATTAATGGAGGCTGTAACTTCAGTTGGCTGGAAAGGTCTTTATTGCTAAATCCATGTTCCTAATTTAGGTGGGATAGGAATACTCTGCTAGTTTTGTCTCTCAAATCAGAAACCCTGAAATCTACTCCCATTCTTTTGACAGCAATCAAAGAGCATGACTACCTGGGCATGAGTTAGGACATTTGGCTTTTCTAGGTATTTCTTTATGCCATCCTTTTGACTGCTGGAGAAGAGACTCTTCTCAAGGATTCATTTCCTACAATTTTTCTCAAGAGAGAATGATTTCATTTTTGCCAATCACATTTTGATCTGAGGAGCAGATAGGTCCTTGAGTCAGTCTCCAGTTGTGCTAATGCACATGTGCCAAAGCATTATTCAGCCCATTATTTTATGGGGCTTAAAGTTTCTGCTGTTGGTTCATCAGAAGTTTGCAGGTCATGGAAAATGAAATTAACTTAAAAAATTTCTGGTCTTCAGCAAAATGTATTGGGAGAACTCCTGCAGATACAGAGAACTCTCAAAGGTGTATCATTGGTCTGTGTTAGAAATCTGGATCTCTTCCTGGCAGCGGGCTGCCACAGTCTGTTTTTCCATAGAGTGTGAATATCTGATAACTTTAGGTGTACTAAACACACCTCAGTTTGTCTAATTTTTCAGCAGAAAGTGGTAGAGCTATTGCTAGGTGTTGCATTTACATAAGCTGAGCTGTATTTACTGCTCTGTAATTGAAAAAGTAAAGAGTTGCTCTTTCTAATTTGCCATAAAGATTTTGACAGTCAGTTTTCTTCAAGAATTGATTTGTTGGGTGGTGGTTGTTCTTCATTCTGAAAAAAAAACTTGATTCTAAACTATGTCTTGGTTTTAATAAGCCTCTTGCTTCATTGGTTTAGATGAGCTAGGCTTTGAGATGGCTCAGAGCACTGTAAAAATGTGTTTTCCTTTCATTTTAATTAAACAATAGACATTTTCTATTCCATACCCAGTCCTATTTATAGTTTGTTTGATCTAAGACTTTGTCATTGCTGTTGGGTTTTTGTTTGTTTTTGCAGCTTTTCTGCTGAGGACTGCTTCAAAATAGGTGATGCAACACATGCCATTGTAGGATAAACCAATAGGTGGGAAGTCTGAAAACTCCATAGCTTGCTTGAAGTCATAATTCATGATTGATTTTGCCCAAAAGAAGCATATCCCAGGTACCACAATATTGAGTGTCAGAGCACATTTTTAAAGAAAACACACACAAAAAAATCAAAATAATTAAGAGAAACAATTAAAAGCTGAGCTTAATTTTATAGTGCTTTTCATTGCAAAGAGCTTTGTACTGTCAGTGAAGCAGTGGAAGGAATCCAGACTGCTCTGCTTTCAGACATTGGAAATGCAGTCTCCATGTGGCCTGGTGATGAGGTGAAGCTGCTATTAAGGGAAAGCAGCAGAACTACAGAGGCTCAGTGAAATCCCACTGCTGCGCTCTGTGGTTGGTGAAGATGGTTTTGGAGGATCAGGGAAGCCAAAGGTTGAGGACAAAATCACCGAAGCCATCAGTCTGAGAGTTGGTTTAAGCTGTCCTTATTCACCATCATCATTATTCTCTCAAAAATGGGTTCAGTGCATTGCTTAAAGAAATAATGCCATCATCATGTTGTATTATTTATAACATAAGCCAGTATAAATGGTTAATGACAGTGCAATTCACTGAAGCATATGTCCTTTAAGGGCCAACTTGCCTTTCGGCCATGTAAGGTGTGCCCCAGCTGTGCCTGCCTGCAGTTCAAGCTTCCCAGCACTGCAGCTGGAAGCTCTCCTTGTCCTTGGTCAGCTTCACAGCTTCACCCCCAGCACTGCTCACCTGGAGCTGTTAGGTACAGTGTGTGAATGGCAGAACAAAGAACTTGTGTGTTCAGTTGAGCATCCTGCTTACCCCGAGCCTGGGGCAAGTTTTGAGAAGGAAGTGCTCCCAGTTCCCACTAATATGGAAGACTTAATCTGCTTCTTAAAGAGAACCGAATCTCAGTTGGGACAAGTTATTGATACTAATTTCCCTCATGTATATTAAACATAAAGGGAACGGCAGGGATGTGTATTTAATTTTGTACTGAATAAAGAAGCAGGTTAATGCTGGAGTACGTGCAAGCGAGAAGACAAAACCCTCGTGACTCTTCTGGAAAAGGGAAGATAGCAGTATTAAGTTCCAGGACATTGCTGCCGTCTCAGATGATGTGTGCTTTGACAACTGCGTATGACTCGCCAACTAATGTGGTTAGAGGTTTGCCTCCAGTATTAAAGTTGTTTGCTGTTCTGTAGATTCTCTTTAGCTGGTTATGAGGTGTCTGGGGCATTTCCAAACAGCCTGCTAGCTAAGCTGCCGAGGAGATTGGCAGTGTAGCATCACTATGATTCATTTGATGCCTTTGAAATGGACTGATGTATCAGGAAACTGTTGCTTACGTTTTTTTCCCCAGTTATTCTGAACAGTTATGTACAGTTGTACAGGTCTGTGTGCAGCTCCAGGTTATCTCAGGGAAGAGCTGGTTGAAGGTTCTGCACATAAGGATATGACAAATGAGAGGACCAGAAACAGGGAATTAAAATTATCCTTGCCTTTAGGTCCTGCTGTTGTCTAGGATCTCAGCTCTACTATCGGGATGTTGGATTTCTTGCATATCTATCAGTAATGTGAGTCTCCTTTGAGTCTCCTTTGCTTAACATTTTTTTTTTAGTGTTCCTGTTTTTTTCCATGCATATAGTCAGTGTATACCATCAAAACTTTCAAATGCCATGTTGCAAATTGATGCAGTTTGATATACCACTGTAACAAAATGAGTATTTAGACATTTTGTCAACAAAACAATGCTGTGATTTTCAAAATATCTTTGTAATTTTTTTAGAATCACATTATTAAAGGATGGAGGACTAAGAATAACCAATGTGACCAAAGTTGATGCTGGAAGCTACACTTGTGTGGCAACAAACCAGTTTGGAACAGCCAGTGGGACGACAAACTTAGTAGTTACAGGTAGGTGGGCTGGAAAGAGGCTCAGGTTGACATTGAACTGCAAACTGCAACAGAAGCCTGCAGTTAGATGAATTCTGAATTCGAGCTTTGAACAAACACCAAATGTGTTGAAAAGCAAAGGTGTGACAAAATACATATTGAAGAATGTATAAAAATAAAAGGATTGATCTCTGGTTAGTTGAGAGGAAAGAGACCGAGGGATTTTCTCCCTTTTGGCACAGAGATTTTGTGGTCCTGGTAGCTCAGATGAGGGACGTTCTGAACACTTTCCTCCATGCTCTCTCTTAGTTACCTGAACAGTAAACAATGCAAGTTTGTTGCACTTCTTTTTATTTAACTTGTTAAAAAACATTGTATGAAATTCATGCCAACCAAAAATATTAGAGGTCATTATACATTCCAGTCCAAAAATCTCTTTAGCCCTAAGGAACTATACACTTATTTGCTCATGGAAAAAGATGTGGAAGAAGCTCCAGCTGCAGGAGTGCTCAGGGACCCTACAGGCAGTAAAGTATAAAGTCTTTCAAAAGCTAATTGTGTACATAATTGCTGTTAAAAGAGTTCTTGCCCCTTCCACTGAGATGCCCATTGCTAGCTGCTGTCTAAGATGCTGACTGGGGAGGAGTGCTTTGTGAAGTCTAACTGAAGGCTGTCTTTTCTCATGATGTTCTTTTTTAAAGATGGGAATAACTAAAAGATTTTCCAAATGCAGAATTATCTAATATCCTACTGCATTGCATATCCCATACATCTCATGGATCCAAACAGAATTATTCTGTTCAGTGAAGAAACAGCTACAGATTTTCAGTCTGTTTCTAAATGATTCATGCCCTTTTATGCACAAATAACAGAATTATGTACAGAGGATTTATAGAAGGAAATTTAATTTTTCCAGTATTTATGGTATATGATATTTGTTCTGTTCATGTGATTCAGGAATTGTAAGCTGCTTTTCTTAATGGCACTATTTATGTTTTATATGATATACAGACCCAGATACCCAACATGTCCTACCCTATATAGATTTCCTCTGGTTTTCATGTTTTGTTGTCTCCTTCTTCCACTCCCACCTTTTAATCTTCCCCATGGCTGCTACCACAGCACACTGCTCCAAATCATATGGGTTATTCCTGAGAACCACATGTGCTTCTGAGTGGTAATTCCATTGCTGTGGGTTGCAGTGCATTTAGCTTGGTGAGGTATATTGGTCTGTACACAGTAGGTAAAAAGCTACTTTTTCAGTTTCAACAAACTCCCACTGGTAAATGTGCAGCAGTACAGTGCTCCAACAAGGGAGGTCAGTCGGTAGCATTTATAGTCCAGCTGTATAATTTGAAGTGACTGTCATTAATCAGATTTGTAGAACATGGTAGAACATTAGTGGCAGACAAGTCGTAGTACTACAGAAATCCAATAACAGATTTTTCTGCTCTCAGAGCCAACAAGGATCACTTTGGCACCTTCAAACATGGATGTCACTGTTGGAGAAAGCGTCATCTTGCCTTGCCAGGTTCAGCACGATCCTATACTGGACATCAGCTTCACGTGGTATTTCAATGGGACACTCACCGACTTCAAAAAAGATGCCTCTCATTTTGAGAAGGTTGGAGGGGTAAGTTGTGAACGCTTCTCTTACAGACAGGCTCGCTTACTCTTTCCAACACTGTGAAGGTTTTTTCTTCTCTTTTGGGTGTATGGAATCTGGTCTTTGCTGCAGAGAAGTCATTCATTGAGCTACCCTGCAGCACATGATCTGGTATGCAGACATCTCAAATTTTAGACCTGAAGTTTTCTAAGTGTCTACCTTTGTCTCTATGTCTCTATTCTATGATTTTCCTTGGAAATGAAACATAGCAATGACAGATTGAGGAACTTGTTTCAGACTTTGAGAGCTCCAGCTTAAAAGCAAACAAAACAAAACAAAAATCTATCTTATTTTTCCTGCTCTTGTACCCCTGGTGTTTCCCTCACTTCTCTCTTTATGTCTCCCCTGGTGACAGGGGTGGTCCTGGAGGTCCCTTCCAACCCTGGCCATTCTGTGATTCTGTGACAGAGGGAGGCCATACTTCTCTTTTCCCCACATGAAAACAAAACAAAACAAAACAAAACAAAAACAACAAAGCAAAACAAAACAAAGAGCTTAAAAAAATTAGGATTTCATGGAAACTTCTCAACCAGTTGTAAAAGAAATTTCAGACTATCGAGTAACTCAGACTTCTGACTCTAGAACATCTTACCTGGGAGTATGTTGTATGGCATAGAACCAGGGGTAGTTATGGAATACTGAGGTTTAGGTGACTTTTTTTAAAGTCTTACTAGATTGAAGAAGGGGACTGAACCTCCTCAATGGAAAAACTCCATGGGTAACTAGGAGAAACTGAGAACTAATATGTGGGCTTGTCTGGATCCCACTAAGGTTGACGGAATAACTTAATCCCAGTAAGAAGCCTTCCAGTGCACATTTGTTCAATGGAACTATCTGTGCATAACTTCAGCTTTGTTGATAAACATAGCAAAAGGAAATGATTTTTTAGTGGATGGAGATCTGTATAATGATATTTTGGCAGTCCCTGCCATGCATGCTTGAGATCCATGACATGTAGTGGTTAGTGGGAATGTTATGGCACCATGTCCTGGTCTTCCAGATGGTTAGAAAAATATAGGATGTATCACTGTTGTACTGTACTTTTTTGTCAGATAAATGATTTATAGGCAAACCAAGCAGATTTCAGAGTTCAAAACAGATTTCCTTTAAATCTTCAGGATGCTCCTGCAAAGCACCCACAAATAGTTTAAATACGGTGTTAATATTTCAGAGCTTTATGTTTCAGTAAAATTATTCTATTTGATGGTCCCTCTGCTTAGATGGTTTATTTAAATGTAGTTTGCTACAATTAGTTCATGTAGAACATGATTTGCTTTGTGTGCATCTGTTGTTGTTGCTGGTCGTTTCCTGAATATCCACTTCCAATCAAGTTAGATGGATTTTAGATTGCCTTCATCTTAACTTTTAGGGTACTGGAGGCAACCAGTGCTGGATTGTCCTCTAAATGTTTACATCTTTGTTTTTAAAGAAGACCTGGCATTTTATTTTTATTATCACACTTGGAAGGGAAGCAGGCAAAGTTTTTTTCAGCTTCTACGTGAGACTTCCTAATGCTCATCCTACACATTAATTGCAGGTGTTGACATGAGTGAATGAAACTCAAGCTCAAAAAGAAATACTTGTGACAAAATGGCACAGCTGATTTGCATATAGTTAGAGATTTATCTGAGATGACGGCAGTCTTCATGAAAACAAATCATTCTTGAAATATAAGGATCCAAGCGGAAACAATTTGTGTGAGCATAAAAAATAATTAACTGCTAAAGGCAGAGGGTTGGGAAGATTGTTAACTTCTGTTTTTTGGAGATCACAGCAATCATGTCTTCCCTTTCTCCCAAATCACTGAGTTCTCAAGAATCAGTCATGGTTGGAGCGCTGTGAATACCTGTAAAGTATGTATGGTTCTGTCCTCAACTGAAACCGCTGCTCCAGAAAATTAGAAAGAGGGGGAAAAAATTGAAATCTGACAGATTTTTCACCTGGAAGCTTTGATGTGAACAGGGCTGAGGCAGTCATTCAGCTGGCACATGGGGAGGTTTTGAAGCAAACTGGCTAGCAGAAGTTTAGGATTGAGTGCTCTATTTCAGTAATGTAGAAGACTAATAATGCCAAGTCTGTAAGAGTGCAAAGTTACAGCTATCACTCACCCAAGCTTTTTGCATGCTTTCTTTGATTCTGATCAACCACATGCTGTAACGTGAGAGAGGACAAAGGAAAAGAAATGACCAACGTTTGAATGCATAATGAAAAAGAAAGAAGTAGGACCTTAAAATCAGGGCAGTCGGCCAAAGAGCTGCAGAGGTATAATGCTTAAATCCAAGTGTGCTCACAGTGCAAAGGAACTTGGCAGAAGGAAATCCCAGACAAACTGCCAGGGATACGAGGTGCTCAGTGAGGGGCCCTCAGCAGCACACTGACCCAGGGCTCAGTACCTGTCTGAATTCTATCCTTAACCCTTCAGAACAGACCAGGTTCAGCTTTGTTGCTTACTTGTTTTAACTCCTTGAATGTCTTTGCTAACTAGACTTATGAACTCTGTCTAGAAGTCAGATTGGGTGGCGGCTGTAGAAATCACATCTTTCTTGTGGCTTGGAGGCAAGCAGTTGGTCACAGGGTGCTGACTTTCTTCCTGGCTCTTAACAGCTGTCTGCAGCTGTGTTCCCAGTGCTGGGCACCTGTGCTGCAGCTTGCTTCTCATGCAGGTACAGGCACTAACTCCTGTCTGCTAGGAGAGTGCTTATAGCCATGTAGCACGGAGCAGCTGCTGGGTAATAACCTGCTGCACTGCCTCTTTAATTTTGGGACAACTTTAAGTTGAAGTTTATTTATCTAGTTTATCTTAAACTTTATATATTCAAGGTGATAATTTCTCCACTTCCAAAATGTGAGCTGAATATTAAATAATATGCTAATTCATTTAACAACTTTGTATTTTGACAGAGTGCATCAGGAGATTTGATGATTAGAAACATCCAGCTGAAACACAGTGGAAAATACGTTTGCATGGTGAAGACAGAAGTAGACAGTGTGGCATCTGCAGCTGACCTTATAGTACGAGGTAAATTTCAGCTTCAGTTACCATGAATTGTGTTTTCTTACCGTTGTGTGCTGTAGATTGCAGAAACAGTTTATGGTGCAGATTACAAAACCTGTTCACCTATGACTTGAATTACGTGATTCTGCATTGAAGTTAGACTCGGTTTTGGATGAAACTTGCTTCTTCACAGAAAAAAAAATAAAATCTGAAGAATATAATAAATCATGGCATAATATCTTTTCTTATGACAGTCCTTCAAGCCACTGATGAGTGGAGTTCAGTACTGACAGCTGTGATGTTGTTGCTGTGTCTGCTAAATGGTGACTTCATGGTCCAGCATCCTTCCTGGCAAATGGGTGTCTGTTGCCAAAGTGTTTGAAGGGCCTTGTCCTGGAGACACACAGGAATTCAAATTATATAATGCAGGGTTATTTCTTTATTTCCTTTTTTTTCCTGAGCAGGATTGCTTGCGGAGCTAAGCATGAACTATAGCTTTCATTGTTGATGATTACATCTATAGCAAAATAAAAGCAGTAATCCAGAAATCAACATGATGCAATCAAGATTTATTCAATGTATTTCAAAATATACCAGGTATTTTATAACTGCCTTTGTACTGTTAGTTATATCACCTGTTTGCTGGTGCAGATAAGACAGAAACAGCATTTTTGCTAGGCTGCCCAGAATCAAGATTTTTCTAGAATGCAGCAGAACATTTGCCTGATGGAATTGTTGCTCGTGGTGCTGATCAGATGTTCTGATGAAGAATTGCTGCAGTGCTTCATAGACTAAAACAGCTGTAGATAACAAGTAGGCAGACTACAAAGACACATTAGTAGATTAGAGTAGAACATCAAGGACCAACGTAAAAGATAATGTGGAATGGAAAGAGGAATCATGCTGAACAGAGGTTGGTGAACTAAACCTGTAATCTGTGTAATAGTTCAGGGTTCCTATTTCAGAATTACATTATCAGATGCAAGTATAATTAATGTTAATAAATATTTATCCTAATCTAAACGTTATCTTCTTCTCTTAATAGAATGGGAATCCTTACTGCAGTATTAGTGATTTCCAGGGTACTGCTTTTACTGAACACCACCGATTTTTCAATCTTTTCCTAGGCTCACCTGGGCCCCCTGAACACGTGAGGGTGGATGAAGTAACTGATACTACAGCTCAGATCTCCTGGCAGGAAGGCACAGACAATCACAGCCCAGTGACTGCTTACACTGTACAAGCAAGAACACCTTTTTCAGTTGGCTGGCAGCGAGTTACCACAGGTAATACACACTTCTTGTCACAGGTGCTGGTGAAATATGCCTGGCCAGGATACACTAGCTTCTTAATTTTATTTTTTTTTTTTTTAATTAATAGTTCCAGATGTGATTGATGGAAATACATTCACAACCACAGTGGTGGATTTAAATCCTTGGGTGGAATATGAATTTCGTGTAGTTGCCAGTAACAAAATAGGAGGTGGAGAACCTAGTTTACCCTCAGAAAAAGTAAGAACTGAAGAGGCAGGTTAGTGGGTTCTTCTATTTGTCTTTAATTCAGCATCTTGAATATATTTTAAAAAAAAATCATGCTTTTGGCTCATTTCAATTAAACTTGGAATTGTCATCAAAAGTTAAAAAGTCTGTAACTAGTTTGTTAGTATTTGTGTTTAGCTTTGGGACAGTTTATGTCCACATATCCAAATACATTTCAGCTGTTTTTAGCATGGCAAACTCTGTTCAGTCAGTGCTGCACAGTCCGAAGATGTTAATGAATGGGGAAGAGATGAGTTTTGACAGTTTTCTGCTCAGAAAGACTTGATTGAAATCCCAGATGTTACTTGGGATAAGTAAGTTAGACCTGTTGAAAACTGGAAGCATGCCACTGATTTTTAGATGCTCATAAACATTCAAAGCAGAGCATACAGGGTTCTGCAAATGCTCAAAAAGAACCTGTCCACCCCATGCAGGTTCTAAAGCACTTGTCTCAATTGGCAAAAGAAACAGGAAAACTAGAGGGTTAGCTCCAGAGAATGAGGTTAACTTGTGATATCATCTCCTCTATTGACACGGCGTAGACAGCTGTACGTTTCTTTTTCACAGTTCCTGAAATTCCCCCAGCTGAAGTCAGTGGGGGAGGCGGCAGCAGGTCTGAACTGGTCATAACATGGGATGTAAGTTTTCTGGCAAGCAGTTTTCTTCAGAGAATGGTTGTTTTCATTGAAACGCTTCTTTAAAGATGAATTTTCCTGGCTGCAGCAGCTTCTCATCTAGGATGTATATGTGCTCGGTAACATTCTGTAATGTGAGCTATGCACGTTTGCCTTCCCTCTTTAACTTGCTGTTAGACTGCAATCAGTAAGAAATTCAGTTAGCTCGTCTAAGGTGATTACTTATGCTCTCAAACAGTTGTCAAGGCAAAAGGGGGCGGGGAGGGATGGGAAATGGAAGGGTTGGTTGTTGCTCTAAGGTTAAGGCAAAGTGTTACGCAGCTCAGTGCAGCTTCCCAGTTTGTGCTTTCCTACCATTAACTCTCCATGTATGTGCTAACAGATCAGATACTACTTTAATGTATCCTATTGTTAATGAGTTAAAAAATGTCACCATGCTATTTCTTACTGATATTAGCAACTCTATGTTGTTACTTAAATCACATCAGGGGAAGGTACAGATACCTTGCAAAGATAGTGCTCAATTCTTTGGTATTATTTATGTACTATGAATTGTGACCAGAAATTGAACAGATGTGTTTACTGAAGTGTCTTAAAGCAATGTACTTACTGGAGAACAAGAAATGTTTGGGGGAGTTGCTCTTTTCTTGATGTGCAGATAGTTTCAAATGAAAGCATTACACTCTACTGCACCAGACTTTATTTGTTGATGCAGTGATCCCAAATGCAGACCAGAACCAGTTTACAGTCGCGTGCATTACATCACAGTGATGCTTTCTTCCTTCAAAGCTTTTCCAGTGTGGTATGTAACATCATGGGCTTCTGTCACTGATTGCTTTTCTCACAGCCCATCCCTGAGGAGTTGCAAAATGGAGAAGGATTTGGATACGTCGTCGCTTTTCGCCCCTTTGGCACCACAACGTGGATACAGACTGTAGTCACCTCTCCTGACACGCCCAGATATGTCTTCAGGAATGAAAGCATCTTGCCATTTTCACCATATGAAGTCAAAGTTGGTGTCTATAACAATAAAGGAGAAGGGCCATTCAGTTCAATAACCACTGTTTTTTCAGCTGAAGAAGGTATGTGATTTTCTGCTTATGTTTAATGGAATGTTTTATGAATGAATATAGCAACAGTTGATAGAACTGAGGTCAACTTGAACATGAACATATTTATTTGCACCATCATATATGCTGCTCATCTCTCCAGTGCTGATTTCCAATTACAGAGCCTACTGTAGCCCCCACTGGTGTGTCTGTGACAAGCCTGTCCTCCTCTGTCATCGAAGTCTCCTGGAATGCCATTCCCTGGAAGATGAGTAGTGGAAGACTACTGGGCTATGAGGTAACATCATTTAAAATGCTCCTCTTGTTCTAAAATGCCACGATCCAGAATGCCTTCACACACATAGCCCATGCCAGACAAGTCTAACTTGTTTATTTTGTAGATGAAGCAGTGATTTTCTTCTGGTCGTCATTTTTTAATTTGAGCAAAATCTAATGCTTCAGTTCTGCTTTTTCTGCAGTCAAAAGGGCAGCAAGCATGAAAGGCAGATGGATGAGCAAATTTTGTTGAAATAGTGTACACGTTTTGGAAACTTTAATATATTTCTACCTTTTTCAGCCGAGAGATGTGCACCTGAAGGAGTCGAATGCAATGCTGTTGCAGGGAATTGAATGTTTATCCAACATTTTAAGTAGCTTTGTTTTATATCTACTAGGTGAGGTACTGGAATAATGGAGGAAAAGAAGAATCTTCAAACAGAGTTAAAGCTGCAGGGAATGAAACTTCAATAAGAATAACAGGTTTGAAGAGCAACTTAGCATACTACACAGCTGTCCGTGCCTACAACAGTGCTGGAGCAGGTCCCTTCAGTGCCACAGTGAATGCTACCACAAAGAAGACACGTAAGTATCACAGATACAAAGTGGGGAGGCACGTGATGGTGTGTGAGCATTTGCAGGCCAGTGAGGAATAGACACATTAGCAGGAATCACGATGCACGTAAGCGACCTAAATCTTCATAAAGAATAGAAGAGCTGGGCAACTAAATCAAGCATAGATCCTCAAGTTCTTGCCCTCTGCTGTTTTAGCAGAATGAATACTTAAAACTCATCCGTGCCAACGGAGCTGAGGTAAGATCATTTCTGCATAAAAACTTTATTATTCTTTTAGTGACTTAAGGAATGTAACCTGGTGTAGGGAACCTGCTTTGGCAGGGGGTTGGACTCTATGATCTCTGGAGGTCCCTTCCAACCCCTACAATTCTGTGATTCTGTGACTCTGTGAAAATCTGTTACTTGAAAGAAAAATAGTGATTATTGAATTTCTCAGGGTTTTAGAACATCTTTAAGTTCTCCAGGGCATGGCATTTGAATCATCCTCACACTATTCATGCAAAATAATCATTCATGTCCATTGTTCTCCCCTAATCAAGTTACACAAGAGGCCCCTTTTCTATTACAAAAAGGAGAAATTAAGCTGGAGAGCAGATTGTCAAAGACTGCACTAATTTTTCTAATATATTTAATGTGCTCTTGCTTTGTAAATACAACTCAAAATCAGGGTAATCAGTTTTGAAGTATTTCTTCCAGATTCACAAGAACAGACAATTATATCTGTATAAAAGGTCATCCTCCCTGGAACAGTCATTCATGTCCTTCTGCTGAAAGGAGTTGTATCATCAGTATTATGAAACTGCAATTTCACAATAACTTCATATGCAGCAGCAAGCACAGATGACCTCACTCAAATTAATTTATATTTACTGGGGTTTAAATACATTAATTACATTACACAGTAACTTCCTATTACTGTAATGACCTCATAGTCTGCAACTTGTCTCTGACACTAGTTGTTTTCCCAAATTAGTCTTAGATATTTTGTTGTATAAAATTGCACTTAATTGTGGAGGTTTCGCCTGAGTTTACAAGGTGAGATATTGCTATTATTTCATGTCCAGGAGGTCTTACAACAAACTGTTCTGTCTGTCAGCTGTAATTAAGAGAAATATTAGTGTGAGTGACTAACTTTAAGCATCTAATGAGTCCTAGAGAAATCAGTGTAGCTATTTGCACACTTCATACTGGACATAATAGTTTGGTATTGTCTATTGCAAATTTGAAGATTACTGGAGATTTGGGTAGCTGAAGCAAAGCAGAGCCTTTTGAATCCATTCTGTAAGTCAGGTGGTGGATAGAGGCTTACAGTTTCTATGTAATTATTCTTCATTTTTTTAGATGACATTAATATTGTTTTGGATTTAAGAGAGTGACTCATTTCTCTCAAATTCAGCTTTAATATCTGAGTGTGTAAACTATTTTATCTGTTACAATATTCAAATCTCAGGAGAAAAACAATCTTCTGTTACATTTACAGAAATTAGCTATTAGTGCATCAGGTTGAATCCCATTTAGTATATGGAACAAGGCAAATACTGCAGAAGAATAAATCTTTGAATAGTTGTTAGACTTCAGTTATTTTATATCTTAGCCTCACATTTTGTGTCCACACAGTGCTATGCTCTATAATCAGGTGCTTTATGATCTGACTGCTAATGGAACTTCCTATGCAAATGAGCTTAAAACTAAAAGGAAGGAAAAAAAAAGCCACAAGCACGAGCGCCAGCACAAACTCTTAAAGCACTGTTAGTTGTTAACAGTGGATTCCTTCAGCATCAAAGCTTTGGAGCAGTCCACCTAAGCAGCAATAGCCTCCACTAGGTGACAGCAACAGTAAATTGTTTTCCTTAACACATTTAGAAATATCTTAATGGCTGAGTGGTTTGCAGCATGATCCACTTTGTGGGAAGTCACATTGAAGCATCTTGAACAGGTTTGTACTTCACCTTTCCATTGAAGCATACAGCCACAAGCATAGCACTCCCTCTGAAAACAAGTCTCAGGTTGTTAATGAACACTGCCACAAAAAAAAACCCCAAAACCAAAAGATTTGCTTAGCTAAAGCCTATTAATTGTTCCAACTGCAACTAGTGAAACCATACAGACTGCATTTCAAAATCATGCCTCAAGAGAAGAACAAAAAAATCTTGTCACCTATTATATTTCAGGCATGTTAAAGTAAATCAGCACAGCACGTTGGTTTGAATATTCACTAAGACTAAATTTATTGTGGAGTGTTTACTTATTCTTGAAAACATACTACAAATAGGAAATGTCTGTTATCATCATTGGTTTCATTAGAGCATGTGCTAATTGATCACCCGTGTCCTAAGAAATGCTTTTGTTTGACTGCGTTTAATGAAACACCATCAACAGATAATGCAACTTCAGAAATAACATTTATTTGCTGTTGTTTTCTTTTCCTTCTGTTTTTCCAATTTATTCTCTGAACCATAAAGTGCACAAATGACGAGGCTGTATTCGACTTGCTTTTACATCCGACATGTAATGACAATCAATTACCTGAACTGTTATTTCCTACTGTAGGATAAATCACTAATGCTGATTAAATTAAAGTCATGCTTTTATTATGTATTCAAAGCACCCAGTCAGCCACCAGGAAATGTTGTGTGGAACGTTACTGACTCCAGAGTCATCCTCAACTGGGAAGAAGTAAGAGCCATGGAGAATGAGTCTGAGGTGACTGGGTATAAGGTAAGCAAAAAAAAAAAACCACCCAAAAAACAACTATAGGAGAATCTGGAAGCAATACTCCATTCCTTACCTCATCTGTTTGCATCCTCTAACCTTCCTGCCTTGCACATTTCAGAACTGTCTCATTTTTGTACATTGAAATCATATTCAGACTGTCTCTCAAACCATAGTCCTTTCACCAGTAATGGTACACTGATGCTTTCTATTGCTGGCTAAGTAGATTTTTTTAGCAGCAGGCATGAAATTGATATTCTTAAATCTTTTTCTTCTTACTTCTGTGCGACTTGCTCCCTCTCTTAAAAGTTACGCTGCTACATCTATTTCAGAGCTGATCAGTGCGCAAACATACAAGTATTTAAAATACATCATTTATGCTTATGAGAATTGCTGAGAAAGTCCTTAATCAGTGTACAGCTGGACCCCTCATGTGACACTTACCTGTGTAAAAGTTTACATGTAGATTTGATTATGCATTGTTCTGGGGTGTGTGCTGTCAAGAAATAAATGTTGAAAGCTTACCTGGTTTCACAGGAAGTGGCCAAACAAGAGGAATCCAGCATACAGTTCCAAATTGCGTACCTTGTCTCCCACAACATTCTCAGGTTTCTCTAAAAAACACACCAATAAGCTCAATTTTGATAATGCTGGTTAATTTTACCCAAGTAAAAGCGTTTAGGGGTGTCATTTTTTATCCCTAGAAGCAAGGGCACTGCAGTTAACAGAAAGCTGGTTTGTCAAGCAGAATATCCAACAAATGACATTGAAAGCAGCAGAGCAGCCGCAGCGCGGGCGTTGTGGAAGGCAGCCAGATGGTTGTGTCCCTCAGAGCTTTTTTCAGCACAGCATGGCATTAGGGAGCATGGCCCGAGGGTGGCAGCGTGTAGCACAGAGCTGGAAGGTACTGAGAGGCCGCTGTCATTTAGATGGATTCAGGATCCTGGATTGCTGATGGATCATCATTAAGTCATTCCAGTGGCCTTGCATTTTGTGCCATCCGTTACTGTTGCCATTATAGTTTCACACTGCATGGGGAAACCCCTGACTCACCTGCTTGTCAAGTTTGTAGAACTCTGCCAGGAGTGTGCACTGGATCTAAGACCAGAAGAGAAGCTGATATTGCTCTTGCTGGAGGCTTCTGACTGAATGCAGCTCCTGGTGTTTAAAACAGGACACTTTCTGTAATTAACAGTAATGACAGACTAATTCAATTAGCACTTGTGGAACATCTTCCAACACAGCTCCATAATTTTCACATTCTAGTTCTCTCTTTCCCATACTGTGCATTGGCATAATCAGTTAATCTAGATAATGACAGACTCCAAATTGAGGGGTAATTTAAAAAACAGTACATGATGACAATACTCAACAGTCAGCAGAATATTCTATCACAGATTCTGCCATTGCAGATTAAAGTTAGTAAAATACTTTCATCCATGTTCACTTCTTTCACTACTCCTCTCAGTACTGAACGTAATTGTGCCCTGTCACGTTAACCAGAAATTAGACTTTTTCTCTCATCATGCCTTTTTAAGACCAAAATCTTTTATCCAAGAAACAAATAAAAATTGCATGCCAGCTCCTACTGGAAGAAGTATTGCACTATGGATTTTCTAAAGATGCTGTTTGCTTTTGTTGCAGGTTCTGTACAGGACAAGCAGTCAGAACAATATGAATGTGCTGAACACAGACAAAACAACAGCTGAACTTCTGCTCCAGTTTAATGAAGATTACATTATAGAAGTAAAAGCAACAACTGAAGGTGGAGATGGCACTAGCAGTGATCAGATCCTGATTCCCAGACTAGCTAGTACGTTGAAGCTGAACTGCTGTTGTTTTGTCATGTGTTTATGTTCAGTCCTCAACCACTATCATAACCTCCATTGTGCCACCCACAATACAGAGACACGTCTCTGCCTTTGCATAGCGATGCATTATTAAATGTGCAGCTGACACCAGGCAGTTGTCACAGGTTCTCTTTGCAGGAATTGAGTCCTTATTGATAGGAGAACAAAAATTGAAAGCATGTATGAGGTATGGTAATAAGGTATTAAAAAGAAAAGCAATTAACAGTCTTCCTGCCCTTATGCATGACAAACTTCGTTCTACTGAACTGGTAGATTACCATGTAAATTGGTATTAAACAACATTTTTTACTTTTTCTCTTTTTTTTTTTGTGGTCATCTTGACAGTAAAGACCATTGATATAGCTTAAATATTTTGCAGTGCATTTCTGTAGCTTAAAAATATGTAGTGTTTCTATTTCTACATCTTCATCGGTTACCAAAAATAAACAATGAAAGTAGGTTTTTTCTGCTTAGTATCTAGTAAAAGAGTAATGATTTGACACAACAGATAGTCATGCTTTCATTTAATCCTGACCTTTTTCATCTGTCACAGGTATGGATGCAAGAGGCTCTGGTCCATCAACCTTGAACATCTACAGTCTATCTGGCATTTTATCGACAGTGTTTTCCTTCACTCTTAATTCAGTGTTGTGATGCTGCATTTTTTCATTTGCTAGAAGAAACAAATTATCAATCAGTTATTACAGAAAAGTGCTTTTTCTTAAAAAAACAAAGAAGCTGCAGTGGTTAATGCATGTTTTTCTTCTGACATGTTTTTAAATTCTTTCTATTTCACTGTAGGATGAATTAAAAAATACCATGTAAAGTTTAGCAAATCCTTTAAAAAGGAGTCTGAAATGCCTTAATACTTGAACCAAAGGAGTTTACATATTATGTACTTCAGCTACAATGTAAGAAGAGAGAGTTGAAATGGCACTGTGATCAGTTACAAGGAAGAGCTTGGCTCTATGAAAAACTCAGTTTTTACAGTGACAATGAATTGTTTTGAGTATATTTTACAGTATTATGATAACATCATTCTACATATGAAAGCTGAGAGCAGAGCATGCAGTTTCAAGCAGTGGAAAACATGAACTACTTGGCAGTTCTTTAAGACAGTGTCAGCAGCTTGCTGCCCTTTACAGAAGTTATTCTAAATCTAGCAAGAAATCAAAGCTAAAAGTTAGAGAAGTCGCAGTATTAATGTTAGTTTTGCACAGTCCACATTGGGGTGTCTGGAGGCAGGGCTTCCACTGCTTCTAAGAGATGAGCTCACAGCCACGTTTCAAAGAAAGCTCTCTTCTATCCCAGCATACATCTGCGTACTCTTTCCAGCACTTGACCTTCCTCTTAATCACTTCTAAGGTAATTTCCTCACATCCTTACCTTATATTCAGTAACCAGATCCTTTATTCATAACCGAGCTGTGATCATTCTTATTGCCCCCTTCTCTGAACTCCTATCAGTGTGTTTCACTGACACAAGTGCCCATTTGTAAGCATTACTGAAATGCAGTTGCACCACGGCCTTATGAAAAGGAACTGTTACCATCTTCCTACCTTGTGGTGTGGTGCTTCCAAATATGCAGCCCAAAATTACCTTGTCTGCCGCACCGCACGCGCTGTAAATTCAATAATACATTCATAATTCTCCTTCCAGCTGCTCTTTAATCCGTTCAGACTATTTCTACCTGGTCCAGCACTCTAATACACCCCATTGCTATCATCTAATTCTAGTAAGTTTATGGCAATACTATAGCTTATAATTTTAAAAATACATTGAGGATCTCAAGCTCGCTACAGTGAAATCCATGCTTTCTTTCATAGCAATACCTTAAACCTGGTATATCCGACTTTCACCGTTGTGAATTTAGACCAGTCAGCCTGTTGGACTCATCCATGGTACAGCAAGTGTTCATGTGACATAAAGCATATCTTAAAGACCTTCATTTTTATCTCACGAGATTATGAGAGCACACAAACATGAAGAACCAGGATTAAAGGTATCATGATAACACTATAGAAATACCTTGATATGCATTCAAATAGATCAGCATCACATCCAGATGAAAATAGTGCTAGCTGTTGAAGTAAGCAAGATCTGTATATACTGTAAATATATAGTTATAAATGGCTAGTTGCTTTTCAATGTGGCTAACCAGTGATGTTTTCAGACACTTGCAAATAGGGGGGAGGGTGGGAGATGGAAAACAGGGGTTACTAGTAAGTATATAGTTCTGTTTCCTGCAACAAAGAGTGAATCTTTCTATTCTTGTTTCACAGAATTGCAGTTCACATTCCTGTATTGCCATTTTCATGCTATTACCGTGTATTATTTAATTTCTAGTTATATATCTCCATGAGATATGTACCGAGTACCTTGTTTCATATTGAAAAGTTTAAAATTTCTCCTTAAACTTCCAGTTGTGTGTGTATCCTATGGTTATCTGTATGCATTTTTCTATTCTAATAAAATATTTATTACATAGAGGGATACAAGACTATTTCAGATATTATTGCATGTCCATATATTATATACTTGCACATGGGGATTCACTGCAACTAAAATCCTTGTCTGTGCTCCTCAGAACATTTCTCCTTCCTGATGCTTCATGGCAGGACAGGAGCGGTTTCCTTCTCAGCAGTTCTGCTGCCATTAAAATCCTCACCTGTATACCCAGGCCTGCTTGTACAGAAAGGAGGGCCAGAGGGAGAGGAGGAGTAAGGGCTACAGCTGCTGAGCTCTGCCTCTGCCCATAGTTCTGCATCCTGACAGATGAAAACCTTCCTCACTTTCCTTGGCTTGGCTTCCTGTCTACCCAACTAGGCTGCTTCCTCTCCTCAGAAATGAAATAGAATGTAATTATATTAAAGAAGAGTTGGTTCTTTTAAATAATTTATTTAGTGTATCACTATTTATCATTAAATTGCATGGTGCTTTTTCCCCTGCAAATTGCCTATTTGTCACATACTGCAGTTTCCCATAAAGCTGGTGACTTTCTAGCACTAAAACCCGCTCAGTGGGAACATGAGCAGAGCAGAAACCATATTTTAAGCTTCCAAAGCATGGAATACCTGGCTATCACCTAACCTACATGAAAGGAGCTGATCCAGATGCTGCAATAAGGACTAATAATAATCCCAACATGGCTATTGCATATACACTTATAAACAAGACCAAAACCATTTTTCTTGAGTAAAGCATGGTTTCTTTTCCAGATCACTGTAGCTAGACACATGGCCTTGCTCTGTATTTCATCCTGTATTCACATTAGCCTTCCTTTAAGATGACCTCTGTTCCTAATCTCATTTCAGTTCAGTTAATATTTGTGATAATAAGACTGACTTAATACTCCAGGGAGAGTCAGGGAAAAAAAAGTAATTACTGGGAAAATATTGAAGGAAAACATAAAGAGTCATTAAGAGATAACATGAGTTCCCAAAGCCAGCCTACCTCTCGTTGGCTTCTCCAGAGCAGTTTCTGTCACTCAGCAAGTTCAGGAATTCAATCCTGGGGGGAAAAGAAAATAAATCAGATTAAGCAATAATGAAAAAACATGAATAACATCACTTGGATGAGGTGAGGTTTGCAGTGCTGGGACCTTGCACCAAGCTTACTAGCAGTCCTAGTGCAACATTGAGGCTCACTGGAGGCTTCCAAGCAGTTCCCAGAAACTCTCAGTTGGGTGCTGTAAGGGGGACCATGTGGGATATTTTGGAAAACAAACTGTTGTGAAAAGGAGGAAGAATACAGATGTCTTGCCATTAGCTTGAATACACGCACCACAGAAAAGGGACCAACTTAGCTTAAGGTGTTACCAGCTGTGCCTCGTATCCTCCAGCAGCTGTAACCACTTTCATTTGGGACAGCGTGAGCACTGGGGTTTGGAGCCTTGAGGCCATAAGGATTATTTGTTGGGTTGTTTTAAGATGGGCTTTACTCATCTCAGTTGCTCACCTTACACCACTCTGCCTCCAGGAGCTGCTTTCTAACTGGTTTCTTGCACCATCCAACTAATTTGTCGGGTTGTTTTTTTTTTCCTTCTTTGTTGGCACACATTTATGCAAAGGGAGTTGACTCCTGTGACTCTGACAGCAGTTCCTCAGATGTAGCTGTTCTGTGAATCAAAAAAGCCTTCTTTGGGCAGTTTACGCTGTCAGATATGTTGTGAACAGGCAGAATCCCCCCTGAATACAAAATGAGTTAAAAACTAATATCACTTGAGCCCCAAGAAATATTGGAGATCTCCATTTTCTACTTAATTTGCCTTTCACTGGTGGATTGCAGACGTGGGCAGTGCTTGTCAGGTTATATATGTTATATCTTAATAACGGGCAATAAAGCAAGCTGTCCTGCATGAGGGAATGCATTAATCTGACAGCTTTCTGTCTGAAATAAATAACAATGGAGTATTGTGAAAATAAAATGAGTTTGTAAACAGGCACTCTCTCTCTTAGGAAAAACAGCCTCCTTGATTGTTTTATGCTAATGCTTTGAACTACTGGAAAGCAATAAAAATGGATACGTTTAGCAGAGATATAACTGAATGTACATGATTGTTCTTTCATCAAGCCTGTTTGATAAAGAGAGACACTACTTGCCTTTAAATCTGATGCGTATATACTGCAAGCTACAAAATGGGGGAGGAAAAAAGTATGCCACTTACCTGTATCTCCAGGTACCAGTTTCACATTCTTAGAGCTTTTTTGTGAAGACCTTTCTTATTTGCTTTCCTGGTACACACACAGCTGAGGTCTTGCTGGGAAGCAGGATGGGCAGCCTGTAAGGAAGGTATGGGCATCTGTCTTTCCCCAAGCTCAAACCTGTTTCAAGGGCCCCAGCAAGAAGGGAAGCTGCCTGCACCCAGCTGAGCTGGTGCCCGTCGCCTGTGGGAGCTGTTAGCATTTCAGAAGAGCTGTTAATGTCTCACCTTCAGCTTGGAAGTCCTTCCTGCAGCCAGCCAAGGCATTTGGCTGCACATGGAAGTCTCGCTGCTGTCCATGGGATCGGTTGGAACCACACCATCAGACAGTGCTGGCTGCAGGACAAGGAGATGCACACGGGCACTGTTTGGCAGCCCTCCCAAAGCCCAGCACGTCCCCACCATGCCCTTGGCAGACAATGTCCCCTCCAGGCCACGCTCCGGTCTCCTGAGCAGCCACCAGCTGCCAACTCAGCAGGGATTCTGCTGGGAGCTGCTCCTAACACAGCGTGAGCTGAGAGCAGCAGTGTCTCACTTGTGACAGAAAAATGCAGTGATCTCTGGGAGATCTCCTTGTAGGTCACCTACAACACTCGCAGACAGCTGGAGTCAGGGATAACCACAGCCTGCCACCAGTTTTGGATCTGGTGTCATGTTTTCCTCTTCCTGACAGTGGCTGCGTATTGCCCGATCTCCGACTTGTCCTGTGATGCATCAGGTGCACGGAACTGATCTCCTACCCCAAACCCTGCTATTTCCATAAGCAGATTCAAATACCTTTCCTCTTCACCGTACCTTTCATGGGTTCCCTCCTTCATCATTAGCTTACACTCACTCTCATTCACTGTCATGTTACAGTGTATGCCACGACACTCCTTATAAGTCCAACAAGTTAATACATTTAATATATTCTCTTGAGCTTCTTGCTGATATTTTTTTAGGTCAATAAGTATCTTTGTATCTTTGAATGTCTCTATGTTTTAATGGACAAATATTGGAGGTATGGAGATATGCCAATAGCTCTGGGAACATGAGCATTACGGAGCATTACTAAGACTCTTTCTTTCCAGTGCACCTCAGATTATTTTCTTACCCTTTAAGAACATAATTAGTCCCTTGAGGCCTGGACCATGCCTGTTGTCTGTGCTGTGCAATCTTCATGCTGCTCAGCGATTAATTCCCCTTCGGATGGCAGAACGTCACGGCACTGCAAGTGCTGAAAAAGGAAGAATAAAAAACATCCCATTAGCCTATGGAGAGGATGCAACCTCAAGATGTTCACTTTCAGCTGACGACAACTTAAAGTCAAAGCAGTTCCTAGGAAGGGGGGGACAAACCAGAGCCATCCATCAGCAAAGAGCCCCTTCCAGAGGGGTCACATCCTTCCCAGTTTGGGAAGTGGAAACCTCAGCAGCTGCCCTGCTCTGCTGGAGGGCCCAGCTCTGCACAGCCACACAGTGCTTCCAGCACACAAGTGGGTTTATTTCAGGCACCGTGCACCAGCTGCTCTGCAGCTCTCAGTGGGAGCACAGATTGATTTTTGCCATCTCCAAGGAAAGTGAATTCTCCGTTGAGACCAAAGCACCTGGGTGTGCCCGCTGTGCCATTAATGGAGCAGGCAGAGAGGCCTTTGGTGCCACTGCTCTCTCCGATGATTTCTGTTTTGGGGATCTTTCTGTGCTGGAACACGAGCAGTGACCTGTTCCATCAGCTGAAGTCATAAAAGGAAACGAGGCAGAGAAAATGAGGGAAAGCCCTCTCTTTCATGTCTTATATGATACAAACACTAAATCATTTTCTCAAGGGAGGACTTGTAAAGGAGTCTATCCAAAAGGACGTCTGTTTAACAAGAATCTCTCTCATCAGCAATCCAAGAAGGGCCACAGTTAAAGCAGACAAGTCATTTAGTTTTTGTCTCATTTCCTAACATTGCCACCAAACTGAGGCATTTAAAGTTACCGTTGTCACAACACTAATTTATCTATTTGAACACTGGAGCTCTCTGGTGATTGAACGAGTTCTGCAGCAAGAACAGATTATTTCATCAGCTGCATCTATCTGACTTTCATCATTTTATGGATATCGGAGAGAAACTGACTACGATGAGAGAAAGCACAGCTTTCAGTGCCTTGATAGCACTATCAGTGAGACAGAGAAAACAATTCTGCAGCCAAAACCTTCTGCTCATGTATGGAAAACCAATGTCCTGAGCTTTCGTGTTGCCTTGGAAACATGAAATATAAATACTATTAATAAATTATTTTCAAGCAACCACAGTATCCAGTGCTGGGGACCTGATCCGAGTTTCTCTGATCCACTCTTCTAACTGAGGGAAATAGCAAAGAAGAACAAATCTCAGCCAAGTTCCACTTGCGCTTGAGCTTCCAGAAGAGCTAGCACAAGTTTTTCATGGGATCCCCATAAACAGGACAGCCGTGGCTCCTTTCACTCACAGGACAACACCTGTGTGCCCAGAGCCTGGCCTGCAGCACAGGGCCATCGGTGGGAGCATGGGACACGACCACCCCAGCAGAGGGGCTGCTTCCACCACCGTGCTGCATATGAATGTGGCAGTGCTATTTTTACACTTGGTTCCAAACTATTTCAAGCAAAAATTTGCTCACTGCAAGACTTCCTTCAGTTAGCCATTCATTTTTAAAGAGCTGTTCATAGCGCTGATTTTGAGTTTTCTTTCTCCAGTCTTCCTCAGGAACAAAACTATTGCCAAACTCCACAAACCTCTTCTGACTCCTGCTGAAAGTTGAACTGGCTACAAGTCTGGATCAAAGGGGGAAAAAGCCTTTAATCTGGAAGCACTGCAGTATTTACATAACACAAGATAAGCTCCAACTCTTCATATCTAGCATGTAGACACGCTTAAGAGAAGCATATTAAAATAGGCCATTTTAAATTTGATTTGGGGTGGGGGGAGGAGACTTTTATAGCTACTGTAAGAGGAAACAAGACTGGCAATGGAATCAGCACTGCTTGCGAGGCATTTAAGTGAAAAGCTCAGCATTTTCAGGATTTCCTGCCTGAAGGAGAACAATCTCTTGGAGTCATTTTCACACACAGGAGGAAAAGAGGACACAGAATCCTACTGCAGCCTGGGGCTAATGCTTTCCTCAGAGCTGGAAACCAAGGATCATCATGAGGAGCCCTCCTGAAAAAGATAAAGGTTCAAATGTCAGCTCCTCAACTGTGATTGCAAATTTTGGCAGCAGTCTACTAATAGGACTGATGACAAAACGTACAAATTGATCTGGAGTTGATGTATTGCAGAACTATACTAAAAATGAAATGTTTCTCAAGAACTGTCCTCTTTTTAGCCAACTCTGGTAAATCCAGAATAATGGAAAGTTCAATACATGTATTGATATTTATTCTAATGACTTCATCATCTTTCCTTATGGATGCACTGAAAACAAACACAGAAATGCTTCAATATCAAACACCCACTTCTGCCTGCTCCACTTCTGCAGGAGCAAAGCTATCTATTCTGCAGCTAATTAGCTATCATCTATAAAGCAATAGGAAGGGCCATGCTTTAATTTAGATCCATATGGTAAAGGCTTTTTTGAAAAGATGAGGCTTATATCATATTTTGGAGTTCTCAGAGCCAGAGGTTTCCCAGAAGAGGCCATCTATCATTGATAACAGCTGCCAGCCCTCAAGATTATCAGTTATAGCTCTTAATGATCACACCTATGAAAATGGTGACCAAAGGATCAGGAGGCAGTGGCTGACACATGCTTTAGGAACACAAATCTGAGAAAAGCTGAGACAAGGAGCGGGGCAGCACCAAAAAATGAGAATGGAGAAACATCTCAGGGGTCTTTCTAGGGTCCTCACTGTCTTTCCTTCAAGAAAATAGCAGAATTCAGTTTTTTTTTTGAGTTCAGGTAAGAACCAAGGTGCTGCTGCTTGTGGACACTGTCCTGCATCACTGGATGCCCGTCCCATTTATGCACGGGGCAGGTTCAGTTCCCTCCCCTGGCTGATCTCTCTGATTGTCCTGAAGTCCCACAGATCAGAGCCCTTCTTTGCTCCCACTGCTGCCCACAAGCACCTGAGCTCCCAGCTCCGTATCTGAGTGAAAGCTGAAAGCTAACGATGTGCTGATGAGGCTCTGTCACACACACAGCACGGTCACAACCACAATTTCAAGGCTAAATTGCTGCAAACTGCACTTCTCCAAATCTCTGAGGAGTCTCAGACTACAGCAGGACTTGGATCTGATTTTTTCCCCCCATTCTAACGTAGCCTCAGTTCATTTCCAAAGTGCTGCCTGCTCTATTCTCTGGATACAGAGCAGCTGAAGTGCAGTCAAACGCATCCTGCTGCTTCTAAAGCAGCTTCTGTCTCGCTGCTCTTATCTGGGCAGCACAGGGCTGGGTCCTGCTTCTAAGGAGAGAAACAGCTTACATCACTTATGATGCCTCACGTTGTCAAAATAACCAGACAAGCTTAAAATACAAGCTGACACTGCTAGGAACTATGTGCTTAAAATGTTGAATAGTAGTGGCACAGAATTGGAAATACTTGAAATTTTTAGAGAATAAAAATGCAAGATATCAGAGAAATGTCAAACCTTTTCTGTATTTCACCCATCAATAACACATCGTACATTGCTGTAAAGACAGAGGATGACAATGTCCAGGAAGCCCCAACAAGTGCCAAGCAAACACTGTTGCAGGACCAGTGGTGCATCACAGGAACATGTGTAACCTCCAGGGAACAGACTCACCAGGCAGCTGCTCCTCACGGGCACTGCAGACATTTCTCATTAGTGATGTAAATAAAAGCATTTGGGCCTGATTCTCTTCATGTGCAGGACACCTAACGTTGCATGAGCATGGAACTTACACACAGAGAAAAGAGATGCCAAGAGGCCCTGGAGCATCATTGCTCTCAGAGGGAAATCCTACAGTGAAAACTTCAGGATCCATGGGAAAACTTCAGGATCTACTTGCTCACATGGATGAGGCCCACTGTATAAGATGCGTGCCCAGAAAACCAGCGGTTGGCTGTATTCTACACATCAGATAAGATGCTGAATGCCAAATTTCAGATGGGCATCATGCATTTTAGAAATTAAAATACATGTTTTGGGTTTTTTTAACCACATCAGTTGGATTTCTGTCTGTGGGAATCTTTTCCTCAGAGAGGCTCCTTTCATGGAAGCAGCAGGGCAGTGTGATGTAACAGCATGAAATGAGGGATCTTGAAAAGCAGAGATGCTCTGCAGAAAGCACCACATTTGCATTTTAAGCTACATCTATTCTCTGAATACTCAGACATCTGAAAGCAACCCCAGACTTTTAGTTAGCAGCAGATCTTTTCATTTCAGCCTGAATTTAAAGGTTGTGCATGTTTGCAGCATTTGCACGGAGCAGCACCGCTCAGCTCTCCCTGGGAACACAGCACTGTGCTGAGCTGTGCTGGGTTGTGCCCTGCTGCAGTGAGCAGTGGCCCCAGCACACCGGGGTGTTGTGTGAGGCACAGAGCTCTGATACTGCTGCCCTCAGTAAGGGCTTTAACACGTGTCAGAGCTACGACAGCTGAGCCTTTTCAGCCATATAAAGGCAGTATGAGTGATAAGCAACTGAACAAATCCCACTGTCCCTTTCACAAAACAAAAGCCCCGTAGGACTTTGGAGGAAATTGGAGATACTTCAACTCAATTTTCCACTTTCAGAAATCAGACTTACTTTACAGCAGGCTGCTCAGGAATTGTTGAGCATTGCAAGGTTCTCCTCAACATCTCCAGACTGCCCAGAATTCCACTTCCTTCCTTCAGCAGCCTGGAGAAGGTGAAGAGGAAGAGAAAGAATGAGGTTACAACCCTTGTCAGCTCCCCAGTGAGAAGCAGTGATGCAGCAGTGCGTGAGCCTTCAGGAAAGGGGCAGACTGTGTGCTGGATTTATTGACACAAACGTTGGTCTCAGTTATTGACTTTCTGATGCAGAAGATGCTGGCAGAAAAATTATCTGTGTGCAGAATGGATAAAAGCTGAGGGTTTGCTTTAGCCTGTCAATATGCACAGGACTTGAATGAGCATTGGTTTGTTTAGGGTTTGTGATTAAATTGATATGGCTTATGTCTAATTATACTGCTGATATAGATTGGCAATTAAACAGCACTAAGCAAGCAGAAGCTAACATCTTCAGTCACCTGCCACGCACTGGGGAGCCTGCAGGGAAGGGCCCTGAGGGGTGATTTAAGGAATCCCTGCAGAGGTTATTTCTGCAGTTCATTGACATCACATGAGGCCTCATCTCCTCTGACACTGGATTGTGAATCTTAAGGCCACAAGGCAGAGGGCAGATGGAGTAGGAACAGCTCTGCTGCCACATACCAGTGACAGGTAGCAGTGCTGTGAGCAGAGGCACCAAACAGCTGGGCTTCCAGCACAGCAGCACCCAGAGGGACTCAACCTGTTTCTAGATGCCTTCCTTCTCTTCCCTCTTCTTCTCATGACACAGAGACAGTTTCTCCCATAAGTGGAGGAAAGTGCCTGACCTCTGAAGAATATCCTGTTGAAGACTGGTTTGGCTTGCTCAAAAATCCCAGATGCGCTGGCTCAGCACATCGTTAGGGGGTGAGCTCAGGTCTGACAGCAGCAGCTGGCAGGTGTACAGCAGGTGCCACCAACCCAGGCTTGCTTTTCCAAAACTCAGCAAGGCAGAGTATCCACCTGGGGTTCTAAAAGACTCAGCTTCTGGCCCCAATTCCCTCACACGAGTGCATTCCTGCTTTGCTCTATTGGCTTCACAAAAAGCTGACACTGTTGAGGCATCTGGTGTGCTGAGACCACTACTTTTCCTAATGAAGAATGCAACTAAACTGCCTGGAGTTTGGCTTCCTTATAGCTGTTGTTTGTAACTAGGTAAAGCCCACTTCTCCCACACAGCACAAGATTATGCTCAGGACCAGCCCACATGCTAAGAGGAAGAGAGGAACAGGAAAAGGGATCCTCCTTTCCCTCCTTCCCTTCAATAAACCCACATCCATCTATCATGCTGCCCTACAACATCCAGTGCTGCTTTGCACCCCTTGGCATCACTTGGTCCTTGGGCTAACCATAGAGCTGGTACCAGTCTGGTACTTAACAGGAGAAAAACAGTGCTGATGGGCATGGCCAGACTTCCCTAGCATTCCTCCCTTCCCAGCTATATCCCTCTGTGATTGCTGCATTAAATTTCCTGAGTGTTACTGCTACCTTTAGGGTGCAGAGCAGAAGTTATATAAAGCAGCAGCATCCTTGTGTGCAAGTCAAAAATTATTTTACATACAGCACAGAAACATTTGTAGCTCACAACGGCTGAAATGGAGTTATATAAAATTGCAGCCTGTATAAAAAATTTTGAAATAGAGACAAAAACATAACACCTATAGAATGGAAATATTACATATTACTTTTAAGCCCATTATTTTATGAGAAATGTGGTCATGTGGGATTTAATCAATTAACTACCTCAGGAGTTAGTACACCTGTTAAAAATGTTCATGGTCAAGATAAGAAAAAAAGGCTTTGAATGAGTTCTCACCTTCGGTACGCTCACTGGGGCAGCTCAGGCTCTCCAGCACAGCTCCATGTCCTGCAACATGCCAGCAGCACAGCCTGGGGCAGAGCAGAGTGCCTTTGGGAAGGGGGGAAAAGAGGTGATATATCACAGTGTCAGTATTTGGGGAATACAAGAGTCACTGCCATTAGCAAAGGCCCTAACACGAGCAACATGAGCTTGAGCAAGAGGCTGCAAGGTAGGTAGGTATGTGATGCTCGCATCTCCATATAGAACAGAAGGAACATTGTAACCTGTGGCCAGATGGATGAGGGTTACGCGTTATCCACGTTTAAAACTCAGTTATTTACACATAACATTCAAAAATGTAAAGGCAAGTAAGAGGTAGATGGGAAACATTTGCTGTTTGATACTCCAGTTAAAGAAGGGGACTTTAGAAAGGAAGGGCAACGTTATTCCTAAACGTACAGCTGTCAATGGTCTCAAAAACAGCTGAACAAAAATAAATAATTAACAAATGTTGGAGACGCAGTACAGAAAATTCTGGCTTAACAAACATGCAGGACAACTGTATGGATCAGAAAGTCTTGCCTGGAAAACACAATGACTTTACAGGGTCACAAAGTTGGAAAAAACCTGTATCAGTCTCCTCTGCCTTTCTCTGCAGCAGGCAATGGGGAACACAGGCTCAGCCCAGCCATCACGAGGGCTGTTCACTGCCCTTCCTAACCCATGTGAGCATGGATAAACACAGACAGAAGAGAAGGCTGATGTGCACTGTGTGTCTGTGTGCAGGTATGCCCTGCTACGTGCAGTAATGCATGGGCTGACCATTATCAAGCAGGTGTTTAAAAGGCATCTGAGAGCAGTTCTGCTGTAGTCTAATTAGTGCTCTAATACGTATTACAGTGCAGAGTCATCATTATTTCCTCTTCATTAGCTGCTGATATATAATGCATCTTAATAAATCTTACCCATTTCCCTTTTTTTTTTTAATAAAAGAAAACCAAGAGTTTATTTCTCCCATTAACATAACAAAGGCAAAAGGAATATGATTAATGCATGCCATCTAAACTGTGTGCACTAAACATGAAAAAACAATGCACCATCTCAGCCTAACACGCCTTCACAAACTCTAAAATACGTTGTCAGTGTTAACAATTGCACACAAACAAAATGGTGCTGTAGAAAGAAGCAACAGAAAAATAAACCATTCCCTTCTCACCATCTTTTGACTATCACAATTCCTTGTTCCACTTATTTGAAAAGACAGGGACCACGAAGCCTCCCAGGATGCTTCAATATCATTGCAGGCATGATGGGGCCTGGCAGACAGAGAGCACAAGGATGCATTTCCTACAGGTACTGCTGTGAGAGCCCTGCGTGCCAGTTCTGCCCAAGCACACAGCTGTGGGATGGGCACTGCTGAAGCACCAGCCCCTCTTCCACCTCACAAGTCAATTCTCCATCAAACGTGTTGAGAACTGAGATGAACTCACCACAGGGGCTAGCAACTGAGGAAGGCATGTCTGTATGCTGTTCTGCCCTCTGACAGCAGCCCTGTAACGTCATGCACATGGCAGCCTGCAACAACTTGCCAGTTGTGTCTGATCCCCAAAACCAACACAAAGCTGCTCTGCAGCCCCACTCCCCACCTCTTGTGACAGAGCCACAGCAGATGCCTCACAATCCAGCGTCTGATGAGCTGTAACACCAAGCATCTCAACATCAGTGCATCCACATAAGCAGACAAATGCTGACCAGCACTGAGTAGGATAAGCTTCAATGCCCTCACTTTACAGACAGGGAATCAGCAGCTTAAACAATTTAGCATGGGCTGCTCAATAGAAGAGTCTCAGAGCCTGGGTGGCAATCCACAGATCTTGTCTCCTGCTACGGTCTTCATTTAACTTTACTACCAGCACCTTAATTATTTTCCTTTGTTGTTAAAGGCAGAAGCTCAAGTATAGCAAATAGTATAAACAAGTGTGCAAAGCTTAAAAGAATGCTTGATGGGATTTTGTCTCCTTTGCTACAGATATCCAGGACAAAGAGGAAAAGCTTGAAAGCAGATGGGCAAATGAGTTTTCTTGGTTTGATTTTACGGCGTTTCTCTTATTTTTATTATTAGCCAAGAACACTCTGAAGCCTCCAAAGGAAAGGGTAACGGTGTCAGGAAAATTTAACATGTGTTTGAGATGAATTCAATGCAGCTCTATTAGCTTTAGGTCTGCTCTTTTCTATACTTTTTTTTTTCCCCTTGAAGACACGTTTACATCTCAATTTAAAGAAACTACTGAAGCACAGGTAACTGGAGTGGTGTGCTGTACCTTGAGGCATACCAAGGAGCCAAGAAGCACAACAGTTTGATAACCATCTTAACGCAACACGGACATAACATTTGATTTCATATATTGATCACTCTATTTACAGTTAGTTGAGTAAGCACAAGTTTACCATCGGTGCTGGTTCTTACTCTTGTTTTCTGTACTGAATAAAACTGGCTGAAGCATAAGGATGGGAAAGCAATCATGTTTTATGAGCATAGAAGTGATATCCATCCCCAGTAATGAAGCATGAAGGTTTAAAAAAATAAAAACATAACACACAGAAGAGCAGTCCATGGAGTTATGCTAACTGGTCTCTCAACTAGGATTTAAAATGATCTTAAGTGGATACTTAAAAAAAAACAAACTTGATTTTTAAAGGTATATTTAATTGAGGTTAACCTCCAACTGTAAGAAAGTTAGAATGACTGCTTGCTTAATTTCATTTGCAGACACATCTGTATTTAATAAGTATAAAGATATTAAATATTTTTTGCAATTTTTCTTCCCTTTTCATCTCTTTAGAGGCTGCAGACACATTGCACACCTTTTATCAGTGGGACTTCTGAAGATGCTATTCCCAAACATCCACTCCAACCAGCACGCACGCAGCACACAAGGAAGTAACCACAAAATCAATTAACACAACAGTTACTTCTGCAGTCTGAAGTCTAATTACCAATGCAATACTGATGGCTTTCAGGCTAATAGAAAAACACCATTTCTGGTCAAACTGGGCCATCTTTCCCCCCACACATCCAAGAACAGCAAAGCAGTGCTGGAGCGTGCAGGGGAAGACATGAGATGGATCTCATCTGCTCTCAGCCAGCTGAAACACAGTGAGCCCAACCAGAACCAACAACCAGATCTCTGCCAGGACAGGGCCTGCCCTCACTCCCTGCCGTCCTGGGCTGGGTCCTTGAAGCGCACACACAAGCTCCTCAATTGTGTTGGCTCCAGCTGTGGATGCTGGGTCTTAACAACAACTCTAAACATTATAATTAGTTCATATATCTCAGACTTACAGTGGCCTTTGTGTAAAAGTACTTTACAGTTGAATAACTGTGATTCTCTTTATGTAAAATACGCAACATCAGTATAATCCTTAAAATCTAATAAAGATTCCATCAGGGTAAAATCATTATCCTTAGGCAAGAAAGAACCAATTCAATTATGACGTTGGTTGAAAAATCGAGGGTGAAAAGTTGTAGTACATATTAAACTTGAGGCTGAAAAGTTGTAGTACATATTAAAATGGTTACTACAAAATTTGTGCATCCAGGCTAACAAATGCTAATATGTTCTTTTGTTACCTTCCAATTTCTATGATTCATGTAAGCCTGCAGCAAGAGGAACTTGCTTTAAATTTCATCTACATTAAAAAAAGCAATGCAATTAATTGTAAAGTTATTAGCATTCATGTCTAGTTGTGTTATTAAGCTGTACACATCAAATCTGGTAGTACAAGTACAGGAATGTCATAATGAAGTAGAACAGCATTTAATCAGAAGAATTTCTAAAGGTCATCAGAGCATCATATAAATCCATCCATGCATGACAGCAATATGAAATAAATAACTGTAAGAACACAACGAGAATAAACTTCAATCTTTGAGCTTTGTTTCCAATAGTAGAAGAATTAGCTAAATTTCACGCTGAGAGCACAGCTAACAGAAAATGTTGAATTCTGTAGCTTTAATTAATGAAAGACTAATAAGATGTAGATAAGGAATGTTACACAAGGGAGCTAACGAGGTATGTACACTGATAGCTTCCCATGAACAGCTGATCTCATACGTCTCCGTAAAACTGAAAGGAAGTGTTCTGTTCAGCTTTTTCTTCCTCATTAGCCAGATGAGCCCTAAATGATTCCATTTAAACAACCAATGATTTATTAATATTTTTTGCACTCATACCAACAGTTTGACTGCTTTAGGGCACATATTACATGCCTGGTGCTTGGCAGGTGCTGTACCCCCACTGCATGCATGGGGTACAGCGGTGACCCAGGTGTCATGCACAAGGCTGGCATCGAGCTTGCTCCAGCACCACAGCCCTCCCTGCTCCTCCCCATGGCTCAGAGCCCATTGCCCTTCCCAGAGCAATTCCTACACTGGGTGGTGATACCAAAATTGCACACCCTGCGTAGTAATACTAAAATCCTAACCCATACATCATCCATACACCCAGGTAAGGCACGACACACGCTAGGAGGATATTAACACTGTCATTTTCCATTTCCTTCTTTCATGCATCCTCTCCAAGCCCAATCAAGGAAACAATTATTATTATTTTTAATGCTAAAAAAAGACTGCAAAAAGCAACAGACAACTCCAAAGGCTGACTACATTCTCATGCATCACTTTCAAATTATTATTTTTTTAATTCATTAGCGTCTGCCCTAAATGACAGAATTTATAACCATAGGCAGGTTTCCCAAGGAATCATCCCAGCAGTATGTTTACTGAACCAGCAGGAAAGCTGAACAAACAACGAAAAATCAGAAAAGGAAAAGGCTATAAGTGAAAGCGTGAGGAGCTGAAAAGGACCATGAGATTATAATCTTAAATTAAAACTGCAGTGAAGGTAATATAAAAGGTATTTTAATCACTACATCCAATTAAATGAAGTAAATCACTAAAGCATGTTAATTACCTTAACTATTATAATAATTTAGAATCAAACAGAAACGAAGCATCTCAGAGAGTCCGCTGATGCGCAGGCAGTGCAGCTCCCAGCTGCTGGAGGCTGGAAGCTCTGCAGGGCCAGCTGTGACCCACTGCCAGGTGAGGGCTCTGACTTGGGACAGCACAGCATTGAGCACAGCACTGCTGTCTTGCCAGCATTGCATCAACAATCTCAGCAACACTGGCGTGTTCTGACCACAGCCCAGCAAAGACAGTCGTTGTCGTATGCCAGTTCAGGGAGCGTTGGTGGTAGATATTTTAATTAGTGAAAACAGCACCAAAGAAGCACAATTTACATGTATGATTTATCTCTCAAGGTACTTTTCCATCTTTTCTGCCACAGCTGGAGCTGTAAGCTTCCTGAACACGAAAATACTGCAATGGTCTGAAGCAGCACACACACGCACGCACTTCCAGAGTGGTTTCCAGTTCACAGAGTTACAGTTCACCCTTGCTTATAAAGGACCAATTTTTCCTGATTTCCACATGCATGGGGGGTTTGCTTGCCTTCAAGAAAGCCAAACTTTCTGAAGCTAAAGTGAAATGATGTGAAAGTTGGAAAAAAGTCTTTTTTGCCCAGACAAAATGTGCTCCTATTTGGCACAGATGGGTCCTAGGGAGGGAACTTGTCCTGCCGGAGCACTTTGCTACATCAAGATCTTCTGGACGGCAGGGAGACACTTTCACAAGGGACAGAGAGCACAGTGATGGAGGCACCATTTTGTGCTTTGTTTCCTTCTTGTTTGGCCAGCTCTGTAGCCCTGCACATTATAAGCAGTCCCCAGTAGCCACAGGGTCCTACTCTGCAGAGAGAAGGAATGCTGTTTGCAAGCCTGTGTACCTGCTGGATTTTCAGAGCATGCAATTATTTTTAATAGTTCTCCTTCCATTTTCCCTTTGCATATGTCTTTTATCTAGCCAAATTTTGTGAATACTCTTCAATAAAATAAAATAAAATAAAAAGAACAAAAGAAGCAGTGAGTTTGTTCTCTTTGTTGTTCCTATTTGTTTTCCCTATAAGAAAAATGCACCACAGTGCTCAGGGTAGGATTTCATGCATTGTAATTTTACCTCCAGAATGTAATCTCTCCCACACTGCACTGCATGAAAAGGAAGAGAATACAGCAGTAATGTGCTTTTTTTTCATTCCTACCACTTCTTTATTGCTGGCAAGTAAATACAATTACACATCATGTACAACAATACACGCTAAAACTACAGAAACTACAAAAGAGCTGCAGTGTATCTAAGTCCATTTGAGAACTATCAAGCCTCCATTAGGGTAAAGGAGAAGAAAAGAAAGAACTTACAGAGGCACGGATGTTCTGGCAGCAAGGAAGAGCTGCACCCTGAGGCAGCCAGCACCAAAGCCCTTTACTGGAAGACTGCAACACTCCCACCCTACAACTGTATTTGCAGTATTACATTTAAGAATCTCATTTTCACAAATTTCATCTCTGTCTCTCAAACCACAGAGCTGTTAACGTTTTCCATGTTAGATTTGGTGTAGGTACTGCACTTACAGGACTGATCCTTTGCTTTACTCCTCGCTCAGAGCACAACCTGCTCCAGTCCTATTGCTGAGAACTCCTGGCAGTTCCCAGAAATCTGTGGGTTCTCCCCAGCCATAGAATCATTAAGGTTGGAAAAGACCACTAAGACCAAAAAGCTACAATAAAGTACCAGCATGAATCCAAAAAGGAATCTCTTCAACATGGATACTTTTATCACAACCCAATTCAAACTTCTTCAGTTTTAACACAGACCCTGCACAGATTTTGGAAGAAGTCCCAGAGCCAATCTTGTCCTTCAGCACATACGGTGTGGGCTCAATGGGACACACACTCTGCTGGCCTCCCTGCTGCCCACATCACCCCTTCCCTGAGCCAGGACATCCTCAGAATCCCTCCCCAAGGTGTAAGCAGCCATCAGACGTGTTTCACCTCCCACCATATAGAGCTTACACTTCCCTATGTCTCAATTTCAGTCTGCTTTATCTTATCACTTAATATACCTAAAAGTCATTCACTGTCCCATGTTATTATCGTGCATTTGAGCAGTCTTGCTCAAGGAGCATCCTTATCTATGGGTATGAAAGCCTGACAGTTCTCAGCTCTTTTTTCACTGTCGGATTTGTTTGGGCTGATGGACAACGGGTGCCTAACTGCTAAGCATTCCCAGCCCAAATCCAACTTCAGGCACCATCCATAAACTCCTCCATAACTACTCTGTCTTTCCTGTCCCTAGATTACCCCAACAGTGAGAAATCTGCTTCTTTCAGCAATATTTTGGAGATGTGGTGTTTCCTAAGCGAATACAGCTTCCTCAAGAGCAGGGTAGGAGGGCCGGGGCAAGCAGTTACTGCGGGCACCTTGACCAGATGCATGCTTCCATCAAGACTTCACCTGCTAAATTATCTTTTTCATCTGTTTTTTTCAGCTCTTCAAAAATATAACATTAATGGAATTCTAGAAGTTCTCATTATATATTCTGCTTTTCAAGCACAGTAAATTGTGATCCTGAATGCTACCCAGTGACAGCAAGTTCTTCAAGGGTTTTTGTATACAGCACTGCTCTTCCCATCAAATTTCCAATAAAGTATTTCCATTTTTATATCTGAAATCCCAGAAATGGCACTAGAGAAACCTGGCATTTTACTCTTAAATTTAATACAAACTATTTCGCTCAGCATGAAAGCATTTTAAAATGACTCCAGTGCAGATTGTGGTTCACTCTGTTGTATTTGGTGAGCTTAGTATGTCCATGGCAACTGATGAATATTACTGCTGCTATTGCTATAAATAACAAACCTATTTGGCAAAGTCTGAGATGTAAATATTAAATCCTGCACAAAGGCAATTTTCTGTTCCTTCCTTTGCTCCCTTCTGAGTTGGGAACCTATATTTGCCTGTCAGTAGATTATTTCCAAACAGATCTGCAGGTGTCACAATATTACAGAAGCCAGCAATTTCTATTGGCACAGCCTTCCAGAGGGATTTCGTGGCTGGGGCCAGGTGTTGGGTGATGCCAGAGGCAGCCCCAGCCCCTCAAGCAGAGAACAAGCAGAGCTTTCCAGCATCCACTAACACGTGTGCTATTCATGGCTTCATTTTTACAAATCCACAGGCTGAGCACCTGCACTAGCCCATGCACAACCAGGTTGCTATTTTACATGCACAATTAGGCACGGGGCACACAAACGGAGTTAATCCCCTTCCAACAGATGGTAACAGTGCCTGCGAGCCCCTCTGGAAGTGCTTTGGAGGCAGCACCAGAAGCCGTTCAATGATGGGTTATTCCCAACCCAGACCTCGCCCATCAGTCCCCAAAACACAGCTGGCTATACCTTACCCAGGAGCTGCCAAATACCCCAACACAGCAGCCAAAAACCAGTGCAGAAGGCACTTGAATCAGAAGAAAAACAGAACTCCTCTCCTCTGAAGAATTTGCTTGTAGTCCTCTTACTTAAATCTTGCCTTGTTAGGCAAAACAGCCTGCATCGAGGTGTGCTGCTCTTGACATTTTGGGATGTGAGTAAACAACGTAAACATGAGCGTGGGAGAAATAAATGGGAATGGCAGAGAACTGCTGCTCAGATGCAGTGTGAAACCCTCAGGCACTGAATGCTACAATTCTTTGTCATAAACACATCAATTACAGTGTTTATATCAGAGCTCTCCATAGATTATACTATTAATATAAAAATGACAGCTGTCACACAACATATACAGCAATGTCACCGTTTGTAAGCCTACATCACAAACAGGGGGCTGAGTCTGCACAATGCAGGTTCTTGCTCAGGCAAACATTTGATTAAACTCAGCTAAAGACCTCAGACTTTGTGCCAAGGCCACGCTTGTAATGCAATTTAAGTACATAATTCTAGAACAACTAATTCTCAGCGTAATACCAAGTAATTAAATTGGCAGTGTGAGCACCTGTGGATTTTTTGGTGTACATAACATTACATTTACAGCTGCAGAATCACTGTGAGGTTCACAGAGCCCATCTGTACCTGGAGCAGTTCAATCTCTTCCAATCTGGGAATCACCTCTATGAGGGTTTGTGTATAGACAGACAAGGAGAACACAAACTCTTCCTGCACATCCCTCTGTAAGCTGCATCAGTGCAGGAACACAGACACTGCCCTGCATGAGGGCAGCCGGGGTTGGCTCCAGCTCAGGCAGCTGCTCTGGGAATGGGACCAACACAGATATTGGGGTGGAGGAGTTAGGAGGTCAAAGCAATCATTTGAGAAAAAGCAACAGCAACTGAAGCCCGCCATGAAGAATTAAAGTGAAAAGCATTTTAATTTGCACATTCAGGGGGTAGCCTCCTAATTACGTAGCATAAACAGGGGGGAAAAAAACAACGAATGATTAATCTGCACTTAACATCAACTTCACTTCTTGTACAATTTTTTACCAGAATAACTTATTCTCGTTTAGAAATCATCACGTGGGAACCTATTTACTCTCAGAATTTGAAAGAAGGTTTGACTTCAAGATGAGTCTTTCAAGCACACCTCGGAGCACTGAGGTTCTAAGCTGGGCAGAGGGAGCTGAGCCAGGAGAGCAGCAGCTCCACTCCTCCCAGCTGTCCTGCAGCACAGCCATGGAGAGCACACGGCCCATCCACTCATTAATTACAATGGAGTAAAATACAACTATTTCCTTTAAATTGATGAATTCCAAGAAAACCCTTTGAGAGAACCGTGTCACCAGTAAGTTAGCTGAGGGCACTTCAGTGGCTGAGTTCAGGAGCCCACTGCAGCCTCAGCTTTCTGCCGAGGTTTAAATTCTGCTGCACTCAACACTCCAGTGCTTAAATCCTCCTCTGAATCTTGCCCTGGGCCACTTTAAGTGCACAAACAGATGCCAAATGAGTCTTTCCATAGTGAAATACCTCTCCAGAGCCCAACCACTTCCCAACCAGCTCTGCATTTTGTTTACTGACTGTTATTGCCTCATTTCCCAAGTGCCTGCTTTTAAAATCTCTGCTGCTAATTTTACCGATTTGAGGTATTTTCCTTTCTTTTCCACTAGCAACCTTCCCTGAATTCTCTCATTACTGATACCCAGATGGCCACTCCAGAACCACACCTTCTGCATGCAGTGCCGAGTGCAGGAGGGCTGCACTGAGTTATGCTGCAGCTTTCTCTCATCTCTGAGCCTCTGTGAGCATGAGGAAGTCTTTCAGAGAAAATAGGTTTTACTGCCACAGACGCTAAGGAAAATCAATTTATCTTTGTTCTTATCTATAGCCTTACCTGCAAGAAAGTACCAGTCCGATGGTTCTACATACTGCTGCTAGTTCTCATTGTCTGGATTAAACACTTCCATTTTTCCATAAATTGCCACACTTGAAATTTTTTTATGGCCAATTTTGGAAATGGAAAGCTCCCATTGTTTAAAAATAATCGTGCCTGCAGTACTGGAGGGAATCGTTGCTTCTCAGCTGAACCAAACTGACTGTGGGATGGCAGGAGCACCTGCAGCACAGTGCTCACCCCCAAAGGCCGCACTGGAATCAGCTCCATTGGTTCATAATTGTGTTTTGTTTCTCTTAAAGTACAGGAAAGAAGTCTGTAAAGGCAAGAGGTGACTGAGCAGAAATCCAGCACCCTGATTTGACCCAGCACATGTCCAGAGCTCCTTGGATTCCTTGCAGATCTGGGCTGCCTGCTAGGCTGAGTCCTGACCCTCTGCATCTGCTCAGAATAGGACCACCTGCACCTAACAGAGGAATGCCAACCCCAAACTACCAGGCACATCCTTACGTCACCGAGCCACTGACCCAGCTCAGCAATTAGCTGCTCCAATGTAAATGTGATCTAATCATAGCTGCTGTGCTATCTCCGATTAGTGGAGCTGGTTTCTGTTTACATGCTATTTACATAACTGCATGGGGCTATTAAGCATTTGCACCCAATTAAAAGCTGAATCATTCACAGGATAATTTCCCAGCGCTGACCCACCTGCTCCTTCTGACAGTTCTGCTCAGCACCCACACTGCCGATCTCTGTGCTGAGATTGCTGTGCACCCCATACATTTCATAACACACCAAACTAAAGACCTACAGACAGCTATCATTTCGGATGATATACATTTAATTTCAGCCCATAAAGCTGCTAGCACTTGCCACGGAACCTTTCTAAGACAACAGTTCTGTGTTGGCTAAACAGCATGCGTCCTGCCTGCAGCCTGCAGCCAGCACAGAGCCAGGACAGACAGCTGGATCTGAACGGGGGAAAAAACACGAAGACACGGAATCACAAGCTCTGCTGAGGCAACAGAGCCACAGCTGCTCCCTCTGAGCCTGACCCAGGGCAGAGCTGGACCAGTGGTTTCATGCAGCAGTTAGAATGCTGCTCATGTCCAGCTTGGTGCATCTGTCTGACACAGCTAGAAGGTCCCTCACAGACCCTAGAACACAGAGGCAGAGCTGTGTACATCTCCAACCCTCTGCCCTTCTTTGGTGAACCCCTCCTTGCAACACACTGCTACACCTTTCAGCAGCAACTTGCAATCAATTTCCATAAATGCACATCATAGTACAACCTTTCCATTGCTTGCTGCTGTCTCCCCTATGTTTCAGTATTTCAAGCCACTTTCAAGCACACTTTGCTATCTCTCCTCAGCACACACTGCCAAGTCCCTGTGCAGGGTTTCGATGTGACTACGGGAAGAAGCTAAACAGAGAAATACTGTCACAAAGAAAAAGGGAAAAGGAAAAAAAAGAACCTGACAAGAAGAAAAACTGACACTGGAAAAATGCCAGCCCTATACAGTCAATCTTCAGGTTGGCAGAAGAAACACCATTAAGCACAAAGAAAAAGGGTCTCTGATGACAGATGTATGCAAAGGCTTAACATGGGGATGATTAAAAAATAAACAACTATAGAAAAGTCACATTTCTCTCCATTTAGTCTTAGCAACGATGTGTTGCAGCTCACGGCCGTGACTGTGCAGATGCTGACAGCACGCAGTCACAGCAGCCCTTGCCCAGCCCCACTGACCAGAACAGGCATTAAGCCCTTCAGCCCAAAGCACCTAGTGCTATTACAGGTTTACTTCTTCCTGTTTGTGGAGGCATATCATTCCTGTGGCACCAAACCCAAAGAAAGCTGTTTACAAGAGCAGGTGATGCCACAGCAATTCAGTCCCATGGGGTGCAGTAACCACACACCTCTCTGCCATGGCAGCTTTCTAGGGACGGCTGCATTGGCACCCAGGAGCCCCAAGAGAGCAGCCAGTCTCCTGCCCCCCTGCCCAGGCTTTTCACCTCTGGGGACAAGACGTACCTTGTCCAGTTTGACAGAGCCTTTATTTACCAATAGCGCTCCAGGCAGCTTGTAAAAATCTTTCTGCTGCAGAAAGAGGAGCTGTTTTCAAAAGCCCAAATAATTCCATTACAGGGTCTTATCCTGATAATCACAACATTGATACTTTTCCTAAATACTTGTAAGTACTGAGATCTTAAAAGTAACACGGACTCATTACAAGATCTAAAAGAAACGGGACTGGAAAGTTAAACTTTTAAGTGTATGCAGGGCTATAAAAGTGTTTAGATGTGTAAGGATGCAGGTACTCACCCAGCAGGACTTTTTTTCTGACTGCATTTTTCAGCCTTTAAATATACAATAAAAAATGGCTCACTGCTGCATTTTAGAAATAGGAATATGCAGCAAGATCTTTAAACGAGTTTAGATCCCAACTCCCATACATTTTGCCCACGGCCCCTAAATCATTGCATGATTTTTGAAATGTTTATCTTCCAGCTAAGCAGTATCAGTTGCCTGAAAACCATAAGTGCAACAAATATCTGCCATGGTAAATTACCCAGCCAGCACAGTGAGCGCCCAGACACATGATTAAGCTGCCATGGATTAACAAGCAACTACATTTCACTAAGCTGCCTGTACCAACACTTTTAGCCCAATGCAAATTAAGAAAAATGAGTTAGCATGAACGTATTTCACCAGGGTCTGAGCCTGCGTTTGTCATGGGCAGAGGACATACACGATCAGTTATCACAGTGCAGCCAAGCAAGCATTGCACCAGGACTTTGCTTGGGGCTCCAGCAACTCCAGCAGCACCCAGAGAGCAGCCAGCTGTACCTGGGAGCCACTCACTCTGAGTCCCTGACCACCAATGTCACAGCAGCATGGGAGTGGGAGGAAGTCAGAGGGGCAGGTGAGCACCCAGTGCAGTCGGCTCCTCTCAGCAAAACTGTACAGTTGGGTGGAGAAGGAGCCACTAAATAAGCCAAAACAGCCTGGTAATAATGTGCTAAAAATAATCGAGTAAGTGCATCATCTGTTAAGCTGGGAACTCACTGCCAAGTCTTCCTGGAGTAGGAGATGCATTCCTCCTCCCTTCCAAGTCATCCAAAGATGCAGATATTGCAGAGGAGTCGAAATAATCTGTGACATATACATTCCCATGCGGGAGGAGAAAGAAGACTCCCCTATACACTCCTATGTTTTTCTCACAAGCAGCTGGTGCTGGCCACTGTGAACAAAGGATGGTCTTACATGGTGCTGTTCCTATTCTGCTACGTCAGTATTCTGTCTTTGTTTCATTTATTGCACATTGTATAAAAGCTGGGCTCCTGACCTCAGCAGAGAAGGGTCAGCACAGTATTTCTCACTTTGTTTTCTGCACAGACCCTTATCAATGAGGGATACGACCCTTTCTGGAGACCTCTCCTTTTCTTGCTTTGTTTCTCTCTTCAGCTAAAATAACAGACAAAATGGATTTGGACAGTTTTTGTCAACAGGGAGCTACAGTTAGAGCTGTCTGGGAAATAAAACAGTGGATTTTTCAACAATAACAAAAATGTTTTAATGAATGCTCTGATCCTACACAGGGATGGAGAGAGCCAGGCACCAGGCAGCTCCATCCCACGGCGGGCAAAGCTGTGGTTCCCAGCCCAAGGAGGGATGCAGGGCTCCAGCAAAGCACTCACTGCCAGAGCACCAATGCAGAACTGCTCCACCCCATAACTGCTTCCCTGTGGCCTACAGTCATCCATTTTCCACAATCAATTGCTAATTTAAAGCAATACCATCCCTAGAGTGCAGAGACTGGCCTGCAAGGCAGGAGCAGGACTCTCCTCTGTACCTGCAATCTCTGTAAAACATGACTTTTATTTCTTATGAATTTACTCTCGGCCCTCTGCTTACTTCCCTCTTTTCCCTACAAATCTCATCAAAGGTTTTCTGTAATAGCAATCTCAAAACACAGCTCAGCGAGCTGCTAGAAGAGCCAAAAACACAGGTCCTGAGGGATTGCTATCATCCAAGTAGGATGAGGGTGAAGCTGAAGTTTTAAGCCAAGTAACTCCAAGCAAAATTCAGACAGCGCAGAAGTAAAGGAGGGCTGGGGGAGGGGGGCAGGAGGAGAAAGGGAGGAAGGACAGCTTTTGTGTTGGGGAAGGAGTGATTTAAGCCAAGAGACAGTTAGTGTCCATTCTGGAAACATCTCAAAACTGCCCAGAGGCAAAACAAACAAAACCAATTCTTTGCTGGCATTTGGGACACTTGGAAGTTCCTTGCCCAGGGTACTTAATTTAATACAAAACAAATCACCCTGGAGCAACAAACAGAAAATTTGCTAGTAAACAGGACAGCTCAAATTATTTAACAGTGGAATCCAGAATAATTAAGCCACAAGATCCTGAACATCTAAAAGCTAATTATATAAGCAAGTACCCAAAATATCTCAGCTATCTTTTGGAGAACAGAGAGCTGGGTATTCAATTTCAAGATGAGAGCAGCCAGTGCCTCCCAGGACAGCTGGGCAGTGCAATGTACCTTTGCCTTTCCTGGTGGCACATTGCTGGCAGCACTGCCAGCCCATGCTCTGCCTCTGTCCCTAGGATGCCCCCAGCTCTGCTGTGCCGTGCCACCTCCTCATTTCTGTGCTCAGACTGCACTATCTCCGGGACCGAGGGCTCAGTACACACAAAGCTTTCCTTGCAAAAGATTTTTGGAAGCTGTGAAGTTTGGGACTTGATGGACATGGCATGGAGGAGTTGGCAGTGCTGCTGTACCTGGGATGGGCAGTGCAGCCCCTGGGCAGCCATCTGGGAGGCTGGCAAGAAGGCTTGGGGCTGCACTGTTCAACCAGATAGTTCTGGCAGCACAAGGAACAGGTTTGGAAGATGCCAGGAACACGTCAGCTGCCAAAAAAGGTTGAGCTGCTGCCTGTGGTCCAGGATAAAACAGCTGTTTCTCTTGATGTGAGGGTGTACATGGTACCCAACAGCATGAAGCTTGCAGAGATGCCAGAACAAAGGGCTGGTTTATCAGATCAAGCTCCACTTGGTACTGCAGTGCCTCATTATCCTGCAGCACATGGTGATGCTTAACACAGCATGCTTACAAGGAAGCTGTATAGGCAGAGGACCTAGAAATAATGCATGTTTTTCACGTTTGGGATCTACATCTTCATCAGCTGGGGCCGGGGGCCTGAACCTCAGGGAGGATCTGGGGCTCAGTTCCTCACCTCTCTGCTGCAGCACTGCACACACATGCCCCTGCAGTGACCTCCCTGTTAACGTCACTGCCAGGACACAGGAGTGAGCCTGGGGTGGGAATGACAAAGCTGAAAGGGAGCCATTGGGGCAAAGTGGCAGCTTGGGGCACATCTGGCTCCAGACCTCCAGCCCTTCCCAGATCTCACTGATCAACATCCACCACAGTAGCTCTGCAGATGTTCTTAGGTATCTGGGCCCTGTGCCAGATTCACACACCAACCTTTGAACAACAGCTATTACTCTGTGACCATGCTCAGAGCATCAGCCTCCGCTGGAACCATCAGTCGCAGAAGTGATGATTCAGTCTCTGTTTCCCTTCAGACTTCATCATTACAAGGTCATCAAGCACAGCGTGATATAAAACGCACATAAAGCAGCCACCAGAGTTCCTAGGAATACCAAGCAGTTTCGGTGTCTTTCTGCAGTACTTCAATCTGGCTGCTGATTAACTCGTGCTTTATGTTTAAAATCTCCTTGCCAAAAGAATGTCTGAGGGGGTGTATGAGCACTGAATGACACGACTGTAATTACAGGCAAACGGATGTCGCATGTATGAGAAAGGATGGCTGCAGAAACACCGAGGGGTGAAATTAAACGCTTGTGAGAAGTAATAAGAAAACATGAATGAAGTCCAGAAATTATGAGGATTTTAGCTAACTGCTTTTCAATCTCTTTAAATGTGCCTTCTGGCTTTTGAATACCTCGTTCAGTTTTTTGTCTATTGTTCGAAAAGTTAGAAACCCACTTGAAAGTAAAGCATGAATTTCTCACCAGTGATGTGAGTCAGAGAACACGGGCAGTAAGAATTTGCAAGGCACTGCACAGCTCAAAACTGACACGGTGAGAGTTGGTAGCACAGGTCCCCAGGCTCTGCATGCAGGGAACCAAAGGTTACAGCCACCTCTCCTCTGGATGCTGCCAGCAGCATCCACACCTTCACCAAGCCCACTAACTTGCTGCCAGCACTCATCTCTCCTCCTCTCTTCTCTCTATTAAAATAACGCTTCCTTTAGATCCCTGAGCCTCTCTCTGTCAAACCTCTGGGCTTCTCATCTCTCCTTGCAGCACCATATGCCAAGCAGAGTAGCCAAAACAACCTTTGCTCTTCGCTTGATTCCAGCCTGCTTCAAACTGCCTTCCCAGCACAGAAACCCCCCACTGATGTTGTTGACCCTCCATGCCTGCTTCTTCCCCACGGCACTGAGAGTTCTCCCATCCTCACCTACATCCTGCTGCCCACAGGACTTTGTCACATTCACAGGGAGCCCCTCGCCCACCCCATGGACCCTCAGCTCCTCCTATGCACGGCTATGGGCTCCCTGCAGAGCACAACAGCCACATCCCAGCAATCCCTGGCTCAGAGGCACTGCCTGCCCTGGGCTGCGTTGCTCATGACTCTGACACGTGTTTGTGCTGATCTTATTTCAGCTGCACACATCGCTGCAGGAAACTTGTTCAAGCTGACTTACTTATTTTTTGAGCTGTTAATTTAATGGTTTTATTAAGTGACTCTGAACGAATGCCATTAAAGCACATAGTAGTTGGGTTGATTGAATGATTGATTTTACACAGCTGTCTTCTTCCTGTGCTCCTAAGTACTTTTAGTTGTGATTAACAAACCCCACCATTTTGCTATTCCACTTCACAGCTCTTTGGCTCATTTTCAGCTTCTCTTTTTACGTGTTCTTTATGGGGTTATTATGGGGGAAAGATTTGGACGCTTTTTCCCCAACAGAACTAGTGGGAGAGGTGGGGCCGGTAACCACTGCTCCAGCCTCGTCCCTGGGCTTTGACATTTTCATATGAGATAACACAAGGCCAATGAGAGAACAGCCCACAAACTGGACAAACTCTGAGATATGTCACCCCAAAGTGTTTGTGCCATTTCTAAGTAAAGGAGCAATCTACTTTGATGCATACTACAAAGCTGTCATTAGGGAGCACCAGAAATTCTGATAAAGACATGCCTCTTACTAAGACTAGAATGCAGTTATAATTTTATATTCTAGAATAAACAAAACATTCCACATTTTTATTAACACACTGCTGATATAAATATAGAATATCAAGGAGTAACATATACAAGTGATTACTAAAATGTTCTTCAGAAACAGACCCCAACTTTCCTCATTCCATGATAACTGGACATTTTAGATCCTTCCTTCCTAAAGTGGGACGGACATTTGTGATCCTAGCACCCAGTGCAACTTCAGCTGCAATGCTCCACCTGGCCTGTCACAGTGATTATTTTTGATTCTTGACAAATATCAAACAAACTCAGTACATATTATGTTTCAAAGAAAGAGTTATTCTGATGCACAAAAGGTACTGCAGAAAGGCAAGGTACACCAGGCCTTGAGCCCGAGGCGCACAGGAGACGCAGCGAGCTTTTGGCAAGATGAAAGCATCGCAGAGGAGGAGTGCTTGCTTCAAGAAATCCTTAAAATAGAGCGGCATACAATGATACCCCATAAAAAGAGAGATTGGAGGGCTGTGCAAGGCTCTGTTTGGAGAGTGCAGAAAGCAATCAAAAGTTTTATATACATTTAAAAACTTTTTACTGCTCACCCAAAAAGAGGAGCGTTGCAAGAAAATTTTCCCTCAAGTCCTTAGAGAATGTAAGGGCAGAGCAAGCTGGGACTCCTGGACTAAGACAAACAAGACAGTTTGTATTGCTTTTCAATTATTTTAGGCTGGGGAATCACAATGGAGGAAAGGAAAAGTGTCAAGTTGAGATACAGAGCAGAACACCCTTTATTAGTGGAAGGTGGATTTTCACAGTGCTGCACAGCTCCAGCCACAAACCCCTTTGCCTCTCACTGCCCAAACCCTACAGCTGATGTTGTCCTTACCCCACTTGGAAACTAAGGCTGGGAGGGGAAAGGCACCCTGTGCAGAGAGACCATACAGCCACAAATACACAGCAGGGTCTGCAGGGGGAGGCAGAATTCCCATTGCTGAGCAGGTGACAGAACTGGAGAAAACCAGCAAGCCTTCCCTGTTCCCCAAGCACGAGGATGCAGACTCCTCACATCTTAGAGCAAAGAGATTTCTTTGTTCTGAGTGAGGAGTGAGATCAGCCACGTGTTATAACACACATGAGGCAGGACAGCAGAGCTGCCTTTAGCTACCTTTAGCTCAGCAACCTGGACTTTACTCTCTGTGCTGCTGGACAGAACACCTCCTGTTCCCCAGAACATGGCCCTAACTGCAGCCACACTGCTCTGAAGCTTCCCTTTGCTCAGGATTACTGAAGGTTTGTTGTGCTGTTCAGACAGATTGTTTTTCAGTGAGTGTCATTGTTATCACCATCTGGCCATCTTCAGATTCATCCTGTAAGGAGGAGACACAGGGTGCCAGTCCACACTCGAGTGATTATTTAAGTACCTTGTCTAATGAATGTTTAAAGTAAAATCAACATATATTCACCAGGGCACGGACATGAGAGGAAGAAGAAAATCAAACTCTGATTCAAAGGCAAGAACAACATTTCTGAACAAAGAATAAAGACTTCTATAAGAAAAAAGCAGCACCACTGATGGAGAGGAAGAAAGGAAAGACGGGAGACATTTGTGATGTGTTCTATGATCAAAACAGGAATGAGTATAGTTTTGAAAAGGAATGAATGGGGGACTCAGGAGTCTGAACATGTTGGTGGAGAAAATAAGAGCAGAGGCAACAAGGCCAATGAGAGCACAAAACACCTTGGCAGCTCCACTGAGCAGAACACAAAGGATGATGTGGTGCTCCTGGCAAGGGGCTCACTGTCATTCTGTCATAACAGGAGGAGGAGGAGCACAATGCACAGATGTGGCCAGAATGACAAGTCCAGAATTTTGGAGAAACTGTACAATTTGAATGGACAAACAAAGCATGGAAATGGAAAGAAGTCAAGTTACAAAACACTTCAGTGTTTGCTGTGCTAAGATTAAGTGTGCTAAGATTAAGGCAGCAAAAGATAGGCCAGCATGTGGGATTAGGATGATGCAGTTTGTGAAGGTTCTCCCACCTAATAGAGGCTCAAAGGCAGCTTGCTGTCTCCAGAGGTCCCTTCCAACTCCTATGATTCTCTGATTACAGTCTTCAATAAAGTATGCCCATCCCCTGCCTGTGCACAATCCTAGCAGTAAGCCATACTATTAACACATGCATAACTCAGTAAAGGACTGAACTGCTCCATCACCTTCATTACTGCCACAATAATGCTTGATCTAACACAACAAAATCTATGTTCATTCACCAGGAACAGAAGTTACAGCTGCTAGCATTCTGATGCATAAAAGTAGCAATAGGAAAAAACGCAGATTTGCAGGGAAAAGAAAATTCTGTTGCTGCAGATATACCAACATACCGATCTATTTTCGCCTCCAAGCTGAAACAGGTTTTTGTTTGGCAACTGACAAGTATTTGAGTCACAGCTGAGGGGAGAACATAATGCCCACCTGCTGTCATATTGTTCTCCAGCTGATTGTCCTCTTGATCTGCGGTGCTCACATTCGCGACAGGGGGTGTAAGGAGACAGAGAGAGGAAAAGGGGCTGGGCAGATGTGCTGGAGAGAATCGTCAAAAATGCACAGAATGGCCTCATCAGCACAGCAAAAAGCCACGTCTTTACAGGAGGGGGAAAGTGAGAGGAGAAAAGGTCACTGGAAGAGATCTTATCTAAGCAATAGCCAGTATGAAATTAAGTCTTAAATATCACTCAAACAAACAGCTCTATCTTGTTATATAAAGGTGATTTTTCCTCCTTGACTCCAACAAGTTTGTTGAATTTTCATGCTGACAGCCATCTTTTGTGATACTTCTAGAGTTCTGCAAGGAGCAGCCAGGTACAAGACTGCTGCTGCCCCATGGGATGCACCCACTGCAGGAGGGGGACAGGAAGGAGCAGAACAGAGAGGCTCGTGGTGCTTCTTCCAGGCTCAGATCTGTCTGTGGAGACCGACCATGGGTGGGAGGGTGGATAGGAAGAACACGATTTCATCCCCCTTTTTTCAGGCACAGCAGTAGGAAGATGAGTTTATGAGCACATAGCTGAGATGGCTGAATGTTGCCCCTGCTAGTGAGGCTGGGCACAGAAACACAGATGAGAGTGGCACAGAGGACAGATGGGACAGTCTGCCCCTGTAGCAGGACCCTTGGGGTGAGCAGTGGCAGCACAGCTGGATGTTGCCATGCTTAGAGATGCACTCAAGGTCACCGTGCACCCCACCAGCCCCTACACTTGCTTTTCCTGGAACACCACCAGCCTCTACCAGAGCCTACAGTGGCTCTGCAGTGTGACACAGATTGCCCCAGAAGTCCCATGCAACCACTTCAGTCTGTCCTCCAGCACAACCCAATGTAACGTCTTCCTCCCATTCTTTCTCCCTGTGCATCATACCACAGCAATAAATATCCTGTCATTGTAAATGCCATATCCTCAGCAGTTAGCAGAATAGATATAAAAATCATTCTGACTGCACTGCTTTGCCTTGCTTACTGTAAAATAAAGGTATTAAAATGGTTTATGTACATTTAAATTCAATATTTTAATACCACTTCCAACACAAATAGCTTTCACAGCCAGACAAGCATATTACTCCACAATGTTTTTAAAAGCTCACAAGATCTGATTATTTAGCAGGCTTTCCTTTCACTGGCCTGTGGGCCCTTTCTGTAGCACCCAGTATACTCTGCTGCAACCCATTCTGGATGCCAGAACTGAATATACATCTTAGAGACCCCTTCTGAAATAGAGTATTAAGCAAAAATTCCATTGAATTAGGCTGTGGTTACACGAAAAGCCCAAACCCTACTGGCTCTCACTCAAAATGAGCACCACCTTTGGCTTCTTTCAGTAAGCAGTTTTATAGAATTGCCTAGAGCAGTGGTGCCCAACTTCCCTACTACCTGCATAGAGATATTCATCCAGCTGAGAGCAAGAAATCCCACAGAAGCAGAGCTCCAAGCTGGCAGTGGGAGATGTTAAGGACCTCCAAAGCATCCTTATGTCTGAAGGGATGAGTGTGTAGCTCTGAAGTCACATCTCCCTGCACATCAGGAGCTCTAAAGAGAAGAAGTGCCCTTCTGCCATTCGCTCAACACAGTCCTAATGTAAGAAAGCCAACACAGTCCTAATGTGAGAAAGCACCTAAATCTCAAGAACATGGGAACTGAGAACCAATCTGTGACCAAGTATGAAAATGAGAACTCTGCCAAGAGGACACAACCACTGCAAATAAAGGCTTTCCAGTTAAACATTCAAGATAAGCAAAAGTCTGACAAATGCAAAAACATTAATGCAGATTTTTCAAGCATGACCACACTTTCTGTGCTGCAGTTAGGACACTGCTTTCCCATTCTCAACGCTGCCAGTTTGCAACTGCCCCTACTGTTGCCCCTATGTTGTAACTGCATTCACTCCAAAGCAAGTGCTGTCTGTGAGATACGTTTGGACAGTGTAATTGCTTGCACAAATGAATTGATTTTTGAAACGCCCATGATCCCAATGGGGTGCAGGCTGCTGATGGCTCCCATGGCTCCTGCTCTGTTCAGACTCATGCCAAGGCTGCACTGCAGTCCTGCTGTAGCTCCACACCTCATCTGCTGTTGTACCTTGAGACCGTAAATGTCACAACCAGGTGAGTTAGAATAGATACTAAATAATAATAATAATAATAATATTATATAATAATAATAGATCTAAAACTGGTGGGTTATCTAAGATAGAGCGGGACAGCTTAGGTAAAAGTCCAATCCTAATTATGTTTCAGTTTATCCTGGTGTCTTTAAGGAGGAAGACTGAAGAACACAGCCCAAGTTTGGCTTCCTATCTTGCAGCACATCGCAATCTTATCCTGATCCATACCTGCTGCATAGATTCTCATTAAGTATGACATAGATTTGTTACACTGCTGAGCTGGCTGTAAATTGAACTTGTCATAGTGAAGTGCATGTTTTCCACTTCTTCATCTCTTTGGTTCCTGTTGCTATAGTGACCATCAGAAATCAGAGCAAAAAAGGCAAAGGAAAAGAAGATCCTTTCTCTGTTTAAATAGTACCTTCCATCTATAACACCAGCAGTATTCTTTCTTTCCAGCTTTACTTCTTTGGATAACTACACAAAAGAACTTAGCTCTTCCAGATTTCAGGGTCTCATCCAAATCCAAAGTCACAGGCAGTGTTTTCAATAGCTGTAGGGAACCCTGGATCAGGTCTGAATTCAGTACAGCTTTGCAGTACTTTGCAGCTCATGTTTGCCTAAGAACCCCAGTGCAGGTATATGCTGGTGTCCTGCTTAGTGACTGATGGTAGGAGCAAAGCAGAATGTATATCCATACATACAGACATCAGCCTCGTGGATAAAGTCAATGCTGCATCTCACTTGCTATACCATGCCCTTTTCATCTCCTGGATTTATGTACCTCTTCTTTGTTTAGACAACAGAGTAAATGCTCCTTCATACTGGGCATTAGCATTATAAGATAAAAGTAAGCCAAGCATTAAATGACATACATTACAGCCTCACCACAGCCTATGTATGTAACTGATGGACTCAGCCTATTTAGCAGCAGAGCACTGGCTTTTTGGCACCAGAATCAGCTGTTGCTGCTGACAGTGGGGAAGAGGCAAGGAACCACTACAGCTTTCATTCAGATGCAAACCCAAAGTAGCTTAATTAAGCATCCTATATGTCAGTTAAACAGACAGTCCTATAGGCAGCCCCAGATTTGCCAGAGACTGAATCCCAAAGGGAAAAGTTTTATGTCTGAAAGCGGGACCTGCAGTCCAGCAGACCAAAGACTCTCAGCTGCATGCTGAAGTTCATGTCTGAAGCTTTGGGATACAAAAACCACGTACTCAGATTCAGTTCCACCTCCCAGAATCCCGCCTATGCTAAATGCAAGTCATCAACACAGCACCACGCAATTTACCAACACTTCATTTTATGGAAATATTAAAAACAAAATGCCAAACAGATGTTCAACAGACCTGCTACAATAAGAAAACAAATCAGAAATACAAGTTATGAAACTAATGACTTCTTCAGGGAGAAAGTGCAAAGAGCCTGAATTTTGATAAAATTAATAAAAATTAGGAAATTAGAAGCTTTAACTTTAAAAATAGGTCAGAAGCCCAATTTTGCTCATGGTGCAAAGAGAAAGAACTGATTTCTGGGCTGACAGCAAGTGGTAGCAGGATTTCCACTGCAAAATCCTGAGTTACAATGACAATCCCTATATAGCATTTGAATAATTTCATCTGTGCCCTAAGGTTGTGCGGTAAGTGGGCTGACAGGAACAAACCTGGGTCGAATGCATCTTCATTTACACACACTGCAAACCACTCAGCCATCAACATAAGCTTATAATGCAAGGGTTGAAAATAGTTGGTGCTGAATGTTTCCAGGTGATATATCTCTTCTTCTTGCTGTAAGGCCAGAGTTTACACCACAAATTCAAACTCTGTGTTGATGCCCCATCACAACCTGTGTTGTACATCCTCCTTACAAGCACAGGTTGGGAATGTGGTGATGAAGTATTTTTGCAAAGCATCAATAAAAAGCTGATAACATATGAAAAAATGCATCGTGTTGCACTCTGCCAGCCTCCTAATGGTTAACCCAGAGAACTATCTGGAAAAGGCATGTATGAAAACAACTGAAATTTGTCTGACGCAATCACACCCCAGTCAGGCTGGCTCCCATAAAAACCTTATTGAATTTAGCACAGAACAGAAATAACAAGGGGAAAAAAAAAAAACAAAAAACAAAACTATTTCCAGTGACGTGTGGGTTTCAAACACTTAGCTAAAATAAGCATTATTATTATACTGAATTTATCAGGGCCTGCTAAGTGCAGCACGAGACCAGCATGGAGCTCCTATACAGACAGCAGGCATGGCCCAAGGAGGGCTTCATGCTCCCATTTCCGAAAGCATGCAGTCCAGACTCAGCTCTGCTCCCATGGAAACCAGCGCTAACACTTCCCCTGATTTTAGCACAGGAATAAGTAAAAGGAAGGTGGTGCTTAGAGTCTGTAGCTATTTCAGCCATCAGGCAGGTATTCCATATTAGTTCTTTACAATAACCTGAAACTGCACGTAAGGAAAAACAAACAAACAAACAAACAAAAAAGAACATCAAAAGGAGAAATATCCTATCAAATAGCAGCTTTTTCCAATTTTTTTTCATAGTTGTAGTTAGCTTGCTTATGATGCTTGTCCTTCAAAGCTGCTGGAGGGACAGAGGAATTTCGGCGTCAATGGGAACAAACGAGGCCAAGACAGCCGACTGCAGGAGAGCAGGTAGGAGACCCCAGCGACTGACCCAAAGGCTGCTTAGGCCAACAGCAATGACACGTTTTGAAATAAGCCCTTGGAGAACAGAAACTGTGAGAGCAGGAGGCCAGAGGGGCCAGCACTCACCCTGCAATCACTGCACTTAACCCACCTGCTCTGTGTTTTGGCAGCTTTCACAACCACAGGAAAGCAGCGAGCTCAGCTCAAGGAGCCCCGTCTGCTGTCACACACGAGCCTCAGCTGGCTGCACTGAAAACTCAATCAGAACTGTGTTACAACAAGGAATGAGATGGATCCCAAGGTGCACAGCCTGCTCCTCTGCTTTCAAACCCTATTGCTCTCTCATATTTTACAAAAAAAAACTTTGATGGAAAATACCTGTAGATAGTTAATCCTATGAAGGATAGATTTTCTAAGTGTTTCTAGGCTTAAATAGAAGTTCCGCCAAGGTGAAGGCAATTCCTTCCTCTGTCCCCTTGTCATCCTGCTTTTAAAGGATGAGATACAAGTCATTAATATTGCAGAGACTTTGCAATTCATTTGCACAGTTTTACTACTTTGGGCAAAACACAGCCAAGTTCTGAGCTTGATGAGATATTGTTATCCACATAATTCATTCTGTGCAGCTTCAACAAGGTATTTGGATTTGTGGCTGTTCCCATCAGAGTTTGAAATTGAATTGAAAATTCATATGTAAGCTGCATGGATGAGGCAAGCCTGAGTATCAGGGAAGTGTCAATTAAATTCACCTTCCAGAATGGAATAAAAGCCTGATGCAAAGGCCTTGAAAGAGTCCCCATTATCATATCAATTGAAGGCAACAGAAATAACTCAAGTCAGAGGTGAATACAAGCCCATTTCAAGACATGATAATAAAATTTCAATCTATGTTATTAAGAGTTTGAATGTTGATTGCTGTACACAGTAATGGGATGTAGCGTAGCAATTTATGGCTTTTCCTTTGATAACATGCACTTATTAAGGATGTTATTGATTAAACGTAAATTAGCAGCTCACTGATTAACTCATCCCTCATCTTTACAGCTGTAGCACAGCAAAGGCTGTATGAGCAATTTAGGAATTCAGGTATTGCTGTGAAGTTGTATCAAACCGACAACCTGACGTGCTCTCTTGGAGAAATGGATGCATGGCACTTACAGGATTAGCATTGCTATTGTAGAACATTTGCAAATGTATGTTTTTCCTAAGCAATGCTACTGGGGAAGCATTTCATATAGAAAACACGAAAAATCACTGAACAAACAGTGCTCTGCTAGTGATAAGAGACTATTAGAGTGCTGGAGTCTCCACCAGTTTTCTTTTAGATTATCACAGAATAGATAATCTAAGGCAATACCCAGGCTGCCAGGCCTTCAAGATACTGAAAGGAAACCAGCCCCCCAGTCCTGACTCGATGGCAGTGCTCAGAAACAGCCTGCTGGCAGCACACATGTGCTTCTCTTGCTAACACCAGGCTAAAGAGCAGCAAGGAGAGCCAGGCTGACTCCAACCAAAGATCACTCATAAGGAAACCACACCTTCCTGCTGCTGCCAAGGTCTTTCAAGTCTCCCTGTATCACGTCCTCGAGTCTCTAGTAATGTGCCCTTAAGAAGTGGCCAGTTGAACAGGTTCAAAATGTCTCCATTGGGTTAATTGATTCATCCCTTATTGCAGGTTTCATGCACCAGCAGCCCATTTACATGCTTGTAACACCAGTTTGGAGAGCCCTTATGGAGATGACAAGAAAACCTCAGCAAAAGTAGAGGTCAGAAATATTTTGTGCCAAACGCAAAGCTTCCTTCCTTACCTGCTATGTGCCAGTTTAAGCACAACACACCAGATTTTCAATCAGATAAAGGATGTCACTAATTACAGTGCCTGGAATATAGAGATTATTTAGGAGGAAAGCAGTGCTTCAGTTACTTCTATAGCTGGAATTGATTTGTAAAAATGACCTTAAATTTGTCAGAGAAATGTTCTCCCCACACACAAAATTTACACTTGTACAGACTAAAGATGAGAAGAGCTTAATGATCTGTAGGTAAAAAAACACCAAAACCCCTATCATAAAAAAGATGGAACTGGGAGCAGAAGTCCAGCAACCGGTAGAACAAGGGTAGCACCTTGAAATGACAGGAGATGTGCTGAATCAGTGATCATTAAAACAAAGCAGGGAAGCAAATGGGGTTGTGTACACAGAGTAGTACAGAATCAAATCACAGCACAACCAAATAATAGATATCACTATGGGATATCCTGGCAAATAGGTGATCTGCTGGAAAGGTAAGGAAAAGCCAGGCATGACCAGTATTTGCACCTGCAAAGCCACTTCAGCCATTTCCAGATGAGCAATGAACTAAAGAACGGCACTACTTCATGGTTCAACAAAGTCTCTAACTGCAAATGCTGTATATTCCATCACAACCTAAATAAATCCCAGCTCTAAAAATACCCGAGCACCTCGTGCAGCTCCTGCTGTGTAGTTCTGACCAGCTCTGAACACATCTGGGCTTTTGCATGTACTCATAAGCTTTCATTTTGTTCTTGCAGTTTTTGAGCCCACCCACTCTGTTCAGAACACGTATTTCCATACATTCTTACACAAGCACGCCCCTCAAAGCACACCTTGAGCACATCTGGTTACTGTCTAGAAATAATTTTAAAAAAGAAAAAGAAAACTCCCTAAAAGTATTCTACATGAAAACGTGAGTCAAATGAATACATCAAACATAGTTCCACATTTATTCCAGAAGAGTCCTTTCACCCATATTGCAGAGCTAACTACCTTCAGCAATGCTGAGCAAGAAAATGATTGAGAAGCAATTCAAAAGACAACTGAAACATGAAGCTCAAAGCATCATATTAGCTGAGGCCCAGCTGAGCAAGGAGCCTGACCTGGGGATCTGAATTCCAGCAAAATTCCCTTGCATTGGCCCTAACAGTGCTTGATTTGCTCTCAGGATTCACTTAACCACAAGGAGCATAGTGGGCCACAGCCATGACTGTCCCCTTGTGTATGAAGCATACTGGAGGCTGAGGAGCCGCAGCCATGGTGTATACAAGGTTATTCTAACTTCCACTCAGGAGCATAGCTCTGGAAGCCTAAAAATAGCTTGAAATCACCTTTCCTACTTCCCCAGCCCATTCCAAGAGACACAGCGCTTGGTCAGAAATGGCATTTCTCACCATCTGACGTGGGAGCTGAAGAACAGCCAGGCTGGCTTCCAACCTGAAAATAGAAGCTCTTCTAAGTCAGCCATTCTTGTGTGACGTCCACAAAGCAGAGGGCTGTGCTACAGGACCAGCAGGAGACACGTGCATGCAAAATTACCCTTGAAGAACCACAGCACAGTTCTGCAAACTGCCTGGCAGAGCACTTTGAGCTGGGTGACTCTGACCACATGGAACAAAAGTGCCACGGTAATGTGTTGGAATTCACTTCTCGTTTACAGTCGTAGTAAATAACTCTTGGCAGTTTTTAAACATTTCCCCACACCTGAATCAGAATGGTGAAACTGTCGATTCTGAAAATATTCCATCAAGATTTTTAAACTCTGAGATAATATAAACTAAAAAGGGAACACCAGGAAAATATTACAGGTTCATGTACCTTCAGTGGTCTGAAAGTAAGCTAATTAATTAATTCAATTCATTTTTAATCTTGATTTAATTAAGATCATTTGTTTTTCAGGGGGCAAATGGGATAATTCGTGCTTCATATGAGAAAGTCACGCAATTATTGTATGTTAAAAGCATGGTCTTGTTTCATAGTAAGGAACTGTCTATAAAATCTTCATCTTATTCCTTTTACTTAACAACACACTGTGGATTCTCTCACCTCTCAATGCACACAAAATTGCATAATGCATACTGCATTATTCTATATTGTATAATGCAGGATACTGCATACCCTGCCTTGCAGCTTCTTTTACTTATTTTGTTCCAAAAATCTCAATTCTAGAACCTGACGTGTTTTGCTCCTCAGATTAACTATGCACCTGAATGATGCCTAATCAGAAGCAGATTTTTATCTTTTTATCCCAACAATTTTCTGGTAATATAAATCTCATAGCATCATTTTGAGGAAAGTTGATTGGAGACTTGAATTTAAGATGTCTACGTCACATTCTTACCTTTTGAGTCAATAACCTGTATAGACCAGACACCATCTCTGGGCTGGTGAAAAGATGCACAGCAGAGCTTGCATCTTCTGTGAACTTTTTGCTTTTCACTGGCAGTGATTTAATATTTGAATATTTATGTTAATTTGCACATTCTGATCTGAAGCAATTATGATATTTGATCACCCTGGCATTACCTGCTTATGTAGAGATTTTATTTTTTTTTTGCCCTGGTTGAACATACACTAATGATGATATCTGTGCCACCACTTTTCCCACTGACCACAATTATTAGCCATTATTTACAATTATTAACTGCCACGTGAAAGAAACAATCTTTACAATATTGCAAAAACTATTTACAGTAGAGCCAAAAGCAAGACATATGGAATGAATATTCATTACATACAAAAGAAAACATCAGTGTAAGAGTATGCATTCCCACAGGTGATCTGTGGGCAAGAAGTCCCAGATCCATGATTGTATGTGTTATCCTGCCTTTGTCTCAGCAGTTTTGCTCTTTGAATTTAGTCTGTGAAGTATTGGTTTTAGAAAATACAGCTTTACGTACAACACTTCCAAATTCAGCTTCTCTCCATGCTCCTACATCATATATATGAACCCCGAAAACTTTTGTAGTCAGTGTGTGTAGAAAAGAGAAGAAAAGTGTGTAGGAATACTCTGTTTCTGTAACTCATAACGTTTGGTTACTCTAACAGGGGACAGAGGAAAAGCTAAATGATCTCCAGAGAAACCTGGAGGCTGATGTGGATGCTGACACAAAAGGCAGAGATGAGCCAAGGAAGTTTTTGATCACTGTCCTCTCCTTGAGAATGGTCCCAAAGCAGCAGATTTCACAAGAAAATTCCCTTGTACTCTGTACAACTCAGCACAGGAATCACTTATCAGGATCCCTTTCATCACTGTGAATTAAATGTTCCATAAACAACAGCAACAATTCTATTTAAAACTCCAAATAATACCCTAATATGTCATACTTAAACTATTCTCCCTCTTCCCAAGGAGTTTAACTACATAGTTCAATAGAAATGTGAATGCCAATAAGGAAACACAACTTTATCTCTGTCGCCAACCTATAATTTTAGGGATGTAAAGAGAAAAGATTAATTTTGGCACATTAACTCCTGGTTACAGAGTTTTTGTCACCAAAATGACTTGTTTTTATACTATTCTTCCATTCTAATTATAAACTGTCAAGAGACCAAGTTGAATTACAGAGCTATGATCAACAGAGTTGACCTTTTTGCTTTCTCAGTACTTCTGCTAAGTCAGTTAACTGAGAAAATAAAATTAGAACTAAGACTGACATTGATGGAGTAAACATGAGGAAAACAGGGAAAATTGTGGGAAATTGCTGCGCTCCCACCTCAGCGTGGCTTTAAGAGCACAGTCTTATTCTCAGCTGAAACCTAAGTCTCCTAAATTAGGTAGAGGATTAGAAAGGAATGTTCTGATTGTTAATCATGAAATGTGCTGTAATCTTCGGCAAGCAGCTCTAACCTTCTCAATCAGCAGTCTTTTCTTACTTAATTACATGATTTTAAGTACCACTAAGGAGGTGCTGTCAGATTTACATTGGAATTCTCTTAGACATTACTGCTGTAGTCATGGTGATGATATATAGAAATGGACAGAATGCCAGAGACCGGGGAAAATGTCAGAGTTATGGTACACCCACGCTTGCTCCTTGCTCACTATTTTTCATTTAGCTTGAGACATACTTTCACTTGGTACATTATAACGCCAAAATAACAAGTCTAATTGCTCTCTGTAATCTTCCTGCTAAACACACGCACTTGGAGCAGTTTTCACTTCTAAGCATAATTCATAACTGTTTGGGAGACTCCTGACATGGGCTGCAGGTGAGAAAAGGGCACTGGTGTATACAGAACATGGGTTGAGACTGGCTGAAAACACAAGCCAGCAGAAAGGGTTCCGAGCACTGAGGGCTCCCAGGCAGGACAGCCTCACATTCCCCATCGCACAGACAGGGCCATGGGCACCTCGCTCCCCAAAGGATGTGATATAGAAGCAATCCTTATCTTTATAGAGTAAGGAGGTCAGCATTTACTGCTGTACGCCCAGGAAGCGCACAGAACTACAGGCACAGTTCGTCTGTTCATAATTTTTATAGTCTGCAATACATTTCAGACTGAAAGATTGCCCTCTTTACAAGGGTCACATGGACAATGTTTCTCATGCTGTTCCAAATAGATTTTTGTTGTGTTTTCTTACCTCATCTTGCAATGAAGGAAGAGAACACCCCAAGGAAACATGAAGCTGGAGGCAATCAGTTCTCAGATTCAAGGGGTAACACTGCTTTTGTGTTCTCAGGAAAAAATTACAGGATATAAATCAAGAACAGAGCCAGGAATTAGAAAAGGCCACATCAGCTAGAAAAAGAGACCCTATAAGCAGCGTAGGAGCCGTTACCAAGGCAAAGCAGTTGTAGATAATAATGTCTTATCCATCTACATTTATCACTGTACAGAGGAATTCTGGAATAGAAAGTAACTACCTTGCCTCAGCTACAGTATGATGTATATGTATAGTATGTGACATCTCCACATAAAGGACCCAATGGGAATTGGGCTTGAAATCCCATTTCCTGGTTGGGCCATCGCTGTTGGTCCTGATGTCTCTTTCCCTCATCCTGCTGATTGCTGATAAGTATTTGCTTATTACAACCATCTTGTCAGTCACAAAGGCTATCACCGCAAGTTAATAATGTACCACTCTCCTGGATCAATATCTTTACAGATTCTCCTGTCCCTGATACAGAAAAGTTATTAGAAAGATTAGACTGCTTGAGCTCATTTATTCACTTTGTGATGCAGAAGCTTCCAGGGGCTGACTCCAGGGACAATCCAGCCTGTTGTGAATAGGCCCAATGAAGAACAGCCTGGGAATACAATCATGGCACAAATGAAGAGGAGATTGGCTTTTCTACCGTGGCTATGAGATTAACAATTAAATCAAAGCAGCATTCTAACACCATTACAAAGGTCACTGCTAACCTCCAGCACGCTTTATGTTCAAACTCAAATCCCATTACAGAGTGCATTTAATAAGTAGGATTCGTGGACATGTTCTTCCTTTTGTCTGCCCATGAGCTAGCAGAGATGCTGTGACCACCGAAGAGTTTTCAGCTAAAGCACCTAATTGACTGGAAAACAGTAATGCGATCCTTGTAGTAAACCTTGAACTTGAATGAATAAATACCAAGACAAAATAAGGATGCACTGATTATTATTCAGGCCACTTTTGTTTCTCCTAATATTTCTTGGGTGGTGCTGGCAGATGGGTGACATTTAGCTGGGGTGGCAATGGCTTTTGGCTTAGAAATGCAATGAAATGCCCACCAAAGAAACCCCTCACTCTCTGCCCCTTCCCTAGCTAACAGCCAGCCAGCTTCTTTTACACTGCATGATAGCATGGAGATCAGAAAGATGGCAACTTTGCTTTCCTTCAAAGAAAGCATTTCATAAAAAAAAAAAAAGGAAAATGACATTAGCATACAGTGTACACTTCCTCCAGCATTTACCAATAGTATCATCAGTGCTCAGTAGATGTGTCATACAGGGTTTAAAGACCCATCTCCCTGGCATCATCTCCTGTGCCACGTGGAGCATTTATCTGCTATTGACATGTCTGGATTTCATTAAGGAAGGCCAACAGGTATTAGAGATCCTCAGAGGATTTGCTGCTTCCTGTCTATGACTGCTACACTCTTCTCCTCAATACAGTCATTACTGCATATCATTTCCTCTTCCATAATTATTTTCTAGCAGCAACAACACACAATTGCATTGGGTTGATACACAGCCCTCTGAAGTTTCAGAGCATCACCAGGGTTTTGAAACTAGGAGCAATTCCCCCGAAATACAAGCAGTACTGTTGACATGCAAAAACGCCATCTCAAACATGAATGAATCCATCCCCAGTTAGACTTCTATTCAATAGATTTCTTTGCATTACATTCTGCAAAATTAAACAACTGAACACTGCCTTTATCAGGGAAGAAATCCTAATTAAGTGTACCAGGTATGATTAGAAATAAAAGATCACTGAAAAACAGAAAGTGAAGCCTACTTCTTTGCATTTCTATAAAGTGTTAAAATCTCATTAAGGAGTGTATCTGTAATTTGGTGGTCTAAATCTTAGAACAGCATTAGGACTTTCAGACTTCATCCTTTCCACTTTTCCTAGAGGAAGGAATGGAAGACTACAGAACTTTTTACAAGTGCGTGCTGGTTTTTATTTATCATTTTAATAAATAGAAAAGAAACTGCTGAGTCCTTCAGAGAGAACAAATGCTTATTTATTCAAATCAGCTATTTAGAAAAGCATGGAGTATCTTCTCCTCTCTCACTATTTAGGGTAATGATCCATTTGTGATCACAATACTATAACATCTGTCCTCAAGGGGAAGAAAAGACATAATTTCTTAGGACAAAATGGTAATTTTTTTTTTTTTTAAATCAAGTTATTTTATACATTAAGAAGAAAAACAGGCATAAATTCCCCATCCTTTTGCAAAGCAATCAAGCTTACTGACACATTACTTCATAAATTCTTCTGTTTTATGTACTAATAATGAAAACGTTCCATAATTTCTTGATCGTTCTACCAATTGTGATCACGCTCTGATGACTGAAATAGAAATCAGACTTCTGTGGATGTGGGGAGGGGAACTGCGAAAATCTTCTCATGTATCGAACCAAACTTAAAGATAAAAAGCATCCACATTCCAGAAATGTGCAGCTGTGGTAATGGATTATCTCTTATTCTATAAAATTGCATTACTTTCTACAGCAAGAATAATAAGATGGAGTCTTCAGAATTTCATTTTAAATAAATTAACTACGCAGTGTTTGTAGTGTGCAGTTATCACCAGTAGCCCAGCATTCATGACACCACAGGAAAGATGCTTCTCAAGGAAAGGTCTTCAGATTTGAATATCAAAAGACCTTAATAATAAAGGAGATAACTGCAACTGCTGTTGAGGGTTTTAAAAGTATTACATTTAACCATCTATAAATTGAAAATAAAACCAGGACTGATGACCTATCAGCAACCAACTCAGGTTAGAAAATTTCTACTGTGAGCTCATCCTGTGAGCAAGAAAAGAAATGACAGCCTGCTTGAAGAATTCTCCAAGTAAATTACAGCCCTGTAGTACTTCATATTCAATATGCTGCAATAAGTTAACAATGTGGGATCGATATTCTGTTAAATTATCTCATTTAAGAGATTATAGTGAAAGATCCACTGTAAGCAGTCTGTTACCTTCTGCTTATGGAAACTACTCTGCTAGGTAGGCATTGAAGCAGCGTAAAACAGACTGCCTGCAGAGAGAGATTTTAATAACTAATGCAAAAGACTGTGGAAAAATAATCTGTAACAAACACCAGCCAGTGAAATACTCATTAAGTTAATAGAAATCTCCCTTTCTGCTCACTGATCCACCTTGGCAGGTCTTTGCAGACCACCTGGTTTCTCACTTGCCATCAGCCCCTCTGTTATAATCAAGTTCTGTTTAGCAGAAGAATAAAAGAAGTTTTAAACAGAGTGACAATAAACGTTAAAACAACAACAACAACACAGGTTTATGCCATGAGAAAGCTTTGAAGGAAATCTTTGCATAAGCCACATTTTTAAGATGATCAACATTCAACAATACACATTAATCTGAAAAAGGGGACAACTTCAGCAACTCCACATGGAGACAACTCAAATCTAAAACTCACTGCTCATCTCCTTGATAATATCTGACATCAAAGTCCATTTTATATTTCTTGCTTAGAGCGTGACATTATTTACCTCCATCTTCTCTAATGCCAGCCCCTGTTCTTTGCAGACCAACAGGGTAACAAAAGTTCAATACAGAAGGGTGCACAAAACCCCTGCCCCTACACACCTGCAGCACAGTGCAGAGCATATCCATACCAAAAAAACTATCATGTGCCACAGCAAGAAAGGTGATGCTTCTACTCAGACCTTTGCAACAGGAGAGAATTGGGTAAGTGAGAATCAGTAATGCCCTAAAGGGAGGGCTTCAATGCCAGCTCTCTGCTGCTCCCCTTTCTTTACACCTTTACCTAATGAGCTACATCTGCTAAGCCCAGGCCTTTCAACACCTTGAAAGGAAGGACTGAGCCAGGAGCTTAAATCAAAGTCCAGCTGTGGGACTGTATGCAAAGCAGACTGGGTATGTACTCACAGGGCCCTGTGTTACTAAAGAGAGAAATGCATGTAAACAGCCTGCATTTCAGACATAACTGCAGCAGTCAATGGAGAGCAGGTTGTATCTTACACCTGCACACACACACAGACTGGTCCCCTTTTGGGGTACACGCTTACTGGCTGTTTTAAAGACTGTAAAAAACCTCACAATTTATTCAGGACTTGCTGAAAATGGAAAGTGTTCAGTCATGAAAAATGGGAGAACTGTGCCAACACCATCATTTATCCCCATGGTAGAAAGAGCCTATTCCTTGGGAGGCTAAAAAAATCCCCCCAAATACACTATGTCAGCATCTTTGCTTTGAGATTGTTGATTTATGAATAAAGTGCTATCCATACATTGGCAAGAGCTTTTATGTGCATTCACACTAGATTGCAAGCTTCTCAGGGCAGAGACGATCATTTTGCTGTCTGTCCATTGGCTAGAACAGAGGAATTCTGCCTGTATCAGTCTATTCAGCCCAGATAAACTACAAAGAAAAAAGCAGTGGTTATTAACTGCTGCCAAATGTTTAACTCCATTTCATTTGCTTTTCATAAAATAATATTAGTCACCACCATGGGTGCTCACATGAGCATGAACAAATACAGAGGTGGAAGCTCAGTACATGCAGAGACTTCACCCTCCAGTAGGTGCATCTGCATGGAGGCAGCAATTCAGCCAGGCACAGAGCTCTTGTTTCAGGTGAACCAAGAGAGTATTCCTGTATAAATCCAGCACATGCTCAAACAAAAATGCCAATGCATTATGGAAAGAAAGGAAAAAATAAAAAAAAATAAAAAATCTTCCCCTTCTGAGCACAAAGTCTGACATAAACACCCAGCAAGTCTAACTTTCTCTTGACTATGAGTTCACTCTTTCTTCCCCTGTTCAAAATGGAAGCTACTCCATAAGATGTGTGATCTGTGAGTATGCATTAACACAATGCTCCTCCAGCTGGGAGGAGGAAACAAATCAGTTTAGCATTTTCATATTTTTAAATCTCCTGCCTGCTGATGTTCTCTTTCCTCTCTGCTCATTTCCCCTATTGAAGCTTTACTGTTGTTCAGCTTTCACTTTTATTTGTTAATATTACAGTAATCCGATTATAAAACTGGAAAAAATAGCATGCAATTTAGGTGGATAATCAAACAGCCTGAATGTCAAATTGCAATTCTGGAATACCTATAAAAAGGCACTTTGTGGCTGATCCAGAGGCAGCTGAAGTTAATGGAAACAGCTTCAGTGTAACTCATAGTGAGCAACCGGAATCATTGTTACTAAAAGTTTATCACATTAATGTGAACAACAAACAATTTAATGAGTGACTTCAGTTGCCTGCTCAGCAACAAAGAGTTATGCTCAGCTACAGAACTGTTTACTGTTGGTAGCTTTTGTGTGATCATCTCCCCTTCTCTAAGCTACCAAGCCACAAAACTACCGGCCAAGGAGCGAGTTTCTTGGGTAGGGTAAATGCAATTTTTAAAGCAGTAGTTCAGTTTACATCAGCAAGGAGCTGGAATTTGTCTCAATTTTCAGTGGGTCAGGCTGATGTGCATTCCTGTGCCTGATCAAAACTGAGCACCTCATGTATGTGAGATAAAAACATCCACCGTGGAACAGACATCACAACTGGAACATGCCAAAGTATGAAATCCACTCACTGCAGGTACTGCTTTGCCTTGTGCAGCTTTAGTAGATAAATAGTTTTAGGCATAATATCCTACAAACGCTGATGTTTCAATTAGATGCTTTTGTTTCCTGTGATCTTGACTGGACAGCAATTACTGAGGAAGAGAAAGCCTTCCACCTGTGGCCTCTTTTGTTCATCTCAATGGCATGTCCTTTGGGACAGGGCAACTTCAGTTCATTCAGCACCCTGCAGTGACCTGATGCTATGATAACACAAATACAAAGATAGCTCACAGATACTAAGAAGTACTAGCAGTCCTATATGCTGCTCATATCACTTTTTGTAAGACTTTTCTGCCCTTACTGTTAAAAACAAAGAGCCAGAGGATATTATTAAATTATAGAAAGAAAGTACAAGCATAGGTGAAAATCCATTAAGTCTTCACAATTGCCTTGCTATTCAGTTGCTTGTAAATAGACCCATCATCACCAGCTGTTGATCCATAGTGGCCAAAGCAGATGTGCTGCAGTTGGTAAACATTTCTAGCAGAATTGACAGCTACACAAGGAGGGAGCATTACAGCAAAGCAAAGCAAAGCACAGAACTCCTTCCTTCAAGAGCAATCAACAATTTCCAGCCATTTAAACGCTGACATATGAAGAGAGGATGCACTGAAGACCTGCACAGAAGCAAACAACTTCAGAGAATTTCTACACAAACAGAGCTAATCACCAAAGAACCAAATGCTCTGCTGAAGCTATTGCATTTAGAAATGTGTGAGCAAAACCGGCAGCCTATTCAGCAAGATGTGCTTCACAGAATTCCAATACCAGGTATAAAAATATTAAACTTATTTTGAAAACTGTTCTTCAAAGACCAATACTTGCTCTATATTCCCAAATAATCAGTTTCCTTTCAGTATCGTGTGCTAAAGAAAACTATAAATGACTTTTAGAACCTATGGGGGGCAGCAGCGTGGACCTGAAGCAAAGAGTCTCTTTTCAGCCCAAAGAAACTCTTGAAAAGTAAAAAAATGAGTGTAAATGAGAGCATAAGGAGGGACCTACATTTAGAAAGTGAGTATACAGCACCCCTCCTTCCTTAAAGGAAAATTAAGTTTTATCAATCTTCCCTCTCTGAAGACTTTTTTATATTAACTCCTAGCACACTGTTCTCCAATTTCCACCGTCTCCCTCCACCCATTTCCAAGCACGTGCCAACAAATGCCAGGTTGCCACCGGGCCATTTTTAATGGAGTTAATAGGACGGTGTAAGAAATTAGTTTCAATCCCAAATTTTTGAGGAGTTACCACAGAATCACAGGGGTCATTCAACACAGCAGCTAGGTCCCCATGGTCAGCTACGGACTTAGCAGATACGCATCAGGAATGTGTTTGAATCCCCACTGGCTTTGGGGTCCTGGTGCAATACAAGGAGCTGATGGATGGCTACATTTCCTCTGGGTTCAGTATTTACATGAACCCTTCCAAAAAGCCAGGGCCTTTCCTCCAGCACAAAACAGAGTGCACTGTCACAGAGAAACAGATCGCCTTTCAGCTGCTGAAGATACATCTGGCAGGGAAAGGAATTTCCACCAGCTCTGCAGAGCACAAGCAACTGAAATAATTTCATGTATCTGCTCAATGTAACATGGGATTGTTTCACACTGCTGCTTAGGCCACTTACACAAAGATTCCACAACTTCCAATCTCATTCGTGCAGTGAGGCTCTTCCCAGATTTTCATTGAATCAGGGCTCGGTGCTGCTCGGCTGAGCTTTTTCTTTGTGTTTCTAAGCAATCCCTCAGTGTCAGCCAGTATGTTTGTTCTTCAGCTGAACTCTGCTTTCTCATGCCTGCTCCAGACTCCTCCTGATCTATCAGCACACCAGTGGACCACTAAAGCACCTCACTTTCACTGCTTTCCAGCCATTTGCATGCTAGCTGCCTTCGCTGTTTGCATCCTTGCCTTCCTGGCAGGCTGAAATTCTTCTCAGTGCTTCTATCCATTGTACACAATTTATAGAGACCAGAACACAGGGTCAGAACTCACGTTAGCCCAAAGAGCAATGACTGATGTACCTGCAGCCTTCGCACACACCCCTAGTAACCTGCAGCTTTCCAAATGCCCGAGACAGATGCCAAACAGTAAGGTTAAAAAACTTCCAGCAGACGGGAAAAGCAGAATGAGGGGTAAAAACGTCCCAAATGCAGCACTCAGCACGGTGGTCACAATCTGATGGTTTAACTTCAGTTTTCTCACCAGTCCTAGCAAGTGCGTTTTGAATAGAAGACAGCTGTACAAAAGGCAGCTCTGCTGTGCACTTATTAATCTATTTTGTAAAGAAAAAGCACCAAGAAAATATTCCTGCAGGAAAAGATTAGAGAGCAAATCCGAGAGGCTCCAAGGAAGCGAGGAAGCTGCCTGTTGGTTCATTGTCTGCTGCAGCTTTATCTAGAGAGCAATCTTGCAGAAAATGCCACACTATGCACTGCTCACCTCTATACATCTCGGTAATTTAAGGCACTTTTCCAAGCAGGGACCATCATTTTTTGTCCTAGAGAACTATTTATAAATAAAGCTGATGTTTGTCAAACCTCTGACTTCTGTTACAAAACTTGCAACTACAGTTTTCTTCCTCCACTGCACTTCTAGAGACTTATTGCTGAATAAAACCTCTACATATATTTGATACGCAGTTCTATAAATGTCAAAGTAATGGAATATAGGTCAGGGATCGATTCACTGGGCCAGGGCAGCTGCGGCCTCCCACCATCTCTCCCCAGAGCCGGGCCAGCTGTACAACACTCACGTGCAGGAGGATTCTGGCTGTGCAGTTCTCCTCCCTCCTGCCAAGCACAGTATCAGCCCATTTGCACTGGGTGAAAAAGAGCCTGCATACTTATTTATACTATTATCTGTTATTAAGTATTTCTGCACACTTGTGTTTTGCGGTTGGGTTTTTTGTTTGTTTGTTGTTTGCTTTTTTTTTTTCAATTTGTTACCCTAACCTTCATTTTCTTTACTCCATTAAAATTTAATCCTATGACCATAAAATGATTACTTTTTTCTTTAATAAATCTCTCCTGGCAGACAGTCAATCTTAATGATAGCAGATCCCTGCAGTACACAGCGGGAACCAGGAGAAAAAAAATTATTGTGAAATGCATCATGCATTATGGAATCAATATGACATGTTGTATCCACAACTTGGTTTACCCAAAGACTAGACAGCCTTCCATCATTTTTATTCTGCAAAAGAATGCATTTACCATAGAATTGCTTAAATAATTACAACCTAAATTGTAGCAGATATAATGAGAGTAGCTGTGATAAACGAAGAAAAATTTCCTAAAATGCTAATGCAGGCTCATGTTTTAATTGTAGCAAGTCATATATGGGAAAAGCCATCGGGTTACCACAAAATTAGGTGTACTGTAAAGCCACTCAAAAAGAATACAGAGCTTTGGCACCCAGAAATGGCTTCGCAATGCAAGCCAATACATGGCAAGCGGGGCTACTCAAAGATCTTAAGGTGCTCTCCTGGACCCATGGGACTAGGCTAAATCTTACACGGCTACAAAAACCGTGCTTGGACACCACTGGGTACCTGGTGGCAATTCCCAGTGCTGCATTTGACAGCAAGGCTCCTTCCCAAAGCAAAGCTCTGAATTAGCAGTTACAGAATAAAATCTAGGAAATCAATAGGCAGTCACTGAGACAGAGCAGAGCGCAAAATCAAAGCAATGCTAAGTTGGATCAAATTAGGGACGTCACCAACTTGTGTCCTCAACACCAACCAATTCATCGCTGTCTAGGTGGAAGTGTTTCAAGTATGTGCAAAGAAACTGAATATCAGGAAGAATTGCAGGAGCTCGAAGATTCAAATTAGGGCACGTTAAATTTGGCTGCTCCTTTATGCAGAAGGCTTACACATTGAAGCTCATCAGATGAATCCCACCATCAAAACAGAAGTCCTCCTTTCACCCACCACCTCCAGACCTGGACTCTGCTGAAATCTGAGTTCAAAGCCAGGCAGAAGATTAAGGTCACTGATGTAAGTTCACAGCCAAACCCACCCACCCACCCTTCCTGTAAGTGCAAGCACAGTGCCAGCCAACAGTGCAGTCCCCAGGGCGCAGTTGCCTGAGAAGCAAATAAACATCAGGCTCAAATGAATACCCTCACAGCTACCTGAAGCTTTGATAGAACAGAGGGGGTAAAACATCTCTGCAGCCCAGCACCATGAGAAGGCACTTCATCCCTGTGGAGGTCCAGGGATGCATCTCAGCAGTGCTGGAGAAGAGCTCAGGAGCAGCATGGCTCAGAGCTGCTGCTGAGCAGAAATATTCCAGTGAGCAGTTTGGGTGCCTCTTACAAGGACCAAGAGAACAGTTCCTGTGTTCCAGTGTCTGCAGCCAGCCCCCCAGCCAACAGTGGGGCTTTACAGCAAGAGATCTCTGATGCTGGCATCAAACTGCACCAGGGAAATCAAGGTTTTTTTCTTCTGGTATATTTGAAACTCTTTGGTATCACATGGGAGGAGGCTACTATTAAAACACACAGCTAGCTTTGTGTGCTTATAAGATCAAAGTAGCAGAAAGTGCTTTTCCCAGCCAGTGCTGTTATGAGGTCCCAGCAGGGCTCTGTGTGCTCTTGGTCACATAAAATGGGAGCAGACAAATGTCTCCTCAGCATCACCCTTGGCTTTCCCCATCTCTCTACTCTCTGCACTGCATTTTAAGCTGGAGCATGTTTTACCCAAGAGGCCCAGCAGACACACACACACACTTTATGAAACCGTTTCTGAGCTATTGGATTTTAGTTCCTCCTAATCCATAAGCAAATAATTAAGTTCAAAGGATCTCTAATGGCCTGTAGAGGCCTGGCTGACAAAAGCGCTGCCTCTACTTTAAAAGAAATTCAGGTTTGTTAGTAGGGTAAGCACAATTAAAATGCACAGTAGCCCTCTCTAATAGCAGGTGAGAGACTTCAGAAGGATTGTTAGGCTGTGAACTCGGCATCTTCCTTAAAACCTCTCATCATTAAAGTATTTTGAGAAACCCTGAATAAACAACACCAAGGGCTTTATTATTGCGAGTGAGCGAAATGCAGGGCAAACAAAATAAAATCCAAAATTTCAACAGATACCTCCAAGAGATGCATCAGAGATAATGGAGGTATTCTGAGTTTCCTCTTTTTCTGGTCGAGGCTGAAGAGCAGCACTTTGTTTATGGGGCAATGAATCAGACAGAGCACTTGCCTGGTTTTGTCTCTTTGCTAATTGGCCTTTAATGTGTACTACTTACTTTATTGGTGTAAAGCACATCTTGAAGTGTGTTTGCTGGGCAAAGAGCCCAGAGTGCTAATTAATATCTCGGAATGACCATGGATTAATGATACTGGTTTGGGACTGCTGTAAAACAGTTTTTTTTGCTCAGCTTTTCCTAAAATCAGGAAGGTTCATGATATTATTTATAGGAAGCTCCATCCACAAAGACACTGTGGTGGAGAATACAGGCAGCACATAACTCGTGGTGATGGTGATGACAGATGGTGATGCAACACAAGGTGCCTTCAGAAAGAACCACCTCACCATTAGTGTCGTGAATCTTTCTCATGCATTTGGAGGTCGCTTTTTTCTTCCCATTTCCTACTAGCTGTATTTAGCAAGAAATTGTCTTTTTTTTTCCTCCCTGAGTAGGGGAAACAGATACATGTTATGTCTCAAAATGCTGATTTTTGTCAATACATTCAGCTCTTGAAGTGTGGAAGAAAGCAAATAAAACTAAAATCTATGTTATGCACCAATTTGTTTCTATGGTTTAATGCTGCAGGAAATCAGAAACTGCTAAACCTTTTGGGGATGCCAAAATCTACACCACAGAGCACGAGCCTGAACACTGTTACAAAAACTATGCAGACTCAGGGTGATGATTGCAAGTTGTGGTTATTGCTGAGCTGCTGTAGCTGCCATCACCACACCTGCATTGAATGGATGAGGGTTCAACCTCTGAGCCTCCTTGGGAAGCCTGGGAGCAGACATCCAAGGGTGTGGGACCCTGTGAGCACAGCCTGCACTGAGGGCAGCTGGGCTCCCCTGCACCAGCTCGAGATCCTAGCTTTTATAGATGCTGGGTATTTTGCTCCAGTGTCCTGAGGCTTCTATGAGAGCTTTTTCCATTATTCATGAACAAAATGAAAACACGCAGAAGCAGCTGTTGTGTTTTTGGGTGCTGAAACTAGAGGCATCCACAGCTCTTACAGATTCCCCACATGCTCAGGATGCTGCAGAGCTCCTGCTGTACCAAAAGTATCTTGCTTAGTAAGCACAAAGCAGTGGCATGCAGTTGCCCAGCATCAGCACCTGTCTGCTCACCTCCACTTCTCCATCCCTTAGATCACACACAAGACTTAATTCAGGCAATTGAATACATTCAGTGGTGCTGTGTGTCCATGTTGTTATTCAATCCTATACACTGCTGCATTGTTGAGTGAAAATGCTGTTCCTTTTTAGGCAAGGAGCACTCAATGAAAAAAATGCAGATCTTGCACTGCACTGTTGTTACATATCAGGAAGAGGAAGGCTGAGAGAACATTTAACTCCTCATTCAGTCTATCTTGGGAGGAATGAGGAATTCTTGCAGGGCCCTTCAGCCTCCCAGGCTCAGAACCACAAGTGCTGAAGCAGAAGGAAGGATATCCCTGTTAAGCCTCTTGGTGTCAGTCATCATGTGAAGAAAAACATTCTGTGATAGCACCTGCAGATTGTCCTGATTGATTTTGGCAGAAAAAGATGCTCAGACATGCACATGGGCTGTTTCTAGCAGAATAGCATCTCCTCTAACAACATTAATATGAACAAAAGTGGAAATAATATATTTAGGACAACTTAAATAAAACCATCCCTAAGGACTTCTCTACAATTAAACTTTACATCCAATCAAGGCTGCTACAGAGATGTTTATGTCCCAATGGGATGTTATGGCTCATGAGAATTGTCCAAACTAAATAAGCACCACCACCAAATGATAACGGCCAGAGTAAGTAGGAGCATCACAGGGATTTTGATGGTCTGCTGTGCCAAAAAGCAACTGGAAACCTAGCAGACATGACAGAATCAGCAGGACTTGAAGACAGACTAAATTTTCCTGTACGTAAAATGCTATATTCTGTGGCCTTCTCTACAATATTTCCCAAATATTCTTCAATAATTTTAAGTTCTAGCAATTATTTATTAGTACTTATCTAAATTTTCACTATATTATATACCCTGCTAGTGCTGTGGTCTTACACCTTAATCAGAAAAGAAATCTACCTACTTTATGTGCACAGTGGTTGCAGCCTATTAGTGCATTCAGACCCTTGAATTATCATGCCCCTGGCAGGTGTAGCACAGCTCTCAGAAGGAAAAATAACTGTGAATTATTCCCTTTCATTCTGTAATAAGAAAGCAGCAGAAGGTGGTGTGAGGAGCGCAGTAACAAATCAGTCCTTTGGCCTTCCTGCAGTTCCCATATCCTCTGTGGAGACAGACTCACAAGATACACATAATGGATGAATAGCAGGGTGCTATCATCATCCTGTTCTCCCCTCTTCCTAGCTACATGTTACACAGCAAAGAGCTTCTGCCCCTGGTACTGCACATCTCCCAGAATACTTCATTCTCAGCAGATCTTGGAACACTTATACCTGTACTGTATGCAGAAATGACCTTCCCAAGAGAAAGAAGAGCTGTAAACCACCATGCATTAGCCCAGAAGCTCCTCCTTCTACCCCGATATCGCAGAGCCTGCCTTTGGGAGCAACAAGGTGCCATCCTGGTCCGCATGCTGTGACAGGCAGGTCTGATAGCCAAGGGAACAAGGCAGCCAAGCACGTGCTTCTAGCTGGATGCACAATAAGGATCTTGAGAGCCAGTGCCTATTCTCACTCAAACATACTATCATATCTGTGCTCTTGGGCTCAACTTTGTGTTTATTCTCAGGGTTTTAAATTGTTTCTCTTAAGAGCATTAGTTCCCCACTGGATAGCTCATCAAAAAACATGAATGCCTGAAGATAAGCGCTATGAATAAATAACATCAATTTTCTTAGCCACTAAATTGACAACATTAACATGAAAACTTGCAAAACTTATTTTGCAGCTATCATTTTTTGTTTATTTAAGTCTTTTCTTATTGGAAATAATCCACAAAAGAGAGTTTGGCATCCTTTTGTTTAACTGAATTTATCATAAAAAATATGTGAAATCCTTTTTCTTCCACCACCAGTACACACTCAAATGTGTTGCTTGAGAAATTAATTAGTCAACATTTTAGCTTTGCAGTCTAAGTTATTTATCTAAACTTTGAACAATTTGGCTTTGATCCTAAGAATCTGCTGAGCAACCAGAAATCAACAAATGTAGGCCGGGTACCACCTCGACAGCAGATGCTCTCAGTAAAATGAAATGTCATAATGCTGGCAAGCTCAAAACAGTTCTGTCCTCCCAGAAGCATCACTTCCATGTTATTATATACTGCCAACAAGCGTAACTTTGCTCCAGTCTCTTTTTACCTCTATAAAACAGCAGCTGCAGTCAGTGCCTGCAGCACAGATAGGAGAGACATACGTTTAGTTTTCTTTGCACTGGGTTCATTTTGCTCATGCTTTTGGTGGAGGCATACATCAGAAGTGGAAGCATTCACAATGCTTTACAATCAGTCTCTTTACAGCTGTACTGTTACCACTGAGAAAACATTTGGATATTCAATTACTTGTTGTGTAGCAGTGAGAACATGATTCCAAGCATGGAGTTTGTTCAGGGCAAGGTGGAGAAGATCATTACTTGCACAAATCACTGCCATGATCTGATTATAGCTGGTGCTGGTGTGCCGTTATCATTTGGTTTAGTCAAATAAAGCTTGTGCTTTTTCATTTCAAAATTGGTGGGTAAAAAGATTGATTATGTATGAGATGAAGGAACATGTAGGAATATGCTAATGCTGATGTTAAAGGTACATTTTTATCTGGCAGCATTAAACGAACAGAGGGAAGAATGAGAGTTGGCTGCTGTGAGCTGAAAAGGGTTCATTTGGGGGGGGTGAGAGTCATGGCTTCAGAAGATTGTAATCTGCCTCCAACACTGACAAATGTAAAACTCTATCACAGCACCTGGGGTGTCCAGAGCTGAGAACTCAGACACAAATGCTCAGCTCTACCCCACCACATACTTTCTAAAGGCCCCACTTCTTAGTTTTCCTTTACAAAGGAGATAGCGTAGATCAACCACAATACAAATGAAAGTCAAGCTGAGTGAACATCCATCATATTCACTTGGATTTGAGTTGAGACTCTGCATAAGCTTCTCTACTTCCCTTCTGCTAGTGGGACTAAACCTAACCAGGAAGCTAGATATGCGTTTATCATCAGTATGGCTTTTCCACATTAAACTTTTCACGAGAACTGGGCAATATATCTGCAATGAATTTTTGAAGATTTTTATAAATGACTACATAACCCCTCCAATTAAGAGGAAGTTGGTTTCACAAGGAAAAAACACCAACATTTCCCATATTCTGAAGTACCAGCAGCACTTGACTCCCAGCCTTTTAATTAGAAGGTTCATGTGGAACAAAATAGCAGGTGTTGCTTCCTAATTTTTCCATTCCCCCCAGAGGCTGCCCAATTCCCACCCACACCACACAGCCTCATCCCACGGCAAAACTGAAGGGCACTGATTTGGACCAGGTCTGCTGGAATGCTCCCAATTCTCTGTTCTCCCATAATCCAGTTATCACAAAACTAAGCACGAGGCCATTTATCACAGGAATGTAGTTGCTTACATCTTTTTGTTAAAGCTCAAAGCAGTAAGAAATAACCAGAGATACAGAGGTTTGTTTTTCAACAAGGTGTTAGAAGCATTATATTGTGCTCTGGCAAATAGTACCTAAAGGCAGAGGGAGAAGAACTTCACCTGAACACACAGCAAACTCTTCAGTATGCTGCACAAACCTGAAATCACTGCAGGACCACAGCCTCCACCACTTCTGGTTACACTTAAAAAGCACATTCGCACTGTTACCCCCAGATGAGCTAAAGATCAGCATAATGGTTTCCTAATATTCAGAACTCAGAACGGTATTTATAATCATGTAAAACAGGTGTTTGATAAAACTAATAGGGTAGAAATACTTTATCTTTTGACAATTCAGGAAATTTTAAGCACCAACATAATAAATGAGCTTTTCTTTCAAACTAAATTACCCCCCTAGGTTTTTTCCCCCCCATTCTTCTACTCTTCCATGGAAATTAGTCTACTTAAGATGCAAATAATCAAAAGGCATTATCATTGAGTAAAAAACATGTCCAGACAAAGATCTCTTTAAAATAGTTTACAGCTATGAGACTGCAGATATCACAGTGAACAATGCTACTTTAGGGTTTCTGTCGTGCACTGCAATCTGCACGCTCGTCTTCTGATGAAACTGTGAGCTTTCTGAAGCAAGAATGCTTTTTGCAATGCTGGCTTTCTTTTAGTATTCTCAAACAGATGTGATGTGTATAACAGAATATGGAAATCCTTCCTCAGGCTGGAAACAGCGGGGAGCACATGGGATGCAAAGCATTCTCTCTCTCCCTGATGGAAATAGATGAGTTGTACAGGAGGACGCAAAAGTTCAAGGTTGTAAGAAACCTACAGAAAGCCATTTGATAAAAGACATAAACCAAGCAAACACTGGGAATATGAAATAAGGAATTAAATTTTAGGAAGCAATATGCAATTTATTTGGAAAAGCATTCTCTTGTGATGGGATGAATCATAGGACAATATTTTACCCACAAATAAGTAGAGAGCTAATAAATTTGCAAATACTGGTCTCTGCAGACTTATCTCTGACAGTGGGACCTACAGCAGGAAATCTAATCAGCTGGTGTAAACACAGATACTGATATTCATTCATTAAAACTTGGGAAGTTAATACATGTAGTTGGGCATGGAAAGAAACCACTGGTTTCATTTGGTAGAGATCCACTTACAGGCTCATTTCACTGCAGTACACACTTCTCACTTTTGTTCTTTAGATTATACATCTTTCCCAGCCATTACTACAAGGAATACCTGGGAGTGCTTTTCCTTTCAATTACAGAACACATCTTTTCTTTCCTTTGAAGACTTCTGTTACTTCCTTCCTTCTCTATTCCAAAGATGCAATTGTGTTTTCCTTTCATTCTCCTGGTCTCAGTCAGACCAGATGCAAGATATTAACATCTGAACAATTTCCAAGGTAAACATATTATAAGGACGTGAAAGCATTTGCCTTAACCTAATCTTGTAATTGTACAAGCGTGCACCCAGAGCTTGTGCAATCCATAGCCATGCAGGACTCAGTATTTCAGTGTGCTTATACTGTCAGTATGCTCTTCTGAGCTTACTCAAAGCAGCACAAATAGCTGTATATAGTAAACAGCAATAGTATTTCTTTTTTCACAAAGATCTTAAACAACTATTGCATTGTGTAGACACTGCATTGTATACACTTGGAGATGGGAAGGGGAACAGAAACAAACTTCCATCCGATAGGCTCCACTCCTCCCATTACCAATAAAGCTACAATACCAGGACAAAAACTTGGAGCCCATGGATGCCTATCAGCCTGATAGGATTTCACACATGTGCTTGCAGCCCCTACCTTCACACTCACTGGAAAATTAAGCCCATTTCCTACAACACACTAAGACATGACACCTGAAGGTGCTGTTATTTCACTCTGGCATTTATCATGTCTAATTTCTTTGTTTCATAAAGGAGGAGATTGTTAATGACACAAATTTAAATTAAAAAGCTCGTCAGTCCCCATACTGCTTGATGCTTTGCAGTGGCACTGGCTCCCTGTGTTTGCACAATGCCCAAGCACTTGCAGTCCCCAGACTCACATCTGAACTCTTGCTCCTGCTGCTATCAGAGAATTAGCGCACATTGGATTTTATTTTTAAAACCAAACCAAGATGCTCCTGTAGTTCAGAAGCAGACATTTTACGTTCTAGAAAATACAAGGCAACAAACAAAATTCACAGAGATTTGTATAGTATGTGTTGCAGGAGGGGTAGTGAGAACAGCATCAGCTCCTGATGCAGCTCCAGCACAGCAGGCTACATGCTTTAAACTTGTGCTTTGTACCATGTCCTTCAGAAGACTTTAGCCTTCAAGACAGCTAGAATGGGCACGTGCTTTCGGTGTTTTTTCCGCTTGGTAAGCACTAGGTTTAATGCACAGTCACTCTCTGGGTGTCCATTTCTCTTCCAAGTCTCTCAGCAAGTGCATCCACAGCCCTCACCTATTGACCAGCACTTGTCAGGAGCCACAAGCTGCACACACAGCCAGAGGAGCCATGGATTGCAGAAACAGCATGACAGATTGTGCAGAGAGGCTGCCTGCCACTGCCTGCTCTGCCCTGGAGGTTTTCAACTCAGGGCTGGAGCAGGTGAGAAGCCCACAGGAACCACCGAGTTTAGACACTGGAAAATGAAGCTAATGAGCATTTTAGTACCTCAGACAGGTACAAAACGAAGAGCAAACAGCTAAGCAAACGCTCACCTACTTAGTTAATAGAGGGCAAAATACCTCGCCCTATGTTGGGCAAAGAGCCTACTCACATATTGCACAGGGCTCTGCAATCCTGGGAAGCAGAGCTGTTCGGGCTCAGGTCGCAGCTCAGCATCTCAGCATCCTAAGGCTGCCCCAGCAATGACATGAAATTCTGAGGGGTATTTTTGAGATCTCCACTCCCTGCAATGTGTGAGGCAGAGTACTGATGTCTATGCTGGCCAGCCTAGCCTGTCTCCATGGAAAATCACTGGCTGAAACTCTTCCCATCATAACTTCACTGTGTTGCTGCCTCTGCTCACTCTCCTATTTGCTCTCCCCCTCAGTAAAGTTCTGCTGAGGTGGATCATTAGGCAGGTGCAGTGCCTGGGACTGGGTAACATCATCCAAGGGGGGGTTGCAAGCAGCCTTATCAGTAAATTAAGTTTTGGAATCGAATCTCAAAGGCCAACAAGTGAAGGAGATGCAGAGCTGGTGTGACTGAAAGGGGCTGGCTGAACAGGCAGCAGCCAACCTGTCCTCTCCTGCTACTCACAGGTTGCTCCCACTCAGCACTTTATCCATGCTAAAATTTAAACAAGAAACTGACTGCTCCTTATACGCAGCTTTATGTTTTGTAAGTCTAAGGTAACAGCACGATACAAAACAGTTTTTGACCAGCAATAAACTAGTTTATCTTTTAGAGTTGCTCAGGGCTGCTAATGATTCCCATCAGCATGGGTAGAGAACGAAGCCCATTGACAAATGACAAACTCCTTTGGAGTCTGGTCATGATGGCTAAAAGCTTTGAGAACACACGCAAAAAAAAGTGTTCTTGTGTTTGTAAAAATGAATACAGTTAAGTTGCATTCAAATATTACTCGTGAATTTGTGAAGCAGTAATACTTTTGTATACACAGAATAAATGAAAAAATAATTCTTGTGTATCCAAACAGCACTACAGCATAAGGGTTGTGTCTGTAGAGAATATAATCTAATTCACCTGCTTTCATATGCGATCTTTCACATTTCAAAAGAAAACAACAGATAAAAAATTCAATACTACGTTTACTTTAAAAAAGTGGAGAAAAGGTCATTTATTGGCCTTTTTCATTATTAATATCTGTCTAGGCTTATATTTTAAATACAAAGAATCTTTGCAACAGCTATTTACATTCAAGTCTTCTTAGTGGTTTTACAAGTGGCCTCATACACCTGCTAAGTTGAAACAAACCTGATTCTTTCAAATTAATCATGCCTGGCCCAGCTTTCTTCAAAAAAAGGAGAATGCTACTCTAACACCTGGCAGCTCTTCCAGAGCCTCAGAGTCAAAGCAAAATGAGCTGGGTGAAGGCAATACCGAATCCAACACAGAGAACAAGTCAGGAACTGAACTCCCATTCTAGAGCCTTTGAGAAGCTTCATCATCAGTTCCTTCAGTTGGCATTTATTAAGCTTTTCCCAACATGATCCAAACCTTATTGAAGTTAAGAGAAACCGTCTTCAACACCACTGAAGAGGTTGGATCAAAACATGTTAAAAAAAAAAAAAAAAAGGAAAAAAAAAAAGAAAAAGAAAACCACAGCGATTTTCAAGCCTCCCTTTTCCCCTGCCCCAGCCAGCCTGAGTTTGAACTTCTGCCTGCTGCCTGCCACCACTGCTCAGGTAGCACATCCCGCAATGCTTCTGTTTTCATTTCTCAGCATTTCCTTTCTGCATTTAGCATTGAAGTCAACATCACAGGTAAGGGAAGCAGTACACACGCAACAGGGAGTCTTCTTAGATGTTAGCACATCCTGTGGCCTTACTAGTCAGAGCATCTTATAAAAATGTTTTAAAAATCCATGAGTATGATTGGAAAGCTTTCTGCCTCCAGGGGTGGCTGCTCAGTACCGTGAAATGTGTCATACAGCTCAGATGGCAGTGATATATTCACATACAGAGGTAACAATGCAACGTGGAGAATGGAGGTGTTATCATCCTTCTTATAAATAGTTAGAGTAAATTTGGGGAGAAAAATGGAGAAATGAAAGAAACGGAAAGGGCCAGCAATAATAGCAATAGGAGTTCTTCATCCCAGGTGAATAATTCAGCACTAAGCTTTAATTTCTGTTTAGAATAAGTATTTATACGAATGCGCCAAAAGACAAATGCTCCACCTAAGATTTGGCTTTTGTTTTCAAGAGCTTGCCCATGAAGCCAGTACTAATGTGATTCATCACAACCTACATGCTACTGAAATAATTTCTTGTAGAGTTCTGCCAAGCACAATCATCAATCTGACAAACTGCAGCACTCATGTATGCATATCTTCTAAAATAAAGTAATATAAAAAGAAACTGTGGACTTCTAGGAGCCAGTTCAAAAAAAAAAAAAAAAACACACCTCTTCTTTTTGGAACAGAGTGCAGACACTCACATATCGATGGAAATAATTGAATATCTGTGGGGTTTTCTCTACACACTGTCCTGCATGGGGACAGAATCTGCATTCATACCCTTAGCTTTCAAAGGCATCCTTGTTAAGCAACACGCAAAAAGAACGGGGTCACGTTGATGTATAAGCCTACTGAATCAGCACATTGTATATATTATCAGCTTAATATTGAACTAATATTTGCTAATGGAAGTTTATTCATTCAGGTTATATTCAGTAAGTCCATAAAGTGAAAAATAAACTTCCAGTAACACATACGTCATTCACTATTACACAATAAAAGACATTTCTCATAAGAGATTTAGATTCAGATAGAAGCTATAAATTAAGGCCCACATAATGAAGAATTACAACTAGTGAAAAGTTTACCTTTGACTTTCACAAGCATAAGCTTACATTCTAAGAAAAACGCACTAACATTATTACAAGATCACGTGGGACTTACAGATACTGAGCACATCACAGCACAGAAGTCATTCCTTCAGGTGAGTGCTGGTTTTCCATTGAAGGTAGTCAAGTACTTTTTTGGAAATTAGTACATTTTCCTCTTAATACAATGTGAGCAAAACAGATGGAGCTATTCATAATGTAAAATGTATGTTAAGATGGAAAAGTAGTAAAAAAAATCTTTCCCTTTTAGAGTATTAGAAGCCTGGCTTGGATCTGCATATCTTATCAGGTAATTGGCTCAGTCAGATAAAAATCTCCTGTAGATGTGTTTTTTTGCTCATTGCCTTTCTAGTAAATCAATCCTTGTAATAGTATATAAAACCCAACCACTACCTAGATGAGTCCTACTTATCAGGTCATTTGATGACACATTGCCTAAATTAATTTCATTTATAAAGTCTTCCCTTACCCTTTCAAGGCCAAGATTCATGGCTAATATGCCTGAATGTGCAGCATTCATAATTGGCAGAAGTCTAACATATTTGGTACACGGACAAAGTGAAGAACAGGTAAATGTACCTCATACATTTAATGCACGCATCATGAATGAAAATTACTTGTGGTGCTACTATCTACCTGATGGCAATGAACTCATCTGCTGCACCAGATATTGTCATGAGGCCAACAACTATGGAAAAAGTCATTGCCTCTCAACATAGGTTCCTTCGGACAAGTCATTCCATGGGGACAGGAATTTCCAGCTCTAAACTGGGAAGAACTTGCAAGAGGCAGTTGAATCTGAAACTGAATCATTTTGTCATCTTCTTGGTTCATGAACTGTCCATGCACAGATCACCATGTTTTCAACTGGATTCACTATTCAAAACATTAGGTTTATTTTGGCAAGAAACACATTTTCATTCAGTGATTATTTACAAATTACTACTCCTTCATATTTGCAAGGGATCTTAGTCATGTGAGAGGTCTCATCTCACGTCCCTTCAACCACCCAAAAGCACAGTGTACACAGCATGGTGTGATTACATTACTCTACATTCATATATGCCCTCAACAGGTTTTTCCAATAGTTTTATCACACCTTGAGGACAAATCACAAAGGTATGTAGGAAGTCTACCTCCCCCTGTGCAGGTTTCCCTTTCAGCTCTGACTAGATGCCTGAATCTCAGACAGCTAACTTAGCAAGATGAATTCCAAAAGTAGCATTTCCCCCATATGCTCATAAGAGTTTTCCCATCATGAAGAAATGCACGAGCAACAAAAAGTATTTATCACATTAAAACATTTTCCTTACTCAAAATCCAGAATGTAACCATTACATCTGCCCTGCAGGACCGAAGGGACTTGCACCAGAGTTCAAAACGCTCACAGACATTTCAGTCAGAGCTGTGCCTATATAGTATAGAATCAAGTAGCTAGGAAGAAACTACATCCCACTTTCATGGCTACAACTACTGCTATGATGATTTGTTTCTGATCATACTGATAATACTGATTCACATGTACATCTTTGTACCTAAGTGGGGCAGAACCTTTCATCCTTTCTACAACCTTGCCAAGCGTGCTGCCAGCATCACTGATTGCAGCATAATTCCTTACACTTTCCAAGTTACGTTAACATTATTTGTATTCTTTTCCTGGAACTTCTTGGGTGCAATTTCTTTTCCCAAGGAAAAGACAATAACAAAACTCTAACACAGAATTGGTTTATTTAGTGTAGAGTAGTGCTCCCTTGCTTGTTCAGTTGTGCAGAACTAATCTACACTGCAACCTCTCACTGTTAAGAGCAGATACTCTTCACCCCAGGGATAACATATCCCTGTTAGAAAACCTAACCTGCTATTAAGAAACTTTCCACATCAACAGATATTGCCATGCACGCCTTGTCTTAGATTTGCCACCAAGATGAAGCACCTCTGATAAATATTCGCAAGGAGAGACTTTCCACCCTTATTCTAATGTCTTTTTAGCCTTGCCTTTAGAGATGCAGAGATGATGATATTTACTCAGCCATTTCACCTTTCCCCTCCACTTCTGAGTGGCTCTGATAAATACTGGTAATTTCAAGATTTAATTTTGAGTCACTCCTCCCCTAACAAAAATGATAGTGTCATTTTCTACCCCAGAGAGAAGATTTTTGAAACAATATTAACTTGTTTTTCTGAGGCAGAAAAGCTGTTTGTACATTGATAGCAAATTCTGTTTAGTGTTTTATTACGCACAGTGGATAAATATTAAATAGATCAATAGGAAAATAAAGCTGTTGCAAGTTGATCTCCATGGAGCGAGAAGAAATGCAGAGAAAATAAGAATTATTAGGGAAAAAGAAAATTAAATTTTCACATTTGAGATCATAAAGCATGTCACGTATGCTCAGCAGTTTCCCTAATCTAGCCTTACTTAATTGCGTTCTCTGTAAAGACACATTGTTTCATTTCTTCCCCCAATAGATCTTTTTTGCTGGGTGAGTATATAGTGTAATTACCAGCTCCCAGCATTATCTCTACTTTTATTACAAAATGTCATGATTCTGAAAAGAAAAATTTCATGCATTATATAATGTCAATCATGTGTCTTTATGAGATGGAACAGCATTCAATTTGTTCAAAATGGTTTCAAGGGAGGGGGAAAAATGTCTTTCATGAACGGTCATTCTTAAAAAGCTCTACTCCAATCCACTCAGCTCAAGAGCACGTTATGATCACTCACTTCAACAGAGAGTTGCACGTGTCAGTAAGAGCTTTTAAGTCCGGATGTACAAAGTTCATAAAGAGATAGGAGGAAAAATTTCAATCCTTTTTCACAAACTTCAAAGCTCTGTTTCCATTTAGGATCTCTGTAATTAAAACGTAAGTCACCGTAAGCACATAGCAACTGAAACTTACCTTGAGAAATGTGATACTTCCGTAATTATTTCTCTCACCAAAGAAATCACAAGGAGAAAGCAAAGACTTGTTTATAGCTCCTAAAACTCTAGCTCTCCAAAATAATGACAACGTATTACATTTATAGAGCATTCTGACCACACAAGGTTTTGATCCATTACACAGCACAGGGGAAAGCAGGTGACAGAAATGAAGCAGAGGCTGGTATTTAGCCAAGGGGCAGTGCTAACATCCACACTCACTGCTTGTCTATGCTCCAAAATCCTCTACTATTTAGCAAACATTTCTGGAAATGTTGCTTGGCATTAGATAGCCTGACCCTGTAATCCATGCTCAACGAAAACTCCCACATAAGCCATGACATTTTGTAACAAAAATGCATCAATCACTGGAGTTCTACATTTACACATTGACCACAATGGGGCCTGAAATGTCACTGAAAATACAGAAATCTCCCAAACCAAAACAAGAGAGCAAAGGGTGATAGATCATAACTACTGATATCACAGAAATAAATAGGTTGGCCTTGACTTTACCGTGTTTTGGACTGGGGGAAATCACTGTAACAAAACTAATAGAATACCCGTGGCGTCATTAGAATACCTAAATGTTACTGAGTATCAGAAAAGTCCGAGGTTGTCAGTAGAGATTTATCTTATTTATACTGCCTATCTATGCCAGTTACATACTTAAGAATATGTGTATATGCAGAACTTACAATAAACTTGCAATAAATAATTCACTCAGGTTAAAAACAATTTATTTGCATTATTTGAATGTATTTCTGAACATATTTACTATGGGCCATATGCAGAGCTCAGGACAACACCCAGACAGTGAAGGCTACTGCCCATAATGCAGATTCTGCTGTAGCTGTTACTTTCCTATACTGATGAATACACATCAGTTCTTTCCTCCCAGCATACACAAGTTCTCCCAAGCTTGTGTTTCCATTCTGTAAAGCCAAGATTTACACATTTCAAACTCTATATTACTATGGAAAACAGCTTCATTTTAAGAGACCTCTAAGTTTCCTATACCTTTTACCTGTCACTCCATTACTTGGTAGGGTGGACCTACCATCTTCTGTTGCTGAGCAATCATATCATACAGGTTAAAGTGAAAACAAACAAAAAAGACAACTAACAACTCTCCAGCCACCAAAAGAATTAAGTCTCAATGGGAAGCTATCCATTTGTAAATGAGAGTTTGGGGTTTTATCTTAAGTCCCATACTATTGTGGCACCAGTTGTTCAAGACAAATGATTAACTGGAAAAAAACCACGTGAAAAAAAAAAAGATTGCAGTCATTTCCCACACATCTGAATGGAAAAGATTAGTGTAAAATGAATACTTAAAGAAATTACAGAGCATCTAGAACAGTGATACATAAAGCTATTCTTCGGATGAGGTATTTTTAAGGAGCTCACTGTGCTGGAGAGCATTATTTAATGTATGCCTGTGGTGATTACACTCCAGACAAGTCACATTGCTGGAAGTGAGGCATCTAATTCCTCTCTCTTCTGAAGCTATGCCATCTTACAACACACATCAGAGAGCCAGGTCTCCACGGGAATGTGCCTACATCTTCTGTTTTATTACTGGACCTGCAGGAGATCAGGAATATCTTCTGTTCCAGGTGACAGCATGAGCTTGAGGGTCACTGAGCATTTTTCAGGGTTTCACACCAGCACCAGTGCTACAGAGGCTTGCTGAGTGAGCAACAGACAAATGTCTATTTCATTTTTTTCCTCAACAAAGTTGTGCTAGCTTTAATAAATTACTATTTGGACATTGCTTAAAAACAGAATTTATCTAAACATTTTTACTCATTTACAGCAAAAATCTTTGTAACAGCCAACTCATGTCAGATACTGGAAGCCACTCAAGCCTTTAAGAGCATCTGCTTGAGTTTAGGACGAGAATTATCTTTTAGCACAAATGAAGAGAAAGCCATTACTCTGCTGTGATCACAGGCAGCTCGAGGTTGGGGAGCAGGTGTGCTCAAGGCAGTACCATTGGATGAGGTCAGTATTTTGTTTGCAGATACTCAAGAAAGGCTTAGCTGCAGGCACAAGATACATGGAGGACATACCTCACCCTCAAAATAAATCAGTATCAGATCACTATTCAGGATTCTCTGGCCCACTGGAGTATAGTCCTGACAACTTGCAGACATTAAACATCAGACAGTTTATTCTCCTGAAAATCCATCCCCTGTCTGGGGAGGGACAAAGCATTTTGCTTGCTGGCTATAATTTAAATGGAGCAAAGTTAATCTTCTGTTATCAGTGCCTCCTTCTAGGGGAGGAATCAAAATAGCTGCCCACCCAAATTAATTGTGTGTGGAGTGGTGGGACGGGCAGCAGAGGCACATTGTTATTTCCCCGTGAAGATTGTACTATCATCATGAGCTAAGACAGCATCCTCAGTCCTTTATGGCTGAAAGCCTCCTTGTTTCATCCAGGCCAGGTTAAATTCTTAGCTTGTATAAAGCTAGGAGCCTCCCTACACTCAGTAGAGTGGGCTGATGAGCACCACCAGAACAGCTCTAGCTGTGCATCTTGTCAGCAGGAGTTGGGTGCTGTGAACTTCAAGACCTGCACAAACTGCTAGGGCTGGACTTGGGTAGAGACAAGCTGGATGTCAGGCTGCCTCAACCACCAAGCTCCTGCTCCTCTGCTTGGCCCTGGCAAGCTCCTCAGACCATGCTGTGCTTTTTGCCATCTGCCATTTACCACCAGAAACAGAGGTGGTCAGTTAAAAGCTTGCAACGTATGCCTGCTTTGGACTTAATCTCCACATATCTAACATGACAGACACTCTCTTTAGACTGATCTTCCAAGCTGATCTCAATGGGACTGAGAGAACCCAAAGCGAGTTGTTAGCTACAGCCAGGAAAGCATGACTTGGCGTCTTCTTCAATAACTTTAACACTAATGGCATTAATTTTCCCAAAACATTCAAACTCTGAGGTACACAGTGTGTTAATCTGATCATGTGTTTTCCTTGGGCTGTTTCTGAATATTATTCACTTGACTGTTGGGCTCTGAACTTTTGTGCAATCTGTGTAGTTCTGAGTCATCACAACACATTAGTTTATACAGCTCTATCAGTGGTAAAATAACTTCAAACTGTGTGTCAATCACTTGTGGCTTTTCCACAGACAGTTTGGCCCTGCTGACATTTGCTGTTCTCTTCAAAAACAGTGAGTGGCTCTGCAAGCCACAGCAAGAGCATTCCAAGCTTCCATTTTGTGGGGACTACCATCGTCACAAAAACAAACCAGCTATTTTATGAACCTTAGTATGGTCTATCCAGCACATGGAAAAAGAGCAGGAAAAAGTTAACTTCTCACAACATTCTCCCTCCAACTGCCTGTAATTCCTCATGGTGAACAAGGAACGACATCAAAGTTTAACATAAAATAAACTTGTATTTATTAATGCATTTTCAGGAGGAGTTTTATTAAGGGGCCAGAAGTTAAACTGCCTTCTGATGGGTAATAATAAAGACTATACATTACAATTTCTGGTAATATTGGCTTAGATTTAAACATACAGCTAAAGTAACCTTCTATTCCTCTTCTTTCATATAAAAGGCTACTGAAAACACTGGAGAATAAAAGAGACTGTCATTAGTTGTCATACTGTGTCTATAATTGCTTACTCTGTTCCTGAAGCCATTACCATGATAAATTTGCAGTTTTTCCCCATCTGCCAGGAGTAGTAATGTGCAATACATTTAACAACTGAATTTGCATATAGAAAGTATCATTGACCTTTGAATTTAAAAGGACAAAGATTTACAAGGACACTCTTTTGAAGCAAAGTGCTTAGTTTAGGCAAAACAAAACACCGGAATAAAACACTATCTCCTAAATATAAGAAAAGTTGAAGCTTTTATGGGCAAGACATTCAAAATCCCTAAGAAATAGCTCCCTACGAGTGGTCACACAATCAAGGAAACAAGAGTCTACCACAGGAAAAATACCAAGGCAGAATTTGCATTGTTTGGCACCAGTTAAACAGGATGCTGAAGTGCAAGTGCCTTGGCTGGAAGGTGATTCCAGCCCCCCAAAAGAAAGGATAGTAATCAGACGACAGGAATAAAGTTTTTTTTAATTATGCAACAGAGTAAAATTGTTTTAGATTATAACTGTCCTAATAGTTCAGGTATTTGATGTGCTTTTTTTGAATGCTGATGTCACTGAATGGATGTGTTTGTGGAACTATGTTATTGTTTTTCTACCAAATCTTACTCCCAAATGCCAATTCCATGCAATTCCCACCTTCAGTAACTCTATCCTTTCATGAATCTGCTATGGGCAGCCATTATCAAGATAAGAACAACCAACCAACCAACCAACACTAAATCTATAAACTTCGGTATGTTCCCATGAGGCTGCAGGCAGACCTTCCCCCCCTCCTCCTCCAGTCTCTCTCTACTGACACCCTTTTGTTAACATTGATTTTTGCCTTGCCAATAGCTCTTCCAAATAACTGTTGGGAAGAAATTGCTATAGTTCAGCTTACCATGTCATGAATGAATTATTCATAAATGTCATTCTGTCTCATAAAAACTTAAGATATTAGTTCAGAGTATCATCATAAATACAACTTTAACATAGACTGCACAGACTTCAACTCCTACACCACAATGCTTTCTTGGTAAGATATGATGATTCAGGATGAAATGACATATGCAAAAGCAGGTTACAAGACTCAGAGATGACTGCTGAATTCAGAATTGCTTAGAATGTGGTTATTTGGTCAACTTTAAAAGGACTTGCCAAGTCTTGTTACCGCATCCCCTTCCAGTCCTCCCCAGAACACTGTGTGCAGCTGCAGGGCACTCATTTTTCCCCATATTTACACCACCAAAGACAAAGAATCAACACACTCATTTCCTACAATATATTCCCTTCTGACTCAAATTCCATGCGTGTTGGCATGCACTGTAGTGGTGCCTCAGCAGGCTGGAGAGCAGCATTGGCTGTATTGCAAATCATTCACAGACAGGAGATAAAAGTGCAGACTCCAGAGGTTCTAGAAAAGTTTCTTTCCCAGCTACAAGATTATCAATCTAAGATGCACCACACACGTACAGTATCTCCATTATTTCATTTCTGATTGTGACAAACTGACTGAGAAAGGACCCTTCCTTCTCAGCAAACACATTTGAAACAGCAGATCATTAGAAATAGAAAAACACACACCTAGGGCATATAAGAATGACTGACTGCCTACTCCCCAGCACAGAACAAGTTGCTGCGAGAAAACAAAACCTATCTGCAAGCATCAGTACAGTAGCAGACTTGAAAAAGAACAGACTGCCTACCTATTATTCATTTAATGTTATGGCTTTCAGTGGATTTTCCCATGCTCTGTTCAAACACACTGACTTTGGGGGAGTTTTTACCAATATCCCCCCATTACAGTTTAGAGCAGTTGCAGCAACAAATTCTTAGTTTGTCTGATCTTAATCCAGTGGATTACTTACATATTACCTCAATTTATCCCCTCTTCCATCTGTCAAAGACTTCCTTGCATTAGCACATGTGCCAGGCTTTCTGGCACATACTGGATTGATCTGTTCTTGCACAAAATTTACAGTTAATACCTGAACAGCAGTTCATTTTAAATAGACTTGAAGACTCTCCCAACTCTAGCAATTTCTTTGCTTAAGCTTTATATGCAGTAATCGCATCTGGTATGGGAAAAAAAAAAAAACACATACTAAAATCTCTTTTCCACAACTGCTTCTCTAACATCTTCTGCATTAGCAAACATCTGCTGTGAAAAGGACTTTTTGGAAAGCTTACAAGCAGCAACAAAAGGGATAGGAGTTTGTGACAGGATGGGGACAATACACAGGAACAATTTTCAGAGGAGTTCACTTAACTCCACGAAGCAAAATGAAACTGCAGAATGATGCACTGAGCTGAGTAACATTAGTAGGCATAGTTACACTCTTATCTTTCACCAGTGTGAGGTTGGCCTGCTGACTGGAAGATGTGTGGTAGCTTGGGCTCCTACACCGAGCATATGGTGGAGTTAGATTGGGAGCAGTGAGAGAAACTGTCTCTACGCAGTAACTGTGGTCAATTTTCCCAGATCTGCCTTCTATTGGCTTGCTAACAAAAACAAAATCAAACACCTGTGTACCAGATATAGAGTTGTTCAAGTGCCAGCACTGATCCATCTGCAGAGCACATCATTAGCCAACTTCTTTTCTTTGGGTGAGATGCAAGACAGATTAATCAGAGCAAACCCACAGCACCACTAAGGGAACAATGCATGCTCCCAGCCTACCGCTCTGTTTCTCTCTGTGACTTTTCATGGTACCATAATCATGATGACTCGTGATAAAATATTCATTTCTCTCCTCATCAGGTAGTTCTCCAGGCCCTGGGCCAGCATGCTGTGAGCCTCATCCCATCTTCTTTACCAGCCCACCTGCCACTTTACTGACACATCCTTCCAGCATGCCATTCCCTCATGCAGCTTCTCCTCCTGCACTCTACAGGATAACTGAGATTTTCAACACTGTTTAATGCCACAGTTAATGTCATTAATAGAGAACCGAACAGGAAGATTAGAGGGATTTGATTCAATTACCATCTTATTCAAACTAGTTGCTAAAATGATACCTAATTCAGGTTGTTCTGCTCCCGTGTGGGTATGGGCTCCTCTACTTCCACCCATCCTGACAGCTTGCAGAAAGGTCAGACCCTACCTTGGGCTGGAGTAACTCTTCAGTGCCCATGAGGTCCTTGCTTTTCCAGCACATTTCCTCAGAGAATCATAGAATCACCAAGGTTGGAAAAGACCTAAAAGATCATCCAGTCCAACCATTCACCTATTCCCAATAGCTCCCACTAAACCATGTCCCTCAACACAACATCCAGTCTTTCCTTGAACACCCCCAGGGTCGGTGACTCCACCACCTCCCTGGGCAGTCCATTCCAGGGAGTGCACAGTCTTCTCTTAACATCTGTGTCATGATTTGCACACAACTTTTGATTATCTTTGCTCACAATTACAGAGGTACATCCTATATATTTTCATTGTTCTTTCAGAAATAAGTAGCTGCAGTGATACATCATCATCATCTAAGTTAAGGTTTGCCCAGTTTCTCTGACAGAAAAGGAATATTGCTCTCAGCAATTTTTTTTTCCATAAATATACAAAACTGCAAGCGACAGAGAGAAGTATTGATTAGCTATTACCATCCTTTAATTTGCCAAAACTACGATTGCTTAAAAACTTGGAAGGCTCTTGTTCGTTGCAGGTGTGCGCAAAACAATTTGGGCAAGCAGCAGCAGGCAGAAAAGTGCCACAGAAGACTGACTGAGAAACACAGATGTACACCGGCGTAACATCCAGGCCATCAGCTGCTTTTTAAGCCATGTGTCATTGTGCACGCTCCCTAGGACCACAGCCAGGAAGCTCCTTGCTCAACACACTGTTCTACTGCTGCTATATCCATCCCTAAGTTCTGTATCTACTAATCCCATAATGAAACAGCCTCACACACAACTCACAGAAACACAGTATAAGTTATCTGTAGGAACTTCACTAAGGGAAAAGCTACTATCACCATCCTAGCAGGAAAGCATAAGAGAAAGGGTGAACAATTTCTGTCACTCCTCTTATCCAGCTTCAAATGCTTGTTGCCTGTCTGAATGCCAACCCAAGGCCGCAGTGCATGCTGAGAATTCACTTCCACCTCACCCAAAGCTCAGCAACACACACTCAAGATGCTTTGGCTTCTGTATCCAAAGCACACCATCCAAACCAAGGCATGTACGTACAGTACTCCCCACATGTCAGAAAATAAGAAATACAAAGTTAAGTTTGCAGAGAACAAGAAGCGGAGATTCTCTAGGGAGGAAGTTGCTTGCTCATCCCTTTATTCAGTTCTAAGATTACAGTTCAGTTTATCCTCTGTCGCTCACTCCTAACCTTTAGACAAAGATCTAGAGTAACAGCGCTATCAGGCTGGGATTACTTTTATATTTATCCTCGGATAACAGGCGCTGTTCTTTTGACCAGTTTATGAATAAATGGCTGGCAATTTTCTTATCTACACACTCCTGTTCACAGTTATTCAGTTATTCTAGCTCTAAGTAAATACTAACAACTTCTATATGGAGAAGATTGCTTTTACAGAAATGAGATGCTTTCATCTCCGTCAGTAGTGATGAATCTTGAGGGTGAAGACCACCTCAGATAAACGTGAAAGGTAGAACGAACCAAGTACCTACAGCCTTATATTTTCTTGATACAGCACGGTGAAGTCAGCAGAACTTCTCTTTCAGTGCATTTGGGACCAAGCCTAAATCCTGCCCCATTCTCATCCCATAGTACTCAGACCACCTCTGCTACAGAAAGACAAGGCACAGCCTGCAGACACAACACAGAGTGAGCCACGGGGAGCAGGACAGACAGAGCTGTCAACGCAGAGATGCAACTTAGTCACAGCAGTTTCCTTGGACTAAGCTACATTACAAAATTACTGCTGAAATGGGCAGTCCTCGTCGTGTCCCCTATGTCTGTAATCCCCATCGCTTCTCCTGGGTCAGGGTACACATACTTAACCTTCATAGAGTACTGACTTGGCAGCAAACCAACCCAGAAAAGCACTTTGTTATCACTATTGTTCAAACCATTCGTTTGCTGAAGCAGAGCAGCAAATAAATACGATTCACAGTGCCGCCACAGCCACTAACAGACAGGACACAGCTTCAGCTTACTATGGAATTCTCCTCGGACTTGCAGAATTGTGCTCTGGCACATCAGACACGTGGGATGGAACAGCTCAGGGGGAAAGAGGCAGAGAGAGAAGGAATCCTCTGCCAGAAGCATCCATCCTTGCTGCCTTCCCCAGTACTGATGCTGGAGTGAGCCATTGACCCAGCACCTGCTCTGGCTATAGAGCAGCCATCAGGATCATTTCCTTCTACACAACTATTTGGATGATGCTCTGAAAAAGGCTTTCAATGACTCACTTTATTGAATTGGTAGTTGAGCAAATGCAGGAAGGCCTGTTTTTTGAGACTGCAAATGGCATTTTGTTAAAAACTGGACTTACGTGATAATAAATCCATTTGCAAGCAAAGGAATCACAAAACCACAGAAAAAAATGACAGTAAGGAGACCAGGAATAGGAAATTGTCTCCTAAATAAAGCAGGTTCCTCGACCTCCACCAAAAAAAAAAAAAAAAATTTTGAATGATCCAGGGTTTAAAGGTTATAGTACTGACACAAAGACAAAGCAGATTTATCCAATTCAATGTAGTAAATTGAAGTTAGTATTCCTGCAATACTTATTGATTGTTGCTTTATTGTTACCATGCTCTTAAGCATATTTTTACTCTACACAGGATAAACAGAGTACTTGGATTAACTTCAGATCTCCTACTTAAATTCTTACTCCAGATTGAGCACTCTTGGAAAGCAACACATAATCAAGTCTGTATGTGCATTTCTGCAGGATATTCCCAGACAGGAACCAATTTCCACATTATCTTTCCCATCACAGAGATGCTGATGATGCTGATCAGAGAAACAATGCAGGAAGATTAACAGAAACATTCAACTTTCACATAAAATAAAAGCAGGTAGGATTAAAGCAAGGGTTTTGCCTGGCTTCTGCACTAAGTTCTGCAAATTGTATAGAATAAAATACCACTTTTTTTTTTTTACCATCTTACTATTAAATGCTTTTCAACAATGTGCATTAATTTCTTCTGAAATAAGAATGGGATAATTGCATGCAGACTTTAATATTAATTGCCGTGTAAGTTGTTTTAAAAAGGTTTGCTATCTCACAACTCCCACATAGGAAAAGCAAGGCACAGCTACCTTGGTGGCCAAGGTAACACTGCAGTAAAAGAAGCCTTAAATCAATGGGACAGCAGTAAGCCTTTATTTAAGGAGCGTTGCTCATTGCAGGTGATCTGAACACAATGAACTAACACTGCTACCTGCAACTGAAGGAGCTTTTAAAACCTGTGGGGCAGCACTCAAGTCAATGCACCATCCTTTTTGATTTCTTCAGCAACCTATGTCTGGATAATTCTTTCTAAATTCTAGAAGACAGACAAAATAAAGAACTACAGAGAAAAAAAAAAAGTCAATTCCCAAGTTCTATTCCATAGGCAATAAGAAGTTGGAAACAATAATTCTAGAACAGAATTCACCTGATTAAGTCATGTGATCTCAAAATATTACTTTCCAAGATACATTTGACCACTCGAGAGCATAAAAAAGTTCCTAGGATTTCTCTTGGAAGGAATCAGGATACATATTAATTTATCTTAACAGGGAGTAAGAAAATGATAACATTAACTTGATTATCTTAGCAATGTTTCTCAAAAGTATTTCACTGAACAGCATAACGTAATTGGAATCCACCAGAATGAATGGACAACCATCCATGCATGAGAGGAGCATAATACATTGGCTTTTCTCCTAAGAAACAGTTTCCTAATGGAAACAAAGATATTGTCCTTAACAAGAGATATACTTCTAAAGACAGGCACAACAGGTCAAAAGTGAAGTGGAGATCATTGTGCCACGCCAAATTTTTCAAGTGGTACATTCGTATTTTCAGCTGTTCTCACATTTGGGGTTACAGAATCCACCAATTTGCACTTAAAGAGCAGCATTTTCCAGGCATGCTGGTTGCACCCCCACGGCCTGTTCTGCAAGCTCTTCTCCATCTCCAGCCCCTCTGTGCAGAATACAAATGGACAAATGTCATTTGACTCAGTGGACAAATGACTGCTTCCAAGCGTTTGATCAGGTAGGAAGATGCCTGTAGAGCCAACTTGCTGACCCTGATCTACAGTCAACAGTCCAGTGAATTTTTAATTGCAGACTCAGCTAAAGCTGTCAGCTGGGTTACAAACCTACAGGACAGCTCACCAGGCATTCAGCACACCAGAAGGCTTTTGGCATGAGTAGTGCAGTATGTGTAATAAAAGAAACAACAACACAAAAACCCAAGACTCCTCAACAACAACAAAGAGAAGAAAGGCCTGCTGCCATACAGGGCAAAGAGACAAAACAACTCCTCAACAGCTAAGGAAGGGACAGACCTGGCACTGGAAAACAGAAGAGCTTAGCCTGACCTAGGGATGGTGAATTGCAACTCGGAAAGGACAAAATAATGGAAATGCAAGCAGCTGCTCCATGTTCAGCTACAACCTTTCACCTGGGTCCTCGCTGCCCAGGCTCCCTTTTGCTCTGCCACATCTGCCATATCCAGGGCCATTTCCTGCTGTGGGCACAGTGAGCAACACTCAACATTCTATTTCCAGCACTGCCTGGGAGCTATTGAAAATACTACAGTAGAGATTCAGTTAAACTTCCCTGAACCCATCTCTCCTCCTCTTGCCACCCTAATATGGACAATTTGCCTGTTAATCTGCTGGCAGGTTTGGCTGGCAACACAAGAAAGGTGCCTCATGGAGAAGCACCTTCTGATGCATCACTCCAGAGAGCAATTCAATTATTTATTATATTGCAAAGATCTCACTTTCTGCTACAACACTTTACTACTTATTGTTAAAAAGAAACTATATCCTTAGCAGTGCCCACTATCACTGAATATAATGCTCTTAAGCTGTCACCTTAATGCTCAGTATTTATTTGAACTGGATTACATTGCACAGTCCTATTTAAATGGAACACACTCAATAAGATTGCAAAGTAAGTGCATGCCAATGCAGTGCTCTGAAATGTGTTTCCATTTTATCTGATTGCATATTTTAGCATTCTCTAGGACCCTCTCCTCATCAATACACCTCTCATTATATGATAATATGTCAGGAAAAACATATTAGTTGTGAGAAAACACCTCTAGACTTTCCTTTCAAATTATCTCTCCATCAAACTACTGGCCTCTAACTTTCAATCACGATGAATAATGTGTAAAAAAAAAATTCTAAGTTCTTTTCTCCCTCTTGTAGAAAACTGTTTTCTGATTTATACCTACTGTCACATTTATCTATCAATTTTCTGTACATCAGTAACTGCTGTTGGGAAAAAAAAAAGGCTACTCATCAACAAAGAGTGACAATAATTAAATATCTATCAGTGCTGCTTAGAAAGTAACAAAGAATTTGAAGGTTTTCCTGTACCAAGTAATGCTGAAGGTTTGTTAAAATTAATTTTAGCTTCTTTTGCTTTTAAAAATTTTTATAAAGTTACTAGAACTTCTATTTCCAGAAGAAAACAGAACATTTTTAGAGTGCTGAACACTTTTTAAAGCAGTAATCTCTATCAAAAAGTCCATCTTTTCCAAACCTGATTTAAAACACATTTTAATATATCGGTTCAAATTTTAGAGCAAAATAAAAGCATGGAAAGAAAATCCAGCAGTTAAACACTGTATTAAAATATGAGAGGATATTACTAAGCTGGAGAGAAAAGTGGCCCGAGAGGGAGTGTAAAAAGTTAATTTCAAAATGGAACATTAAGTATGATGGGGAGAGTCTCTATAATAATTGAATAAAACAATCATTAAGAACCTAATTTCTTGTGTAGTAAGTCTTCAAATTTTTAACTAAATGAAGAAACAACATTAAGCTAAATTGGGAGAGAAATGACGTTGCATTATTAAACTTATTAAAAGATAAACTCATAAATTAATGGGAATTGAAAAGCTAGTAGTCTCACAAATGCATCCTCACCCACAAAGCAAGCAAGTGCAATCTGCAGGTGAAACAGCACTCAGCAAGGAAAGCAGCCCTGCATGAGCTGCAGGCAGCAGCCTCTTGCTGGCAGCAGGCTGTGGCCGTGCCCTCAGCATTTCATTTCAAGCAGGCTCTAGGCATCCCAGGTGGTGTGGGGCTGGCTCACACAGACACCAAAGAGCCCTGGGCTGCCTGCACACCGCAAACACAAAAAATGTGCTGAAATAACTGGTTTTCCAGAACTTTTCAGCCTGACAAGGAGGCTACAGCCCAGCCTGGCTGCTGTGAGATATCCCATGTTTGAGAATCCAGAAGCAAATTGGGTAAAACGGGGTGGGACTGGGAACTGGCAACAACATCTAATAACTGGCAAGACCTTCAAGGAAAGACTACTGCTTAGCCTAATTTTAGGCTGGGAAACGCTCATGCTCCAGTATTGCATATTGAGTCAGTTATAAATAATTCAAAGGCACTTGCTGTGAGAGATAGAGTACGCAGCCACTGGTAGCACTTTTCAGAAAACAAGAAATTGTGATACTGATAAGCTGAGTACAACTTAATTCACCAAAATCCCTTTTGCTGAGAACCTTGGTGCTAGCAGTTGCTGGTTTACTGTAATCAACAGTGCCTCTACACGACTGAATTCGGCACTTTGACCTCACAGTTGACTTCGCTGTGGTGAACGTGTTCATGAATTAGGCTCATGCTGCTGCACACTGCCCGTGCTGTCCCCAGCCTCATGGCAATGAAGGACACAAAGCCAGGTGTGCAGTGAATTCTGCCACTTTTCTAGTTGTTTCTCATCAACCTGCAAATCCAATTTGCGATAATGAGAAGAAAAACAGCCTGCAATAGGTCAAAAGCAACATCTGACTAGTAACATACCCTCCCAGTGCCCAGATCCTGCCTTAAGCAGGTGTAACCACTCCTAGGGGGTCTGATGCACTGAACCAAAACCATTTCCATCCAATGAAATAGATGATAAAAAACACACCCGAACCAGAGAAACTTCTCCCTGATCTCTATTCAAGTCAGCAACACAAGCATGAATTGACCCTAAGGCTACCAGTGAGCACCCTGAAACTTTACTATCAGCCTATCTGAAAGCACACAGAGTGTTAGACTGTTGAAAAAGACACCAATCGCATACATAAACCAAATTATATGTAAGCCAAAAGCACAGAATCTGAGATTAGACTTAATTGTATCTAAAACCCTTTTTGCCAGGCACAAGATTGCCTTAGACGATACAAGAGGCACCTGGTAGTGCAAGGAACTTGGCTTGTGATTTCCAAGGCCAAGAAGTTGTATTTCATCTAGTGCTCTCACCAGTAGCAAATGCGACTACCGCTACTCACAGAAAGTAGATAGGTTCTTTTTCCAAGGAGGTTTGGGATACAAGTGAATAATAGAGCTATTCCAATTTAAAAGTTCCAGCTGGAAGAAGTGCCTGACAGTATGAAAATTTTACCCTCCCATCATATTTCCAAGAGGGGAGCAACATTAATGTTTCTAACTGCAAGTTCTGCCACCAACAGCTCGTTCTCCCGCATGCCTTCAGAAAGCCATGCATCGTACTGCTTTGAACTAGGAGTTTATACTGCATCCATTTCTAATGGTTCCTTGAGAAAACAACAGATTACAACACCGGCAGCTTCTGATGCTTATAGCTACAATTAATTCACTGTGTGCATCGAAAACGCGTATTAGGCAATGAATGGTGGCACTCCCAAGAGCCAGAAGTGAGCAGCTCCAGTGCTCAGGCAAATGAAGAAAGGCTAAGAAATCAGTGTGACTAAAGGACAAGTGAAATGTCCTTTTTCCAAGCTTCTAGTAACTGAAATACTGAACAGGGTAGAAATACCAGCCTTCTGCCAGACGGCTATTCTCAGAAGAATTTAAGCATTTCCCCACGTACAATCTTCACCAATAAAAAGAAAAATGAAGTAGCGATTCTATTCCCGATTATGATATGCACCAGTGATTCCTGAAACAGCAGGCAAAGCAGATGTTGAGCTAACTTCATGCAATGCCATGCGACAGCCACCTTGATTGCCCTTTTTCAACCATTTAATTCAGTAACTGGGGGAAGCAGTGACACCAATACATCTGCAAGTTCCATGCGTTCCCATAAATCAAGCATTTATATATCTTTTTTTTCCCAGGAAAAACATAAACCCTATTTGGAATGTACGTTATGGAATATTGCAGTACCAGAAGTGCCAGCAGGTGTAATGTAATGTGGCCCTGACAGCTCCAGAGCAGACAAACTGCCTGATAAAGCCAAGCATTTGCACACAACTGTGGATTCACATCGTTGTGGGGAAAATACAGCCCTATCAAGTTATCACCTAGGAAGATTCATGACAGTCACCCAAGAGAAAATTCATCAACGACAATAAGCTGTCAGCAGTTCTGTCCATCTGCACATCTGCATATGGGCAAACCCCCCTTCCTTATGTCCAATACCCATTACAGGTAACAAAAAATTGCTACTAACGTATGTATTTTTTCAGCAGTGTGTTCATAGGGGATATTTCAAAGAGTTGTGTTAATTTATTTTCAATCCTAAACCTGTGCAAGTCATGGTACGCAAGACACAGCACTCGTACAAAAGACAAAGAGTAAGAAAGGCTTCAATGGATGACTGCAAAATAAAAAGTCTATTTCAAATATATCAAAATATATTGTTATATATTAAGTGTGTGCATATATAAGTAATATGATATTAAGAACAAAAGATATCAGTCTTACAAAGGCACTAGTCTCACTTTCCACAGCTCAAAATAAGGAACAAGATTTTCAGGCCAAGATTTTCTCTCTTTTTAAAAAGCCCTTCCATCTTCCTCTCATTCTGTCCAAGGCATTTCTCACCCTGAGGAAAAAAATACCTGTGCTTTTTAACCAGGCAGAAATAAATGTATTGTGTAATATTGCTGTTGAAGTTCAAGAGTAGGGGAATCCACTTTGTCACAGTCACTTTCAATGAACAATCCAGTTTATGATAAGTTTCATAAAAACTGCTTAATTCAACATTTATGAAAGTACTGAAGATAGATGAAAGGTGTAGGAATTCAAATCTTGCCAATCAATCATTCTGTAGAAAATGAGCACCCAGAATGATAGGAATGAAGATAGGCTTTTCATGTGCATATGGTCCACTAGATAGAATGATTGAATGTTCTTGCATTTTTAATCAAAATGTTCGTACCATTTCACTATCACATTGAAATTATTTTCTTCCATCACCACTGAATATTAGTCTTCTTTTTTTCCCCTTTTTTGGGGGATTAAGTTGCTCACAACATTTTCAATGAGAAAAGGAAACATTCTTTTTGAAAAGCTGCTTGATAAAAGATTCTCTCTGAAAAAGTTCTATATATACATATATATATATATATATATATATATATATATTTAAAAATCTTTTCAAAATGAAAGATCAGAGGCCCAGCTTTCAACCCATATAACAAAAGAGAACAAAACTGCATTGTGCCATATCTCACAACTTGAATCTCAAAGTATGCATCCTAGCAAAATTTTAGGGCAGTCTGTTAGAAATGAATTTTTACAGATTCCCATACAAGAAATCTTTGCCAGAAATTACGCTCCTAAGTGCAACCATGCTACAAAGACTACTGATAACAACCTGAGTGGCTGGGTGCAACAGTGCTACATTACAGGGCAGATAACACCTTCTTCCTTCTATTTATCAGACTGTTTGAGAGCTAAGAGCCCAGCTGGTAACGGGGCTGGGAACCTAGCTCAGGCAGCTCCTTGGTCAGTGTTCCAACCCGAGCACAACCATAAGGAAAGCCTTATTTATTGGCCCCAAATCATTTAGAAACTATTTTTTTCCTGTATCTTCTCTACAAAAAGAGCCCTAGGCAGCTTAGCTTTGCACAGAAAGTAGGTGATAGATAGGGTGAAGGAGTATTGCCACTCCTTTTGTGTTTTTTAGAGACTACAGAAAGCAGGCTCCACTTTCCAAAAGATAAGGAAGAGAACCAAGTGTGAACTGATTTTAATATTAATCTATTTCCCCTTTACTGAAATAATGAAAGTTGCAGTTTGATACTTAAGTGATAACATATGGTGCAATAGACTATTATCAGCTTGATGAGTTATTGCTAATAACCAGGATTACTGAACCATTTTCAGTGAGTTGAACAAGCTGGAACCAAATGCAAACTCGTTGTAATTTCACATGTGGGAACATTTATCACGGTGAAGTTTTGATTGATTTTTGCCAGTTAATACCACATAAGTGCCAATGTTATCTTTCTAGGCTTGGAATATCTAGTTGAAGAGGGAACGATTTCCTTAACATTTTGATTTTCCCATTCGGCTGATAAGACAAGTTCATAATTTGTAAATAGTATGAGACAAAAGCATAGATACAGTGAAATACAATTCATCCCACACAAGCTGAGTGTGTACCACTTCAAATAACATGCACTGGATTCTTATGTACTTACTCCTGCATAAATTCACAGAAAGGCTTAGGCTGGAAAGAACCTTAAACATCATCTAAGCTCCAGTGCCCCTGCAGTGGGGGCAGGGTTGCCTGCCATTAGATGCCCAAAACACCTCCCAAACTGATCCCCATTGTCTGATTTTTCATTTGGTGCCGCTCCTGTTGTGACTGAGATCAGATCAATACAGTTCATCTCACAACCTTCGAGTCTTTAACTGCACAGTATTCACACTAGGATGTCCTACAAGATACACTTAACTGCAAATAATTAGAAAATACCTTCACCCTTGTTAACTCCAGCCTGAGCTTCCATTGCACAAAAAAGGTGCATACTGATGAGAATAGGAAAACGCTCTCAATTTGGAGACTTTTTTGAACATTCTGAAATCCTTTTCCAAACTAAAAAAATGTAGTGGCTGCCTATTCATGCCATCAGTTGTAGCCTTTCCATTGATTTCAGGTCTTGCCAAGACAGGTGGGAGTTCATCACTCTGGAGTCAGCCCTTCCTCCACTGAATTGATGCTACAAAGAAGCTGCATGAACCACAGAACAAGTAAAGCCTCCTTTGCATTACTCTGTGTGTTGCGTTGCATTCCCTAAGACCTCCTGAATTCTGTGTTCTGGTTTGCAACATCCATAATGCTTACAACTTCTTCACCATAGATAGATCATCAGATAGACTGATAATAGACTGATCTTGGGTTTTAGGCTACTGCCTGACTGTGAATACAGATAGAAAAGAGGAATCCTAGACATTGACTTTCATAAAAATTGTAGGAATTTAAGTTTCTGAGAGCTCTACCTCCTGCAGCATCTGGCAGGATTAAAAGCAGGTTAAAAGCAGAGCACCCATTTGGCACAGTCCTGCACAAACCTGTCTCCTTAGAAAACAACACTAAAACCTCCAAACACTGACTTGCTTTGTCTGCCACAGCAGAGAAACTGCAAACAAAACACAAGGATAGAGCAGCTCTCTGTGATGCCTGGCAGAGGAGCAGAGCCCACCAGGAGCTGGGATGGGCTTCAGGTCACCTCTCCCCCAGCAGTGACACAATGCACCAAAAGGCAGCCCCACACAGCTGTGCTCCTGCTTTAAGCAAGGGACCACCCATCCTCCCCACATCCAAAAACATTGCTCAGTGACACTGTGCTTCTGCAACTTGCCACAGCATCTGGAAATCGTTGCTATTTTATAGAGGTAGAAAATATAGCCAATAAAATAAATCCAGTCCGATTATTTTGAAAAGGACAAAGGCAGCAGAGGTGACAGAGGTGTAATTGTTAGCCAACCTTACAGCACTTTCCAGTAGAGCTATTTAAACAGCTGATTCCATTGATAAGAAAAATAATAAACAAAGTTATTATGAAACTGTTCTATCTAGCAGCCAAAAGTCCAGTGAATCATTTATGACCATATACCTACGTCTCCTGCCTTTTCTGTTCTTTTTCTTCCCATCACAAACTGAAGGTAGTGATTCTTAGAAAAATAAAGCGTTGTTTTTATTTCTTGAATCAACCCAAAGGGAATAAAATATTGAGATGAGCAGAAATACAAAATAAATGTTTGCAGTTCTGTAATTCTCCAAAATGTCAAAGAAAAACATAAAAACGTATGCTCCGTAAGTTTTCAGCTGAACTTGGCATGACAGTCTATCTATTATTTAAAAGATGTTGAAACTCAATTCATGAATTATTAAATTCTTGTTACATTTAGTTTCCAAGGGGAAAAAAAATTTCATTCACTAAAGAAAATTCAACTTGCTGTACAGTACTTTCCTAAAGAAGAAAACATGGAAATTTCTAAAAACTTATTAAAAAATGTAAGAAATTACTACCCCCAATTCTACAGCTTATGTAACCACCTCATTAAAAGGATGTGCTGCTTATCCAACAGCCATCAGCAACACTTCAGCGTTCCCACATCCACTGCACAAACGTTCTGCATGTGAAGTAACCTGCCATGTAAGAGTGGGGTTAGCAATAGCTCCTCATACAGAATTACCTCCTGACTCATCCAGCACCCACGGGGTCCTGCAGCCTGCTTCTTTTCCTTCCCCTGCAAATACAGAACTACATACATCAGCCTTCACTCACAGCAAACTTTATCATTGCTTGCTTCAGCCAATAGCATCTCTGCTTCAGACTTCTGAAACTTCATTTTTAGCCTTGCTAACACAGGATCAGTTATGCTCTAGAACCAGTATTTAGCAACCACAGGGATTCAAAACGAACAGCTAACTGAACTGATTTAATGAGAGAGACAAAACAAACTCAATGACTCTGCTTCTAAAATCTAATAAAGTTACTTTAATGTACTCTGGAGGTTAGCTATTCAATTGGCTTCTCAAATCTATGCCAATATTCCTAGAAAGCTCTGTACACCATGCTGACAGGTGCAGTGGTTACTCTGTATGACAAGGATTTCAAATGCAGCTACTTGAGCATATGATCTCACTGATGGAAGACATAATAAAAGCTTATTATTATGAAGCTGCCATAACTGTCAACCAAAATTACAATAACTAGCTGATTATCTTACACAGATAAATATCCAAAAACACCCACTGGGGCATGTTTCCTAGAAAGAAAAAATGAATACAAAAACCACCACAGTGTGTTTGCTACATTTTTCAAATAAATTGTCTAACTTTCCAGTATTTCAAAGCCAAAAGAACTGTTGCCATTCAACAACAAACCCTGTATAAAAACAGAGTTAAATACAAACCTTTTGAAACATTTTTCCTTCAGCCAAAAATTAATTTTCATCAGAGCTTATTTTGACATGTTATCATCGTAAGTGTAAGATACAGAAGCATTACAATTATTTTCCTGGAGCGTTTTAATCACTTTAACACTATTGGTCTGCCGACATTCCTTTTGCATCCAGCTCCTAAATGTTCCCCACTTCCATATCCAGGCTGGATGTCATGCAGCACACCTCTCCCATCCCTAGGATGCACAGTCAGAACGGGTCCAAAGAGCTTTGGCTTTTCCACTGATGGGGCTGCCTATCAACAATGCTCCTGAACAAAAACCATTCACCCAACACCCCTAGGCACTCACCCTGACTGAGAGCAGGACAAAAGGACTGACATCATTGCAGGGGGGGTCAAGGATCTCACAAACATGAGAACAGCAGAGAGCTCACTTACCAGATTCTCACTCAAGCCGTGAAGCTTATGGCCTGTGTTCTCCTCATTAACATCAGCACTAGCATTAACATCAGACTCTCTAGCTCCTGAAGCAAAATCTTTTGCCCTTCTTTTAAATGCAATCAAAGGATGAGCAACAGGTCCTGTTTCCCAGATTACATCACCGACTGACAAGGAAAGAGCTTCCTGTTCAACTGTTATTCCTTTTATTGTGTGTGATACACTGTATCGGTCTCAAAGAAAAATGATTTAGTCTTTGTAAATAGTTACTGACTGGAATGTATTTTATCCTGCATTGTCATTTGCCTTTAATAGCATTTTTAATATTCTTGCTGCAGTCAAACCCTATAAAATTTTGTTTTTGCTCTGAGGTCTTTGCAAAGATTCATGGTACAGCCCAATCTTTCAGCTTGGAAGCATACTGAAAAAGAAATAAAGATGCCTGTTGAATATCAAGTACATCTGTTTTTCTTTAGATATTCTGCTTTATAGGTCCAAACCTACAAATATGGGACACAGTCAAAGCAGAAGGAATGAAGCACCTCCAGGCTGGGCTGGGCAATGCTGCGTGATGGAGACCGTGTCACTCCAGTCTTTACAAGGGCAAGGAGGAGGAGGCCAATCACTCACCTCCATCCCTGAGAAGGTGATGGAACAGGTTATCCTGGATGCCACCTCCAAGAAAGCAGAATAAAAGGTTACCAGGAGTAGTCAACATGGATTCACAAAGGGGAAATCATGCTTGACCAAACTGACAGCCTGTGATGTCATGACCAGCTGGGTAGGGGAGAGAAGAGCATCTCCTGTACATGGAGAACCTGAGAGAGTGGGGACTGTTCAGCCTAGAGAAAACTGAGCGGGGGGATCTCAGTGTTTATACATACCTGGTGGGCAGGAGTCAAATGAATGGTGCCAGGCTCTCTTCAGCAGTGCCCAATGAGAGAAAAGAGAAAATGCGCACAAACAGGAAGATACAAAGCTCCGTACAAAGATGAGGAAAAAATTCTTTGCCTTGAGGAAGGCACAGCACTGGAACAAACTACCCAGAGAGGTTGCAGAGCTATTCCAAAGCCCATCAGGATGCTTTCCTGTGGAGCATGCTTTAGCAGAGGGTTGGACTAGATGATCTCCAGAGGTCCTTCCCATCCCCTACGAGTCTGTGAATATTGTCTTGCAAACATACTACAAAACTTCCCTACCAACCATTACTATTTCAGTGTTTAATACAGAAAATCAACTTTTTAAAATTAACATAGTAGAGAGAGAAGCAGCAATAACATTCTCTCCACGCTGTTAAAGATACAAAGTCAAGCACTCCAACATTAGAAATGCCAGAATTGAGATTGACTGTGCAACCTTAATTCGCCCCCATGTGCTTGTGCATAATTATATCGCCTCTAATTAAATAAACACAAACTTCAATTAGAAGATCCTGCCTTGTTCAGCAGTACTGGATGAATGAGGAGTGAAGAGCATGCCTATAGGACAACCTTATGTCACAGGAGTGGGAAATCCTTTAAATTGACAACTGGAGTTTGAGGGAAGCAGAAATTTGGTCTCGTCTTCATGGAAATCAACAGAACCATTCCACTTCATGCTATGAACAAACAGGAACAGTCACCAAACAGGACACAACTGGTGTATAATGCTGGATGGAGAAAGTTTATGGAAATTCTTCCATCTAAAGAAGAATTGCTACTTTTCTGCCCAATCCTGGCCAAATTCTCCCACATTCACTCCGCTTTTCCTTTCATCTCCTACTTTGATATGTGGGCAATACACATTAAGCCAACTGAAATGAAATCCATGCTGGTATAAACCTGAAGAAACTGAGAAGCTCTGCCCTTACTTTCCTTCAGCACCAAAAAGGGCTACAAATTCAGAGTAATTTGTCCCATCACTCCCCCCCAGCTCTTACAGGAGCCACAAATCCCTGGTTACTTTTGATTTACAATAGAAGCAAGGTCATCCTTATAATGAAAAAAAACAAGGTCTATATTTTCAGATACTGAGATACAATTTATCACAGAGATCAATGACACTTTTATTCTCTATAGAGATGAACTATCCATTTTGCAGTAAAATTATCAAAGCATTTTTCTCCTTTTTTCCCCATTTTTGCTGTTGTTTTTCTAAAGCCTGTTGCAGGAACTGCACCATTTGAAAAACAACTCATAAAAGAGCTGAAGAACTTCTTAGCATTAACATCCAGTCCTCCCAGCTCTAAAACATAGCTTACTTTTCTTCTACTGGTGGGCAAAAGAAAAGGGAATAGTGAAATGAGTGAAACAGGACCTGTTTGGGATGGTAGAAGGTGATACCAATGGCACCCTCTGAGTCAAGAGATGCTGAGTCAAGCTAAGCTCTTTCAATCAAATTTGCCCCTTCCCAGCCCTCAGGCCTTTCACCAAAGCAGTCTCCTCTAGAGTCTGCACCAGACAGAAGAAGCCACAATGAATTATCCACGTGGTTTCCCAATGTTGCCTTTTTTCCCTGATAGAACACACTAAAAAAGCCTTCCATGAAACACTCCACTTGAGCCCAGCCAAACATGTTTTGTATCTTGAGCTCAGCAGCACTTCTGAGCATCCAAAATCCGGTTCAGATCTTTGTATGTACAAAACTGGCTACCTGTCCAGTGCCTTTGAGTTGATTTAGAACTGTTCAGTTGCTCACTTGCTTTGGAGGAACAAATACACTACGTAGACGCATCTTGTAAAACACACACAACCACAAGGCCATCACAGACACACTCACTGCAGTTGACTTGCCAATGTTAACCAGGGTTCAGCCTTTGCTACAGTGGCATCCTCTAACATCTCATGGAGAAAAAACACTTACCCACAAGCACAGCCACCACATTATCACAGAATCACAGAATTGTAGGGGTTGGAAGGGACCTCCAGAGATCATCGAGTCCAACCCCCCTGCCAAAGCAGGTTCCCTACAGCAGGTCACACAGGCAGGCATCCAGGCAGGTCTTGAACATCTCCAGAGAAGGAGACTCCACCACCTCCCTGGGCAGCCTGTTCCAGTGCTCCCCACCATTATCAACACCACTGACACAGTTTTACAACCACATGAAAAGAAAATTTCTTAGCCATCTTTTCAAACAGTGCGAACTACGCTATGAAGGATGCGATGAACAGGTAATCACTTGGTGGCACACACCATACCTGCACCAGGGAGCTGTATCAGCAGAAACTACAGAAGAAACAGCCTAAATCTTCTGAAAGGCAATAACGTGCATTCCCACGCTGTTTGAGTTACAGTCTTTGACTTCTATTCCCACTGCATCCCATAGAAAGATCAGCCTATTAAGGGGATTTCATTTTTTAAAGAAAAATTAAATTAAAAAATCATCTGAATTTCCCTGAAGATATACACTCTCCCTAAGCTGCTATCATTACTTTCAGAAAAGGACAGGCTAGGATTTTTTGTTTCTTTCTTCGATTTTTTTTTTTTTTTGGTGGAATTTTTCTTGTGTTTCTCTTCCTTTCATACAGATTTTCAATGCACATTCAATATTTTCAGCCCTTAGCATTTGCATACTAGCACTTCCAAAATAATTTTCTGTTCAGTTATTTAAGACTGGGGAATGCACCTACATTTATACCATTCTCTGCTACTTCTGCATACATTTCTTGTCAAATTGTTATGGACAGACCCACGTTTGCATCTTCATAGGGATCTCCTTACTTCGATGGTTTCCAGATTAAAGTTGAGAGATTAAAGGGAACTTTTTATTCCCTGTACCGTCATGCTAATTAGCCACCTATCTGATATACACATTTATCAAGCACAACAATCTGGGAGAAAAAAAAAAAAATGACTTCCTTCTTCATATTTTTTCACTGTAATTACAATTCACTCATATTTCTCCAGGCCTCTGTATCAATGACTAATGTAAACACTGTGGATGCACTTACTTTTGCATGGCCTTTTATGGAGAACAGATGCTAGAGGACAACAATTTGGATGTCTTAGAACATCTTTAACCTTCCGAAGTCACTTTGTAGTACATCATCACGGAAAATCTCTATAAAATGATGAACAGCAAAAACTGTTTTTCTTTTGGCACATATTAAAAATAAGCTCCTCTAATAAAAAACGTTTGGGGCCCTGATTCAGCTCTTTGTGCTCTGTGTTCATTTGTGACTACAGGAGGAGAGAAAATGAGTGCAAAGCACCATTAAAACCACCTGCTTGTTGTATTTCACAATCACTTTACAATCAGCTACAAGGTATTAAATTATTGCAGAAGTGCATGACAACGGAGAAGCAAAGAAATTGAGATACAATGAAATTGTATGCTTGATCCAGCTGCGTCCTGAACACCATCATTTCTGTTCCATAAGCACATTTGTAGGAGTGAACTACTCAGCTTTTAGGAATGAAAAACACCAGTGGATATTCTCTGTCATCATAGATCATCAGAAACATTTTTGGACAGTTGCTGCTCTTGGCTGAAGTATTGCCCAGTGTGGAAGCACCAATCTCCCCAGAACATTCTGTGTGCCTGTGAAAGAAATACTGGAGCTGCTCTCCTGCCACCAGTAAAATACTTGCAACTTTTGATTTCATGACTTCAGATAACCCCGAACCCAAAGCATCAGCCAGTTATCCTTCCAAAAGCAGACAGAAATCTGACTTACGTTGCAAGATGAAGTTGCCTTACACTGAAGAAAGCACCTCGGCTTCTGCAGATTGGGAATGGACTAATGGAATCAATTCTAAAGCTGTAATGCACCAACACAACAAAAGCAGCAACCATCCAGCCCAGAGCCACACTGACCATCTCCTCCCTGGGACTTTGCATGTTTGTCCTTCCCTGCCCTGGGCCAGGCAGTCATAAAGCTAGCAGGGAGCAGATTACCCTCAGCCATTGGATTCTGCAGTTCTAAGCAACAGCTCTGCAGTGATTTAACGGCAAATGAAAAAGCAAGGTCTCTTTGCTAAGTGTAAACTTTATCATCTGCCTACCTAACAAGCTGTTAACAAATTCACATCAGAATGAATTAATACAGGAGAGATATTATTGCACAGGCTAGCAGAAAAAGTGTGTGGGTTTTTTTTCTTCCAAACAAGTAATGTTTCCTTTTGTCTGTTCGACTTCACCAAATTTCCTAATGCCTACATATTTCATGGGTAGTCATCTGCAAGAGGGTCAGCCTCTGAGATAAGACAAGATCTGTTTGTCAGGCACATGCCAGAGTAAAGCACCTTGGTGTTTCAGTATTCAGAAGCCAGCATTAAATTTATCAGAGGTAGCAGCAGATGGGAGATGATCATAGAAAGTATACTTTCTAATTCACAAAACATATGTGCTGATGCAGTGCAGCATCTATGCAACTTACAAAAAATCCCGTACACAGGAAACTAATTTATGTTCACACATCTCACTTTTTGGATAGATTTTTAAATGGAATATGGTAAAATGGGTACATTAAAGTACACCAGATGAAACAGAAGGCAGCATCATGTCCACATACATTTAAAGTTTGCTTTTAGATAGAACCAAGACCAAAGCTGAAAGCAAAAGCATGAAAACTGAGTTCAAAAAGCTACTGGAAGAAGAAGAAAAAAAAAGACCCACAAAGAGATAAACCTGAGAAGAAATGAGCATGAGCTGTCTGCAGTTTTAGAAAACATAACACAAGCAGGCAGATGGCATTTCACAACTCCTTTAATTCAATGTCTACAGCTAAGCCATACGTATTCCCAAAACTCCTAACAGTGATATAAAATAGCTTACATCGCTATGGACTTGCATTTCCAGGTGCTAGACGTTAAAAGAAAGTAATAAAGGCTGCTGCATATTCTGGAGGCTCAAGCCCCCTGGTGTTTACTTACAGCTACAACCAGGTAAGGCATCCTCTAAAAAGAGAGCAGAGAGCAGCCAGCTGACTGTCAGATCCTAGCCTGCACTGACAGGTTCAAAAACAAAACCCTCGCACTGATGCATTCAGCCAGCTGTGGGCACCCACAAAACAGAACACCCTGTGCAAACTGCCCTGCCATCTTTTTCTTCAACTGTCCTCTGGTGCAAAGCCACTTACATGGACTCCATCTTACACAACCCAATGGCAGTCTCTCCAGCCTTGTGTAAGCTGGTGATCTGGGCCAGGCCTCAGCTCAACACTGGCTGAGAGCATGTCCAGATTCTAACAGAGCTGGCAATGAGGCTCACCTCACACCTCAGGCAATCAGAGGGGTCTTGGGACACCCACTTTATGTATGCTTTATAGACTCTGTGACCTTCTTCAAGAATTTTACATCAATTCTATTGATCCTATCAACGACAATAGATTTAAAAATAATAATAATTTAAAAAAAGGACTGTTTTTCACATTGCCCAGTACAAACTTGAACAGTAAAGCTCTTGAGAGGTCAGAGGTGGCACTAAACAGGAGACAAAATTCTTCAAATCTTGTTTAACAAAGTTAGCCCCAGAGAGAGGGAAATACCTGCTGTGGGAAAGCTGAAAAGTGAACATATTTCTCAGGTAGCACGTAGCATAGGGTCATGAAGCTCATTATCACTGCTAAGCAATCATCCAAGCATGACCTCTGAAATGCAACACCATTTAAGACAACCGAAGCAATGGGTTTGCAGGATACTGAACTAATGAAAGCAGGAGGCAGACCTACTTTTTTTTTAGTTCTTCTGTCAGTCCTAACAGAAGCAGAAAGAAAAACAAGGCTAGGTAACTATGTCTAGAAACTTGCTGTGCAGTGCTGAGGGAAGAAGGAAAACTCAGTGCTTGAAGCAGTACCAAGGGGGCAATGGGGCTGGATGCAACCTCAGTTCCAAAACGTAGCCCAGTTCACACTGCACCACAGTGCAGCACCTCGGCATGCCCTAAAAAACAAGGACCACGAGCTCCCCCTCTCCAACACACATTCTGCCAGCACCTATCTTCCTGACAGACACATAGTCAAACACTACTCGGGGTGACAGCCCAAACCAGCTGGTCATGGTACTCTGAATGGCCCCCCCTTTGGCTTTCCAATGGGGGACAAAAAAAGAAAAAACAGCCTTGTAACAGAAACCATCACTGTCACTGTCATTTGCTTTCTTGTAGCACAATCAGATTTTAGCTGTTTGGTCTGTAGTTCAGTTTGCAGGCATCTTGTGTTTTAACAGGTTCTTCTTGGCTGTTTCTCCCTTTGGAAACAGTTACCCTATTTCCTCATACTCTGTGATACACACATAGTGGATTTGTGCCTTTGTTCTCCTTTACGTCTTTAAATCCTCACGCTGTGCTAAGCCAACATACAGTAAAATAAAGAATCAAAGTCTTCACTGCAATGAATGATATTTTTCATTAACGATGTACAAAGTCTTATCTTCTGCTTTCTTAACCCTTTACCCTCCCCTACCCTTTATGCTTTGTGATGTACATGAACTTTTGCGTTACAAACTCTTCAAAGACATCATTACACTTTTATGCAATGAAATATCTTTGTAATCTATGATCAAAGGCTTGGCTATATCTGGCTGCTTTCATTTTCTTTATTTATTCTTCTTCTATTTTTATTTGTATTAACTTTCACTACAATGCTGTGCTTTCTAATTCATCAAATCAGAAAGTCAAGGCAGTTCCAACCCACGTAGGCCAGTATGCTGGCGATCTGACCACAGGGCACATCCATGGAAACACACAAGGCACGACTTAGTTTCACCCATCATTGAAATAGAGAGGTAACCATATTGTTTTAAAGCAGCTCATTTCACATTAAACTCCTTTTTTTTTCTTAAGGTCACTAACTGATGTCCCCAGAACACAACTCGCTTCCCTTTGAGCTTTCCACAAAGCCCACTTGGCAGAAATGTAAATACTATCTATGGATGCACAACCACACACACTAAAAACACAAAAGCCAATACTTAAACCACAATAAATAAAGATCCCAATGCCTCGTGTACATTCCCAGTGCAGTCCATCTGAAATACAGGCATTCTGAGGACAGACCACACCTTTGATCAGGGAATTTTTTTCCTAAATATTTTCATTTCTATTGGCAATCTGTTGGAATGAAGGCCAAACACAAACACTTGGCCTAACCAAGTATATGGATGATTACTGCCACTCCACAGTGAGACTCTAAGGTCCAGGGAGCACAAAACATCATTCTGTTAGCCACTGCCTTTTTTTTTTTCCCCCCAGTTCAGTAAGATACTGAACACCCTTTGTAGTTTTAATTCATACACATTCTTTTGATTTTTTAATATTTATGTTCTGCCATCCATTTCTGACCAGTTCCTTTTTTTTTTTTTTATCATATTTTTATTTCCTTAGTCTTTCATTTCATAAAATTGGAACTTCCCCATAATCAAATCCCTCTTCATGCACTAACTCTGGATGCTGAACTTTGTCATGAATGCTTTCAGAGCCCAACTTTTCATTTGAAAACACGAATCCAAGTTCTGAAATATTTTTCAGCTCTTCACGGTTATGTCATGAAGCTATTCTACATCATTATTCTACATTGCAACCTTCTACATAGGTGGCTTGTTCAATGGGAGCTTTTTTGTTGATTTTGTGTTTTCATAAGTGGGCTGCCTGGGTAGAGGATTACTGAAGTGCAGTTCTGTAGGTAACTAGAACTGTAACTAATGCAACAAAATAGACAGTTTCATAAATAACATGGAAGCAGTAAATAAATATTATTAAACTGCAATTACAGAGCCCGTATTTTTTGAAAAAGCACATTTATTTAGCCTCAGAGCTGCATTACTGAATTTCAAGAGCACCAGAAGAAAATATGTCTAAAGAATGTGTCTAAAGACACATCAATGAAAATATGCATCCAATGATTTCAACCCAAAAATACAGACTATAGAGCTCAATGACCACATCCAAACCACTGCAAAGCACAGATCTTTTGACATCACTAACTGGCAGGTTCAACAGCAGCTAAATTTAGCATCACTTGTTCTACACTGTGATTCTATTGTTTTTAATGCAGTTCTGTGCATTTGGCAATAAAATTAAAATACTATTAACTTTGCACTCTGTTGCTCTACCCAGGAATTTAGCAGAACGGAACCTGACTTCACGCCACACGTGGCCCTTCCACAGCCTGACTTTGCCACAGAAGCTAAGACAGGTTTGTGGTTATTTTAAGCTACCCTATCCAGGCCCTTCTTTTTCTTCTTTCACAGCACGGATGCCACCAGGCTAGCACTTCTGTTTGCAACAGCACACTCCTATAAGCAAGAGGGAACACTGCTCTAAACTCTGTATAGTGCATAACCCCTATGGGGTGCCTGAAGCTGCCCCTGCACACCACTGAGGTATTTCATCCCTGAGCACTAGCAGAGAAATGACTAAAGTAGACATTTATACTCTGACATAGTAGAAGCCATTAAAATACAGACAGTTGCTGAATACACTGAATAAAAAAAATGGAGCAAAACACCGTGGTAAATTTAATTACTGAACGTAATAAATGTGCAGATTTTATTGGTATTCCCCATCTGCAGCTCTGCAAACCCTTTGTGAACAGCAGCACTATGCGTGGCACCGTGTCTGAAGAGCCAGCTCTGCTGCAAAGGGTCAGGGATGCAAAGAGGTGTTACCCACCAGAACGAAGGACGTGGCGATCAATCTTGGGTTGCTGCAGTGAGTCAGCAGCTTCTATCAAAACCAGTGCTAGGATCAATCAATATCCCTGGATGTAACTCTCATGCTCATTCAGCTCTTTAGGAACAAAATATACATAGGGTGAAGTTGTTCTTGCCCAATATAATGCTATGGATGATCACAGCGTCAGCCACTTGAGCAATAACCTCAGTAAACTCTAACAGCCTCAATAAATAGCAAGTCTAGCTTTGACGTGGTAGTATAACAAAAAAACCCTCAACATTTTATACCTTTCAGTGCATTAATAAACAAAAATAATCAACCCGTGCAGAAGCTGAAAACGTGTATTTGAAAATGGAATAGCACCATTTTAAAGCAGAATGCAACATTACTTAAAACATCATTCTCTGGATTTAACAGACCACAAGCCAAATTCCACCCTTGAACAAGACGTCAACAGCAATCAGAGCAATCTATATGCTTTATATGGTAAAAAAGTCAGCTCCAAAGAGAGGAATTCAACTAGTTGTCACTGATGTTGGGCCAAAAAAACCTTTCTGGTTACAGCATTTTTCTCTACAAGGTCAGAGGTGAGAACAATTCTTTTATTACTGCTCATAGTTCATTTTATCTGAATCATGCATGAATACAGTCCAAGAAGCTAATTAAAGGCATAAAACTTCTCTTGGATTGGACTACAGGTTGTTGTCAATTTGTTCTTACTGGAGGAGGATAATTCTTTACTGCTTGAAGTTACGTATTTCCACAAGACAACACAGAATGAAAAAGGGAAACAAAGAAATACATGCTGTACCAAAAGCCAATAAAAAGGAGACAGATTAGCTTTCAATCATCCTCAAATGGGTCAAAGAAGTAAATCCAACTCTGCAGATATATAAAGGAAAGATCCATCTTTGTCTCTGTGGTTTAAATCAAAGTTTGGGAAGAAACTTAGTATGAAAGAGAGAAGATTTGTAAAATATTTTTGTAAAACTAAGTAATTGAAATAAGCCAAAGACCTCAGGAACGACTGCAGTTCTGTTCCAACATGGAAAAAACATGCTGCTGAATTTAGTATGGTATGCAGACCATCACCGAACACCAAACTCTTCAGAAAGCCAGCTTGGCAAATTCAGAAGCTCCAGAGCCTTACAAAAACTGGCTAAGTGTTACAGCTTCAGCGCCTTCAGACCCATGCATGCATTCTAATCAGGGGTGATACGGATGCAGCACACTTTGCAAGTGTAAGACTGAGCCCAATATCTCCTTATGAAGTTTCTCTGCCTTGACTGCTTTGTAGCACCTCCTTTACACAAGCACAACGATGAGAGGAAATTTGCTGAGAAAGATCAAGTCACACTCAAAAGTGACAACCTTCCCTAGAAGCTCCAGACACACATCCTGAAGAACAAAGTTGCTGAGAAAATAACCATAGCTTAGGTAACAAGGTAAATTTCATTCAGCTATAACTCAGGTGGTCATTTCCTTCTGCAATTGCAGCACAGAAAGGTTCATTTCTGGCCCTATCACAGAAGCAATTTCCATAAAAACCTTCCCAAAATGTATTTTCTCACCTTAAACCCAGAACATTCAGCGCTCAGAAACTCAAATGCAAGACAAAAAAAAAAAATAATAATAATAATAAAAAGAAATAATCTTTCAGAGATTCACATAGAATGTCTCACTCACACACGTGAGAGATAAACTGACCGCTCATGGAAGGAATTATCCTCGCTGGACTGCCTGATGGGTACTTTGAAGTTGGGAAAGCAACTTGTTTCCTAGCACCAGCCAGACTTTTTAGCTAGAAAATTTGCTGCTAATTCAGTAGTTCAAGACATCAGCAAGAGCTTCATATTTCTTTCTTCCCCTCTGGCACTTCCAATTTTTTTTTCTACTTTGGTGTTAAAGATCTCCAGTTTGTTACCATGCTCAGAGCAGCCTTATGGTGTTACTTGCCAGGCGAGAGCCAGAGGGTGAGGGGAAACTTCTGGATTGGTTTTAAGGGATCAAATGGTCTTCTTTAATCTCAAATTTTTACTGACATTTTATCATTGCCAGTTATATCTCTAGCAGGGTATCTGCATTCCTCAGCTGTGAGTGACTAACAAATTGTTCCAGGTTCTACCATTGCAGCTTTATATTGTCCCACCTTGATTAATTGAGCCTGGCTTTCTCAAAGCTGCTTAGTGCAATACCTGGTTCCATAGGATCTTAAGTTGTTGCTTTGAAATGAGGGCAAATTATTTGGCCAGCCTACTTACCAGCTTTTGAACGCTGATCTAATGTGATTACTACCTCACATTTTTATGTTTTGTCTTAGCCAAGACTGCAATTTCAAATACTATTTGACATTCCTCTCCTGATGAGTTCAAAAGAAACAAAAGGCAGCAACTAAGATGAAAGCTTTAATTGCAGGAGGAAGAAAAGACACCACAGAAGTTTCACGTGGCACCATCAGCGATACACGGCATTTGTCATGAAACAGGCTGTCATGTCAGAGTGTGTGCAAATGAGGACCGAGCATCTTCAGAGCCAGGGAGCACTGCACACCGGCTGTGAGATTTAGAACTTGTTATAAAGAATTGAAACACACACAAAAAAATAGCAATCATTACTAGACACACTGGGTATTCACAAGACAAACAGGAAAAGGTGCTTACCAATGGGAAGGGAGGAAGGTAAATGTCAGTTAAAAAAAGGTCAGAGACAAAGCAGCTTGGATCCAAATCACTGAGGAAAAACAATAAGATTGAGTACTTTTGAAACCTGGCTCTAGAACACCCATTGCAGTGCATTCATACACCTGTCTCCTAACTGATATTCTGCATTACTTTTGTTATTACAGAATACTAATCTCCCAATTGCAGGGGGAAAAAAATGCATTTCCATAATAATAATTCTTTTACTTTAAGTAAAATAGTAAGTACTAAATGCTTTTAACTGTTACTGAATCAAAGGTGGGTTATGGGTTCTGTTTTAGACAGGTGAGAAAGATATTCTGGATCAAGAGAAATACAAACTAACCAGGGAGTGCAGCAGGAGTGCAACCAGGCTAATGAGAGATTCACCAAACATGACACAGGAAGACTAACAACATTAGAGCTGCATACCCTAAAGAGAAGGAGGCTCACTGGGGGGCTGCAACATCTTCACATGCAAGGAGTGAAACATAATCTTTTATCCATACCTGGGACAGATAAGTTACTCAGTTTTCCTGACTAATTACAAGGAGAAAGATTTAGGGCAAACATTAAGAAAGTCTTTCCAGTGTCAGGGATGAGGAGGCAGAATTGATTAGCTGAGAGCTTCTCCACCATAGGAGATCTCTCAGAACAGATTGAGAAAAATATCTGTCAGGATTAATATACAGTTGATCCTGCCTTGGGGCTGATGGATGTGTTACATGACCTCTCCAACACCTTTTCAGATTATTCTACCACAATTCTGTTATGTGGTTGCCCACAAAGTCTGGAACTGGATTTGATAATGTGAAATGTTGTTTCCAAGGTTCTCTAGGAACTCACAATTGATGCAAGATAATTGTCATTTTCAGGTACCACAGAGCTATTTGTTTCCCTGCTGTAGCAACTGTCATCTTTATGCAGCTGGGAAAACATGCATAGAATTTAGAGTAATTATTATTTGGTTTGCAAGCCAGTTCTGAAGAGTGGTAGATTAGCTGTATTGCAAATATACTAAGGGACATTTCTGAACAAAATTTTTTTGTCAAAATCATCCTTGAAATATAGAGATCTTTAAATATTTCAAATTGCCTACTGGAAAGACTTTGTTTTTGCAGAGGTGTTAGAGGTCTAACATAGCTTGATGCCTAAACTGGTTGATCTCTGGGAAAAACAAAGGATTTAGACAGCATTTTGGAAGAGATCTTGCGTCCAGCTTCTCCAAGTCATTTACTGAAAAGGCTCCCAAACCAGTTCTGATTAATATCTGATTCAGTTCATTCTACCTTCAATACAAACAGAAGACTTCCACAATCCTTACTGATAAACAGAATCTCCAGTCTAAAATCTAGTTCATAGCTGTAAGAAGATTGAATATCTTTTCAATAAAGTTTCCACTTGTGGCAATCATTTCTGCTAGAGAAGCTGGCAGTGATCTTAAGGTATCTATACTCCTAGTTACTCTTGTCCTGTATACAATGAACACCCACGCTTCTGAAAATCTGCAATTAGAACTATGTTAACAAATCTTTCGGGCTCTAGGAAGAGAAGGGCCTTAAAGTTACTTATTAATTGTGGCTACAACTGACTTATGACAGACACTTCACGTTCAGCCAAAGCAGTCCTCTCATACCAGGTGTGTACTACACTGCATGAAATGTCTATCTCGTGTAGCATGCAGTTGTCTCTACACTACCTCTAACCCCATCAAAAATATAACTGAACTGAGTTGTCTGCAAGCTGCTCTTCAGTCATGAACTCTGTAGAAGATAAACCACTTGCATCACACCCTGCACACTTCTGCTGGAGGTCAGTCTCAGCCTGTGACATGAGCTCTGTTCACTCATCATCACTCTGAACCTGTTTACAATGCAACCTGCTTTGATCCCACAGGTTCATCTAGATCCCACGCAAATTAATTTAAAGCCTCAGCTTTAATCAAAACAATTCTTGTTCATGTTACAAGATGTGTATTTTGATCTCATCATAGCCCAAGTTTTAGACCCCTCCGTCATTAGTGGCACATGGCTTTGCTCACCAATTTACAGCTAACTCCTGAAGCTTCATTATGAAATAACAATAATAAATACAAACGAACAACAAACAAGAGAAAACTCTTACTGGGATGCTTCCTTTAGGACTCACCAACTCAATCGCCTATGCTGACAGAAATGAATCAAAAAAGACCTGACACTTCACAACTGTTCAAACTCTACAATAACCTGTTTTTCTTCTCTCTAAAATAAAGGTGTTGCAAAACAAGGTGCCAGCAGCTATTAAAATGATCAGCTGAATTTACAATGGCAAAAGTTCATGTTAAAAATCTCAGTTCTTACCTTGTTATGAGAAACTGCACAGTGAAAAGGATTGGCCAGTGCTGTACAGTGACAGTGTTAGATGATATTTTCTCCCAAATCCTAGTGTAAAACCTTACTTTACCCTGCATTACTCAACAGAAGGGAACAGTCACATAAACTGCTTTCCAGAGCAGCTTGTTTGTTAACAGCTGTTTAAGGATGAGGTAATGCTGGATAGCAGCTTTATAACCTCAATGTACTGCTGCAGGTTTCATCTTGGTTATAAATCCCTTTCAGAAAGGGAAAGAAGAAGGTTATTACCTCTGCTAGTTCACTTAACTTGCTGGGATACTGCGCTTTGTGTTTTCTATCCAATCTCTCCAAGAAGAAAAATGTCACAAAAATAACCATCTAAGTCCTTTAGAATGATAATGCAAACTCGCATATAAGAAGTTTCAGTCTAGTTAGGATTTTCAGAGCAATAAAACATCTATTATGCAGCTCATGGACTGAAATGGTGTTTCTGAGGCTACTTCAGCTATCAGTTAAGTACACATTGATTTTTTTTATTTATTTTTTAAAGAGAAGAGATACATTATTAACTAGGCAACAGAATAAAGGGGCTTCCTTGGAATTAATCCAGTCTGTCACTAAAAAGCTTACTCAGAACACCATCCTGAACAGAACTCCTCAGCAACTCAAGGGGAGGACTTCACTCAGCAAGCTCAGTGGTCAGCCTTTAAAGAAAAGGGTACAGGACAGAATCTCTTCTCTCTTTAGTTTATGCTGAGCACAGTTAGAGTTCAGGGAATGGACTAGGGACAGATGACACTGCTTAGTCCCTACAAGTTAAAAGCAGAATGAAGAGTGCTTGTGGGATTGCCTGAGCAAGTTTTATCCCTTTTTTGTCACACTTGAAAGTCACTGATTTCTTCTGAGAAAGATTCGCAACCCACAGCCATGACAGAAGAACCAGCAAATACCACCCAACGCTGCCATGTTCCTTCAACAGTTGAAGGACGTTACCACTTGAAGTGTTAAATCCACAGTCCAATTAGAGTTACAGAACAAACAACGCACATTAGTTTAATGAATACATTCTAAATTTGTTCACACTCACCTTGTAGGCCCAGCTCTGATCCTGCTGACAACGTACTGTAGAACTGGAAACTAGGAGCACTCAATTTAGTAGATGAAGGATGTTTTCAAAAATGCTTTCTTATTCATAGAGGCAAAGATGTCCTTGGTGCAAATTAAAACAATCTGTATGCCATTTCCAGCTTGTGCTTACTGACACCACCAATGCAACACGGACAGATGCAGAGAAAAACCAGCACGGACCTGTAAAGGAACAGCAGAGAGAACAGTCAGCACAACAGCCAAAGAAGTACACCACTCTTCTTTAGGTGTTACATAATCATGTTTATACTCACAGACACGTAAAACAATATTCACTCATACCTTGCAGAAGCATAAATGAAAACACAAGTTTCAGGTAACGGAGCATGAGCCATTGATTGCTTGATAGAGCACAAAACAGAAGCTTACCAGAAAATTGACTCTTGCCTGTTTGGACAAGACAGCTGGCAAGCTTGATTTAACTGGGAAGCAGAGACAGGCAACCTAAACACGCACCTACAGCCCCAACTCAGAGAATCCCTGGATGTGGGAACAGTGAGTAATTAACACCACTGCCTTTGAGGAGTACCTCTGTATGCGACCTCATGCTCACACACAAATCAAGTGGGCACAGCTTAAGCAGCTCTTGCGCACCAGCTGTCTACAAGCATGGCCAACAAGTGCAAGGAAACACAGCCTGGCCTCACTGGCAATGAAAGAGTATCAGCTCACTTGGATTATAAGTCACTACTTGAGGCCATAAGCCCATTGAAGTTAAGCTGTGTTCGACCATCAAGCATTCCTACTGACAAACTTTTTATTCCTTCCATCCCCAGGAAGAATTAAAATCCCCCTGAACGTCTTGTATTCAGCAAAGGCCAATGCCAGCTGAATGAAAGGACAAGTCATATCTGCTTCCCTGCAGATCAGCCTACAGGGAAAACCAGAGTGCCCATGCATCCAGCATGCCCCCAGCTAGAGGGCACACAGCTGCCAGGTTGAGGCTACAGAAAACCTAGTCAGTGAAGTGCTGGAAAACAGCAGCACACTGCTGGGCATCCAGACTTATTCAGCTTCTTGCAAAAACACCATCGAGCAGAATAGCTTCTTCTCACAAACGTGTCCTTGTGCCAAACTGCTTTTGTATTATCACAGCAAACAATGAGGTTCTTCACGCTGATCTCCTGTATAACATAGGCCAGATAGGACATCCCATAAATAACACTGGAATTAGATTTGAGCTGCAATTAAGGCACCTGATCCTCATTACTATAATGCCCAAGTGGATGATACTAACCAGCCAATCTGCCCCTTTTACTTCTCTTCATAGAGGTGAGCTCCTCAAACCCACCACCATCCCAGAGAATTAAGGGTGTCAGCACCCAGCTTACCCACCCCATCAGATGCCTGTGGTGCAGAGTGGGGTGTGCTCCAGATAAACATTTCCATGTGCACACTTCAAATACATGTTTCCAGCTGACTGGTCCACGCAGAATACAGAAGCTCAGAAGTGCACTGCAAATGCATTTGGATGCCACGTCACTTTCTGACAGGTGCTGGAAGCAATTCAGGAAAGTTGCATTAATGCAACTTTAAAGCAAGAGGACTCCAGGCTAAATAGAAAAAAAAATAAAATCCAGAGGGAAGTACATACAAACTGACAGGGCTCTTATGTCAGGCTGGTCATTTTGCCTTTTCTCCTTTCCTTTTTACTTCTCCCTTCCAGAGGGACTCAGGCATTAGGCTGAGTGTTGAACTGTCAGTTCAGATTTTCAGCCTTACGAGATGGATTTCCCTCATGACTTGAGTCATGCCCGTGCTAACCTTTTGTGGCTGTGTGTGTGTGTACTTAATCATATGCAGCTACACTGAACTTGATTGTCAAAAGGCTGAGTAAATATAACTACACCCTCGTTATTTTGATTAAAGGTAGAAAGATGAATTTGGATTCTAACACGAAATACTGATTCAATGAATAAGCCTGAAATGTAGTGGTTTTCAATTACACTAAGAAATTGGTCCTTTGAATTTCCAAATTACGCGAGGCGAAGCACGTTCCATTTAACCTATACGTGGGGGATATATCTGCCATCTTCATAGCACTCTATGACAGTCAGTAATAACTACAGGGCAAGTGAAAAAACGTAATGTTGGCTGTTGGTGCCCTCCAGGGGCTGTGCAGAGTATAGCTTTCAGTCAAAACATCCATTTTTCTCATATTTTAGCACATACAATAAATTTCACATATTACAGCCCTGCTATAAGAGCATGGGTGCTACTATTCACGTTACCCTCAGAGGAAAAATTCTATCTGTGGTCCCACAGACACTGGGGTGTTAAATCAAATAGGAGCAATGCAAAGGATGTATGCATTTGCATCTGAGTACTCCAACTTCCTTTGCCAGGATTCCTGTGAAAATCAGGTTCATATACAATCATGTTGTGTGCTGGTCTGCTCCCTTCCATTAACCTGGAATTCTTTGCCTGGATTCCAGTGAGCATAGGGAAAAGTAAAGGTCACAAATATACTACATGCTGCTTGAACTCATGAAAATAGGCATTGAGAAATGAAAGCAAATGAAACTAATGTCCTGAGCACTGTGAGACTCAGTCCCTGTCACTGCAAAATGAGCCTTAAGGTGCAAAAATCAAAGGAAACTCAAACTCGTAGCTTCTCTACCTGACACGAGTTGTTACTCGAGCCCATTTTGGGCTGCAGCTTTACAAGGATTCCTTTGCTTTCCAGCCTAATTTGGAATAGTAACTACCCATCAGAAATGCTCTTTCTGCAAAATTAGAGCTCAAACCTTAAGTGTGCTAAAGGTAACCATGCCATACTAAAACCACATCTCCTTTCCATCCTCACAGCATTATTACCCAATGAAATCATAGCTGTGGACTGCTCCCCTTTCACTAAAGTTGGTATCGAACAACTACTTTGTGTCAGGGACTGAGTTTTGTGTACTTGCTAAGAGTTTTCAGCCCACTGTGCCTGAACACTTAAACTTGAAAGGAAAGATTTTAAGAACTAGGAGAACTCAAAGACTTTGATGTAATTAATATCAGATAATTGTTCCTAGCCTTTCTTCTACCAATTTCAAGTGGAAATAAGTCTGCAGAGCTAGTGAAGATCATCTTGGTGCAATTACGATTTATGATGAACAGTTCAGCTTCAGCAGCTCTCCTCAAGCTACAGCACAATGATTCTAAACAGGAAACCTGTAGCAGCAATGACATAACATCAATTCCCAGTATTTAACATGCCTACAAGCTAGAACATACCTTCTTGGTTTGCTGCTACATTTGACCACATAGTTCATGGATGAAAAATTACTTCAGAAATCAGAATGGCAGGTAATTAGCAACACATTCATGTCTTCCATTACTTTGTTTTGTTCCCCTTAAATCATTCCCCATCCAATACTTTCTCATTGTTTTCAAGGTTTATTTGTAGGTACTCCCAAACTCAAAAGCAGCTTTGCTTCTGGCAATGCTACTGCACTGTTTATGCAGCCTGAGACGTTTGAGTTGAGCACAGTCATACACAATTAAATCACACTAATAAGCAGTCAAAAACCTGAACAGATTTTCTGAACTAGTCCAACCTCAGTGGAAATAGAACTCTGTACTATCATACATAAATTATTATGAGGTCAGTACCAGCTAACACCTAAAACAATACACCAAAGCATCTGAATTTCGGCCCGCAGGGGTCCTCAGAAACTGCTAGGGCTGCACGCCCTTATTTCTGTGAAGGCAACAAGAAGGGAAGTTTTAAACCACTGAGCCTGCTTCATCCGAGTCATTTCCACTTACACCCTTGAGATGAACACAGACGTTCTTGAAGAACGATCTCTAACATTCACTGCTGAAATACAAGAAGCACGCGTGCACAAATATCTTCATCACCTGCAAATCAACGTGAGACAGTTCAGCAGCTTTTCCGGAGCTGCCCTGGTGAGAAGCACACCCTCAGCCCAGCGCCTGCAGGTGGCATCGTTTTCTTACATATTTCCAACCTATGCCCTACCGTCGTACTCCGAGGGGGCGTGGAACAAAAAGCAAACTTTCTGAATGAGAAGAGGTTGCAAACACGACGTACTGATTTATCTTGTTCAAAACCATCAATTTAAACAATTGCTTTATTTTCCACAGGCTGAGCTGGATGTGGTTTAGAAAATATTAGCAAGAAAACGTTAATGCTGGAGAGCACAAAATGAATTTGAGCAGATTGACAACAAAATCCACAACACAGAGCTCTGAACTGCAGAACATGAGGGCTCAAGCACAATTCACATGCATCATCATAGTAGCAAACATTTTCAAATGACAAAGTTACTCCAAACTTTGGAATTCAAGTGCAGCTGGTGTTTCTACATAGATGGCATTTCATTACAAAACTTCTGCAGAATGACTGACCTTTTCTTAAGATATTTTACATCTACTGCCAGTTAATCACACAGTGCTGGTGTAGCCTCTCATTATCCCTTACCTCCAGGTGGAAGAAATTGAAAATCAATATTTCAGGTGGCTTAAGTTGTGTGCATTTAACTTGAAACACCTTTTAAAACGTTGTATCCACTTTCAAGAAAGCAGCATTTGTATTTTGCCTTTCTTCAGCCACTTGAGAAAAGTTAACCCAGCACACAGCGAGGTCTCTAACATCAGCATGCTGACAGCATTAAGGACTTCTACACACCAAGCTTTTCAACTTGCCATTAGTTTTCATCATATTCCCACACGCTTTGGCACGTGGCAAAGAAAAAAATACTTCTTTTTTTCAGGTAAAGTGCTCAGACCATGCAGCTGCAGGGCCATGTCAGCCAGCAGAGCTAGCAGGGACGGCAGATGGAGCAGTGCAGAGACAGAAACGCCTTCAACTCCACAGTACTTTACCAGCCTCATGGCCACTATCAGATGTAGGATCTCAGAGTATTTACATTGAAAGTACCAGGACACTGATTGCAGTAGGAAAATACGCACAGATATGTTTATGCTCGGCTCTGCTGCCAAACTGCCTAAAAATGGGAAAGAACATTTGAGGCCTAGCCACTAAAATTAATGGCTCTGTAGAAAGGCTGCAATACATTGGCCACAGAACTGAGTGATTCAAAGCATGTGACAGTATTTCAGTAATCATAACTTCTTTTGAAAGCAAAGCTACAGCTACTCAGGGTGGTCTTGTTTCCCTTAAATACATTAAGAAGTTGCGAGTTCAAGCGCTCATTACATCAACACAGCACTTCTTAAGCACTGACAGCAGTGGATAAGTTGAAGGGCTTTCAAGATGCTGATACTCTTGTCCTGTGGTCATTTCCTTAATGGCCCAATTACTTCATTCAACAGCTAGAAACATTAAGCTTCTAGTTTTTCTGCTCAAGGCTTCCTGCTGCCCTTCACTGGCACAGAGTCTTGCTGAGCTCGGAAAGGAAATCAGACAACCCATACGTATCAGCATATTTTCTCCCCCGAGTCCAAATTTAAAGCAGACAACTTACACTAGAATACTAATTTAGATTAGGTATTTCAGAACAGCAGAGTAGTTTCCCAAAGTTTTCCTCCTCTTGCTTCTCGCTTCATTAATCAACTCAGCCCTGCCAAAGTACACTGTAGGAAGATTTCTGCAGCTACTGTGGTCTGGGCATAATCATACCTCTGAGATGAATGTTTACAATCCTGTCTCCTCTTTTAACAAAAAGACAAGCAACCAGCTGCCTGGCAGCTGCACAATGCTGCAGTTAACTCCTCCAGCACTAAGACAATTCTTGTACTAAAAGGGGAGTGAAGCAAAGGGAAGAGCAGCACATAAAATGCAACAAGTGCAAGGAAAGTAGCAGCCCTTGAAGAGTGTATTCAGTGAGAGAAGTCTGGAGAAAAAGCCATTGCTTACCAGGCATCCAGCCTGGCTCTAAAGTGGAAGGGGGATCTGCATACACCTCAGTAAGCATGGCAATGTTGGGAACACAGCAGAACCCAGCTCTCCTCCATCCTTAGTAGTCTCTGCATAACCTCTTATTGTGAGGTACACTGCCAAACAGCAGGATCCTGCTGTGGGGACACCACACACATCTCTCCCCACTGCTCCACACCAGGGGCTGTATGACAAAAGTTCACCACCGTAGAGCCAAGGGGAGGAAATAACAAAGTAACAGCTGCAATGCCAAGAAGCTCCTGAGATCTGCAGTATTTGAGCAGATAAGTTTTCATTGCTCTGTTCTTACATAGGACACAGCACAACGAGCTTAAACACATGCCAGAAATCTCCCGAACTTCATGCTCCTCCAGAATCCCAGCACATGCCCTCTGCTAGCTGCCTCCCCTGCATGCAAGGCACACCTGAGTTCTCTGATCACCCTGATGGTCTCAGCCTCACTGATTAGGCTAAAAATAGGAATGGCCATCTTGTCAGCAGCAGAGCACAGCTAACAAGAAAAACCTCATGACATTTCAATTTCAAAAGGTTTCTTGGTATTTTATTTCTGATTTACATTTTCCAGCTTTATGGTAATGTTAGCCACAAGAAATTGTAGCAGAAATTTTGTTGTTTATAACACTATTGGTTTCTGCTACAGCAGCAGCTGTAAGGTACCAGCTCCACACTATAAGTGATAGAATACTTAAAGCATTCACACTAAAGCATGCAAAAATTAGTAAATGCATCCAAATGGTTTATTAGATCTGGACAGACGTGTCTAATTTTAACACACTTGCACACTCTGACCTTTGCATGCCACAACTCTTGCTTCTCAGCTGAGAGTTGGAAGCAGTTCTTGCACTGCTTATCTTTGCAATGATCAAATCTGTTAAGCACCAGCAGGGCCATGCACATGCTGAAGGATATACCCTCTGTAGATTTCCAGATGCAGTTCTTCACATTCCCCTCAAATATGATACAAAGAGAATTATCAAGAGTTCTGCATGCCGTTCCAAGAAAGATACATTTGTTGGACCCTGAACTTTCATCAGCCTTATAAAATTTTTGCCAAGCTTAATCAGCTCAGGACCAACAGGATATAATGGTAAATATATGCTCTTAATCTGTACAAGAACTCCACAGCAGAGACCAAGCTTCTCCCTTGCTAGGTGCTTCAGTAGGCATTGTGCCCGTACATGTGGTCTTACAGCCTGACCCATTACAGCTTGCATACTCTCAACAAGCTCTGCAGTGTAAGGAAGGAGCCATTTTGCAGCATTAAGGCTCAAATTATTTCAAATATATCCCTCCCGCTTTCTGGATCAATCATTTCCATTTACATCACCACCCACCTGGGCAGAAAACTGGCAATTATGCTTTTATACAGATTAGATATTCAACATTCACTGATGATGTTTAGTGCTCAGACTCAGACACACCAGTTCAGAGCAGAAAATTATTGCCATTTTCTCCAGAGAAAAGCATTTGTGTTCGCTGAACAGAATAACTATTTTCCCCTACAAAAACTGCACTGGCTGAAGGCCAAGAGCAGACAGATTTCAAACCTGTTCCAAAAACTTCCCCTTTAAATGCCCCTGGAAGAAAAGAAAGAGTTCCTATTGGAATTACTGCTAGAGCTTAAAGACCTTCCCACATCAAGCCCCGGAATTATTCAGTTATTCTGCACTGAAAGAGCAATTTCAGAGCAGTTGTAGAGGTATTTTTAAACATTAATTAGTAAGCTTCTCTCTCACTCCCAGGTCTGTGAGAACACATTCTGCACAAGAGGAATCAAAGCTAGGCTTGTAGAGGAATTAACACTTGAAGTCTTTGAGGATTTTGTTCTTTTTCCTCTCAACACAAAGACATTGCTAATTCTCACACACGCATCAACACACCATCCCAAGGCAGCCTGACTCACAGTGCACAGAAAAGCCCTGTACTCACCCATTCAGAGGATGGAGATGAGGCTAGCATCAAGAACAAACCACATCCTACCATGCTGGAGACAAAAGCAAAAATCAAACTTCTACAGCCCTCGCACAGGGCACAGAAACTATGCCACAGCTCAGGCTGAAGCTGCCCTATGTGGAGGCCAGCCCTCTTCATACTCATCACCTCCAGCTGCAGGAGGACCAGCACCTGCTGCACGTTACCAGCCCAACCCCGCCTGCTTGACACAGCTGTGCTGCAGGCTGTGGGCTCCAAGGCCATGTCCCCAGCATCAGGCAGGCTTGCTGCTGGTTACTCACCATGTCTCTTTTGGGGGATAATCTCAGGGATACTCCTGTGTACCCCTGGAGCTTTGTGCAGAGGTAACACCAGACACACAACATCAGGATTTGTCTCCTTGGAAGCCTCAGGGCAGCTCAGCCCACTGCTTTTAGACTTTTTTATTCTATGAAAAAATGTTCTAAGTTCAATTTTTTTTTTTTTTTTTTCCCAACTCAGAAGAAATTGCTTAAATATTTGGATTCTTATCAGGTTAAAGCGTTCAGGATTTTGAACACCTCAACTTCTTCCTTTGTGCCAGCACGTGTATGTAGTACATGTACAGCAACAAACCAATTTAACAAGCCCACCACTTGCAAAGACTTACCTACAGATTTGAATGAGTATTCACTTAAGCTTGGTAAACACATTGAGACCAGGTGAACATCACTGATGTAATTTAAACGATGCTGTAAAATACTCAGCTGTGACTTCAATCCAGCAGCACAATTCAAGGCTCACTGCTATGCCTGAAGGAGAACCTCCGTATACCTGTTCTGTGTTGTGCTACAGCAGCTTCCCACTCTTGCTGCTCTCACCCACCATTCCCATTTTCAATTGCCTAAAGAGAAATCACCTACAAGGCAGGCTGATAGATTATTCCTAAGAATTAGGCTGGAATCTTGGTATTCTTTGTCTGATCTACTGAGCAGAAGGCATTTCATGAACACTACTTGCACCATTTCTTAAAAATCTTTAAGCTCTTCCAGGTTTCCTTCAGTAAATTGGAGACTATTGTGCACGTGGAAAAAATAAGATAAGCATCTGCTATAATCAAACATTTCAGTGCTGTTAGTTTGGAACAAAAACGTATAAAGTGTACAACGTAATTCACATCAGATGGAAACTGTGCTGCATTTTTTAAAATAAAAGTTGAACAGAGTCGTTCCCTTACTGTTACATTTCCTGATATGCTTTTCAGTCATCTATGGACAATGCTTCCTTTGTGAGAAACAGTGATACTGATACAGCATAGAAATACTGCATACAGAATTAAAGTTATTTCATTTACAGATACCATGTTCACCTCTACCAGCATGAGCAGGGTCAGCTCTTATTTCAAAAGTCAGACTGAATGGACTTACAAAGAAAGACATATTTCTTTCCAAGAATGAAACAATTAAGCAGCCAGGATTTGTTCCTGTTTGGGAATCTCTTCCTTAGGAAATAATAAACAGTACAAACGGGTTTTACATGGGTGCCCATCTCCTGACTTATGTCTCAGTGAAGGTCCTGAGTGGTACCTGAAGTGCTCTTTCTTCCTCAAGTTATGAAACGAGGAGGAATTCAGAATTTGAAAGTAGCCCACTGAAATAACCCAACCATGTTTGCTAATGGACCACTTTACTGCTTTCAGCAAGGGAATGCTATAAGATTCCTTAATCTACCTGCAAATTGATGATTTCAACTTGCTTTCAGCAACAAGGTATGTGCACGAACTGTATTCCCTGACGAGCCAGCCACCCATGCGTGACTGATCAGCATCCTACCTTGGGTGTATCAGAAATGCAATGATATGACAAATTCTCTTTGTCATACTTCACTTTTTGCTGGCTGTTAACACAAAGCAGGTGTAAAGTGGAAGAATAAAAAATGCCAGCCGTCATGGCAGATATTGGAGAAGAGGACTGTGAACAAAGGGCTAACAGAAAGGATCCCTAGGGCCTGACATTCTGCAAATAGGTCTGTCTGAAAGGCCTTCCCTTTCCCCGGCAGACAGTCAATCACAGGATAATTCATTCCAATTGTATCACATTGAACTGTTAGTTGGGTTACACCTAGAGCCATGTTTCATCAGTCTTCAACAAATTACAAGACATCAGAGTAAACTTTTCCTCACCCACAGCTCCACAAAGCACATTTGCTGGTCTCAGCAGGATGATCTATCTGTATTACTGCACAAACGACAGCCAGACTCAAAACATTCTTCACGTCTTCTGAGTTTTATGTGGCTCTTGTCTACATATGTATGTCCCACCTGGTACCAAAGAAGGATATATGTGTTTGAAATATGCTTTCTGCCTTTTTAGGCTTCTGATAAGCTTTGAAAATGCCACCTGCAGAGATGACACTCAAAATCACAGGACTGTTTTAGGACATGTACCACTGATGCCATCTACACAGACTGGTAATACCAAGAAAGCACACTCTCACCACTCAAGGCAGCAATCAAAACTGAAGATTTCTGACTGATTTGCAAAGTAGCAAAGAAATGATGTCCTCAGGCTTCTGATCCCTGGTGAAGGACATTAAGATCAGCAATTGTCTCAGTACTTTTAAGAAATGGCTCAGGCCACAGCTTAGAAAAACAGGAGACTACTTTTGGTGTAATCATCACTGGTGAACTTCTGCTTGCTCGTTTGTGCTCCAAGGTAGTATTATGTCACGGTCAATTTGGATGCACTGAAACATTAGAGTTAACTGACTGTAATCCCATCTTCCCAACGTTTATTGCAAGCTATCTCAACTAATGCAGCAGAATTGCACAGAGGAACAAAATTTCCTACGTGCATGCATTGCAGATAATGACTTTAGTTTGCATCCAGCTGTGCAAAAGTTGCACTGAAGTACAATAGTAGGACACCTCAGGTCTGGTGTAAGATGCAACCTTCTCAAAAGTCAGGGCGACAGATCTTGCCCTCCTTCACTCAAGCAAGGCCTCAAACTCTCCTCTAGTGTGTCAAGACCTGAAGCTTAACGTCCTGTTCAATATCTCTCTTTCAGAAATCACACAATGAAATCATTTCTAAAGGCCACTGCCGGCAGCGCACATGAAATTCAAGTAAAAGTGCAGGGCCCTTGCTTTTTCTGAGATGAAAATTGAAAAATTATAGTTTTCTTAGGCAAACTATTATCTGGGGCAGTGCTGCTTTATTCTATAGCAGACAATAATCACTGATTTACCTTCGGTCTCACTAATAAAACCAAAAAATGTTGCTATGGTACCTTCTGCTGGTACCTCTTCAGTCAGCTTTGTAATTTGCAGTGCCCTCTGAGTTAGTAGAATCCAAGCACTGTAACTGCCTCTCTTGCTTGGCACAGTCCTGAACTGAAGTCCACTCAGGCTGATAGCAGCCCTTACTCCAACAGTTTGGAAAAATATGCTCTGAAACCTACCAAAGTTAATAACAAAATATTCACTCACTACACTCGATCCAGAGTTAAGATTTTCTTTCTCATGCCTGATCCATGACCTGTGCTCTCTATGAGAGCTTATCTGCAGCTACATCTTTCCCTTTTTTGCTATGAGGCCTTTACACAGAATGTTTTCAAATACAGACCACATGTGTTTTAATATACTGAACTTAAATTTCATTTTACAGAACCCAAGCAACTGTACTTAGTAATTTCTTTTCCCTTAGATCTACCCATTTGTTTTTTGCTTTTTTGCTTTTTTTTTTTAATACCAGCCATGTACTTACTGTACTTTAATTTTCTGATGTGGCCTCACTTCAAGTTTTGACATTTTGCTGAAAAGCTTCAACAGCAATTAGTCAAAACATGATGGGATTTTGATTTTCAGCTTAATCCATACCAGAGCATAGACCGAAGCAGTTTTCTTCCAGTGAATCCAGACTTTCTAATTACACTGACTAATCACAGGAGTTGTAAGAGCGTTAGAGGTGGAGCAGTGCCTCTCTGGGTGCATGGCCCAGCCTAATGAGCAGGATTCAATGCTCACTGAAGCTAACTGGCAGTTTCCACACCAGCAGCTGTGCAAGAAAGCACGTGGGAAGTAGGCTCCCCTCCCTCCCTTGGGAAACCTTGGCTCCATTTCACAAGTTCTCATTGACCCCCCCCTGCATTTAGACTTCTCTCTTTCCTTTAGAATCAGCTTTGATGATCTCCCAACACTTTCTGGTTTAACCTTTTGCTACTTTTAAGAAATATGCTGACTGTAACCAATTGAATTAACTTACCCAGAGCTGAGCAGCAATGTCTCCAGTGGTTATGGCACAGACTGGATGACCAGAAACTGAGACTGATGTGGGGCTTCGTCTCCAATCTCATTGCTAAAGGAGGATATTTAACTCTATCCCTTAACCGGTGCTGAGTTAACTCTGAATCCTGAACATGTCTAGGGCCTCTGGACTTTAAAATCCATGCAGCTGCCATCTCGCTTCTAAACACAGAAAATACTGTTTCTGTAACACTGTTCATTTTCTCCCATTTTGGGAATGTTGCATCTGTACAGGAGATGCACAAATACTGAAGATCCCAATTCAGATATTCATACAAAACTTAAAGCCAGACAGATTTCCAGGAACCAGGACAGAAGCCGTGGCACAACCCAGCATGTTCCTCATGCTGGGGGGAAGATCCACAGGAGATTTCAGCCTGCACTGCCAGCACTGTTTCAGCCAGGGACAGAGCGATTCCAAGTACCATGACAAGTCAGTTTTCCAGATGGCAAGTGCTATCAGCCAGCAGCAGGAGAGGTGCCCAGGCCAACATGCAATACATGGCCACACAAGCTGTAACAGCAGTGAGACAACACAGTGTGAGCCAACGAGCCTGTGCCCTTAGCTAACAGTGATACAAATCGAGAGCCATGCCATAAAATTACAGAACTTCTCTCTCCCCTGTATTTACACATAAAGGATAACTACCTTTAAAAAACATTCCCCAGGCTGCAGCAAAGTTGCCCACGTCAGCATTGCCTCTAAAGCACCCCTGAAAATCTCTAAATGACGGAGAGGGAAGTGTGACAAAATTCCTGTTGAAGTTTGTGTTCATTTCCAACCTAAAAAGATCGAAACTAGGAAAATACGGAATTCTGTCTCTGTAACATAATGGCCTATCTGAAAACAAGAGTGCGTATATAATGTAAGGGCTACCTCAGCTCCCACTGAAGCAAAGGGGAATTATTATACACACATTATAGTGTGACTATAGCAGGACGTACAGACCATACACTGCAACAGCAAAGCTCCTTGAGGGACTCAACATTTTGCTAGGGAAGCTCACCCTTGAAATGCAATTCCCATTGTCCTTTGTATCAGGGAGAACACTTTATGCTGGCTCTGATTAGCTGACAGGGAAGAGCTGAATTAAAAGCAATGACAGAATGAAGGATAGACAGTTGTTGCCATAAAATCACTAGGTGATGGTTTCCAAGGCCCAGGAATTTATTCTCACCATCAGTAGTTGAAATTATCCCAGCATCCTGGGTGCTGCTGGCACAACACTGTGCAGCCATTAAAAAGCTGAAGAACACAGCACAACCAAGTGCTGAAGGGACAAGCTTTAAAGCACCAACTTCAAGTCGATGTGATACATCAATACATAAGCATGTCTTTTATCCATAACACTGACCAAGCAATTCCCTTCATGTCCTCAATACTGCTGTATGGAATCAGCAGCTGTTTGAGATAATTAAGTACTTCAGATTATTTCATAGCTCCTTTTATAAATAAATTATGCTTTTATGGTATGCTTCACAAAACTGAACTACCCCATAGCAGGTAGGAAAATGGAAAAGGCCATGAAAATATAGGGGTGGAAAACAAAAAAAAAAAAAAAGGAGAAATGGTAAAATGAAAGAAAATTTGTGACACGAAATCCTGTTCCTTACTTGCTTAAAATGTTTTTTCCTTTTTCTGAAACACCAGAACTTTCTATAAAACACACAGTTGGTAAAAACTATCTTTAATGCAAAAAAAAACCCAACCAACCAACCAAACAAACCACAAACTTTTCTTCAAAAGGAATGGCAATAAATAAGTTGTGTTCAATAGGTACTTTTTTTATTCTTACACAAATTCTAATGCAAAAATTTTGGATTTGGAAGTATCCTGACTACCTCACTTATTTGTTAATGTAAGCATAACAAGTTATCTGATATCACCTAGCTGAAGCTATTAGGCTGCAGTTAATAATTTACTGCTCATCTTTATTCTGAACATGAAAATCATGAACTGATTACAGGTTTTCTGCAGTCATCTGTGTCAATGACTACTCTTGCCACTCATTTCTGCCTCCTTTTCCATTCGTCTGTCAATCAGCTCTACTTGGTGATGCCAAAATAACATCCCATGTTTGTTCTGGTTGTGGAATGCCAGAGCTCCAATGAAAGCACAGAGCAGGAGCCCACACAACAGGAATGCAGCCTGTCAGGTGTGATGCTGCTATGGGGGATGCATGGTGTTCACTGGCCTTTTGGTGCTTCTGGAACACGATACAAAAAGTGCACAACACAAAACACTGGTCCTATGAGCACAAAGAGACTGCAAGAAGTCATAAACTGGAACAACTCTCAGGTTCTTTGCGTATCTGCTCTCATGCCTGCAGGTCAATAAAGGTAGAAAGGATGGCTGGATGTACGGAGATACCAGAGTACTAAACAGGATGCATTTCACATACACTAGGCACAGGGCTACATCCCCCTTTTTGACACCTGGCTCTTGCTGACACAAGGGTATTTTGGCAGCTTCACACAGGCAGTGCAGGGCCACGCTTTGCACAGTATAGCTATGATATCAGCCAGTGATGTGAACCTGAAGTGCTTTGTCCACAAGACCCCATATACAAAGTGCTTCTGCATCGCTGCACAGAAGGTAATGTGTGCTGTTTGGCTGCATGGACTGCCAACATTCTAAGGTGGGTATTTCCTTGTTGCAATCCTTACCCTGTGTACTAAATATAGCAGAGATCTTTATAGCAAAGGAACACCTCAAAAGATTTCCTTAAAAAGGTTTCTGGTTGCACATGAAAAACTCCTGTTGACAGAGGACAGAAAGGAAAATACTGATAAAATAACTGTTCCACCCTCAGGATTTGGAAGGAAATGGAACAGCAGCAGGTGCCTCCTGGCAAGGTAGATGCTAACATATGAGTCCAGACGAACTTCAAGATTTGCAGCAGCTTTACCCATTTTTCCATCACACATCAAGAATGGATTACTCATAGTTTCCTGCTATCTGCTAAACCAACAGTTGGTTAAGTCATGGTAAAAAGCCAGGATATTTGGCTGTATTTATTTTCTTACAGGCTGTGTTTTTAGTCTTGTAAGAAACCATTTGACAGCTTTATCTCTAGCTTTGAAAAACCTACTGCCAAATCCGTGTGCTTGGCATGGCTGCGTTAGGAAGGGGGGCAGGAAAAGCCTGTCTAATTTCAGAGCTCTGCTGACAAGATAGCACCAGTACATCCAGCCACAGGACAGGCCTCTCACACTCAGTAGGACAGATCATTTACCAGCAGTACGTACTGCACTATCATGAAGGCATTGGAAATGCACAGTGTTTGCATTCTATTCTGAAGTCACAAATCAATACACTAAAAAGGACAACTATAAGTCAGAAAATTGGTCCCTTTTTGTTTGCTTTTTGTATAATGATTCTGTTGGGGTTTTTTTTTTTTTTGTTTGTTTGTTGTGTTCTTTTGTTTCTTCATTGTTTTTAATTACAAATGAGCATTACATCTTCAGTATTTTTCCTACCACTCTGAAGGCAGATTTTTCCCTTGGTGAGTCTGGTAAAGTATCTTCACTCCAGAAACAGAGACTTTAAGAAAACACATCACAGCTTAGCAAATCAAAAGGTATTTGAATGACTAATTCCCCTTGGTTTCAATGTGTGTGAACGGTCTGAATAATTCTGAGATCTTGGGGTGAAAATAGAGGACTCATTAAAAATATGTCCTGGTTGTACTTGCTTCAGCTCTTACACCTCAGGACAGGGTAGCCCCAAATCTCTGTCATTTTTCCCCAGAGCTCTTCCATTCTGCCAAGCAGAGAAGCAGTTATTTTTTCTGCTGGCTGCCTGCTGATCTCCTCAGACAGCTTTGAAATTTTTCCAGTCCACCTCCCTGATTTTAGTGATGAAAAGGGACTGGGAGAATGAGACACTCACATCCACGTAGAGTCACATCTGCAGGCAGTTCTCCAGTATTCAATCTTTTGATTTGGCTGCAGAGAAGTAGGTCTTGATTGCATAGAACTTTGAAGTTTAACATTCATTTGAACATGTGCTGCCAGGCAGTGTCATTGCCACATTCATACCAGAAGTTGATCATCCATTGAAAGGAGGTCTGCTTATATGTTTACTTCCACTTTTGCTCATACAGGGGAAAGAAAAGGGAAATTAACAAATGAAAGTGCCAGATGTGACAAACAGTTATAAAAGTAAGACAAGAAAGGGTCCAGATCAATTGTGTCTGCTGATTTGGAATAAGCCTGATATTGTCTTTTCTACTGTAGAGTTACTTTGACTCCAACAGTAAAAAAGATTTATTAGGGAACAGAAAACCTGAGTTTCTCATCACTGAGCCTTTACATTCATATGACAGTATTGTTTCTTGTACACAGTTGCATGATAGTACCAAAAGAACAACATAAATCCCCTCTGGTACTCGTCAGTCCACGTTCAAAGATGTGAAGTATTTGCTATACAAGATTTATGCACCAAGGTGATTCTCTAACAAATTATGTCAAGACATCTGAAAGTCATCATTTCTGTGCACACACATGCATTTTAAAAGAAAATCTACACAAGGATCAAAAACAAGATTAAACCACATCTGCTTGGGTTTAAACTACATTGTCTGCAGAGTTCAAAGTTGTTTCCCTTCATCTAAAAAAAATGTACCCAGCTGTTTTTTATCTTAAATTCCTACCACTATCAAGGAGCTGTTTTCATTGGCCAACTAATGTTATTTCTAGAAGTTGAGCTAGTTGGGAATGGAGCTAAGTAAGAAAATATGCTTTATTCATCAAAGGTCTACCCTCTGTGACTTGACTTGGCACACTGTGAAAATTAATAGAGAGGTTTCATCAGGTTTTAATGGGAGCAGTGTATCTACTGTATGTCATCATGCCATAAATTAGCTCCTCAATCTTTTTACACAAGTAATTGACTACAACTGACGCCGATAAGAAAAACACAAGAAAGAATGAAATGGAAGAGACAGAAATTGTATAACAAACAAATACAGCACAAATTCTATACATGAGAAAGATAAATATTTTGGAAACTGTCATCAATCAGTAAATATTCTGGATAAATGCAGGTGTAGCAGTAGTGCTATAAGTGTCAGCTAGCACTGACAAATGTACACACCCAGGTACACATGTACATGTATGTATACATGCATACACACACATAGGAACTGAGGACCTTGAATGCCTGAGGCTTTTTGTTAAACATAGAGTATAACAGGTAGTACAACACGACAGCTTCCATCACATGACAGTGCTGAGTGTTAAAGTGAGGAAGAAATATGAAGTTAATCTAAAGGCATAAGATGCAACAGCTGCAACCCAAACAATCAATTTCTCTTTTCTTTATGCCCTCCAAGTAGTATGAAAAGGTCTTTTTCACAGACCAGAGACCTAGTTGCACTCCAGTGGGAACCGGCCAAAGCCTCTCCTGAACCAGGTTATGTCCTAACTCACAATCTCCTAAATCCTAAGGCCAGTCTGGATTCACAAACTGAGCAGAAAAGAAGCAGTTCTCAGAGCTACCCACTGCCCTTCCCAAAACATACAGCCAGGGAAAGAGGCACGCACTGTGCTTCCAGCCAGGCGCCCTGCAAGAAGCTGCAAACCCCTGCAGAGCTCAAGCAGCCAGGAGTTGTGCAGGCTGGGAACTGAGGGCCCCAGACCTGAATTTTAGGAGCTAAGCACCCTGAAGTTTTCCTCACTTTGCAGACCTGTCCCTATTCTTTCTGATGGCAGGAATATAACTCGTTTTTATTATGCAGCAACAGGAAAACTGAACAGTTGGGCACCCTACAGCTGGTCTACTAACATCACAATCTCTTCAATATGTTCATTATTCAGTTGTCACAGATTCATACATTTGATAGCTCTGGATCTGCAGATCATTCATATCATGACCTAACAGCTGGCATTTCATGCCATAACGCTGTAACTATGTACCCATAATGTACAGAACATATGGAGCTAAGTTTGCTCACCAACTGAGTAAATACTATTTGCTCCACAGTGAAATACAATTTTACACCTTTCCAATTTACATTTAACATTGTGTGGGATAAACCAATAAATCATTTGGCCTGGAAAGAGGAACAGTACCAGCTAATTTATGCAACTAATCAGAAACATATTATTTTTGTTGTTGTTTGTTTTCAGTAAAATCTTGAGCTTGAAAATATTTTGGGTGGTCTTTGCTCTACATTTGTTCCTCTCCTCTTTCAAAAATCCAGCAATTCAGAGTAACCCCTTTTTATCCTATCTGCTCCACACAAATAGACCAAAACAGTGATTCAGTCTGCTGACATCTGGCTGAGAGACCACTCACAGAAGGTTGACCTGCTGCATGCTATACTGGATGAAACTATAACTGGATTATCCAAAGGGGGAAAGTTCAGGAATGAAAATAAATCAAAGTAAAGAACAATAAGAAAATATGCTGTCAATTTATTCAGACATCTTCTGGCATACAGCAAGAAAAATAGCCCCACCACTACTTAATGCAATTCTCCTTTTCCCAGTCACGGTAATATATGTTCCAACCACTGCCTGAAAATGAAATACAAAGCTGGCCAGACGCAGAATTTACACAGCTCCAAGGGAATGGGTTCAATAATGCCCAAGTGACTTAGAAATTTACGTCAAATTTTCAAAGTCCCAAAGCTGCATTTAGGCCCAATTCCAGAGTTTAAGTTTCATGCCCTTCAGTATCTTTATGCATTTGGCTTAGGCCAGCAAGCGCATTCAGCTGTAGTTACACAAGCTGAATTTTTATGGAAAAACCATGCAACTCCACGGGAGATCTTCCAATGAGCAGCCATAACGTGGCCTAGAGATTGCAACACAGCAAAATCCAATCTGTTTAAAAATTTGCTACCATTGAGCCTCACTGATGCTTCAGAGCCCTGCATGGGAGGTGAGCCGAGGACAGAAAATGAGCAGCAAAACCCCAGCTTTACCCACTGCACATAACAACTCCTTTCAGTGCTGTTTCAGGGAATTTCTTTCCCTTGCCCATATCAATACGCCCTTCATAATTTCAAAGACGGATGGATGCCCACTGTGGGGGCTGAGGTTTTTGGTTGAGTAATAGCAGTAAGGGCCATCCAACTATTCTGAACTTCAAATCTATGGAGGAGCTGGAGGGCAGCCCTTGGTGGATGGCTGGTCATAACTGTCTGTGCAGCAAATATTGCTGTGTGTTCACTTTCTAAAGCATTTTTACTTAGAAGAAGACAAGTCTTACTTAGGAAAACAATTTACAGTAATCTGCAGCCCTTCACTAACCCTCACTGCAGACCTTGAAAACTCTGTGAACAAAGAATGAGTTTTGTTTAGAAAAATCTTATGAGTAAATATTGTATAATATATGGAATAGGTGTTTATGAGGCTTGTGTGTGTCTGACTCACATATATATGCTCACAGACATGCAAATTCCTAAGAGCCTTTTGCACCACTGACACTACAAGGGAAGACATGGGCATGCTATGGCAGCAGCACACTCTCACTAACAGTCCCCTTGTCATAGGACAGAATCTCAATAGCCAGAAGCAACAAGCATCTGCAGTTGTGCAAAGATGGTTTTTGCCTACTGAGTAGAGATCAGAGTATTCCCTTTTGCCTGGGCAACTCACACCACAGATAACATCAAACACTCAGCTTAGTATTCAGTCCTCAGTCCCACAGCGCTGCTAACAGTCCCACAGTCATTAAGTGCCTATTTTCAAGCATCTGAATACCAGAAAATATGAAAATTTTTCCCCAACAAGATTATAGTGTTTGACTTCAGTAGCAGTGCTTGTCTTATGTAAACTTTGAATGCTATAGTTATGGGAAGGCATTGCAACCTTCCTTGCCAGAGTGGTACAAAATTAAGCGGAACCCTTTTCAAACTACAGGCATGAACCATCTGTTGTCTTTTAAAGCACACACCCCAGAGCCAGCTATTCAGCTTCATTCTCACCTACAAAGCCCTGCAAGGAGGAGGTGTGATGCGTAACAGCTCTGCACCGCCCTCCTCAACGGCAGCGTATTGCCTTCCACAAGCAGCTTTAATAACAGAGTGCTCCAGGGGGAGAAACAGCCTCAAACAAAACCCTTTTGTTTAATCACTCAAAAACATTATAAACATTCCAAAAGAGCTTAATGATCTGAGGCACAATCTCGTTGATTGGAAAGCAATTTCAGAGTTACTTGCTGTCTGAATAGACACTTTTAAACATTCTCAGATCTCCAAAACGTTCTTATTATTTCTTCAACCGCAGGGCCTGTGAGCTCTGGTCAAGTGCTCTGACCTTACTGTACAAGGGCATGAAGATAGAAACCATCACTAAACAGTCTGCAATTAAAACAGGCCAAGAGACAAGGAAGGGATATGGGCAAGCCAGGGGTGCTTCCAAGGCACAGGCAATCACCCTGATAAGCTGTTGTGGTTTAACCCAGCAGGGCTCAGCAGCACACACCTCCCCTTTCCCAGTGGGATGGGGGAGAGAATTGAGAAAAACAAAGTATAACTCACAGATTGAAATGCAACTGTTTAATAAGATAAAGAAAAGGAAAAAGATAATAATTACAACAAAAACACATATATATAAATGTATACAACAAGTGAAGCACCCCCCAGACCTCTGTACAACACTGCTTAGCAGCAGCTATAAATATCAGTGTGTTATCGACATTGGTTTTCTCCTAGAGCATCATACCAGGCACTCTAAAGAAAATGATTCTGTCCCAGATTAAATAAGACAGTAGAGGCTGAAGGACTAATTAACACTATACAAGCTCCTCACACCTCAGAAGCCTGATGTTAGCAGAAGATATGAAATGCATTGCTTGTTCTTCAAGTAGAAAGGAGATATTTTAGTAGCTTGAATTCTCACTGTGCAAGTGTAAAGAAAATATGCTTATTTTATTTTTTATATACCAGGAAACATGTGGAACCTGGATAATATTTGTCCCAGCCTGCCAGTATTTTAAATTTATAGAACCCAAATCCTTTGGGGAACGTAATAAATTTGCATGCATTCTCAAGTGCTAATGCTTGCATAGGCATCTTTAGATTAGCAGATCCATGTGCAAAAGCCCATATGTATAAGCACCTCTGCAGAGGCCTCGCACACATGGAAGCCAGTGTGGGGGGATGCTTTGTATGTCAGCTGTGCTCAGCCTGCATTGGATCAGAAGCTCTTCACTCCGTGCTGGCACAGCTCCTCAGAGGGCATCTCCTCTGAGGATCGATCAGCACCAGCAGTACACAGTTCCTCATTTGATCAGCATGCATCATCTAAAATGCAATAAAAAGGCTTTCCAGGCTCTGTTACCCATTAAAACACTAACGTTTCTCTTTTCAGATGATGCTAAAATTTGGTCCTAAGAATACCAGCCACAGCCCACTCTGTTCTACACTGACTGAGTCTTTCTCACCAGTGCATTTAAATAATGAAAAATTCTCACTTCCAGTTATCTTTTCATTATAATTGTTCTATTCACTGTCTCCTGATGTAAGTCAAACCAATTTATACGTTGAACAAGAATTTGTGTTTTGCAAATATTTCCTGAGAACCTTTTCCTCAACAGAAGCATTTGAAAGCTAGCTTATTTCTATGATATGAAAGCCTTTTTTTTTTCCTCATCCTCGTGCACACGTGCTGCAGGAAACAAAGCTAACATCTGACCCAGGAATATCAAAATCCCATGAGAGCTGTCAGGGCAGTTCCCTCCAAAGCGTGCACATAGCCAGGGGTTTGTACCTGCAAAACCTGCTGTCTGCGTGTGGATCTGCCACATGCAGACTTGAAGCAGCCCACACCTGCGCGCTGTGCTAGCAGAAGGTGGCAGTGTTGGATCCACCATCTCGCCGAGCCGCCGCAAGCAGCAGCTGGCAGAACAAACGCAGCTTTAAGAGTGACAAATGACACATCCGCTGCTCGATCAGTCATCAGACATATTGTGATCTCTGTCAGGCGGCTGCAATCAAAATCTTTAATACTGAATTATCTGTTTTGTTTCTAAACTACTACTACTAATAATTTTAAAATCATCTCACTAACGCTGCTGGGGAGGTGGGAACCAACAGAGCCACAGACCATTAGCCCTGCTAGAGGGAATGTCTCTTATTTTGGGCATAGCCCTTGGGGTGCCCCAACCATTTCAGGGCATGCCAGGGTCCTGTCTGGCTGCAGTATCATTTAGGCACCACGATAAGGAACACCTTCAGAAAATGAGATGCTTGTTCTTAAGTCAGTTAAGTCTTACAACAGCAAGTGGAGCCACGTCTAGGTATCCTTGAAAATGTGAGCTTCAGTATGAGCCCGCTGGCCTCACCATCTGGCACAGTCAGTCCCAAAATCAACACTGGATTCAGGGTTTGCACAGAAACACTAGAACTTCCCCTTCCACCGCAGGACACCATGTCCAGGTGGTGAACTTCTGCCTCATGTCACATCTGAAGGACTCAGGCACTGAGGAGCAGCTTGCAAGCGCTCGTTCACCCACTCTGTGGAAATGCTGGAGGAAGTGGCTGCTGCTCCGACAGTCACAGGCAAACAATCTGGCTCCCAACAGAAACATAACACCAGCTGATTCCGAGCTCTTTAGCATATGAATGTGTAAATTTGCTGTGACAGGTGGGATGTTTCAATGACTTTCAATAGAAAACCAACTGCTACTCACTCATCGTTGGAAATTTCTCTCCGAAATGCCAAAGACTGGTGCCCCATGCTGGGGAACGGAGCTCTGAATTGGTTTTTAAAAAGAGAGAGCGAGAGCAACAAAAATCAATGCCCCTGCTGGGTGATTTCCTGATCAGAGCACAACTAGCAAAATATTTGTTCATGCAAATGTTTCCTGCCATGAACAGCTTAACAATATCAATGTGTTTCATGCAGGCAAATAAACAGCAAATAATGGAAAGCACATGAGGCAAATGGAAGTATTTGGAATCCTCCAAATCGCAGCAATCTTCACTTTAAGGAAACACTCAGGGAGTCCAGCAGCCCAGCACTGACCTCACTCTGTAATACAGCCAGGGCAGGAAGCAGCTTTGGAAGAGATTTCCAAGACAGCTGAGCTCTTACACCTCTTTGTCAGACCTTCAGGGGGATTCTGCATGGAGCAAATATTCCAGCGGCAGCTGCAGGACACTGAGCCTCAGCAAGGAGCTCAGGCTGTCCCTCCCCATGCTGGGCCCCAGCCTCCCTTCCCAGCCGGCTGCACCCACCCTGCTTCAATGGGGTGCATAGCCAGCTCTGCAGGGCTGGAAGGTCTGACCTGCTGTCCACCGTGTGTTGGGATGCTCCTGGCTTCAGGAAGCTGCAGGGCGCTCCTCCACTGCTGCTCTGCTGCTGCAGGGCAGCTTGCACACCAAGCACTGGAGCCCTGAGTCTTTGGGCCACTCCACACCACCACTTGCAAGTGCGAGTGGCAAAATCTCACCAGATGAGTCTCCTGGAAAGTATCCATAGGATGTGGACACGTTTCAAGGACTTGCTCATACTTTTTGGTGGCTCCTATCCAACAGCCAGCACACAGAAAAAGAGCCTGTGTATTTTCACTCTGCTGCAATAATAGAGAAAAGTTCCCATCTGTCTCCTACAGCTCTGTTCCCCATCCAAGAGGAGTAACAACAGATCTCCAGCTGATTCTGCTTGGCTGCAAGAAGGTGCAAAATGGCCCAGTGGTCACATCAGCAGTTCAGGACAGTCCTGAAATCCTCAGTGGGTCCTACTCCCCACAGCCTCCTCAGTCCCCCTACCATTACCACCTTCAGTCCCTGTTTCAGTTTGCTTCAACTTGTTATTATTAACATGAACACAAACAGAGGGGCTCAGAAATTACACTACCCAAGTGACACAACTGAAGACAGATACATATACCAATGCCTGGGAGACCTGCAACAACATGAGCTAAAACAGAGCGTTTCTTTCCTCTTTCTCTGAGCAGAATCAGTATTCAAGGGACAGAAGTGACTTTTCTTAGAACTAGATGAGCACTATTTGCAATGACCTAGCAGAGTCATGCTCAGTGAACCAACTGTCATGCTCTAAGTACACCAAGTGCTACACTAAGTGAAACCAAACAAATGAATGAAAAAAGATTAACAGCTCTAAAGCTAAAAGACATGAAGCCTTTTATGTCTCTCTCTCCAGGATATCTGGGACATTTGTTGTGAACACAAGTATACTGCACATGATTACAATTTATTGAATTAAACCCAGAATAGTTTCTGTTGTATAAAGTAGCACTTTCTTCTCTTATAATGCAGACGAAATGTTGAACTTCAATGCCCATCTGCAATACCGTGTTCCATTACAAATACATTGAGCAAATTAAACTAAGCTCATCTGGAATGTTTTTTCTTCTGGTTTGGTTTTTGAGGTTATGAGCAGGGCTTCAGGCAGCTGCTGCAATCAGTCTGTAAGTTAAATGTTGGTTTCATGGTGGTTGATGACCTAACAGAAACTGCAAATGTTGAACACTAGGGGAAAATAGTAGAATCCTGTTTAACAATGTTACATTTCCCTTCTTTTTTCTTTTTTTTTTTCCCCCTTTTTTTTTTTTTTTTGTCTGAAGAAATTGCTTTTCTAAAAAGAGAAGGAAAACTTCTGCCATTCTGGAGCAACAGCCCCACAGCCCTTTGGTTTCAACCCATAAAAAACACAGTGGGGAGATTCATTTTGCCTAACAATCAACTGGAAAAGTTCCCTTTAAACAAGATACACTGCATTTAGCTTTGAAGTTCAGATGCTAGCTTCAGTTTGAATCTAACAGCCAAGGAAGTTTTGAATAGCACACTGGCAGCTTTGCTTTGCCTGCAGTAGAAGATTTATGCATGGGCATTTAGCCACAAATCCTTGTGAGTACCATGGCCCATAAGCAAAATGGCAGTGAATGCACACAAGCTAACAACACACACCAAAGCTGCTGCTAATGTTTACATTACTCCCAGAGCTGCCTTGTCTCCCTGCTAGCAGCTCAGCACATGGCAGCATTCACCAGGGAGTGCTTGTTGGTGCAGGCAATGTAGTGATGGCAGTGAGCAATAGCGGGCACAGAGGGAGCTGAGGAATTCCACTTCTGAGATGCACAGGGGATGTGCAGCTCTGGCCCGGCAAACAGGGACCAGATCAGACTGGGAAGAAGTACAGAACTGCTGTATCCCTGCTCTGGGAAATGCTGCAAGGAACAGTAACAGCTAAGCAACCTTGGACTTGCAGGGAAGCTGCATGGGAATGCACAGAGATACAGCTACTGCAGGCCCTCCCATGCGGGGAAAGTGTAGCAGGGACTGTGCAGTATTTCTCATCTGAAGTGTATCAGATACGGCCTGACACATCAGAAATTATGGTTTACATCTAGCGTTTCAGAAAGCTCTTGCACAGATTGTTCATCTTGTTTGGTCCTGCTCACCCAAAAGGCATCCAAAATGCATCAGCTACCAAAAAGACAACTTCAAAGCTACAGGAAAAGAAAAAAAAAAAAGTTAAAAAAAACAAAAACAAACCAATAAATAAACATCTAAAGCCCAAATGGAGGCAGACAACTACACACAGTGCTCCAGGAAGTGTCACTTTACAATATGCAAAGTCTGTGGAGGTGATGACATTAACACTCACAGCAGAATGTTGCTCCCAATGCTGCTAAGAAGCAGTTGAGAAGCCCACAGCTTTGCTCCAAGGTGTCTCTTGAAGTCTCTCGTATTGTTTTGCACTTCCATGACAATAGCTCTCTGTAGCTCTCTCATAACACTGCATATTGTGAGATCAGTTATTAGCTAAGATAACAGGGTAGAAAATAACCCTGAGCCTTCTTCCTTAGATCTTGGAAAACTGTTTGACTCAGCTCTATTTTGTTACCATGAATGCAAGAAAAAAATAGGCACTGAAAGAGTTTACAAACCCTTTTCATGTGGAGAGAAGGAACGTGAGTTTCCTTTAATCTTTCATAGCTTGTGTGTGTTAACTGCACACTTAAAGAGTGCCAGCTGATCTGAATTTTGCAAGGGATATTCAGGGACCACCAGAGTCAAAGACGGCCTGTTCTTGTGATGAGAAGGCAGCTGCAGCAGCCAGAGCAGAGGTGACTGTGAGGAATGTCATCTAGAAAAAGACAATGTGCTGAGACTCCCACAAGAGCAGGCGCTAGCTGAAAGACCTGGAGGCTGATGTCTCACGCTCACAAGTTGGGTCTACCATATAGCATAGGAAGGCAGGCTTTCCTGCTCTTCTCTGCTCATTCCATACCTACAACACGCCAGAAGGGAGGAAAAAAACTGTCTCACTTAAGCACAGGTGCTTTTGCAAAGAGCGTAGTTTTTACTCCACTGATAAGGAGCAACTTTAGTTTGTGATGGGTGGCTCCCTGTGAAAGTAAAGATTAATTACTATTTAAGATAGAAGAAAGTTTAAAAATGGGATAAAGCGCAGGTGACAAGAGCAGCCAACAGATTATGTCCCTAAAGTGCCAGGGCTGCCACTGTTACAGAATGGCTAGACTTACACTTCAGCCAACCTTTGATCACTTCTCTCAGTCAAAGTACTGAAACATTTTTTAAGTACTTTCAATAGTTTCATGTTATCCTGAACATCACAGAATCACAGAATGGTTTGGGTTGGAAGGGACCTTTAAGATCGTTCAGTTCTAACCTCCCTGCTGGATGCAAGGAAAGCTTCCTTGCAAGGACAGATTTTAGTAAAGAGATATTTGCACAATGAACAACTCCTGACAGTGGGATGTCTACTGCTGTGCCACTGCAGACAACTTGTGCGTGCTGTGAGGTGTGATGCAACGAGCCTGCTGCCTCCAGCTACCTGAATGCTGGGCTCCAGCCTCTCAGCTGTGACTTGCCATGGACAAATTGACCGTATTCAGAGATTTCTCTACTGAGCAGTATCAATGTGAATTTTATCACATTACAGTTCTCCATATTTGGGTTGCAAAATTGGCAATATGCCCGAGAAAAGTATTCCATAAAGCTAAGGAAACAAGTAATGTCTCATGTGAAGTCTGCCAAGTAATGCAAGATGGAGCTGCTATGAATTTTTCCATCAGGACACTCCTCCAGGAGGAAATTTTGTTTCCTTGAATCCCAAATGTTTTCAGGAATGTGTCATTTTCAATGACACCATGCTCTGAAACATACTGGAAGACGGCTTAGGTTGAAATTGAACATCCAGACTTTCCTGGAGTTGAATTTTTCTGCTTTCAAATGCATACTTCCAATCCTTTTAATCTTATGTTCTGCCATATAAAGCAGAAAAATCAAATTCAAATCATAATTACATTATATTGAAAAGTTTCTGTTGTCATAAAGTAATACGTCCCTCACAAAAACTCATGTCACAAGAATTCAAAACCATGTGCAAAAATCTCACTGTAGAGTAGGAAACAATGTGAAATCTTCATAAAATCATGTGAAATGGAACCCTCTGCTTCTGCATGAGGAGCCCCTGGTTGTGGCTCTCATTCACAAATGAAATATATATGCAATGAAGAATTGGCCAGCTGGTCTGAAATGCAGTTACAAGTGTAGGTTTATGGATATGCTATCCATGTGATTAGCGATTAAGAGATAATTACAGATGATATTCTAAAATTACTGTAGACAGCAGCGTTACAATCCATAGAGTTCTGAAAAGATCTTGAGACATTCCTGCCCCAGTTCTGCTTCTCACTTCACTGGCCCACAAGACCTGTCGAGCACAAGTCATGCTTGTAAACAAATGGCTGTGTACTAGCAATTACCAGTGATTCCCAGATTTCAAAGCCAGAAGGGATCACACAGGCTCAACAGTTGCATAACACAGCATTGGCATTCTCGATTTTAACACTTATGTCCCACAGCCCAGGTTGCAAAGCCTCATCAATTTTTGCCAAGTGGTAGATTCTGGCCAGGGCGAGAGCTGCTCTCCAGTCACATGAGAACTTTCTACTTTCTCAGAAATTTTAGCCAAGCTGAAGGAAATTTCAACCAACCTTTCTGACGAATTGTTTATCCTAGCGTCTGCTTCCCAGGATGGAAGTAGTAGCCAAGTTTCCAAGATCAGGCAGTGCTCTCTTCACTCCCATCAGTAACCTAATACCACTCTGACAAGGAAGGAAGGGGGGAATGGAGATAGATAAAGATCAGCAGATAAATAGGATCTGGTTTCAAACACAGGAAGTAACTCTTTGGGCTGCCTTTTCACCCTCAGTTCTGTTTCCTTCTCCACCCTGGCTGGTTTGAAAAGGAAAGGAACTGGGCTCCTGCTGCATATCTCTCTTCACTGACTTAGACAAAGAAAGACTCCTTCCCACTCGTCTAGCCCAAGAGCACCCCATAATGCTGAAACAGAATTGGTTTAATGACTCGGTTGCTGGGGCCATACAGCATGTCTTCCCCGGATTCAGCCTTGGCTCTCCCTCTAAACAAGAACCTGGGAAAGCATGGGGTACACATGTGAATACAAACCAACACAACAGCCCTTGGAAGACCTTTTCCAACGTGTTTTAAGGCTGGTAATGCATTCTACAGATAACAGAAGAATACAGTATTGTTTCCTAATGCGAACTACCAGCAGTAAAAGAGATGAGTTCTTCATGAAAGGTCATGTACAAGCTGTACAAAGTCACCAGGAAGCTGAAGGGCCTGTAGATCTGGAAAGTGAGCGGGACTACATGAAATAACTAAAGCAACTGAGCTGCAATGGCTATCACAGTTTATCAGATCTTCTTCCCTAATAATTTGCATCTAAATAAGAGGCTCTGTGGAAGTATTGGATAAGAAAATACTGCACGCATTACCCATTTTTAACAACTGCCTGGGAGTGATTATTTACATGGGAGTGCCAGAGAATTTGACATGATGGATTAGGAAGTAAAGCCAAATTCTGCTGTCAAGGAAATCAGCAGAAATTTGAAGGAATGTACCGGATTTCAACAGAGCAACTGTACATTCATATTATGTTTTCACAAGCACATTTGGTCCTTTTTGAAAAGCTCAAGGAAAGAAAATGGGGATCATTTAAGTCCAGTGTCTTAAATGATCATCAGATGGAAGAGAAGAAAAGGTCCATGTTCTGCTATCCAAGCTCCTTTCTGTTTGTTGGAAGAATCTTCCCCTATCATGCCCAACTACTATTTAGTTGGATTCTGATGCTCATCCAAGGCTCAGTTTAGCTAATAAGAAATAAGCTTCAAAGAAAATTAGCCCTTTTAAAGGGTTTGGATGTGGTTTTGTTTTTGGGTTTTTTTTTTTCCTCCAGTAGCTTTCACAGCCTTTTCACTTCATTCAGCATTTAAGATTTCAAACTTAAACAAGCATGTAATCTTTAGTCTATTGGAGCCAGTGGCAAAATTCCCATTTATTCGGATCATCCCACAATTTCATGCTACATGTTTTGCCCATGCTTTACAGTAATCAAAGCTTCTTTGTTGCTCTAGTTAATAGCAGACTGCTTCCAGATTCTGGCATTCCTAATATGAAGATAAAGAGCTACAAAATTGAAATAATACTGGAAAAGAAAGCAGTGCTTGAGCAGAAGCAATCACATTGACTGGAGGATTAAGAGAAAAGTCATATAGGTGTATGAGTGGAATATTTATAGTCATACTACAACTCAGATGCATGTTATTTGTACTGCTCTGGGGACAGCCTGCTCAAAAAGACCTCAACAGAGATCTTTTACCATCAGCTTCCTCTGTTGAGCTGACACCTGGAATAATGATAAAAGCTGAAGAGTTGAAAAATGGATTCAAATATTAAAAGTATAAATGTAAAAAATAATAAATCACAGGATTTGTTGACCAATGGAAAACAAAACAAAACAAAACAAAACAAAAGAAATAAGCAAGAGAGCAGGTGAGGTAGCTGGACACAGAGAAACAGAGCATTTTGCTCAGATGGCAAGAAAACAGCAAGGTGAGGTATCTTCCAGTAGTGCAGTGATTTGCTTTCACGTGGAGTTAGGAGGTCTCCCAGAAGACCAGGCACCAAAACCACATTAATTTGTTTATTCCAGAAGGGGCTTTGGGATCACAGCTAAATTGAAAGAGCTTCCTCTTGGAAACCCCGAGAGCCTTTTGCTTTTTTTTTCCACCAGAGATTGTCTATTCTCACAGCTTTTGCCTACCAAACCACAATCCTGCCTATCATAGAATTAAAATTAGTCCCTTTGTTCTGAGAAATGGAAAAGGTTAAATTACAGACTTCAAGCAAGTATGAAAGTATCTCTATTATGTTGACCATAACGTCAACGTTTCCTCATCTATATATACTAGTTAAATATAAAACTCAAAATACAAATGTATGTTTGTATGTACAGTCTGCTATTTCATTAAACACTTACTAGGTAGCTAACAGCACAATGTAAGAATAAATAAAGAAATAAAGGGGCTGTTCTGTGTTCAGACCAGTTGCTGGTCAAGTCTGCACTTCTTATCCTAATGCACCCAAATGGGTTAGGAAGAATACTTTAATTCACAAAAAAAAAACAGACTACTAAAAGTTATTGAGGGTAATAAACAGGATTTACTTCTTCAATTACTCTCTTAGCATTTGCAGAACATTCTAGAAGAAACTGTAGCCCTAACTACATCTGCCACGTGAATCCAAACTCTAAGCTGTGCACAGATACAGAACAGAGAAGAGCCAATCATGTGGAACACTTTAACTTTGCTCTTTCTTTCTAGTTTTTTCAGCATTTAGTTGTCAGGTCACAATACAGTCCTAGTGAGGCTGTTTGTGTGGGATTCATGGCAGCGGGCATTCACAGGGCCTTGTGTGCCCATTAGTGTTAGCATCCCAGCTGATGTTTAGGCTAAGTCCTGCTCTTAGTAAATCCACACTTTTTTTCAACAACTCTCTGTTTTGGAGGTTAGAAATCCTCACTGTTCTCACTTGAGTGTTGCAGGACCACACTGCAGCAATACAGTGCCTTCTTATTCTCTGAATTAGACAGTGTGGATTACCCACCCCTCAAAGAGCAGATGCACCCACTGGACTAGGGAAAAATGGACAAAGCCTGTGATGGTGAGACATGGCCTAATTCTGTTTGCTCATGGGGTAGCAGAGCCCCCATACAAATAAGTTCTGCAAAAACAAAGCTTTACCTGAATTATGTAGGTCATGTCTAGACACAACTGCTCACATTCCACATAATCAAATAATTCTTAATAAGAAGTTGCCTAAATAATGGATCCAGTTCTGGCACCTTAATTCAGATAAAATAATCACTGACTCCAGAAGTCACCAATGGATTTCAGTTAGAATAAGCCACCATCCAGCAAACCTGGCAGGGTCCAGTTCAATATGGTTTCAATTACTTGTTTAAAGGCAAGCATATCCTCATGACCAAAGTACATTTTAATAAATATTTTCCCTTAAATGTCTAGTAAGGCTCATGGTAATCTACTTAAGCATTATTTTCTGGAACGTTTAAGATTCCTATAAGCTGAATTACATGTGGAAAGTTACATTAATGTGTCTCCATATAAACTGAAAGTTTATTGTTTTATTATTATAGAAAAACCATAAAAAGATTTGTCTGAAGCTATTGGTTATTGTGCTACACACATCTGGTGGAATGTCAGTTATTACAATAACTCCTTCAGAGCACCCAAATGAAGCCCAAGGCTAAAAATGAAACTAAGTAATACGATAATACTGTAAAAAGATGTTATGGAATCACAAAGAAATGCTGAGCCAAATCCAGCTGTCAAGGGAAAAAAAAATCTGGCTGAGTTTTAAAAATAGCATTAACTTAGGCAGGAAAAAAAAGGTTAGAAACCCTATGACCAAGCCATATCCTCAGCCAAATCCTGGGTGCTGTTACAGCACGCTAGCAAGATGAGAAGTGCTAGAGCCAACTGCAAAGGTTCCTTGGCTAGTCTGAAGTTGACAGTGTCACTTCTATTGCCAGAGATAATTAAAGGCTTCCCAGAAATATTGGCTGAACTTGATTTTGTGCCAGTCACAGATCAGGTCTGGGGACAGTAAGAGCAAGAAGAGACTGCCAAGAGCCAGCTGGAATCAAAGGAGGTGAAGATGGGCGGGAGAGGCTGAGAAATGGGAAATGTTGAGGGGTTGTGAGCAAAAAGAGGCTGCTGAGGAGAGAAGCTCTCTCCCCCATTCCAATCCCCCTGATACAGCAGCAATCCATCCCACTGCTGAGGACCCCCCACCAGCGTGGGGCCCTGAAAGGAATCCCCAGCACAGGGAAGGGCTGTGCAGCAGGACAGCAGGGGCAGCGACGCAGATTTAAGTCTGCAACAGCTGATCTTCATCTCCTCGAGCAAAGGCAAAATATGCAGCCTGTCAACCCTGCATCTGCCGCCTTAATCTCTTACAACCTTTGTTAGAGGCAACATCTATTTTCTGGTGGAAAAGAAATGCAGACAGGACTATACCAGTTGCCTAAAAAAAGGTGGTATAACTGAAAGCAGTCTTGAATGCTTTTACTTCTGCAAAAGGCCCAGACCAGTTCCAGCAACCAATGTCTATATTTATATTTATTGCTCTCCTGATCCAGCGCATATTTACCATGGGAGCTAATGGAGCAATATTTCTTCTCCTATCACCACTGCCTGCTGTGGAGTCTGGGTCTGTGGCAAAGCAGTATCATGCTGTTGCACAGCTTTCCTTCCCCTCATCTTGAAGTCAGTATTGCTTTCACGTCCAATTCCAAATTTGCCTCTTCCAAGAAACTAATCTGTTTACAATATTTTTGGGGTTATGGCAGGGAATGAACCAAAAACAGTTCACAGAGACAAACTTCCCCACATGTATTAATCTTGTTGTTTTATCTAAATCTTAAAGCTCTTTCATATCATTTACCTGAACATCCATCTTCACCAGATGTTTAATGCTTCATGCCAGTGGCATATTGCATCTGCATCTAATAAAGTCACTGATAATTGTCCTTATGGAAGAAACTTTTTTCTTTTTTGGATCAACTACATTAATATTGTTGGCTTTTCAAAAGGCCACAAAATAATATAATTAATAATGATATTAGAGAGAGAAAACAAAATTGATAGTCTTACTCTAAAAAATGCTCAATAACCAACTAATCTATTAATAAGCACACGTTAGAAATGTGCCCTAAGTCTAGACTTATCTCTGAACAAAAAATGAAAAATCAGGAAAAGGGGTTAAGGATAAATAAGCTAACTAGAAACATCTGCCTTTAATATTCCATTTTGACGTCAGTGAATCTTTATTGGCCTCCCAAAATAGTATTCAGTTTTGAGAAACAAGCAGCAAACAAAACATACTGTTATCCAGTTTTTAAAAGATTTTCCATTGATGATAAAAGTACTAATCGTCACTATTTAATTTTTAAAAACATGCTTTTGTGCTACACTGATAGGAAAGCTCAGGCCAATACACGACCCTAAGGGCTATCCTGTTTCACCTGAATATTACTTGCAGCTTTCATTAAACCTACTCACAGTCTTCATAGGATAAATATTGTTTTTCCTTTGGCTGTTTAGTTGCACTTGGAGGAGCACCAGCAGCCTGCAGCTCTTCTCTGACAGGCTGCTCTCAATCTCACCTAGAAGCCCAAATCCCACTGTAACTGGAGATACAGCCTCGTAAAGCATTTCTGGTGAAGAAAGAAGTAAAAAACAGCAATGCTGTGGCTACGGAATCACATTAGGCAGGCCTGCAGCCTTGGCAACTTCTTTGCTCTACCGACTATGGAAGAAATTGCATAGGGCAAAAGCTGATCCAATGCCTTCCTATCGCTAGAGTCCAGCACAGCCTCACACCAGCTGAAGAGGACTCCCACATCACGCAGCTGGGACTCCAGGCTGCCTCCAGAATTGGCTGGCACAAACTACCAGTATGTACTTGAGACAGAAAAGCCACAGGCAGGCTGTGGTTGTGCAGACCCAGTCAGTTCCACTCCCTGTGCAAGCTGCATACCACTCCTGTGACTAATGGTCTGGGGCTGGGGCAGAAGGGGAGTGCTATGCAGCTAGTATTTCCTTCAGGAGGTCTCTAACACATCTGCAAAAGAAAGTGTCTGTACATCAGTTAGGAAGGATAGATTTCAGACAGCAGGAAGATGTGGCCTATTTCAGGGAAATGTAACACTTCCAACACCTAAGGAAGACAGAAACAGAAGGAAGTCACTGTGATCATGATTTTCTCTTCTGTATAAACATTTCCTTTTGAAAACCTCTTCATATCATTCCAAGCACATTTTTAATAGGTTCAGAAAAATCCCTCCTCCTCTGCATACAGAGCAGAAAACAGAACACATTTCTGCAAGCCACAACACAAAGTTTAATGACATTCCAAGCCTGATGCACATCTAGGACTGATGATGTGGCAACAACAGCCCTGCAACAACTGGAAGTGATGTGAAGAAATGGAACTGTTCTCTAAACAAAACGCTTTTGATCTCTTTTGCCTTGGACAGAAGCGTGAGCTTGCTGCTCTCCTTGGGAATTATGAAATCACTTTCTAAAACTTGAGTTTTCTGTAAACAAGGAAAGCATTTTGTCAAAACAATGCAAAAGAAACTGTTTGAAAAATACTTGGATTTTCATAACTCTTTCATTCAACAAATACTAATAACTGTGGTAGGTCAGTCAAGCCCTTCTTTAAAGAGAGCATTGCAACCTGAATCTTCTATAACTACTTCTCATAATTCGATTTCAGGAATGTAAATGTTAAAGAACTAGGTTAAGATCACGGAATTTCTATTTGCCCTTTCCAGCAGCCAACACAGATTGCTTATAGCAATGGCTGTGTTAGAGCTGTAGTTGAGCCTGCTGGAACAAAGAGGACCCCACTGTCAACAGAAACACACACTGAGTTAACAATCCACTTTTGAACTCGGAAGCACAACCACCCCACGAATTGGCCCTCATATAAATATTAAATTCTATCCTTCTACATCAGCCCACACATTTCTCTCTTCCTTTACGCACAAGCCAACCCTTCTTTTTCAAATCTGTTAACTACCATAGCAATTTCACTGTTTTTTTCAATCAATCATGCTGTTGTGCATTCAGGGTTCAGAGTGATACCTTCATCATGGACTTCCAATTTGGATGCTCAGCTCGAGAGATGCCATCCACTTGCATCTCCCATGGCTTCAAATCAATGCATGCCCCAGTTTCTTTTCCTTAATTATAGCTGAAAGCAAATATTGAATGAAATTGAGATTTTCAATTTCAAAGGCAAACTCCCTCGAGTTCTCTTCTCTCTTATATTACTGTTTCTCACATTTCAAATAACTCTGTTTTAGGGCTTGTGCTTTATGCTGAGCAGCAGATCAGCAGGATTCCAGCAGACCCCCCAGAACACAGTTCTCCTCAAAACCAAATTTATGTCCCTGTTTACAGCTGCCACTCTGACACAGCCTGGATGTCAGACACTGGCCATATTTATTATCACTTCTGTCCCAAAAGAGAAGGCTGCAGCAGAGACCCAAGTGGTTCTCTGACAAGTCTGCTATGTTTCAACTGTGTATGTGTGTGTCTCGAAGCAAAGTTCCCTCCACGACCCACTCAACATATTCATGATGTATTGGCCTCATGGAGACAATGGTGGTTGCTAGATGCTTTGTTTGCAAGGTGGTTCACATATTCAGAATCAAACTGCAACGTCTGATGGAGCAGCAGGGAGTGGCTATAGAAAAGGGAAGATCTGCACCAAAAACAACCCCATAACTTCACACAGGCCTATGAAGACACACAAGATTACCAGCACGTTGCACTATGAGCTCCACATAACATTCAATCTGTGCTCACACTTCAATGAGAAAAGGATAAAGGCTAGAAATACTAGTTTTGGCGCAGAGGTTGGGATTTCTTCCCAGTAGACCTTGTGTAAGAGCCAAGGATAAATCCATAACCAGCTGTGCCAGCTCTGAAATGCCCATCCTCACAAACATAGTTAGCAGAAGCAGTACAAATGGTTGCAGTCATAAAATCCTTTGTTCAAGATTGCTGTGTTTCCCACAATCTCTGAGCAGCCTGGAGCCTTACTCTAACTTCTCAGCTCTCCACTTAACTTTCCATCAGTGCCAACCCAGGCCACCAATTTATGCCGTCCTTGGGTAACAAACAAAGGATGTGAATGACCTTTCTTTCTTCCAATTTGATTTATCCATGATTTACTGTACATCATCTAGTGCCCTCTCCATGAAGACCGCACCGTAAATATTGTCTTGATCTGCCAGGAAGCCTCTTGCTACTTTAATAACCCATCAGTACCTATTATATATAGCATAACACATAATGAAATCCAATAGCACATTAAAATAATTGGCAACTATAGACACCCTTATCTTTCACCTTCTTACATTGGAAACTTGCCCATTTCACACATCTTATACCTCCTGAGACCAATGTTTCCTTTCTCCTAACAGGAGTTTAATTGCTTTGTCCAGAAAGAAAAAAATATTCCCCTAACAAATCAGTTATGTGTTTGTTTAAAGCCTACAAGGCCTATGAATCTCTTTTATCTCACTTAGTCTTTATCTCCCTCAGTCTTTTCTAATGAAAAACAAAATAATCATTGCCTTTCAGATGACCTAGTCTGTGAAGTCAGGAATACATTACTTATTTTATGAACCTACAGATCAAAGGGCTACAGTAGCTCAGGTTACATTCTCCAGTTGGAAGTGCATGCCTTTCTCTAATTCATTAAGAGTTAATTCCGTATTTCAACTCTTCCCATTGATGCAAAACATTTATAAAAGTTTCACATACAAACGTTGAGTCAGACATTATATACTCTCTGCTTCTTTTTTCCCATGGAATTTTCAAAATCCTCTCTATCATCCAGACTCTCTCCGGATTATAGTCTTCTCATTTCTCTAATTTAAATTAATTAAGATGACGAATGTTTTGAACTGACACTTGTTGCAGTTATAATCATTGCCAGGTATCCTTTGTAAGAGGTCAAATATTTTAGTTGTCAGCGAAGTTAGTGGGAGGAACAGCACAGGTTAGGGCAGCACCATACAGCAACACAAAGAACAGAATTTATCCTGAAAAATTTCTTTAGACATTTTCAGATAGGTGGAAGCTGTAAGACAGCATGTATGCAAACGTAGAAATAGAAGTGCCCAACAATACTTCTGCTATTATGATAACTTCCTGAAATGCTACGTAAAGGTCTGTGATTTAAGGATCAAAGGACTGAAGTCTGAAGTAGCGAGTAGTGTGATTTTAGCTACATTACAGTAATGTGCCCTTTCATCCTTAAAAAAAGGTGTATCTTGCAATTATTAGTACTGTAGGGACAGGTATCAGTTATATTCTGAATGGCAAACCATTTTAAGGATAGTGGGCTTAAGTAGCTGCTTGAGTAATTGCTCAAAATTTCACCAATTCAAAAAAGCTTCTTCTGTTTACAAGAGCAAAGATTCAGGTCCTCTCCTATGTTTATCAAATTGTCTTTAAGTAATAATTGCATATACATATATGAACATTTTCCTACAAACAGACACTGTAATCGGGAAAGAAGAGATGCTGCTTTTTCCTCTGCAGGCCTTCCCATTCTTTTCAAAAGAAGCTGGATATCATTTTGTCTTCATTTGAAACACATCAAAGAGATGTGAAATAATTTACTTAATATAATTCCCTGCAACTATAGAAGAAAAGGACACTTTGGGTGCATACATTCCTAGCTCTCCAGGTGGTAGGAAACGTCACAACTTTAAAAGAAAAATGAAAAGAAAACTGAAAACTAGAAAGCACACAAGAACACAAGCACAGGGGCTTTAGGGAGCCCTCATTGTATAGTACTACAGCAATTTAGGAAATCTTCAGAGCTGCTTAAAATATGCTGCTGATTTAAAGCACAATGTTTTAGAAGATAAGCAAGTCTCCATTATTGAGAGGACCCAGTCACTGCCCATTACACTGTGCTGTCCATCATTTAGGCTAAAAAATGCACTGAGTATTCAGAATCATCAGTCTGTATCACAACCTTGCTCAGACATATCTTAGACCTGACTTTAATGCAATAGAAAATATTGTGATACCACAGAACCATACCGTGACATTTGAGCCATTAACTCCAATGTAAGCCATTCAAATCTCCTATCAGTCAAGTAAGCTTTTTCTCACTCATTTGAAAAAGCCCTTCCACCAGGATGTGAAGTCCCTGATGATCTCTTCAGATCCTCCCACCCCCTCATGCCTGTTTCTGCTGGTCAGGCCAGGCATAGAGCAGATGATTTCACACCAAACAAATACGACAAAAACACATAGGTCAAACACAATTATTTTTCTAAAGAGAAAATGTTTAGGGTTTAAACCAATGATAACAAAGAGAATTGATAAGGTGAGATGAAAAGAATATCACTTTCTCAACCTACACGCTAGCATAGCCCATTGCAATACTAGTAGACATTTTTTTCCCATTGCTGAAACTCCCCAGAATCTTCTAAGTCAGCCCAGTGGGAACATCCAGGTGCAGTGACACAGCCCAAAACATCAGTTGCTGGAATTCAAGGTGTTGTGGAATGAGTGTAGAGTGCGCATGGTTGAGCTACGTTTTAAGGACATTAGCAACATGTACTGGCAATTTATTTGCACCAGCTTGGATGTTTGGTGTGGGTGAATTTATTGATTGATTACAGACAGCTAGATAGACTCATCAGAGCTTGCATCTCATTAATACAGAGAAATTAAATCACTTCAGTTACACAGCTAAGGTTGAAGATGCACAGTGCTGTTACAAATACTGTGAGACTTAGCAAGCAGTACTTACCTTCACAGATCTATGCTCAAAGCAAAGGGAGTAAGTTATCTTTCTTTCAAACAACAAACTTCACTTTCAAGGCTGTGTAGTTTTTCCATGATTACCTCTGCTAATCAAAACTCTATAAAGATCCATGCATAGAACAGCTGTAGATTAGCCATGGATGGCAATCAGAAACACAGATCCCACGAATTCATTTAACATTTTTACCAGAACATTCATTTATCACTTTATTTGCCTTCTCACATCTGCCCAGACTCAGATACAATAACCTTTGAGGCAGGACTATGAGACAGTATGATACATGGTGTGAGCTGAAGTTTCAGCTGGCCAACTGTGACCAAGGAAAAGACCGCCAGACAGAAACAACAGCTGAATGCCTGACAAAAGGAAATTAAAACACAAAAATAGCTGCCAGTGGTGGCCTATTCAGTAGGAAGAATTCACATAAGAGAAATAAGAGACCATCCTCTCTCCAGCCAGCCATTCACTGTCCCTACTCACTTTTCTCCACCTTCACAGTCCTATACACGCGATAGTTACACCACTGCCTAAAACTTCAGTCTATCATCTCTGTACCCAAAAGTGCTATGTACTCCATGAACACAGAGCAGATGTAATATGAGGAAAAAAAAAGAGTGTCCACTCTGGGAATTGAAGTTTTTTTTCCACCTCTTCATTAACGTAAGTTTTAAAATACTTACTAGTATTTTAGTTTATTTAGCTGCTAGTTCTTAATACAAACGCAGGTACCTACGGCCACTTTTCACTCAGAATGTCTTCTACCAAAAAGATGCAACATTAAAATGATTGGAGAAAATATCAAGGCAAATATTTAGACTTCACAAGCACTGGGAATAACTGCTGCAATAAGCTTATGCGCCGAGCACTTAATTCTGATGCAGTGCTGTTGAGCATTTATAAGCTGGTGTGGATTCTGTGTCAGCAATGAAGGGTAGTTTCACACCATGCTATGGGATGACAGAAGCTGGGACTCTGTATCCAGTTTCTGCTGGGGTTTAACAAAGCCAATTTTATGCTGTCACTTATTCTTATTGAGGAACTGTAGCAAGAGAGATGAAACAGCAATAACTGTAAACCAGAAGATTTGAAGCGAGGCAGGACATTCATGGTTGGAATTTTGGTATGCAATACTTCATGAATAAGTAAATATTTTTTTTTTCAGTAATGTAAGTCTTAAATTATAACATTTAGAACTTCAAAACCACAATGAATCTTAAAAGCTGGGCTTTGTAAACTAAGAGAAACCAAATATTCTAAAACATTGTCTGACACCACAGGTAACCCTTCCATTCCTTCTTTTTTTTATTCTTGCTTGGAATAGGGAGTACCTCCCATCGTTAAACTAAAGAATTCCTCACTGAATCATCCAAAGCATAACACTGATGAGATACAGCTAACCTGTTCTCCTGTCTGCTGTGGAGCAGAGGAATAAAAGCTTTCTGGTATGTAACTCAAAGCAATGGACTTTTTAACAGATTTGAAGAGTTGTCTTGGGAATGCACATTTGTGAATACTGATACACTGCCTTTGTCTGCTGGAACAATGTGACAATGTGCCTTTCTTTTCCACATTTGCTCTGATTATTCAATTTCTTCAGAAAACTTTTTCAATAAATACTGAGGACTCTTGCAGCCAGAAGGCTTTGAAACGTCTCTGAAAAAAACTCACTGGGCACAGTCAATAAGGAAGATATTAGGACTTCACATTCAATTTAAAGTAGAGTTTGGAACTGTAGTTTACCCTTATCATGTTCTATTTGGAATTCAAGCAGTCAGAGAAACAAAGGCAAAATGGCATATCCCCATCTCTGACTGGATTCTTCAATCCAAAATGGGAACAAGTGTAAAAGAGCACTCTTAATTGCATTTACTGAGCTGTCCTATATATCAGCTCTGTATTCTGACATACACAAAATAACCTGACTCTGGACTGCAGGCACACACAGCTACTGACCATGACTGGCACCAAAACTACTTCACTAGTGATAAGCTTTTTGTTGCTGTTGTTCCTTAGGATTCCTCTGTAGAAACAAAATAACCTGAAATCAGAATTTAGGCAAATTTTTGAATATCCTAATACCAGCTGTTACTGTATATGAAGCTTTCTTGCCACGGACATTTAGTCTGATTATTCTCTGTGGGAAGAAATAATGTCAATTTCACTGATTTATGCCATTTCCTGAAATAAACAGCAAGAAAGGGAAAAGAAGCAGATTATATTCATGAACAAAAAGGTGATGATAGAGTTTTCTTCCAAATGTTTGATCATATGATAGCATTTTTGAGAAGCACTCAAAAACATTCTTTTTTCCTTACAAAGTACTGACTGCACCCCATGTGCTGCACAGAAGAAAAGAAATGGAGATACAAAATGCAGCAGCAGCAGTCATAGAAGACAACAAAAAAGCAGCTGAGATAACACAAACTAGACAAACCTCCCCCCTTTTTAAGTATTTAGACCATATGGAAGCTTCTATTTATACAAGTGCAAGACTTTTTCTACCATAAATATTTTTTCTATAAAAATATAAGGACGACATAGAATCTGCAAGGATTTATCATTCATTTCCTTATTGTTCTTACACAGTCACGTCCCTTCAGATCTAGTTTCAATTATACTCACAGCTCCTGAAGGTAAAATTTATTTTTTTTTCTCGCCATGCCAACTTCAGCTAAGACTTTCTTAAATACCACAGTTTCAGTCACATCAGCTCTGTGTAACTTCTCCTGTCTCGCTGTTTGAAGTCTAAGCCTGCGTTGTTCCTTCCCACATCTCTGTCAAGCCTACGTTCGCCCTGCTCCCACCACCTCCTGGTGGACGTGCAAAACATGCACTGTGTACCTGCAGACCTCATGCTGTCTCCAGTCCTCCGCATGTAGTAAGCTCTGTTATTAGTTTTGGTTGACTAATTAGGTTTGTTTAAGAATATGCAGCCATAAGGGCTGTCCATGTAAATAACGAGAAGGGCAGAATGGAGAGGCAATACTTTTCACCAAGCTGATATATTTGGAACAGATAACCTATGAGGAATACAAGAGCAATAAAAACATTTTATTTGTCTTTATTTATTCCATCTCATTTTCTTCCACTTCCATCTAAACTAGAGTCAGCTTGAAGAATACACAGACCCAATCTACTTAATGCCAGTGGTCACCTAGCAGGCAAGTGGCAAAGTCAGGAGTATACATACCTCAATTCCCAGTCCCAGATTTACACCCAACTCTGTGCAGACTGGTCACAGAATCACAGAATCACAGAATTGTAGGGGTTGGAAGGGACCTCCAGAGATCATCGAGTCCAACCCCCCTGCCAAAGCAGGTTCCCTACAGCAGGTCGCACAGGTCGGCATCCAGGCAGGTCTTGAACATCTCCAGAGAAGGAGACTCCACCACCTCCCTGGGCAGCCTGTTCCAGTGCTCCATCACCTCACTGTAAAGAAGTTCTTGCGCACATTGGTGCGGAACTTCCTATGCTGCAGTTTCCAGCCATTTCTCCTTGTCCTGTCTCCACTCACCACTGAAAAGAGTCCGGCCTCGCCATTCTGCCCCCCACACCTCAGATATTTATAGACCTGGATCAGGTCCCCTCTCAGTCTTCTTTTCTCAAGGCTGAACAGACCCAGTTCACTCAGCCTTTCCTCATAGGGGAGATGCTCCAGGCCCTTCACCATCTTCGTGGCCCTCCGTTGGACTCTTTCCAAGAGATCCTTGTCTTTTTTGTACTGGGGAGCCCAGAACTGGACGCAGTGCTCCAGATGAGGTCTTACCAGGGCAGAGTAGAGAGGGAGGATCACCTCCTTTGACCTGCTGGCCACGCTCTTTTTAATGCACCACAGTATGCCATTGGCCCTCTTGGCCACAAGGGCACACTGCTGGCTCATGGCCAACCTGCCATCCACCAGGACACCCAGGTCCCTCTCCGCAGAGCACGCTTTGAGCTGTATGAGGTTCTTGTCAGTTCAGATTGTTGCACAGCATACAGGCCATGCACCAATCATCACCCATTGCAAAAAGAACTAGAAAAAGTCACTTTTTTTCTCCATTCACCTTCATTAGATGGTTAATTATAACTGGCCTTCAGGAAGGATCCCAGTTTCCATCCTATTCCCACAGGTTTGACTGCAGACATGCATGGTCAAGCTCTTTAGCAGTGATACACAGCTAGGGCACGCAGCACAAAGACATAACTGTGAATTTTGATGCATATTGGCTCTCTGAGGATAACCATGGAGCATATCTATACTGAAATTGTCACCATTCAGCTTTCAGTACTGCTGCTACTCATAGCAGTTATATTAAATGCCCTAGGTAGCTTTCCAATGAAATCAAACCTTTGTTATCTATACAGAGATATACTCTAAGGTATGAATTAACTAACAGACGTGTTAGTAACTTAGTCAAATAATTGTGAATAATCTTTTATAATATAATTGCTAATCATCTTCCTCTCTTTCCTAGATTAATGTAAAATATCTTTAAAATGCAAATACTGTTCTCAGTACATAACATTTTCCAGGATTCCTTGTTGATTGTTTGCTGAGACAATGCCACAATGTAAAAAGCTTTGGTCCTACAAATTGAATTGTAAACTCCACCTGATAATATACTCCTTAACTGCTCTTAAACTGCACTTAATTTCAGGCATTTACATGCCTTGCCATCTTTACTTCCTATGCTGTATTACTGAGCTCAGTACTCAGAAAAAGGAGTCCCAATGTACTGTAACATATACAGTGCAATATACTGCTGACTGATGTTGAAAAAAATATCTACTGACAAAAAGTCAGCTGCTCTCTAGACTAATCTAGGAGATGAATAATGATTTATTGGACAAATACAAGATTTTTAACATACAGAACCCTGCAAAGTGCTTGCTTCTTTTCCATTGTAATCAAACTCTACACAGCAATTCTGCCCAGAGGCATGTTGTACAGTTAGTGTCAGGAAGATGGATGGAAAGTTGAGCTTCATCAGAACAGTCAGACAGGGCTGGAGAAAAATGTCTCTTTCCTGACATCAAAGAATCAGTAAGCAGCACTTACATTTTAAGTTCTTAGTGATAAATGCAGATAGACAACATTTTAATGCTTGTTTTCCTTTTTATAAAATATTTCTAATTAGCTCAGCTTTTTTTTCCATCTACGCAAAGTAATTTGGAGGTATTTTCTCACAGCATAAGCTCATGTTCTTAGTCTTTCTTTTTTCTAGGGTCTGCACAGACAAATTCCACAGCAACATCTGATGATAAGATCAGACAGTGGTAGCAGAGACATGTTTCAATGATATTTACAATACGTCCCCTCCAGGCCAACCAACGAGCAATTTTTTTTTAGAACAATACATATTGGCAATTTTTGTGCTCCATTTAAAGACAATTTTAGCTCTTCAGTGTCATGCAAATACTCAGGGCTTTTCTCAGATGAAACTGCTATCAAGGTACTGGGAGCTCTGCCAGGAAAAGAGCAAACAGTTTCCTAAGAGAAGTTCATCTTGAGGAAGGCTTCTATCATGTGAAATAGCACATTGCATTCGTCTTTTAAAAACCAATGACTGTGTGTTTTTAAAAGTAAAAAAGGAAAAGGCACTAAAACCTATTGGTTTCTGAAAGTTTCTAGAATTCCCCTATATCCGTACCCCTGGACCACTTCTAGGTGGTGTGGTCTGAGGGGAAAGGACAACTGTGGTTGGCAGACCATTTCCAGCATCACTCTGGAAAAGGTTTTGATTCATAAGAAAGGGACAGAGGGAGAAGCTACATAAGCTTTTTAACCTTTGACCAATAAAATAAAGCACTTCTGTGCTCCAGACGTCAAACTTGTCACTGCTCAATACAGCAGACACTGAGATAAAAACAACACTGTAGATCAGCAGCTGAATATGGATAATGGCAGCAAGACCATTCGCCACTGCGTTACATAACCTAGCCATAATCACATCATAAAAACTCCTGCTTTCTGATATGCACACACAGCTGAAGTTAGGAATATCTTCTGCATTGGAAGGATGCTACAGCACTGCCATCTGAGTGGTTTCCTTGCCTATAAAACAAGTGACACTTCGCACTGTTGGAGGAAGATTCTTGGACAAGGTTCTGCAGACTGACCGAAATCAGCAAACAGCTCCAAAAGGAGAGGGAAAACCTTTGTTATGGAATTAATGAGAAGAACTGCTAACTTGGTCTTGAAATATTTCCCTCTGCAAATACACACCCTCTGCACCACATCCTCAGCAGAAAAGGCTCTTCATAGACCTTGCTAAACTTAAACTTTCCTCTGTGATGAAACAGTTGCCTTGCTTTGCTCAAAGACCACCAGATAAAGCAAACAGCCATTAGTACAGTTCCTTAATTACACCGTAATTCGAGAGGATCTTTGCAGATGAAAATGATGTAAATATGAGATTATCTAGTATTTTATTGCAATTTTATGGTCCTGTCTGTATACAGTGTCTTAAAACTTTGCAAACCCTTTTCTTGTTTGGCTTTCAGTGCCTTTTGGAGTCTTGCTAAATTTATAATCCCTTTCATTAGCTTCTTTTTCTATCTCTTTACTTGAAGATCTGGCATGCAATGAATCAAAGGAGGGATATTTATACCCATACTGTGAGAATGTTTACAGTATACAGAAAATTCTGTCTGTGGCTTTGTCGTTGTATATTTCCAGAATAAATGACAGTTTTCTAAACGTACTATATTACTGTTGAGTCCACAGAATCTGTATTTATGTAACTAAAATGCTTTTATTTAGGCCTCAGCAACAAGCCAAAATTAAAAAAAATATTTTAATGAATGAATCAAAAGTAGCACAGTAAAAAAAATCTGCAACGTATTACTGCTTCAAAACAAAGATTTCTGTCAAAAATCAGATACAAGGAGTCTGTTTTACAAAAAGTAATTTTGTTATTTTTATGCCCATTATTTTAATAACAGAAACTTTGATCTCAAAACTATTTTAGCATGAAACATGAATATGGTAATAGCCAAAGTTTCCATTTAGCTGCTGCTCCATGTTCCAAGAATATTGGGTTCCACTACAAGCACTACTTAATAATTTTCATATGGTCTCTGGGAAACCTCCTAGGGATTCTGATGCACTCTTTGAGCTCTCTAAAGTTCTACTCAGGTATGCAGATTTTCAAAGTTGAGACTATCAGTAACATCATTAAGGGCCTGACTTAATTTTTTCCAATGTCACCATTTGGTTTAATGGACCTGAATTTTTATGGGAGAGTGTTCCAGTCAATCATGCTGACATTATGCACACCACGGCCTCCCCAAACTTTATTTGCAGAACTCCTTAACAAAGATAAAAGTCATTACGTTACTCAAACATCTTGTATTAAATTCAGCCCTCAGTGAAGTTTTGGAAACAAAAGAAGCAGGTACGAACACTCCATTTCCTTACTCCTCTTCAAAGCGCCATGAAAACATTCAGAAATGATGGACGAAGTCTGTTTTATTGTAATGCATCTGCCTCTTTAGGCCTACTTACAGTCTAGGTACAACATCCCACCTCCACTGAGGAGGATTCTGTAAATTTGTCCTGCTCTTCCAGATGTCAAGGAGCCCAGTCTGACCACGTGTGGATCGGCTCTATCACACACCTGTAATGAGGGCAGTGCCTCTGACACTGCCAGTCTGGTGATGTACATGTGAGTAAATGGATACTGATGGATTTATTGAGCGTGTACAAATCGTCCCTACAGCACGCTGTGTATCAGAAGTCTAACATTTACAGAAGCATCAGTTCTGCTATATGTTCCCTACTGAAATGAACCAGAAATGCTTCCGGGATTCCCAGCAGTGGATGCTGCTGGGGTGCAAGCAGCTCAGGCCAGGGAGGCTGTAGATCATATTTTCAGATAAGATCCAACACAGAGAAATTAAAGTGGCTGGCAGCACTGGGGGGTATTCTGAGCAATCAAGAGACAACCAGATTTACTATAAAAGCCGCTGTATGAACATTGGGGCCAGGTAGAAGGTGTCTTAGGAGACTGATGTTGAGTGGAATGGCACTGTGCGCTAAAATTTACTCTTCATTAAGCAATAAGTTTCTAATAAGCTGAAGCCTTCATCACATCCCAAGTCAAGTTATATGTGCATTCTTTGAGTTTGTACACCTTTCCAACATCCTTGAGGTGAACAGATAAATCTTACAAATGAATATATGCCTCTAATAATACCTCTTGAAAGGAAGCCGAATGTAATAAATTCTAGTTAATCTTGATGGATGGGTTGGAAGTAAGGCATGCAAGAGACAGCAAGCAAAAGCATTAGCACCAGACATTTCCATTACCATTAAACATGCCACCCTGCCCTTGAAAGCTGATTAACATCAACACTTCAGAGAAAATACTGGAAAATCTCCAGCATCAGATGTGACCTCGCAGTGCTGCAGTGCATGGCAGCTGCAGAAAACAGCGAGTCCTCGGAGAATGTTTTTTAATTTTCAGTTATGATATGAATATCATTAACATTTTAGAGGGCTCCAAAATTAGAAAGCTACTTTCTTCTCTCCTGCTTCCCATCAGTAAAGAGGACATACACTTGGATTTAACTTGTTTATGAAAACAATAATACAGACATTTCCCAATTGTAACTAGAGAGCAGCCTGCCACTGTGCTTCAAGAGATCACAGCACACAGCACACTTTGGTCAAGGCACCAATCCTGACAACTGACTCCAAACTTGGGTAGCACAAAGGCAGAACCCGCTCATTCATTCTTTGAATTCAATCCTAACAAATAGGTTTTGCACTTTGAACAACACTGGCTTAGTACAGCTCAAAGTAAATGAAGTGATTATAATATAGTTACTGACACTGGAGAAGCCTGAAATCGTATCCTTTTAGATGTTACGTCCAAGCAAGATTAACCATACTGGCAACACTGGAAAGTTTATATTGCTACTGAATGGAAATAGCCTTTGTAGAGCAAAGGGCATTTGCAGCTATAAAATAGATGGAATATTTCAGTGCAGCCACTTTTACATTTAAAATAGTGGAGTTCAGCATATATTTCAGATCCTGTACTCCAATACAACTTATAACAAAAAGAATATTCAATTCAGAGAAAGAATGAATTGCAGTGCACTCCAAAACTCCACTGGAAGAGATGAGATGTTCACAGTATTTTCATTGCAAATGTTTTTCATGTTCCTCAACAAACAACTTTCGCGTTAAAGATTTCCAACCTCAACTTTACTAACATTGATAAAACCCCCCTAAGCCCAGCTTGGCTTTGCCAGCTCCCTCAACCCCTTGCCATAGCAGAGATGCTCGTATCCTTTCAGCACCTTGGTGGGCCCCCACTGAGCTCTCTCCAGTCTGTTTGGGTCTCTCTAGTGCTGGGATACCAGCACAGGACCCAGTACTCCATGTGCAGCCTCACCAGCACTTGAGCAGAAGGGAGAGATCACCTTGACCTGCTAGCAGTGCTCTGGCTGAGGCAGCCCAGGACAATGTCAACTTTCTTCATGGCAGGGGCTCAAATTCAATTGTACTGCAGGCGTTATAATGTATGCAGTAAAGGTCTCCTTTGATGCACACAACTGAAGGGGTCTATTCTTATGCACATTTAAAAACATCAGGATCTTTGCTGAAGGCTGATTCTAAAAATCTCAGAGGCACCTCATCAACCACAGGCAGCTCCCACACACCATTGCCAGCACCGTACCTAGGAAGTTCTGATGGAAGAGTAAGGTTCCCAACTTGCTTCTAAGCAGCTGCACCTGGATGTGGGAGGACCAGCACAACATCAGGGCACTGTGGCAGGCCCAGGATTTGGGGCACAGGCAGCAATGTGCTCCCCATGCTTCTCCTCCTCTCCCCCAGGGACGGGTGGCCGCCGTGCTCCAAGCACACAGCAGAACGCAGGTATGACTGCAGCAGGATGCAGCCAGCCCAGCTGCAGCAGCACTCCCTGTTCAGATGGAGAAAAACCATCTGGATTGCACAGTTCACAAGTGGGGCAGGCATTCCAGTGTAGCCAGGCTCCCACTGACTTTCACTTTGGTTCCTTTAAAACAGACCAAACTGCTGTTAGTTTTCCTATGACTTTCTCCCGTTTAATTTTACATCCCATGCAAACTCTGCAAACTTTTCCACTAGAATAAGCCAGGGAAAAAGTTTTTGCCTCGTGGCATTCAGAGAACACTGAGTTATGCAAGGAGGTTGGGTTTGTTTTAAGTCTGTTGGTTGTTTGTTTTTAATTTTCTTATTGCTTTAACGAACTTTAAAAAAAAATGATAGGCCTTATTTGTGCTAAAGCTGTGGTTACTAAGTAGCAGAGAAGGGTAAGAAAGGAATCTTTTAGAAATTACTACTACATTTTGCAAATCCTAATTAGAATTATGGAATTAATTCCAGAGGAAATTATCAGAACATATATAGTTGTTGGCTCACTGGCTCATAGTAAGTATGAGGATGCAAACTATCAGGACTGCATAGCCTGGCACACATCTGTGTCCATATACATTCCATTCTGCGATGCAAGCAAAATTCTCCACGATTTTGGTAAGTTATCTCTGCAGAGTAATTCCATGTAGTGTCCTGCAGTTTTTAAAAGGAAGCTCCATAAATATCCCAGTAATTCTAACTTTCCTCTAGCATTAGTAGCTTGAGAAATGAGTGACTTTAGCTGCCACAGCAGTTGGTTTACAGCTGTGCCTCAGATTAAAAACCAGAGAGAAGCCACAAGAATATTTTAAAGCAAGAAAGTATCAAACAGCCAAAATAAAATTTCATAAATGTCCCTACATCAGATGACGTTCTTTGCTACCGTAAGATCTACCTCAGTGTTCACTGTTGCTTGGGTTTTTAAAAGAGAAAATTCCTGAGCACTGTGGCTCTAATATCCACTTTAACATAACCAGGTTCTGCTTGACAGAAAATTGATTTTTCTTCAACCATTTACTGATCCCTTTTAGGATAAACTGCACAGTGAGAGGGATCTGTGCGCTTTCACAAGCAGTCTTGATCCTGGTATCAGTGCTCCTAGGAAGCAGTGTGCATTAAAAGAGCAACACTTGTGTGTTCTCTTGGGGGACACAGCCTTGCTATGACTTCATGTGGAGGTAGACTGGAGACCAAAGAAAAGAATGCAATTCATTTTTTCCTGAATATCCCAAACACAACCATATACAGGCAATCCTGAGGCCCTGTAAGTGAACATGACCTTCATGGCTATTTCTTCTCCAAAACAGCAGTGGCCACACCTTTGCTGGATGTTATGGAGTGAAAATAGAACACACCCATGGGATTTCTGTGCAACGGCTGTCTAGTGACATTATTCTTTTAAAACTGCAATGAATATGAGACGTGATGTGAAGCTTTTAATTCCCAAGTGAAGGTTTATGACTTCAAATAGCAAAGTTTCCACGTAAATCAGAAATGTCACCCTCGACGAGACTGTCTAAGAATAGGAGGGAGGCAAGGTCTGTAGGATGTAATGTTGTTTAGGAGACTAAATTATGCAGCAAAAAAACAACCCAAAGTTGGGGCCCATAAATCATTCTTAATGTCATTGAAGAAACACTGAAGAATCCCACAAAGACTTTTTCAAAAGGGCTTGTGTGCCAGAAAACTTTGTGTTCTTTCTAACTAATCGGTCTAATAAAAGATTGAAAATTACTTTGCCTTAAAGGATTGTGCTACTCTCAACAAATTGGTTACTTGGACTGCGATAGGCCATTCAATCCGATTTAAAATAACTCCTACCACATTGCAAACAGACAGAAAAGAATATATACGAATTTATACAAAGATGACACACATCCATTGGCCAAAATAACCAGAAAACATTTTCTGTGTGTTTCACAAGTCACAGGACAGCTCAGTTAGAGCATTCAGCAGAAGCACTCAGGTGACAGTTACCCATGATAAATGATAATGCATTCGTTTCCTTTGGCAAAAGAAGAACCTAAACTGCATTACAAACATGTAAGCAGAGCTGGTGCAAACATTAACAACCACAAGGATTTCTGGTTGAAAAATATTTGTCAGAAAACTTCAGTGAGAAATTTCTACTGAATTATTAAGACATTTGTCATGGCTTGATGTCCAGTTCTGTGAACAAAACTGTTCCTGAGTTCCCCCACTTCAGGTGCTGCTCTCCTACTCCTGCAAGCTGTGTGAACTTCAGGAGGAACACTGGACCCCCAGTATGGCATTTCTGGACTACCCATGCTAGTCCTATATATACATACATATGGTCCTAAATAGAACTATTCCTCCATACAGTCAAATCCTCCCCTCTTGTGGTTGTGCTCTGATTCCACTGAGTGAAGGAAGATGTTAATTAATTATCTGAGATATGAACATAGCATCTATTTGAAGAAACAATATACTAGTTCTGGTAGAAATGATAAAAAGTACACTCAAAAATACCCAAATACTCAGCATTTATCACATACATTTTTTGTGTGATTACCTCTATGAACAAGAGGTAGCGTAGGAGAATCTGCATTGGTTCAGCTTTATACTACAAGTCCAAGGATTTCACACGGGTGCAACAGTTCCTTTGGCCTTTGGTGGCAAGCAGTATGCAGGACTAACTCGACACACTCATAATTTCTGCACTGTGAACTCTTCTTATTTGTATTTTTATCCTTCTTTCCACCTCCTGCTTTTCAATCCACCTAAAACACACCAGCTAAGGGTAACCCCCTGCAAACTAGTGCTCTTGCTTTCTGGCAGCTGTATTTTTTTCCATTAAAATAATTAGTCATACAGGCTTTTTCCTTAGGGCAAATCTAGCCAGTTAATAATTAAATAACTAAATTGTTCAACTAGTTACAGGAACTCTGACCCATCCCCAGTCATCATTTGGTTTCCACAGTGAACAGGCACAGAGAAGATGCAGCCACTTGCTACGGTGAGTGGCTCTGCACAGCTCCCAGCCAAAGCAAGGGGACTGATGGAAGGGCTGTGCTGCAGCACACTCTGCCCCACTCCCGCTGCTAACAAACCCGCAGGACAGGCAGTCTTCTGCAGCCTGCTCTCTACCACTCTGAATCTATTTCTAGATGGAAGCCTGCCTGGAAGTAACGCTGACCCCTCCACTCCTCCTGGGGGGAACGGTGGCACAGAAACCTTTCAGATGTTGTGGCAGCAGCAGAAATGATAGGAAAGCTGTACCACCCTCAGTAGGGCACAGCAAAGCTGTACGGGGCCTCAGGTCCTCCACATGGATTTTTCAGACTTACACAGACTGTGGAAGAGGCCTGCCACGTTTGGATAGAAGCCTGCTCTGAGCGAGAAGGGCTTTGTTATTTATATAAGGACGCTAAACAGCTCCCTCAGGGAGGATCTAAATGTAAACTTGTTTATGTGAAATGTGAAAACTAACTGTGAACTCACAAAGTTGCCATTGCACTGCAGCAGTGAAGAACAGATGCCTTCTTATTTAGGCATCCAACTATTACCTGCAACCTAGATCTTTTCCTCAGCTGTATGTTCACAATGAATTCATTAAAAAGTCAAAGCATGAAAATAGCAAACTAAACTGGACTAAATCAACCTTGAACAAGAAATGCATGGTGCCTGCTGCAGAATTCGTTGTGATTCTTAAAGCTCAGGAACATTCAAATCATAGAATGATAGAATGGCCTGGGTTGAAAAGGACCACAGTGATCATCTGGTTCCAACCCCCTGCTATGTGCAACCAGCAGACCAGGCTGCCCAGAGCCACATCCAGCCTGGCCTTGAATGCCTCCAGGGATGGGGCATCCACAGCCTCCTTGGGCAACCTGTTCCAGTGCCTCACCACCCTCTGTGTGAAATAATGTTAGCAGCACAAAAAGATACTCCTTTCCTTGGATTCGCATAGCAGGAGACAAAAGAACTCTGACATCTCATTTCAGCTCATCACAGAACAAAGACAGCAAAGGTGCCTCATGAAGGCATGGTTTACTAATACAACCATGACTTTGTATAGCAAGGACAATGTTGTCCCTTTCTATGAATCCTAAGTCTGGTTTATATGAAGACTGATGATGTCTTTCACAAGCCTGCCATTTCCAGAGACTAGTTTATTCTTGCTAGGATTAAGTAGATAGCATGAATAACAGGCTACAGTAGATGTTGCCAGCCAATTGAAGTGGATCATGACCTGATACTGATTATATAGATCTTAAGGAATATTACTCAGATTTGAAAACATTAAATGTTAAAAGCAATGTCTGGGATATTGTTCCAGTCCAGTATTATCCCTCAAACATTTATACAATTATATACTTACACAGCTAGTTTTATTTGGAGCAATGGTTCCTCCAGGCTGCTTTAAGGAACTCAAACATTGAGCCTTCAATCCTATCCTGTTATTGTTTAGAAACAATTTATAGGGAAGGAAAGAGTAGTTGGTGAACTACTTTGTGAGGCAGGTCAGATCTGTGTGACTGTACATCCACACAGCCCAAATTCCTCATGCTGCAGACAGCTAGTCATTTCTTCTTTAGCACACAGGTATATTGAAAAACACTTGTGATCTGCTTATATTTTATTCAATACATTCAGAGCCTAATCCAAAGCCTGTCAATGCCAATGGAAAACCAAAGTGTCATGCTGCATGTTTTGAGTAGCCTGAATTAAAATACTACAAGTATCTGATTTCCTTTGGAGCTGATAGGAAAAAAAACAACCAAAAGACTCTCAAAAAACCAAATTCTTCAGAAGTTCTGTGGAGCAGCAGTTTTTGGTGGAGAGGAATGCTGGGCACTTATTTTCATCCAAAAATCAGAGCAGTCACTTTATTCTTTTGTAGAAAGCAACCTCCCTGCTATGTTTAATGTCACAAAAATGCTAACGGTTCATGGAGGAAATATTAGATCAGTGCTAAAATACAGCTGGGAAAGACCAGGGGAAACATTGCACAAGATCTGCAAGCACTTTGTGGAATATTTAGTTGGCACTTTTCTGGACTGTGTGTGATCATTTTCTGATATTTCTGAAGGCATGCTGGGAAAATGCTATGGGAAAATAACAGTCAAGTAGTAAAGCCATATGAAAAATATCAACAACAAATAATAATGAAAGAAGCCAATTTATTCCCCAGATAAATCAATGCTATAGCAGAATTACACTTTTTGTAGCAGTATTTCTTCACAGGAAAAGCACAAGCCTAAGCTGTGTTATTTCTGTAATCAGTTTCCTTTATTACTACTCCCATCAAGCTTCTGGCATTCAGCTGCAAATGAAAGAGGCATCACCGTGACCACATATTTCAAGATACCCACCAGTATCTTACTTTCCTGTGTCCTGTCATTAACTAACTTATCTTTTTTTTTCTAATTTTCTGGAATGCAATCACTGATGCATTCTCTTGTGTGGAATGAGCAGCACTTCATCAACTTATATTCACTGAACTTACAGTTGACTCCTTAGATCTTATCACTTGAGACAGATTTCTTCTTCAAAGTTTCATTTTATATGATTACACATCAGTCTTCCCTAGCACAGCACCTACCTCCACCCCTCTCCCCTTTCCTATTTTAAAGTTTTCTCTGTAGGTTCATCACTTTTAAAGGTATGTAGATCATTTCCTGCTCTAATTTCCCCAGGTCACTTTGATTTTGCTCTCTTATGTGTTTTTCTTTAGTGTCTGGGAACAGACAGTCTTTCCCTCTGAGGCAGGCATAAGTCCAGAGACATAGAACTTCTACAAAATGCCACCAACAGAGTGCAGATAGAGTTTGAGCATTAACATTTACCATCCAAGGCCCCAGAAGGGTGTATATTCCAGTAACATGCCAACCCCTTGAGCAATAATAATATCCTGCCAAGGACAGCCAAGTAAAACCAGATGCCGTGGGTTGGAAAGATACAGAATGCACTAATAGACAGCATGATATGAGAATATAAGGAGAGAACAAGGAAACAAGTGGAGAAATAAAGGAAGAGACAAAAGAAGTGACAGTGATAGTATGAGAAAAGCAGGCTGTGTAGGAAAGAAAAGGAAGGCAGATATGGCTGCAAAAGGGAGAAAAATGCTTTTTAGATACATATGAAGAAAACATTGCTAGCTGTAATATTGTTGCCTGTGTAAAAGTAATTTAGCAATTAGGATCTTTGAGACAAAAATTAATGTTTTCTACAAATGTATGCCTTATTAAATGTTTGGGAAAATATGAAGTACATTTGACTGTATAAAGCTCTGACCTTTCCTTTATTACCTACAGTTCTACCCTTAATTTTGCCACTGCCATGAATGGTGCCAGCCTATTTCAATCCACCTTCAATAAATTCCCGATAATTGCGTGTGTGTTAACCTTACACAGCAGACGTCAATATTGTCCTCTTATATAATGACTGGGGCTAATACTAAGGGGATGAAAAATATACAGCTTAAATAAATTTCAGTAACTTGAAAATGCTCTGCACGCCTCCTGAAATAATTCCTAACACCACTTCAGTACATTAACCTTTGCCTTTAGAATAGCTATAGTCAGATAAATCATTTAACTCTACCATCAAGGCTGTTACCTTTGGCTTTTTCCATTACTTTCTATCTTGTTATTCAATTACTTAAATCAGTCACTAGAGACTACTTCATAAAACTTAAATAATCTATAAAACAACCATTTATATACAATGATTTTGTCACGATTTTTCCAGTCAGTCCAATTTTCTTTGCAAATTTTACCAAATTTCTCTTTACATTAGGAAAAAAAAAGTCATTCCTAGAGTAGCTAATGAAAAAAACTACTGGCAGACACAAAGCTACTGCAGAATAAACACTCCTGTTTAGGTAACATCTGCCTTCGGAATCAGATACATCAGTCTTTGAAGACTGGGGCTGCAGGGCCAGGCTCTGGATTCGGAGTTACCTGGGTGTGTAGCAACACAAATCCACTGTGATGGCTCATAGCCAGAAACAGTGCAGAGCAGCCAATGGCTTTACACAAACATGTATCGGGAAGATGCAACTGGTTTGCTCTTCCCATAATATCTCTCAGCTAGAGTTCTGATGATCAAACAGGCAGAGACAGAAAAGCACTTCCATTCCCCCGAATACATCTGATTAAGTAGGAAATGTTGAGAAGGTCCCTAAAGCAAACTTTTCAACATGCAGGATGCTGGATGCAGTCAAAATTGTAGCTTGCAAATAGCACAAAGGTTTTGCCCTTGCCTGACGTACCATAGGGGAAAAGTCTCCCTGACTTTATTGCATAAGGTTCTTTCACAAAGAACAGTTATCTTAACAAGGGTATGGAAAATTCCTGTTGCCGTTTTTATAAATGCTGTCAAATGGAAAATGAATTAGCAGAACTTGAAGAGTAGGTATGAGAGCAATCTCATAATGTCCTCATTGTTAGAAAGCAATGAACAAACATACAGAGTTAGCCATTATATTGAAAACAATCATTTTCCTAAAACAGCCCGCAGCAGTAAACAGCTACAGAAAGGGATTTGTTACCAATCATACAACACTGTACACTAGCTACTAGTTAGATCTTCTCCTGATACTTAGCAGGCTTCTCTGCTTTGCAGTCTGAGAAAGCACTGATCATAAATAAATAGCCAAGTTTCCAGCCTCCTAATTTAGCTACACAGTGAAGAACATAAACTGCAGGGAAAAGAGAAGGGGAAAGAGAAGGAATGCTTGTGGAACTGATATTTAGACCATTTTTGAAACTTCATTCCTGTTGTGGTATCAGCGGGAATTTTCACAGAGAAGTATAAAATTGGGGCAGCTCTGGAGACAACTATATCAACACATTTATTTGAAAACATGGAGATTTGAAACTAAAAGGATTTCACACGGACACCCCAGCTCTCTTCCTAAAGGAAGGCTTGTTGCAAAGGAGCCATATTGAAGGCCCAGGAGACTGGCATCCCAGGACCACAGACCTCAGCTCTCTGGTAGTTACCTTACCCTACTTGAGGCCCTAAATGTGTCTCTACTACTTCACGTGCATTGAATTGGGGAACAAACTGTAAGGCATTAACTAGTAAAAGCACGAAAAGCTAGTGAGAAAATGTGACCTGATGTAGTGGAGCTTATGGTCTTGCAGTTGTCCATGAAAGTGTTAAACCTAGATACAAATGCAGATCTCCTAGGACAAAATACATCACAATTTCCACACTAGACCAGCCTTGCACTCTGTAGGAGACTCTTCACTTCCTAGAGCATATCAGCTGCCTCCTCTGAAGTCTCTGTGAGTTCTCTTTTCTATACAACTTCCTAGGACATAAATCTCCATCTTCACCTCCTCATCATCAGAGATGCCAATCCTACTCACGTGCCTTCAACAGGGAGAACAGTCAGATGCAGAATGAGGAGCACAGTCCTTATTTCAGACTTTACTTACATGGATATCCATCTGGTCCTCTCTCCAAGCCTCTCTCCTCTTCTCCAATATCAGAAATGTCAGCCTCATGAGTGAGCTCTCCTACAAACACAAGAACAAGAAATATGTTCCTTCCTTCATGCTTGTGGTAACTGCATGGTAATTACAATACCTGATTGAAAGTGTTCAGACAATTTCCAATTTTTTTAATGCCTTTAAAAATTGTCCTTGGTTGTTTGTTATTGTTTGTTTGTTTTCAAACAGAAATAGTGTTAGCTGTATTATTAGCATTTGTTAATTAGTTTTCCAGATAAAACATTTTCCTTATATTTTATGTGGCATTCTGGTTAACAAAACTAATTGCTCAGAAAGAAAAAATATATCTATCTCTGCACAATTAGGGATTTTTTTTCCTTGGCTTATAGAAATTGTAACAGTGCTGTAAATATATGTACAGGGCAACTGCTGAGCTAACAAACAGTGGATGACCACAAAACTTGCTTGTCAAATACACCTTGTGCAAGTATTGAGAACTGTTTATTTTGTAAGATGTACAAAAGTATCTTGCAATACCCCAGTGCTACCAATGTGGAGAAAAAAAAAAAAAAAAAAAAAAGGAAAAAAAGTCAACTGATTTCCATTTTTCTTACTGAAAATAGGAATGTTTTTCCCATTTTCAAGAGAAAATGGTTGAGGTTCAATACTTTCAGAAATGCATATATGCAGACACAGTCACAGATAAATGGACACAGCATTGCCTCAGACCATTCAGGATCTTATTCATGAGGCCAGACTATCAAATTAGAGCAACCCAAAGGCTCTTACATTCGTCAGCTGCATCACCCTAACCACACCTATCCATGCAAAATGCCATTTGTTAGTCCTATCCAACAGATTCACATCTGTGAGTACAGAAATAGGAGAAAAGATGCTGAGCAGTGTGTGCTCACTTGCACCGTTCTCTGAGACATTGGCTGACCTCCACTATTACTGAATTCATCGTAAAACCTCCTACAGAAGATGCCTTTTAATTACAGCTTGCGTTTTATGTCCCACCCATTACCACTGAGTTAACTACAGTCTGGATTTAAACATTATCATTAGCTTCAACATTTAAGACGTGTAAAAGGGAATTAAGAATAGATAATGACAGTTCACTCTCTCTAAATATTTAAGTACGGGAAGAAAAGACAACGAAATGATATGGTACAGAATGTGGGGGTCTGCATCATAATTTGGTACCTTCTGCACATTTTTATATTGCAGAGGAATTTCCAAGATGCAGCATCTGTGGTCTCAGGCCAGAGCCCAGGAACAGAGGCTTTTAGGGATTTCCACTGAAATTTGGCATCCTTTGCTAGTTTCAGGCAACCAGCAGCCATGTCTGGGCCTCTGTCATGTGCTCAGATCACAGACTCGCAAGTAAAAAGCAGCTGCTCACCAAAACTAGCTCCAACATCAAGTGAAGAACAGCTCAAGAAAAGCAGTATTCAATTGCTAGTATGAAGACCAAGACTGAATTACAGTGGGTACTTCCATTATTCCTGCACTTCACAAAGCCCAGACTTAAAACACAATTCTCCTTGACAGTACAGAGGAGTGATCATAATAAAAAGGAAAAAAATATAACTTCAATACTCTCAGATATCGTGGAGAGAAATTAATATAACTATCTGGTTAGACAGCACTGAATGTGGGCGATTGAAAAAATTCCCTAAAAAGCCCCAGAAATAAGCATTATTTTGCATTTATCTTTATTTGTATTAATTTAGGAATGTGTTCTTAGAGTCAAAATTCTTCTGGCCCTTGTTTCTTAATAAATAAAATACAAACATCGCTGTGACTTTAGTTGTGTGAAGAGATGAGGAGGAGGAGGAAGCAAGCTATGAAATGAGCACAAATGATGCCCATCTTTTAACTCAGGTTTCCAAGCATTTAAGCAGCTGTTAATCAACTACACAAAAATATGTACAGAACATCAAGAAAGGACATTTATGTTTGTGCTGGGTGCTATCTTCCACTTCTTGCTCAAACATTCCTTCTGATAGAAGGATTGATTCCTATTTTTTTATGCTTGTTCTGTTGCTGATCTACAATTACCTTTCAGCATCTGCTCTATTATTCCATCAACCGGCTCTTTGTACACACAAAATCATGGAATCCAAGCTCTATGCCAAGCCACAGTGTAAGCTCTTACAAAATACTTGAAATAAGTGTCATATCAATCATCATTGTGAGCTGTCTGTACTGTGCTTGATGCTATGCTCCACCATCATAAGGCAGAACATTTGGTCCACGCTCGCCAGCTGTTCTGTTATCCTCTGTTAACCCAACTTAGATTTCTACCAGCAGAAAAACAAAGGATTTGTATTTTGCTGATACACGTCTAAAATATATACAGTACAACAAAGCTCATAAAATCTCAGAGAATACAGAACCTTTCAAATTTAGCAAGCTCTACAGCACCAGGCAATGAACAGAATGCTGGTAAAATTGTGATGTTTTAGATACACATTCAGTATAAGGCACGTATTACAAATATGCTAAAGATATTTCAAGTATGCTCATGAGCACAGTGGCAGAAAAAAACACACACTGAACAAAACCTTATTTTTGCAGTCTTCCTGTGTCTGTGCTGCATCCCAAAGCACAGCAACGACGTGCCCGTATCCTTACAATGGGACAGCAGAATTAAATGACTGCCCTATAATTTCAGAATTGCTCCAGCCCCAGCACACCACCTCTGATGGGCAGAACCGACCACACACAAACCATCTTCCTCAGCTGTGGCAATGTAATTTCAGCCCTGCTGGCAACATGCTGGAAACCAAACCTCCTTTCAGTTTCAAACCTCAGCCTTTGAAAGTAACATTAAAGGCTCTTGTTGAGAGACTGCTTTTTAATTTGTGTTTTGCTTTGTTTTTAAAGGGAGAACTGAAATCTAAGTGTCTCCAGTAGGAAGGCTCTATTTGTGCCTTCTCCCTCAGATAATGGCAGCAGGGAGAGGGGAACTTTGGTTCCCTGTCAGCCTTCCCAACTGCTGCCTAAATACAAGACCGCAGTGGCCTTTGAAAGCTTCCATCATACTTGATTTATAAATAAAGTATCCATTCCTACATAAACGTCACATTAAAGGGCGTCACAGAACTCAGCACAGCATCTGCCTAGCCACGACTTCACATGGAAACGTTATTCAAGCTCTTGCCCATATTTTCCATCCAAATATTTGTACAGTTTCAGATGGCTTCAGGAGCCCAGTACTGACATCACTGAAATCAATAAAGCTCTGCCTCCAGCTCCACCGGGCCGGCCGTGCATCCTGCACACCCAGCTGGGAGCAGCAGCCCCAAACTGCCGGGATGTCGGTGATGGACACGGCGTTATCATCCCTACCTGCTGCAGCCCGCTCCTCAGCGTGTGAGGAGCACTTTATGCTCATCTAAGGAAGGTCGCAAGGCGGTGGTCACAAAGGGCTCTGATTTAGAGCAGCTATCTCCAAACAGCCTGTAGCAAAACTTCCCTAATAGCATACCCAACTCGCTGCATGTACAGATGCACGCTGCCTTTAGCTTTATGGATCATGAGTAGCTGGAGTGAAACGAGCTACAGACGGAACTCAGCTAGAGAAGCGGACGCCTTGGTGTTAAACGTGCGTGCCTGAGGCATCCCGGAGCACAGCCACGTGCGTACCGGCCAGGCACCTCCCAGCGGTCGGGCAGAGGACGACAACACCCCTGAGGTTCAGAAATCACTGCCCCGCGATGAGGTGTACGTGGAGGTCACTGAAGCTGACGCTTCTAGTTGGGCTTCTGTCTTACCATGAAGGAAAACACGTTACGAGAAGGACGGAGTGGCTCCCACCGGGCCGGCACGCCACGTGCCCCCCAGCGCTCCCGGTGCTCCCCGTCACCTGCAAGAGGCACGGCAGCTGCACATCGCCCCGCCCGAGAGCACAAAGCCGCCCTTGTGCCTCACCGGGGGCCCTGGGGGCCGTTCCGTCGGGGCTGCGAGGGGCGGCGAGAGGCTGTGAAGGGCTCTGAGGGCGGCACGGAGCCGCGACGGGCGGCGCACCTCCGACGGGCTCTGAGGGGCAGCACGGGGCTGCGATCGGGCTGAGGGGCGGCACGAGCTGCGAGGGGCCCGGGGGGCGGCGCGAGCTGAGGGGCGGCGCGGGCCGGGCCGGGGCGGGGCGCGCGCCGGGCTGGGTGCGGGCGGCGCCAGCAGTGCAGCGAGCGGGGCAGCGGGGCCGGGCGCTCCGCGGGAGCGGCGGACAACGAGCGGCCGTTCCGTGACGGCGCTGCGGGCCGGACTGCCCGCGGGGAGCTGGGGCTGCCGGTTCTGCTTTGCTTCCCCCGTCCCGCCCGCGCTTCGCTTACTTCGGCTGGGCTTTTTTTTTTTTTTTCCTCTCTTTTTTTTAATCGTTATTATTTTTTGGAAAACGGAAGGAGGATGGGATTCGAGCTGGATCGCTTCAGCGGGGAAGTGGACCCCGACTTCAAGTGCAACCTGTGCAACAAGGTTCTGGAGGACCCGCTGACCACCCCCTGCGGCCACGTGTTCTGCGCCGGCTGCGTGCTGCCCTGGGTGGTGCAGCAGGGCAGCTGCCCCGCCAACTGCCAGCGCATCTCCGCCAAGGAGCTCAACCACGTCCTGCCCCTCAAGAGCCTCATCCTCAAGCTGGACATCAAATGCGACAACCACGCGCGGGGCTGCGAGGCGGTGGTGCCGCTGCAGCACCTGGGAGAGCACGCCGAGACCTGCGACTTCTCCCCCGCCAAGTGCCGCAACCGCGGCTGCCGCCAGGTGCTCAACCTGCGCGACGTGGAGGCGCACATGCGGGAGCGCTGCGAGGCGCGGCCGGCCGGGCTGTGCGAGCAGGGCTGCGGCCTGATGCTCACGCACGGCGAGCGCCGGAGCGGCGGCCACAGCTGCCTGCGGGCCCTGCGCGCCCACGGGGCCGCTCTGCAAGCGCGGGCGGCGGCGCTGGAAAAGGCGCTGAAGAAGGAGGCGCTGCGCGCCGGGAAGCGGGAGCAGTCGCTGCTGTCGCGGCTGGCGGCGGCGCAGCTGGAGCTGCAGGTGACGGCGCTGCGCTACCAGAAGCGCTTCACGCAGTACAGCGCCCGCCTGGACGCCCTGGCCCGCGCCCGCTCCGCATCGCCCGGCAAGGTAAGGGCGGCCCCGCGGTGACAGCGCGCCCGCCCGCGGCACCCGGCGTGTGTTCTCCTCCGTTCTCTCCCCGTAACGAAACTGGAGTTTCCGGGGCTGGAAATGGCGCTAAGCCTCCAGGGGCTGGGGGGTCCTGGGTGGGTGTTCGGTGCCCTGGGGGCACGCTGTGCTGTCTGCGTGCCGGGGTCAGACACCTGCTCAGTCCCTGCATTTTGTCCTTAAAAGATCAATTTCTGAGGAGAAAAATTAACTTGATTCCAGGCAGTCAGAAATAGGCTATTTATAAAGGGCCCAGAATCAAAAGGCAGAGCTGCAACAGCCCCCGAGCTCTAATTGGAAAGGGGCTCCCCAGCGAGGGAAGCGCTCGGAGCCAATTATCTTTTAAATGAAGAGACTCGGAGCCCTCCCGGTGACCCGAAATGCGCTGCCACATCCCGGCACGGCCACATACCGGCACAATCACATCCCCGCATGGCAGTTCTCAGTTGCTCGGACTGTCACAGCCGTGTCTCCGCCGCGATGGTGCTGGGGCAGCAGGAGCTGTGCAAGGGAGACAAAACTCATTGTTACATTGTGTTTTCTTCTTAGAGAGGCCACCATTTCAGGGTTTTGCCAACAAGGAAAGTATCTTAACACTGAGCCGACTCTCCTGACTTGGGGCAGTTCTGGGAGGGATGCTGACCCACACGGAGCCCCCGCACAGCCCTGCTGCCTCCTCACACCTCAGCTCTGCTCTGCTCCCAGCAGCACAGCTTTCCCTCATGCTGCTCCAAGGCCAGTGCTGGTCGTGTTGCTTATGCGCTATTTCACTCTGTGAAGTTAGTGAGCTGCACCAAAGGTGCTACTACCAATAACTGTATGCTAACAGCAAAATTTCTTATCAAACTGATGGATGCAGCTGGCCAGAAGGACCGGGCTGGATTTCAGCCCTATTACAAAAAGCTGCTGTGCAGCTTTCTGAAGCAGTGCCTAATCCGAAGAAAGCTGGAAGGTGTCATGTCACCACAGGCTTGTGGCTCAGCGGTCAATCACATGTCTTTCACAGCAGTTTGGGCAGCCCTCCAACACCAACAGCTTATGTCTGCCTTGTGCCCAAAGAAGTACAATCAGGAAACTTGCATCTTTGTGCTCTAGAGAGTGTTTTGAAAAGCCTTTGGTAATCACCTAGCGCAGGGGATGCTTTCCAGTTTGGGGATGTGGCCTGCTTCCAAGCTGTTCCTTAGGGGCTGTTTGCTCAGAGGTTCTAGCACAGGCTGCACAGCGTAGGATGCCGGTTATAAACACTTGGCAGGGCATTGTGTGCTTGCCTGAGGATTAGATTCCTCACTGCCTGGATTACATGTATGATAATATAGAATAACAGACCTCAACTTCAGAGGAAATTGCATATCCAAAGCGTGCAGCACCACTGCTGTCATTATTTTATTATGAAAATACTCATACTAGATAGGTTTTGTTATAAACTGTAATTATCCTGTGTTAAAACACCTAGCACTAATGAATGGTTCAGAATGTGGTGATTCCCAAACTTATTGTAGGATGTTCTGGATTCTCTGCAGATGGAGAAAAAGGGATGTTCTGACTGCTGATGGGTGGTTGCTTGTTTCTGCAGATGTAGAAGCAGACTAGAATAAATCAGAGGTTGTTCCTTCTAGTCAAAACAAAGTGCCCACTTACAGTTCCGTTTAAAGGCTTAGTTAAGGGGAAATATGATAGTGATGGATGAAAGACCCATCATGAAGGACCCAAACTTTTGGCCGTTTGGCTGGGCGAGCTCCACACACGTAGATCTGCATTAACACAGCCTTCCTTTGTGGCACTGCATTTGTCACTCAGCTTTCCCATGTTGTTGCCATAACAATATTCATACACAAAATATATATTTTATACACACTCAGAGAGTCTTCTGATAATACCTCCCAGTTCTGTTAGTCCATTAAACAGGTGGCTGTTAAATAATTCTAGTTCTGTTTACCATGTGTACGCCTTTCCATCCTCTTAGCCACTGAGGGAACAGTTTAATTTCACAGTGTATTTACTGGATGTCTGACCCATGCTTATTCCAAAAGACAAATCTGAAGGCTTATTGAGAGGGAGACTTTATCCCTCGGTTGAGAGGTGACGCTTATTGCGGACAAGCTTAAGGAGGGAGTGGTGGAGAAGGCAGCATGTCTTACTCAAAATTATTGTTCCCTTTGATCAGACCTGTCCATCCTGAAACATCAAAGTCTAAGTAAGCAAGAAAAACCTCATACTATTCAAACAATGCTTAATCCTTGCTGAAACATACCACTGTTCACACCTATTGATAAGCTGATGTAGTCGAGCCTTTATGTACACAGCCATCAAAGTCCTCTGGGAAGCTGTAGGAGGGAATCTGAACCAGCTCTTGGTGCTGATTCCAGTCTGCAGTGTCAAAGCTGTGCCTGGCAAGGTGTGCTTTCAGGGTGGCATTTATACTGTACAAATGTCAGTCTGTCAAAGGTGAATGAAGGCTTTGAGGCGTGGCAAAGCACAGTCTTTGGAAGTCCGGTCTTAAGCCCTTTTGCTTTACTGGCTACAGGAACCAATTCATGATCTGGTGTTTAAGACCTGTGGTTTAGTGCCTATGTGGAGGTAGTAGCACAGGTTTTAATTGCATGAATGCCAAAGGAAGCCCTTTAAGACATGATTGTGTTCTTTCTCAGGCTGACCCAAGCAGGCTCAGCTGGGCTGCAGTCAATAAACAAGGGGCTGAAGTGTTTCCTGTTACAGACAGAGCTTCCTAACCACTGTATTACCAAAGAAATCAGTCTTGCAATACATGAAGCAAAAGGCAGTCTATTAGATCCCCATTACTCAGCTGGGAAGAACAGGGAGCTGCAGCATTTCCAGTTATCTCACTGCCTAATGATTGCTTCACTGTAATGCTAGACATATTAGAGGAGGAAAGAATGGCAGAGCTCTGGAAGAGTAATTTACATTGTGGCTTCCTTAAGAAGCAAAAGCAGTTGTGAAAGAAATTGCTAAGACTGAGAGGAGAATCTGCAAAAGTAACCAATTGGCAAAGCAATGCACTGCTGCCTTCCATGTGCTTGGCTGTTCAGCACAGATGGTGGAGTTATCACTGAATGACATGAGGGGTTTGTCTGTAACGCTACTCTGCTGCCAAAAGGACGCTGCAGACAGGGTACAGATCTGTCAGGTCTGAGCGGAAAGTTTCTTAACACCCCTTAGTTCATTTTTCAGGAATACTAAAGAAAAACACTGCAGTGGAGTGTTTGGGTTTTTTCCACAACTTTTGGCTACCTGCTTTACTACTTTTTCTGCTAGGCATACAGGCATCAAATCGTAGCCACATAAGGAGGCTTTAATGAAAGCATTCAATTCTAATTAGAGAAGTGTCTCAAGAGCAATGTTGTAATTGTTTCTTGATTGTTCTAATTGATTTGCCTTTTTAAAAGGCATAACAGTGGAAGTAAACAGTGACACTATCACATCCCTGTCTTTCAAATGCTGAGTTATCAGTCCATGAAAGCAGCCCCACAGGACTGTAAGTTTGCTCCTTGAAATGCTGTCTGACATACAGGTTTGAAGGCTCACAGTGCAACAGCCTTTACTTCATTTTCCAGTCCTCCTCTGAGTACTTGATTCTTACTGATGCTGAGTGTAGTCAAATTAAAATAAAATTAGTTGGAACTCATTCACATTTCTCTGTAACAGGCCCAAGTGTACTTACTATAGGACCTGTAGGAAAGATAAGATCACAATCTGACAAGAAAATTGTAAACCACATTTTCAGGTGAAGCCTGTTGGCTCAGCAGCTCTGTGGTCAGCAGAGCTCCACCAGCTTACACCGGGAGGAATTTGGGCTTTGTAATCTTCCCAAAATCTATGAGAGTAATTCAGTAATCCAGGATTACTTGGACACTTTTTTATGAGTTTAATAGACATGAATATTTGATTGGCAACTTCAAATTGATATGTTAGAAGAAAAATGCACAAACTAAAACCAGCTGCATCAAATTACAATGTAACTGTTGTAATTTCTGTCATTAATTGGTTATGAAAACCAGACTTGTAAGATAACTTCCTCAAACCTTCTTTGTGTTCATAACTTTTTCACCCTATGGATAAAGCAAAGAAAAAATCTCAGAGGTAGAAATGTTCACAGATATCTGTGGATGCACACCGTACAGCTGGGAGTACCCTGTTCTTATTTCTGAAAAAGAGACTATTATTTAGATGGCTTTTTGTAATTGTGAGCTGTTGTATAGTCTTGTAGTGTTTTGCTGTTTGCTGACAGCACTTAATTGAGTCTGATTACACTGTGAGGATTTAGTTGTATTCTGTAGTGTGTGCATGCAGGTTTGTCCTAGCAAAATGCAGAGGCCTAAGTAGCATCACACTGTCACAAAAGAGATTTTGTATACGTTTATAGAAGATGTACCTTTTATGAGCACATCTGTGCTTAGGAGCAAGCTTGGGTAAGTCAGGATAGCAAATGATGTTTGCACAGTCCTTCGGATATTACAAGGCTGTCCTGCCTTTCTCTGTTGGGCATTTTTTTTTAATTTTTTTTTTTTTTTTTTCATAATCAGACATTTGTTCACTGCAGAATTTCATGTTTTAGAGAATTAATACAACAGTTTTCAGTGCTGAGGGATTTGTGTTTTGCTAGTGTTAAAATTCTGAAGAAAACTGTGCTCAGCGTCTCTTTCCAGCAGGCGCTGTGAATGGCAATTAGCACCACAGCCCCTTTGCAAAATTTGTAGCAGTTTTGTTTAAAGCTGTTTCTAAAGCTCGCCAGAGATTTGCTGTTGTATCACAGTTCATATTCGATACTGTTTAAAACAATGTATTGCAGCTAGCGCCAGAGAGCAACAACATAAAAATGCAGCCCTTCAGACACCCTCAAGCACTGGAAAAGTCAAGAATCTGACTACTGGAGCCGCGGAGTATTTTACATAACAGATCACATATGACTGGGTCAAGTAGTTGCAGGAACAGTATTGCATATAAATATCTTCTGTTGCTGTTAAGTGTCTCACTGTAGATCTCAATAAAAAATACGCATAAATCTCCAGGGCGGGTTTTGCAGAGGCGCCGTGGGGTGGCTGGAGCCGGGGCTGCTGCCTTCCCAGCTCTCCCGCAGAATTGTTCTAAACTTCATGGGAAAAGGAACTAACAAAGCGACCCAACAGCCCGGGATAGAAGTGTTATCTGTCCTGCTCATCAGCGCACACAAATGCTTTGAATGCATCTCTCTGTTCTTTACAGGGTGAAGAAACTAAAGCACTGACTCTCGTCCTTCATCGTGACTCAGGCTCTCTTGGATTTAATATTATTGGTGGCCGACCGTGCGTGGTATGTTAATTGTTAAAATATGTTTGCCCTTTCCAGTTGGGAAAAGCATGTAGGTCAACACTTAGAGGAAAAATGCTGCTGACAACTATTTGGCTCTCTTGGGATTCTTTCAGAGCAAATCTTACATTCAGATTAGTATTGGAGGTCTATTGACTGTATGTTCCTGTCTCTCACATCTTCAGTCTCGCACCCGGTCACAGCTAGTGACACTGACACAGGTGGAATGTCACTCCCAAAACGCTGAAAGCCCCGGTACCTTTTTCTCAGACCGTACTGTTTCAAAGATAGTGCACGAGTTCAGGACCGCAGCTTTAGACCTTTTACAGTTCATTAAGAAATCGATATTTACTCTCCTTTCCACCAGAGACCAGGCTGCCCTCTGTGCAGGTGAAGGGATGTAATTTAAACAACCTACTTTTGAATTCCATGATTTCAGCAGATGTTTCCTGCACACACACTCACTAATGTATTTTTTCTTGATGCTTGCTGGCAGGAGCTGCTGCATCTGACTTTAATTAGATCAAGGAGTGGAATATACCTTGTCCTAGTAATTTAGAAAAGTACTCAGAACTACTCCTTGGACTGTCGGAAATGTGACATTAATGACAATTTATTCCTGGTGAATTCACTTGAAAGTTATTGTTTATAGTTAACATTTTTCAGTTCCTTTTCTGAGAAACTGTTCTGCACCAATAGCTGATTTCACAATAGACAGGGATGTGAAGATACCTTATTAGTTAGAGGTTGTTTTTCACAGTTTTATTTCCAAGGTTCCAGAGGAAGAGCCGTGCAACTAAAAATAAAAACGCACTGTTGCTTTCTGTTTGATGTGCAATCAGGCTGCTGTCTCACTGGATTCTACATTATCATAATTATGACAGCTACTACTGAGCTGGCCTAAGTCAGAAGAAAACAATTATCCTGCAAATGATGAGCCTAATGAAAGTCCATTCCTGGCTGTACAGTTACTCAGAATGGGAGGATCAGGTGTTCTCATTAGTCCAAATAGGCCCATATTAAGACATCACTAAGAATATTTATTCTGAATTACATGCACTGCTGTGGCACAGGCGAGTTTTAGCTCAGCACAAATTAGAGTTACTTCAAGGTTCAGTAATGTGTTTTTCATTTCATCTTTAAAGGACATTCAAGATGGTTCAGCCAGCGAAGGAATTTTTGTATCAAAAATAGTTGACACTGGGCCTGCTGCTAAGGAAGGAGGGCTCCAAATTCATGACAGGATTATTGAGGTATGTGAGTACACTATCCAGCCTCTTTTAATAGTCCGAGTTCTGTTGTCATGTCTTCAAATGGCATGAAGTTTAGCGTGGGTTCGGGAGAAATGTACCGTGGTAAACACTGTCTAGAAGACATGTCTGCTAAAATATGCTCGACTTGATTCAGTGCTGACCTCTGTGGCTTTAGGTATAGTTCTTACCTAAATATAGAAACCAGATTATGGTTGGTATGTGCACGTCCTGACTTTCTGAGGAGCGAGTATCTATCTGGTATGCCGTAGATATTTCTTTTTAAAGCTATTGGAAACTTGTAAGTTATTTAGTTAAAACCATATGTGAAATATCTGTAGTGTAAACCTTGATTTTATTTATCCTGGTTTCTAAGACCAAAGGTAATAAATGTTTCGAATGGCCAGAAAATATTCTACTCTGCAGTTTCTGTAGGATTTATTATAAACCTGCCTGAGGTACTCCATTACTGTTGTTTGTAACTACTTGTATTATTCCGTTTGGAGTCTGAATTTCTTCTCATTTTGCCAAAGTCTTGACATCAATAAAAAGGCCTTTCTGTGAAAGTGATGGTTGCTTGAAATGTTTGTTTGGGAAAAAAGATCTTTTTTTGAGAGAGAGAGAGAGAGAAAGAAGGAGGTTGGTTTTCATGAAATGCAGCTGAGTGTGAGTCCGTTTCCTTTGTTTAGCATTTTACAGTTTAAAAAAGTGTTCTTTGCTGTCTTATTTCTGTAGGCTGGAGAAACTTTGAGAGTCTGTTGTTCCAAAAGATAAGTGCTGTGTTTGTTGCCAAGGATATCATGGAGCAACCAGTTTCTCTAAGTAATGGAATTCTATTGCTCTTATGTTTTGCAAATGAGCAGTAAACAGCTGTTAAGGATTTTCTGTTGGCAGAAGACAATGTGTATTTGCTATTTTCTGTGCTGTTATGGTAAATCGTATTCACAATTTAGTAAGGATATAAAATATTAATTAAGTTTCTTCGTATGGAAAGGAGTGGAGCCACAGTAGCAGAACTATAAAAAGATAAGAAGCTGAGCTGTGAAATGATCCAGAGTTGCTTAAACCATATTTATGGTATAACATAATTGGGAAAAGGTCTGTAATTTTTGTTTGAACTAGAATTTTTCCCATAGGCACATATTTCCCCAAAGCGTGTTTGAAAAGCTGACATCCGTTTCTGAAGTAGCGCATAATCACACGAACAAAACAACTATGAAAAACAAAACGTTGGAAAATCAAACTCCCCAAAGTAAGGAGATGTCCTGGTTTTCAATCTCCTTGAGTGTTAGCACTGTAACTCAGCCTGGAATTGCAACCATATGGCAGTTTGTTATAGGAGTTGCCAGGAGAAAACGAAGGCAGCTGACCTCCACAGGCCCTATGGATTCTGCTCTCTTGCAAGCAATTTTGGTCCTTACTGCTTTTCTCTGCTCCATTTTTCCAAAGTTCAGTATTTGGCACTGGTAGCACAGATCAGGCTGAGCAACTAAATACTGCTATGGTGTTTGTGCCAACGGTAAGAACCCAAGAGGAACATAGAGGAAGGCAGGCAGGGTGAGATTCCATGCTGTGTTTCTTGGCTGCTCTGTGAGTGCAGCCTTACCTCTGTCAGTAGCATTTGGGCAGAGTTCTTCCCACAGTTCCAAGCTACATTTTCTCATAAAACAGAACTCCAGAATGAAAACACAAGGAGAACTGGTTGTATGTGTAGCATGCTAAGGGTAGCAGAAGCCCAACTGAATGCTGTGTGTTGACAGCCTGTGCTGTCTGCAAATTCGTTTTCATATTCACTCATTTTTAAATACACACAAAAGGCTGATGAAAATTCAGCAAAACGGTTACAAAATCAAATGTGTGAGTTTGGATTAGGAACGCCTTGTTGAAGGCAATCTCTGAGAGACACCCAGCTGATGAGTTTTGATTCCCACTGTGGAGCAGTCACTGAGTGTGCTAATAGGTTCTTCTCAGATCAAATGGCTGAATGTAATGCCCCCCAGCCACTACAGGCATCCGGTTCACAGAACTAGAGTGGTCTGATGCAAAGCCCTAGAAGTCCTTGTACTGGGGACATCAGCACCTAAAAACTACTGTATACTTTTTGACTCTGTGAAATTTGTATTTACTGCATTGTATTTAACCCTATTCTAGGCAAGGAAGAAAAGGGATACCTCTTGCATCAAGGCATCTAACCCAGCTTTGTCATACTGATAGATAATTGAAATATCCTGTAAATTACCTAGCTGAAGATCAGTAAACATTTAATGATAGTCTCTAATGAAGCAAAACCCAAAGTTCATAACTACGTCTGGCAGTTCAGCAGATGTAGCTGTAAATGACAAGATGCAATCAAAAGCCTCAGGTGGAACCCATCACAGACAATACAGCATGCTAATGGGTCACATTTGCTTTGAAAAGCAGGAGAGATGACAAAGAAACAGGATAATTATCTAGAACTGAGTTTGGCTATCTAGAACTTGCTCTTAATATTATGGTTTTAAGTAACACCAGCATGATTTTAAATAGACGCCCTCACAGAGAGCTCTCATTCTAACATAAGATGCTGAGCGTAAGATCTCCAAAATGATTCCAGAGTTCATGGCAGTGAACTTAAAATGGAGTAAGACAGAAATAATTTTATTTCCTTTTGAAAATGTTTCTTTATTGTGGATCTCCTGGCAGGCGTATTTTGGAGCTTATGTCAAATAAGAGCATTGTTTCTCATTTTCAAAACTGCCAAAACATTTCTCAGTACTTAGCAGGGATTACACAGTGCGCAATTTGGATGCACAGTGCTGTTTATAGCTGATAGCAAATGTTGCTTGGAAGTTCTTTCCCCTGACAAATTATACTGAGATGAACCTTGAATTATGTCTGAGATAATTTTAAATCGTATTTTCCCACCGGTTCAGATTTCCTATTTTACACATTTTAAAAGAATACATATAAAAAAGTAAATCAGGTCTAATAACTGTGTTGAATTTTCAGTAAAAGCATTTTTTGGACTGTATTTCAGCAACACAGGCAGTGCCACTGTGAAGTGCTTCCCCTGCTAAATGGCATACATCATCGAGATGAATGTTGCATGATCTGTGCTGCTCAGTCTTGAAAGCAGCACACGACAGAAACACAAACACATCCTTTTCCTTCGTATTTCATTTTACAAATTCTGTAACATAATAAAGATATTTAGTGGTTACACAGGACCTTCAGGAATATCTTATAGCTGTTTCCTTCGCTGTTTTATCTTATTATCCTTATTTTGCAATTGGGTAATCTGAAGTATACCAGAAAGTATCTTCCCAAATTGTCAGGTCAGAGTGAAAGACTTGGATCTTGGTCTGTTCATTCTTGCTCTCTGTAAATCAATGCTTTTCACCTGTATCTGTTTCCAGGTATTTCACAACTACTTTAGAAGTGAGGAAGTAATGATATTATGAGACTTTCTATAGTGTGGCTACAGGATTTTCATGTACAGCTGTGACTTATTTATTCAAAGCAAACAGCTGATTTAAAGTGATATTCTGAATTATTGTTCTATAGCAAATTGCCATATTAAAAACATGCTGAAACTATTGATTTTATTACAGAGGAATTACTATTTTCATAGATTACATTTTTGTCAGGGCAACAGAATGGTCCTAATTTCCTCTTGTAGCAGAGTTGGTTCAAGTCCCAGCCATGAAGGACTCCTCTATGCAGCTGCCTGGCATTTCTTCAGACAAAGTTTTTATTTTTAAGCACGTCAGCTCTGAAAGATTATGAATTAAGTACAGCATTCTCTTCTCACTGACGAGTAAACTCATTTGTTTAGCTTCAGAGGCTGAACAGAAAGGAGGCTTGAAATGCTGACTGCTTGCCACCTTAAAATGTTTTTAGTACAATTAGGGTACTGTTGCAGTATCATAAACTGTCATAGCTGCACCAAAACCACAAGAATTTATTCCACCTGAGCTTGCCCAATGTCTCATGCTGCTCGCAGGAGGATCATTAGTTTAGGAGTTGAGAATTTGTCTCAGTGCATTTGATTGATTTTCCCCAAAGTGCACTCACTTGCTACACATTACAGGCTGCCTTTCTGTTAGGTGAGTTTCTTCACAGGTTACTCAAAGGAACAATGAAACTTTTTAGCAAATCATCTACTGTATGTTTGTAAATAAGATGTACAATTTGCTCTGGATTCTCCATTCAGCCTGTAGTACACAGGCAGTTCTAGCAGAACAACTTTCTGCTTTTTTCTCAGCAAACCACACTGGGTATCAGAGTTAGCAGTGTAGCTTTCAGAAAGTCAGATCAGCACAGAAAGCACATCAGCCAGGCAGGAGGACAGGGAAAGGAGTGCTCACAGCAGCACAGCATACATTGCCCTGTTGGGGAAATATGTGGGCCAAGAAAGATCTGCTGCTTTGTAGTGGACTGAAAGAGTAAATGAAGAAACTTTTCACGTGCTCTGCTGGCATGGGACAGGATCTAGTTTTTCCATGAGGTTGAGTATTTGGGCTGAAAGAGTTCCATGTACTGCCAGCCCAGCTTTCCTGCCAGCATAGAGTTGTTCCCCCAGCTGCATGCCCACTGCAGCTTATCACCACTTGCAGACTGTTCACAGGAGACTTCCACAAGTAATCAGTAAATGTAATAACTGAGCAGAGCTTTCAGTTTCTCCTTTGCTGGTGCACTTTCTAAAATCAGCTTTAACATGATAAACTTTTGCATTTTCTTGCAGAAGGCTCACTGCATGCACTAACTGAACTCCGATAGGCAGAGAGGCTGAACAGAATTTTTCATTGTCGTGAATGGAAGAGTTCAGCTCTGCAAACAAGATTTACTATGCAGATACATGCACTTAGGAATTAATTTTCTGGAAAAAAACTATTTTAAGACAGCAACTTAAAATTGACTGTTCCTGTTCCTGCCAGGACATGCAAGCACACTTGAGTATTTCTGGAGAGGGAACATAGTGGGGAAATGAGTACAGTTATAGCAAAGTCAGCTTTTTTTGGTGTCTAACTTGCAGAACATTTTCCAAGCCCTTTGTCCGTATCTGCTCATGTATCACAAAGCATCCTCATGTCTGTGCTAAAGCATAGATCTTGCAGGTTGCTCAGTGTTAAAAGGGAGTTTTAATAGTCTTAAGGGGAAAATGGAAATGAAAACAAAAGGTGTTGGTTATCACTGCATTTTTTCATCTCATAAATGGATTTGCCTGATTCCCTATCAGTGCTGCATTCTGAGCTGTGGGAAAGAAGGCAACAAACCAGACAGCAAGAGGAGGATGAACCAAAGATGTGTAGTGCATGTTTTACAGTAAATATTGAATCATCATCCTTCCCACAAGCAGCCAAAAAAAAAAAAAAAAAAAAAAAAAAAAGAAAGAAAAATCCATTGGATGGGTTGAAAATATAAAGTTCTGTAAAGAAGGAAACAATTGTTTCTACCCTAGTCGATGAGGAATATACTTTCTAAGTCATATGCTTATGCATCAAACTTCCTGACTGTAGGAAAATGGGAGAGAAAAATGCCAGCAATGAGACAGCCTTTTATAAGACTTTAAAAACCAAATCACTCAAGGCATGGACTGAACAACACGTGCCCCACCTCCCAATATTCTTTGGTGTGATGATGAACTTGCTTTGTACCATGAAGAACAGGACTTGGAGAGGAAATGCAAACTGCTTTGATAACTTCCAGGCCTGCCAAACCTCACGTGAAGTGTGGGACCCAACAGGCGACTTGTGTTGCAAGATCATAGGCTTGTCAAGCATCTCATCCTGCCTCCCACCCTCATGTTTACCATTTCCAGTGAGTGAACCCATGCTTGGTTTGGTTTCCTCTTGCTAACATCTTGTCAGCATCCCAAGGATGCCGGCTCAGCATATGCAGCCTCTTGCCAGGCTGTTCTGTGCCAAGGCAGGACGAGGTCACCCACAGCCTGGGAAGGCACAGTGTGGAGGTTCTCCTGCCTGGTGTCACCTCATGGGCTGCAGGAGCAGTCACAGTGCTGTGCACAAGCCTGTGCCCTGGGCATGAACTCCAGGGAGAAAACACAACTTGAGAAATTCAGATTCTGGCTTTATGAATTATTGCTCGTTCAAAGTGAAAAATAGCTGTTCCATATTCTTTTTAGCTGAGCAAAAAGAAATGCATCAAGTTCCAACAAATACTTTTTAAAAAGATGAACATAAAGCCTTTAACAATGGGGCAATTTAATCCTTTCACATGTGGCACAATTTTTTGCATTTTAAATCATCTCCTGTTCAGTTTTCCACTTTGAAAGCCAAACCATTATGATTAACTGTTAGATTTTATTTTTAGATTTTTGAATGCTCTGAATCTTTTTAGAGAGAGCACACAGAATGTCCTATCAACTATTTTCACACATTTTGTTTGTATCACAATAATGGAGCAATCAGATGCAATCATCTCTAGATTAGTACATATGTAGAACATTACCATGTCAATCGTATGAAAAGATATGCAAAAAGCGAGTGCAAATTAACTGGGGGGGAAAAAAAAAGCAAGCTCAGATCATTGCCATTCAAAATGCACTTGAGTAAAATTTGCATAACTTTTAATTTAGAATTACAGGAAAGATGGAATTTGTCCAGTAAATGTGCAGAAAAGCTGTATGTATGTGTGAGGTCAGCAGGCCTTTCCAAAAATCCTCCTCATGGAGCAGCTCACCCTGCAGTGCTAACCTGGTCTGTGCCACTGGTGGGATTTGTCCTCAAACCAAGAGCATGGTATGGAGACCTGCCTGTTGTGAGCACTTCATTTGTCTGCATTTCACAATAGCACACTTTCCTTTTTTCTCACACATATAATATGAAAATTGAAATGAAATCCTAGAATCTGTTCTGGTAACACCTACAATGCAGTCGCTTCTAGACAATGGTCTTTATAGTGTTTAAGTCAACTTCTTCTTAATAGAGCATGTCTTCCAGCATGAAGTATTGGGTTGTTTTATTCCTTTTCCTAATTTATTCTTTATACCACGAAAATCCAAAAGCTGTTCACAATTAACACACAGTTCTGTGCTTTAAACACTGAGAGGGGACAACTTATCAGCACTGTGACTCTAATTCCAATGCTGTTGACCACTTCTCTACTTTATGCATGATGTTGATAATTTTTAAAGCAATACAACTTTGCTATATTATGTTTCACTACAAAGCACAACTATAGGACTTATAAAGTTTTTAGACTCTCATAAACAGAAATGGTACTGGGCTGATAATAATAGTATAGAGATGTTTTGCTTCAGTACTGGGGCTTTTAAATGAGTGCAGTATGTAAGTTGTTGCTTTTATAATGTTGTAGAAGTTGTGTGTTTTTTTTTAATGCTATCTGTAAAATCTTATGCCTGTGAAGGGAATTTTCCACTGAAAGTGGAATTTGGCTTTAAAGACTGAGGGAGAATAATGTTGCAAAAATGGGAAGTTGTGAATTGCTCTGAAGAAGGGGACTGGTACAAAACACTGTGTGTGAGAGACACACATCCCATCCCTGTGCAGCAGCCATTCTTCTGGAGAAGGGCCAGGTGATCACTGCGCTTTGGGCTACACAATCCCATACAGCCCAAATGTTGCAAATATCTTTTCTGCATCTAAAATGGTACATTAATGGTGGAATGCGTTTCAGTTGTGCAAGGCAGGTGCAAGAAAGTCAAGTTATGCAAAATACTATCTTCTGTTGGTACAAGCTCTTTGCTACTAGCCTTCTCAAGCCTTGTGTTAAAATATTCTTTCAAAATGATTACTGATTTATATAGCCTCGGTCGTATAACTTCACCTATGGATATCAGGAACTGCATGTGCTCTGGCAGGCTGCTCTTGTACACCCTTTCACAATGACAAAATATAGATGGTTATCATCTGTAACCTCAGTATACTATCCATTATTACTTCCAGTTCATCTACCAGCAGTACAAAATAGCTGAAATTGGGTTTAAGTGACATATGCAGAGGCATGACAGGTCTCTTAATTGTAAAGAGCTTTATATGGAAACACTTCAGTTTTTCTTCTGTCTGTTTTTCTTCTGCCAAAATCCAGGTAACTCCGAACTACACAAAAGTCTAAGTAACTCTGAAAGCATCACAGGGATATGGGTAATTGTGAGGTCCCACCTCCAAGTTTAACAAACAGAGTGAAATCTTGCTTCCCAGGGTGACAGAATGGCAGAGGTTGGAGACTATCTCTGCGTTGCTCAGAGCAGGGCAAGCTGAAGCCTGGTGCCCAGGGTCCTTCCTTGGGATGTAGAATATTCAACATATTCATGTTGAAATTTCAACATCTTCATCAATGACCTTGATGAGGGGATAATGGCCACCCTCAGCAAGTTTGCCGATGATACGAAGTTGGGAGGATTGGCTGACACGCCTGAAGGCTGTGTTGCCATTCAGCAAGACCTGGATAGGCTGGAGAGCTGGGCAGAAAAAAACCGGATGAGGTTTAACAAAAGCAAGTGTAGAGTCTTGCATCTGGGGAGGAATAATTGCATGCACCAGTACAGGTTGGGGGATGAGCTGCTGGAGGGGAGCTCTGCAGAAAGGGACCTGGGTGTCCTGGTGGACGACAGGTTGGCCATGAGCCAGCAGTGTGCCCTTGTGGCCAAAAAGGCCAATGGCATCCTGGGGTGCATTAAAAAGAGCGTGGCCAGCAGGTCAAAGGAGGTGATCCTCCCCCTCTACTATGCCCTGGTAAGGCCTCATCTGGAGTACTGCGTCCAGTTCTGGGCTCCCCAGTACAAAAAAGACAGGGATCTCTTGGAGAGAGTCCAGCGGAGGGCCACGAAGATGGTGAAGGGCCTGGAGCATCTCTGCTATGAGGAAAGGCTGAGTGAACTGGGTCTGTTCAGCCTTGAGAAAAGGAGACTGAGAGGGGACCTGATCCAGGTCTATAAATATCTAAGGTGTGGGGGGCAGAATGGCGAGGCTGGACTCTTTTCAGTGGTGAGTGGAGACAGGACAAGGGGAAATGGCCAGAAACTGGAGCATAGGAAGTTCCGCACAAACATGCGCAAGAACTTCTTTACAGTGAGGTGACGGAGCACTGGAACAGGCTGCCCAGGGAGGTGGTGGAGTCTCCTTCTCTGGAGATGTTCAAGACCTGCCTGGATGCCGACCTGTGCAACCTGGTTTAGGGAACCTGCTTTGGCAGGGGGGTTGGACTCGATGATCTCAGGAGGTCCCTTCCAACCCCTACAATTCTGTGATTCTGTGATTCTGTGATTCTGTAATAGAAGCACGCACACGCTGGGTTTGTGAATAGGCCTTTTGGGCTGTGGGGCTGGGCAGGAATCTCAGCTGCAAACTGGTAAATATTATGTATGTTTGATTGATTGGATGAACATGAGAAAGAAACCAGCAACAGGAAGGGAGAGTGAAAATGTTTCCTGAATCATTTGGGGGAAAAAAAAAAAAAGAGCTTTTCAGTGCTGTTGTTTTCTTTTTTTCTCTGTCAGTTCTGCAGGCTTCCCAGCTCAGGAAGATTTAGTTTATTTCTCAAAAGGTCTTGCTTATAAAGCAGATCTTTCTCTGGCTCCAGCCAGCTCTAATAAAAATTAGCAGTAACCTTAGCAGCTGCCGTGCCACATGACTGCTTGGGATTGCATAACTGCTTTTTCCTTCTAAAGAAACACACAAAGAGATCATCTGATCTCCTGCCTTGCAGCATTCTCTGTGAAGTGTTTCTCTAGCTTGATTCCTAAACAAAAATCTTTTTCTTCTTTCTTCTAACAGTCCTCTCTTTTTAAGACCAAAGTCTGTCCATAAATAGTAACGGACTGTAGGCAGAACTTTCTTGACTTAAGCCCATGAATGAATTGGGTGATTTTTTTTTTCTGTTACTCAAACTATTACTGTTTATCAACAGTAAGGCACGTCTTGAATAAAAGCTAATGTCAGCCTGAAGTCATTCAAAGAAATATTTTGCTGCTGAAACTGAGGCTTTTTAGGACTGTTAGTATTCCTGAGAGCATGCTTTTGGATGGAGATGCATTGTGGTTTGACAAGAAGATAAAGAAAGAAAAGAATCCTGTGGCCATATAATAGATGTAAACTGAACACACTCTTGGCTCAGTGCAGGTCCCATTTAATTCACTGGAAATCCCAGTGTATTTAACCTGATCCACAAGCACAGAACAGTTGGAAGTTTAAATTACTCTTCCTGTGTGGCATGTGGAGATGGACCATTGTTTTCTGACTAATTGGTTTTCCCTCTAGCAAAAAGGAAAAGAAAAAAAATTAAATGCTTATTCCATGCAGTAGCATCGTACCACTTCTGCAGAGCACTACACAGTGTCAAAGAAAAAGGTGGAACTGATCTATGAGCAGACGTTGCTCTGCATGAAGATGCAGTGCGACCTGTTAGATTCGATGTGGCTAAGGGCAGGGTGAGAAGCAAAATGCCTTTTGCTGGTCCAGCAGTGTTGTGGCAGACACACCAGTGTCCCACTGCACAAGTGCTTCCTGGAGCCAGAAGTCTCAGGCAAACTTGTAAGCACTTCTTTTATACGAAATCATCAGTGGTGGCTAGCATTCATTTACTGCAGTTGTTAAGGAAATCTCAGGTCTCTAGCTTGAATCCTTAAGTCAATTAAGTGTGCTTTGAAAAGAGTGCCAACTCTTCATAGCTCAGTTCATTCCAAGTGTGAAGCAGCAAAAGTGAGACAATGATAATGTCACAGAATATGAGATGTTGCTAAAAATAATGGGCAAGTTCTCATGCACTGAAGCCTTGGAACCTGCACATTTCAAGGGCACTGGCTTGCAGCAGTCAGATTCCCCTCATCCACTTGAGCTGAAGCAGTCAACCTAACCAGAGGATTGCAGAAGACTGAATTTATAGAATTTTCATTTTTGCATCTTCCCCTTTTTTCTGCTGCAGTCTTTCTTTTTCCATCACTTTTTGGGAGGACCTAGTTCTCATTTTGAATCAAAAGTTTTGGCACCTTTTATAACATAGACTGAAGAGTTTCTAGAATCGTTCCTTTGGTAGAGGTTACCATCAAATAACTTGGAACATAAAGAAGTGAGCAGTCTTCAGATGCAGTTGCAGTTGACAAGTTTCCTGCTAGCAACTTGTATTAATTTAATTTCACACAGCCAACTCTGGTTCCTTCTTGTATTTGAAAGAGTTTTTTTTTTAAATATAACCTCTCATTGTTTTTCTTTCATTTTGGCCTCCTTTTCTCTTGCTTTGTAGGCAGTTTCCTTTGCAGCAGGGGAATTGCTGTTTCTATTACAAACCTTTCTCTGGCAACTGGAACTTTTCTTTCAGTTTTGGCCCCTGCTGATAATTACAGTTTTCTCTTACTCTCTCTTTGCTTTACATTTACCAAAAATAAAGTTTGTTTGCTCTCTGAGGATTTCACATCACAGAAGATTTTTGCAGGCTTTCAGAGCTGCTGACTTGAACCAAGTAATAAACGTAGGAATGAGGAGGGGTGTCAGAGAGTGATAGATAATATATTAGCCTCTTGCTGGGTCTAGCAAATCTCCAAGTTTTATAGACTATTAAAGGCTGCTTTCACTGGGCTGACATTGTGCATCTCAGCTCGTTTTCCCAGCTTCCCTTCCTCAGACAATCTGAGCAGTTGGATACCCGAATTCATTAGATTAATCAGAAGCATTTTAGTAATGTATCTCAGGCAGAAATAGAGAGGTGTCAGGGGGTCAAGAAGATGCTGTGACGTTTTCTGTGGGGCTAAAATGAATTCCATGCATACGCAAAAGAATCAGGAAGAGCAGTGCCCCAACAGCCTTCTCGTGTTTGGGCCATTTGCTGTTAACTGGTGCTGGTCTCTTGATTAGGCTTTATGCTTGCTTTTGCATAATGTGTTATAATGTGAATAGATTTGTGGAACAAAGGAACCAAAACCCCACAGTGAGAGCTAAGGAGACACACTTCTCCCTAATCCTGTCCCTTTTGCCCTGAGTAATAATTTACCCTAAAAATAATTTCTTTTCCTTTTGTTTGTTCCATACTCCAAGGTTCTGATCAAGGGTTGCAGAGTCCAGCCCATTCTACTTGTATGTGTCTGACTGCAACCATTTAATTCCTTTCCTTTAGAAAACCTTTTTTTAAAAACAAAAACAAAAACCTAAGCCCAAAAGCTTTTATCTACTTAGAAAGTGTTTTCCTGCAGTTTCAGGAAGAAATGCAATTAGCATGGCTGCTTAATTAAACTGAGCTGTCAATGAAGCGATAAACCATGGTACAATTAACTTATCCTTGGAGAAGAATGCAAATTAAGGCTATAACTGGAGGTCTTGGGAAAGGTCTTGACTGCTTTCTGCCACCAGCCTGATAATCACACTAAGTCATTCATATTCTCAGGCCATCAGATGATGTACACCATCTTTTGCAGGAAAAAAAAGAACTATGGGAATATGTATGCACTCACAGCATCAGATGGATGCTAACAGACTTCAGGCTTTTTATATCTATCATTGATACATTACCTGTGAGTTGTTACCTGTAAGTCACATGTCAAACCATGAAAGCCCTTTCCCAAAGGGAATTGTCTTTAAGTAGCCAAGGGCAGCAGCACAGTATTTTAAAAACTGACAAAATCCAAAGACAAATCCTGACCTGAAGCAACAAGCACAGTGACCAATTAATTTGGTATCTACTAGTGCAAAAACCTTGGTTAGCTGAAGTCAGCAGTGAAGGTTTCACCTTCACTGGGAATTTTTGTACCAAATAAAGATCAATAATGAAGTTATACCCACTTGCACTGGTGGATCTGTGGGAACTGATGGCCACATTTGTAAAATCTTTCCTAATCTGATAACAAAAAGTAAATCTAAAAGTATTCATTCTGTTATTTTATGTTCCATGCAAACCTATAGTACAGTTTGGAACCGAATGGGAACCCCTTGGCATAAAGCTGTCTGTAGCACAAGTAGTATTGCCATAAGCTGTCTACTGCAGAAAAAAGCCTGAACATGTAAACATGCTTAACTTTAAGTACAGAATTGACTTTACTAAAGCCAAAGGGACTACTCATAGAACGGTGGAATTCCTTGTGCTGGGGGAGACCTTAAAGCCCATCCATTTCCAACCCCTGCCGAGGGCTGGCGGCCACCCAGCATGGCCTTGGGCACCTCCAGGGATGGGGCACCCACAGCTCTGGGCAGCAGTGCCAGGGCCTCACTGTGCTCTGTGAGAAATTTCTTCCCATAATATTAAATCTAAACCTCCACTCTCCTAGCTTAAAACCTTTTGCACTTGTCCTATCGCTATGAACCCATTTACAAATCATTCTCCTTCCTATTTATAAGCTCCCTTTCAATAGTGGAAGGCTGCAATGCGGTCTCCCTGGAGCCTTCTCTTCTCCAGGCTGAACAAACCTCAATTTCATATATGTAATATGGATTTATGTGTATATAAATGTGCAGAGATACACGTGTGTATGAGTATATATGTATATTTATACAAGAGTATAAAATATGTAGTTGTCTATTATCTAAGTGTATATATCTGAATAGATACATGTTTATTGATTTATAAATATGTGAAAGTGCTGCCCACATTTCTTCCTCCTGCTTCTCAGAAAAGTCAGTAATTTTTGTGTATCACAGTCTAACTAGATTTATTATGTACAAATTTACAGTTAGGTTGGATGTACAAATTAAACAAACTCTGGATCAAGTTCAGTTCTAAATCTACAGTCTGTTGGAAAACCTTTATCGTCGTTATTGCCTCCTAGCCATTTTGTTATCTAAATAGCCTCTGGATGAAATTATACTATTATGTTAAGAAATGTAACATTTAGAGCATTAAAAGCACTAATGTGTCTTTAACTCACAAGTGGGCCTGATTTTTGTTTTGCTTTATCCTTTACTGTGTCAGACAGAGGATTTCCTACCGCTGCTTGTGAAAGGAAAGCTGGGCTTGGAATTAGAAAGGAAAGCATAAAACTAATTGTTTGATGGTTTCATGTTACAGACCACCTACACTGAGGAGGCTGAGAGTTTAAGTAAATTGAAACTGTAAAGAATGAAACAGTTAAAGGCTAGCAACAAACAAATAGGTAAAACTTAGTGCAAAATTAGGGGAGCAACGAGACAATGTAATTGCATTTTGTTAGCAGTTTGGTACTTGGCTTTACATGCATGAAAATATGAAAGCTAAAGGAGGAGGCACTTAGCAGAAAAGTGGCTAAATCCATTCCATATCCTGTCAGCTCTCACTGGAATGCTATGCACAGTGCTTTGTTTATTTTCTAAATATAGATATTTAAAGTTTTCATATACAGAGCTGACAGAATTAATTTGCACTCCTAACAATCATCTTGTGATAAAAACTACGTATATTCAGATACTGCTTTACATAATTCCTTTAAAATAAAGAGAAACATACAGTAAACATGTAAGGGAGGGGAGAAAACCAAAAGCACACATATGCCAAGGAGAGACTTGTTGAAAAAAAAAAAAGAAAGCACAGGGCAAAATTATTTTTTTTACTTCTTTTGGGACCTCAACAAACAATTTATCCAGAAAGTATTAAGAGTGGCTGAAATACAGAAGTCAGCTTCAGGGAAGAGACATCTGTCAGTGCACTGCATAGTCTGAAAAAATGTAATTGCAGTCCTCCTTATCAGACTTGAAAACACAGCTCTTGCATGGAATTACATTTAAAATTTACTTCCGGGTGAAATATTTACCTACTTAGGATCGCTCCTAAAGCAGTTTGCTGTAGGGCCATCGTGCAGTACTTTATAGACATAGCTGATTAATGGCTCTGTATTATCACACTTTAACTTCTTTGTCTAGAGGGATTTCAAACAGTAACAGAGAACTTCTCTCAAAACGGGGGAATCTGATTGTAAAACTACAGACTGTTATGCAGTATGAGCTCAAAGCCAGCACTGCCATGGATTGGATTAAGGAAGTTTAGCTTAGTGAAAATGAAAAACTTCAGATGATAAAGAAATTAAAAAGCTGTGAACTGAAGTTTAATTGCACTCGGGCTATTTTTCAGAGACAGCGCTTACACTTTGTTACTATTTGTCTGGCGGTTGGGTTCCACGATGATAACATTGTGTAGGAATTTGCACAGAGCGGGCTAAAACCTTTCATTCCCAAACACATTTATCTTTGTCTCCATCACTCGGGTGTCTCACAGCTCAAGTGCAGGAGGCCAAGCAGATACATCTTCGCTTGTGCCAGAAACAGGTCCTACGTGCTAAGGAGCAAAACGCTCTTTCTGCTTTGGTAACCCTGGGAGAGACGTAATTTTTAGTTGTGCTCTCTTCTTTTGGGGTGGGTCTGAATCAATCTATTGTTTCATCGAAGGACAGCTGCAGAGGACATGAGGGAAGCTGGAATGAGAAGGGAGAAATTGATTCTTGTTCAAGACAGAACCAGAAGTTTTCTTAGTGCAGATGTTTCTGGAGTGGCAGCTCTCTGCAGACACCATCAGTTATGAGCTTGTAAAGGCCAATAGGTTCAGCAGAGCAAAGCGATGCCTGATGCATTTTAACAGGTGCCAGGGGAAGCCTTCTCACCTCACACACTTAAACCAAAGTAAGCTTTCAGTTATGACCTGAAACGGACGTTTTCCCCAATCACAAAAAAAAGAATTTCACATCAGCAGCTGCCGGGCCGCTGAGCAGGCTGACACTGCCTTTCCTTTCCAGGTGGGGAGTGTTATTGTTTCAAATGCCCCTTTTAGAGACCTCTTTCAAAAAGCCCTGGGATATGGAAAGACGCTGGAAACTATTCTGAATCCTTACAACAGGTGGTTAGAGTCAAACTGCACTGCATAAAAGTTGTAGTCCTTCCAACACTTCCATTTTAGCTGCATGAATTATGTCTTATGCAGCTTAAGCAAGTTGCACTCAATTTTCATGTGCTTTTCATAATAAGCAACCAGGGCAAATGTTATTTTAGTTCTTTCTCCTTCAAAACACACATGGACAAACAAACATCTCCTCTTGTGCTATTGCAGCGCAGTAACTAGTTGTCTTGTTTATGCTTTACTTAAAATATTTTTCTTCAGGCCTGTAGGACAAAAGTTCTTTCCACTTGAAAGATGTTTGCACTTAGGCAATTAAAAGATCGTTAATGATAGAGCTGGATGAGCCGTCGTGTACAGTTGCTTACTAACTGTGCTATCAATTCATTATATGGAGTTCTTTGTATTTGTGTCAAACAAATCCGCATGAACTTATTGCACGGCCTGATGTGGGTGATTATCTGAGCTCAGCTCCCATGTCTGTTGACTTTGTTCTTCCTCTGGATGGAAGCAGGATTTGGGTCCCAAGATGCAGTGAGAGCACAAGTACTGCATAAAGGCTGAGTTAAGCACACCTTTCAGCTCCTCGGTATCAGAATGCTCTCAGACATTTTCCATTCCTATTTTTAGGTGTAACAAAAGGCATCAGAAATTGTCAAGTATGCAGGGCTCATGGCTCTCATTTGCAGTGCCTGCTGTCAGTTCTGAAGCCCACCAAGCCCAAGACTGAAATCTTTATCTAAAGAGTAAATTCTCGTGTAATTACTCACATAGCAATGTCTTCATGGAGTATTTTCAGTGCCTACATATTTTCTCTGCCACAGTCAGCACGAAGCCACAACTGATACCATTTCTTTTCCAGTGGTAAAAGGCCTTTGATCAAATACTGGTGATAACTCCTAAAACTAATTTTGTTTGCTACCAGCGCTAAACAGAGAAATTAGTTCAGTGGCAACAACTGACCAGACTCTAGAAACAGAAGGTAAATAATGCAAGACTATTTTACATAAGTGCCAAATATTTGACAGTTTTACAACTGCCTTGTTATTTACAACAACTGTTGGTTAGGATAAGAGCATTTGCTCTTTCCATTTCTGGCCTTCTCACATCCTTAAAACCATTCATGCCTGGAGGATGTGCTAAGAAACTGTGCCTTTGTGTTAATTCCACTTGGTCATCTGAAAGACTATTTATCATTCAGCTATCACAGTAGACACAAAGGTTTACTTGAGCAGTTCAATTCACCAGAAAGAAATAAACAAACCAGGCTGTCATTTAAGGTAGGGGCTCATAGTGGCTTTGGTGGGCTTGTTTCATGGGTAGTCAGAGAGGAGTCATATTTTTTTCTGCTTGCACTGGAGAGGACCAGGCACCTTCTGCCCGACTTAACCTTTAAGCCACAGTATAAAAGTTACATGAGATCCAATGCTGTTGGTCATCTTTTATTATTATTACCCTAGCAAGGCCTGAGGAACCCTCACTGAAACTGAATTCCCATTGGCAGTAATGCCTGTCTCCAAAAAAGTGTGGTGTAAATATTCAAAACACACAGAAGGACGGAGTGAAGAGGGGTTGTATCATCATAGCCACCAGGGAACCGAGGCACAGATTACTTTACAGTGTCACTTCTCAGCCACGTGCAGAACCCACACCTGTCAATCCAGCAAGGTACTTAACCACCCTATTACTGTATATGCTGAGCTAATTGAGGGAGTTTAGGGGAACATCACTTCTAATGTGACCAACTGAGCCTGTATTAAAGTATGCACCACCACATCTACACTATTTTATTTAATACATTTGAGCAGATCAGCTAACAAATGTTAACAGTTTATGTCAATGGAGTTACAACAGCACGAAGTGTTAGAAAATGGTCAGAGACAAGTTATCCAAACTATTTTATCAGTGAACAAAATATTCTGTGGGATTTTACTAATTCTTAGAATATAAATCAGCTACCTTGAGACTAAAAACATGGGAAATATGAAACAAAATAAGAATCTTTTCAGAAAAGTAATGAAAACAAAAGCTTACATTGTTAAAATGCTTTTAAGCCATAGCTACAGCACCTGCACTCATATGCCATAGAAACAAGCTATACCTACAACTGCTCCAAATTCCCATTTTTTTATCCATAAATTCTAAATCCAACTGCAGCTTCTAACTGCTATTCACTTCTAACAGCAATTAATAATAACCTTTTTAAAAAGAGCAAAATGTGAATCTGTTTATGGATAGAGAGAGCATTCATTCTTTGTATACCTAAGACTCCCAGCGGGAGATTTGGCAGTTTGAGGAATGTGGGGTGGGGTGGACTGTGGCTTCCCTTCAGCCCATGACATGAGATTAGCCCTGAATTACTGTTTCTGCTGCCATTTTTAGTGATTTGGTATCAGCAGCGACAGACTCGTCCATGATAAGAAGGGGGCACGTAGGCTCTGAGGGGTTCTCGTTCGGGTGCAGGACTATATCAGTCTGGCAGCTGTTGCTTTGATTGAAAAGGTATGCTGACAGTTCAGGGCAAGCTCCAACAAATGGCACCAGCTTCTGAAAAATGCACTTCTAACAGAACTACCCCCAAAGGACTGTTTATTTAAGGATTTCAGTGTTGTTATGTCTGACATTTGTGCTGAAACCTGAGTTTTTACAGTGTGAAATGTAGTAACATTAAAATGCTTGTAGAAAATATCTTTAAGGGTGTATAATAAACAGTAAACCATTACTCAGTGAGGATCTGTTGACATATGTGATCTATAGCACTAACACATTATTGCTGGTTTTAACCAAAGGAACACTTGGAGAGCATGTATTATTTATACGTGAGAAGTCTTGCAGAAGAGTGATAAGATGGTAGCTGAACAGATGAATCAGAGACCTGAAGTTCCTAACGAGTCCTCCATTCTGGGACACTGATAGTGGTTCCCAGGAACAGAGATTCAGCTGAGAAACTGAGATCCAGACCAGACACTCCTACAGGTCTGGGAGTCATTAAATGAAAATTGAACTCTCAGAACATATCAGTGGTGTTCGGGCTCAAAAGAAACCATTATTTCAGATAAATTTTCCCCTGGGTCACATTCTCCATTACTATACCCCTTGTGTGGTCATTTTATTTGAAGTGAAAAGCATGTAAAACACAATTGTTCTCACTGATGGTACCTCACTCTCACAGCAATTTAAATGACTGCACATGGTGCAAGGTAGGAGGGAGAGAGACCCAGGGGAAATTGATATCTGGTGCAGAGAAGATGCTTATGGATTTTTTTGTCTCCAGATGTCACCTTCTCATCTCACCACTAACACCTGATGGTTCACACCCACGCTGTTTTGCAAAATCAGAGAGACATCTGTTACACAGAGCTTTGACTTGTATCACAAGGAAACCTGGGAGCAGACACATCACTTCCACCTGCCTACCAACAGCAGCACTGCAGGCTGTGTGTGTGAGCCTGAGCACATCTCATGGGGAAGGATTTGGGCCGTTTGCTTTGGGAAGAGACAGACAGACTCCAAGCACTTCTCCCATAATAGGCAGATGGGTGCTGAGGTCACTGCCCAGACAGACCTGTCTTTGTGCACTGAGCCTGCCTGCTGGCAATTTTCATTAGCAGCTTCATTGTTATCAAAACCAGCTATTTACCAAAAATGTGGTGAATAAATTTAACATGTTTCTTTATCCGGAGAGTGGAAGATGAGAGGATCACCCTTCCTTGTCACTGCTCAGGTGAAGCTGGAGTGAGGGGTAGCTCCTTCCATTGAAGCAAGAGACTTTGGAAGGAATACAAGGAGAAGGTCCAGAAGGAAAGGAGGAAGGATTAATTCTGCTTCCTGACTACTGTGTGCACAGTCCGTGAAAGTTCTGTGGTCTGAACCTGCCCTTGATGTTTCTATGCCCCATTTCCCTGAGCTAAGTACTGCCAGGCCAATCAGTCTGCCCATGTGACTCTCGTGCTGTTTGAGGATTACTGTTATATACATCCACACACACAAATTTTACCCGTGTCATTTATCTTCTGGGACTCTAGTCTTGGTGAAGTTTCTCAGATGTCTTTAAAATAATGAACATTTTTTCCACTCAAAGCATGTAAACTATTCTTGAGCCATCACTGCTTTGCTGCTGAGCATCACTGTGAGCTGCTCAGCACCAAGCATTGTTCACAGCTTGTAGACCTACAGGATACTCATGAAACCACCATTTTTAGAAACACAGCAGATAAAACCTAAGCTATATTGCTGACTTTAAAGAAATATATGATCAATTTTCCAGAGCAAACATTCAAAGATATAATGAAAAGCTGCTGTAACAACAATTCTCCCTGCAAAACTGCTGTTATGAAGTTGAATATGCCATTTGTAAGGTTTAAATTGCTTTTGCAGTCAAGTGTTGTAATCCATTAGTGATAAGAAAAGGTATTTGTCTATCGGTTGTGGTTAACTTCATTCCTTGTATTAAAAACAATTTAGTCTCTTAGGTGAACCCAGTGCAGGAAATTGTTTAGAGAGTCTGGCTGCAGAGCTGGAAAAATAGAGCAGTTAATGCTCCCTTCCCCCAGCAGTACCACAGTGTGTTACTGAACGGTGACAGCTAACAACTTAACCTTTAAGAGTTTTGCACAGAACAGCACTGCATACTTTTACTCAAAGGATTTCAACTACTTCACTCAATAAGTCTTCCTGAGTAAAGTTGTGTTGAAAAAGTCGTGCTTTTCAACTCTTCCTGCTTTGTTTTCTCTTAAATCATGTTACTTGAAGGGTTTAGATGATATCATTACTCTTATAACAAACAAATCCTAAATCTCTGGGCAAATGGAGGAAAACTAGGAATGCCTTCTTGTAAATGGGAATTGCAACTTCTCTTTAAAAATAAGCTATCAGATTTGCTACCAACCGCATTACTTTCCTTTGGGTTTTGGAACAGCTCTTGCTGAATATTATCAGCTTTGCGTGTTTGGCTAAACATTAGTAGGGAATCAGTACATTTCCTAGGGTTCCTTTTCTATAAAGATGCTGACAAATGTTGTAACAGCCCTCTAACATATGATCTAAGTCTGTAAGGCACGACACATATTACGTATCGCAGACTCATTGAAATTAGAGATTGGAAAGGCATATCAGATGGTAACATCAGCCTCATACTGGCACTGAACTGGTATACTAATAATCTTGGCTACTGCCTGGTACCCATCTTATTAGTGTCTCATAGCAGAACGCAGAATTAGAAAATAGGTTTGGATCCATAATATACTACATGTGTACAAGGCAGGATTTTTTCTAAACTTTTTAATGTAATAATTCAAAAGCACTGAACCTTAAGTGTTCCTGACTGTAATGCAGTCATCTCCTTACATGTTTATTATTACAAATAAGTTTCATTTTGAAATGGAGTTGGTCTCACAGGAAAGCAGGGTCAGCAGCCTGCTGGAGTCCAATCTCAACCTATCCTGAAACCCAAAAGCAGCCTTCCTGTGGGACTGAGAGCTGCATCTGTTCCAGCAATTTCAAGATGTGTCAACAAAAGCTTAGCACCCAGACAAAAGCTGCAGTCATTGGATTGGACAGTACTTCATAGTGTACGTTGGATCTCTGTATCCTGCTGCTGCTGAGCACAAGGTTTTTATGCTTCAAGATGCTCCCTGTTTGATGGCAGCATTTGCTTTGTCCTGTGAAACACCTGAATTCCATTTTTAGCAGAGAAATTGGAATACGAATATTGTAGAGAGGTCAACTCTCTCATCCGACGCACCTGACAGGAAGAGCTTTGACCATGAGACAGGATGGCTGTACCTCCAGAGGAGGGGGGTTTACAGTCTCAGCAAGTGGTGAAAGAGAGGTCCAACAGAACGCGCGATAGAGTTCACTTGTTTATCTGGAGTACTGCAGAACTTACACTATCGAGTTCTGAAGAGCACCAGGCTATGCCAGCACACCGTCTTCCTGACAAAAGCAAGGCGTATAGCCATGTGGTGATAGCATATCATTCACAGCAAATAATCACATTAATTCTTTCTTGAGGAAAGTGTTTGGGAACCATACATCATCATTTAACATGACTGCTTCCTGATATTCCAGTGCCAGCATGCTCCTGGTAAAGCCTGCAGGCAGGAATGGACTGTGAGTGATGGTGGAGGGCACTAATGCCACAGCATCTGCGTGGGTCAGATTTCTCTTGCGGTTTTAATCTATGGTCATCTGACAGTGATTCTGACTTGTTTGAATTGAATGTAACCATATGTTCAGTTTTCAACAACACGAAAAAGGGCACTGGCTGTAAGCTGAAAGGCCTGGACAGAGAGAAGGACAGTGCTGTGTGTGCACTGCCATTGGTTCTTGATCTTCAAAGGCCAGCTTCGATTTATTGTGCCTGTCAGTCATCTCTAAGCACTTAGCCCATTTTTCCTTCTGTGTAAGTCACATCCATCAAACCTACTTCTGTCAAGCAGATAGCAAAAGGCATCAGCCCCTCTAAAAGGCCTCTCAAGCTGGAAGCAAAACAAGCACCTGCCAACCCGCCGGCAGCACTGCAGAATATAAATATAAATACCTGCAGCCTGCAGGGTAAGAACAGCTACAGGGAAGCTAAATGCCAGTCTGCTTTGCCCAGTGCACATGAGAAGACCCTGCTTTCTTGTGCCTCTTGTGCTTCTAAAACACTTTTTTTCCTCTTATATTTACTTTGCCTCCATGCTTCAGGTGAAAGAGTTAAATCCTCCTGCAGCACCTCTGCTTGATGTGCAGGGAGATCCCTGCTGGTCTCAGTCAGTCCCTGCTCCACAGCCAGGGGCAGCACAGTGAGCACTGCTGACAGGCAGCACTGGCTGCTGCTGCACCCAATGCAAGCTCACAGCATCCAAGGGACAAGCTCCATTCCACTTTTATCTCACATCCTGTTTCACACAAAGGCTGAGCAGAATTATATCGTTGGTACTCACCTGACAGATAAATATCCCACTAGCTGTAAATAGGAAACCCAATCAGTATTAGGCCATAAATATTGTTGTATGAAATGGTAACTACAGGAGGGCAGACTTCAGGCTCCCTATTGTAAACATTGTCAGATGCAAAAAATAGGTCCTGGTTTGTATACACGATATTAGGCTATCAAGTTGTGATTACCAGGCATATGTGTTTTAGAAGCCATTTAGTTTGCAGCTGAACACTGCTTTTGATTCATGAAGGCCTTTTTTTTTTTTAAAGACACGTTTTGGCAAGTTTTAGCACTTGGCTAACTAACCCCACCAGGAATACTGTAAGCATGGTTTCCATTTATAGCAAAATGGATTAAACTGATTTAGAAATACTTGATGTTGACAGTACTATTTAAAAGACTGGACAATTTGCTCCTTTTTTCTTCATGACAAAAATGAGTGGTAATCATCAAATTCCGTGCATCAGAAGGCTATCCTCTCCTTTCTGTAAAGATCAGCATAATCTTTTCCAGTAATAAAACAAAATCCCAAGCATCCTGATTTATTGTGCTTTGCTATCCTCAAAAGGCACTGAGGCATCTATGCAGCCCTTTCCAGGCAGTCACTGTATGTCTCTGCATGATGTTTCACCCACTGATCATGACTGCTATTGAGTTCACAACACAAGACATTATTTAATTGCCATTATTTGGTGATTTTCCATTCACTGAATGGTTTATGCTAGTGCAACTCCAAGCATCAAGAGATTTATGACAATGTAAAACTGATGCAAAAGGGGAAGAATCACATTCTGCTTGCTATTAACATGTCTTGTTGGAGCCTCTGTAATTACACAGAAAATCTGTGCTTTATGGTAAGAAGTATCTCTTGTAGAATTCTGTAGTAGAATAGAAACAATTCCTGAATAAAAGATGCACGTCTGTATACTTAAGTACACACAAGTAGTGCCCATCTAGAATGAAATAAAAGTATTCGTAATCAACACAAAAGAGAGTTTTTAAATTCACCTGAAAGCCATTAGTCAGTAAGTGGCAGCTAAGCCGTTTTCCGCTGTTCATGTTGATGTCAAGCAGTTTCTGACTGCGGTTATCCCTACTGACTTTGATTAAGTTGAAATGGATTACATGTACTGAAGTAAATTACAGAGAATTTCTTAATGACTGTAGGCAATATACTAGCCTATTAAAGTCCCAGTTGTCCAGCAAATATACATAAGTACTTACAAGACACAGGAATTGATCTTTTGCTTGCAATACTGGAAGAGCAGCTGACTGTCATCACTCAAATTAACTGTAGAATAATGTTACATTGCTTTCTGTGTGATTCGTTATTCTGGATCCCCCCAGTACACAATAACATAGCAACTATTGTTCAAATGGCAGAACTGTATCTGCGCCTGCCAGCATCACCTGCCAACCTGCAGGTCAGATTTGTGACAGAAGTGCAGTTCACCCTCCATACAGCTGTAATAGCAAATGGCACAACAGCACAGAGGAAGCTGCCACCAAGCACAAGTTGTGTCTGTCCTCTCGGGCAGTGAGGTGACATCTACTGCAGGATACGGGCTGTGGTCAGTGAGCAAATCACAGATCCTGCCCTCAAGAGAAGTGAATAGTAGTATTTTTGACTTGCTGCAAACACATTGAACAGGAAAACTCCAAATCCTCTGACTTTCAGCAAGCAGGGACCAAAAGCATTTTAAGCTGAAGTCAGTGAAACTGTGTGCCTACATGATCTGATACTCAACTCCATCTGCAGTCACACTGCCCATCTGCTGACTGCAGTGCATTACAGTGAATGTAAAACACCGTGATACTTTCTTACAAACTTGCTAGGCTAATGCCATGAATACTTTTGTTAATGATCCAGAACATTCCATCTGCTTTAATTATTTTTTCTCCTCTTTATATCTCAGCAGCATTAAACCACACGTCTCCAATCTGCCTGGTGGGTTGGCCAGATAAGCAGATAGCTCACCTCCCAGCATCCTACCTCTGTTCTTCCTCTAAGGCCCCTACTTTGCCACACACTTCATGTGATCTAATTGTTCTGTAGTTACAAGACAGTTATGGACAAGTGCTGTCTAAATTCAGATATGCACACGCTCCATTTTCATGGAATGACAGCAAGCATCTTAACATTTACACTCTGTTTCTCATGGAAGACCAAGAGTCAGGTTCAGATCTGCATTAAAGATCAGTCCGGTTGCTGACAAAGCCCTGGATTCCCTCAAACACTTGTATGACTGTCCCTACATAAGTCAGCTATTAACCAATAGATACATTACATTAATTTACATATATATATATACATACACATATGCATATTAAAATTTGTGTATACATCTTGAACAAGATTTTCAGAGCAATGTCTTTATGATTTAGTGCTTTCACCAAAATAGATGCATATGTCTGCTGGAATATCTCACCCTTAGGAGATCTAAAAAATATGAATAATCATGTCATATTTTTGAGAGGGAGTCTTTCTTATTCTGGCATCTTATTGCACTCTGTTATGGATACAAAAGTATCTTGAGGGCTAAGCACACGGAAATTATTCTAATCCAATTGTGCTGAAATATTTAACAGAATTTGTTGCTGTAAGAGCATTCCATTTGGCTCAGTCAAAACACAGAGCCAGAATCTTTTCAGAAATAAAAACTATGGCTTTTATCCAACTTTTGTGAAAGCAAATGGCAAGGCTATCATGTTTGAATTGGTCTTGGATTGGACTCTGCGTTGCGCTACCTGGTTCAGTCATTAAACAAAATGAGTTACCAGTGTTAATAACAGTTTACACAAGGTGTGCAAAGAGATAGCAATGATCAGCTGGTTTGCTGTGCCAGGCAGGTATCTGAGAAAAGCAAGGAAGGCCACATTTCAGTCTAACCTTTCATTAAGGTGCCTGACATGCTGTACCCACACTTCTGGAGTTCCATCTGACTGTGGGATGAACATACTTCCCTACCTGTGTTGTTGTATTGCCTATTTATATATATTTTAATAGAGATAAATGATATGTATGATTTCATACATGTCATTTTCAGATGTTCATATTCTAGAGATCTGGATAAATTCTGATTAAATTAACTTTTCAGCTATATGAAGGTCTCAGTCATGTACTGCAAATCAGAATTTCTCATTTTACGTTACTCAGGTGCATAGCAAATATAAGGCCTAGCTTTGAGAAAAACAGCTATGAATGTTTCAAACATTGATGAAAATGACTGCAACTGCCTCTTTGGGCTTTGGGCATGGAAACCTCTCAGATGTTAAACAAAAAATTAATAAAGTCCCCTCAGTTACTTGTACCAGCAGGAAATTATCTTGTGAGCACATCCCCTTAGACTGTAATAAAATATATTTTGGCCTCCGTGAAGCTGCTGTGAGGTGTTGATGTTGACTAACATGCTACATGTTCACACAAAGCAGTAATCTGAAGGAATACAGACCCCTACGTCTGTTACTGGTGATCCATGGAGATGTTCTTCCTTCCAACCTTCCTAATCCCAGTGACTTGCGTAGGGTCAAAGGCATCCTGTTTTTATGTAACAGCCCTATGGCTCAAAACAGTAGGCTATGCTTACATTGATATTGTAATGATATTTATGTCCATTTTTTGCCTTTAAATATGACACCCTGGTTTGGAGGTTATTTCACTCACAGAGGGGTTTAGTGTTGCCTTCTGATTTTAAACTTCGGTTTTGACCCAAAGGCAAATTAAGAACAAAGGGGGATACAGTAGATATTGCCACTGTCAAACCTTTGAGCACTTTGTGCTGGGTGGTGTCTCTTATGGGAGCAGTTCTCCATGGCTGTTGTACACAGCTGAGATGCATCCTGCAGTTCCAGGCTGTGGGAGCACAGGGTATTTTTATTGGTAACAACTGTTATCACTAACGAGCAATCTGCATCAGGGGAATGAATGAGGCACTTAGGAATTCACAGTAGGAATTCTTAAGTGTCATGGTTCTATGTTTTTTGTTTTTTTGTTTTTGGGTTTCAGTATTCCACATCAAAACATCATGTAGTGTACGGGGCATTGAAGTGTCACTGCCCCAATCCCAGCTACCTATCCCTGTACATTACAGCAGTCACGGGATCTGGCCCTTCCGGGTGGGGGGGGGCGCTCTCTTGCTGCCTGGCAGTGGGTGCTGGAGGGTGCTTTCCTAGCCGTTCCAAGCTTTTCAGGTTTGAATCGGTCCCGGGAACTCTCTCTCTCTCATCTTGTCTGATTTATTAATCTCAATTGCAATTAAATCGTATCTATTGTGTTATCTTGTATTCCAATATTATAGTAAAATAAGTTTTCCTCCATAGATTGTTGCCGCTGTTCTTTTCCTCCCTTCCTTCCTTCCCATTTTGTGGGACTGGGGTGGGGGGGGAGAGGGCAGAGGCCTGTCGCCCCTGTCACGGACATAGATTGATCTGGTCAAATCCGTGACAGATTTTTGGCGCCCAACGTGGGGCTCGAACTGCTTTTTAGCTTTTTGAACGAATCTCTTTTTCTCTCTGCTCTTAGAGAGCTTCGTTAGGGAGCATTATCAGTAGTTCAGGTTTCTGTGCTGGAAAACCTGACCTTGAAAGATTAGGCGTACTGCCAGTGTTCTGGGATATTTGTAAACTTTGAGCACTACTTAGTCTGGGTAGTGCCTTTTTTCTTTTTTTTTTCTCTCCTCTTGTTAGCTTCAATTCATTAACCCTTTTTTAGCAAGCACCAGCGATGAACCCACTCGTTATCGTGGGGGTGCTGGGTAAAGGATTAAAAGCAATGGTGTTAGTCACAACCTACTGGCCAATAATCCAGCTCATAATTATGTGTTGTGGAATTGCAACCATATATAGGTACCTAATGACACTGATGGAGACACCTATGTTTTACCTAGTTGCAATGTGGTATGATTTGAACTTTGACATCTACATCCCAGAAGGAATGGCTAATTTCTCAAACAACTACATCCCAGAAGGAATGGCTAATTTCACAAACAACTACATCCCAAATGGAATAGCTAATTTTACAAACAACACAATGTTCAGACCAGTCTCCGGGTTTTCTTCTCGGTTTGTCAAACGTTTTTTGAATCCTGAATTAATAGTCATGTTGGTGTGCGTGTCATCAATTCTCCTGAATGTATTCCAATTCATTTGTAATAAGGGAAAGGAGTCTCTTCCGAAACTAGAGAATGATGATTGGCAGGGAATATGGAGAGGTTTAGGAAAAGGTTTTAGAAGCATGGGGACCCGCAGTGTCATGGGATTTTACTCTTGAACATCTGTGGGATCCTGAGAAACTAAGCCAGTATTTGAGTCAGGGACTATGCGGCTTACATAAATCTAAGGAGGTACAACTTATTTGGGGTTTGGCTTGTGCTTACCGTGCCCTATATAATACCATTCTGGAGAGAGAGAGTTTCCGAGCTGAGGTTCAAGCCAAAGGGGAAAATCCCCAAGTCAAATCTAATCAATCACAGGAGACACCAGTAACAATACCAGTTGCTCCTGTGGAGGGCAAGAAATGGAAACGAGTGTCTTCGCGTCTTGAACGAAAAAGAGAAGAAGAGGAGGAGGAGGAGGAAGATCCAGGCGAGGGGCCCTCCTCAAAACCACCACCATCGCGAAAGGCAAAAGCGAAAACTAAGAGACATGCAGAAGAGAGTGATGAAGAGGAAGTCTCTATTACTACTCGCCGGCCTCTAAAGATGACTGAAATCCAAGGTTCAAGAAAGGAGTTCACACGGCGCCTGAATGAAAGTATTGTTTCCTGGTTGGTTCGCTGCTGGGACAGTGGGGCCCATAGCTTGTCTCTGGATGGTAATGAAGCTCGCCAACTAGGTGCCATTGCCAGAGATCCAGCTATTGATAGAGGAATTAGTCGGTGTTCGGATGAGGCTGCCTCCCTCTGGGAACGAGTGTTAACAGCTGTGAAGGAAAAGTATCCCTTCAAAAATAGCTTGAAGATTGCAATGAAAAAATGGGATACAGTTGAAAAGGGTATCCAGTATTTGAGGGAAATAGGCGTGGTGGAAATGTTGTATGACCCTGACTTTGTTCCTAACCAACCACACCAAAACCGCGACCCTGAAAGAGTGAGGACAACGCCTGAGATATGGCAGAAAATCGTGACAACAGCGCCGGACAAATATGCCGCTACACTAACGTCAGCGTGTGACAGATACCAGGAACAACAGAGAACGCCCTTAATTTATGAATTAATTGTTACGCTTCAAAACTACGAACAATTGCTGTCCCCAATTCATTCTGCCGTTGCTGCAATATCAAGAATGACGGAGCAAGTGTCTCAACTGATTAACCGTGACAAACCTGTAGCAGTATCAGAAACGCTTGATGAAGATCAGGATAATCAAACAAGTCTAGCGAAGGATGTGAAGGAGATGAAGGAGACGATGAGACTTCTGCGAGCCCACCTAACTAAAGACGATGAACCTTCCTTCTTACGTGCACGATCAAAAATCTCAGCTGTTAGAGGCAGACGCTCTCCGGCTCAAGTAAGGAATAATACACCGCGAATTACCTTATGGTATTACCTACGTGACCATGGAGAAGACATGGGGAAGTGGCACGGTCAACCTACTCCTGTACTACGAGCCCGGGTGAAAGAACTACAAAGCAGATCAACCACCAGTGCAGTTGCTCCAGTTACCACAGGTAATGAATAGAGGGGCCCTGCCCTCAGTCAGGGGGGGGAAAGGGATAATAGAGTATATTGGACTGTGTGGATTCGATGGCCTGGCACATCAGAACCACTGAAATATAAGGCCCTGGTGGACACTGGTGCACAGTGCACTCTGATGCCCTCGAGTCACCAAGGGACAGAATCAATCCATATTTCTGGAGTGACCGGAGGCTCTCAAGAATTGACTGTGTTGGAGGCTGAGATAAGCCTCACTGGTAAGGACTGGCAAAAACATCCTATTGTGACGGGCCCAGGGGCTCCATGTATACTAGGTATTGATTATCTCAGAAGGGGGCATTTCAAGGATCCTAAGGGATATCGATGGGCCTTTGGAATAGCTGCTGTGGACACAGACAACATTAAGCAGCTGTCTGTCTTGCCTGGCCTGTCAGAAGATCCATCTATTGTGGGGCTGCTGCGAGTAAAAGAGCAACACGTACCGATAGCTACAAAAACGGTGCACAGGCGTCAGTACCGCACCAACAGGGATTCTTTGCTCCCCATTCATAAATTAATTCGTCAACTAGAGAGCCAGGGAGTGATCAGCAAAACTCACTCGCCTTTTAACAGCCCCATATGGCCAGTGCGTAAAGCCAGTGGAGAATGGAGGCTGACAGTGGACTACCGTGGCCTGAATGAAGTCACACCCCCACTGAGTGCTGCTGTGCCGGACATGTTAGAACTCCAGTATGAACTGGAGTCAAAAGCGGCCAAATGGTATGCCACCATTGACATTGCTAATGCCTTCTTTTCCATTCCTTTGGCCAAAGAATGTAAGCCACAGTTTGCTTTCACATGGAGGGGCATTCAGTATACCTGGAACCGTTTGCCCCAGGGGTGGAAACACAGCCCGACCATTTGCCATGGGTTGATCCAAACTGTATTGGAACAGGGCAGTGCTCCTGAGCACCTGCAGTACATTGATGACATCATTGTGTGGGGCGATACAGCAGAAGAAGTCTTTACAAAAGGAGAGCGAATGATCCAAATTCTTCTGAGTGCTGGTTTTGCTATTAAGCGAAGCAAAGTGAAAGGACCTGCCCAGGAGATTCAGTTCCTAGGTATAAAGTGGCAAGATGGCCGTCGTCACATCCCGACAGATGTGATCAACAAAATCACTGCTATGTCTCCACCCACTAGCAAAAGAGAGACACAATCTTTTCTGGGTGCAGTGGGCTTTTGGAGAATGCACGTTCCAAACTACAGCCTCATTGTAAGCCCCCTTTATTATGTGACGCGAATGAGAAATGAGTTTACATGGGGCCCTGAGCAGCAGCAGGCTTTTGAACAGATTAAACAGGAGATAGCCCGTGCCGTGGCCCTAGGGCCAGTACGGACGGAACAGGGTATAAAGAATATCCTCTATACTGCTGCTGGAGAGAACGGTCCCACTTGGAGTTTGTGGCAAAGAGCCTCAGGAGAGACCAGAGGCCGACCCCTGGGATTCTGGAGTCGGGCGTACAGAGGGTCTGAAGAGCACTACACTCCAACTGAGAAGGAGATCTTAGCTGCATATGAGGGGGTTCGGGCTGCTTCCGAAGTAGTCGGTACTGAAACACAGCTTCTTCTGGCACCTCGACTGCCAGTGCTGAACTGGATGTTTAAAGGAAAGGTTCCCTCTACCCATCATGCTACTGATGCCACTTGGAGTAAGTGGATTGCGTTGATTACACAGCGAGCGCGAATGGGGAACCTCAGCCGTCCAGGAATCCTAGAGGTCATCATGGACTGGCCTGAAGGTAAAAAGTTTGGAACACCACCAGCAGAAGAAGTATCACGTGCTAAAGAAGCCCCACCATACAATGAACTACCAGAGAATGAAAAGAAATATGCCCTGTTCACAGATGGATCGTGTCGTATTGTGGGAAAACATCGCAGATGGAAAGCTGCTGTGTGGAGCCCCACACGACAAGTTGCAGAGGCCACTGAAGGGAAAGGAGAATCAAGTCAATTTGCAGAGGTAAAGGCTGTCCAACTGGCCTTAGATGTCGCTGAACGGGAGAGGTGGCCAATGCTCTATCTTTACACTGACTCATGGATGGTAGCAAATGCCTTATGGGGGTGGTTACAGCAGTGGGAGCAAAATAATTGGCAAAGAAGGGGTAAACCTATTTGGGCTGCTGAACTGTGGAAAGACATTGCTGCCCGAACCAAGACTATAGTTGTAAAGGTGCGCCATGTAGATGCTCATGTGCCCAAGAGTCGGGCTACTGAAGAACAGCAAAATAACCATCAGGTAGACCGAGCTGCCAGAATTGAGGTGGCTCAAATAGACCTGGACTGGCAGAACAAGGGTGAATTATTTCTGGCTCGGTGGGCCCATGAGACCTCAGGTCATCAAGGGAGAGATGCAACATACAAATGGGCCAGAGACCGAGGGGTGGACTTAACTATGGATGCCATTGCACAGGTTATTCATAACTGTGAAACATGTGCCATCATCAAACAAGCCAAGAGGATGAAACCTCTGTGGGAGGAAGGGCGATGGCAAAAGTACAAATATGGGGAGGCATGGCAGGTTGATTATATCACCTTGCCACGATCTCGCAATGGTAAGCATTATGTGCTTACTATGGTGGAGGCAACCACTGGATGGCTTGAAACATATGCAGTACCCCATGCTACCGCCCGAAACACCATACTGGGTCTCGAGAAACAAGTCCTGTGGCGACATGGCACCCCAGAAAGGATTGAGTCAGATAATGGGACTCATTTCAAAAATTCTCTTGTAAACACTTGGGCCAAAGATCATGGCATTGAGTGGATTTACCATATTCCCTATCATGCACCAGCCTCTGGTAAAATTGAACGATACAATGGATTGTTAAAAACGATGCTAAAAGCACTGGGTGGTGGAACATTTAAGCACTGGGAGAAGCATTTGGCAGAAGCCACCTGGTTGGTCAATACCAGAGGATCTATTAATCGTGATGGTCCTAATCAATCCAGTTCCCTACATACCGTAGAGGGAGATAAAGTCCCCGTTGTACATGTAAAGAACATGTTAGGAAAGGCAGTTTGGGTTCTTCCAGCTTCTGGAAAGGGCAAACCTCTCCGTGGTACAGTTTTTGCCCAGGGACCAGGATCCACTTGGTGGGTAATGCAGAAGAATGGGGATGTCCAGTGTGTACCACAGGGAAACTTGATGCCGGGGGAGTGCAGTTACTAATTCTATGTATATGTATATAGCCATGTGTGCATTTTAATCATTTTTTGTTTGTTTGTATATATGTATATATATTTTAAGCATGATGTAACGATGTAGAATAAGGGGTGGAATGTCATGGTTCTATGTTTTTTGTTTTTTTGTTTTTGGGTTTCAGTATTCCACATCAAAACATCATGTAGTGTACGGGGCATTGAAGTGTCACTGCCCCAATCCCAGCTACCTATCCCTGTACATTACAGCAGTCACGGGATCTGGCCCTTCCGGGTGGGGGGGGGCGCTCTCTTGCTGCCTGGCAGTGGGTGCTGGAGGGTGCTTTCCTAGCCGTTCCAAGCTTTTCAGGTTTGAATCGGTCCCGGGAACTCTCTCTCTCTCATCTTGTCTGATTTATTAATCTCAATTGCAATTAAATCGTATCTATTGTGTTATCTTGTATTCCAATATTATAGTAAAATAAGTTTTCCTCCATAGATTGTTGCCGCTGTTCTTTTCCTCCCTTCCTTCCTTCCCATTTTGTGGGACTGGGGTGGGGGGGGAGAGGGCAGAGGCCTGTCGCCCCTGTCACGGACATAGATTGATCTGGTCAAATCCGTGACATTAAGAGAAAAGGTGCCCTGTTAGCAGAACGTTATGAAGGGAAAATCATGAGAGAAAAATCTACAGCAAAAACACAGCTGAATAAAAAGTTATGCTCTTTAATCATCTTCTTCTGTGGCAGTGAAATGTTTTCTAAATAGCCATACAAGGTATTTAAGGTGATGTGAACACATATTAGTTAATATTTGAGAACTGTTTTGAAACTCCTTAGATGAAGTCCTGCTTTCAGTATTCACCTCTACTAATGGAGATCAGAGATAAATTGTGACCACATGGTCAATTTATTACTGAAGTCAGAACGAGGAAACATGCTGACGGAAATCAGTTCAGAAATATTCACTGAAATATTTCCAGATTTCCTAACCTAAGGCCGATGACCCAGTTCCAAGAAAAGATAATGCAAATTTTATAAATGCAAAACAGCTGCTTTCTTTAAATCAGCACGTTTGCTTTCAGAAATGGGCCAGAGAGCTCAGCACACTGACGAATAAATTTGCATTGTTAGTTTCGAAACAACTCGCATTTATCTGTAGTCATCTTGTAAATCACTGCACTTTCAGGCTTAAGATCTTACCAAAATTCCACTTTGAAATCTCCATTAAATAGAACAGTGTGCTGTCCTAACTAGTGCATTCATAGTTGTGTATGTTCTAACAAAAACAGCTAATGTTCCTTGACATCTCTTATTGCGCTTTCAGTATCTAAGCCATACAAGATAGGGCTGTTAACAAAATGAAATCAGGATGCTAAGCATAACATGCTTTTTCTTCATATTTCTGGGATACAGATACATAAGCTGCTGGTATGTCTCCCACTCTCCTGCTTGAGATTATCTTCCACAATTCTCTATAAGAACAAACAACAACACAACCCTAAAGAGGCCTTCTAGTTCATCCTCAAGGCTCGCTTTTGGCAGTGAAGCTTTGAACTGCTATTATGCTCTGTGTGAGTAGAGCACTATTCAGCTCTTGGCTCTTCCATAGCTGGCAGTGGGTGACATATCTTCTGGCACAAGAAACTGTTTTCAGTTAAGGTCTGTATCATATTTAACTTCAAGGAAATACTCAAGCTGTCAATTTTTGTGCCTTGTTTCAGTAGGATTCATAGGCATGTCCTTAGTTCCTGGTACTTCCCTGAGGCTAGACACCTTACATGTACTCTAGCCAAAGCTCCTTCTGTGTTTGTATTGATCTGTGAGAAGAGGGATTTTTATTTTTTTTAATCATCTTTAAAAAGCTTTATGACTGACATAAATAGGCCTCAGGATGATACAAGCAACGAAGTAGACTTGGAAAGTAAACTCAGAGCTCTTAAATCCTATGCTGGTACAGCAAGCTTAGTTTTTGCTATGTGGCTTGTGCTGAAAATATCATTTTCATCTGTATTTCTTGCATTCCTATGAATTATGAGAGTTGGATAAACAGTTTCCCCAGTCAGAATGGTTAGTCCACTGACTACCTTCATGCAGAGTTCATGGGCTGTGCTACCCAAGTACTCCAGAAAGTATCTGGCACTGTCAGTAATTTTATCTTCCACAAAGCAGCTTGTCTGTAAGCCCAATTGCAATGGCCACAAAGCAGCTCACCTCATTCAAACCAAAGAGAAGATGATGATTTTTAGCAGTGTCAAAGGGGCCGTTGGTAGTCTGCAACCTCATGGAAATGGCTTCAGAAAATCATTGCTCTTTCTTCTAGTGATCTCCAGCAAGTAAAACAGCCCTTCAGACTATGAGAAATTGTGCATGTGCTAGAGCAAATCTGAATTGCTTCAAGTTTCTGTCAAGATCTCAGTCAGTCTTCTCAATTAAAGAATGTGAAGACTTGTTTAACCTCCGCTATCAGGAGAAGTCTCAGCTTCTTAAACCTAAGACTCAGTGCCTGCTGGAAAAACTTCAGTAAAAGCTCAAGTCTAGACACAAACTGAGGCAAGAGAAGTAAGCCTTTTCACTCCCACCAAAATACAACTTATCCTAATTCAGTTTTATGCCAATGCTCGCCTTCCTTAACAATTAGGCTCCTAGGGACGCAATTAACCTAACAGGCAATGTACTCAAAGCTAGAAAGATCCAACCAGAGACAGCAACTCTTAACCAACTACAAGGTGATTGTGATAGCAATATAAAGCATTATTAAAAAAAAAAAAGCAGGGCAAAACAGTGATAAAGTAGGACAGTGATGGCAATGTGTCTTACTGGCAGTCCAGTGATCACCAGGCAAATGCAAGCAAGGAAGGCAGCAAGCCAGGTCTGTGGTCATGATAGCTATCCAGACAGGTCAAGAACAAAGCTGGGGACCACTACCCCTCCAGTGCAGCTCAGGAAAGGGCTGATGCCCTGAAGCTGAGCTTAAGTGGGCTGCTGGGCCCCTAGAGGGGTGGGCAGAGGCCCCAGGTGAGGCTGGTTGGGGCTATAGAGACTCTGAGCACTACAGGCTGTCTGTCTTTCTAGGGCAGGACAAAGACCGCCATTTGTTTAGGTATGATGACTTGACTGTCTCAGAGCTATAATCTCCTCTCACAGGTCATGCAGTAAAAATCCAGAGTGAATTTGTTGCATTGTACCACACTTGAACTACCACGTCTTCTGTGCTGTCAAGAAGCAGCACAGCTTTTCCTCCCAAGTTCTCCCGCTCCTTAATCACTCCGTGAACACATTGCTCTTTCTTAAAGCAATCTGTGCCATCGTTGGAACCCCAGCCCGTGTAGTGTCCACATCCAGGTCCAGAGGGATTGCTCCACAATCTTTTTAAGTTGGCTCCAGCTGCTGTACCTTCCCTCTTAAAGCAGCTCCACGTGCACTTAAGCAGAGCTTTATCCCTGTATGAGAAACAGGTGGGGGGGAAAGCCTGGTGCTGACCTGTGGTAGAACTAGCAGCCCTGCTTTCCTAAAAGGGTGATGAATTGGAACTTGTGTGCTTGTCCCCAGTTCCACATACAAACGTGTAGAAGTTGCTGATGTGTCCTTACTAAAGTATTTTACAACAGTATGTACACTAATGAGGCTTGCTTTCTGACTTTAGACTAAGATACACAGAAAACATCCCAAAATGCTGGGGGTTGGTGCTGTTTTACCCTCTCTTGCTATGAGCCCCTTGGCAAAGCTCTACAAGCCAGTGGCCACAGCAGTTCTGTGTGCGCTCACATGTGCACATTCCCCCGCGCTGGTAGCACGCAGCCCTGCCTGTTCCCACTCTGCCAGCCCAGACCTGGATGAATGGTCCCACTGATGTCAGCCCGCAGAATGGGGCCTTGTCGCCAACCTGCACAAACTGCTTTGCTCCCTGCTTTCTTCCCTTCCTCCTGCCTGGGGCGGTCGGCTCTCGCCATGCTCGGCGGCTGTAACCGGAGCTCCTCGCTGCTCGCTGTGCTGCACTTTGTTTTTCTTGGCACTCTGCTCGCTGAGACACTTTAAAACAGAAAGCAAGTCAAAGCACTCTTGGCTTACTTCCTTGCTTCTTTTCTCTCTTTCCTTTCTTGAACCAACTTATGAATAGAACAATATTCTCTCCTAAAAGCATTCAGCTCCGATTCTGAGATCTGAGTTGTAAAGTCTTGCTTTCCATACTCAAAAGTTGCAGATATCTGACACAGGCACAGAGGGAGAAACCCATCCAGGATTGCTGCGTGGGGACGTGAAGGTGCAGGCTCGATTTGTGGTGGAAATACAAATCCCTGTAGATCACTCGCTGCGTATTTTAATGACATTTAACCATAACCAGATACAATTAATACTTGAGAAGCGGGGAGCTATTCTAAGCAGCGGGATCTGAAAGTGCTCTGTTCAACTGAAGACTTATTCACCATTCACTTAGAAATATGCTGAAAACAGTCTGCAGGAAATTAACTAAAATAACATTTTACCCAAATGGAATATTTTAATTCATGCTCATGTGAAATGCAAAGAAAATGCATGTATCTGTAAGGGATTCTTGTAAGCATAAAACAAATGATCCTTCCTGTGCTTCTTTCTCAGCACGACCAATGCTTCTAGAAAATATGCAGGAATTTTAATCTCTCATGACTGTGTAGCACAGAGCTTGAGCCTATATGGGGGATGGAAAATTTACATGTACCTGGAAGCAGCTATAAATCACAGTCAGCACAGTCTCTGGCTCCACAGACCCCTCCAGCAGACAGCCATGCATTGCACCTCATTCCAGACATTTTCAAGATGAGAATATCTACTTCCTTTTTTTTTTTTAACATGACAACACGGTGCCTTGTGCATTCACACAGCTCCCAGTAATCTGTTGTCCATTTTTATGCAAGTGTCTATTGAAGAATGGAAATAAAGCTACACTGTATAACATGTCTTGAAGACTGTAAGCTTTTCTGGTTGCAGTTGTGATGCCACGAAGAAAATTTAACAGCCAAAGGCCTTGACAGTTTTTTTCATCATTTAGATTCACTTCTGGGTTGTGATCAGTGATGCAGGCAGCTCTGACAAGCTGGCCAGCTCTCAGTGTGGCGCGGCTGGTACACTGAGCTTGTGTGCTAAGTGCATAGTGCAGGCTGTATGGCACGGCTCACTGCTGACCGGTGGTTGCAGTCACTAAGTAATCAGTTGGATTAGCAGAAGACAGAACCAGGATCCACAATCCAGAGCACTGTCCAGCTCGTGCCCCACACTGTAGGTGGGGAGTTCTCCTGCTCTGCAGCACAGCACTGCCAGCTGGGGGGGTGGGGATGGGGGGTGGTTCTGGTCCCTCCCCAGAGCAGGCATGTGAAGGGGGCAGGAGTGGTCCTGAATCTCATTAGGACAAAGCGTTGGAGAATGCTATGTTTGGTAAGAAGATGATGTCTCTTAAACTTGTATTCTGAAAACCCACAAAAACTGGTTTGAAAGATATTGCTAAGTTAAGTTCTCCATCATTTGTTCTGTTTGAACTCAATGTAGTGTTAATAAATGTAAACAACTGCCTTTTATTAATAAGAAAATAATTTTAATTACTGGTGCCTCTGCTTAATTTGATGAAACTGTTTTACATCACTGGTATGTGTGCTCAGGGGATGGTACTTATTAAAGAAGTAAGTGTATGCCAATGGATGGTAGTTATTAAAAAATCAGTGTGTGCCAAAAGCTGTCCAGCCAGCTTACTGTTGAATAAGGGGTGGCATAAACATTTGTGTTTAACAAACAGGAGAGAATTAAGGCAAAAGCAGTAACATTGGACTGCCACACAATGTGTTTCTTCTATAGAACTGGTCTTCAAGATCACAATATTGACTGTTCCTTAATCAGACTGTTTTCATGAGTTTCTTCTACATGTATGAGATTGTACTGCCCAGGAGCAGCACCCTCATACAGAATGCTGTGAAGTCGATGTTGCAAACAAGGGTAGCATGCAGTGCATGATGTGTGTGCATATATGTCCTCATGAGCACTGGAGTGCCAGAGAGCATTTTAACTGCATAAAATGAGACATGCTTTCAATCAGTGAAGTCTTTCCAGTGGCTGTTAATAGCTCAAAATGAATCCCTAACAAAGAAAAACATTTTAGGAACTTTCTGCTCCAGTATTTCTCCTGTGACTGTGTTGTCTTCTGCTGCATGGACCTTCTTCTGCTCCTCTGAAGCTCTCAACAGCTTCTCTTTCACTGTTGCTTGTGCTGTGCAGTGAGTTACCCCATCTTCTGCAGCTAAAATGAGGGAACCACTCATTTCCAGATGTGAAGACAGAGTACCTCTGGCTCAGAATATTATCAAATAGCACAGTGACAACTCATTTTATGGATCCTATTGCTTTAGGAAGACACAGATGAAGTCTGACTGCATTGTATGATCCTGTCTACTTAACAGAGAGCTTGTAGGAGAATGGGACACAGGAGAATACAATTCTGTGTAAAAAACTGGAGGAGTCACACCCCACACTATTCTTTTGCCAATTTAGAATACAATTACAGAGAAGAGGCTTTGCTTGAACCACACACATTGAAAAAAGTGGAATTAGAGGGAAGTGATTAAGAGAAGGGTTAAGACAGGGAAGATGTAAAATGCAGCCTCCTGGGCTTTGTTTAGAAATGTTTGGCAAGCAAGACTTCCATAACAAGTCAAAAAGCACATTTGCATTTTGAAGCCATGACAAAATACATGTTGTGCTCAGTAATGTTACACTTTGGCAGTTTCAGTTGGTTTTAATTAAGTTTATACATTACATGTATACATGCAGATGCACAAATGCACGGCCCAAGTTAACTATTTATCTCCTGATTTACAGGAGGTTCATAATGAAATGGCATCACAGCATTTTACCACTGAAACTTTGATAGCCACATTTGTCTCAAGACAATCTCACATTACATACTGCATTGCATATGAACCGGGAAAAATAGCTAAAAAGAATGGAAACTGTCCTCCATCTTAGGATGATCAAAGAGGTAACAAAAATTGCAGGTCCAGTAGCTTCTGTTCAGATCTCTCAAGTATAAATTGAGATCAGTGAAAGTTGGTAAAATTTTTTAGATAGCCTAAAGTGAAAAAAAAAGGATGGAGAATGAACAAGTGCTTAACTTGCACTGAAGAAGGTATATATGTTGTGAATCCAAAAGGGTACTTTTTTCAGAGCCAGGCACTGTAAAGTTGGAAGGACTAAAGGTGACTAGAAGTAATTAGAGGTTGCAGTGATAGTTTTATGTGTTATCTTTCACACTATTTCCACATTCGACTTGCTTGTTTCTTTCTCTGCGTTGGCTGATTGCCCTGTAACATCTCCCACCTCGTCGGAGTGTCTCAGAATAAGGACAAATTCCATTGGGCTCCCTTCTTGATGAGCATCTTCTACGTAGTCACTGAGAGCTGCTGGAAAGGCCCTCACTTTCTGAAGTAGGAAAATAACCCTCCACAATGGAAGTCTTAAAATACAGTCCAAATAAGCAAAAAGATGTCCTCAGGTTAAAGTGAGCTACTTTGGCATAGGCCTCTGAGCATCAGTTCCTGCCAGCAATACTTAGAAAAAACATAAGTCTAATTAGGACAGAAGGACTGATGTGAGTATTGGCCTTACTTTTATAAATCCTTCAATGTTGCTCCATTTAACCCTGCCAATGAATCTTCTTCTTTGATCTTGCACTAACAGGATTAAAATCAACTTGTTAAAATTGAGTCCTGAGGTCAGAGTGAAGATTCACTGAGGCAGAACTTTGTTAGTTACTGTGTTTTCTTTTAGGAAAGCAAAAAGTATTTTCTACGGGTTTTCTTTTTCCAGCACAGTTTTATTTCAGATTTCTTTAATTATGGTGGTAGATACTACTAATAATTTTACAGTCAGCAATTTCTTTCTTAGTTAAGACTTGGAGCTGTTTGTCATCCTTCACCCCTTCAGTCTCAGGCCAGAAAGGCCTCTGTCCCCAGCACGTCATGGTATCTTTGTGCTCAGGAGGACTGACAGCCCCCCATGGCATTCCCTGGAGCTCCTGCTCTGTTCGTAATGGAAATAAGTGGAAGTTTGAAAATTATTTTCACAGCCTTGATACTTCCTTGTATCACATGCATGCTTGAAAAGTAAAGCTGAATTGCTTAACAGAGTTAATCCATAAACAAACCACAATACATCATCTTTTGCATGGTGAAACCATATGGAAGTGGTGCCTGAGATTGTCTGGCAGGTTCCAGTGCAGTATATAATGTTACTGGAAATCTCAGAGTTACAGGGAATTCTACCCCAATTTTGTAATGAGCACTAAGCTATAAAGCACTATATCATTTGATTCCAACATCTATACAGAAACTTTATGTTTGAAGCATTGGCAGCAGCCTTGAGGTTACTCACATTAATAACAACCTCTGTAACAACGTTTACTGCTACACAGAATTTAATAGGGAAATTAAACATAGTAGTGGGTTCATTATTTATTAGTGGCCTTACGTAACAATTTTATTTTTATTAGCAGGGGTGTTATATTGTAAAAACTGCCTATGTTATGAAGTACAAAACTGTGCTATAAACCTTTGTGTGGAGGCCAGTCGACCACGTGCAACTGCTGCATTCCAGAATCAACAGACTAACTTAGTCTCATGTCTAACATCATTTAGTGTACAGCTAACATGAGTAAGTCATGAGAGACATACAGGGTTCGTATTTATGTAGGAATCATGAACTTTACTCCTTTACAATGAGTTGTCATGGAATATATGTGCCTGGAAGTAATGCTAAACGAGTAAAGCGCAGCCGTGAGATTAATTCATAGCAATTATTTCATACAGATGAAATACTGTAACAGCTCAGCACTGTTTTAGGAAAATGCTGAAGAATCTCTTTTATAGGAAAGCCTTGAAAAGCTGTCATCATGTCATTAGTTTGTTGGAAAAAAAATATGGTCAGTTTAAAAAATTATGGGTTAGGCTTTTAGTTATTGTAAATCTTGGCTTTTTCTATTCAGCAGAAAAAGAGCACTCAACCAGAAGATCTGTCCTATTCTTTCTTTTGTTTTGACATCATCTTTTCCTTTTTGTTAGAACCAAATTAAAAGAGATTTCTCAGTTTTCACATTACTTAGTTTAATTTGTTTGAAAGCTGCTTGACTATTTACTTTCTTATTCCAATTAAGGATCTGTGGAGTTATGGGTACTGTTTATTTGCCTAGTCAGTTGGCTTGGGTTTTGATCTGCTTTAGCATTATACGCTGAAGCCCTCTGAAGTCACATAATATTTACTTGTAGCCTTGCTTGGGTGCAAATGAAAATCCAAATTCACATTTGTGACTTATTGAAGATTAATCAAATCCAATACACAGATCTGAAAAAGGCAAGATGTGGGTCAAATTGGCTTCCTGTAAGATTTTGTTAGAACTGATTACAGAGCTGAGTAGGAAAAGTAGCATTATTTTACCCACTGATTGCATTAATGTGCTCTGCATACCTTCAAAACTCTTCATTACTGAGTATTTATACCAACAGTATAAATATTAGTGAATAAATTAGTGGCTTACAAAGTTGACTGGCAGTGATAAAATTTCCTTATAACTGAAAAAATATGCTGTTTCTCATCAGCATAATTTATAAATAGTTCGGGGTGCACTTTGAAGAAGAAAAAAGACACTAGCATAGAAAATGAGAAGTACATTTAATCCATAAATATTTGCATTGTGAAAGACGTTTTCTGCTAAGATGGAAAAACACTTCTAGTTGCAAAAAACTGCTGTCATCTTTTCACACTTTCAAACTAATGGCTGATGTGTTGGTAAGAAGTTGGCTTATTTCTCTGGACCATCTACAAATAAGTATGAATAAGCAAGTTGTAAAAGTTCCAAGCTCACATCAAAATACCAGTAACAGTTTAGGGCAGAGGTTCCAAATGAATTTCCAGTACCCTCATGTCACAGAGCCAGCCATTCATTTCAGTGCAGAAAAGCACAGAAACATTCAGAACTTGCACTCTCAAGTCACAGAAAGGCTGTTGGGATTAAAACATCAGCATGAGTGGTCTGTTAAACCTGAAGTAGATGCCCCCAAGCTGTAAAGTAACTCTGAAGAGCAGCCCTGGACAGTGGATGTGCTTTTGATCAGTGGAAGTGCTTTAGCTGTGAGTCTTAACATGTGGCAAAGCTTAAGAGTATAAATGAAAGTGCAAACTACCAGAACAAAAACTAGTAAACAGTTCTGTACTGAGGATAATTTTAGGTTGCACCACTTCAAAATACAGGTTTTTCTCATGTTATGTATCAGATCTCCTCCAATAAGAGGAAGACTTAATTGAGAAACCGCAGGTGGAAAGTACAGAGACCATCTTGGAAGTTTATTCAGATAATTGCATGTCTTGATTTGTACTACCTAGCTCAGTACACTGTCCCACAGACTGAAGTGATCAGGATGCAGAGAGAGGATTAGAAGAAATGAAAAGTTCGGGAGCATATTTTTCCTGTAGTTACTTTTAACTTCCAAGTTCAGCAGCAAAAAGTGTTCAGATTAATGAGAGAATTGAAGTATGAGAAGGAGGTACTTTAGTAGTTCTTGGTTGCCATAAGAAATGGTAACTCCAAGAACATGCTTATCTGAAAAAGAGACTCCCCCAGATTACATCTCTTTACAACAGAAGAGCACCAATTCAAGTGGAATGCAGCTACAGAGAAGGAGAAACAGTTCAGAAAACCTTGCGGTGCTTTCTAGATGAGATGGGATAGCTTCTCAGTTATTGCCAAATCCTCTTTTAAACTGAAAAACATCTGAAATGCTGCAAAGCTGGGCTCTGCAGCCCTTAATGAAGATCCTCGCTGTCTAACGAAATCTAGATCCCTACCTTAGGCACCCAGCTACCTGCTCAGTGCAGTGTGAAGAGGTAAGCACATGCACACACTGCACAGCATAGAGCTCACGACAGGCTGCCTCCCAGCACCTCATGATTTGTCCCCTTTATGCACCTGAACATGACTTCCACTGCTGAGTCAGCATTACAAATGTCACTGTTATCCTTTGGTTTTCAAAAGTTTGAAGGAGAAAGTGGTGTGTCATCTTGAATGTCAGCATCTTCCTCAAGAGGCAATAATGAAAGTGTCAGTCAGATACTACCCTAATAATAATTCAGGCATGCCAGCTTTCCATAGGGAACATGAAAGCTTGACTAAGGAAAAGAAACAGTGAATATCAGAGTAGCCTTTTCCTCCTAGCTTTGTAGCATTATCCCCAGATGAGAAATATTATCTATATTGGTTTATTGCTTTGTATAATCCTTGTTGACTACCCACTTGAAGCTTCTCTGGAAGTGGCAAAACTGATGTTCAGATCCTTCCTGTGTCTTATTTCTCTTTCACATGCATTCTCAGTACTCTTTAACACTTTAAAAATTACATCAGCATTTTCCTGTGAACCACAGTGGGAAAAAATCAGGTAGTTTTAATCTTCACTCCATGAAAGCAGTCACTGGGCCGTTTGAGGGATTAACCAAGAGGAGCTTTAAACTCGACACAGATGCAAGCATTGTCCCACCAGATCCAATGGAGCATGAAGGGCCGCAGCCGCTGGTGGCAGCTGTGTTAGGGAGAGCTCTGCATCACATGCTGCTTGGGGCTGTGGTGGAAGGCCTTGACATCAGACAGAGCTGAACTCTGACCTTGGCCCTTGCAGCCCTGATTATCAACAAAGCAATTTGTTAAGGGTTACTTTGTGTGCAGTTGGGCATTTAGGAATTTCTAAAGCAAACAGCAAGGAACTACAAATGCACCACCTACAGAGGGCTTTCATGTTTAATTCATGAAGCACACGTTATGCACAAATTACATTAAAAGATGGCTAAGTTGTACATGGAATGGCTCAACAGCTAGGACAGCTGCGTATTCTTTTCTTTATTTCTGTGATCAGATTCTAATCCCCACTCTGGGCCATAGCAGTGCTGGCTGTACCGAGCAGCTTTCAGCACTCCTGTGCTGCTGTACTGTCAGCCAGTACTGCTCACTGATTACTGACACTGTCTGAACTTTGCTTTAAATACAGAATTGCTAATTTTGCCACATTTGTTCCATTTTGTGGAGTTTTCCCAAATGTTTATTAATCTTCCCACTGCAGAGCGAGATGATACTAAGAGGCAGGAAATAGACGCAGGAAAGTCATCCTGCATTGGGTGACAGGTCAGAGCTGACAGCTCCTAAGCACTATACCCGATCTCCCAGGGCATTTGGGGTTGTGTAGTCACTTTGAATGTGCAAGCAGGACAAAAACATGAACAAAAGTGAAGTTATGGGGTGCCAGCACTCCCACGGATCATCCAGATTAGGGCAGCCAGATGGGTATTAGCACATCAGGGAACGTTCAGCTTTTGGCCACCTGTGCAAAGCTCATTTGGAGCGATATGCTCAGCTGAACACCAGAACCAGCACAGCAGCGCTGCACTGTTTGAAAAACAGGCTGGGTTTCCCTCCAGAGCCAGCCCACCATGGTCCACCTGTATGTGAAGGGAGAGGCCTGAAGTCCCAGTTCAGTCTGCAAAGCTATTTTCCCCTATGTACATTCTCACAAACAGATGGGCATTTCTTTTTTTTTTTTTTTCTTCTTGAAAATTGCTCCTTAAAACTGACCATGAAGCAAATATCCTGCGTTGACAATTTCAGCCTTCTGGGTAAAACTGGTAAAGTGCAAGTAAGTGCACTTTATGATCAGAAAAGTTATCCAAGATGATAAATTGTGGGTATTTGTCCCAGTCCTACCTGATGGGAGGTGATGTTCAAAAGGGAATTGTGAAATACTGTTGTTCAGGATCCCCCAGTTCATGCTATATGTAAAAATGATGGAAATTCTCATATAGAGAATAATGCTTAAAAGCATTAAGCATCAAGAATAATGCTTATTCTGCAGCCAGGCATTGAACAAAACATACTTATGTTGAGAAATATTCCTAAGACTCTATTTCAGTTTTCCAGAAAGTGGTAAGAATGAAGCAAGAGGGATAGCAAACCCATTAATTACAGCAGTAAATTGAGACTGGAGGGTTGCACGTGAAAAAATAGACATCCAGACAGAAATGGCATGTGGGATATGGCACAGAAGAGGAAACCAGCAGACTGATGCTGAAGCCAAGTGGAAATGCAGGCAGCATGCAAAGAATCAGGCCTCACCAGAGCATGCCACAGCCTGGGGAAGTACTGTAAGTGTCCTTCAGCCCAGTGTCCCTGGTGCAAGGACCTGCTTCTGGGTACCTCCTGCTTCAGTCCTTACAGGTGATTTCAGTAGCTGACAGAAATAAGTAGATCTGCAATAGATTTTTTCGTTCAAATCTGATGTTCTTTTTATGTAATTTACCATTTTCATTTATGAACTGATGAACAGTGGATTTTCATTTAATGGGACGAGTTTCTTTAAATAATCTACTTAGGACAGAAGTGCATTTTTTGTCATGAAGAAATATTTCTGTTCCCCAGTGTCTCAGGAACACCACAGACTTGAAAGCATAAGTATTTGTTGTATAAGCAAAAAAAATGTGCATGGTAAAGCTGAATTTTCTTGATTGTTTTCCTTGAAAATATCAGCTAAACTTTCCAAGGGAATACATTTTAAAAATCCACATTGGTTGATTAGAAACAAATCAAACCAGATGCACTAATAGCCTTCATATGCAAATTCCCAAGCTAGAACAAGTCATACTTTGGAACTGAAATTCTGTAGCAGCCTGAAACCTGGAGACTGAGAAAATGTGTTCTATTCTCTTGTCACTAAGCATTACCCTTGAATAAACTCACACATTTTACGGAGCTGCCCAGCAAAGGGTGCATGCTGTCTTGTGTAGGGTACAGAAAGGAACTCTGCACGTGTTTCCAGCCTTCAGGCTGGCAGCTCTGCCACGTGCCGCCCTCCCCTAGTTGGGTATTTAGTGACAAACCAGTCTCTAATTCTTGGAGAAAGGCGTTCTGGATTTGCAGCTGTATGTTTGTTTAGATGCATAAAGTTACTCTCTAAAGATACCTGCAAGGTCAGGACCTGTGTTGTCTCAGAGTAGCAAACATGAGCCACATGTGAATACTGAAACTGACACGCGTACGGTAGTATAGCATCAGTAGAGAAATGCCTTCCAAGAGGGAATCTATAATGAGTGAGATGTATAATGAACAGAAATCTCTGTAATAGCTGTAAGATTAGTATATGGTATCATTTGCTGGACTACTTTCGTGTCATTCTGCCAAAAATGGATTTTTCATAAATACTGTAATTGAAATGGTTTGTTAGATACTTCTTTTTTTAATTAATGCTGGACTGTTGAGGTAATGGATTGGCTCTGTTTGTGAGATCCCACCTCAATCACACACATTTAAATGTGCCTGGGAGAACACTCCTGAGCACACAAATCCATGGCGCAGGTCTCTAACGATTCTGATTTACACCAGCGCAGGCATCATTTCCCTTCTGACAAACAATGCCTGCAAATACTGAATGGAAGATGAAGTATTTAGCATTTGAATATTTGAGAAAACATCTTGAAGAAAACAACAAATTAAAAGGGAACATCTTTGTTATTCAGGGTGCCTTTGCCCAACTCTGCACCCATTGCAATCCAAGAAAAGGCTCCTGTGAGTTATCTGCTTTGATCCATATGGCACTTAGCAAAAGCTTTCAAGGGAGGTATCACCATTATGAAAAAATAATTATTTGGCATTAAATAGCATCGTATTTTCTGATATGGTGGCTTTTAAAGTATTGGCCCCTTGCTATAAATTTCATTTGATTACAAACTCCCTTTTAATGTTGTATTTCCTATCACAAATGCAACTAACATAGGTTATCAGCTTATAAATCTGAGTTAATTAAATTGGAATATACCACTGAAAGCAATCTCTTTCTAAATACAGACTCTTTGGGTACTGAAAATCCCTCTTATTAGGAATAAATGCTGTTACTTCAAAGCAGCTAGTGAAAACCAAGTGCTCTTTCATTTTTAATAAAGAGATTTTCTGGTCTAAGGGGGCACACCTGATATTGTTTGCATCCAAAGTAAGTGGTCTGTAAGAAGTGGCCCAATGGAAGTTTAAGCCTGCTTTCAAGGGTCATCGGCTTTTCTGACTGTTACTTGATCTGTTTAGAACTGGCTAATTTGTTAATCAGGGCAAAGCTTCAAACTTACTGTGATCACCTCCTGAATGCTGTTTTCACACACTAATCATTAAAGCAAAAATTCTATATGAGATTGTCATATGCTTTACTAAAAGACAAATACATACACATCTGGTGTAATGTTAGATCATGCCTCAGATGTCAGAAGTTTGGCCTGTTCATACAGGGATTTAAAACTCATTTTCTCCTCATATTTTGCATCAGTGATTTTCCTTTTCATCTTACATACTACGTATCAGATTGAGTTGATTTTCATCTCTCACCGTTTTATGTCTGTGTGTTTCAGTGGAATTAATGCCTATTCAGATGGTGTGTAATGCAAAACAGACTCACTATTCCAGTGTATCCTAAGGCCAGTCTGCGTGGTTGCAGAAAGCATCTCAAAATGGCAGACAATTTCAGGGTTTGGCTGTATGAAAAAGTCACCGTGATAGAATTTGAATCTGATTTAAAAAAAAAAACAAAACCCACAGTTAATTGGTGCCAAACGCCAGCTTCCAGTGTGAACTTCCCCATTCAGTTGAGCCGAACCCTTTCCTAAGAACTTCACATTAAATCACAACATTCCAGTCTTCAACAACAAATTGTCCACACAAATTTCTTACTTAAATTTTGCGAGAAGAATCTGAGTTGTACCAGTTTCATTTTCTCGTATAAACTGCTTCCCGTGTAACAATATGCCTCTGTGTGTAAGGGAAATAGAAAATTGTGGAATACAACATGTATGTCAGCTGGAAAATAAGTGACCTGCTTCTGAGAATATTTATGCATTTTCTCCTGACTTGGCTTGGAGAAGAAAACATCTTGACAAAACATCAGCTGTGAGCAGGATGTTTCTGCCATCGAAAATCCACATACTTGAGAGGCTTCTGGAAAAATTAAATGCTGTAGTTTAGAGTTGGGAGAGTTTATTGGAAAGGCATCTGCCCTAACATCTGCCAAGCAGGAACTGCTTTCCAGAGCAGTTATCGTGCTCTGCCTGTTTGAACCGGTCACTTAGGAGTTACCATAATAGTGTGTGCTCTCAGTTGTTTTATGCATAATTAGCTAGCAAGAGAAATACACTGTGAAATCGTTCATAAAAAATACTTTCACACTGATATGTATTTCCCAGGTTTTTTAGACCCCCTGCCAGTAGGATGTTTGAAAAGGAAGATATGTTCACCACATCATGTCTTCATCTTCCTTATTCTGGGTGCATATAAATCACTGGGAAAAAAATGCTGTAAAGTTCAGAATCATTGTTCTTTATAGTCTTTCCAGTCTGGAAGTCAGATACATGACTGTAGACCAGTCTCATTGCATGAAATAAAATATTTCTCCGGAACACCACGGTTAGTCTTTAACTGATTTACTGTAGTTAAACAGTAACAGTGAGAGTGTTCATACTACTAAGACTGGTGGCAAAACCACCCTTACAAACAAGCTATTCACGAGAGCAGGGGAGCCTTGGAACAGTCTGAGCTTTTTCTCAGCATTGCACTGTGGGGCAAGACTAGCAAGGAAACGTCAGCCCAGCTCTGCAGTCCAGCTGGAATAAATTCTCAAATGAAAGCTCTCAAGATACCAAGTAAGACCATTCGTGTTTTGAACGTTACATGGGGAAAGATCAGTCTGTGCATGAACATCTGCAGCATGGAGAAATCACCACAATGCCCTGGCAGCTTTGCTATGCAGGAGATTAAAAACACAAGAATCTCCAGCACTGAGGACAGTCAGCATCGCTGCACTGCAGAGTGAGGTGATCTGTTATGAACAAGAGCTTCTCTTTTTTGAACTGGCTAGAGAGGGGAGCTGACAAATAAAAATGAGGATTATTAAATCTGTTCAAGGTACGTTTCATTCCATCCATTTCCACTGCACTGGTCAAAATACTTTTGGAAAGCAAGCTACTGAATGCTCTGCTAAGTTCCCATTTCACAGAAAGAGTCTTCTTGTCTGATAGGCGATGATCTGTTTATTACATGAAAACTGTTCCAGTCGAGATAGCTTGAGAAATGGCTTCTCACCCACTTTCACCTTTCTCTGTCCATCCTTATCATGAGCACCCCTTCCCCTCTGCTTGGCACCTCGGTAAGTTACACTGTGCTACTGGTGCATAGGCAATGCTGATACAGTTTTGCAAACATCCAGAGAATGTTTTATATGAACCTTGGTGGCATTGAACCAGGCATTATAATAAGAATTTGTTTGAAGACTTTGGGTAATTCTGTGGTATTTAAATACCAGACTGCCTGATTGCTTATGGACATATTAGTATCTGTTAACCCCATGGCCTTTCAAAATGTCTGCACTTCTGCACAATTCTTTGTGTCAACACCAAAGAGCAGCTTAAGAGTGGTTGTAGCTGAGGGCACATGGGGCCAGCAGAGCCCAGCTGTGTTCCTGCCATGCTGCAGCTCAGCTCCAGGGCTCCCTACAGGGCATTGGGTAACTGCTGAGCCTGAAACTTCATCTCATCATGAAGAAACACTCCTCCTTAAAGCAATGATCAGAGCGCAAAATAAATACCCTACCTGGGGTGGAAAGGATAAAGCAGTGGTGATTTAATAACAGCGCCACATGCACAAGGAAATCTCAGCTCAAACCCCCTCTCTTTTAGGCTCTCATGAGTAATGCCCAGTGCTTCTCTTTGGAGAGGCATTTTGCACAGCTGAAGCCTGCTCAAAACAGGTGGTCATGGTTGTTTTGGTGTTTGTTTGGGGGAGCTTTACAGCAGAACTACAGCTGCCATGTTTTAGTTTTCAACACATTCAGAAAACAGAAACAAGTAGTCTTTGTAGAGCTACAGACAGTCACAATAAGCCAAGTTTTAAGGCTGATTCAGTGTTTGTGCAGTTCTCACCAAGGGAAATTTTTTTGGTATGAGCAGTAAGATTTTTCTGATTGCTTTTTGCGCTCAGATCACAGCTTTGAAAGCTGTTGACACACATGCACAACAGACTTTGCCTTTTATTTTTTTCTGCCCAATTGAAAGCAGCTTTTCTTTCCTTAGATTTATGATATCTTGTTTTCCTGAGTATTAAAATACTTCGAAAAAAGACAGAAAAAGATCTTAATTTTCCATAGGCAATATGTTTTAGTAGGAAATTGTGAATACTTATTTCAGTCCGAACAGTGCAAGCTATTAGGACACAGAACTACAGTACGAGCAAGCAAGCTGCACAGAATAGTGTTAGGCAAGAAAAACATGAAAACAGCTCCCAAACCTGAGCAAATTTTCTGGAGAAGTTTAACTTCACTTGTAAGCATGTGCAGCAGGATGCAACAGGATGTGTTTATTGTGTCCTTTAATGAATCTGTGCTATTATTTGGAAATGAGTTCAAGCTGCATCATCTGTCCCTATAGAATGCAACAGAGCCCAAGTCTTACGTGGGAGCTGGAGAGCCACTCCTTGCAGCAGAATCAGCTTTCATCCTCAAACTCCTACCTCTCTTCAGAGATGTGCCCAAATGCACCTTGGAGCTCCTGGCATAGCTGTTCTGAAGTGCATGGTTTATGCCTTTCACGTGGTATTTGCCAAAAATGAAGAAAATATTCAGGTTTCTGATCATAGGTAACTCAGAATGCTGAAGAATACTGTTTTATCTGCAGGTCTGTAACTCTGTGTGTCCTTCAGATGAATTTAATGGTCTTCAGTAGAATTCCCTGTTGTCAGGTTTGCCTGCTTGTGCTCCCTGCCCCATTCGTGCCAAGTTCCACAGTCAGCCAGTTCAGGTCTTCATTCAGCTCAAGACTGATGGGCATTAAATCACAACAATAATTACATTATTATCCTTAGAATCAGGAATTCTTCTCAATTCAGGGTACGGTTCTGAGTCTTCTTGACACAAAAGTAAGTTCTACCAGTGTGACAAAAATAATTATGCATGTGGTGTGCAGTTTCTTGGAGGAAAGCCTGAGGATTTGTCTACAATTTGCATCTTGCCCCTTGGCTTTTACATAATTAGGTACATCTCTAGGTTTGTTTTTCAAATTGAGACCGTGAGAGGAGTCGCAGTGAATTCCTGTGTGAGCCCACAGGGCTCCGTCTGCCAAGGTGCAAGGCTTTTCCCAGGAAAGGAAACAAAGCCTTCATTTTAGTTAACTTAATAGTGCGTCCTTTAGAAAACATGGGGGAATATGTTAACAAGGAATGAATATAAGAGAAGCTGAGAAACTTAATTTGTATATCCGATAGAATGATCTTCTTGGGTTTTAAGCTTTTAAATCTTAAGATGTTCTTGGAGGGGAAGTCAAGTTCTCATTTTAGGGAAAAACATCAAGATGACTAAGATTGCATGCATTTAATCTAACTCCACCGATGTTTATAGCGCTGGACACACAGAGTTTTACTGCCATAAGATGAATATTTATTAACAATTCAGAATGATCTGTTCCAAAGCGCACAGTGCTCTCACAGTGATGTTTTACCACAGAAGTCCAGGTGTTTCCTGTCTCAGCTTGGAACAGCTGCGAGCTTATGATAGGTTTACTGAGCAATGCTTTTATAAGTTTAATGTGCAGCAAAATAACATTTTACTCTATCTTATCCCTGAAAATGCAGATGATTAAAATCTTTAATGATGCTATTGCCTAATGTAATGTGGAGGATGGACTTGACGTGCACAGGGAATAGTCAGCATACTTAATTTCAACATCCCCACTGTAGTTGCAGAAAGATAGAATAGGAAAATGAAAAACTCTGTGGAAATTGAGTTTTTCTGCATCGTGTCTCCTTGTGACATTTGCATTGAAGGCAATTCCAATTGAAGTATTTGGAGCTTTGTTGAACTGTCCAGCTACGCATACAAGCCCATTTGGTTGCTTGCATCTAAGCAAAGAGTTTCAACTCCATTAAGGCAACCTGCCTGAGCAGTAATACATATGTGTCCAATACATCCAGAAAGAGTTTTGATTATGACCATCCTTGTAGGAGATTGCAGCTCCACACTCTCCTTACCCAGGGGGATGTGAAGTTGCAGTGAGAGAGCAGAGCTGACCTGACGAGGCAGTGCTGTACATTGGAGTCCCTCTCCCAGCCCAGCACCGGGGGCTGCTCACACTGGCAGCTTTCTTTGGGAGAAGCAGGAGCAGGGAAACAAACACTGAGATGATGCACGGGGTGCCCTGACATACAGCAGCCAGAGCATCCATGCTCCAGGAGCAGAAAAACTCCCAGGGCCAACAGTTGTCATGTAGCTCTCATTAAAGGGTTAGAGACTTTGGTTTTCACAGTGATTGTAATCTTGATAGAATTTTACTTACATCTGAAACCTGTCATTATAGAGCTTGAACTATAGAGTGCATTGTGCCAGCATTTCCTCGTTACCAGTGTATACGTCCAAGCCACTGAGCACATGTCCAGCAGTAAGCAAACTGACCTACTTCTCCATGCTCCCAGATGGAAAGTTTTACCTTAGGATTAGAAGTGCATGCCATGTTTAGAAAGTATGCTCTTCTATCTGTTGGTTTACAGAAGAAATTAGGTTTTTGTTTATTTCTGCTTATTGCCAGTAGGCCAGTAAATCTCCCAAGCTGTAGATGTTCTAAGAAACTCAGAGCTGTACTTCTGTCAACAGTTGTGCACTCATGTGATCACCACATCACGACTCGGAAAGAGTTCAGCACTGCTCAGCTGCTTACCAGGTTCCTTTCTTCTGAAGAGCCAGCCTTGCCAGTAGCTGAAACCGTGGGTTGAGTTACAGGCAATGGAAAGTGGTTTCCTTCACAGGGCTTCCCTGGGAGACAAACATCAGCAGGACAACTGCTGAAAGACATTGGCCATTATTCTAAGTTCATTATAATAAGAAGAAATTATAAGAAGCCAGGAACAAGCCAAGGGAAACTAATTAATGCCAATTAAGGTGGCTCCCAGCTAAGTTAGCTCTGTGCTGTAATGCTGTGAGTGTGGTAGAAAGGAGGAAATTCCTCCTGGTCCTGCCGGTGCTCACAGGGCTCCTGCCGGCTTCAAACCCAGCACGTGGTGCTTTGGTGGCTGCGCTCCATTTTAAGAACTGCTCTGTGAGTAGGAGGGAACAAAAAGCCTGGGCAAAATCCTAAGCCAGGAAGTGAAGATATTATTAGAAAGCTCATCTGAAAAAAAAAAAAAAAAGAAAAAAAGGCACTATTCCTTCAGCTGCCCAGTGAAAATGAGATTGCAGAGCTGGGCGGACTGGTGCAGAGCAAATTATTTGGTGGCGTTCTTGCCACGTGGAGAGAGGAAAAGTTGCTCTGAGAATACGCTCGTCATAAATCACCCCACGCACCCAGCTCAGCGCTCTTCCCGCGGCGCACAGGGCTCCGAGAACTTCAACCCCCCCTTCTGAGAAGGCCGTGACGTTTTGTACTCCCGCTCCCACCGCGTCCCAGCGGATCCCGGCGGATCCAGCCGCCGCCCCAGGCCGAGCCTCGGCAGCCACCTAGCGGACAGGGCGCGCGTGGCAGCTCCGCAGCGGAGACGTGGGGCTGCAGCGGAGTCACGGCGGCTCTTTTTGCACGGCTGCGACGGGCGGAGAGGAGAGCGCGCCGCATCCCGCCGGCTGGTGCCTTCTCGTTGCCGTTGCTTGTGTGCATGGGGTGCTCTGAGGGAGGCAGGCAGCACGTCTGGACGTGCAACGCGCTGGAGTTCCCTAACTTCTGCCAGCTCTCCCCTCTGACTTCTTTTTCAGTCTCACATTGTAGTCTTGAAGCTGTTCGTCCTATGCTTGGGAATCGTGGATACTGGGAGCAGTATTATGCAAAGCATCCTAATCCTTATATCACAAAATGTGCGTATGAACAGTGTCCTTATCCTTGCATGTTTTACCCTGCATGCTCAGGAAGGTGTGTCAGATACCCGGTTATGTTCTTCTACTACAAGAACGCCTTTCTGGAGGCTGACCAAGCGCCCTGCCGTGCATCCCCCCGTTCAGCTCTGCCCCCAGGAGGACAGCCCCTTGTTAACTCAGGATTTGCTAATTGTTCTTTTGGTTTGGAACACTGGAAAGGAGCGCACACCTATCCCTCTACTTTCGCTGACTCCGGCTCTTTTTGGCTCAGGCACCCCAGGGAAGTGGTGATTCAGCCATCCAATCATGGAACAACGTGGGATTTAATGAGTAACACATTCGTACTTTCCATTCTCGGTCTGAGAAAAAGGCCTATAAATAAAGCAGATTTGCTCTAAGATCAAGAAAACCTTTTTCATAGATTTTCATTAAATTTTAAATTAGATGTACAGGCAATTATGGATGAAAATGTTAAATACCCTATAACCTATGGATATGACCTAGTTTAATAGAATTTTATAAATGCTTGAATTCAATTAAATAAAAACTTTTTGTCTAACGTTTGAACTGTTTGCTTAGCTCTCCCCAGAGCTCACAGTAGGTTACTGCGAGCCAAACAGCATTACGGCATTTGTTTAAAATGCCAAAAGGCTTAGGATAGATCCCATACACTTCTAGCTGAATCCCTGGTCACCAAACAGCAATTTCTGGGCAGAAGCTGCTGTACTAAATAATTGCTAGCTAATAAATATATTTTAGACACATTATAAACCTGGATGATAAACCTGCTAGAGTAAATGAAATGTTTATTGCAGAGAAATAGAAAATTTGCTGTTTTGACCTAGGTGCGTTGTCATGGAAACCAAAATCTTTCTTGTGCCATAAAAAATCTGCTTGTCATCTGATTTGAGCTAGTTATTTGCACAGGTGGTTTTCTTAGCAGACAAGTACTTAGTAAAAACAAATCCATTCTTTCTCAATAGTTCCATTATGTGTTCCCACAACAATGTGTTTCATTTCACTGGCTTTGTAATTAATGATCCATTATCAACTAATTAAATCACATTGAGATTTTATATGAGTTCATCTGTTACACAACACTTGCTCGCCAATCCTATTTCCTGGGTGTGTTAACCTTGGAAAAGATTTAATTAATGGTGAGAATGAAGTACTGTAGGTTGCACGGTACTTCAGACAGCCTAAAGTAATAACAAATGTGAGCACATAAATATATCCAACAATTTAATACCAATTTCCTTAAATGAAATAAAGCAGCAGTAGGAATAACTGAAATCAGATTTCCAATCTGTACGTAAAACTGTTGTAAAATATCAAGTTCATATGGCGGCAGACAATGGAAACTGAAATGTGAACTATGCTAACAGTTCCAAAATGTCATCCAAAAGAAAATTTAACTTAATAGACAACATCTTTGCTGTTAGGCCTGCTCCAGCCCTCACTGAGATCAGTGAAAAGAACCTTCATTAACTGATCCTGGATCAAACCCTTGATTTGCAGTCCTTGGGGCAGGGCTGTCTCCGGCTGTGACAGCACATCACACAGTACAGCCATTTTCTAATTCTGGTTTGGCTTTTCTACAGCATTATAAAAAGCAGTAGTAGTAGAACGGAGTTGGAAGCGGCTATTAAGGCATAAGAAAGTACTTCTGATCATGTGCTCAATTTTCCACAGAAACTTTTAGACAAAGGCAACATATTGATAGAGTTTTCAAAGCAATTCCTGTACAATTTCCCTGGCATCTTGCAAACTATTTGTACTTGAGACTAACGATATCCGTAATCAAATGAGACCCTGAGACAATTTATCATTTATGTCTCAATCATTTATCTCTTAAGTCATTGAATAGATAGCAATGGCACCTCTGCACAGATTTACCAAGACTGGCAGGCTATTTGTGAGCCTCCCTGAGCTGGTTCCCACCCCAGCCTTCTCATTATGGCATCTCCCTCCTGCATGTGTTCTGCAGCACTGCCTTGGACCACTTCTTTCCTGAAAGCCTCACATGTGCAGCTGTGGCTCGTTGTACTGACCACAGTGCATGGGGCCACACATTGCAATGGGCAGAACTGTCCCACAGGGTAGCAGGAACCAAGGCAGAGGGGGCCAAGGAGAAAATGCCAAATCCTGCTTGGAAGGGGAGGGAAGGGTTAAATGTGAGATTTCCCATTTGAAGCTACTGGATCTGGAGGTGCTTTTGCTGGCATCTGCTATAAATAAGAAGCTATGCAGGAGTAAAGATTTTGAGAGCATATTCTAGGTAAATAACAGGCCTTTACACATTCCTTTTGCAAATGTGGCAAATAGTGTAAACAGCTTTTTGAGACCAATTATACAAGCTGTGTGTTTAGTCTGCAAACTGGATGCAGTTAACTGAAGCTCCTTTGTCTGTACTTGGAAAGGATTTGTCAAAGATTTAGGAATTAGGTTTTATACATGGGATGGAATGTTAGTTCATGTGCAGCCCGGGTGCCTTGGAAACGCAATGCTTTGGGGTACTTGAAGAAATCACACTAGTTAAAAAAATTATTTTCTATATTCCTACAGTATTCATCACTGACTTTGGCACATTGATAGAGAACAACAGCATATATGTTCTGTAACGCATTTAGATTAATATTGAAAAAGGACTTTTCTCACATTATTCTAATATTTGCTATATCTGTATGTCGCTAGATGGCACTAGAATACTGCAAGCATTGGAAGGACATAATTTTGCTCCTGCATTTGGAGTTCATCTACACTTTTACTTTTGTAATTCATTCTAGGTGTGATGCTGATGAGTATGCAGTCTGAACTCACACACATTGATTCTCTATCTCCCACAGATGGACACAAACACCTACACACCACATGGGAAGGTCAAAAGCTGAAAGTCTCAAAGTCTCTCAGCAGAGAGACTTAAGGGGAACTGTAAGTGGAAGCATTTCCATCTCCAGTAATAAAGCGGGGAAGAAACAACTGTGCAGTGTGCATAGCAGCACAGGTTTCAAAAGTTTCAAAAGGAGTCAGGAAAAGAGGGGACTGTGGCTGAGAAAGCCACAGCTTTAACACATTAAAAACACCCCTAAACTGGGAAATGCTGTGTTTATAGAACAGAAATTCTACAACAGGCTTAGGAGAAAAGAAAGACTTTCCAGATTGAATCTGAGGGTAGATAAGAGTTACTCTAGGGATATTATATTTCCTTATCTGTGAGAAGGAAAGTGTTCTGTCCATAATCTCATGCCTTCCCAGGAGATTAATGAATGGCAAACTAGGGCCAGCTCTTCATCTGCTGTTGGCTTTCATGGCTCCTCTGACAAAAGTGAAGTCATTCTGACTTAAAACAGATGAGGATCAGACCTCTGTATGTTTGAAGCATTTATCAAGCAAGCAGATAACATCTTCTATTGAAAGTTTGTTGTGTTTTGGTTTTGGTTTGGTTTTTTTTTTTTTTTTGGTCTCCAAAGAACAGTATTAAATTATGTGCAAAGTTTAGGATTTTGTACTTTTTCTAAATTGTGCTAACAATATGCTTTTCATTGAAGCACTCAGAGGTTCTGGTCATACTTGCATTTTTCTCCAGTTGATCTCATCCAGGCTAATTCGTTGTATTTAAGTAGTAATCCTGTGGTTCCAAACACAGGAGACTAAAAGCACAAACTGTGTACCCTGACAGATAAGACTTGACAGCTTTAGCTGCAGTGGCTTAAGAGGTGACCACCTCCAGCTGTTCTCCCCATACCTCTGCCTTCCAGCATCATCGTCCACTAGAAAGGATGACAGAATGGAACATGTGTCAACACTTCAGGTGCCCAGGTCGCAGCCTGGCCTTTCAGCCTAAAGCGTTGGTGAGGAGGTGTGAAGTACAGCAATAAGCTGGACAAACAGACAGACGGACATACAGATATGCTCCCTGCACAGTGGCAGGAGTCAGCATCAGCACTAGCAGGCAGCTGGGATAGGAACTGCCCCAGCCACACCTGTCAGAGCCTGATAATGGGAGCCAAGGACATTGACAGACCTGCAAAGCACACACTTAAATCCAGCCCTGTTAACGTAACATTTGAGCACCTTCTCACAGTGTTGACTTCACAGATCTAAACTAAAGCCAGTCAAAACTCCCCAACTAACTTCTGCTGAATTCTGAATTAGGAGGTGAAATATTTTTTGTCTGCAGTGCAGTAATGGTACTTCACAGTAGTGAATAGCTGTCTTGTGAAGGCTGTCCTCTTGCACTCACAGGAAAGTGTCACTAGGGTGGCTGCAGAGAAGTCTGAAGCACAGAGTTGTTTTTTTATTTAAAAAAAAAATAGTTACCCAGCATTTGCAAGCCTGGTAATTGTAGGGTTTCTTTTTGTTGTTGCTATTGATTCAGTGAAAAAGTGTCAAAATTAGCTTTAGGCTTCCTTGTATGGGGCATACCTTTAGCATCTGAACTATTATTATACTATAATCTGGTATTATACTGACTGCAAGTCACCGAGTAAAGAAAAACCGTTATCAAAGTACAAACTACTCAGTTTCTGCCATGTGGCTGTTGATCTTAGTAGTGGATGTTTCAGTATGAGTTCTGCGTGGTTAAGATTGTTGCATTTAATCTGGCTCTTCAGCTTCTGGTCAAAGCAGTTGAAAGATGCTGCCTTGCTGCAGAGAATGCATGTGATATTCATTCATCTGCAATGAAGTTTCCAATTAGTTCATGTCCAATTGAGACTGCTGAGACATGTATCCTGGCTTCCCCGGACAACTTGTCTTTTTACAGCCAGAAGCATTGACAAGTGGAGGCAGAGCAATTTAGCCATTTGGTCAGGATTAAAAGACTTTGCATTGCAAATAGAATGCTGGTGTACAGAAGTCTGGGAATCTGTACCTTTGGCCCCAGCCTAGGGTGGGCAATGAAGGCCAGATGGCCAATGAAGACTTTGCTTGGAAGGAAGAAGCAGTCATTGCAAAGAGGACTGAAGTAGCTCAGAGATGCTGTGGGAGCTGGTTTAGGGAGCAGGTGAGATTGGTGCCTTGGTGTCAGGGTGGATTCCAGGGGGGACCCTCAGCAGCACTTCCCACTGGGGTGCTTGGGATCCTGGAGAAGGCTTAAGGAGCTCAGTGACTGCTGTCACAGGGAGCAGTGCTGGTTAAACAGAAAGCACTTCTGTATCACCATATGTGTGACATACAATTGTTTCAGGTTGAGAAAGAGCACGTATAATTAGGTATCTGAATATTAGGCCTCATTTACTTGGAAATGTTAACAGAGCTGTAACCCTGTGCAGTATGGCAAACACTTCATGGCATGGGAGGCTTGAGTGACTCTGCTTTTTTCCCCTGCATATGGATGGTGTTTGTTAAAATAATAGTGAAATACCAAAAAACGTCAGGGACAGTGATTCTTAAAAAACAGTGTAATAGAATTTGTTGTTAAACTTCATCACTGTGTACCCATGAATATTTACCTATTTTTATGGGCTTATTCACTGGCCACAGCTGATTCAAAGCAGTCTGATGCTTGAAAGTGTCAGTAAATAACAACACTGGTGTGGATTCCATGCTTTAATAACTGTGTTTGTTTAAATGTTCTTTCTGTAGTCAGCTGCATATTCATAATGATCGGAATGATCATGGGGTTCTCCAGATACGTGAAAACGTTATCTGACCCACTTGTCATATATTGGATTTTTCTTTATAATCTCATTAAAAAGTGTGCAGTGAACACAAAACCACAATTTACCTGGTGTTGTAGATTCATTAAACATCAAAAGGGTGTTTGATGGAGTAGAATAATCCTATTCTGCATCCTTCATTGAATGTCTTTCAGAATAAGTTTATTCATTTAATTAGAAGGTTTTTGTAAGTGAAGATTGCACTGGTTTTTACCAGTCCAACTGCACTGCCTCTTGTGATCCAAAGCACCCTCTATTTCACTGTACTTAGTGTACGTGTGTCAGAATATACAGTAGGAAATATCCCCACAAAATGGGACTTACTTTCAAAATCGTGTTAATTCTAATTCAAAAGTGAAGGATCTGAGAAGCTCCATTATCTTTTAAAGTGGAATTTTCCCTTCAAATCCGTGGATTAGTTGTGGCAGACAATGAAATGTTGAACTCAACATTAAACAGGATTATTAAATATCTTTTCAAGGTAGAAAATCACATGCATTATTCTATTCCCAGAACAAAAGGACTGCGAATTAGTTTCTTCATTCTGCATAAAGCAATGAATACTACTGTGGTCATATTTGAGCCTCAGAGAACTTTGCTGATTCACATAGACAGAAAAATATCTGGGTCATTTCAACATGAAGGTGACATTCTCTGTGATTAAAACTTGGTGTTGCGACAGTGCTGGGAAGGTTTGTAGATGCTGGGATATTGCAAATCGGGATGTTGTAGCTAAGGCACATTTTGACTCTCCATCATAGTCTTGTATGCAGAGAAACAATTTTGGAAAGAGGCCGTACATTGTCATTTACAGCTCAGCACTCTGGAGGAAGCGTAAAGCCATTTCATTTCCATTTTTCTCTTTTATGTTTCTGACTTTTGGGAATGTGACCTTTCTCACATCTAGATCAATACGTCTGTAACCATTAATTCTAGGAAATCCAGGGCCTGCTTGTAACATTTGAGGTCTGGATACATCAGACACAAGTCTCTCGCTGCTCAGGTTGGTGGTTAACCAGGCAGATCTCTTCCTGATTGATGCCACTGGCTTCCCAGGGAAAGGATGCACGCATGCAGGAGAGGTGCAGAGTGCCTGTCAGTATCCGAGCGAGCAAGAAGGGAATGAGGCTGCAATACCCACCCTAGCAGCTTAAAGCAAATGTTTTCTTCCATAGTATATGACTCTCTTACACTTGTACTGGGTTAGCTCTAAATTTACTTCATGAACCAAACAAATGGAAAAAATATCGGATGGAAATTATGTCGGCCTTGAAGGAACCTTTGTTTTTGCATGGATATGTGAAAGGGTCTTTGGAAGTAGGGCTGTTAATGAGATCATTTGAATAGGCTCTGTAAGTGGCTGCTGATCCCAGGAGGCTGAAGGAAGTGCTCATCTTTCACCTTTTGGCCCAATTCGCTTTGAACAATGACAAGGTTGCATGAAATGTATTCTATGGGGACTGCTTTAGAGAAAATGAGGTGAAAGGCATTGGCTAGTCTTACTTGTGGTGCACAGGTTAGAGATTGTGGGCAGGTTAGAGATTTATTACGAATTGACACGGTGCAGTGCTTAGAGCTGAGGAATAACGTTGCTCTGTTTTTTTTGGGATGCACTGGTGAAGAGGAAGAGGCATCAAAAGTAGCCAACTGTGTCCAGGTGCTTGATTCTTTTGTTATTGTAATTACTACTTGGAGGCAGGGTAGTATTTAAACTAATCTGATGTTTTTGTTACACAAATCCATATTAGCCCAATGGAATTGCCATATAGTTTGAGGAGATGACAGGTGTTAGAAATGCTCAGGCCAGTGAATGAGGCACAGCCCTCTTGGAGAAGCTCATAGCAAGCAGAGCAATAAACCAGGGTTCATCCCTAACCCACCCCACATACAGGGAATGACACAGCTGGTTATCTAGGCAGGAATTTGATGGAGAGAAAGAACTGAGTTTGCATACAAAGTATTTTGGATAGGGGAGATGCTGCTGAGTATTTTCAGCTAGTTTTTATTACCTTTTTAAAGCTCCATCATTTCATGGTATGAAATAAAGTTTAACTAAAGTATTTTACTCTGCATTTTTGAAGTCATAAATCAAGCTTCGATGTGCTTCCAATCATTTCTTGTTCTGCCACTGTGTCCTGGCTATCCTGTGACCTCCATTTCCATGTTTGTTAGCAGATTTGTCTCACTTAGCTTCTGTACAATCCCTGCTTAAGGCTGTGGCAAGTAAAACAAGAGAGGTACAAAGTCATGCCAAAAATCAGTCCCTGAGCTAAGAACAGGTTTTAGATTGAGTCAGCATGTGGTGGGGTTCATCAGGCTGGTGGTGTTTTTCTGGGGTTGCTGCCATGTGTACTTCAGCAGCGAAGCACGCACTTTTGAGACAGTGTGGGTGTAAACCTGTCTCCATTAAGTCAGTGGCAAAATTCCCATCAACTTCAAGGAGATGAGGGTGTCTTCTCAAATCTCTGGGCTCAGTGTGATATTTCTTCTACCTATTCTGCTGTGCCAGCACTGTGCTTCTCCTTTGTTTCCCTGATACGACAACTCTTGTTCAATGCTCAGCCCTGTTTTGTTGCTGTTTGTTTGTTTTATTTTTATTTTGTGGTGCTTCCATCCACCCCTTTCATAAAAAATAAAACATTTGCTATGATGACAAAGTAATTGTCTTGTCCCTTTGGATATGAAGTAAGTCTTCAATATAAAAACCAAAAACCACTGAAGGTGAAGCAGCTCTCAGAGCAACAAGGCATGGCACAGCTCCTGTACACATTCCTGTGAGTGGTTTAGGAATGAAGACTGACTGACTGATGTGTCTGCAGCACTAGTGATAAAAACTCTTCTATTTGAAGGCTTTTCTATATGATAGTTTCCTATATTTTATCAGCTCTATTTCCCATAGTTACCTATGCATGGTTGCTGAGAGAAACAAATCCAAGTTTGTTTTAAATGGATTAGTTGAACTTCACTAAATGCTTGTGTCGACATTCTCATTGGAATTAAAGCAGCATTAATTCACTTTCATTCACTTAGAAAATTGATTAACTCTATGGGCAGAGCATTGCAAGCAATAATATTACCACAGCTTAATGAGTGTCCATCCATCAGCTGACCTTCAATAACTTCTTGTCTGTAAGTTCCCATTCCACACACTTGCAGGGCTTTGCTGTGTAGTCGTTGGGGCTGACAGCCTGCATGGGGCCGGGCAAACAGTTAGGCTGACAGGCTGGGCCTGTAAATCTCCATTGCCTCGGAGTCTGACCCCAATCTGTCTGAAGCAGAGACAAGCCCTAACTTTTGTTCAGCCTTCAGACTTCTGGAAAGAAGCTGCGAGGCCTTGGGGAGTGCTGATGTTGCAGTCCTGTGTGACTCTGGGAGCCAGAGAATCTGGGGAGCGGTGACACATTTCAGGTTGACGGTCTGTAGGAAGGCACACATAGATGGGTAACAGTCTGGCCTGCGAGGTGCTGGCTGGAGGCCTGCTAACCCCTGGGCAGAGCAGAGATGAGCCGACCCGCTGCTCTGCCCAGCAGGGCTGGCTGCAAGCATACAGCATGGGCACCATGGGTGGTGCTCAGCTCAGCGCAGAGCCCAGGTTGACAGCAGTGTATTTTCAGCTTTGTCTTCATTATTTCCGACAAGCTGACCTATAATTGAAGAACTCTACAAAGTTGACTATACAGTGAAACAACTTGAATTATATAATTTCAATTAATTATGAGCCTCAGTGAAGGAACTGAGATGAACAAGGAAGGCAAGCCCATGCAGTTAGCAGTAGCTGGCATGACGGGGCTTAGGAGATGTGAAAGGCACATGAGGAGAGAAGGGGGATCACAAACAGAGGAGCAGTAACATTGGTTGTGGTAGAAGCAAGGACACTGGTGTTTTAATTAGATAAAGCTGACAGAATTAGTTGCTTATTACAAAAAGCCACCAAAGGATATACTTTTAAAAATTTATTCAGCTCTCCTTTCATCCAGCAAAGGCCTGTTTTGTTAGTTCAGCTCTATGAAATTTGGTATTTTAACTGAGAACGTTCCAGTTCCATTCACCTCTTTCCCACCTTTGCCTCTTCTCCAGAACTGACCAAAAATAAAGACACAATTAAGGGCGAGAAAAATCTCAACACGAATCCTACTATTGTGTTCATCTGAGTGTTGCTTTAAAATAGCTATCGTGGAGTCTTTGCCATTATCTATGGAAAGCATGTAATTGTGGGCATTTTTAAAGGTCCCATCTGGCTCCCCAGTACATTCATTCTAATTGTGGAAAAGCAGGGATACTCTTGCCTCTCATTAGTATAAGCCTGCTTGCTGTAGTTGCTTTCTCATAACAACATAGGTCAAAGAGGAGGCACCTTAATGAGATTCTTGGTATCATAAACAGGAAATATAGTTCATTTTATCTTCATTTGCAACTCAAAACTTCATACTCAAATGAAAACACTAATTTTCTTTAATTGCTTCTTTCTTTTTTTTTTTCTTTCTCTTGGCCCTTCATCTATTAAGTGGGGCAATTATAGGAAGCATTTTTATTATAAGTATTAATATTCCCATTTATGAATTAATTTACCAGCATAGGAGCCAGGAACTAAAGGATAATATAATTTTAATTCTTTGGTTTTATCTCTGGAAACAGTTGTTTGCACTTCTTCAACCTCATGCTAGTCAGAAAGGAAGAATTACATAGAGTTAATGCTGAGATGATCAAAAAGAAAAGAGCAGGGCACTTTGGCCTTCTGTCAGCACATATTTCATGCACATCTTCTCCATAGCCATACTGAGGCCAAAGATAACAATTAGCCGTATTTCCTCTAGATGCTGGGAAGGAAGAATAGTAATAGTGCTTCAAGATTGCCATTTTATTTCTTACATCCACAAGACAACACATGTTTAGGAGGTGGTTATTCACTGTGTTATGCACTGCAGTGCTAAGCTGGGTGTATGGGAGAAATAGAAATCAAATCAAACAATCCCTCTTCTAGTTTACTTATGCTGCAGTTCAACATACATTGCTTAGCTAGCAAAAGCTGGCTGCAGCTACAGAGCAAGCAGGAATGCCAGCGGAGAGCTGGGTGAGTGGTTCACGTTGGAGCTGGCAGATCAGGGCAAGGTTAGCGGGTTCAGGTGCATTGCTCTCCTCTCATGCAACCGCACATGGCAGGCTTCGAGCTCATCTCTTCAGTACAAGCTGAGGCTCAAATGTGTCATGTCCCATCTCAGTTTCACCCACACTAATTTGCAATCCAGGCACAACATTGCTTTCAGTTGTGTGGTGTCACAAGCAGCAGCTTGCAGTAGTGAGGTTCACAAGCTACTTGCATAATCCTATTCTTCAGCTTAGGTGTTGCTACCAGTGCAGGGCACAAACTCAAAGAGTTTTGTAACTAAATTTACTCTTTTATGAAGACAAACCAGGATGTTGCCGGTTGTAAAAAGTTCATTGTGAAAATTTCCTTATGTTTCTTCTGCTCTTATTGATCCTGGGGTATGAAATAAAATAATAGATACCAGTTGCTGCATATTTAATAGTGTAAAATATGTGTATTTCCTGATAAAAAATAGTGAAGCTGAGAGAACTTAATCCGTTGGCATCTGGGAAATATGAAGTTACACAAACAGGATTGCACACACGTTGCTCAGCTGTGTTGCATTTCTGCTTATTTGAGATTGCATTCAGCTTTGTTAGTTCCACAAAGCTTATCAGGGCAAGACTGGGCACAAAACTGTAGCCATTTTCTAGAGCAAGTAACTCAAGTGGGAGGTCAGCCAGTGGCCAAAGCCAGCACTGCAGCCAGCACTGAACATCCTAGTTTTAGAAATTTAGATCTGGATCCAGAAGTTACAGTGAAAGCTGACTTCTTCACAACAGTTGTACCTACAGGTACATCATCTACAGAGTACCCAACTATGTAAAGCTGTCTTTTCTATGTTACATACATTGGCTTGAAGTAACTACAAAACTTGTTAAGCCTTTGTGCGCTACATCTCTTTTAATTTGTCGGGATCAAGCTATTCATATTTTTAAGCATGTATTTTCTGCATACCTCATAGCTATTAGGTGTGCTATGAAAATTCAGACCTGAAAATTGCCTATGGTTTGATACTGGATGAACTAAAATTTTGCCTGAAAAGTTGTCATACTTTTAATGAACAAATTGTCTTTGAATTGTCTCATTCGGACATTTAGAATTAATGTTTTCCCAATCAAATGGCAATTTAATTGAGTTTAAATTAAATACTAAATACAACAGCTATAGAGTTTTCATATGCTCCTTCAAATTACTGCGTGTTAGCATAAAAGTAGGTTAGTATCCCTTTTGGGAGTGGGATCATCCCATGAAATCAAGTGGCAAAACCTCACCAAAGTCACTTCTACTGCAGCATTTAATTGAAGAACGAAGTACACAATCACTGCATGCTTTTTCATACAGCTGCTCTAGGGATGACATGTGGAAATAATTTATGTCTGATTTATACAAGGTCATTAGCACTCATACAGAATACCAATAATGATACTCATATAACATTTATCATGTTAGCAAAATATGGTATTTTTTGTGAAAAAAAAATAATGGCAAAGGGTGTATCTTTGGAAATAGAATATTTAAAGGTTGCTGTCTGTTTGAAGCAGCTCTGTCTGTTAGTTCCTAATGGCTTATTTTAAAAATACTGCAGCTAATACATCCACAGTGCTCTAGTATTTACTGTCCTCGGGAAGAAAACTTACTGCAGTATTCTCCTCAAATCCACCCTATTCACAAAGCAGGTGAATGCTTTATCCTTCTGTAAACAATGCTTTTCTGTCTTTTCTATGGAACTTGTGCTCTCACTGAGTCAGATCTTTCCTCAGCTGTGTTTTCTTGCATCACTCTCACGGCTGCATCACAATATATCAGCATATATACACTGTTTTATGATGGTTATACGTCATTGCTATTTTCTAACAAAAACGGTAGGGTAATGTCATGAGTGCTCAGAGCAGCAAACACTGATTGTATAGAGACATTTTCTTCATTTAAATCCCTCCTGTGACTGTTCCACTCACTCAGACCTCTGCATGTGGTGGAATGTTCTTTTCCCCCATCATCCTGTCTTTGCATGTCAAAAAGGCAATTTACAGAGTGTTCGGGACATGCATTCACTGGGACCATCTTACCCATATCAGTCTGGCCACAAAAAACATCATCTGCTAGTTAGAGCCATACAATGCAAGTAGTAGCAATGCCATTAATGTGCAAGGCTCTGCATCTTCTTATCCATTATCTCAGCCCTTTCCTGCTAAGCACACATATCTCTCACTACCTGGCAGCTGGATCCGCTCAGACGCGCTTCCTCAAGACTGTCCATATTCACTGATTAAGATAAAATTTTGCGAACAAAAGCTGCAAAGCAATATCTCATATGCTGTTTATTGTTAAGGGGATATCTAATAGCTTTTAAATTCATTTAAGAAAATGGGAGCAGTGAGTCACATGTAATTATTCCCAGATAGATCATTAATTACTTGATAAAGTTTCTACATAATGCTGCCTTTTGCTTTTTTTGCCTTAATGATGGGTTGTTTCTCATTTATCTCAGTTTGCTTGTCAGTTATTCCAGTTCCCTTTCATCCCCTATCTGTGATATGTATGTAAATATTACAGATTGAGATTGATAAAGGTTTAAAAAAAGGCCGTTGCTTTATTGGATTACAGAAGAGTTTATGAGAAACTCATTTGATTATTGTGTTACAATGGTACCATTTGCACCAATACAAGTATGGCTGTTTTGGTACCTAAAACAGGGACTGCGTTCTTCATAGGTTTGTAATTCAGCTCTAGAAATTTTAGTTTGACAAAGCCAAACAGGCACCAATAAAAAGATTACATTTGCAACAAAAGTTGCTCTTTTAAAAAAGTTCACCTGGCTACACAAGGCTCGATGCATTTAATCACAGCTTCAGACCAAGTCCTTACAACTTTAAACACACACTGGAAAGAAGTTGGAAAGGTTGCAAGTGCCTGTGTTCTGCATGAACACTCAGTTCCTGCTATATCTAACATTCCCTCAGTGTAAGTGACAGGACCTTCTCAAAGACTACATTCAGTTACAGGCAGCTCTTATTTGTACTGCCTTTGGAAATCAGACGTAATCAGAATATCTGCTCCGACATCCTTCAAAGATCAGATTGACACAGATGGATGAGTACTTCTATACCAAATAAAACCAGCACTGAGTGGTCAGAGGGCTGACAGCAACCAGAGCAGAGTCCGACTCCCACCTCCCACCACTGCTGTGCCCAGCTGCTTTCAGTGCCTCACTTCACACAGCTCCCCAGCATCAAACACCTGCAGCAAACCTGAAGCAGTGTAGCCACAACTTGCTGAGAAGCAGTTGAACTCTGGGAATAAATCCTCCATAAATCCTCCTCCATAAACACTTGGACATTTACAAGTGTAGGCTGCTTTCATGCTCCAATACCCCCAATGCTATTGTGAGGTCATTACAAAGTTGTTATTATGCTGCCAACTAAAACACGTCTGGCTGAAACATTTTAGATTAGCTTCACAGTTCCACATTACTCTCTTTATTTCTCCATAAATAAACAAAAGTGAAAGAACTACCACAGAGAAGTGTAGAGAGCTGAACTCAAACATCTAAACTGTGTTTGAATCCTGACTGCTCTCAGTATCCCAGACACTGAGCGCTTTACCCTGTGGCTGTAGATCTTTACACTGTGAGGGATGCAGTGCTGCTACAGTAATCATTTCAAAGTGTCTTTCCTAAAGATAGAAAGGATCATCTGCTGTCTCGTGAACTGATAACAAGACCATCATGTTTGTTGCACTATTGCCCTACATCTGCTCTCAATTATTCGGCAGTTAACTTAGTGCAAAACTTGGTGGGATGTATGTCAGTAGCAACTCTTAAAACTGTCTGCAGAAGCTAAACAAAGCTTAGCAAAGTTAAACACTTGCAAAGATGCCCGGTTGTCACTGATAACCAAGCTCAGCTGCCTCTCCAAGCTTCAGACATCTCAGGACTGAAGTGAAGTCAGAGCAGGCTGAGACTGTGCGCATTCCAGGCAGAGACATTAAGGAACGTTTATGGTGCAGGATTTGGAACAAGGCTCAACTGTTAAGTCTTTAGCCCTCCACAAATTGTGTTCATATCAACCACAGAGATAATCTCTGATGTAGTGTGGTCATAAAATAAACTAAGGCAACATCTGATTTTCTGGACTCTTTGATATTTTCTTCAAGTTCTCATGGGATGCGTGCACTCCCCAGAACCTGATGCAAAGGCCTTTGAAGTTTACATAAATCTTTCTACTGAGTCCACAAAGCTTTGGACTGGGCTTCTGAGAGTATGGCTGTAGACACATTCCCTATCTCTGGATCAATATCATAAGCTTCCCTCACTTTTAAGGAGAAGTTCTGTTTTTAGAGAAGCACAGTACTTTGTAGACCAGCCAGAAATAGAGCAAACTTTCTCCCTTACCACTTCAGCACAAGATGGAAACTTGTTTTAGAGCAACAGGCCACTGTTGTCCCAGCTTAGCATCTTACTGTGCTTTAGGGCACTGGTTGCTGCGGGATTTGAATGCCATTCCCGCAGGACAGCAACTAGCTCAGCCCGCTGGGCTGCTCAACTGGCATAAATCAAAGCCATAGCACTGAGATAAAACCTTTTCCAGCTGTCAGCCTACCAGTCAACTCATCTTCTCGATACAGATGTATTTGACATGTGAAACTTTGCAGCTTATTAGCAAAGCTCTCATGTACGAGAGGCAGAGCTTTCCAAAATCAGACTTACTGAGGTTTTGTAGTATAACCCTTTTGTGCAATACATACATATAAGCCACTAATCAGCATGTGGTACTTACCTCCATCAGCAGGGGAAAAGTGATCTATGTATTTCATGTTAATGACTGCAAAACAGTTACAACTTATACTCATTTTTTTCTCATTGAATTTCTAAATATGCCATTAAATATTTGAGAATAATATAGAAAAGGTCCAAACATTTTATTTTCACAGCATATCATCAGTTTATGAAATAAGCTGTTTTAGTCCTAATTTGATTCTCACAGAAGTCCATGACTGAGTTGACTGAGGCAAATTTTTCACTTTGGGGCCTACTGTAAGTTTTAGAACATGAAGGAAATTTTTAAATAATTCAAATAAATGTAATCTAAGTGAAAATAAGTAAACTCCGTTTGAATTAAAAAGGAGCCAAAGGTACCTGTTACACCATAGTTCATTAATTACTGTACCTTGATTTGCATGGTCCGTGCCATGATTCCAGGGCTGTTGTAGCTGTACCCCAGTGCAGTGCCAGGCAGTGAAGGTGGATGCAGTTACAAGCCATGGGAGAGCAATCATTTGGACGGGCATTTCCTTCATGACTCAAGTTCTAATATTTTTGCTTTCTTAAGTTTTCCTTTCTACCCACTGTTCATATATTTATCCTTATCTTCCAGATATTTCTTGCTTTTTTTTCTCTTTTCATTCACTTACCAAGAGTTTCTTTACATAATAAAATAAGTAAAGGCCCTTAAATACCTCACGCTGATTGTTTTCACTGAATGGCTTATTTTCTTAGCTTTAAGAAAAAAAAACTTTGAACACAATAATGGCATTTGCTATATTCCTGAAACTGGAAGAAAATTATAGGGCTGAGCTATTTTAATGCAGCCATCGTCTCCCTTGATTCCTTTTGGGGAAAAAAAAGAAAAGAAGCAAGAGACTGTATTTATCATTGTCAATAATATTTGATTTATTATTTAATATATGTCATGGCATAGAAATGGGTTTGGGGACTTAAATTCCACTTTTAGCAGGAGGTTTGTGATATAAATTATTTTTCATTGAAACATTAATGGCTGAAGTGTTGGAAAACAGTCCGGTGTTGTTCGATCCCTTCTAGAGGGCTGCATAATATTTGTTAAATGTTTGTTCAATCTTTTTTATTTGAGTTTTGATTTTACTTCGTTCACCATTCAGAACTAGGTTCCTTGCTTCTTTCTTTTTCACCTCCTAAATGAATTGGTAGTAGGGAGGAAAAGAAAAGGCTGCTTTGTTTTTTGAACCCGAATGTAAAGAGGCCATTTACATGTTACTGCTGGGGATTAAAGCTTTGGCTTTTGAACCTTCTGGGCACATTCTCAAATATCAGGCAAGCTGAGCATGGCATAAGCCCAAAGAGCAAGTACAGATTACAGCTACCTGGAAAGTCCTCTCAGATCTCAGTGTGGCCTTGCAGACAGTGTAAAACAGGGCAGCATCCACAGGCTCCTTCATACCCCATTCATTGTTCTTTCTAGAACAGATTAAAGAAAAAATCCAGGTGAGCATTTCATAAATAAGCACATAACTGTAGTGATCCCCAGACCAAATCTGTTTACTTAGTAGCTCACCAGTGTAACTTTGAGAGAAATGCTAACATGCAGCAACAGTGTGCAAACCTTTCAAAATAGGTATTTATCTGCAGAATGCACTGCACCCATAGTCCTTCGTGCCACGGCTGATGCCACATAGAAATTCCATGAGAGCAGAGTCAGTGTACTGTCATTACTGGAATAAGAAGTTGATGAAGTCCATTGAAGCCAGAGCTGCTGATTACACCAAGCACAGACCATGAGAACAGCCAAAAGTTTGAGTATATTTAGGGATAGCAAGATAGGACGTGAGCAACCTAGGAGAGGTGATTGACCATGGAAAAGTCATGATTTGAGTGAAGCTAGTGGAAAAATAATTGAAAGACTTTTAAAGAGCTTTCAAAATCATTTTTTAAATTAACTTACTTAAAATGTCAAGTGCTTTGGTTGTTATAAAAGAAAAGGAAAGGACCTTCTGGGTATCTGAGGAGCAGGAGGAACCCACTGAACTTCAGAGAAAGGATGAGGGGCTGAGAGCCCACAAGGACAAGCTGGTGTACGAGTCAGCTGCCTGTGAAGGAAATCTTTCTTCTGCTTTGGGGGAGGATGCAGGGGGGACCTGTTATTCATCTCTGCTCCTAGAGCTGCTGGCTCTACTGCTCCACCTTTGAAATAAACGTGTTCTATGCGAGATACTTACTGAGGGTGGTGGTGAATGGGGTTGGGCTTTTTCACCTATTTTCAATCTTAAAACTTGTCCAAACCTCAGCATGTACAACATACTAATAACTCCACAACAGATGTATTTCTATTAGACTTTCTATTGAACACCAGTCTAATACCTGTGCTTTCTTTATTTATGATGAGATTGTTTCCAGCTACCGTTAATTTATTTTACACAGCCCATGATGTAATCGTTAAGCAGTTGTAATGAAGATTGAAGGTTTAATAATGCCAAGTGTTACAAATTTCTATTTAATCATTCCTAAATCGATTAGTTACTTTCACCCAAATGTCGTGCCATTGAAACACAGAGAGCTAAAGATACAAACCACTGTGGCCAGCGTTTGATAAATGTTATTTTGGTGCAGTGGTAATTGAGTTATTGAATTTACTCATCTTCCAAATGATGTTTGCATTGTCTCAGCCATATGTGTTTAGGGCCAGGGGAAGGTCATTAGGAGCTTCAGACCGGGGGCATGTTTGGGTTAAAGTGATTTTGAACAGCCAGTGTCGAGGTTAGTCAATTAAAAGAAATAGCACAGTGAGATGCTACAGGAGGGCATGTTATAGGCTGGTCAGCAAGGAGGTCCCAAAGGCCTATTTAAAATAGTCTAAAGATTCTCTAAGTGAATGTCTATGCCTAGCCCCAGGCCCTTTAGCCACTGACAAATTGCTGTGTAAGATGTCCCTCACTTAAAAGAAGTTGTGGCTATGAACAGATGTCACGCTCTTATGGCTACACACACGACAAGCCATTAAAGACCAAGGTAATACATAAAATGGTTATACCTTTAATGTAAAGAAATACATCCTTAAGTGAACTTTCCTAAGAGAAAATGAAGGCTGCAGGTGAGGAACAGCAAATTGTTTGTACCTTTGGTGGTAGGGACCATCCAGGGCAGAGTCTCAGCTGTGACCCATCACTGCTGGGCCCCATGTGCTGAGCGACTGCACCACATTCAGGGGATTATTACTTTGATAGAGCTGTTCCAGAGATACAGTGCAATAGATAATGTATGTATATCTATATGCTTGCACACAAAGCATGTGAAGGCTTTGTTCTCCCAAAAGAGTGCATCATTTCTGCATAAGACTATGTGCTAATGAGTGCATCTCTGTGGCAGATCACCTTTCACTGCAGTGGGGAGGACATTTCCTCTCTTCATTAGATAGCCCCTTTCCTGAGCGCCCAAGAACCATTTTCAGTGGAGTTCAAATATCCAACCCGTGATTGCTGCCTGCATTTGGGAACAGTGTAGGATTAAAAAGAAGGGAGTTCTGTCATTTTTCAGTTGTTTGTGAACAGACTGTCAGGACCAGATGAGAGCAACAAGCAGGCAAAGTCCATGTTTCTGTGTTCTCACATAATTGCAAAGATTTTCAGGAGGCCTGATATCCTCTGCTCTGAACAGTCACTGGGAAGAACATCAGTCTCACTTAAGGTGAAAAATGGGGCCGCTTCATTTCTAATACTCAGCCGGCTGCTGTAGTAGAGGCTATCCCTGAGTTCTAAAACACTGGGAAAAGTCTCATACTCTTCAATATTTCTGATGTGCAATCCTTAAAAAAATCTATTGTTGTATAAATAGTGTTTTGTATTTGATTTCTGTCCCCTAAACACTATTTAAATCAGAAGTAATAATTTCTAATCCTGTAATATGCCCAAAGCTTAAATCAATAAACATTTGATGAATACATAACCCGGGGACATTCTACATGGCTGATAAATGCTCATTGTAGGAGTGCCTGGCAGCTTTTGTGGTTAAACCTTCACTTTTATATAATTTAATAGCTGGCGTCTTCCAGCACTGGACACATCTTAATGATAACTGCACAAGGAGTAGAAGAGATTATTGTGGACAAATGAAGCAAAGCCCTTTCCCTTGGTGCCAGTAAATGAGCAGCTGGAGCTGGGGCCACGGGGCTTTGTGCTGGCAGCCATCAGGACGTCCTGCCCCCATCCCTGACACTGTCCATCCCCTCCAGCCTTCTTTGTCTCTTTCCTTTTACCCAGTGAAGCTGCCCCAATATATCCATGAGGTTTCTTCCTCTCCAGCCTCCCCTGTACCAGCAACTTTACCTCCAGTAAATCAAAACAGTTTTATATATTGAGGTTCCAAAAGGAGAGGTTTCCTTACACACAGAAGGGTATCCTGTCCTGTGTTGTCTAGCTGCTCACTCATTGTCAGCCTCCTCAGTTACTCTACCATCTGCCAAATTTGTAAAACCTTGTACACAATCTTTTTTCTTCTTTTAGCTGAGGGCAGCTCTTTAGGAGAGAAATATGGAGCTGACAATTACACTGCTTCCTGCTGTGAATGAAGCATAGGACATCCCTAGCCATCAGGCTTTACAGGGGACCTAGAAGTATCGTTAGCCTTTCTTACATGTGTTGATGAAGTTACAGAGACACAAGCAGTTTGGCTCTAGCAATAGAAATCAGCTGGGCAGTATATCCTGTTTTAATGTAGGTCAGTTGTTGACTTCTGCATCACCCAAGCAGAAACGATGGGGGAAAAAAAAGTAGAAGAAAATGAAACACTAATTATTCTTATCTCTAATGATCAACGGCAAAATAAACAGAGCATTTAGAGATTCTGGCATATATGGGATTCTGTGCATTTGTTTTTTCTATTATTCTAGCCACCGTGTCACCACATCTCACATTACAAGGAGCAATTAAGTGAAAATGTGAGCAGGCAGTGCCCCTGCCAAACTGAATCATGGCCCTTCTTTTGGCAGCCTCATGCATGAATCCCTGCCCTTGGGGAACACCGAGCAGTAACTGATTTGCCAACTGACATGATACATTTATTTTTTGGTGCATGTGTGTCATCTTAGTGACATTACGCACCCATTGCAAACAGAGCTTTTGTGCCAGCACAGCGCTCTATTTTTAATATTGCTTTAATGTTCAGAGATTAACAGTAAGTTCCAAGGAGAAAGGAAGTATCTTTTCATAGGTGTTTGCTTTGTTCCAAATTAAAATTCATAGCCATTTGATTTTAAAATACACCTTACAATATATACAGATGTAGCTGTATTAAATTACCCAGTTTGAATATAAACAGCTGCAGATGTAGTAGCTGAGAGCACCTGGGGAGTTATATTCTACAGACTTTGGATTTTCTGTACAATTTATTCAATTAAAGTGTGAAATGTGTCTAAAAGAGTTATTTGAAGGGCTTTCGTTCTCCTGCCTCCTTCCTACTCTCCTCTTTGTTTTGTATGGAAGTCCCCAAACACAGTTTGGAAAGAGAAGAAGAGGCATCTTTTGCTGAGGAAAGCACATGTGGCTGCACAGCAAAGCAAACCAGGCAATGCCACTTCCAGTTATCTGGTACATTAGAGGAGCTTTGAATATTTAACATAAAGCTATTCACTTAAATTCAGCTTGTTTATATTTCCTCCACAGCAAATACTTTATTTCAAATCAAGACAACTCACTAGCTAAAGGAATACTGCAATGATATATGGATCAAAGCACACACTGAACCTAGTACGAAGCTTTATACAGCATCACATCTCATCTATGGAAATGAGTATTTAAGGTATCTAGCTATAGCTACAGATCAGCTTGTTCCAACTGCCTGAGCAGCTTGGCAATACCAGTTATGCACCACCATTCAGTGGCCTGAACATGGAAGCTTGCTGGCACTCAGGCACTGTGAACAGTCTGAGCAGGTCTCCATATCCTGATTCACAGGGCTGCAGGTCCTCCTAAGTCCTGCATTCTGTCTGTGGGTGTGAGGATGTCAAGATATCTGAGATGGATATCTGTATTTTGGGAAAAACAACCCTACTACTTTAATACTCAAAAATACCATTGATATATGGCAAACTTCACAGTTATTCCCCAGTAAGCTTTTGTCTATTTAATACAGTAGCTGAGTCTGTGCCTTTGTACGGTTATAGCATTACCAGGATCTTGGTATGCAAAGTGAAAGTGCAGAGCAGACACACCTGGCAAGCATTGAGAGATAAAACATGAGCTGGCTGCTGCTGTCCCTTCACTTTTCCAGCTGCTTTTTGTGCGAGGGAAGGTTTCCCTTTGCTCGCTTTTCAGTTTTGACATTGTATATCTTCTGCTTCTCAGCAAATGTATCCATAAGTGCTCATAGCCTTTCACAGCATAAGGGCTATTAAAGTGGCATGCTTCCTGATCATTTAAAAAAAGTTTCAAGCAGCAATTTAAGCAGTCAGAATTGTCAGCCTTGGGGAGAGGTATTGGATAATTCCCTGATACCTGATGGAGGAAATAGAAATGTGACTTCTTCCCAACAGAAGTTCAGTCCTGCACTTGCTGCCGATGTGGATCAGGACTTTCAGGACAAACTTCTCAAAGTTGAACAGCTGTTCAAAGCCAACATGCAATTCCAAAGCCTTTAATACAAGCACTTGTTCAACTTATTGTACTTTTAATAAAACATAATAAATTTAATAAATAGACACCCTGTGGAAGGAAGATTTAATATTTTTTTTTCCTAATTAGACTTTAGACAATGTTATATTATGTGATTAAGGGAATGGAACTTTGACTCAAATTTCAAAGTGGTGAATCTCAGGTTAATTCTGCTAATGGCAGTTAACACAGATGGCTAAAAAGAGTAATTATCTGCTTTAGCTTTCTGCCAGCTGCCACAAGTGAACTTTTAAAGCGTTTTCCTTAACTGCTCAGAATTACACTTAATCACACAAAACAGATACTTAATCCTGATCAGATATTGCAACTCAAGAGTCAGATTTTAACCCTAAGCATGTGACTTAAGAAATTACCATCGTGTCCAGCAGCACAACGCAGGCAATGCGCTGTGACAGTTGAAAAGATTCATCCTTTCTCTTGCAGGTAGGAGCAAAGTTTGCAGGATAATCATAGAAGCTCTGTAGTCTGATCCAAGTAATTACAGAGGAACCAAAAGGCTGCATCCGCAGCAGCAGGAAAAAAATCACACAATTTCTTCCTGCTGATACGTTTTCTCTGGCAAATGGTCACTTTTAAAAGCCACAAAATCAAATGAATAAGTCACCTGAAAAATGACTTACTCAACAACTTAAAGACGCAACGCTAAGTATATCTGAGTGATGAGTCAAGGCTTTTTTAAGTTCCTAAGATATATTTTAACAGAGATAATAATCCCATTTCTGTTGGGGCAGCATTTTGCATTAAATTGATGTTGGGCATTTAAAAATCACAACATGACACCTTTTGGAAGTTTCTGGCTATATTATATTTTATAATAGCAATGCTGGCTCCCCCACCATTCAGAGGTGTTGTATTTGTTGGAAGAAACAGTAAGTCTTCCCTTTCTTCTTTACTCTTGATGTCTGGGCTCAACAAGGACAAATTCAGACTGCAGAACTGAGAAGTCATCTAATTCTGCTCACTGACAGCAGAAATCGGCTTTAAGCTGAATCACCACAATGAGCTGCAAAGGCTGTAATGCAAATCCTGAGCTCCAGATAAAGTGGTTGAGAGAACAGGAAAAAAAAAAAAAGGAAAAAAAAATACTATTCCAAGAATTGCTAAGTCAATAATTCTCCATTACCAGTTCTCCTGAATTCATTGGAGAAAGTTCCCAACACAATGCACAAGGTGTTAAGAGGAAAGTAAATTCTTTACATGTAAATGAAAACCAAATCTGGGAGCAGTTGCACATCTCAGTATAAAATCCTTGCACTCAGTAGAAGTGACCTGTGCTGTGTGTATTACAGCTGTGTGTGAAGGCACATTGCTTTTTGAAATGTATTCCGTGATTTTGAAATAAAATAAATTCATGAACCCTGTGATTTAGCATCTCTGTGCTTTCACAGCTCTGTATGTTCAGTGTGTGAATGGCAGTGTGAAAGGAAAGCCCTTCAGAAGCACAGACCTGGAAGGCAGCCTTTAGAAGCTTGTGCTTCTTCACCAATCCGAGGAGAAAGAGAGACCTAAAATATGAAATCAGTGCTGGCTGATAAACATCACAGAAAAGTATTTCTGAACTTGATCTTTATGGAAAAGCATTATCTTTGGCACTAAGATGGATATCAGGGCTTGTCACTGTGCTCCATCCCAGTTCTGTTTCATGAATTCCTTTAATGGAGCTGACTGCCACTTCTAAGGCTGCCTGCCTCAGCTGCATGAGATGCCCATGAGTAGGTGTGAGAAAGCAAGGGTCTGAGCGCATCGTTTACGCTGTGTGTTCATAACCTGGCAGGGAACGTTAGACTGATAGCAGTACTTGCCTTTGTTGCTTGGTAAATAACAAACTACTGTGGGACAAGATTAGCAATGGTCAAGGTCCACTTTTTTTTCCTTTATAAGGAACATGTTACTCTATTTCTAGCTTCAGTTAAAAATGCTTTTTGTAAAGTAGCATTTCAGACATTTGAGAGTATCAAAAATTATGACACATGGAATTTAACTGTAAAAGAGTTTTTCCAGTGAAGCTATCCTTATTATCATCTGCCTCCAGCTTTCATATGTTGGTTACAATGGTAATAATGATAAGAGTTCATAAAACAGAGATATTTTCTTACAAATATTGCCAAAAGGACAATAGCTCCTTATAATCAGCTCTGGCGCTGGGCAGCGGGTGCTCGCTGCGTTTTGTTGCTGGTGGTGCTCACTGCTCACAGGAAATGAAAGCAACTGCAGGCAGAGGAAAGATTAAATACAATCAGTGCATCCCTGCACGATAAGTAACGGGCTTTCTGAGTTTTAATGGACTAAATAGTGTAATGTGTTTAGTTTGGTAACCTCAGAGTTTAATCAAGTATTTTTAAATTCTTAAACAGGAAATGGCCTTTTCTCAGGAGGATATTCATATTTGCAGTGCATAAATCAATCCTTGAGTCACATGGATCCTGAGCTCAGCCTTTACTCTGCCATTAGCATGAACTCTTTTTCTGAACAAACTCCCGGTCATTCTGGCAGTGTAATGTGATTTGATGAGTTGCTGCTGCTGTTTTTCCAATGGTTTGTTCCATTCAAAGCCCTGCCTTAACGCTGCTTCTCCAAGCCGATGTCAGGCTGTGGATTACCCACAGACTGCTTCCCAGGGTTACTTTGGGGAACTGGATGCTACCTGGGTGCTGCTGGCGCAGGCTGCTTGTCCCAGCAAAGACCTCCTGTGCTGTGCCCTGGTGGACAGAATGCCGTCTTGCCCACTGCAACAGGTGCTGCAGACAGCACTGTAAAGTCTCATTTTTTCTCACCTTTCACTTCTAAACCTTCTCCACAGTGTGACTGCTTGGTTAAGTCAAACTTGAAAGGTTTTGAGTCCCACTGCCATGCTCAAATGTCCTCAGCTCCAGCTGATGTTGAGGGGAGTGGGCACACTCTCACTGAGCACAGTAGGTAGCTTTTTAACACTGCACGAGTGTCAGATTTTAGACCAGATAGCATGTAGCTATGACAGCTGTCTTTTAAATTATGCAGGAGAACAAGCTGAGGACAAGTGTAACTGAACAGTGGCTTGTTAAAGGAATCTGCCTAATGCAGCAGTGTTTATTCCTCCAGAAAGCACAAATACAGGATCATTTTGCAATAAAATTAGGTAAAATTGTAGGTGCACGTATTTTCTGACATGCTTGCTAGGTACCATGATTTAAATGTTTATTGCCAAACATAAAATACGCACATACACTCACATACATATCTCTCTCTTCTGAGATTACTGATAATTTATCCTGTTCCAAAACGAGACAGAAAATTTACCAAACGTGTATCATTAATATATCCACTCAATGTATGTTTTGGAAAAATCTAATTCATAAATTATGCATTAAGCTAGCAACTATACATGCATGCATTGACAGGATATTATTATGACAAAGGCAGCTATCTTTTCAAGAAGTAGGGGACATTAAAACACTACTGAATGACAAGCAGAATCAGGAGCCTTTCAGCAGAATTTAATCAGAGACTGTTCTGGAAGCTAAGAGACAGTGCTGGGAGTTCCATTCTTTCCACAGAATCAGATGCCTCTGAGTATAATCTGCATACAAATCCCTGGTTTACATGCTGAGGATCCCCACAGACTATTGGCTGTGGTACCTCACGCACAAGAAATATTTTCAATATTACAGCTCGAATTTAGAAAGGTCTTATTATCCAAGGTTGTTGTTTTTCTTTTCTTTCCTTCAAATTCAAAACAAAATTAAACTTATAATATAAAGAAGGAACTCTGAGTGCAGAGATGGAAAATATTTGAGATGCTTTCAAGTAAACGCTTAATCTAAATGGAAAGTGTTTGAAATGTTCCTGTGTAAGTTATGGGAAAGGTTTGCTGAAGCAACCTTCAGTTGAGGAAGACACACTAGATACATCAAATCTACCAGAGAAAAAGAATCTAGCTCTGAATACAGCATTACTGTGCTTCCAAATGTTTCTGAGTGAAATACAGCATACACAGCTTCATGTAATCAGCTGGCACACTAAGAATTATGAACTGCTCAAAAAAAAAAAAAAAGATAGCAGGGAAACATGTGCATTAATTTGCAACATTTCTTATGAATTTCATGATTTTTAAAAAGCAGGAAATACTGAATGAAAAAGGTGCACCCGATATTCGAGCTAATAAAACTGTATTTTGGAAGATAACCTTTTACAGTTATTATATTCATTGACATTTGTTTTCTGTTCATTTGTTCTTCACTACTGTTTTTGTGGTATCATGCCACCATGACCAAAGTGACAGACTTTCGTCTCTGCTGGATTAATCAGTGTGTTCTTTGATCCATAACATATGCTCCTGGTAGACATTTAGAGTCAACATATTCAAGATTTGTGGTCTGGCAGTTCAGTGCCTGATGTTAACCCAGCTGACAGTTTAAAGTGTTTAAATTTTTTATTTGAGCCTGTCTTTTGTACGTAAGAGAAGTTAAACAATGGAACAAACACGCGTTGCTATATGTTTGGGTTAATATCTTTGCTTAGAGATTCCTTTTTCCTGGCACTGCGAGGTTGCCCACACAAATCTCACATCCACGTAAGCACCATGCGTACATTTTTCTGCACATCAGAGGTCCAGGCTTCCCATATTCACGGCCAGGTCAGTCTGCCTGCATGGAGGAGGACACGGACTGCATACTGTGGCTTTGAGGTGGTGGGGCCTGTCAAAGGCACTGCTCTGCTGACACTGCAGGGGCACAGCCAGCTGCTGCAGCCAATGCAGGAGCCCTGGGAGCAGTTACTGAAGGTGCTCAAAATTGCCCTGCTGTGTCTTAGAGGACTTCGTGTTGAGAACCCAGAACCAGTCCTGTGAGATGGTGCTGGAAGACAGTGCAGGATGCAGAAGGAGCGGGGCTCTGCACACAGCTCTCCACGAGGAGCTTTGCTCCTGGCCCTGCTCATCAGCACAGGACGAGGACTTGGATTGAGCTGCAGAAGCGGATGATTGATCCCAAGTTTGCTCTGCTCTGGGAGATGTGTTAAACTTGTTAAATGGTTGCCTCAAAGAAAACTGGGTGGGATAAAGGTGACAGAAGGAGCAGGGTGGTAACCGAAGATATTTTTCTTTAGAATTTCAATTAAATTCATTGATGAGTTTCAAACTATTTAATTATTTTTTTTTACTGGGAGGTATAGAATATGATTTATGGCCCAGCCCCTCCTATTCTGATCATACTGCTGTAAAATGCTGCATAATATATTACTTTCTACTATGACATGCACAGATAGAAATGGCATTAAGCTATTCTCAGAATAGTCTGGTCTTGAAATTACCTACATAAGGCCAGTGCTGAAACTCCCTTTGACCTCAGGGTGCTGAATTATGTCCCTATCCCCATCTTCAACTACAGTGGCTGACCTGTATTGGGCCCCAAAATATATACTGTGCAATACAGAGAAGATTGCTTCGTGGTTTTATGTAAGGAAAAAAAAAAAAAGCATTGTCCTGCCATGAAGAATTAAACAGAAAATGAATGGAGAAACCAAATGTCAGCTGCTTCCTTAGACTTCAAGGTTCAGGAAACTCTACTTTGTGGGAGTGGGAAAAGAGTGGCAGGCTGGATTGTAAGAGAGTAATTGTATTATAAGAAGATTATGGAAGATTATTTTGCTTGCGGGCCCCAGATTTCTGCAAAAACAATCCTGAATTGCATCTTACAAGGCAAAATGAATTCACCCATTCCTCTAAATGACAGGGTTTTATTAACGGCACATTCATTTGGTGTGCTTAAAATTAAAAGTAGACTCAGTACAAAACGTTACATGCGTCTTTCTTTCATCTGACAACATGGAGCTCGATGAGATTAACAGTGTGGCAGTTCATAGCAAGAAAAAAAATAATTGTTTTTTCAATAGACAAGCCCCATAATAATTCAGAAATCAATATGCATCCTCAGAGAATTTCCCCCAACTGAGGTTTGGAGAAAGCAGGGTGCCCTGCCTGCATTTCCTTATGAATGTGGAGCTGCTGAAGTCGTGGCTAGCCTGACTTCTTGTTTTTTTTAATGTTTAACTATAACCACTGGGACTGGAATCATAGCTTCTACTGGCCTCATATGAATATTAATAAGACACCAGGCCATGGAGCTCCTTGCTGATTTTGACAGTTTAAAGGATCAGTTAGTTAATTAGAAGATGACATGGCACATCTCATCCCTTGGCTCCGTCCTGCCTTCTGTCTCCTCTTTTCATTTTCTTTTTTGACACGTTAGATTACATCATTACTCGTAGTTTCACTTGTTAGCCCCACCATGAAATGAGAATATTTTAAGGTTTAATTATTTTGTTTTCTGTTCGCTGCTAAGAACATGAAACTCAAAGCAAGCACACAGAAACTTGAATACTAAGGACCCAGGAATATGGGTTTGGCAGTTTGTAACTGCAAAATACAGCCAATAAACAGGAAGGGATTTTAAGTAGCAAAGAAAATCACGTTGATCACCATATTAGCAACTAAGCTGTTAAGTAGGTGCCCTCATTGTCTGTGTTTTATTTGTGAGTTGTTCGATGTTTTCATAGGAGCTGACTGTGCCTCTAGACATGTACACGCAATCCAGTATGTTCATTCCACTGTGCCACCCTCAGAAAATGTGTGTGAGTTGTCTGTCATCATCACAGTCAGAACAGGCAAAAATAATTGGAACAGGAAACATGGCACTATGCAGCAGCCCTCATTTTTGAAAAGGAGGAAGGATAACAAAGATGGGCAGTGGATAATATGTTTCACTGCAATGTTTGCGTATTTCTCGATACTCCGAAATAGACAACCCATATCCCAAAATATAAAAACAAATAAAAATGAAGCTGTAAATCATACAGTAAACCATAAAAACTTGAACATTTTACAGCCCGGAAATGACAGAAATTCTGGACTTGCAATGGTAGTTTGAAAGAACCAAAATCATTTATTTTGTGTATAACTAAATGATCTTGTTAAGTAATACTTGTATTTTAAGTCACAATTCTATCTGTAAAATTCTTATCAAAGATGTTGATCTATTCTCACAGAGAAAGCAAAAGAAATATGTGCAGCTCACTTTCTTGGTAGGCTTGCCAGTCTGAGAAAGAAGACTGCAGGAAAATCTCATTCCACTTCCTGCATTGTGGAGAGCCTGCAGCTATGGGGCTTCACTTTAAATTATGAGAGTAGTGGGTGACTGTGTGTTCCAACAGGAATGAGTATTTCTAGGTTATTATGGATATTCATCACCGTGTCTGTCTGTGTACTTTCATATTTCTCTTATCTAACATTTATATTTTTGTATTCATTTCAATTCTCCTTAATCAATACTGGTTCTCAGAGTATGTATACTGAAGGAGGGGATAGCAGAGAAAGTACGTCTATACAATAATTCTGTGTGGTTAGCCAATACAATAACCTGTGTAAATAATTTATTTTTTTTCATTAAGGTAAATGTGTGCCACTGATTCACAGGGCTGCACAAAAATACAGTGCTAATAACAAGTGGAAATAGCTTCCACCACCACTTACAATCAAGGTAGGTCAAGTTAACTTAGAAGGAGCAACACTGAGTTTTGTGGTCTCCAGGAATGAACTGTACTCGTTGGACCAGAATTGCTTGTTCAAAGTGAGCAAAGTTAGATGTGAAAAGTTTCCTTCCTGTGCTAAAGAAGGAACTGTGGCTCCAGAATATCTTCTATCAAATCAGTGACACCACAATAGTATTGATTTCATAATGGAACAAGAAATGAACAGTGTAGCTGCAGTTTTGTAGGCTGGCAAGATTATACTGTGAACGGGATGGAAATGGAAACCAAGCATCACACAAAATTGTTGGTGTATTTTATACACTGAACAGTAGAGAACTCAGAGTGCACTAGAATAGTCAGCAGGACTGTAGCCATTTTCTGTGTTCTTCTGTATTTGGAAGAAGACCGTTTCAAGATTATGTCTCTGTTGGCAGTAGGAAAACACAGATGAAGTTCACAGCACTGGCACAGCCTGTCCCTGTGGCTGCGAACTACTGAAGTCACCATGAGCCTCAGTCACTTGTCTCCTACCCAGTGTGTCTGATCTGTTTTGACAGTACTTTGCTGAAGCAGAGATGACTGCTGCTTCATGCGTGCAGGACCCAGCACGGCTCAGTCTCTGCTGGCCCCTCTGTGTGCCCATGTTGGAATGAATCACAGACCAATTCTGATCTAGTGCCTATCACCTTCAGAGGAAATGCAGCTTTCCCACCTTCAAAGACAAAAATGAATAGTTACATTTCCTTTGTTCCTAAGAGCCATAGATTTCATTTCATTCACAGTCTGCTCATCTTCTGGGTTTTTTTCTGCTAAGGAGGGATAGAAACCAGATACCTCATGTGTACCTGAACCTAGAAATGGATACAAAGGCAAACATATCAGCAACTTTTTTCATACTGACTGCTATTTACCATTAATACTTAATATTCCCACATATCCTTTTCATGAGCTGGTTAATATAAAACCTAATGAACCATAGATGGCATTCCTGTTTTGCTCTGTTTCAAATTAAGAGTGGAACAGTACAAACTGAGAAATGAAAGCTAATATCTTTTCGAATAGAGAAAGCTTAAAATTCATTATATGAATACGGTAGCTAAAATATAAGACTTAGTAGAGGCTGTGATACTTAGCAGCTCTTGGTAATTTCTGACCGTATATTACTGTTGTTCTGCTGACCTTACAGGGAGTTCATCAGGAGCCGTTCAGGTCAAAGAGTAGAAGCTTTTGGACACAGCCAAATGGATTTTACACCTTTGTCTCTTTCTGACATTACTGTTGTGCTTCAGCAAACTGCCTCATATTAGATAAATCCTATTGGCTACCTTTCTAAATCACTTCAATTTTCTTTGTCCCTGGGCTACAGTTATATGATCGAGATCCAAAGCTATCACAGTCTGTGATATACTATTTTACTTGCTCGTTTATATTAGAATGAACTTTATTAGCTTTTGGGCACGTGTCTATCAGTTTTAAAGATTAAGTATTATGTCGATAGATTCTATGCAGCATTCAAGTACACTGAATCATTTTGCCTGCTCTGAAATTATAAAAGAGCATTATTGCTTTTACAAAAAACATTTTGATTTTGAAATGAACCATCACTCACAGCAGTCTGTGCTTACCAATGCTATCCTTCTAAAGTGATATTTCACAGAAAAAGCAAGTGGAGATAGAAGCTCTGTAAGTAATTTTAGATTTGACAACACATGAACCTTGTAAACACAAGCGTATACCTGCCAATCAACTCTACACTCATATTCTTTCATGATCTGCTTTCATCATTCATATATTCTTAATTTTCAATTTAATTTTCTTGTAACAGTGCTAACAATGGTCACAGTGTTCTTACCATGTAAAAAGTTACACTTTGTGCAGCCTTAAATTTGCAACTCTTCTTAAACAGAAAGTATCTAGTTAAATCACCTGTAAAAAATTACAATGGCAAGATTGCCTGTTCCAGCATCAAACCCAAGAAATCAAAGATGCTTTTTGAGAGGAAGCTGAGGTTTCTTCCAAGACAGAAGAAGCTTTTAGAGCACAAATCCTATAATAAGATTTTCTCATTTCCTTGCCAGTCTTCCATACTTCTGGGTTTGTGTTTTAGTGGCTGAATACAGTCTGTGACAAATGGGAAAATGGGCAATGATGCTGTGTCCAGGACTTGAGCTAAAGTACAGCTCCTTAAAGCGTGTGCCTCCAGGTCCCTCACTCTGGCATTGCTGGATTGGAATTACTGCTGGTGGTGATTTTGGAATTGCTTTATTAGTATGTGAAAGAGCATTTCTTTTTTGATTAGTTCATTGTTGGTCCTCTAGCAGCTGAACCCTTGTTCCACCCACTCCATAACCGTGTCTCTGTGAATCCAGCTGGTACATTCTCTGGTTCAGGGATCACCTTTTGTCTTAATCTTTGACCAGCATTTCTTGGCACTGTGAGAATAGGCACCTGAACAGGCGGCCCAAGGAGGAGATCTGTAGTCCATAGGTCAGCTCTCTGCATCCTACTCTCCAGCACAAGGTCTCAGTGGCACATTAAACAGTTACTTACCCTATTCTGACCTCACCATTTCTTCTTTGTAAAGATTGAGTGGACACAGTGTGCTCATACATGCTGTGTGGCATTGCTTACAATGATGTTGCTCTAATTTTCCTGCAACGTTACTGTCTTTTTCAAGTGGCATTAATTAAGGAGATACTGGACTTCTTAAAGAGCTTAGAGGATAGAACAGTCCCTTCAATGATTTAACAATAAATATCATTTCATTTAAGTTACTTCTGAGAATTGGAACTCTTTCAGAGAAGCTAAGTGGAGCAAATAAGGATCTCAAGACAGCAACATTAACTGATGGGAATAAAGCCAAACTTTTACATTTGCTTTCACATCCTCTCTTGTGGTATGTTTTAGTTTAAATATTTTGGCTCCCATCTTGAAGCTTCCAGTGTACAGGCAGATTGCTATGCCCATATGCAAAAAATTGCAGAATGGAGATCTTTATATTTTTAGCATGCATTTAATTTTTGTGCCTACACAATGTCATAGAAAATCCTCATTTACTTTCAATTATTTAATGAAAGACTTTTCAGAAGGGGATTTTTAACATAGGTCCACGTCAATTAAATGTATTATTAAAAATCAAATGCTTCCCATGGCTATCGGTGGATTGCACTATTGAAAACTTGCACATAAGCATAGGGAAATAGAACTCCGAGCACTTTCTCAGCAAAGAGGCTCTCAAGATTTAATACAGGTAACCCAATGGCTCTAATCAAAAGGAACCCTAAAACACTGAATTCCAGATACTTGCTTTAAAGTCCAGTTGTGCAGCACAAACAGTTTTCTTTCACACCACTCTATGTAATCATAATCTGTACAGTTTCCTGACTTCTGTTTATAAAACACACAAATGTGAGAATTATTTATAAAGTCACAGCTGTTCTCTTTCCTAGCCTTTGTTTCTCTGAAGTCTTAAATATTTGTAAAAAATAAGAAAAGTAATTAAAGTATTGATGCATTAAGCAAACATTTCCACAGTCATGCTCCTTAAATAGGACTCATTTGTTTAAAAGGAACTTGATAAGTATATGTACAAAAATATAATGTTAAACAGTTACTTACATACAAACAAAGCCAACCTGCGTTTAAAGAAACAAAATAAACAGTGCCAAACCATTACTAATATTGTAGTCAACCACTCAAACATTAGGAACCCCCAGAACTGAGTGCAGTGCTTGGTGTTTGCCCAGATCTGTGAAGCAGCTATGTGCCATCTGCTCCTTGCACAAAGGACGTGAGTTTATTCTTGCTGGTGGGAACTGCTGTCTAAGAGCCAGCACTTGGCAATGCAAGTCCTTTCCCTTGACAAAGCTGGCAGTGAAGCTTTTTAGCCTTTGAGTTCCCTAATAATGTGCCCCTCCAGGGTGCAGGTCCCTCCTGAGTTCTACATATCCTTCTTTATTCTGACTCACCAGCCCATGCAGACAGGACACTATCAGTGCATAGGTCTTGAGCATTCCCTTTACCTGCCAACATCTGACAGGCTTCATCATAAAATAAATCAAACATCTGAGTAGCAAAATTTAAACTAGGCTTGTAGTTAGAAGCCTAGGGATTGCATGTTGCAACTCTGACAAACACAGACAGCAAAACCTGCCCTTAGGATGGGACAGGATTTGCTTGTAGCCATCAGACACAACCTGCCTGGAACCTGCTGCCTCCTGGAGACGAGGGCAGCACCCTGCAGTTTGCAGTGGCCCCTCACACTCTGGCTGCTTTCCATTTTCAGTTCCTTGGAAATTAGCTTTTACACATAAAAGGAAATGCCTGATAGTTGGAGCCAGATATCTTGGTAAAAGGGATTTTGCAGACTTGGTCATGTGTAATCAGATAGGGAGCAAATAATCTAGATAAATGCTAATGAAAGCTTTCTGGCACCTTGTATATTCAAAGGCTATTTACCATTGTTCCTAGTCAGCTGGCTCGGGAACTTCCCATTCAGTCTGATTGCTCAGATTCAGCTGGGACCAATATAATATTCATATTACGTATGATGTAAGATGTTCTCTATGCCTACATTTTGCTAAGCTCATTATTTGTGGCATGAGAGGCATTGAGACCACACATGACACATTGTTAACACAGATGACAGACCCAGTGACAAGCTGCTTTATCCACACAAACCAAGGCAGCTGGTTTACCTTGACCACATACAACACGTTTATTAGCTTCTGTAACACACAGGCTGGTCTGTGCACATATGTTACAAAGCTATGGCAATCACACACCCTGTGTAGGTCAGGTGCATGCTACCTGGGTCCAGCAGTGAGGATCACTGCACATCTTTGGTTTTGGTGCCCATTCCTGAACCTCACAAAGAGCAATTTGGTAAAGGAACTGAAGTGCAGGAGTCTCTTTGTGCCATCTGGCATCACAGAGTTGGTTCAGCACTGAAGAAATCTCGTGAGAATTACACTCAAATGTTGAAACAACTTTTTACTGAGAATGTGCAAACTGCAGCAGCTGAAAAGCTGACCAGATTTAGCAGTTTTCACAAGGACAGCAGCAACCATCCCTGTGCCAAACTTCAAATTCTTGTTTCAAATTCCATTGATACTAAAACTTTCTCAAAGAAAACATATCCAAAATTTCTCATAGACAGGCAATGTATTTTTTCCTGTACTCCTACTCTTGGAAATGACTAGAGCACAATGGCTGAAATACACCTTTTAAAACAAAAATCCACCCTGGACAATGCCCAGAGTAGAAGCTTTCAGCCCAAATGTTTGAAGTTCAGCTATACTCACATGAGAGAGTGCCACAGTTTCTGTCCATGAGATGAACAGGGAAATATGAAGTAGATTTCAATAATGGAAAATATCTCAGTTGAGCTAACTGCTGGCCTGACTTTTGGGCTAGCTTATTTACCAGAGCAACAGTGCAACAAAGGCAAGCACACCATTAAGCCATGCTGCTTGCTGCTGAGCAGTGTGCATCCAAAGCATCACATACATGAGAGAGCTCTGCTGGACTTACTTTCCTGACCTGATAGAAGGATTATCTTTTTGAATCAGATGAATCTTCATGAAAACAGATAATTACTGGTCTCAGGGGTAGTTATTAGATATAATGAAAACTTATCTCTTACAGCCTATTGCATCACCACAGAACAACAATAAATTGATGCATTTCTGTTGAAATTACAATTGAAATACCATGCGTGTTTCAGTTTTATTTCTCATCATATCCACTGCATGCTATTTCTGAGAAAAATTCCTGACTGAACCCAGCCACCTGAACTAAGTTTAACATTTAAATAGCAAGTGGCATCTAAGAATTAACATAATTCCATTTAAAAAGACAAGCCATAGGCCAGCAGTAAGACCTGGTTAATCTCTGTCTTGCTCTAGCCTTGAGAGTTCCTGTTGCAGCAGGAATACTGTGGAGAAATATCACAGGGATGCAGCTCCTACCTATTTTAGGAGGTTTCTGACATTTGGCAGGGATGTGAAGAAGTCTCCCCTCTTTGTTTCCCAGAGTTGGGTAGACTGCTGCAAAGACGCATTCTCTAGAGTGCAGGGATCCCTGGGATCCCTTCTTGTCACACTCTCTACCTAGTAAATCTGGCACTACAACATATACTTAGCATGAACTGCATTTTGGTAGATGACCATTTTAATGCAAACTGTGTCAGTATAATTGTAGCAACAGCCAGGCATCTTACAGCAGGATACCTATGTACTGAGGTTGTACACCAAGGCTGCACATGATCCTCGCTCAAAACTTCCCCTGAAATCTGCTAAGCCAACAGTCAGAAACCAGGCAGATGACCACAGCATGAGATCAAGGCCTTCTGCCATGAACCCACTGTATCTGAATTAAACTTTTCATCTCATTCTTCTGTTATTCTGGCTTCTTTCCTTTGTAGCAGAATAAATTGAATATTGAATAAGATTGTAAAAGTGCACGCTTTCTAAATGTTTAAATATATCCTCAATCCAAACTCATAACACAGGGCAGTGTTTCCTGCAGGCTGAGCAATAGCCATAAAGCTTGCACTCACGGGTACTTTTCTAGTTTGTTGGGCAGCTCTCTGATGTTTCATGTTTTACATCTATGGCACAGGTAGATGGAAGAACTCAAACAGTGAATACATGCCATACTTATTGTACATCTTTTTTGTAAATGGGGAACATTTTCAGTTTTAATAAAACAGAGAAATCAGCACAGATGGCCATTTTTCAGTTGGTATAAATATTAACCTAAAGCTAATCTATAAATATTAATCCATTGCTTCCTTTTATTTATTTTTTTTCCAAATCCACATACATTTAGCAGTAACATCTCTGCCGTTTGCAGTCAAGTCCTGATGGCTGCACATGAGCTTTCAGGGATAGGGATGGCCTTTCTGTGTTGTGTTAAATCCCTAGTTCAGTCATCTCCTGCTATAACTGAGCTCCTCAGATGCCAACACAGCATGAGACAAAAATAAAAGCTTCTGAGCACATTCAACTTTGCTACAGCCACTGCCGAGTTGCATGCTATTAGATTCATTGCATTGTGCCTTACATTTAAAATGTACTGCTGGTCTGCTTAAATATGTTAAGAATTATCCTGAGGGACCATAGTAAAATGTAGTCATGTTTATTTGTAATTGCTACAAAATGGTTTACAAAATTGTTAGTGTCTTTTATTATGCCTGCTACTGAAGCACTTGCCTGTTAATTAGAGAAATTTCAGCTGTCATAGTTGGCAATTATAGCTTCTGTATCACTGTCTGTTATGAATAGTCAATGAGAGCTGATTAATATGCATGAGTAGCAGTATATAGCGCGCTTTGGAGCTCAGTACGGCAGCCAGAGTGAAGCAGCAGAGGGAGCGTTGTGTGCTGCCAGGGGGAGGGAGAGCTGTAAAGAAAAGAGCAGGGCTGCTCTGCAGCGTTGTGTGCGATACACTGCGAAGTGCTCCAGGTCAGCCGACCCACCTGGGTGTTTCAAAGGATACCTGCGTGCATGCTTGTTAACACAGACCTCTGTGGCTGCACTGCTGAACAAGGAAGATATTTTCTGCCACTTGTTTAAACATGGGATGCAGTTTGTGCACTCTACAGAAGCAAGAAGAGCAGTACAAATTACTGTATGAAGTTTGTCAGGTAAAGCATTAGATTTCATTTCTAAAAGCAAATGTTCTCTTTTAGGCTTGTAACCACTGTTAATGACAGGAAGATGGAATACCAAAAATTGCTTATACAAGTGGAAATGAAAGGATCTGTTGCCTAATTTCATGTGTGTAAGATAATGATTATGTTTTTACCTTCCCTACTTGACACTTGCAGAACATCAAATATTTAAATATATGCTATTATACCTCAAACTTTTTGCATAATTTTATATCAAGAAACAAGGCACTGCTTTATTTCTCTAGTATGCATTAGTAAAATTTCACGAGGAGGGTCGTAGCTTGGTCACACACTTTGAGCAAGTTATGAAGACACAGGTAATGATTGATGCTCAGAAGGTTTTGTCTCTGCTTACGAGTACGTATAGATACTTTCTGTGCCATGCATTCATTCACTGCTGAGTCTGCTTCCTGCCAATATAAGTTTGTCCTGTTTTTTTCACCTCTGAGTGCAGGAATATCAGCTAGCAAACAGCTAGAATTGATAGCAGATGAAAACTAATACTCTGCAGACCTTTATACACTCAATTCTTCATACTGAGCAGCTAAGTTTTAAAAAAATGTGATAACACACCAACTTCTATTATAAAAACATCTGTCTTTCTGCTGTTCTTTCTGTCTGTATTGTTTACCTCTCTGAAATTTCTAACTTTGTTGCATCTGGAGTATAATTTTGACCAAAACAGTGATGGCCAGGTCCTTAAGGGACACACTCTTACTGATCACTTGAAATAACCATCGGCAGATTACGGTTAATCCCCAAAAACACAAAGTGCATAGAAAACAACAGCTGAATGGGAAATATCCAGATCTCTCAAATTGTACTTTACTACTTTGCCATTCCTAGTGCTGCTTAGGACACATGACAGTTGCCAAGTGACATGAGGACGTGGGGGGGTGACATTTCCCAGCGCTGCCATGTGTTTGCTTGCCAGCAGAGGGTATTGCTCAGCATCACAGAGCAGTGAAGCCCTGGTCTCTTTGCTGTGCTGCTACCTGCATTTGATCACAGATACCGATGGCACCGACAACACAGTGAATAATGTATGTGTTTTGTATGCTATGCTAATAGGGAAGCGATTAAATTTTAAAGACATAGTTTTGATCTAATTCCCACTTGCTTACCCAAAGGACACACTGTTGCTCTGTGGAGGAAAAAATAACTAGTGAGAACAAATAGAAAGACATGCTCACTGTCGTTTCTATTTATACCAACTCACTTCCACTTGCTAAACTGCTGTGCATGTGATGAGGGGAAGAATTTCAGACAAAGATTATCAGATTTCTTGGACATTGGTTCATACTTCATACAGAGAACTGGCTCCATATGCTGCCTGCAATAGCAGAGCTGGTGCTGGTTCTGCTGGTGAGCCCTCAGCTCAGATCATGCAGTGGCTGCTGTGATAGTTACTTATCCCCCAGGGTTGCCAAGTTTTCATGCAGTCTAGATTTGATGACTATCAGTGAATCCCATTCAGAAGTTTAACAACCAGAACAACAAATTATTCATAATTTGTTTACAAAGCTTTTGCAATCTTTGATGTGACACGAAGGAATCGGAAAACCTTTGCAACTTACTGACATCTCGTAACAGACACAGGGCAGCATTCTTTAAACACACGTCCTTAAAATCACGCACAGGACCAGTTCTGGTGATACCTGAGCTGACTGAACTACCTGGTGCTGACTGCTGGTGCAGGCTGACAGGGGTTTGGATTTAGAAATCAACCTGCAACGTCTTGCAACCTCGCAGCTCAGTGCACAGCAGCAGTAATTCATGTTGAGCATGAGATTCCTTTGGGGAAACACAGTTGGAATATCCTTAGCTCCTGTAGAAGTGAAAGGTGCCTGTAATCCTGTAAAACTCGGATTCCTAACGTAGATCTGGATTCTTTAAGACTACAAACCCTGATTATTCCAGAATACAAATTACTGTGCAAAATTATTTCAACAGCACGCTACTTTCTCTCAAGATAGGTGGGAGGGAATTCTATAGCTTAGGGAGAATGTCCAGCTAATTGAATGTCTCTATGGCTATAAAAATACACCCTCCTATAACTTGAGAGCAATCAGTAAAAATTTAACGGTAAGGGCCATCATTTTCATTAAAATACCAGGATATGAAAGACAAAGTTCTGAAGTGTGTTAGCAGCAATATCTGTTACAGTAGGTTTTATTTTGTATCATTGGTGTAACCCTCATATTGTGTCACAAGCTGACAGTGCCATTCCTGAGAAAACTAAAAGAAGTTTTTGTCAAAGTCTGAGTTAGACTAAAATTTACATAATTTGGTTTTAGGAAATATTGGGCATTGTTACAAATAAATCCCCTTAACCTTATTTTTAGAAGGTTAATGGCTCTGAGGTGTAGGAATTCAGAAACACTTGCAAGAATTAATAATAGTACATATCTGCACTTTCTCTATTAGGCCAAGAGCTTTAATGTGGCTGGGAAAACAAAGCTTCAATAAAATACAATTCAGAAGGTCTGATACATCTGGCTCTGTAAGTCCTCATAACAGAGAGCACAAAGAGGATCAAACATACCAGGGCTCAGGCTTTATCCCTTCCTCATCCATAGATAATTCAAAGAGATCCTCTTCATTAAGAGCTTTGGCACATTGCCTACAATTTCTTTTTGGGCTGCTGTGAGCTTAATGATGCAGAACAATGGTCTTCCCTCTTGTTGAACACATACCTTATTGTACCTTTAATCACATAATAAAAAGCAAATTAAGACACCTAGTCATTAAAGACTATTGTAGCTGTGCATATCAATGCTTTGCACTACAAATACAAAGGGGATGTGGCAGCCTGAAATCTGATGCTGAACTGTGTCACCGGTGATAAGCATGCTTGGGGCAGCAATGTGGTGCATGTACCACAGATGTATCATGAGGTTCACTTCCCAGTTGCACACAGCATATGAAATGAAGTAATCACATGCTATTAGAGTTTGGGCTTCGATTTATATGGAAATTTTCTCCAGAATATTTTTGTTGGTGAAAATAGAGGCACAAAGGGGAAGAGTTTTCTGAAGGGTAAAATCATAAAGTTGGGAAGATGTTGCAGGCCAGTTTTCCAGTTTTCTTTTCTCAAAGTCTTTAGTTCCTGTACAAACAACAGCAGAAACATGGGCACTTCCTTTTGTAGGGAAATACTTTGGGGAACAAAAAGTGATCTCCACTAAAGGAAACTTAGAGAAGAGTAAACCACCTGAAGTTTTTGAATCTGTAAAACAAAAATAAAGATTAGGACCTCCATTTTATAACTACCTATCACACTCTAAGCACACGTTTACACACATTCTGAAAGGTAAGCATTTCCTAAGTAGACATCTAAAAATTCCAAGGGTAAGAACACAGGATTTCAAATCAAATGACTCTCACTGCACAGGCAATGTTCAGAGCTGTTCCCTGGGATTCAAGATGATGGGGTTCATCTGCTTCTCAGTGTAGGAATATCGTAACAACCCACCAAAACCTACACTTCAAGATGAGAAATTGTGGTTTACGACAGAATGGGCACCAACTCCTTACTCCAGGCTTTTCCTCCAGAACAAGGACAGAAACACAGGCAGGAAACAAGCTCACAGTGCCGCTGTCCTGGCTTCAGATGATCTGAGGGCAGATGACTTGTACCTCTCCGACTGTTGAGCTGGCACCTCTCACATAAAATGACCTCGTAGTGTTTTCAGAACTTGAAAGCTCTGCCCACATGGTCTTTGCCAGGCACATTTCTGAGGCAAGTGTAACAACTGCATTGGTAGAAACAATAGTGGGCAAACTGGATTTGTCCTTTAAACTAAGATAATTAAACTAAGATATTATGTGGCTAAAGTAATATAAACACCAAGGTTAGCATACAAATTGCTGTGCTAATGAGAAGCTGGTAGTGATGAGGAAGTAGCTGACACTATATTTCATTTTCAACTTCCAGCATCAGCTCTTGCAAGGAGACTGATACACAAGCCAGTTGCACTGAGCTGATCTCTGATACGCCTCCCTTTGTCATTAGAATTCTATTCACATATTTAGAATTACAGAAAATAAAGCAATCAGCGTTAACAAAGGCTGATTCAAGGACACAGACTGACTAGACTTAAACATTTCTGAGCAATGATGTTATTCCAAACCAGGGCCAAATCGGAGCCCTGTGCCAAAACAAAAATCCACCTCAAAAAGAAATTTCTAATCAAAGCTGTAAGGTTTGGGAAACAAAAATAATTATGCATATACGTGTATATGCTTTTCACACCTTCAGATTTAATTGGGCAGCCAGACAATTAGTTAGTTAGTCTGCATTTCAGTCATTTTCAGTGTTAAGACTGAATTGGCTATGCCAATTATAGTAAACTGGTCTACTTGACATACAGTGTATGGCTTCAAATACACTGTATGTACACTTTCTGTGCTGCAGCTGAAATTAGGAATACTGTTGAAGTTATATTCTGTCACTTCACTACCATTAAACTTGACCTCAATAACAGTTGTGGACCTATTGCACGTACTTCAAAGTAGGCATGTTTGCTTAAACAAGACGTTCATTCCAAGGGCTTTGCTCTAGACAGAGTTTTCTACTGCTGAATTAGTTCAGCTGTAGAAAAACTCTGCTTGACATACTGGAGACTCATAATCTTCAGAAAACTGCCCTTTAATGACTGTGGCGTCTGTCTGTGGCTCAGAAGTCCCCTTTCTTAATTAGACATTTACCAGAAACTGGCAATTGAAATTTTCCTCTTCACTTGACAATGAATAATGTAATGCCTCTATTAGAAATTCTCTGAAGATACTCTTCATTGCATGTTAGAGGGATATTTTGGTGATTAAAGGAACATAAACAAGTTGTGATATGAAATAAACAAAATGCCTTATGGTTACTTGCAGTATAAATGGATCACTTGACCTACTGTGTACCTGAAATGTCTTACTGCTTCATAGTCTTCCTAAAATCCGCAGTGCCTTTTTTCTTTATATTTAGCAGATATATTGATTAACCATAGCATAGCTCTATTTTTTTAATTATTATTTTAAGTGATAAATGATTGAAAAGATGGGGTTTGTAATGCTTTGCACTTATACATCTGTTTAATGCTATGAAGCAGGTGGCAAGAAATCACAAGGGAGAAGGCACTAGGGACAATCACTCAGTGCTTTACTGTCACATGTCAGATATGGGCTGGGAAAAAGGAAACATATGGACTAATGAAAAAGAGCAGATTTAATAAATGTGTTTTGTTGTGTTCATTAATAATGAAACAAAAGGTCATGCTTCATTTTCAGTAGGACAGTACAACTCTACACTTATACATCAATTGGACTGTTTCTTTCAGAGGCTAAGTAGGTAAACGTAAGCAGATCCTGCTAGTCCTGAACCAGTTAGGAATTTGACAGGAGGGTGGAAGAGTAAATAATAATTTCACTGTATACACAGTGAAGTTATATATAAACAGTGACTGTTGAAGCAAGCCTGCCTACTATTCAATATATCTTTAGGAAAAAAGCTAGAGACTGTCATCTAATAGAAAAACTGAAGCATCACGGTATAGCTTTTATTGCTTGATTCAACCCAGTGGCAACTTGGGGTGTGATCTTGTGGTAGGTGATGGGGCACACCCTGCACTGGCACAGGAAAAAGGCACTGATTTCATTTCTAAGCGCTGAAATTTCTTGTGGCTTTATCCGAGACAATACCTGAGATGGACTCAGTAGAATTTGCAAACACTGCCTTCAGACTCCCTAGGAACACTTGAAAAATAAAATGTTTCATAGAAAAACTAATTGTACAATCAGACTATTTTGCTTTTGTGTTTTCATGGACTGTATGCATTTACATAGCAAATTAGGTCCAACGGCACCATTTTTGAGAAACTGGACATTTGTACATTAAAAAATCACAGTTGATAAGAAAGACTTTTTTAATTTAGAAGGCTTGCTCATAGAGTGCAACATGGGCTCTTGTACAAAACCTTATTGTATCTTATAGCTGCTATCAATTTTAGCCAAGTAAAGGAAAATTCAGGTTGTTTTTTTTACGCAAGTAGCAAATTGGAAATTGTAGGACATGTTCAAGCAGCATGGGCTGAAAGGGCAGAAATGAGGTGATGATGGGATTTCTACCTACACTACAGCTTCTAAGGTTCGTGTTCTGTAGCTGACAGCACTGCTTTGCCTCTGGCATAAGACCACAAGGTGCAGATACCTGCTATCAGGTAGCTACCGAAAGAGCAGGCTCCCAGCTGAACCAGTTGGATCTGGCACTGCTGCTGGATTCCCAGATAGCAAAACTGGGCATTTTTTCCATCTCTCCCTGACAGCAACTTCAGTAACCTTCTTCAAGATAGACATCTTCAGAGCTAACCTGAACTGCTCTTTCCCTGTCTTACATTAAGGGGACATTTGTGGAAGAAGGGAGGGGGGTGGGAGGATGGACTCAAAAACTGCAAATGGCAAGCAACAGCGCAGAAATGGGAATGGGCACGTTGTGAAGTAACATCACTGCTGGAGCATCGTTCTTCAAAATATTTGCCCATGTTTTCCATTCATGGGCAAATCTAGAAAATGAGAAACAGTGGGTAATTGCAGTTACTGGGTTATCCTCATTAGCAATTTATAATTATTTATGGCTGTTGTTTGTACCTCACTCATAAATATAATTGATTCGTTCTCTTGGGTCATGCAACTGAGATGGCAGAAAGAGTCATTAAAAAGGGAAGACCTGTAAACTTGTCTAGTTTTATACTGACCGAGGTTATTAAGCCATGAACAGATATGTAAAACATTGTCATTTTAATACTGACAAAATATGTACAAGTATTTCTGCCCTTACTTCAAATCATTTAACGTGATAAATGCATGTTTAAGAAAAAAAGACTTCAAGTGTGCTCTGTATACTCTGTATGTAGAGAAAGTGTAAGAATTTCAGAAGACCCAGCATTGATCTAAAACTGTTTTCTTTGAAGCAAATGATAAAATAGGAGCAGAGCCTGAGAACCCAGCCAGAAGCAGGTCCATTTCTGTATGCAGTGTGCAGTGCTGGTGCTGTATTATCAATACATAAATGAGCTAATTACTGATAGAATAAAAATTCCTTTATTTCAGTGGTCTTTTTACCAAGGTTTTCTGTTTGGAAGTTAATGGTTTCAAGAACAAGTGTATTCTGTACTCTTAAGAAAAGAATTTTTCTTTGGTCTTAACTATTTTGTCATGGATGGCTCACAAGGCAGAAGGAAATGCACACACATGGAAACAGTCCATTACTAAACAATATTATTCTTTTTTCTAAAAAATAAAAGAGAGAGAGAGAGAGAGAGAGAGACTGTCCATATGAGGGAAATAAAAGAGGGATTAGATGGAGAAGAATTAAGTGCAAGAAGAATTAACCCATATTTTGAACCTTCCTTTTCCAGTTCCTGAGGAAAAGGAGGTTTAGAAAACAGGCTTTTTGCTGCTCTAGTTTCTATAAAATCTTTCAAGTTCTGCTGTTTTTTCGTAATATGCAGACTTCTTAAGAACTTGCTAAAGAAGTGAATCAGACCATAAAGAGTGTTTTAAATGGAGCACAGACGACTGTAGTCTGACAGAACTAATGTTTTTATAGTGCACTTCCCAAGGATTTGCATGCATTTCTACAAAGAAAAGCTGCTTACTCATTCTTAAGCAAAAAAAGTTTTCTTCTGTGACATTCATGAAGCAGAGAAGAGCCAACAAGCTGTACAGAGCATACAAATGCTTACCATCCATGACATTAAATCCATATAAATCAGTTTAACTTGATAGAAGGAAAAATAATTTTCTTGTACAGAAATCTTTCTAGTGTCTGTGGTATATATCAAGACCCAAAAGACATCATGCATTATTTAAGCAAAAATAAGTACAAAATATTTAAAGGACACACAGTAAACTCTTACGCTCAGGGATTTTTATGACGGCATTTCTACACCAGTAGACAAAGGAAGAGCCACTGATATCATCTATCCGAACTTCAGTTAAGGCCTTTGACACAGTCTCCCGTAACACCTTTCTCCCCAAACTGGAAAGATATGGGTTTGATGGGTGGACTGTTGAAGTAACTGACAAGAAACTCACTGTGAGCTCATACCCAGAGAGCAGTGGTCAGTGGCTCAGTGCTGGGATGGAGATCGGTGACAAGCGGTGTCCCACAGGTGTCAGTACTGGGACCAGTGCTCTCCAGCATCTTCACCAATGACACAAGACAGAAGGAATGAGTGCACCTTCAGCAAGTTTGCAGACGATGCCACGCTGTGTGGTCGACATGCCCAAGAGTCAGGATGCCATTCAGAGAGACCTAGACAGGCTCCGGCAGTGAGCCCAGCTGAATGTCATGAGGCTCAATAAATCCAAGGACAAGATCTTGTGCCTGTACTGTAGGCTTAATTCACAGACTTTGTATTTGTGTCTCCTGCAGTTGTTAACCTCCTATCTGGCTCCACCACACATTTCATCACCATTCTTTACATTCTAGTCTAACTACAGCTTTCTCATATTGTTTAATTCCAAAGCAAAGAAGGCACCAAAGCTAAGCACTTTAACATTTGAGCAGTTAATGTATCCATCTTTTTTTGCCATGAAAGATCCCAATGTCTCTGTCACATGGTCTGTAATGTTCTTAAGAAATTATGCATATTTGTGTTTTTTGGCAGTCTTCTGAAGCATTCATATGCATGGATTTTTTCTTTCTGAGTTATTCTAGATACAACTATTTATAAAGAGCACTTTTGCTGAGTACAATTGAGCAGCATTAGGAATAAATTTATGTTTGTACGGTCACTTCTTTAACAAAGTAGAACTGCACAAATGTATTCATTGGCTTTTAAGCACTGGGAGTTTCTCAGTTGTGACAAATTTTCCAGATAGCAGGGAAACACCTTCATCAATCTGATCTATTGGCTTACGTTTCAAAAGAACTCAAAAGTAGCCTCAAGTACTAATTCCACATGGACAAAAGCACACTGGCTATGTACACATAAGCAGACTTAAGGATTACTAGTTTTTATTACCCAAATGTAGTACTCCCTTCCTCATGTCTTTACAACAAAAGAAGTGTTATTATAGTGCTGGAATAGGAAATAAAAGTAATTAAAAAAAAAACACAAATATAAACTAATCAGTGCTCAGTATTTAGTGTACGATGCGGCACTTTGCACCATTTTTCTGAGGGCCTAATCTGGGGCAGTATAATTTCCCAACTGCAAATTGCTTTACAGCATATTTCTCCATCATTGCTTCCTCTTCCATCATTCTTCATTTGGAATCTGAATAGCTAAGAGTAATTGCTCTGTGCAACCCATTAACCCTTATTTTGTTAGTACAGTTCTCAGTAAATCAAATATAATAATATACACCATGTTGCCTACAAATAAATGCAGACAGAAACAAAAACCTGCAGAGCTAAAGGGATTCTACCCATTGTGTATTAAGGAGTCAGTCCATCATGAGAGATCCACAGACTGACCAGAAACGTGTGAATGGCTTCTGGCCAGAGAATGTTGCCTAGTATGATGAGGATGCTGCCATACATCACAGAAATACTTGGAAATAACTCAATTATGCAATAATAACTTCTGATACAAAAAAACTACTGCCTTATTCCTACCTTTTGTCAGTGTGATTTTGAAGTTTGATCATTTACATAGCAATCACATACAGAAGCACAAAGGGGATGCCAGACCACAGATTTGCAGCAGTGAAGCGTCCTAAGGAATCTCAGCAGACCTCCACTACAATGCTTGCAATCCAGGTTGCTTTCAATGCTAGGGAATAAATTGGAAAGCTATCTCCTGTGTTTGATTTTACCAGACTTTAACACAAAGACATGGAAGGTAGCTCACATAAAAAGTTTTTTGCTCAACAGTTATTTTAGCACATTCTGGAGAAAACTATCCTTGCTGCAATTTTGGATTCTTTTATTTTGGTGGCTCGCTATTCTTAGTTGTACCAAAAGAATTAGGATGCACACAGTGAAATTTAATTTATGGCAAATAATAAAAATGGAACTATAATCAGCATTTCCTTTTTCCAGTGAAAACATTACACTGCGCTTAATTTTACAGCTGTACAAATTGTTTTAAAGTAATCTGCTTGATTGGGCAAGTTAATGATATCTAATTTGACCGGGCCAAACTTTACACGTTATGCATTACTGTGAGCAATTGTGGTCAATACAACTGTTTGTGGAATGCAAATGCAAGGCTAACATCTTCCATTCTCAGCTGGCTCTACAAAACACTGGTGTCTTTGTCTAAGATAAAGCAAAGATGACAGTGTAATAAGTGTTATGTGGTTGAGGTAATTCAGAGGGAATTCAGCCTTTTCAATCGATTCTGCACTCAAGTTAACCCTCTTTATTATTGTCCAGCTTTTTGCTGCAAGCAATACTTGAAGTATGGGCTCAATTCAGTTACTGCACTGAGTGATGGTACCCTGTAAGCTGCCCCACTTACTTTGGAGGGACTAAACATGGCAGATTGCAGTATGAACTAATGCTATCTGATTACACAGATAGCAGAATCTGGACATTTATTTTAGTGTTTTAAATCATATTCAAGAAACTAATGTGACATTGTCACCACACTAGCACATTTCAGCACATTTATGGAAATAATTAAATGACAAAGAAGTAGCCACTACTAAAACCTGGCTCTGTATTTACACCCACTGGTCTTACTCCTTGGAAAAAATATGATCTACTCTTGGACCTGAGAAACCCAGCTCTTCCATGCAGAAGGCAGGAGTTTCCACTGTGCAGCCCCCACCTCTGATAGATACAGCAGTGCAGTTTATCAAGTGAATAATTTCTGGCTGGAAAGAGAACAATGTAAGACATTATTCATAAGGTGAGGATTGCTATCATAGGGATCCTCACTCTCACTGCTAGGAGAGCTTTCAAATTCTGAATTGCGTTTTGTGTCTGCACGTGAGCCAACACTTGACTCAGCCCAAAGCACGTAACAACAACTATGTGACAGTAGCACGGTGCTGTGGGACTGTAATGTTCTTATTCAGCTTTTGCTAAAATTGCTCTGGGCAGCTTCTCTTTAACCGTTTCTTTAAGTCTGTGTTAAAATGACAACAGTTGGCAGGTTAAAAGATGGTAAAATCCTACTATTTCTGTAGCATAGTTCTTTGTAAATGAGCCCTGAGACCTTCCACATTTTCAGATGTCTCAGCAAACCACACTCCCAAAGAAATCTCCATTTTAGTGTATGACCATCATGTCTCATCTGAAAAAGTATTTATCATACACAGGTATACACTGATACCTAATTCTGTAATAGCAATTTTTGGCCCACTTGTTCAGCAACAAGATTAAATGATTAAAAAACAAACAAACAAACAAACAAAAGCAGAAAAATTACAGGAGAATCAATAACTTATTTTGTTTGAACGAGGGCTGAGAGATTTCTAATCTTCAAGAAATAAATGAGATACTGGTTTGTACTTTAGTTCAGAGTGATCCCAGTAAAATCTGCTAATTAAATTTAAATGCAGAGCACAGGATTTGTAAAGTCATTCCAGTGACAGGTGAAAAAGAGAGATGCATAACATCGCATAAATCATTCCTAGTACTTGCTATATGAGCATTTAGATGGAAACCGAGTCTCTTCCATTAACAGCCAGCAACAACAAAGCTACCCTCCACTTTTTGGCTGTTCTTCACATTGTTTTGCTTTCTTTTCTCCCACAGGTCAATGGGAAGGATTTATCTAAAGCAACGCATGAGCAGGCAGTGGAAGCATTCAAAACAGCCAAGGAGCCCATCGTGGTGCAGGTGCTGAGGAGAACTCCACGCACCAAGATCTTCACTGCTCCCGAGTCTCAGCTGGTGGATGTGGGCACTCAGACAGACATCACTTTTGAACACATCATGGCTCTAAGCAAGATGGGCTCACCTACCCCACCCGTCTCAGTGCTGGACCCATACCTCCTACCCGAAGAGTAAGTAACTGTTCGTGCAGCACTTGAGAATCCTTGCACTCCTTAACATGGCATGTCAGAAGTAGTTCATAAACATACCTTTATTTGCTGGTGGTTGTGTGCTCCCAGGTATAGCCAAGATTCGTATAGCATCAATTCATAATTCAAAACACTTTCACTTTCTCTACACATTACAAGCTATTACTCACATGAGTAATGCCACTGAGTCACAACACAGCCTCATAAAGCTCATTTTTTTGGCGTTTGATGGATAAAGTTATTGCTTCTTGTAATTCCTCTCATTGCCTCTTTGGGTTGCTTATGTTTTAACTTTATTTTTTATGGCTGCCATAAATTGTATAATGCTAAGAGTCGCTACATTCTGTTCCAGTGTATTAATTACTTTATTATAACCCTGCAGCGATGTTACTCAAATAAATTATTTTCTAGGACTAAAATTACTTACCAGTGCTGTCATGGATGTTTTAGAATCAAATTTTAATTATTGTTAATGGTAGCTTGATGTTTTGTACGTCCAAATAAAAATGACAATTATCTCCTGGTGCACACACACCACGCCCTCACATGCTGTTCAAGAGGAAAAGAGCTCCCCAAGGACTCCATGCAAATTGCCTGTCTTGCCACATACCACCCCAATGGAAAAAGTAATTGAAATGTGCTGAATGCCTCAGTTGTTGTGTTGTCTCAGACTGTGATCTGATCAGTCCACAGTAATACCAGGTTCTGAGACAGCCCTGTTTGGGGTGAGAAGCTGTGCCAACATGCTCATGTGCTGCCTGTGCAGTATGGCTGTGAACAGGAGCTCCACTGAGAGCCTGGGAGGTGAACACAGCTCACAGACACAGCCAGCACGCCTCTCCGGACAGCACTGTCAGCACTCCTAGCAAGTAGAGTTTGACTGCAGACCGGCACCAATCCTGTATAGCTCCAAAGTGACTTGTATGGCATGCTAACATCTATGTGTTCAGCCAGGAACTGCTCTTCTGTGTGCAGTCTATTCCTTGGGGCTCTCAGTGCTGATTGCGTGAAAGATGGTTCAGTCAAATGTTACTGCACTGCTACTTATTGTCATCCATTGAAAATTCAAGCTCAGCTGCATGTTTTAGCATAAATGCTCAACAAAGCTGGACTTGAGCTTGTATGCAGTGAACAGGAAATAGGGATTAGAGCAGAGGTCACATGTTCTTAGGGCACCTCTCAAATATTTTTGCAAGAGGAGCTTTCAATACCTCAGTCAACCACCTGCCACTTTCCAGCTGCAAAACCAAACCAAAGATTAATTCATGAAAATTCCATTGAAATACCCACAGAATGGCAGCCCAGTCCTGCAGGTAGCCTCATCGCCCCTCCATCATTAGGCACAGGTTCCAACTGCTGGCCTTACTTTGAGGTCTGGATGTTGGTAGCCTGCCTCACTGCTATCCTGTATATAAGGGCAGTCAGACTGCTATTACACTGTGCTGTTACCCAGTGTGTACAAGCAAAGAGGAACGCAAGTTTCTGAGGATGCACTTTATGCTTCCTTATTACTTCCTGTTATTTTTCCAAATTCTATTCAAATGAATGTAGTCTGTGTTTAGTGAATTATGTAATTTAACCAGTTAGCAGATGCTGTTAATTAAATACTATCACACCTACAGAGAAACATGTATCTAGTTAAGAGAACTGAAAGTAGAAATAAAATTGCAGCATATAAAAGAGTGATCACAAAAGAATCACACTGCTTAAACTTGCCATGCAGACAACAAAGCTGTTGGAGAGCTCAAGATGTAAAAAGCACAGTGCCAGTAGTGAATGGCAGCATGAATAGAGTGGTGCATATTTAAATGGCATTTAAATCACTATGCACAGCCTGTTGTGTTCAAGTCAATCAACAACATGCTGTTGATTTAAATCAAAATAGTTGGGTGGCATATTATTTTTAAAATACTTAATATGATTTTCTGTCTTCAGGGCAAAGAAAAACTACCACAGAAGTAGATTTTATGTACATCTCTGCAAATAACCCAAGCTCATGAATAAATAATCTAGTATTTCTTCTTATTTTGCCACCATTCTCTCTGTATTTTTCTCCAGATCAGACTTGAGGAAAAGTCACTAATCAAATGTTAAGACTCATTGACAAATCTCTCATTCATCATCAGGTGTCAAATGTTTGATTCATGTTGCAATACATGTAACATGCTGTCTAATACATTTATTGGTATAAATGCTATAATGTACACAATTAACTGCGTGCACCTTCATGGTTTGGTTGTTAGTCTGTTCTGTTTCATGATGACTTGCTATAAGCTTGGAATGCATTGCTGTGCTAACTATAGAATTGAGTGCTACTGTAACAAATATTTTTTTTTCTCCAGTCATCCATCAGTGCATGAATACTACGACCCAAATGACTACATGGGAGGAATCCATCAAGAGATGGACCGAGACGAGTTAGAGTTGGAGGTACTCAATGTTTAGTAACCAGTTCATTTACTGAAAGCCTAACATGTGGATGTCCTGGTCTTTATATCCTGTATGAAGTGAAAAGACCATTTCAAAGCAGTTATTTTTAATAACATTGCATCTCAGTTACTTTGCAGGTTGCAAACCTTACTGATACCTTTAGCAATGTATTTAACAATGTGCCATGGAGTGATGAGCTAGATCTTCAGCTAATTAACGTAAATAATGAATTCCTTAGTTCCATCAGGTAAATTCTCTATGACTGTGCTGATTTAGATTCTCTAGAAATCTCAAAGGTTTTTCAGGTTTGCTCAGTGGCAGGACCTATTCCACACAGTCATCATAAAAAAACACTTGTTTCCCTTATATGTTCCCCAGCTGAGAAACAGACATCCTCAATCGCATTACTTAGAAATATTTTATCTTTACAAGAAAAGATTAGAACAGCTCTGACACCGTACTAAGCTACTCCCTCCTTTCTCATTACTGAAGTTACGTGAGGATACATACAAAATCAGAGGTCAGTCATGAAGATATGCAAGTTCATTTGCCTGGCACATCTTTAAAATTCACTCGTGGTTTTCATATTTGCATGTGCCATCAGAAGACTGTTTTCAGTTTTCTCATTCTGAGTTTTTATAACCCTTTCCCAGCCACTCAGAGTGCAGCGTATGGACTGGAGGCCCTACTTCTGCATCTACTTAAACAGTCCTGGCCCACTGAAATGCTTTTCACAATTTATAATAAATGGCAGCAAAGTACCTCAGCACTTCTAAATACTTCCAGTGATATTTGATCCAGAAAATACGTTCATGATTAACAGTAAGTGACTAGATGACTCCTAGCTTGCTCGCACATCTCACTTCTTAGATCTTGGTCCTCCTACAGAAGCTGTCAAAGCATGTGATGGCAGTCTATCTATAGTCCTGTTTAAATCAGTGACAGATTTATCAACAGCTTCAACAGAAGCAAAGTTCAGTCATTCTATGAGCATGAAGTTGTTCCCCTCTATAGAAGTGTTTGCAGAATCAAGGCCTCAATCTCCATAAAAAGTTTGCAAGCTGTCTTCAAATTTTGCAGATCTGGTAGTAATTCATCTCTGTATACAAACCCAAATATAAGTCAGGATAAAATCAGTGTCAGCAAAACAAACCCTGTTTAGCAGACTTCAAGGCCTTTCTTTTAAAGAAATGCCTTTTTTTTTCTTAAATAAAGAGGAACACAAATCCAGTCTTAAGGGAAAACATAGAACAAATTAATATTTTCTGCTAGTGCCTTTTCAAAATCCATCTTTTAGGAAATCTAATATTGTAGATAAATCATATTGCTTCTATTAGAAGGTCAACCACTTGAGCTGAAAACAGTTTAAACACATGCTCTTTAGTAGCCAGACATTAATATGGCTTAAACCACAACATTAATAATTTTGACATTGATATAGTACTTGATGATAAAAGGTGATCAGCTCGGTAGCACAGGGGGACGAATGTTAGAAAAGTCTCTGTAGCCTAATAGTATTTCTTACAAACCACTAAAGATTCCTGTTCAAACTGCAGTGACTATGATCAATGGTAAGGTCAAAGTGCTAACAGGGACTCAACTGGCTAGTTGCTTTTTTGTTTGCCTCTTGATAGATATGTTTTAAAGCACCACAAAGGCACTGTTTCATTGACTGCAGCAAGAATGCCTGAAGTAAGAAAGCCATCAAGTCAGCCCTATGGGTTTCTGTGCCCATAAAACGTGCTTTGAATTTAAATCAGCAGCTCCTCATCCAAACTTTTATGGTCTACAACTGAGTGGTTAGTGATTTGTACCAAGTAAACAAAACACAAAACGGTGAAATACTGAGTTCACAACAAGCTTTTAATGTAAATAACTCTCAGGAAGGAATTTATGCTGGCAGTATTGCCAAGACACCAAAATTGTGTTCTCAGTTTTCTCTCTCAATGTGTATCTAAAAACTGAGGATTTGGAGGTAACTGCCATATATTTCCTACTACTAAAATGAGCAAATATTATTTCCTTTCTCTTTAAGTTTGCATGCCACCAGGAAAGGAGGACTAAATCTTGAATTCTATTCTATTTCTGGATTCAATTGCAAATTAAAGTACATTCATTTTTCACAGAGGCGCATGCAGAAGTCACTTTGGGTTCATAAAGGAAGAATAATGCCACTGCAGGCTTCCCCAGCAGCATTATGCATTAATATGTTTATTCAAACAACCATGCAGCCTAAGCGAAGGCTTTCTCAGTGAGCTAGTTTCTCACATTACAAAGGAGAACATCCTAAATATAAAAGGACACTTGTTCTCTCACATCTGACTTTGTCCTTTACCCCCTCCTATATCCAACTCTGTGTTCTTTCTGAGCAGAGAACGGAGCTCATCAGAGCTGACAGCACAGCTTGGAGATGAAAGGCAACACGAAACATTTGCTAGCATCTAGAAAATCTCCTTTCTCGTGCTCTCACTCCATCTTGAACATACATGAACTTTTCATTTAAAAAGCTGAAGTCGCTCTTTGCCACTGACCTCATACCTATTCCAAACAGCTGCGACCACTCTCCCCCCCTGCAGTCACAGCCCTGATGCCAGGAGGGCAGCAGTGTGCTCTCACACCTTAGCAGTGACTGTGCTGAATAGTGGGCCCTGCTCAGCAGGTATCTCAGAAGTCAGCTCAGGAAAAAAAAAAGAACTACAGAGAGACACAGCACAGCGCCCTTACTGCGCAAACTTCACGCAGTACTTTCTGAACGTTTGCACTATTTTCTTTTTTTTATCCATTACTGCCCACTCCTTCCAATTTTCTACTGTTCATTTCTGTCTTGTTTGAGAAAGGACTTGGATCTTTATAAATACACAAGCATGCCATAATTTTAAATCACCAGTAAAATAATCCAATAATCTGTTGCATATGAAGGCTCTCTTGAGTTTACAGAGGTTAATTTACTATTACTACTTATTCCTAATCTATTATTATGGGCAGTTGCAGGTACAGTGTCATAGTGCACATCTATTTCCTCCTGCCATCTCCAAATGCCATGTGGATTTAAGCAGCAAGCACTTTGAGCCCTCCTTGGCCCTGCATTTCACATGGAGCCGGTAATCTGTCAAACAAATCTCCTGTGCAAGCTTGTTTTTCTCAAACATCTCTCAAAATCTCACTTTCACCTGGCATAAAGAAGCAAAAGATTGAAAGCATTTGTGTAAAACTTGCATCATATGTGAGATTTTCACAATTATCATTTTAACACATCCTTTGATACTGACACATTTTGTCCATAGCAGCATAGTCTGCTAACTGGTTTGTGCAGATCTAGACCAGGTGCTGGGACACTTCAGTGTCCCCCTTCCTCATTGTAGGTGGCTGATACATTTCATACAGCGTTCATTACAACAGCATCTGAGCCCTGGCTGAGCACTAAATATGCTTTCATCTCCTGCCTGTGCAGCATGCCTGCGCAAACTGAATGAGCAGGTGCCTAGCAGGGCTTTGGAAGCAGGCCAGGCACTGCCATGCATGCAGTGGCTGCTTCTGCAGCAGGAGCACACAGCACTGCAGGCTCACACACTTGGGCCCTGGGCAGGGCAGCAGAGAGAGGAGTAAAACATGGCAAGTCCAACGTCATTGTCCAGACTTCAACCTTCAAAGTGCTTTGGGTCCACATTAATTCCTAGAGCTTAATTAATTCCTAGTACAATTACTCAAACTACCACACTATCTGGACCTGCAGGTGCCAATTTTCTGTTCTGTTTTTCCTTTTCATGTATCTGTACGTTACACAGATCCCACCCCGAACAAGGGAAATAACCTTTGCTCGGAAGATGCTGGAGTTGATTCTTCAACTCCAACTGGAATTGCATACTTTCATCTCTCAAAAATTTCAAACCTTTATGATTATATTAAAACTTTATGGATGCAAAGACCCATAGACAGCAGCTGTTCCTACCACTAAGTACACAAAATTATTTTATCTGGGTAGCATCAAACCAAGTTATTCCATTCCTGCCAAGGACTACAGGGATTGTACCCAAGGGTAAGAATGTCAACAAATTACTCATAAAAATTGAGGTTCTAAACACCTGCTCTAAGAGTATTCTATTTGCTTTAACTTTTGGGTGCTTTATTTCTGAGCTTGTTTTTAAAGCATATGTGTCCTCTTTTTAAAATATATACTATTTAATATACTAGATCATTTATTACCTTCCAGTGTATTAAAAATGTCAGAGAAAGTTTACTTTAAATATAGACACGTACTTATTTTTTAATTATCACAGTACTCCCCATACTCGTGTACTGTTGAAAAAACACCTATTGTTATTAAAACATGCTGAAGGGAAGAGGGAAGAACAAAGCTACTACCTTGCTGCCTGCACTCCAAGAAGTGCTGGCAAGTGTTCATGCTTACATAGGATCTGTTTCAAATATGACCAAAACTGCCATATATATATATATATATATAATTTTTTTTTAACACTATATATGATTTCAGTACCAGCATAACAAACAGCTGTGAGCTATAGCACTAATTTCTCACAGTTATTTCACAGTATGAAAACTTCCCTCAAAACATGAAGTCTTTTTGCTAAAGCAGGCAGGAAATACACCTGAATTATGTCCAATTCAACACATTCTCACCTGATCTCTAGATCACAGCTTGATTGCATCCAGAATAAATGAGTTAGCTGCAGTGGTACTTCCAAGGATTAATCACATCAACTAAGACTAGAATCAAGTCTACTTTGTCTCACTTCTACTGAAATCTTTTTACCTCCTCTCTAGAAACCCTCCAAAGCTTTAGAAATCTTAAATTAAAAAAAAAAAAAAATTATTAAAGCATTGTGTTCATCCAGTGTGTAACAAAAGAGAGTGAAAAAGAGAAAAAGAGCAGCAGCTCACCATGGATGCTATTGATCGAAACCATTTGAATACCATCTGAAATGTCACTGACATTTACAGCAACGCTTCTTGAAAAAAAAGAAATTACACATGTTGACAAGTAAATAACATGAGATTGCTGATCTTGGCAGCTGTCATCTTGACATGCCAATAAATTATTCATATCAGCTTGTTTTATTATCTTGCCCTTACAAATGGCACAGCGCAGGTCAAAACAGAAGAGATGCTCAGAAATAATGAATCCTGTGAGCAGGACTTTTCACAGGAACACAAAGTCCAAGCTGGATGCATCCTGAGCACAGCAAGGAGAGACCCCAGCTCACACAGGGGCTGTTCCCCCTTCTTAGCACAGGTCCCTCTGCCCTTTCTGCCTGGCCCCATTCCACCCCTTCACTGCAACAGGGCTGAAGTCCCATAGCCAGGTTTAAGCCGCAGAGAAGCAAGGCCCTTTTCAAAGCCTTGCTCACCACAGAGAGTAGAGTGAAAAAAAACACAACTTGTTACTCCTTCTCTAGCTAGTGCAAACCAGCCTTTCTCCCTGTGGAAGAGACGATGCAGCAGTCACAACAAGACGGTTAAGTGTGTTAGGCTCCCTAGGATCCTTGGGTTCTTGGGACGTCCTTCAGAAGGGAGGAGAACAGAGATGCTTATACAGACTACACAGCAGCCAGGAGCATCCCACAGCTTGGTGAACATCTTGCAACACTTTTATACAAAACAGGAGCAAACATAGGAGAAAACAGCCCAGAGGAAGTCCTTGTGGCAAAAAGTCCTGGGGAAAACCATGTATTTTTAAGATGGCTTAAATGTCTCCAAGACCAACCTGATCACTGCCCTGGAATGGTAAAACCACAACCTACTCACATGACACCTTTGCAAGATATTGAAGTATTTCTCTTACTAGCACCAAATGCTTTGTTAACCATATATTGATCTTCAATCACACATATGAGAAACTTGTTACATCATTTCATAAAAATTATACAAGTTAAGGTAATAGAATATTATCTTTTTTCCTCTGAAGAGACAGGAAAAAATCCCTGCTTATAAGAAAATATGTAGATCAGCTGTGGCAAATATTGAAATCATACTTCATAAGCATTTTACTATTTGAAGTCTTACCTCTACATGAAATATAGGTAATTTTTTTCTCTAAGATCAATAAAAGGTCTGTTTTCAAAATGACAGTGTATTGATTGAGGGGCCAAAAATGCCTGAAGTATTGATTGTATGCACATAATCACGTTTTGCTCAGTAAGTTAAGTTAGTCTGCACAGTAAAATGAGAAGACATCCACTATATCACTTAAGCAAAATATTTCCTTTGTATTTGAAAAATAGCTTCCATCTATCACAAGTATCTCACTGTCTTTTCTCTCTTTCTTGTCTTTTTTTAACCTCAGGAAGTAGATTTGCACAGAGTGAACAGCCAGGACAAGCTTGGTCTCACAGTGTGTTACAGAACGGATGACGAGGATGACACTGGTATTTATGTGAGCGAGGTAAGATCCGGCTGATTCCCCTAAGATGAAATTTGTCTTTTAGACTGCAGTGCTGGATATTTAAGGCAACTCCTGGCTTCTATTCGTACCATGTTCAAATGACAGCTAGAAAGTAATAATTGGAAGAAATCTAATTATTTTTCCTTTTCTTCAAACTGAGTGAAATCCTGTTCCATTGAAGTCCAACTCCTACCGACTTCAGTGAGAAATCTTTAGAAATACAGTGGAAAAAAACAAACACACAGCCTTCAGAAGGCTCTTTATTCACTTGGAAAGCAGTGTTAAATTGACAGTTTCTCCAGCGTTGAACATTATTAACTACCCCAGAACAAATGCTTGCCTTTGTTATTTGTATGCATGTTCCATGTTCTGAAGTCTAGAGAAGGGAGCTGTGATGTTACCCTATTTCAGTCTGTACAAACACCAAATGTGTGTTGTACTTGAGACTTACACTCATTAAAAATACCAGAGTTTTCACCTGAAACATTTCACAGTAAACATTGCTTCTTTTCCATTGCATCACAGGAATACATGGATTTTGCAACGTCTGATTATCTCTTATAATTTATAAGACCTCTCTTTGGGTGGCTAATGGCTTTTGTTATATTGACATTTAGTGCTCATTTTTCCCTAATATATTCTCAACATTCAATTTCAGATGACGTTTTCAGAGGATTTGTAATACATTCTGTCTTTCATTTTTGTTCTCAATTATTCCAGAAATAGTATAAATGAAGAAAAAAAAAATCTACATGTTTATTTGCAAAGATATGGGGCTCATTTGTCTCTCCTTGCTTCCTTTCATAAAATAAGTAGCATTTTATAGAATCTTTTTATCACACGGATCAATTCCAAACTTCACAACAGGAGTTTGGGGAGGAAAAATCAACTAAATCTAAACTGTTCCTTTGGAATGCATCACTTAGGTTATAATCCTTCCTGCTCTGTAGGCAAAATCTTTAGGTTCTAATTAGAGTACTGTGCTGTAAAGCAAAACGTTAAATTATGAGGTAACTAAATATCATGCAAACATGACAAACCTACAGTTCCTGAAGACATCTGTCAGGAAGTAGTGTTTTGGTTTTGACTTTGGCATATTAATCTGCATTTCATTGTGTCTTCCATAAGCAAGGAAAAGTCCTGTAATCACTGACAAGATGGAATCAGCTATGTAGCAGCAATGACAGGCACAGTGGCTTACCACCAGTCTTATTACTAATGCTGGGGTTACGCTGGGAAGTAAGAGGCTGAGGCCTAAAATCTCCAGAGTGCTTACAGTTCTCTTGTTTTGTAGATCGATCCCAACAGTATTGCTGCAAAAGATGGTCGACTCCGAGAAGGGGATCGCATTATTCAAGTATGTGTAAATGGTTGAAAGCCTGGTAACACACTAAAACCTACTGCTGCAACCATTTTAATTCCACATCTTCATTTCAGCGTCATTTTTACAAAGCACTCCTTTAAAATGGTATCTGTAGAATGGTTTGGATTGGAACGAACCTTAAAGATCATCTAGTTCCAGTCCCCATGCCATAGAGAGAAACAGTTTGCACTAGACCAGGTTGCTCATAAAGTTCCTTTCACCATTCTTATAGTCCCTTTTAACTTTCTGAAGACAACTGAATTTCCTCTGCTACATATCAGTCAAATTTTGATATTCCTGGCCAGATAAAGCTGTATACTAGCCTGGTCTGCAGGCTGAGGATTTTGTCAGAGGATTCTATCTGTTTCCAGCACATATTCTGATACACCTTGAACTTTTCCTTCTACCACAAAAAAAAATCCATTCTGACCCTATTTGCAGAATCTCAGTGGACAGCCTCATAAACAGGGTGTCTAACACTGCAGGCTGAACACCCACTTCTGCATGCCAGAAGGAGCAGCAGTGCAATCTTACACCACAGTGATTTTGATGGAAGTGGTCTATCTCCTACGTGGAGACTAAAGCATGTAGACATCCACACCCCACGTAGTCTCTGGGGATGGTGTTCATAGCTTCACCTGCCCATACGAGGACATTCCTCTCCACCCACATGAGCTGACTTTACTCACTGTCTAGTTTCTGTTCTCATAACAAGCTCTGTGCATTACCTGCACAGCTTTGGAACAGCTTCATGCATCCATTGCCTGACAGTTACCTAAATTTGATTCAAGCTCTCTGGCTTGTACTGCACTGGGATCTATCCAGCCACACAGCCCTCTAGAGCTGGCCACGGCAGTATTTAAATATCTGTGTGAAAGGATGTCATTCTGTTGCTCTTTCCTTTAAAGATCAATGGCATAGAGGTACAGAACCGAGAAGAAGCCGTAGCACTTCTCACCAGTGAAGAGAGCAAGAATATCTCCTTACTTGTTGCAAGACCAGAAATTCAGGTACTGTAGTAATAAATAAATAAAGTCTTAATTAAAAGACTTGCTGTTTTGTAGAAAGTATTTACCATTGAAGAATTTTAACCGAAATAAATCTACCAAATCTATCTAAAACTGTCTTAAATTGTTTAACTGGACATACATGTGGTATAAAATAATAGAATGCAGTAGTCATTATAGACATGCATTATATTACAGTTCAATGTATAAGAATTTCAGTGATTTATGTATGCTGCAGTGTATGTTACAACTGCCAGTGCAAGATACTTTGGATGATTTCAACCTGTGGCTTTGAAGACCATACTGAATTCTAAATCCTACAGCTATTGATAAATCATTCATTAAAATATCTATTATTTATCATTTTAATAATAATTATCTTTATAATACCAACTCTTAATGTAGTTAAATACTGTCAAGAAGCATCCTCAACATAATAAAAGGTTGCACCAGATCCCTTCATGGAGTGGGGATTAGCACAACAAAGATGCTGAACAAACAGCACTGTTGTTTCATCTGTCTCTTGCTCCATGTGCTGGGAAAGCAACCCTTGCCAATGCACCCAGAAACATGGGGTCATGATCATGACTGTCTTGTTAGCCTACATGTTTCTGAGCTCTCTCCCCTGGGGCTGACAGGTTGGGAGTAAAAAGACTCACATATCCAGTACAAGCATTTTTGCTCCTGGCTCTTTGTGCTGCCTCACAAGTGGTGTATTTAAGCCTTGCACCCTGGAGTATTTTATACATCCTAATCAAATGACACGCAAACCAGAACAGCCCTGATGCTCAGAAGCATTTCCATGGGTGAAAACGCTGTGTTGGTTTCATGCAAAGGGCTGCTGACATTAAAGCCATGCTGTTGAAGTTTGAGGTGGGAGAAGGTAGAAGAGTGAATGCCCACACTCAGTACGTGTGCATCCTCACAGGACATAGCAGCACTGTCACAGGAAGGAGTCTCTTAAAATTTCCCAATCACCTTCCACAAAGAAGGAACCTAATTTACAAGTTTTCATTCTTTTGACATTTGGTTTGGGCTTTTTTTCCCTTCTTTTTCACATAGCTGGATGAAGGATGGATGGACGATGACAGAAATGATTTTCTGGATGACTTGCACATGGACATGTTAGAGGAGCAGCACCACCAGGCAATGCAATTTACTGCCAGCATGCTTCAGCAGGTACTGCTGTTCTGTTGTGCAATGGTGTCAAAGCTTCACATTGCACTCAATATTCCGATATTGAGCATGACTGAATACATTTAGTGTCTTGAATGACAATCAAAGCAAAAAGACTTACTGCAAAATCAAGATATTATATGTCTATCCACAAACAACTTCTTGGGGACTGAATTACTTTTAAATGTTACCTTTTTCATTTTTTCCATTATGACCACATGATCTTCTCAGAAATGCACCATTCTGGCTGTAGATCAGTGGCAAAAGTAGAAGCTAAGTACAGTATAAGTAAAGGAGGCAGAGAGCTACTGCTCTCTCTATAAAATCCCCTATTTGACATACACACACATATCAAAAACTGCCTGTCTCCCAAAGCCATAAAATACAAATGAAGAACTGAGGCAAATGACTGTACTGAGGTCTGTATATCTGACAAGAAAGGCAAAGAAAATGTTTCTGCATAGCAAGTTTATGCAGAGAGACAGATTTGGACTTGGATTCCCTGTTATCCTGCCACGATCAATGTAACCATACAAGTTCATGAATAGTTTCTCATTTTTTGTCTGGAGTTTTTAAAAACTCTACAGCCATTGTGGGAGCCACATTTTTGGAAGAGCGATATTCTCATTTTGGCACCGCAGTAGGACTGGATAATTTTGTGCAGCTAAATGCCAGAAGAAACGTGTTGAAATCTTGCATTCTAGTGTTGTTCCTAACTGTAATCAGACCAAGTTCTTCTGAAAAGGTCATCCAAATCAAGGTGTGTTTTCAGTCACCATTTCCATGCTTTCTAAAAATCAAAGTGCACCAAGCGTAACAGGTAGCAATTAAGAAAACTATTACATAATAGACACCCTGAGATATTTTGTCCTTGCAATAATTTCTCTTTGTCTTTTGATTTTTACTGTTAGAAGAAGCACGAGGAAGACGGTGGTACCACTGACACAGCCACTATTTTATCTAACCAACACGAGAAGGACAGTGGCGTAGGGCGCACAGATGACAGCACTCGGAATGATGAGAGCTCTGAGCAAGAAAACAATGCAGATGATCACACCACTTCCTCTAACACTTTAGGGAGCCAGAAGAAGCTGACATACAGTCATGACACCCTTGGAAGTGGCGATATGCAGTTCAGCAACGAATCGTTTATCTCAGCAGACTGCACAGATGTCGACTTCCTTGGCATCCCTGTAGATGAATGTGAGCGATTCCGGGAACTGCTGGAACTCAAATGTCAGGTGAAGTCTGCCAACCCTTACAGCCTTTATTACCATACCAGCACTCTGGATATGAGCAAAAGCGACCAAGAAAGTGTTGACAAAGAGCTGGAGATGCTGAATGAGGAGCTGCGCAATATTGAGCTAGAGTGCCTGAACATTGTGAGAGCTCATAAAATGCAGCAGCTGAAGGATCAGTACCGGGAGCCCTGGATGCTGCATAACAGTGGGTTCCGCAACTACAACACAAGCATCGATGTTCGCAGGCATGAGCTCTCAGACATTACAGAGCTCCCAGAGAAGTCTGACAAGGATAGCTCGAGTGCATACAACACAGGTGAGAGCTGCCGAAGCACGCCGCTCACACTTGAGATTTCTCCTGACAATTCCTTGCGCAGAACTGCAGAAGGCATCAACTGTCAAGGTAATGAGGGAGCAGTGGCATATAGTGTCTCCCAAAAGAATTTATTTGCTGGCTCAGAAAGTCATGAATCCAGCACTGGTAAATGCCATTCAACTGCAAAAGATCCTGACACTAGCAAACAGATGGAATGCAAGGAGAGAAAAGCCAGTGATGGAAGCAAAAGCCCAACTCATGGCCAAAAACCTTCTGGCTCCTGTGTCTCCCCATACCACCACTCTCCATATAAGCATGCTCATATTCCTGCTCATGCACAGCACTATCAGAGCTACATGCAGCTGATCCAACAGAAATCAGCAGTGGAATACGCACAGAGCCAAATGAGTCTGGTGAGTATGTGCAAAGACTTCAGTGCAAGCCAGAGTGAGCCGAGGATGGAGTGGAAAGTGAAGGTCCGAAGCGATGGAACCCGCTACATCACCAAGAGACCAGTCAGGGACAGGTTGCTGAGAGAACGAGCCATAAAGATTAAGGAAGAGCGCAGTGGGATGACGACTGATGATGATGCCATAAGTGAAATGAAGATGGGCCGGTACTGGAGTAAGGAGGAGCGCAAGCAGCATTTAGTGAAAGCAAAGGAGCAGAGGAGGAGACGTGAGTTTATGATGCAGAGCAGGCTGGATTGTTTAAAGGAACAACAAGGTGCAGAAGAAAAGAAAGAGATGAATATCATTGAACTGAGCCACAAAAAAATGATGAAGAAAAGAAATAAAAAAATATTTGACAACTGGATGACAATCCAGGAACTGCTTACCCATGGAACAAAGTCACCGGACGGAACACGAGTGTACAATTCCTTCCTGTCAGTGACTACTGTATAATCATCATTGCTAAATTATGTACATAAAACACTACCATTGGGGTAGAAATCAATGCCTCGTTCAATGTGGCAAGATTTTTGTATATAAGATACAGTCACTGAGTTTATAGTTCAAATACTGAACTCTACGACTGTGGGTGCCAGAATCTCCATTATAAAGTGGAGAGAAAGTTTGCCCACCCCAGCTCTTCCAGAGGCAATATTAGCAGTGCTTTTTGGGATACTGATTGTACTTTTTTACTTGTTACCTTTTACATAAAGTGTTTAAATATCAGAAATGTAGTAACCATACTTACACAGGTAATTTGCTTAAACTATATTCATATAAAAAGGTACCCATGCTCTTCTTTGTCTAAAAAGATGCAAAACCCACAAGAGCGACTGCACATAGGTATTTTTTGTGAAATCATATTTTCTGATACTATTCTGCTGTTGGTCACTTCTACACTGAGTGCTGTTTATCTATATTTAGCTCAAGGTTTAAACTCAGAATTATTGAATTCCTAATAGAGCCATTCTCTTGTAATATTTAACATTTATCGAACAGCAGTTTTTATAGTTACCATCAACACTTAAGCATTTTTCTTTCTAAGGTTTCTAAAGAAAGTATATAGGTTTCATCTGAAAAGCCTGAAGCAAAGAGAAGTATACTGCAGCTTTAAAGATTTTAAAGCATGTTTGCAAACGTTGCAACCTCTTGAAAAAAATGTGCATGTACAGCTGATTTGTTTATATGAGACAGTTTGTGGAATTTGAAAAGCCCATGGTAGTTACCGTTTGCTTTATAGATTTGAACGTATTGAATTATAAAAGCTGTTTCATTAAATCATCACTAGCTGCAAATGTTAACAAGTAAAATGAAGTAAAATAAATTATTGTTTTATATTTCAAATGATTTAAAATGTTTTGACTCCTTTACGGTTGCGCCATGCTGAGCGTTCTTCCCTAGAGCACAGCTGCCTTGTCTGGGCTGCTGGAGTCGAGCCTGACAGGAAGGACTGGATCCTGACCTGGTGGAGATTCAGCAGGTTAAGAGGTTTTCTTAAGGGGGAGGGAAAAGGCAAGAGGGAAGTCGTAGGAATATGAAGAGTGAAATCGAACAGCGCAGATGTTCTCCTCGCAAGGCATTTAGGATGACCTGTAAGCATGAAAAAATAGGACTTCCACTCTTCTGTTTTGTTTCATATTATCTTAATGGTATATGAAACCGACCTACAAACTTCAGCAAAGGTTTGCATTAAAAATAGACAAATTTATAAATTAAAAGAGACGGAGGAAAGGACAAAAAATGAATTTCAAAGAGATATTTCACTCCTTTTCTTGTTTTCTGTTTCTAAATAAGAACTCAGATATAAACTTGATTTTTTTTCTGGATAAATAGCAAACTAGACTCATTATTAATAGCTCCTAGATTCTTCACCCTCTCTCCCTTTTCGCTTTCTTCCACTAAAAAATTCTCCTCCAAACTCTTAATCAATTGCTGTTCTGAACTCTTCCATTGTAACAATTCAGAGCCAAAATTATAACCTGAATGATAACAGGCAAAAGTTGGAAAGAAAAAGATTAACAGCTTCTCAGTACCCATTTTGTCTGCTATCAAGAAGCCAACAGATCTGGGGCTTTTTTCCCCATTCCTTTTGTGGGTCAGCATAGAATTGGCATTGACTACATGCCTACCATATTCCATGCTAAGCTATTTTAAATACTAGAAAATACATCTTAAACTAAAGTAAATTGCCACTGCCCCTTGAAGTCCAACACTGCTAACAATCCTCTGTACATATATCTTGAAATGATACTTTCCTTTGGGATAAAGTGCTGCTGCTGCTGTAGGCTATGGAAGATTTTTCTGTTGACTTTGTTAGAGCCAGGATTTCACTTGATTCACTAAAAGCTGGTTGCTGTCTGTGCTGTGGCACAGTAGGAGAAGCGTAATTGAGAGTTTCACAGCACGCTCATATATGATCCTTCCTGTCTCTGTCTCACATCCTCTTTAAAATCATTGTGTTCAGTTCATCCTCATTGCAGGTGAGAGTGCCATAACAGAATAAAGTTCAGGTATCCAGATGGACAGGCAGAGCTGTAATTACTGTGGAATCACAGTCCTTAAAATCAGGCATGGAAAAGCACTTAAGCTGTCTTTATTCTACTTGTAAATTCTAGAGTAGAGTTTAAAAAACTCTAATGAGGTAAAATTATCATCAAATTGTGATGGCTTCTTTGGAAAAAAACAGGTTAACAGTTCCTTTAGGTGCCAGTTGTATGAATGCTGAGCATGTATGCATGCATGTAACAGCAGAAACATATTTGAGAATTCAAATGTGATGTGTAGAAATTAGAGCAGAGCAACAACAGCACAAAATGTGCATTCTTTAGGATGTTGAAATAAAGTTATTGGCCAAGAATTACTCAGATACCTTTGAGATTTTCCACACTAATCATTTGTCATTTTGGTCACTTAAAAATCAGCTACCTGCTTTAATATTACAACTTATTAACCAACAGAGTTTCACAGAATCTGACAGTTATCCTGAACACCTGGGCAGAAGTTAAGCAAATGGCAGGTTTAGCTTTGCCTTGCTCCATGGGCTACCTTGCCACCCTTGCCCTTTTTTCAGTGCCTTGCCAAAGTACTTTATGTGGTACAGGAAAGGGAGGCTTCCATTCTTTTTATTGCTTTCAAGGAAATGCTCAAAATTACCAAGATATTAGTGCAAGCCTGACCTTGTAGCAGCGAAAAGAATCATACTAGGAAGTCTTTGATGTCTAAATGGAATTATTTCGAATGGCTTTTCTAAAAAAAATTGTGATGTTTCAAAGATAACAATAGAGATTGCTGATGCTGTCACAGACCTGACACCTCTGTCCCCAGCCCATGCTCACAAATACCAGCAAACCAAAGATTTGAATATAGGTTGGCGGGATTCTTCACAATAAAAATAGGCTCTGTGTCAAACTCAGGTCAGTTTCCCTAAATTGCAGAATGCTCTCAGATGTAAGATCTATAAAAATGTAAAATACTTATTTGCAAATAGGTTTAAAATCAGCATGGAATCAACCAGTTTAGATGTGCACTGAAATGGGAAAGCCCTGAACCAAACCTAACAGCGTTTTTTTGTAAATTAAGAGAATTTGCACATTAGGGATGGCAAATAAAATGAGGTAAGACTACGTATTGCCTAGGGACTACTGGTTGGAGAACTAATTAGGATTATAAACAGAAAGTATGTAAATTAACCAAATATAATTATCTACTAGTGGCCTTTGGAAATAGGTTACAGGATACTTGTTAACAAAATTGCTCAAATGCCTGGAAGCCTTACAAAGCAAGCCATAAGCAATTTAAGCTCCTATTTTTGTTTTATTTTCAATTATTCTTAAAGCAGTTGTAGTACAAAGGATTTACTGGAACATAAACTAATTAGAGAGAAGTCAAAAATCAAGATAGAAGCTGTCACAGCAGATGCTATACCTCCATCCCAAGGAACAGAGAGGTACATTTAATAAAACCAAGAGGCCTCTGGTTTTATCAAAAGTAAATTTGTTATTGAAAGAAAATAGCAAAGATTCTGCTCAGGTTTCCATCCCAGCAGCTTCATTTCTCCATCAGAGCAGCTTCTGTGAGCCCCCAGCTAGAGTTAGTCTAGAGGAGTGGTTGTCTCTCTTGCCAAAGCACAGCTTCTCAGCAGTACAAGTTTTAAATGAAGATGTGATGTTCACTGTTCAAATGCAAACATGCAGAATTAATGCCACTTTTCTCTAAGTGTCTGTCATGACAAAAAGCTATATGAGATTCAGGGGCTTCTATTGAGAAAGCTGCTTATTTCCCATGCATATCATTGGAGACAGAAGACTGACCACTGCAGACTGATAACACTTGATAGTCAAGACAGTGGTACACATGTTACATAAAATATGATGAGGCTCACATATAAAGGCTAGGCAGGCTGCCTTCACATTTGAGTTTTAATATACAGGCCAAACCCAAAGCTCACTTACGTGGTCTGAAAGACTCAAAGCCGCAGGCTTTGAATCAAATCAAGTTTGATTCAACTGTCCCCTGAGTAGCACAAGCTTGTTCACACACAGAGTTCCAGGCTGCAGGGGGATGGCCCTGTCCTTGTTGGCAATTAACCAACACAGTTATTCTAAACTGTACAAGTGAGGGGTACAAAGAGAAAGCCATCACAGAATGCTTTTTGGAGGAGATTTTTAAAAATCAAGTAATAATAAAAGCAACCTGGTAATAATGCTCCAGTCAGTGTTGTAAATTTACAGAAATACAGTACCGATGTTATTACCATCAGTGTAGCTCCACTGAAATCAAAGCCCATTTAAAAAACTGGCCCAATATCCTTACTTTTTCCACGCGTACAAAATCAGAATAATTTTTAGAAGATAACTGAATTTCTCCAGTATTTCTCCCAACACCTCTATTTACACATGAAAAGCCAAGCTGAAGTAAGCCCAGATAGCCCATACTTATTTCTCCCTGCAGATGATGTTGGTCGTACTTCTCACATCCTACTTCCATCTCTCCCCTTTCCACGGAAATGAGTCGGCTGAGTCAAAGGGAGACCAGAAAGCATAACCACCGCAGATTTCCAGTTGGATTTCAGCCCATTGAAGAATAGAGTTCTCTTACACATACACATCATTACATATGGAAAGCTCTCACACACAAAAAAGCCAAATTTGGTTCTGCTTGTATGTTCTGAATTTGTGTTTAGTTGTTTGGTTCTTAAGGACTGACTAAAAAGGTCCACATGTCATACAATAACCATATATTTCATGTTAAATTGAGAAGTTGTTTTATTGGAACTAGAAAAATCCTCAAAGTTTTTTTTTTTTTATTTCCACAGCTTTAAAGATCAAATAGAATCATAGAATAGCTCAGGTTGGAAAAGACCTTCGATATCATCAAGTCCAATATGGCTTGCTCTGCAACCCAGGTAGGAGATTCTGATGTAAAATACAACCCTAAAGGACAGCACATGCCCAGAAACAAAGGTTCAAAATCAAAATGCTGACAAATTCTAATCAGCAGACATGCAAAGGGGCATGACAGTTTGGGTGGCTGGGTTGTGGACCGCTCATTTTGGCCAGGAGAGCACTTGGTCTGTCCTTTCAGATAAATTTGCCAGGGAGGAGCTTTAAGAGTAATTTCTTTGACAATCTGTCCTTTTTATGTTAGGCAACTGCAGGACCATGCAACAGGGAGCCCCATTAACTGAGAATAAGAACTTCTCTGTAGAAGTGAACTTTCAGTGACCTTCTCTCAAAGAAAATACTTTATCATATTGGAGTGTGGGCCTCCCAGGTGCCACAGCAAGGCTCACACCGAGTGGATTCCATTGTCCCCATTAGGAGAGCTAGCTTTGATTTTCGATAATCCATCCTCCAGCTTAGCTGGTCTTTGTTGGCTTAGAATGCCATAAACAAAGACTCCCCAAAAGGCAAATCCAACAATAATTGTTTAATAAAAGTAAATCAAAAGCCTTCAAATTGAAGGGAGCAAAGTTTCGTCAAATTTCTGCTTAGCTCTAGTTAAATGTAAGTATCCAGTATTCACTAGCCATTGGGGCTTGAGTTAGCAGCCAAAATAAAAGTGGTAAGGTCACATCCAAATAATTTGCACAAGAAACAAGACTCAGTTTTGCCATAAACTTCAGCAAGCACAGATGCCAAATGCAGCAAAAGGCAAAGCCAATTTTCCAGAAAAACCTTCTCTGCTCTAATGCATTTGAAATCTTATTCAAAGGAACTCCACAGGCTTTTCTCTCCACAAATGGAACTCAAGACAGAGGAAGCTCTACATGCTTGTTTGGTAAGAATTTAATCAGCCATTTTCAGTATTTCCATTCCAAGGTCTTCAAAAATTATTTCCAGTAAGGAAAGATTGACCTTTTCTACCACACACCTTTATCCTGTGCCAGTGTGTATCAATGCAACTGAAAGTTTTTCTTTAATCTTTCCAGAAATCTTTCTGGCATCTTTCTGTGTCTCAGTATTACAGAACAGTTGATGGAGGAGTGAACCTTTGGAGATCAACTAGTGCAAACCCCCACTCAAACACATTATGAAGGACTGCTAAACACAACATAAACAAGAAAATGACATGGTGCAGAATACAGATTTAAGGCAAAGTCCACAGGCATAATGAAGCAGACACTTAAACTAGGACAATAATTTCAACACAGCACACATTTCACATCCTAGACTTGCAAAGCTTTTCATTAAGCACCCTAAGTACCATCTTTCATTGTGAGCTCTGGCAGTACCTCAGGTTTTGTGAAAGGCAGTGTGTGACCCACAGGGTGGACAAGGCACAGTCTGTGTCAACAGGATCCTTTGGGCCCCAGAGCCGTGGTAAGCAGCGCAATGGCCCAGGCCCTTCCTCTTATGTGACCATGAGTGCAGCTGGACCATGAGGTTAAGGTGGCACCTGCACCACAACTGTGACACAGCTCTGCAGGTGGCAGGCATGCGAAGCAGCTATGCAAGGCTCACACTTGACAAGCAAGCCCTGGAAAATGCTTTTGTATTTCTTCCCTTCATATACGTGCACTGCAAGCAGAACACAAACCACACACCTAGAGGACAGAGAAGGTTACATGCTTTTAGGCACGCTCACAACAGTACTGTTCATTTGAATTATTCAGGCTAGAGAAAAAGTCACATAATTAAGAAGAAGTAATAACTGCCTCATAACACATCTGTGCATGTTTGTGAGCCACATATGCCAACTCTTCTCCTTCCTGAGTCCTGGAGCAGTCTCTAAGTCCTTTGCCTAAGCATAAATGGCACAAGTCCCTCCATGGAAGCTCTGCTTCACTTGATGAGAGGAGCAGACCTCGCTGGAGAAAAGTAGCCTCATTCATCAGCATGAATAACTTACACATCAAATGTTCACAGACAAATGAGAAACAAAAACAAAGCTAGAAAGCCCTTTCACCACGTCTTATAGTAATGTAGCATCTGTCGTTTTCAAAACTAAGTCAAAATGAATGTGGCAATTTCAGTTGCCTGCATGTGGCTGATGATGAGTGCAGAGAAATATTTCTAAATTAAGTGGATGAACATCCATGTGGCTAAAATAGTACAAATAGGACCAGGCACAGCTGGTACTTTGTCTGCTAACATGGAGATTAGTGCCATCAGCAGGGGCACACAAGTCTAACAGGCAGCAATTCTGCTAAATAACAAGTGCCTGCCAAAGGGCTTGTATGTTCCCAGCATAACTTTAAACCTCAATTCATCACCAACATCTGAGACAAGGCTGCCTAAAAACAGGAGTTCAGATTTTTGCCCCTCCCCACTAAAGGAAGAGGAGATTTGCTTCAGACTCAGATTCCCTGTTCTGCCAACTCACAAACAGAAGCAATGGACCCCAGCAATAAACCTCTTCATGTTCTCCTTTTTTCCATTAAATATTTCACTAGCACGCCAAACTTTCTTAAACCTCTCTCGCTTTCCTGGTTGATCAGTTCTGGTAACAACAATCATTTGTTAAGAACAGTCAGGAAATGCGAGTTACCTTTAAACGGTCAGTGACCAGGCATATTATTTATCTGAAAGTAATAAAAGAAAGTTTTAAGCTATTTGGACCAACTTAAGAATCTTCACTCCAACCACGCTCACAAATGTAGAGAGCACTTTTATATGTCAATTAAGTCAACAATGTTTGAAGATCAGTGGACTAGATAGACCTCGGGTACATAACTGCCTGTGGCAAGCAAAAACTTTCCTGTTCCCAAAGGTGTCCCATCCTCCTCTTCTAAAGGAGTGGAACTACTCCAAAGCAGTTTATGCCCAGTGGTACGGTTATATGCCATCTTATAGGGTTAAAAGGAATTAGAAATGAGCACCCGTGGTGAGAATAGAGCACTGCTTTGTGAGAACATTCAAGCCTATCTCTAGCAGGAGAGCAGTGCTTAAGCAAACGGCATTTACGAAAGGGAGCGACTACAAGACCGTCTCAGGGTCTGTATTTCAGCTGGACATCTTCCACTTCATGGGCCGATCTGAAGTTTGCCTACTCACAGGAGTGACATTCCTGTGGGAGGTCTCACTGCAGAAGAAGTCTCCAGGACTGTCAGCTTGTTGTCAGATGTCAAGAGGAACTCAGCCAAGACAGGAGGTCGCTGGCTAAAAAAACACTGGCACTGAATAAAGCATCTATAGCCATTCCATTCAGCCACTGACTGCAGTGCTGCAGTTGCTTCTCCCTGCATGACCGAACGTCTCCTTCACACACAGGGCTGCAGAAAGAAAGCTTGTTTAAACACTGACACAAAGACCCTTACTTAGACAGACCATCTGGAAACACTACAGCAAGTTACTCACAAGACCACAACAGGTTCCACTCTCACTGCATTCTTAGAAAAGAAGAGAAAAGGGAAGCGAACTGCTGACACAGCAGATCCTCAGGCACGTCACCATGCATGCCAGGACACACAGTGAGGTGTTTCATCTCTCTTCTGAGACACTTCTAGTTTCTTTCAAAGCAAATGTCCTCTGTGTGGTACTGAAATACAAATTCTGCAGTAACACTGCTGATGGGAATAGGAAAAGAAGGGGATGCCAAAGCACAGCAGCTGTGTATCAACTCATAGAGCCAAGGCCTCCAGAGTGGGTGAATCCAAGGAGAGCTCGGCACCATTGCTTCCTCTCTCTGCCAGAACAGTGTTTAACTTACAAAAGAAGCCGATCTACGCAGGCTGCAGGATTCCCCTGGGATGCCCTAATCCAGAACCTGAGTCTGAAATCTCAGCTTTCACAGGCTCTTCATGGGTCTTGCTTACTATCTCTCTGTAGCTAGAAAGTCTTTTTTGAATCTTAAAACGTTTAAAGGCTGGGGACAGCTGTGCCTGCCTCGCAAGCACAAAGCTTCAGTTTTGCGTTTTATAAAAGGAAAACAATTTGCATGTTGATCATTCATGCTACAGATGACAGGTAAATGTGCTTTCACAGATTTCAACTGACAGTGTCCTGTCACCCACTGCAGGCACAGGGATCCTAAGAAGATTCAGAGGCTGATTATTAGAAAAGGTGAAGCATTCAGCCTCTACCCTCAAATCCTCTCAATATGTTGGCGTCATTTACTACCACACAGCACAACAAATTGTTTACAGTACATATTTGACTGAAAGTCCCAAGAAAAGCAGCAGCATTAAAATTCAGTAATGGGATGACAAAACCATTGTAAAGGTGATTTGGCTTCTAAGACAGTCAGACAAAAACTGCCGTTTCAAAATCAGAAAGGCTTTGATAGGAAAAAATGAATAATAATAAGCAGGTGATGTACCCAGATGACAACCATTATTTAGGAACTACAGTGCAAGCTGGAATGAACAGAAGACTAAGAAGATAAACTGGTCAGCTCAGGAAGTTCCTAAACCATTACTGGATTGAATTTGCAAGGGCTAACCCTGGCAACAACAGTGTTTTGTAGAGATGCTTTGGAAAGGCATCTAGGCAGCATTATTAAAGAACAGATTGTGCAGTAGGTAACCTAAATTTGCTCCAATATCACACCACAATGGCGCAAGCAAATAAGACAAAAGAACCCCACAATCAGTGTCTTAAGACATCAGCTTGGATGACAATGCAGCAATTGAGCTGCTAGAAAGAGGGATGAGAAATGCATTCACTTCTGGGTCTTTTCTGAAGCAGATACCACAAGCCCCTAGTAGCTTACAGAAAAGAACATCTTCAAATATAAATCAAACCTGTTCTGAACTGCTAACTGCGCTAATTCTTCAGAAAGGAATACAATTAGATCTGTATAAAGATAATTTTAAATGATGTTTTATTTTGTTTGATAGCCATATGAAATTTTAGAGGCTAAAACAGATCCTAATATTGGGTTATTTAAATATAAGCCTGGATTATTCACAGAAAGCTGGGAAAATCCAGCAAAAATAAGTCTCTGCCAACATCTGACTGGAAAGTTCTGAAGGGGCACAGATGAAAGAGCATTGATGATATACTTTGTAAATCTGCACTCTATGATACAGTGCATGAACAGAAATTTAAACTGACACAGAGTATGAAATAGCTTGGAGTCCTTAATTCAAAACCTAGTAAAGATGGTGCAGTTTGGTTAGGGACACATGAATGTGGGTTCCTCCCTGTAAGACAGAAAGATTAGTTCATATCCTTGAGCAGCTCAGCAACAACTCAAGATTGAGCAAAGTTAAAATCAAACCAGAATTTGATCTAGAATTTCTTGTTAGTAATTTAAGCCATAGCCAAGGGAAAGTTTGTCTGCCAGAAGATGAATGATTTATACCCATTAAGTCACCATCTTCAGACATTTGCTATCCTGACAAGTCTCAACTGAGGCTTTATTTTCACTTTGGCCATCTTTAATTAGTAGGCAAGTTTTACTGCTTCATTGTCTTTCTACCCACTCACTTGTAGACAGGCCAAAGTATTGACAGCACGTAATCCTCCAAACCTGGATAAAAAGTTATTGGGCAGCGATCCACTGGAGGAATTTCTGAGGCAATGCTGATCATAGAGAGATGGAAATCTTCTCTGTGAAGATTTTCCATTGGAGATTGTCCTCATCAAGAAGTGCCCTAGAGGAGCCTTGCTATCACAGCCCAGAATTTGTTGGGCACCACAATGGCCCATAGTAACCATAGTTTCAAGTCATCTTTTCTTTAAGCTCTAATCAAGCTGCTTCTTTTGTCTGATAGAAATAGACTTGTTTTTGCTTAGCAGCACTTGGCCATAAAGTCAAACAGATTCTTGCACCTGCAATGGCAAACATGGCTGTAAGTTAAGTTGAAGAGATTTTGCAGGACAAAGACGTGAAAGATATGGAAGGAAGGTTAAATGTACAAGATACTAAGATTAGATTTGCTCTTATGTGAATAGTGAGAGAATGACTGATACTGCCTAATAGTTGTATCTAAATCTGTGTGCTTTTTTTTATGCGTTTTTATGGCTGTCTGCTTCGTGCCAATATGAGCTACAAACCATAACTTTAATAGCTTCAACCAAAGAGTTATGGTAATATCAGATACTGTGGATGATGAGCAAATAACAGCAAAACTGTAATGAAAAGTATGTATTTATGTCCTTGCTATTAAACCCAAAGCTATAAACATTGACAGCCCTAAGAGTAGCAGTTTCTATGGTCATTGATTAATGCCTTGTTTTGTAGAACAAGGAGAATGTGAAATGAGAAAGGAATAAAGAGGGCTTTTCTCCTCTAAATCTGAAAAAATTACATTGGCTATTATAGGTGGAACATGATTTTCTGGAGCATTTTCATATAAGGCAAAATGTCTAGCAGTGGAAATACAGTCAGAGAGAGACCTTCTAAGAGCATTGAATTACACCACTGTGCACCACCATTGACCATGCTCACTAACGTGCTTCATGTTTGTTCCTTATATGCTTTCCATTAGCATAGCTCTCAGCTGACAGTGTAGCCATATCCATCATGCATTCACTGCAAAGTAGAGTTTCTTTTAACACTTAGGTAACTTTTGCCTCAAAAATTCTGAGGAAAGTCAATCCAATGCCTTCCAAGCAAATCAAGGCAAAAAAAAATAAAAAGAAAATCAATTAATGAAATAAAACACAATAACTACTGATGCAAAAAAAAAAAAAAGTATATAAGATGGCAACAGAGATGTAGGTGACAGCTTAAAACTTAATCAGAAGACATTCTTATGTCTGCCACAACTAGAAAACTATGGCACAGCACCTGGCTCCATTCACTGTAATGCTGTGCTCTCCCTTTCTCCCCAGCTACACGTTCAGAGGATTACATTTTCCAGTACAAGCCTTATCCCCACATCTGCTTCTGAATGGGAAAAAAAAGGTCACATACTCTTATTTCTGTAATGCTGCCACCTTCCTCCAATCTGATAAGAGAGAAGATTCACTTCTGCTTTTTCTGCTCTGACGAAATGTTCATACAAACATATGCTGAGAGCACAAAAGATTTGTGCAATTCTTCCCTCCAGCACCACTACTGAACTTGGCTTTTAACCTTGGCTTTCCCTCTCACCATGCAAACATAACACCCAATAACCACCTGGCAAATCCAAAATAGATCCTCTTGAGATTTCCAGCAGAGAAGAGCCTAAAGGCTCTTTTTTTCAATCATTTTAGATTAAAAAAAAAAAAAATGAAATGCAGAAAGAAAGGAAAGGAAGAGCCAGCTAAATCTGTATTATATGGGAAGTCTGAGACTCACATAAAGAGGTGAGCTTGCACCTTTTCCTGGGGACAGTCACCATGCTCTTAAAACACAGTGCATGGCACTGCCTCAGTGCTACACAGCGCATTACACTGGCAGTTCATCGATTCTCCTGCCAGCCCACTGACCCTCTCCCATTAAAAAGGCATCAGCTGCTCCCTCTATTAACATTCCTCTTTCTCAAGCCTCGAAGCCCATCAGTCAGGGTTACACATATCCAGACCCACATCACAACTCACTGCAGTTTTCCAGGTAGCCATGATGGGTATTAGTCTGACACTGTAATTCCAAAGGTTCTCTCAGCAATTACTCCAACAAGCTCAGCAGAGAATTAATTTTGCTACATTAGCAAGGGTAGAGAAGATGACCTTTGTAGTCACAAGCCTAATATTTTTCCATAACTGAAAGAACTGAAAGATAACCTATTTCTCCTGAACGTCCAAACTCGTAATCATGCAAAACTTGTATATTGTTATTTACATGCACTGTTCTTACAGTGGAAGGAAAGATGCTCCATTCTATGAGCCTTCACCATGGACCTATGGCTTTGTGCTACTTCTTAAGGGAATCATTGTGCGATATTTGCTTTTTTTCTTTTTAATAACACAGACTGTTATTGTTATTGCTGCTGTAGCTGCTAAAGAGCTCTAGGGGGAGATGCAGAAATAGTCTATTCCCTTGTGTAATGCCTGAAATCAAACCAGAATACATCTGCCTGACGCTACGTGCCTGTTATTGCTTTAAAGCTGGTTATTAAAAACAAACAAAAACAACTGCTGTGCCACACAAGATTCCACCTCCTCCAAAATGGAAAGGCAATTTAATCCACTAGTGAAATGCACCTATTAGAATCAGGACTTCTTCACTATGTTGTGACTCAGGCAAGTCAAGATAACCACACGTATTTATATCCTAAATTCGTTGGGATATAAGAAATACAAAGAGTTGCCAGCTCAAGTGAATCCCACTTGTTCAGGCAGTTCTGTATCTGTGCTGTTTGCACTGAAGAATGGTGCTTTTTACAGAACATAACAGAGCACAGAGACATCAGTGAGACAGGTCAGTAGCCTCACAAAGAAGCAGGTGACTAAGTGACAACCAGTAACTAGCTGAGACTTGTCTGCAATTTGGTGCTACACTCCTCTCAGAGGAGCTGGGCAAGTCCAATAATCACCTGGAGGGAAGATTTCTGCTTCCTTTGTGAACCAATGAGGGCACTTAGCAGAGGGCAGCAGGACAGGCTGCAGGGAGTTCCCTGTCAGGAGCTCCAGGGCTTTGCTGATGATTTTAGAGGAACTCCACAGATGAGCCTTGCTGGCTACTATTGCACCATGATCCTTCTCCTTCTGAAAGGGAAGAGATAGCCAGTGAGAACAGGGGAGAAGGTGTGTTCTGAGGAGAACGAGATTTTAAAAGCCGGAAAATAAGCAGTTTTCTTGCTTTACAGAAAGAAATCAAGCATGAAGTCAGTTTTAAATACTTTGAACACACTGGCAACTCCATAAGCATGTGAAAGAGGCTGGCAATAAGTGAAGTGAACAAGAAAGAGGATATAAATAAATAACCAAGTACTAAGGATAATAGCAAATCTCTACAAACTTTAAAGAGATTGCTTCTCTTGAAGTACACATAAAGCACACAAAGCTAATCAGCCATTTAACGGACACTCCTCCAAATTAAGGGACTATGGAAAGCTGGTGTTTGGAGATAAATGGATTTTCTTTCTTTTAAATGTTTGTACATTTAGGAAAGATGCAGCTGGTCTTTGTTTTCTTGAAAATAAATCATTCGGAGACATTACTCTTCTACCAGCAGTGAAATTTAGAGGAAAACAAGCAAATAAAGCCTGGTGAACACACATTATGCTAACTGCAGTTGAGAAGGGCTTGGTCTAGGGGTTGGCCTTGTCAAGCAATTTCTTTCAGACCAACTTTTCATAAGTTTTGACTGCTAAAACAATGTGTCAAAAGGCTCATTGCATCCAGCTATTATATATACTGCAAGTCTGATTTATATATATATATATATATATATATATATATATATATATAAATCTTACAGACAAACTGTGCTTTTACACCATGACTATAGAAATCCTACTCTACACTACTCTTTGAAACATGCTTTCAAGCCAGTCACAGTAAAAATCTCCTTTAGTATCACATGTTGTATAACATGCTTTAAACATCTGAGAATACACATCTGAAAGCATCTTGCAAAAGTTGAAGTTCAGACCCCAAGCCTGGTGTTGCAATTACTTGTGCACTGCTTAGAAAATGGCAAGCTCACCTCAGGTTTCCTGTCCTCACTCTCCTCTGCTTCTGGAATAGTCTCAAGCACCTCAGCTAAGAACGTTTTCCTAAGAATTGTATGAGAATCAGCAGCTGCTATTTTCTTACTTCACAGCCATCTGTCTTCATGCATTTTTAATGAATCATTTTTGTTATTCATTCACACAAAAGTTGTACTTAATGTGTTATTTGTAGATTACCCCATTATCAGCCAACACATTCACTGCTGAGAGGATAACCAACATGACAAGATCTTTAATGCAGCATGTATGCTCCATTTCACACATGAGGAGTAATACCAGGACTTTTTGGTGGAAAGGACAAACCTTTCACAACTGCATTATCTTTCCCAGCAGTTTGATTTCACACACGTAAGTAAATCTCTCCAGAAACCATCAAAATAGACTCGAAGATATTTACAACTACATCTGAGAAAAGCAGAACTCCAAATCCTTGTTATTTACACACACTTTTACTCCATTAATCATCTCAAGTTCACATACATGCAAATTCAGGACAGGATCAACCCCCACTGAGCAATGCAGGCTGAAAAATGAATTCACCTTGGTGATTCACATTTTAATTACAGAGAGAATTTTGTGTCACAAATGCTCACTTCATGAAATTTTAAAACTAGTGGAAGCCTTAAGCAGTGGGAGGCATAGAGCGAGTAGAGACTGAAAAAGAGACACAGAAAAAGAGGAGACTCAGATGAGAGTGAAGGCTCAAATCATACATGAAATCAAAAGATCTTAGAGGCTGAAGAAGTGGCAGGTCTATAGGAGCCAGCAGGAAAAGTGTGAATGCGTTTTTAATCTCCCAAGGCACAATGAGGAGTGGAAGTCAAAAAAGGAAGAAGCTCCAGTGGAGAGTAAAGGCCAAGAAGAGAATTGGGGCCATTGGGAAATGGAGGCAAAAGTTAGAAGGCAAAAAAAAAAAAAGTGGAAGGTTGAGTGGGGCAGGAGGTTCAAAAAGGCTGGGATACCCATGGCTGAAACAGCATGAGCAGTGGCAAAAAGGGTGGGAATCTCTGAGTGAATGGAAAGTAAAAGTAGTGGCAGGCCAAGAAGAGTGGAGGTTCAAAGAGCAGGAGAAGCAGGGAGCAGTAGAGTCTGAAAACAGAGTAATTGCTCTTGGTGTAGTCAAGCCAGCTTTTGTGGTCCAGTATTTACAGATTTATAATTCATGAGTTTAAATGTATAATATCAGACAAATTTCCATGTAATATCTTCCTATGACAGAGCCCCCATTTTAATCATGACTTCTAAGATAGGAGAGAGGAAAATGGCAAACACATCAGTATGATATATCAAAACTTTACTAGTGCAATAACAGCCATGGGTTTATGAACCATTGGCTAAAACAAACAACAAAAATTAGATCATTTGGCTGGGAAGGTTGCTGGAATGTAATAGATGGCTCCTGAGCTGGGGAACTGAGCACAGGCTGCAGTGATTAATGCTTGAATGCATTAAAAAGCTTGATGGTGTAAAAACTATTGAACAGAAGAGAGCAATATGGCATACAAACAAAACTAAAACAACCATAAATAACATAGGCACCCTTAAAAAGATTTACAAATATTTATTCCACATATAAATCTCTTTGCAGTTATATCAGAAAGAAGACTTGCATTTCCTTAGCTGAATCATACAGAACAGAATGGAAATATCACTGCAGAAAGAGGAAAGCATCACATTTTCCAATCCACACAAGATGTCGTATAACAGCATCTTGGCTAAACGTTTCCTGAAAACTTTGACAGTAAAATCAAGTTCATTGGCACTTGTATAGTTTATTTACAGGGCCTCAAGTAATAAGATAATGGAGGAAGAAAAACATAGAAATGAGTCTCATTCATAGCTTCAGAAGGTCCTGTTCTCTGGACAGTCACAGCACTTAAGGCCATGCCTGCATTGCAGGTTAGAAGTTTTTCCATGGAAGATGTTTCATGTGCTGAGCACTAAGCAGCATGGGGATTCTCACAGGCAGAAGAACACAGTCTGACATCTACTCCTAAGAAACAAATATGAGATTTTTGCATTCTGGCAAGTCCAATTTTACCAGCAGTTTTCAGTCAGGCAAGAAATAGTTGCTTCTTCATTGTTCAGCTTCATCCTAGGACAGAACTTGCTGCAGGATGCCTTCCACTAACATGATAATACCTGCTGTTCTCTGTTCCAGTCTGGTAGCCAAATAGCACAGCTAAATAGGGAAGTACTGGGCCAAATCTTCCTGTCAATGCTCTAGAGATTAAATCAAAGGCTGTGAAAATTTGTCTAGCACTTAAACAATTGAATGCATTTTTCCAGTCCTATGTGCCACTGCCAAGCACCACGTATTCCTTAATTTGATTTTAAATTTTAAAATCTTTAGAATCTTGACATGAATCAATCCATGAGCTGAAGTGCAGAAGGCATATCACAGCTTTCTCTATATGCTCCAAGTTTGCTCTGTGAAAGTCAGGCCAACTTCAAAATGAAAATCATCGGAAAAGAGCGTGAGTGGAGCTGAACCTTATGCTACATTGCTTGTAACATGGAGAACCCTGGAAAAGCAGAGAATTCAGGATGTGGCACATCACAAAGCAAAGCATAACACTCCCCTAGCTCAAGTTACACACTGAGGGCACATCCTCTTTGCTGGGATCTGTGGCCAGAGACGTGGTTTTTGGCTGCTACACATCACAGGGGCTACAGTTAAAAGCCACAAGGCAACGTTGAGACCACACAGTTGGCCTGTATCATAAGAGCAGCTAGGAAGGCAGAATTTTGTATGAAGACTTTACACATTTGCCCCGTCCATCCACATCGGGCACTCACCAGTAACAAATTTCACCAGTAACACCAGTAATTTCACCAGTAACAAATGATGCCTGAAGCCCAAATTCTATGGAGTCCTAGTGCTTCCATATAATTTGTAGAGTTCACACCTGTTTCTGAAAACAAAAGGGGCCAAAGTCTCACTTGAAGCCTGAGGACTTGGCTCATAAACACAAAACCACATAAGAATAAAGCCTCAGGATTTTTGCTTATTTTATTGCTACAAATGCTAAGTTTACAATTGATACCAACCAGAGTGAAGTGGGATAAGAAATAAAAGAAACATTCACTGCCTTAGATACAGGTCTATGTCCCTAACATTTCCATATCAAGGCAGTGTTGTCTCTGCTTTAGCAGCAGGCGAGCATAAAACATGCTCTTATTGAAAACACCATGAATTTTTCTGTCCTTTTAAACTTAGCTGTGGAAGGTTGCATAATATAAAAAAATAGAGAAAGAGAATTGAAGACTTTCATTCTATATAAAGCAATTACCATGGCTGTCAGCAAGAACAAGATTTACTTACATGGAAAGGGTAAAGAGAAAGGAATGTTCCAAGCAGTTCTGAGAGGAAAAAAAAAGGCAAGGTTGCAATACTTTCTGAATCCCAAATTTAATAGAGGCCATAGAGATGTAGGGTAGCCTACATAACCCCAGTTACCTCGTAAGTCTCTTTCTGTACAGGTGATCTCATCAAAAGTAGGACAGCTACCCAGGGATGTATGGCTCTTCAGAAGATACTTGCCTGACAGAAGCTGTGTGACCACAGAAACATTGCTGTGCAATTCTGAGGTTGTCCCAGACAGTCAACAGCAAAACTGGAAGCTGTTACAGGAAGTGTTGCAGAGAGGTCTCGGAAAATTGTACTGAATCTAAACACTGCAGGAGGGGAGCCACAAGTTTCCCCAGTGTTGCCACCATGCCAGTGAGGTTTACCAGACAGCCCAGGTAAAGCAGAGCACAAGCAGTGTGTTCTTATGCAGTGTTATTACCCAAGGAGATCAAAGGGAAACTGTTACTCTAACTCATTCAAAGCACCTTTGATTCTGGGTGACTGAAAAAAAAAAACAAAGAAAAAAATCGATTGCTACATCACAGCCTGAAAACCTTTAGGGGGGTTGGACTCGGTGATCTCTGGAGGTCCCTTCCAACCTCTACAATTCTGTGAAAACTTTAAAATATCCATAGACTGCACTTTGAAGTAACACTATTTATAAGATAAGCTCCTTCTACGGTTTTAATCATGGCACCAATATAACAAATAATCCAAGTCTCATTCAAATCTTATTGCACTTGAAATTTAGGTATAACTAATAATATGAAATAAAGGTAATTGCTGGAAAGATTTCTTATGCTTAAAACATAAAGGAGTAAAACATAAGGAGTAAAACACTCCTGGCTGGAGAAAGTGTCTTCCAGGGTATTTCTCAGCCTGTTTAAGCTGCAGCACCCATACTGGACAGCTGCTGAGGCTCTGACAAACTCCTATGTAATCACTAGCTTTTCACAGTGTAAGACTTTCTTAATAGTTTCTTAGACTTTAATAAGTCTATTAAAGACCTTAAGATTATCTTCAAAATAGTAAGAGATAGAAAAAAGTACCAAAAAACCCAGCAGTTTTTACATGAAAAGACAGTCAGCATTGCCAACCTGCAGAAAGCAGAGCAAACAAAACAGTGAGCAAAGAGGCCCATGACAAACTCCCAAAGTAGGCAGATGCAATGGAAGTCTGAGCCTAACAAACTGCTTGCTAAGAGTGAAAAAAAAGAACAGTTAGGGATTCATTCCATGTAGCATGCAAGCTGTAAGAGCCCTTAACTCTGAATTGTTAGTTATTGCAGTGTTGCTGGTATCCACGATTTCAAATTCTCAGCTAACCCAGACAACAGATCCCTGAAGACAAACTTGAATCCTTACCACAGAACATACTCAGTGCCGGTACAGCCAGCAGGAAAAGTTAGTTTCTGAAATAGAAACGCAGGAGTTAAGATAAAACCACTTTTAAATTGCTAAGCTACTGTTATAAAAGATTACACTTAAATATTTACACCTCTACTGAGCATTTGTATTTCATATTCCTGCTTGAAGCAGGTTTTTATTGCTGAGTTATAATTGCCTGAAATTAGCACCTTTCCCTAAAAATGCTGACAGATCATTCATCGTAGCAGCGCTGCCAGGCACAAAACACAGCTATAACACTAATACCAGTCTGTTTAAACAGGAAATCAAAGGAAAATGGAGCTCTGGATATTACTATCAGCCAGCAAGCCCTACAGCAGTCTGTCCCCTTTGCAGGCTTATGAACCTCACTATGCTGATCAGTTCAACTGCCAAAGGAGGCCATCAGCTTACACTGCCTGAAAAGCTATCTGCCATGGCTTGCATTGCTACTGCATGCCTGTTCCTGATCTGTAGCACCAGTGTTGTTGTCAGGGGACAGCAGATCAGCAAAAGGCCAGAATTCAACTGGGTGCCACAGATGAATCAAACATCCAACCAAGAACAATTTCACTGACTGCTTTCAAGATAATAACAGTGACACGATCACCTTGGTCTGCCACCAGCAGATTGTTTTGTGGGTGTTCATTTCTTTCTCCTTGATTCATTACACAAAAGCAGCCAACACGAGGCATCTCTTGTCCCAAAATAAACAGAAGGATGAAGGGAACTAAGAAAAGGAAGGAGATGGTATTGGATGCTAAGCTACTTCAGTCTTTTGTCATGGTTTCAGCTGGGATAGAGTTAATTTTCTTTGTAGAGGCTTGCATGATGTTGTGTTTTGGATTTTTGATGAAAATAAGGGTGATAGCACACAGATGTTTTTGTTATTGCCAAGTGGCACTTACGCAGAGCCAAGGATTTTTCTACTTCTCGTGCTGCCCTGCCAACGAGCAGGCTGGGGGTGCACAAAGAGCTGGGAGGGGACACAGCCAGGACCCAGACTGACTCAAGATGCAGTCCATACCATATGGCATCATGCTCAGCAACAAAAGCTGCAGTAAAGAAGGAGAAAGTGAGGAAGATGACATTCAGAGTGATGGCATTTGTCTTCCAAAGAAACCATTACCCATGATGAGCTCCTTTTTCCTAGGGGCAGCTGAACACCTGCCTGCCAATGGGGAATTCCTGGTGAACAAATTGCCAGTTGTGCTTTGCTTGTGAATGCAGCTTCTGCTTAACAAGTGAACTCTCCATCTCACCAACCCATGAGCTCTCACACTTTTATCTTTCTTATTCCCTCCTCCATTCCACCTGAGGAGAGCAAAATGCTGTGCAGTGCTGAGCTGCCTATTGAGTTAAACAGCCTTTACACTTATCTTCTCCAATTTCAAATTTTACTTGTATTTCTTTTCTTAAAAAAAAAAAAAGACAGCAGAAATATTAAAAAAATGAAGTTTCAAATGCACTGATATATAAAAAAATATATACACTTTTATGTGCAGAAAAGTCCTTGACTCTGTAATTTTCCCCTCAAACCCAAGATATTTCAAGTACACAACTTTGTAAAATTAGAGACATAGCATTCACTTCTTCTGACCCTTTCATAGTGGCCCTGAAGTCCAAACAGGCACACAGGAACCTCCAGCAAAATCCCCTTGCCTCCACTGCCAACCCTTGAATGAGGAAGGGGTGCATCCTGGCTCTACCCTTTCCATCACTCAGGCACATTGCACCTGAGCTCCCATGGGATGACCCTGCCTTCCCACCAGGTGCTCAGTCACCATTCCAAACCACGACTCAGCATTTCCACTACAGTCTGACAACATTTACTGCACTGCTTGGAGAGTCAAAATAATTGCATATATCTCCTTGAGAAGCACCAAAACTAGAACAATGTCTGCTCTGATTGCTACCATGATCAGCAATACTGGCATGCTACTCTGTGGCACGCTGCCCAACCACAAGTTCCCAAGCAGCCCACCTGTTACATAGCACAATGTCTCCTTCCCACAGGTGGACAGAGGCACAAGGAACTCAGCAGTGAGGTTCTCAAAAGGCTCTTAGTATTGATGTAACCTCAGCTCCTTTTGATTTCAAGCAGAGCAGAATCATGTCAGCGCTGAGAGTTACTTTGGTAATCCAGGCCTGAACTCAGCAAGTACTGACAAACTCAGTATAGGATCTTGACAACTGTGAATCTTCTTTTGTTTTCAAGTAATAACATGCAGAAGAGCTTTTTTATTCTCAATAGGTCATTCTGCATCATTTTTTCCAAGTGCTTGGATTAACCTCCTGATTGGTTCTAATCCAACTGCAGGCCAAAATGCAACATATAACCCTGTAACACACAGCACTGTTTTATAAGGAACAGACTTCCTGACCAGTAATCTTAGAGTTCAACATCTGCTTTTAACAAAGTTTTGTGTAAAATATCTGGTGAAAAAAGCCTCTACTTCAGCTCATCAATTTGCCTTTCAGCCACACTGAAGTTTAGTATCAGGGTTCATCGATTTTTCAGCTTTCAAAAGCAGCTCTCAAAGAAATCCATCCTTTGCCTAAGCCCTTCAAGTTACAACATGCTCACCGCCTACTTTACTTTTACACAGGCAGCCTGGGCTCAGCAGGGAACAGCCTGTTGTAGACAAGATTTCAGTACAATTGCAAGGGAAAATGCTACAACTCAATCTGAAGTGGGAAATATAAAAAAGACCTTCTGAGAATCAAGTTTATAGCCTTTATCAACATACTGCATGTACAGGCACCTGTGTGCTTGCACACATGAAGTGCTATGGACTTGCCTCGTGGCACCGGTTGTAACTGAGGGGAATTTGTCTATTAGCACTACTCCTCAACATATTTCTGCAGAGTTAGGAACAAAACAGACCTATGTATTATATAACAGTACAGTAATTATATATGACATAATGTTATATATTGTTGAAGGCACGCAACATTGCCTCACTGCCCAGTATTTTGCTAATAACCCAATGAAAAATTGCGTGATCACAGAGTGACAAAAAGCGAACCATGAAGGCCTGAAAAATATTGGCAAATACCAACCTTCCCTCACGCTCCTCCCTGTCCAGTGGCAGACAATCCACACTGTAGTTATTAACAAAGACAGCCTTATGAGCTTGATAGATAGGTCAGATGATTTAGCACCTCCAGGTAAAACCTTTATACTGCATCTGAGTTTACTACCCACTAGTGATCCCACTTTTTTTTTTTAATCAGTTGGAAGAGGATAAATTAGACCTTCCATGTAAATTTTGTGTTTTGTCACCTAGATTTATGATCTTAGATGCACCTACTGCATTCAAAGAGGAAAAGCTGTTTTAAATGACTTAGAAATAACCACAAATCCCAGTGCATATAAAAATCATATATCCCAATTCAGGCCAGAGAAAACTTCTGGATGGCTCAATAGAGTGCACCTGAGGAAACCCCGATACGTTGCTATAGCAATCAAGTTCATGAGGAAGAAATTGCCGTATCACAAATGGCCTTTGTATTTCAGGCTGGCATGAGTCCAAACAATCATTTTTCATTAAGGGGAAAACAGCTTAACATTAAATATCATTTTTAAGAAAGCTAATCATGTAGTACACAGCCCCTCAGTAGCAATAGCGCTGAGTCTCATAAGTTTCAGTCTACAGTAGCACTGGAAATAAAATGCTGCAGAAATAGACTGCAGGATTTGTATATAAAGAGCTCTACTATTAAGAGTGAAAGTGACTAGGTTAAAAATCACAAACTATCTCCCTAAGCAGGTACTTAGATATTGCATTTTAAAGAGCCTAATACAGATGCCGATGCATTTGTAAATATGCAATATTTATTTGTAAATATATGGTGACTATAACAACTTCAACCACTAAAGATGAAACCAAACTACCTTTCATTTCAGAATACGACCTGCATATCTTCCTCCACAGCCCTGCATTTGTGAAGACTCCCAAAGCAGGGTATTTTGATCAGCTGGCTGGTTTACCTACTAACGGGTTAATAAAAGGATTAGCACACGGCTTTTTTCCCTTCCCCTTGCATTGCAGTGCCAACATTTTCCATATAAGGAATAAAAATTGAGACAAGTGACAGTTGTAATGGGATGGACAGGTGTCTGATTACAGATAATATTGCCATTGTTTACCAAGCCACATCTGAGCTTCCTACAAATGAGAAGGTAAAAAACCAGCTAAGCTGTTTGTAATTTAGAAAGACAGATTTGTTAAAAGAGAAATCTTACCTCTACATTTAACCAGGATGGTTAAACGAACAGTAGGGCAGTTTAGTGTGCAATGTTATCAATCTTACATCAAATAAGCTCTCAGAACTTTTACTAAAAATCACTATTTATACATAAGATTTTCAGAAATTGAATAAAGAAAAAATATTGCTTAAAATGAGTCACATGAAACGTGAACTGAAGCATCATCTATTATATATATATATAGACACACTTAACATATGAGGGCTAATCTGAACATAATGCCTTCTTTATTATGCTGCCCACAATGTCAAGGCAGGTATCGATGGTATGGCAGCTGAGGTTGAACCTTCCTACCAATATTCAGTTAAATTTTGACACCATGCAAGAGATGGCAGCAGGGCAGTCTGACAGAACAGCATCTGACATGGAAGTACACGTGAAGCAAAGGTGTGTCACTGAATTCCTACACGTGACAAAAATGGTGCCTGCTGGCATTCACCGATGCTCGCTGAAGGTTTGTGGTGACCAGAGGATGTTAGCACAGTGAGGCAGTCAGTAACTCATTTCAGCAGTGGCAACAGCAGGTCACATCTGCTGGTACAGATTTTTATTTGTTTAATTCACAAGCACAGCATACAGTTTCTCTCTCATTGCTGGTGAAAGTGCACAGCTAATGGTGGTGATTATGTTGGAAAACTGTTTGCTGTATCCAATAGTGCTATTGCATGCTAAATTTGTTGTCATTTCCATGGGAAGAAACAGAAGACAACTTTCAGAGCAACCTACATAATACACCAAAAGCATATATTAGCAACACAGATGTGATGCATTAACATTTTACATCTGTAGATGACAAGTGAGAGAGATCTCATACGAGGCTTTGAGTAATGAGGTATAATTGAGGATATCTTAAGAGTCACCCACTTGTCATCCAATTGTTTAAAATCAAAACCATAGCATTTATTTTATTTGGAAATCCAGTACCACTCGAAGTAGAAACATCATCATAACCTGATTCCAGAGCTGTGCTCTTGTTTCGATGGATATGCTTCTTGAAATTTTCAGGATCCCAAATGCTGCAGAGTAATGAGTTGTATTTGATTTCACTCAGAAGGGAGATTTGTGTATATCACTCTCCTGACCAGACCAAAATAAATTAACTTATCACAGTAGCTGGGAGTCCACAAAACTAGCTTCTGTAAAACTGCTGATTCCTTACGTAAGCATTGGGTATATCTATCCCAAATTGAAGTGCATTATACAGAGTCAGCTAGCTCTGCACCAAAGCAGTGCAATCTCATCAGAAAGCGCTGAGGCTGGAGGGCAATGCATGAAGTGCAGGCATGTGCTGTCAGCCTGGAGCCCTTGAGGCCTCTTTTTGTCTTCTCAGGTGGATACTGATGGTCTCTGCAGCCCATGCCTGCACACAGCACCAACTCAGCAATGACCATAACTCATGTGCCACTATCTTGTGCATCAGAGCCACAGCCAGAGGTAGAATAATTCATTGATCTCAACTCAAATACTGCCACAATATGAACTATGCAACTCCTCAGGTAATGCTAATCAACTCCAACTGAAGGAAATACATATGCATACATAGACAAGTGCTAAAGGTAGTACACAAGCCAGTTTCTTGACTGGTTTCAATTACGGTTCTGAATGAAGTCAAAAAATCCCTGCCATATGAATCAGGAAGAACCCTTGGCAAATACCTACTCCATTTTGATTTGTTGTGCAACATTATCCTGCTGCAACACCACAGCTCACCACAGGCAATATGTAACAAGCTACCATGGTACCATTATTCTAATCTAGCTTCATACAATTACACGGCCACTTTCTTATTAAAAATTACCTTTAAAGTGAACTCAGTGATTGAGATAGGCAGCTTTTTATTATAGCAATTCTTACACAATTGTATAGATGCAGAATTGCTAATAACACATGAAACGCCATTGGAAACATACAATCCTGTGCCACCAACTTGCTGAACAAGTGCTGCCTGAAGTGTGAGAGCTAAATAGATCATTTGACCCTTTTTTTTTTTTTGCCCCTTCATGGAGACTCCTGGCTCTGATATCACAGGCCATTCTGCTTCTTGCTCTGCAAGCATCTTCTAGGGACCAAACTGAAGTCACTGGCTTATTGTATAAACACCTTGGTAATGGAGCATTTCAGTTATTATTCACCGGGATCACAACTCAAGTGAAAGAAAAATCTTCCAATTTCCTTGCCAACTGCCAGAGATATCAAGGTCCTTTTTCACACATTGATTTTTTTATGTTATTTACTTTACAATAGTAGGAATATCCCTTTCCATGTTCCAAATATAAGGAAGCTAAAGAAGTAATCTATAAGAGTGTAAGATAGGATATTGAACTAGATTCCCTGAAGCAGAAGTCACTGACATAGAGGTAATATTTCAAAAGGATGTTATTGATTTCTGACCCATACTTCAGCATTCCATATTCATGAGAGTTCATACTGGATGAAAACAAGTCGATACAAGAGGCGTATGAGATTTAAAAGGCTACAAAGTACAGTAGGATAACAATGGATAATTTACACATGATGCTTAATGAGCAACTACAGAAAAGCCAGCTTTCTCTTTTGCCTGTGCCCAGTGCAGATTTCCTTAGAGTTAAAAAGTAAGCTTTGAGACCTTACATAAAGTTAAGTCAGGCCACTAATATTCAAGCAAAAACCTCTGGTTTTAAGGAGATTGTAAGCCTCCTAGCAGGACAATATACTTATTCTCACATTTTATTAGCCAAGTAAAAATACGTAAAGCTTGCTTTTGTTAATTCAAGCAGTTTAGGATAGTTCAGACAGCTCGTTTGACAGAAAGGGGATGCACTTCTTTCACTGGAAGTGTAGCCATTTGGAAAACAAACGCTCCCATGTCCATATAGGAAAGTTCCAGGGAAGTCATGCACCAGGTGATGCTTCCTTGAGCAACGTGGCTTTGTGTGAGAGAATACATGCATAACTGAGAACAGTACTGTGAGGTTTTATTACTTTCTGCAGTACTGAATCCACTTCTGGCCCTGTTTCTTCCTGACTAAATCTTGATCAGTGACAGCCTTTTCAGTTTTGTCTCAGTCTCAGGATTTATAAGCAACTGAAAAAGGAGATCTGGCCTTTCTTTGATTTGCCAAAATAATCAAAATGGCTCATAAAAATCTAAGTAATGAGACTTTCACATAACCTCCATTGCTATTCAGCACAAATTACCTAAAATCAAATGCCAATCTGACAAAAAACCCTCAAACCCTTCATTTTACCTCTTTAAGTAGGCCTACATACTAACACCACGTATTGTCAGATTAAAATACGAGACAAATTAACTCTCATTAAGAAAATGCACCTGCAACACAGCCTACCAACTGTGAAAAGCAACTGTTCACTAGATTTGCATTTGTATTGTCTTCACCACTCATTAACCAGCCCTACTGAATTTCACTGATCAGTCGCTAGCTGCTGTGTTCAGCAGGAGACATCTTTGGAATTATGACAATTTTGAAAAATCAAATGATTTTTGCTAAAAAAGGAGTTCTAGCCTTTTAAAACTCATTCCCTTTCAGCCCTTAAAAAGCCGTTCCACAAAATGACCATTTAGCTGTAACAAATGCTTTGAGAACTACGATCTGCCTTTCAGATTTTTTTTAGGATTTATTTTTGAGTAGGATACTTATATAGAGCAGGAAAACAAAAGAATACCTAACATACAAGCTGGAAGTACCACAACAACTTGACATAAGAGGCTGAAAATGAAAACCAGCTTCAAACTCCAGACTTAATCCAGACAAGTGTTTTCAAGCCACTCACAAAGAATAACACAGAACTTCATTTTGGATTAAATGTTGTCCTGCACAGCAATTGGTTTCGTCAGTTTCTGAAGGCATGAAGTACAAATAAAGTAACAAAATCAAAGGTTAAACAGCCCAGTCTTTGTTTCTCATTCAAACTTGGCAACTGGCAGCATAAAAAAAAAGAGGCTATCAAACCATTTAAGCACTTTCAATCATAATAACCTTAATGACACCACATTACCAATGATAAATTTTAACCAAAATAACGTCGGTAGATTTCTTCTCCATATTGTACATACTGAAAGCACCAGATTTTAATTGAGAGATCCAAAATTAGGATCAAATCAAGAAACAGATATCAGACAATGTAGTAATGGATAGTAAATGGATAGTAGAAAAAAATTGCTTGAAAGAAGCTCAGCCAGCTTAAGTTGCATTATTCAAAGTGATTCTTTTCATATAAAAAAATATGTAATTGTTATAAAAGTCTCAACCCATTGCATGTTACGTACGTAACTTAAAGCACAGGAACCATTCCTCTTCAGTAAACGTTGAAATAAGCTTCATAGTTAATTCAGAACTTAAGACTATTTTTGTGCATTCCTTCCCCTCCCCCCCCTTAATCCTTTTCAACATCACCATACAGTTTAAGTGCCACATTTGTCTGCTTGAGGCACTTGCAAGTGAGACACTTACATTTAGAACCTCTTTCAGTAGAAAAATATGATTATGTGATGAATAAATGTTTAGCAACATTTGAAACAACATGTACAAAAAATTGCAACCAGTCCAGAAGTTCTGAGCCATGCACTGAAAGCATTTGCAGACAGGTGCAATAGCAGGGACAGGAAATAAGAGGAGGCTTGGCTATGATGTTTACACCTCACCTGCTCCGATAGTCCAGCCTAACTCAAATAACTGGCTTGTATCAGAGTTCTGCAGACAGCTTCCTGGACCTGGCCCATAACACTCCTATTCCATTTTTGTCAAATATCCAGCCAAAAAACTCTGTTTTCTTCAACTGAACTCACTCAGAGAGCACTGCTCAGTTGTGCTAATTATTCTCAAGAGACTTGCTCCTCATCTGAGCCATCCTGCAACCCAAACATTCAGCTCATATTTCTGAGAGACAAACACAGGCATCCCTTCCTCTAGGAGGAGTCTTCTACCCTGTCCAACAGTTTGCATACAGACACTGAAGTGAGATGGACACACAGCATGTGTAGTGATATTTCCCATTACCACAGCTCAGGTGCACCAGACCCAAACTTTGTACTTCGCAGCCCACCACGCATTTTTGTTCTGTGCCTCACACATCATATCTAACAAAGTTAGCTTTTGAATGCTTACTGCTGAACATCTCCATACACTTGCAAGCACACATACCTATGCACTTCAACAAACACTTTGAAGAGAGCTCCTTCACAGATGGCAAATGGAAAACTAATGCCTCATAGATTTCATTTAATTTCTTTGTGTGCACTTTCCCCTTCAACTCATAGCATAATTAAACTGAAAGATTTAATACTCATGGATCATTGGGTGGGGGGGGGAAAGGGGGGGAAAATCAGAGCAGTGATTTCAACTTACTCAACAAACCCTGCTCATTCTACATTCATGCACCAACCAATTGGTCATGTTGTACGTTATCTAAAACAAAGGAAAATCCTTACATAATGCTCTATCAAGTTCTGTATCTCTGTAATTTTCAGATGTATTATTCATGCACATCTCATGGTGGACTCACAAAGGTAATGCATCAGGCATCAAAAATGCATCACTGTCTGTGAGATACATCTATGTTGGAATCAAATGTGAGTTGTCTTTAAATAAAAGATGCTACACGGATATTTTACACCTTCATAGCCATATTGAGATCTATCCATATAGCCATAAACTATAGGACTGCTGTTGCCATGCATTAGGCCTTTTCAAATAACTTGTAATTTCTGTTCCAGGCTTGTGACTTACAACAGATACATTATTTAGAAAAGCTGTTCATGGGAGGATTTCAAACCAAGCCATGTCACCCAATAGTCTGTGCTCAATTATCTGTGTTATTACACGTGTTTTCTGACATGATTTACCACACTATCTACACACTAGACTAAGAGAAGCTACCACATTTTTCTCCAAAGATGAATGAGATGCAAATTTATTTTCATATTTCTAGATGATAATTTTTGCAAAATCAATTGCCACCAGGAGACATAACAGCTGGCACTTCAAACACAAAGGTGAGCATCCTTGGTAGAACTTCTTACAACACAGACTAGTCTGTGCCAATGAGAAAGAACAATATGGCACAACTCCAGAAAAGAACAAGAGCTACAACTGCCATAAAGCAATAAGAAACCACTGCAAAGCACATGGTATTAGCACAGGTAGTAAAAATTAACAGCAGAGGCCACACATGCACATGGTTGCCCTGGTCAGAACAAAGGTGCAACGAAGACTGCCAAAGAACAGAGGGCAAAGTAGTAAGACATTCAAAGACAAGAATTATTCAAAGACAGTGCAAAAGATGTAAACAAACACTCAGACCTCTGGATAAAGGCAAAAATGGGTCTATATAATCTATCTTTAGTAATGAACAGTTCAGCTATTGAGAAAATGAAATAAGAGGTTGGACAAGGAGCTTAGTACAGGAGAAATTCACAGCTAATGGAATATACACACTGATGTTACGACTCAAAGGACACTGTTTAAAGTCTGATTTTTTTGTTGAGTTCCTGATCAGAGTTGCAGAAGCAGTAAAAGGCACACAGTAGCTGAGTACCTGCTGCTGGGTACAATTAGATAAGTTTCACAGCTTTTCAAAATGCTATACTGGCGATCTCAGTAACTCTACCCTTTGTTTCACAGCACCTTTGGCATACAACCCTGCAATAAGTGGGAAATAACTTGGAAAAAATGTTAAGATAACAGAAAAGGGCAATAAAACCATTCATTTCACTCTCTTAACATCCATGATGACACAATGCATGTGAACAACTTGAATGCTTCCTGTCCCACTGCTGGAAAAACATGACAGATAAAAGATGTTCTGCCTTTGCAGGAGCACAAATGGCTGGTGTCACTTTTGTTTATTCCAGTTCTAATGTCCTTTTTATTTATTTATTTTTTTTTTTTAACTAATTCTCCTCCTCCAAGACTCCATTTGAAACCATGCAACTTCACCTTTCTGAAACATCTTTTGATGCCAGAAATCGAGTAATTGCATTGGTGACCTGTGAACATACACCTACACAGAACTTGATGATTACCAGAACAAAAAATTTGAGATGCAACCTGAACCCTCCTTCACTCTCCTGTTGTGATCACAGATCAGCAGCTCACCTTGCATTTGCACTGGTATCAGAAATGAAGCAAAATATGTAGGTACTGAATAAACTGGAGATGTTCAGAGAAGTGAGTTTTTCTAGCCTCTCATGAGCTGCAACAAATTTAATTCTCAATAAACAGCACGTTAACATAAGTGTTCTTGTGTTCTTCTATATCTAAAAGGCACAGGTTTCTCCCTTACTTCACATGCAGAAGGTATTATCCACAGGCAGTTTTAAAAATGAAATACATTCAGACTTCGGAATGGGTGAAACCTCACAGTGTTTTCTTTAGGTTTAAGTTATTACTCTTTAAAAGGAAATTCAATACAAACACATCCTTAATTACTTGAGAATTAGTCCTATATAAATATTAGACTGTAAATTAGGCTGTTCAAAAGTAATTATTCTGCTTCCTGAGTTCTACTGAGGAATGAATTATACTAAAGCAGCAGTGTGCCTTCATATTTTATCAGCTGAGAGAATGAGAGATTTAAATGCTTTAAGTTCTCCCTGAAATTCAAAATCATGGGAAAGACCACCATACACAGACACATACATGAACCCTTATGTACTGGTAGCTGTCCTGTTGCTTTCAGAGCACTGTTTTTCTAAGATTTTAAAAACTCACAAGCAGAGGATTCTCTCTTCAACTACCAATATTTTCAGGTAGGTTCTAAATTTAGGAAGCCAAAAGTTCTGACAAGTTCTAGACAGGTCAGAACGGATTCAGATCCTTGTTATTTCAGATATGCCAGTTAATAACTACTGGAGCATCAGTGACAGATGGAACACGCTGCATCAAGAGAGTAACAACTGAACTGCCAGCCTCCAGGGGATATTTAGCTACAGATGGGCACCATACGTAGAGGAAGACTTCAAGTACCATTTGCACCATGACATGTATCTTCATCTTGTAAGGGAACTTAACAGAACTGCGCCTTGGCATCACACCACTCCCTGAAGATCTGGTGTTCTGTCAGGAAGCACTATCAGTCTCCAGGAAGGGAAGAACATATTTAGTAATCAATCCCTATTGGCATAATATTGATCACTAGCAAACTGCAGATGTTGAAGATTGATCAAAACAGCTGCCTTTTTGACAGGTGTTTGCTTACGGATAGCCCAAATAAGTTCTTAACACCACAAATCTGCTTTAGGCTTGGATAGGTGATAACAGTTAAAAATGTACAGCTGTGCCTTTACCTCCCCACCACTACCAATTGATCTGAAATATTTCAATCCTAAGTACATACAAGAAAGAAAAAAAATCATATATAGTCATTACTTCACAGATGCATCTATCACATGTAGTTACACTGAAAGATGACCTGCTCTCATCCCCAATACTGCAGTGCAAAGTGCCATGGCATTCTAACTGGAGCTCCTTTGGTGACGGTTTCTATGGCATCTGTAACCTCTGATTGGCAGAAAGGTACAAGTTCAGTAGGAATTGGTCTTACATATTCAGTGAACATACCATGTAATAATGCTGATAACTTGACTTCCCTTGTAAGGACTGAATAAGATTGGTTATTTAATCAGCGTCGAATCATAGATTATCACAAATTAATGAACATGCACGATTATTCCTCGCTCCCAGCTCCATGCAGAACTGTGCTTGTCGTGCAGGCATCTCCTTTATCTATACAGGAAAGCAATCCCACTCAATATTTTTAATAAAAATCCCTACAATATCTTCCAAGATCTCTCCATGAACAAACATGAACTGCGATCATCTCTATCTCCTTGCAACTGAAGTTGTGTGCTTAAGTCCTGATGACACCAAGTTTTATCTAGCAGTTTTATCTAACATCTCGTTAAAAGAAATGAAGGTTAAGAAGGCAGTTAAAAGCACCCCTTTACAGCTCATCATCAAACCACTGCCACTTATTTTAATCACAGTTAATGTCATCTGCTGTCAGGAGAGATTTTTATAATACATTGTTGCTGAGATTAAAAGTGTAGCATCAATTCTATATTCATTTTTAAGCTGTGGAAAAAAAACATGAAAATAATTTGATAAAAAGACAGTCTCTGTAATGCCCAACAGAGAAAAGCCTATCAAATAAAAAACTATCAAAGAAAATTACTAGCTTGTGTGTATGTGCTTACAAATGAGTTAAATAATATATTCCTCATTTTCAACTGGGAATGCAGTTGCACATTTTTGTAGATTTCAATTAAAATATCATCTCTAAGTGATATCTAATACATGCTTTGTACAAAGAGCCTGGGTGTCTCAACCAAATCTTGTTTGGGGATTAGAGGCATAGCAGTTCAAGTGAAGCACAACAGCATCTGTGTGCCTGCATTCTTAACAAAAGCCTTTGTGCTGGAGGAGAGGAAAGCTCCAGTGCTTTTCAGTACTTCATCTATGCAGTCCTGCAAAAAGCAGCAAGCAGGTGCATGTGGGAACTGCTGTACACTGAGAAGGGGGGATTTATTTTGTTTTTCCCAAAGATCTCTTCCAGAAAGCTTTTTATTTAGCTGGATTGGCTGTAAAAATCCCTGGGCAAAGATACTTCCACTGTTTTGAAGTAGCATCAGTCACATGCTGTCACATGGTATTATTGATAATAAAATGCAGAGTGAATCATGGGAACACAAGGCATAGCTTCTCAGATTCTGCTGTGACAAGGCTTATCATATTCTAACAAGTGAACAGATGTTTGGTAATCATTTGCCTTGGTCAAACAGCAACATCAGTATTGGCCTTACCACAAATAGTAGAGAAATATTGAGTTCACTGTAAGCTGGAATTTTATTTTATGCTGATCTCACTAATCTTCAAAGTTACTGTCAGTAGCAGAAGTAGGATCATGCAGGTATTTGCAACATCTGGAGAGCAGACTGAAGTCATGGGGCAGGGGATGATGTTTTTTTTAATTAAGTGCTTGAACAGTGCAATGAAGCCTCAATTAAGATCTCTAGAGGCTACAGCCATCCAAGTAATAAAGCCTCAATGGTGATGTAGCTTGCCACGTGTATTTGGCAGATGAGATCCCAGCACACCAGTTAATTATTTTGATTTACAAGAACACACATGCTCACTATTAAGGAGTGCTTTGAGCTGCTCTTGTTCAGTGGATGCTGGTCTGAGCACACTACAGACTGCGACAACATTCAAATCAGATTTCAAGCAAATTATCATACACGAGCACTTGGTCTGGCTGCCCTTCACCATTCCCACATTCTCCCACACTCTGTATTCTATTTAGTAGAAGGAAATGAAGCTCTCTCTCTTCTGGTCAAGCATCACATTTTCACTGCGTTACAAACTGGACGCTCAAGTCATGTTCACTCTGATCTCTGGTTCATAAATCTGAACAAACTATTGCTACCTTTCAAAGAAATCTGAATTAAAGCTGTCCTGAAATTTCGATACTAGAGAAGATTGCTTTGAGTAGATGGCACATAACTAAGACAGAAGATGTGCAGTTTCTGACACAGTTTTTTTTGTTTTACTAAATTTCAGTTCAGATAAAGCTTTAAGCCTAAAAATAGGAGTCTGGAACAGGATAACCAAAACCAGAGGAAAAATACCTTTCCTCAGATCAGAGTTCTGAAGACCCAGTTTCACAAAGCCCCATTAAACATATTAGGGTACAAACTAACAAAACCCTGCTGGGTAAATTGCTGCTGACAGTTGGAGCTTTTCCAATGAAAATGTCTTATAAGCAATAGGGACACCTCAAATGAGAAGGTTATTGGAAATCCTGCTCTGAAACAGCTGCTATTTCTCAGGTTATCACCCACTTGGGAACTCGTGTCCTTGCACAAAATGAAATTTTGCATCAGTGAGCCATGGAGCTGATCCTAGAATGCTCATAACTGCAGAAGGTTACTCTCAATCTAGTCTCAGATGTGACCAGTTTGGTTTCCTCCAAAAGCACCCATGCCAGACAAGGCTCTGGCATGAATCTGCCCACAGACTCTCAACTACATTGTAATGACTTATGATGAACATGTAACAGGATAAGTTCCTACATGCCATCCATCATCTTTGCTTCTGTGCACAACAGATTTGGGATAACAAGATCATAGCAGCCTTCGAACTGCATGTAGAATTTTTTCTTCCCTGAGGAAGTAACCACTATAAATACTGGCATGTGCTTACCTCCATCATCTTGTAGACAACTTCCAAAATCAAGCATGAAGATTTCTGTGACTAGATACATATTTTATATTTTGTCCTCTGTGATTGAAGTATTTTTTTTCTATGCTTTCATGGGTTAGCAGCATAGGAAACTGCATATTTAGCTGTTCAATCTCTCCCTTACAGCTTAAACACAATTAACTTTCATTTGATGCATTCTTCCTGTCTGCACTCATAATGCTCCCTCAGGAAACGAGAACCAATAAGTCCTACACAAGAGTAGAAAAGTAAGGTACTGACCAAATATTGTATAATACTATATTATAGGCCTATGGGAAAAAAGTTAATTAAAGACCACAGCTGTCCTTTGGGAAAATGCTTAATATATTAAGCTCCTGCAGCAGAACACACCACAACATAAACAAACCCTCTCTCTTCAGGAGCTCTGAGTGTATCACACATTTAGGAAAAAAACAATCAAAACCTGACACTATTTCATTGGTCTTAAGCTACAAATATGTTAAATAAGATACGCAAAAAACAGTCTTAAAAATACCACCTTCAAGAACTGTGAACAATGCTGTGGACTAATACCTTACAACTTGAGTTAGGAACCACTTCATCTATTTCAGGTGTTGAAACTCCAGCAATTTAGCAACAATTAACAAGCATTTCTACATGGTCAGCTCGAAAGGCAAATGGGATCCTGGGCTCCATCAGGAGAGGGGTGGCCAGCAGGGACAGGGAGGTGATTGTCCCTCTCTACTCGGCTCTTGTGAGGCCCCACCTGGAGTACTGTGTCCAGGTGTGGAGCCCTCAGTACAAGAAAGACATTGAGATTTTGGAAAGGGTCCAGAGGAGGGCGACTAAGATGATCAGGGGGCTGGAGCACCTCCCCTATGAGGACAGGCTGAGGGAGTTGGGCTTGTTCAGCCTGGAGAAGAGAAGGCTGCGGGGTGACCTCATTGCAGCCTATCAATACCTGAAGGGAACCTACACCCAGGAGGGGAGTAAACTCTTCAAAAGGGCTGACAATAGCAGGACTAGGGGAAATGGTTTTAAGTTGAAGGAGGGAAGATTTAGGTTGGATGTTAGGGGGAAGTTCTTTACTAGGAGAGTGGTTAGGCCCTGGAACGGGCTGCCCAGGGAGGTTGTGGATGCCCCGTCCTTGGACGTGTTTAAGGCCAGGTTGGACGGGGTCCTGGGCAACCTGATCTGAATGTGTATGTTTGGTGGCCCTGCTAGGCAGGGGGGTTGGAACTACATGATCCTTGGGGTCCCTTCCAACCCGGGTGATTCTGTGATTCTGTGGTTTCTAGTGCTCAATAAGCACAGCAACCCAGCCAGCTTCTGACCTACTGAGCAGTGATAAGTCTGACACAAAGGGACCCAGGCAGGGAAAAAAATAAAAACTACATAGCCAGAAGCAGGAGATGCAAGGTTGCAGTGAACCATGCCTGCTTCTGGCCTTAGGAAGGCACACACCACAGAGCCATTTAGAACATTTACATCTCGAGTTTTTAAAAATCCAAGCCGGAAACATTGATGTTGATCTGGAAGCTGAACTTTGAACTTGTGTGTTTAGCACAAGTGAAGAATAAACACAGTGAAAGAACAGCTCCATACACACAGCTGAGCTGTGACTTTCATTCACACCAACATTTTAAAAATCACATGACCTGCAGCTTGCAGTTCTCAGCTCAGACATCTGGCTTTTTTTTTAACCTTGCCATAAAAATTAAGTGATGCTTGCAGCTTCCCTCCCAAATACATACTTTAACCAACAGACATCACAATACTTATTTGAATGGATATCTTGAAAGAGGGAAAATGAAGACGTGGTCCATTGGGCTACTACCAAATCTGTCACGTCTGCCAAAATCATAAGTCGGGGCTGTATCCTAGAGGCAATGCTGCTAGCTCTAACAAAGAGGTCAGCCCCCTGCACAGGATGCTCAAGGGACTGACAGCAATGACAGTCTGGTCACCTCAAAAGAATGTCCTTCTTGGAATTTGTTTGGAAACTTCTTTTTAAACAACTACCCACACACAAACTCTTTATTAACTTGCCTTATTTTTCTGTTTTTAAAAATTAAAGCATACATCTTCAACTGGGCCACCCACAATCTGAAACAAGAGACATTTGTCTAGCATTTTGAAAGGAATACATAGCAAGAAAGGCACAGTTTCTGCACTAAAAGTATGTATATTCAGTAAGTTTAAAGTTTTAACTCAGCTCCTCTCTGAATAGAGCAGTTATACCTATGATTTATCAGGCAACACATTGTGTTTACTCTTATAACTACAAGGAACTTTCCCACAAGCACTCAGAGGATTGCTTCTTAAAAATAACCTCACATGAAAGAAAGGTTAAGCACAAGATGTTGTTTCATTAAGACCACTGAAGAATTATACTAGATGTTCCATCACACTTCACTAGCATCTTTAGTGCATACATGTGCATATGTATAATCTGTTTCAGGTCTGTTCAATCTGACAGTGTTATCATTGCTCTTATATAGTAATGCTGGCAGAAGGGACCTGTAGTTTATTAGGCCTTGTATTGCATCTGCCACAATGCCCTGGGGCTCAGATACACTCATCTAATCCAAACATTATTCCATGCAATTACACTTCATTGTTTACTGAATGTATTCGGTACCACTTACATTTAACTGTTGCTGTTCTGAGGTTTTCTTCAGAGGGGTCAATGCTTGTGTTCCCAGGAAGTTGGTGGTATAATTCAGGTAATTCGAACTGAAATGCAAAGTTAAAATGATATTAATTGATATAGCGATGACTGGATTAAATAACAGTACAGAAAACAGCGTGGCTTTGAAACATTTGGGTCATATGTTTTCAAAGCAGCAGGTTTAAAACTTAACTAGGAACCACGTGGTAATACCACCCCAGCACTGCTGTGTCAGTTTAGCTGTATTCTGTGCCATGCAACCATTCCATGCACTCGGGCTACATGTATTCCACCATCCTTCCCAGAGCCAGCATCATTCCCCTTCATCCCAGAAATTCTTTACAACAGAATAAAAATCTAATGAGATCAAGCCTGAGATTTTCAGTAACACGAGATGAACACATCTGTATAAACACACATTTGACAAGTATGAGTTGAAAGAAAAAGGAAGGGATGAGGTCTGTCGTTCACATCTGAGGTGACAAAACTCCAAGGCTTTACCAGTAAAGACAGAATAATTTGATTCTCTTGGTTGCTGGGTCAATGCCAATTTGTACCAGCAACAGTTTCTAAGAGAAGAACTTGCCCTAATTGTCTCTTGGACCCGAGAACAAGGAGCACAAAATTAGTTTGCCAAATGTTAGCACAAGCCACAGCACGAACGGTGAGACACACTGAGGTTCTTTGGGAAGTAAACCACAGCAAGACACCCATTGCTCCTCAATACAATTAACTTCATTTTGCAGAGTAAATGAAATAACCGAAAAGGAAAGTCAGTCCATCCAGAGCATTTGAATGAAAGTTGTGGAGCTGCTCCGCAGAAGCATTTTGCTAACTCACACTAAATCTGGCTGCTCAGCCTGCAAGTGTAAGAACGCAGCTTCATACAAACTACTTCAGACTTGGAATTTCTCATTCTTTTATTTGCAGCTAAGAGACAGCACACAAGCCAACAGGCAGGAATAGAAAAGGAGGGGAACTTAGTGACAACATTTGCTTTCATTATCGAGTCAGAAAGCTCTTTGCCACAAACTACATAAGCCTCTGCCTTGGGTACAGTAAAGAACTAACAAAAGCCCAAGACATGAAAACAAGCATTTGCCACTACCAAATTATTTTGTCAAGTTACGCTTAAGGGATGATTGATGCACTTTAACATGAAATAACATTAAGTTTGGAAGCTCTCTCAGATGCATGGTCATCATTCATTGGTAAAGCTTAAATTTTCCTTTCAGTGTGAGAGAAATTAATTTGGAAGCTGTCAAGAATTCTTTGTATAATTACGTTCTGGAGCAACTAGGAAGTAAGGTTACATTATTTATTAAAAGATACACCATTGCTAAACTTGTTACATATAATAAAACAAGTTCCCTTTCACAGTTTGTTAATTTAACACAAGCACTTACATAGGCATGTTTACTCATGCAGCATATTCACTCATGCAAATATTCACATTTTTCTGAAAGTCTTGCCTAACTCAATGCAATGTCCTGCACAGTCTGAACTGTTTTATATTCAGAAAAAAGTACTGTGGTTGTGTCAGAAGAATCACTGCTTCCTCCTAAAAACAGACTAATTAAATAATTAGTAGTACCAACAGACAAGCAAAGATTATCTAAAAAATATCATAAGACTGAAAGCATAAATCACAATAATTCAAATAATCTTTGACCTACACACAAGCTGTAAGGGTCAAAGGTGGTATTAGATTATGTATTTATTGCTTGACTAAGCCATTATTCACCAGTCTTCATTTTAAGAGGTGGGGATGATGGGAGTCTTGTATGAGGAAAAATATATCCTGCAATCTTCCATACGCAGGGTGGTACAGCTAACTTATCTTTTGTTGCTCTCTTCCCAACTTATGGCATGACAACTTCAACAAGAACAAGAAGACTCACAATGGGATGCAAGATTTGAGCAGAGTACAGCAATGATGAAGCTTCCTATAAATTTGTAAGGAATGCATGAGTCCAAAGTGATTTGGACCTGCACTGCACTGCTTTTGCCCATTTCTTCCAGAGTTCCTGAGTTCTCAAAAGTCTGTGTGCAGACCCTCTGCAGAGAGGAACTGCGCATTTGTCAGGCATTCAAGAAAGCAGAAATCAAGACCGGATCTTCACAGCTTTCATACAGATTGAGAAAGACAAGAACTCCATTAGATACAACACAGCTCTAGAGAACAGCTTCAGGGTCCAGGTGACACAATCCTTTGCAAGGTTGTGATGATAGAACAGAGCAAAAGCCTTCTGTGCATCTCCTGTGAAAAAATCTACTAGTCTGAATTATTCTAAGAAAAGACGACAGCCAGCATCCCTTAGAAGCATTCAACCCTAAAACAAAGCCAATTACAGTGTGAAAACATTAAACCATGGCATTACTATATTCTATTCAGAAACAAATTTAAAAATCTGGGTGCTTGTCTTTGTTTGCAACCAGCTGAACAGATCATTCTTTCTGATTTCAAGTGAAGTTGACACTCCTGAAGCATTCAAAAAACACGTTTTCTCACTTCATTCTGTATTTATGGCTCAAACAGCATTACATACTCTCATTCTGTTCTAAAGAAAGGTTTTCAATTCCTGTTGAAGGCATACCTAAATCCCTGCAAGTATTTTGCTTTTATTCCACTGAGGATTACCACAGAAAGCCTGTGGGGAAACAACTGCAACAGGTAATCAGAGTCCAGCAAAGAAGGGGTGAAGTAAAATTGATCAGAAAGGCAAAAATCATTAGACCACTGCCACAAGAAAATGCTCAGGAAAAACAATTCCTCTAAGTATTAATTGCCTCCAGTCAAAATAAGAAAATCTGTCTAAGTAATGTATCTTTTATTGAGAATTCACAAAATCCCTGGGGTGATGTTTGCACATTTTAGTTGACAAGCATCAGGTTGAATATGAAAGCCCAGCTTCATATAAACTAAATTACACTGCAGTCCCCACTTTTCACACTTCCTACTGGTTAAACGCCCTTGAAGGCCTGAGATGGGCTCAAGGGCCGATGGCTACACACTGTGCTGAGGGAAAACTAAACAGCAGTTGAAGGTGGTAATAATGTGCATCTTGAACAAGCAGGGAGTGAGCAAACAAGAATTACAGGGAGAAAATTTGGAGAGAACCACTCATGCATTGCAGGCAACTTCCCACATCAACACCAGGCCCTGGTGCCCCCTGAGAAAACAGACATCATCTGTCAGAAAGGGTCGCAGTGCTCCGAGTCTTCTAATTACTAATAATTTGAGCCCTTTTCTTCTCCCTTTAAGCATGTTCAGAAATTCTGCGTTAACTGCTCAAAGATGTTTGAGAGAAAAATCAGTCTGGTGACACAGCTCTTCTACTGCGGGGAAAATCCTATTCGAGATTGATTAAATCTCAAACCGAAGGGTCATGTTTGCTAAGTGCAACCATTTGTTCTGAAGTTTCCCAAAGGGAATTGTGTGCACTCCTGAAAGCTGATAGAAGCACTACATTCAGCTTCTGCTATATTTGAAGAAGTGGGATCTTGCTCTGGTGGGATCTGTGGAGCCCCTAAAAGACATGGTTTGTTTCTCATGGAGCTTGTGAAATGGAAACCTAAGCTTTCCTTCACTCCTTTGAGTTGGATTCTAACCACTCATGCCAACTTCTGCTCTTTGCAAGAAGAAATCTGTGTGCAGACACCTTAATACAAAATGTTCATGAAGAATGAAAAAGTAATACAACTTATGTATGAATGTGCATTCAGTTTCCCTTGTATTCAACTCCAACAGAGAGAAGCAGCAGTTCCTGTAAAAATCATTTTTGCTTCATGGTTCCAAGTGCAGTTTGCAGCACACCCTCAGGCAGTTATTTGCAATATTTACATTTTTTAACCACTTATCAAGAGAAAATCCAATTGTTCCTAATCACAGCGACTCTGCGTGTCTCCTATTCTCATATATGGAAAAGTGTTTATTACCCATTTGTAGTAATTAAGGCACCGATGTTATATAGATCCATAAAACCAACTTCCTTCAGCAAACAAAGGCTTTTTTTTTCCCAAATTTACAGCAGCAAAAATTCTCATCTAAAAACAAAAGCTGAATTATAACATATAGCATATTTTGAAGAATAAACTGACATCGAGATTAAAAAAAATCTTAGAATTGCAAAATTAAAATACATTCCATAAAATAACTGGTTTTACAGCATTGGTAAGGAAGTAAAACATTTAATGAGCTGACAATGACACTGTGATATATTTGACATCTGTGTTTGAGCTTCTTTGTTATGAAATGGTTAAGTAAACTTCTTTTTACAACTACATACAGTCAGCAGCTGAATGACTCCACCAAGTCAAGCAATTTGTTTAGAAAACCCAGTGAAGCAATGGGAAGTGCCAAACCCAAAAACCTGATACAGAATACTTAAAGGTTAGGTTTTATTATTCCCCTCTATTTACCCCACAAGCTCCGCTGGTCGCTCAGAGCATCTTACAACCCTGATTCTGTAGTACTCATACAGTACTGTGCATTGCTTTATTTGGGGACAAGCAATGCTATAGGAACATTGTCAGCAAAATTCATCCTACAGTAACAGAGCCTCAGTTGTTCATCCTCCCAAATCACAGCACTAGATGAGATACCAGAGTAAGGTGAAATACCATGGTGGGAATCGAGTAGCTGCATTAGCCAGCTGTAATTGTACACACAGAAGCCAGTGAGACCAGCTGAAAATCAATGCATCACATTTAAGTTAGCTATCGGCTCAAGACCTGAAAGCTCCATAAATAGGAATCCCACCTCTACCATACTACATCTGTCAGGACTTCAGAGGACTAATGGTATGCAAACAAGATCAGAAATGCTAGGGGGAAATCCCAAAGCCAGTTAAGTTCATAGGAACACCTGCATCAAGCTTTGGGTTCCTTCTACACATTTGTTCTCTGTAGAATCATTGCACAACCACAGAATTTCATGCAAACATCCATATGTAAGTCTTCTTACTCCTTGGAATGACCCCCAATCACAGGCATTTCTCCAGAAGAAAGACAGCTTAGCATTTCTTGAAATGCTATCCTGCTCTACATCAAATCCTATTATATTTTCCTCTTGGCAGTGTTATATCTATAAACTAACGCATGAAATCAGAACTGCAATACTTCTGAAGTGTTTTCGTCTTCCAGCCATGGAGTAAAACAAACTTTGTTCCTTTGTAAAAAAGCCCTGCTGCGAGCTCCCATACAAATCCAGCCACCACAATGGCCACAGTGGCTTTCTGCTGGAGAACTGTGGAAAGAGGGACTCCAAGTTTTCTCATGACATGGAGTTTAAATGAAATGTTTGAAGGAAGTGTCTCACTGGAGCTGTACAAAGGTTTTGTAAAGATGCCCAAATCCTAACAAGTTTAAATCTCAATAGAATATGTGAGACCTGGACTGTGTTTTTGAGGTTAGCACCCCCCTCCCCCCCCCCCCAAGGCAATCCTGGGCTTTAGTTCAAGCAGACCTGTACTGACTTACACTTTATTTGAAATGATGCCCTAAACTATAGTTAAGAATTTTCACCAAAACCTCATCTCAATCCAGTGCTCCTATTTTTTCCAGTGAGATGAGTCCTAATCCATTCACTCAGTAAATAGAGCAAAGGTGAAGAGAGCTTCCTCTCCACATATCGTCCAGATAACAAAAAGAAACTCCAAAGACAAAAATAATGCAGCACACAGCCCAAGTACCAAAAAAAGGACAGAAAAACAGCTTTCCTTACACTTCTCCTGATTAATATTCCAATTACAGAGAAATACACATTTCAGCCTTCAGCACAGCGAGAAACAGACATTTGGAAAGGGGAAAAGCAATTTCCTAGCAACATTTCTATTTTGTTTTTCCACCTTTGATTGCAAGAGTACACAAAACCAGGCGCTCAGCAAGAACAAGTCAATAGAACACCAACGTGAGCACCAACCTAAACCAATGGAGAGCTGTTGAGGAGTAAACCCACCTCTGCAGCAGGGGTGAACATCTTCTGACAGCCTCCCCAGCCTTCAGTTACTGCTGCAGTGGAACAAACTTCGAGGTATTGTGGCTTTCATTTGGGGAATGAGAACAGTCCCTCCAGGGCTCTGAGGGTCCCTCCAGACAGAGTGAGACCAGGTGGGATCAGGTCAAGATGTGCTGTCAAAACTGTTACACAGCCTCCGGTGCAGATTTTACTTTAGTAGCTTTAGTAATACTCCATCTTTTATCCCCACATTCAACCTGACAGATCCAGATACTAAAAGTGTCCAGTAAACATCCCAAAGGAGGTAGTAAATGTTAAGGGTGACAGAGTACGTAACAAGTTTAGGGACAGCTCCAGTCTTTATCGAAAAAGAAAAAAGCCTTCAGCGTGAGGGACTTCATGTCTAACATGCACTGCCTTTGTTACTTCTCAAAAACCAAAATCCATTTAGCAGTTTAATACCATAATGTAAAACATAGCAGAAGTTAGATTACTAATAATTCATACAGAATTTTGCCTCTGTGAAAAAGGCTATTTGCATATATATATATAAGTACAGTCAGCATATAAAACTGCAGTAAGTTTACATATTAATGTTCTCTAATGAAGAACGTAAGCATATAGGGCAAAAGAGACCTGTAATAGCTAAAACAGGTTCATCCTTGTCAGTCTGTAAACACATTAAATGTAGATAAATAATACAATTACAAGATGTTATTACTGTATTTCAACTTCACACCTAAAAGAACTTTGTTATAATGAAGCAGGAATTCATCTGATTAAGTAAAATTTGTCTACAGAAGACATTCACTCCAAAGCAAGATGGACCACACAGCATGGACTGCTTCATGCAGACTCCCATCATGAAAAATCAGTCTGTGTACCTAAATATTGGACATCTTAGTGCATTGTACCAACAGTGCATACATAAGCACCACAGCCAGGTCAATGACATTGATTACTCTTGCATGAAAGACGAGGGAAGTTCACCTCAGCAACCAAACTGAAGCATAGCAATACACTTAATGCACACGTAGTCTCCATCTGGTCCTGGACAAAGGGATGCAAACGTGGGAGAAAACCACACGGCACAGAAGGCACTGGAATCAAAAATAAATGCATGTTCTTCCCTCTACACTGCTAGGGCAAACCTGTGGAATACACGTGCTGGGCAATAAGTACCCAACTAAGTCATTTTTGGGACAGGGTGGCTCAGCAAGCAGAACAAAAAGCATCTGTCATTGCAACTCACAACTTCAGTGCTAAAGGAGTTGCAGTTCCAATCAAGAATTTCTGGAGAGTATAGTAAGAATCATAGATTTGTTCCTTCAAAATCTCATCATCTCTGCAGGTGAGCAAAGCTTGCAGTGCAAAACAAAATACACGTCAGAATCAATTTTATCAAAGATGTTCAGATATATCCAATATAAAATGAGCATTTCATCCTCATTGCCATGTGCCTCCTAGAGAGCAGTGAGAGGTTGGTGCAGAGAAAAATCAGTGCTGATGCTCTATGACTAAGATGTCTAGAAGTTTGAGTGCACTGACTTCAGCAAAACACTGGGGGACAGCCCCCAGTTTGGAGACCCTCAGTCAAGACTTGACCTTAAATTCACACCAAGTAAGGATAAGTTGTTTATTCTGTTTTCAGACCTCCTTTCAATTTTATTTCTTGCAAAGGAGATAATAGAGAAACCATTTTAAAATATGTACCCTGATTATTATTTTTTTAAACCAACCTTCACTTACATGTATTCACATAGTGGGTCCTTATTGAGTCATAGCCTTGTCAGATGAAAAAAACAACCTAATTCTTAAACCAGAGATAAAAAACACACCTGCTTTGCCTGAAATGCTCAGCATGGTATTTCCAGTAACAGTTCTTAGGAACATAACTGCTCAAATTATTTGCTATAATGGTGCCACGCTATGGTTCCCAGCAGAATTGGAATTGCTGGATGCTCGTCTCCACAAGGAAGGAAAGGGTAGTGTGGTGCTTATGCGAAAATTCACTAGTTTTCTGCTATCAAGGGAACAATTTTCTCCTGTGATAATGCTAAGCATAAACACATTGAGTTTTAAGACTGCTGAAAATGAAATTGGTTTGAATAAATGATTATTTACATAAAAATGCACAGCCAGGATTGCTATCATACTTTGCTATAGCAGGCTAACACAAACTACTGTCCACCTGATGTTGGCTTGTTGTATTTGTCCTGATATGGACCTTTATCACATAGAAGGACCACTGCATGAGCAGTGTTTGTGTTTCATTATTCAGGGGAAAGTGAGTTACAGCTCACTCCTAAAGCAGATGTCAGTAAGACCAGCTCCACTCCCTGGAACATCGTTCATTTTACTTTTGCCTTTGAATAGTACATTCCTCAGTCATCACTTGCATCATTACCAAGAACTGAGAACAAAGAACATACTGCAGCACAAAATGGATTCATTTTAGTTTTCCTTCTGTAAGCAGCCTCTCATGCAAGTCCTGCAACTTCCCATCCTCACTTTAAAATAGCCTCTTCTTTAACTGAAAACTCTTCAGAGGTGATACCAATGCTGGAGATGCTACAGATGTTATGAGGCAATCTATCCTGGGAATACAAGGTTAAGTTTTATACAAGTGCTAATGACACAGACTGTTCCTTTAACATTACACAAGAGTTTTACATTAGTTTTAATAAAGGCTTGGTTTCCTGTTATTTTCTAAAAAAGCACTATCAATTCTAAAAGCATAAACAGGAAAATGAGCTTTGCTTGACTTGGGGTCCACAGCTGAAACACATTATTGGAACTTTTCTGCAAGTCAGGAGTTGCTATCAGAAAATATACAGAAGTTGCTGGAAGGCTTAAGGTTAGTGTGACAGTTACAGGAACAGACATAAAACACTTTTGACAAGCTACTCTCCTAGACTTTGATTCAGCAAAGCACTTCAGCATATGTTCTTGAGCTCTGCTGAAACAGAGCCCAGAAGTGACGTCCCTTCTGACAGCTTCCTTATAACCGCTGCAAGTTAATCTTCTCACGGGAAGCTCTTCCCTCCCTCCCTCAGGATGGAGCAGACATGGTACAACAGCCCTGCAGTGCTGTGGCACCTTACTGGAGGACGGCACCTACTTGCAAATGGCATAAGAGCTGCTCTTCTGCTTTGTTTTAAGCAGCACAGTTTGATCTGGCACAAACAGATGAAAACTAACGCAACTCTTACTAGTAAACAAGAACTAGCAATGTAAAACAGCCCCATGAACAACTGCCTTAAAATCAAAGTGAATTCTTTCTTGACAGCATTTCAGTAACACCATTGTTGACTTGCCTACCCCACTGCCTGTTAACAAAATGATTATTTTGACAAGCAAAAAGAGAAACTTCAACTAACTGCCTACTGGCTTCTATTATTCGTATTCTCCACTGTGTTATCTACTCTGAGATACTGGGCTCCCAGCAGCACAGTGCTGGGCCTTGCTTTGCACTACAGGCTGGCAGCATCCTCCTCAGGCCTGACATCCACTGCATGATCCAGAACACCCTGAGGCCAGGAAACCGGGCAGATTGCAGAGCAAACATTTTGCTTCTAACAGAATTCAGAAAGTAATGACTGAGAACCCACCTTCCCTTTTCTTTTGATACCAAGCATCTCCTTCCATGCAGCTTGACACTGACTGGGGTAAATATGTTAGAAAGAGGAAAGGCTTATTTCTTCTGGTGCCAGATCTACTAAGCAGTCAGGATTTTTTGAGGAACAGAGGTCTCCTGCAGTCTTTCTCCTCCTTTCCTGAGAACTACTAAACTTGCATCACTTGCATGTGCCAGTCAAAAAGAATTAAAGCCTGCATTGGGCAGCATCTCTGCACATTTCCTTAGGCAGGTGTTCTTCTCTACAGTTCATTAGGGAGATGCATACAAGACAAGCTAATTCAGGAGGAGTCAGGAAGCCCAACACCAAACCAATGAGAAGCCTATCAGGAGCCTGATACCAGCATCACTAGGAGCATCTTCTTTCTCAAATGCAATGCTCTGAAGCAGCTGATACCATCTGCTCTTTTCTAGAAGTACTCTATAAAAAGTTAACAACCTTATTTCTTCCTTGCTGTTGTCCCAATCCCCAAGTAGCCTCAGAAACCCACTATAATTCAGTGACTATAAGCATCATTTCCATCTACAGAAACATGTGAAAAGCTAGGAAGAGGTTGCCCATTCCTTTTGTTTTCAGGATTAGAAATGTTTAGTCTAGACTGACACAGTTTGTAAGTGACAGAAATTAGGGTCTGCTTCCCAGAGAGAAAAAAACAAGGCTGTTGGACACGTGCTTTACGTTCCCTGAAGCAAGATTTAAAAATCTCTCATCGATCCAATAGTTAACCAGCAAATATTACACTCTACACTGTAAGGAGGTGATTTACAGGGGACCTAAAGAAACTATAAAAGGAAATAATACCATGACCTATTGCTTAACACTGGCAAGTCAACACACATAATACTTCTTTAAATCCCTGGTTCGTTCAATTCCTGACAGTCACCTTTATTGAGTGGCTGAAGACTTCATGCACAAACTCGATTTTCATTCCCCACCACTATCCCTTAATACCTGTCCAGATATAATACTCTTTGTGCTAGCATTTTAATTGAATACTAAAAAATAATAGTTCACTGAATGCAAGATTTACTGTAACACATAAAAATAAAATGACAATAAAGTCATACATATAAATTAAGCAAGAAGCCCTGTAGCCTAGTCTGTATCAATGCTGTATTTTCTCTCCTGTCAATGTCTCACTCTTCATCTCCTTTGTAGTGTAATAAATTACCATTATTGGTAAATATTTATATTCAGTTCTGTAGCATCAAGATACTGACAGTCCATACAGGTCTCCCAGAAGAATGCTCCCATCATCCTGAGACAACACAAATATTTATCACATTTGCCTTTCTAATGGGTTTATGCCTTTCTGGGGATGACTTCTAGGATCATCTTTATTCTTGTCTCAGCAACTTTTAGCTAAGAAAACTAAAACAAATTAGGACTTTGATAGCCACATGCATACTAGTTAAAATCAATAGCTTTAATTTCCACATTTAAACCTACAATTTTCATCTGACAGGCTCAGCAGGTTTTAATGCACACAGCAATTTACTTTTACTGTTTTAATTGTTTTTAGTCAATCACTTTTATTGCTTCTCTGCATCTGACTAAACAAATTAATAGAGCTATGTTCATAAATGATTACTCTCTGAAATGGCTTGATAGATATATTTGCCAGTTTCACCTCCAATTACTGCCAACATTAGTAATATTTATACCAAAAGGTACATTTATTCAGGTTCTATAATTAAGTGAGCAACAGGAATAAAAATAGCCAGAAAATCTATTTTGTGAGCTCTACAGTAGCAAGTCTTGTCCTTCTAGCAGCATTCTCTCCAAGCCAGATAAAAAACCAGCAAGACCTGCCTGCATAGCAGGCTGAAAAAAATCTGTATCACAGCAAGAGTCCTGCTTGTATTCCTGCATGACTTCTGCCTGAGAAAAAAGCAGTGCATGTCTGCTGAAATAGAAGATCCTGATTCACTGAATGAAGCCCGGTGTTATTCCATAAATCTTCAGCTCCTCTGTCCCTTGAAGAAAGAGAGCACAGCCTTCCCACACACAAGCAGCAAATTGCCCCACTATCTGGAAGCACCTGAGATGTTCAAACCCAGACCTCTAGAGCTTTCGTTTTGTAACTATAATGGGAGAAAAAGTAAGCTAAAGCAAAGAACCTTTCATCAGTAGTTCCAGAGCCACCTCCCTCTAACAGGAGACTCTACAGTGTGTTTCTTCACTGTGTTTCAATAGGCAGACTGCAGGCTACCTGCTACCAAGTGCAGCCTCCAGCCAGCACTTGGGTCTTTCACTAGCAGTATCAGGGACTGAACACCTTTAAAGTTGAAGATTATAATTTTCCGCTGCTTTTTGGATGTCTAATCAAATCTAACCACTAAAACAGCTTGAAAATTCTATGAAGAACACTTTTAAAAAGAGGCTTGATCCAATCAGGTAGAGAAAGTCTGAAATTATTTTTCCCCACCTTCTTTCCTTCTCTGAAGAGCAAGCCATCTTGAAGATCTCCCCTCTTCCTCCATTCAAAGAGAAATGAAGTGCATGGAAGAGCAAGGCCACAAACTCCAAGTAGGAGAGGGTATTTCTTGCTTTCTGGACCTAAGCTGCAAGGAAGAGGAGATCCAATGGCCTGCCTGGCCTCAGCACAGCACTGTGGGTTTACTTAGAGCAGGTGCTGGAGCACACCAGGCTCAGCCCAACCCAACATGCTTGGCTCTCCAGAAATACCTAGCTATGCTCCTCCAGAGGATAACTAAATGCTCCAGCTGTAATTAACACATCAAGTTCTCCTTTGACCCACACCTGCTTTGTCTCCACACTCGTGGTGTACTATAGATTAGGCAAGTAAACCTTTGGGGAGAGTATGTCCTTCCCTGTCACTGTGTTTCTCAAACATCTTCCCTTGTGAGTGCGGAAATACTTAGTCACAAAGCTCCCATCCCCACATTTACTGAATGTGTGCTTTGTTCTGAGTGGCACCTAGAGTACTAAACCAGCTGCTGCTTTCGTAGAAAAGAAGCAATTATAGAAGCGATTCTACATTGGTCAGAACTGCTGACATCAAATCAGTTTTTCATTCAGTACTCCTGCTTATGACCACGCACATTTATTTAAACCTTCATTGAAGAGAAGCCCTTGGAAAGATGCTGGGCTGTAAGCTGTAGAAAACTGATGAACTACGTAGTCTAGTTGAAAGGCTCTTTACCTTTCTTTTAGAAACCTGCATAATATGTTATATGAAAGAACCTGGATTGCTAACTGAGGCTGCTAGATACCTCATGAATATATCAATTTTCAGTCCCTAAGCTATCAAGCTTACTCTCTACTGCAATAACAAGAAAAACATTAACGTATGTATCACATCAGAAATGTGACTTACCACACATGTAAACTGCAAAAAATGAATCTGTTTCTTGTTGAGGTTCATGCAAAATGTAATTTGGTTCTTTTTTCAGGGTTTTCCATTGACTAAGAAACCAATTCAAGGTATAAGTAGATACCATTGTTATTTTACATTCCTTGGGATTAAACAGATACTTAACCGACATGCAGTCTGTACAAACCCATCCTTCACTGCCCTTGTATTGCACACAAGGAGGCAATACAGCTGCTCTATAATCCCATCCTTTTGTCATCAGGCAGGACAGCACTCACTGAAATGTCAAACAGAGCAACCAGCTTGTTGTGATGGCATATCCCAGAATATGCCTGTGATCAGGACTCTTCAATAAAGAGCTAAATCTGATAAAGGGCTAACTAAAGAAATCATCCATCAGATGACCTGAGTTGCTGCTGCTCTTAGCAGAGATCGCAGGAAGAACAAATAAAGCCAGAGGTGGTAACAGCATATCCAATCACAGCCAAACATGGCCCTTTGGTCATACACAGCCTGCTCCTTCCCACCAGTGCTTTACAGCAGAGGCGAGTGATGAACAGACACCGGTCACAGCCACGCCTGGGCACATCTGTACTCCTGTGGAAAAGAACTGGTGTGATCTTCTTAACTGTGTGCCCCGTGAGGCAGCTCAGCACGGCAGCAGCCTCTGCTCAATGGTAAACCTGCCTTGAAATGGTAACAAGCTGCAAAAATACCCAGACGTTTTCCTGCAGGCCAACACCGTGGGACATCAGCCCACAGAAGCCTCTGCAGAATGACTAAAACATTATCCCAGAGTGAATTATTTCGTACAAAATGCACACATGCACTGCTGGGCTGCCTCATTAGCACAGAAAATCTGTTGAGATGCTGTTCTTGATCACTTGTTCTCAAGTGTCAGAAGATCTCAAGCAAGATCAGCCCTATACAGGAGCCATACCATGCAGAAGAGCCTTTACATCCCTGTCAATCCTCTCTAAATTAACTGGACAAAGAAGTAGCAGTTAAAAAATAACTTGTCCGAGGTCACCTACAGAGTCTACAGCAGAATGAAGATGATCTTGATTTCTGGTCTGGTTTAATACAATCCCTTCTAACCCCAAAGAAGGAAAAACAATATGAGGTAAGGCATCAGCCTACAACAGTACTGTAACTGTTACTCTCTTGGGAAGTATTCATACACCACAGACCAGCACAGCCCATATTTTGGAGCCGGGGACAGAAACCAACACTAAAACTTGCTCAAGTTTTCAGCAAGTTTGCTGCTTGGCAGGATCTTTCCATCTCATCTACCTGGGAAAGACTTGATACAAGCCCCCAAACATTCAATAAACGTTTACAGAGACATTACACAGTGTATTTCCAACACATGTAATTGTATTGAGAAAGCATTGTTTTCTTACCCCCTCCAAACTCCCTCTAGCATGAGCTTATACAGAGCTCACTTTAATGAGCCAAAAACCATCAAAAAATAAAAATATCAAGGTCAGTAGATCAGTACATTGCAATTAAACACATTCCAAATTCTGAATCCAAGAAAACAGCCTTTGTAGTGATACAAGTGCTGGTTGTATCTACCAAGAACTCTACTGCTGCCCTTCAGACCTGCTCTCCATTTCCAAGCACACAGAAGTTCCTTCACTGCCAGTTCCTCTACCGATGGCACATTTTACTGACAAAATACAGCCAAGCCACCTACAGCAATTTCAGCTACAGAACCTTTCACACAAGAAGGTAACCAGTTCCCCCATCCACTTGCAGTAGATTTAGATGAGCAAACATGCAGACGCATTCAGATATTTGAAGTCTCATGTCAGCTGACAGTTAAGGACAGGGTAATGCTGTAACTGTGTGTTATCCTGTGCATGCTGGAAGCAGAGCTTTCTTTCCTCAGCCAGAAGGGCTGTGGATTCCCCCTCTGCCACACGCTGATCCGTCTATGCCTTTTCACTCTCTTCTCCAATTTCCCCTTCCCTTTGTCTCACTGCTTTCTTGTATTGAGTTTCTCATTACAGTTCTTCAAAAATTCTCCTAAAATAACTAATGCCACTTAAAGGCTGCAGTCTTCCCACTCTTAAGAAGTGCCAGATGCATACAAGTCCATTAAGAGTTCAAGTACAGGCTTGGAGCTGCTGCACCTAACAACTAACCAGCAAAAAGTAAGCTGCACAGTCACAAGCAGACAAGTTCCCCATGGCACAAGTACTATCACTGCTAAAAATGGCAGGCTCCAACATAACATTATATTTCTCTTAATTGTAATTGTATAAAGGAAGAAAATACTTGCTCCAGTATTCATGGAAGAAATCACAAGTCTTAATGCACGCCAAGACTCAGAGCTACACATTAGACACACTTGCTAGGAACAGTTTTAGAAGCTACTTTTATTAGGTGTAATCCTGCACTCCTGTCTAGTCTGACCGACCAAACATCTTACAGTTGGCCTCTCAGATTTTGTCCATACATCACTCTAAGCACTTGTTTACTACCAGCTGCTTCTGACTTCTTTCCACTGCTAACTGTCATGCCCTCTCCAGCTTATTGTGCTGAATAATTCCAGGGTTTGATGGGAGAGGGGGAGAAGCCATACAGCAGCACATTACCCCCCCACACACACACTTCTATCAGGCAGGTTGATGAAAGAAGATTAATTCCCTAACATACCTGTACTAGTTTAAGTCCCAAGCAGAGACTGCTAGAGGAGAAGTGTAGCAGAACAGTGCCTGGCATCACTCTGCAAGAAGCAGGAGAGATCCATGGATGCAAATGCCTACCACACAAAAACATCCCTGGCCTTGCATGATCACGTCACACAGTTCAGCTCTGTTGTCAGACTGGGGGCACACACAAGTGCTGCACACAGCAGCTAGCAGTCTTGCTATCTGTAACTAAACTTCTTGCTAACACCTCATGAAGAAAATATACTTCTATGTGGAAGTGAGTGCATTTGTTGCATTGCTTCTCTTATTCAGAAAAGAGCATCAAATCCATACTGCTCCCTAAAGATGCTCCACTCCAAACATTGCAGTTTCCTAGAACACAATGTTGGCATAAATGCAGATAGCCAATACATGGAATACATTCCTCTTTTCATCTATTTTCAGACCCTTCTGAGAAGGGGGCTATTGCCATGACTAGGAGGTCTGGAAAGACCAGAATTACTCAGCTTAAGCTCAGTCAGAATGATTTCAGATCTGTGCTCTTCCCTCCCTTCCCCTTTAGAATGGGCAGTACTTCACAAACACACTGAACAGTAGGTGCTTCTCATCACACTCTGCCCACAGTCATTCTATCCAATTTCCTAAAGTGTGCCACCTAACAAGAGAGCTAAGTTAAAAATCCCCACTTTGTCACATCTGATCCTCTGGACCAGAATTATAAAAATTAGAACTCTCATCCCTCCTTCTAAATCCACATCCTTCCTTTGCTGTGTCAGTGCCCCAGCCATTTTATTAATGCATCTTAACACAGTTGTAATGCAATGGAAAGCACAGCAACGACAGCAGAGCAGCAAGGTCCAAGGCTGCAGCAAGTGAGGATTTGCTCAAACACAACAGCCGAGGGCACAGAAATAAAGGAAAGCATCTGCTTACCTTCAGAAGGCCTCAGGCACACAGGGACCTCCAGCAAAATCCCCTTGCCTCCACTGCCAACCCTTAAATGAGGTCTGGGAAGGGGTGCATCCTGGCTCCACCCCCTCCATCACTCAGGTACATTGCATGCAGCTGAGCTCCCCTGGGTTGGCCCTGCCTTCCCACCAGGTGCTCAATCTCCATTCCAAACCATGACGCAGCATTTCTGCTACATCACATCTCTTCAGCAGAAACAGAAAAGTTTTATTGAATTAAAAATAGGAGTTTTTTTTTTTTTTTTTTAATAAGGTTCAAGCCTGAGAGAAGACATAATAAGCCTTGCCTATACAGAAACAGCAAAAATTCCACTCAAATTCACTGTAGAAGTCCAGCCTCTTTCTGTTCTATTCCAGTACTGCTAGACTCATGAATTTCTCCTGCTACCAGCTGACAGACATGCTCAAACTAAATGAGATGCTAACAGGAAAGATCCTCACTACACACTCATGTGAACAGAAGGGTTGCTTTCAATGTCCACAGTTTCCAAGGTCCAAAAAAGTTTGAATCATTTTTGAATTTCTGTTTTTACTTGGGTTACTGTAGAAAGCTGTGATGATCTATGGCTGCAGCCTCATTGCTGGGCACTACAAAAGGCAGGTCTGCATGCTGCAAAGGTTGAGAGAAATGCAAAGATTCAGTTAATGTTTTTCATTCAGTTTCTAAATTGAAAGTTCATTCTAGTAATTAAAAATTAGGCAAGAGCTGAATAACCTATAAAGGTGAGCCTCCACTGTAAGCAGTTTAAATTGGCAGAACAAAAATATTTATGTTTAAAAGATGGTAACTTAGCAGCTACAGAATGATTTAGCTCTCAAACTTCACAATTCTCCGAGTTGACACACAGAGAGATGGGAGCTGCAAGCGCTTATGGAGGGCATTTCCTCCGAGTGAGAAAGCAGCCGAAGGCTCTGTGATACTCCTGCACAGTGCCTTGGAAATGCACGCCTCCAGGACAAACCCTTTAAGGTCACATAGCCAAGTTTTCTATTTTAGCAGAGCAAATGCCACAGCTCTAAACAGAGACGCTGCTCCGTGTCCTCACCACACACAGACCCCTCTGAGTGCCTGTATCTAAACAAGACAGCCGAGACCTGCAGTTAGAAAGAGATCTGAAGAGGAAGGCCTTTGGTACACGAAGCACAGCTCTTGGACTGAGTTGAAAGTCAAAGAGAATGTAGAAAGGAATAAATAATCAAAAGAACAGAAGTAAAAAGAAACTGATAAGACTCTGAGAGGTACAGATGTATTCTGAGATTCCTGGAGCACACACACACAAAAACAACAAACAATGCTTTTCTTGTTGTTGTTTAAAGTAGATTTTGTTCTAAGTTGCAGCATTCTACAGAAAGAAATGCATCATAATAAGAGAAGTTTTGTACTGTCTGCAAGATTTGACTTTATTCCCTGCAGAAACAGAGTCCAAGTTGTATGGATTCAGGAAAAGAAGAAGAGCAAGTTCGGGCATCGCCCAAAAACCCAGCAATCAGAGCACTTGTGTTGGTAGGGAAAAGATACGTCAGCAACCTGCTGCAAGGAGTTCATTAGAATCACTGAACATGCCGTGCAGTCATTTACCTGGGCCTGCTGGATGAGGACACCTCAGCATCATAACATCTGAAGGCAAGATCCTGGGTGTGGTAACTGCATGGAGTGAGGCCCATGAAAACATGGACAGTCATTCCTTGTTAAGATTCCCAAGGAGATAACTGACGCCAGTGAAAAGTGGGAGTCTGTCTCACAAATAGTTGTTTACCTTGATGGAGAACCTAGTGTGTCTCTTTAGCATCTTTATAAGTTATTAATAAAATGCCACGCAGGGCTGGAAGTTCAGAAAAGAGCACTGGGGCTGATGTGTAAGCAAAGATATAAGCAAATAATGTGAAAAAGTGTGAAACAAGTGAGCGGAGTGGCTCCAAAGGAAGATCTTAATACCGAAGCCGCTCATCTTTCACTTGGAATAAAGGTAGAGAAGAAAAGTTTATAATGCATGAACCTAAAAGGGACAAGATTTAAAACGTGAAGAGAATCCCAAGTTTGTTAGTTTAAAAACAAAGGCAAAACAAAACAAATTTGGAAGCTGATATCCTGACGTGGAAGAAACCAGTTTAATTTCTCAGTAGTAAGGAGCGCGGGTTTTGGCAGCGTTGCGGCAGCAGCTCAGTTCAACGTCTCAGCACAGCGCCGTGAGCTGAAGAGCGAGGCGAGGCTCAGCGGCGCTCGGTCGGCGCGGAAGGCGGCTGCGGCTGCGGTGCGTTCCCGGGCCTATGGCGCCCCCTGCCGGCCTCCCCGCGCAGCGCCGCGCTGCCCATCCCGTTGGGTAACGGGCACCGAGCCGCCCAGCCCGGAGCCCCAGGCAGGAGCCCCAGGCCGGAGCCGGTCCTGCGCAGCCCTGTGACCGGAGGGCGTCCCCGCAGCTGTTCCGTGACGGCAGCGCCCGCTGCTCGGTGCCAGCCCGGCACCGGAAGGCACCGCTCGCAAACAGGATGAAAGGAAGCCAGAGGGATTTCCAGGTCTTTCCTGGAAGGGTCAACTGAGTTTTAGTGTCGCTGTCAGCTGTTGCAGACCTCTTCCCCATTTGGCAGACTGAAAAGTAGCTGCTGAGGTGCGACAGAGCCCCTGGCCTCCAGGACGGCCCTGCTGCAGCTCTGCCAAGTGCCACAGCCATGTGCGTCACCAGGGGAATTCAGGTTTCCATCACTGCCACAGCCCAAAGCCCGGCATCTTTGGATTCTCAATTCCTGCCTCATGCATTGCCCTCATGTTCCACAGAGCAACTCCGCATTTTCCCCTCTCAAGTTTCTCATTATAGGAACTAGGCTGCACATGAGTGTTCTCTCCTTGCTCACTTATTTCAGGAATCCCTGTCTTCTGGTGACCTCAAGGGCAGTACCAGCTCCTTTGCTGCCCTAACCAAGTGTGCTGCTGCCACAAAAGACGATTATTTTTGTCAACCTTTTGTATTTTACGCTCACATTTTGTTTCCCATGAGATTATAGAAAACTTGAATTAGTGCTGCTTGCCAGTCTGCAGCCTGTCTTGAATCCTACAGGTGTTCCAAAGACAGAACTGCTTATCTGCACAGAAATGCATGGCTGAGAAACAGCTGCACAAGAAAACCCCTCTTCTCCATCCTGCTTTTGAACTCCAATTCCCCCTCCCTCTTCTGCAATCAGCAGTAGGTTGATTACAGATGAGGCAGGGAATATCAGCTTACTTTGCTGCTGAGATTACTTACCTTAAATACTCGGTGAAATTCTCACAGCTGGGTTGCCCATCCCTGAGGTTCTGTCTTGCTGTGTCCCTACTGTGCAGGGAGTCAGGCCTGGCGGATGCTGTGCTGTGCTGGGTGCTGTGCAGTGCAGTGCTGTGCAGTGCAGTGCAGTGCTGGGTGCTGTGCAATGCAGGGTGCTGTGCTAGGTGCTGTGCAGTGCAGTGCTGGGTGCAGTGTAGTGCTGTGCAGTGCTGTGCAGTGCTGTGCAGTGCCGGGTGCTGTGCAATGCAGGGTGCAGTGCTGGGTGCAGTACTGGGTGCTGCCCTTGGCGGGTCCCTCGATGATGTGAGCATGCCTTGCTCACCCCATCCCGCTCCATCACACCTCAGCTGGATCCCCGGGATCCCTTCTCAAGCTTCACAAGGCACAAGCCGGGTTTGGTGGCAGTAGGGGCAGCAGAACCCCGCCAGGGGCGTACGGCCGTCGAACCGCCCGAGGCTCAGAGCCGACCGCACCTCAGAGGCAGCTCCGGGGGCAGCGGGGCTGCGGAGTTTCTTCGCTACAGCGACGTTCCAGCAGCTCCCACCTGGGAGCAGTTCCTACAACACGCGTCCAGCACAGACAGCCCCTTTTTTTTAGCGGACCAGCCTCACTGTGACAGAACCACCGCACGGTGCTGCGGTGCAGGACACGAGCGAGCAGAGCGAGCCGCTCGCCGCCGCGCCTCCCGCGGCTTCCGCGCCCCCTCACAGAGCGGCGACCGTTAGGAGCGTTGGGCGCGTGCCGCCAGGCGGCGCTGCGGGCGGCAGCACAGCGCGCAGCAGCACAGCGCGCAGCTCGCGCACCTCAGGCGTCCGCGCAGCCTGGGGGCGCTGCGCGCTGTTAGAAAGCCGGGAGCACCGCAGGGATCGACGCAGCTGAGGTTTAAACATCAATTCGGCAGAAATCGGAGCTGCTGTAAAGAAGCGACGTGAAGCTCTGACTTCGGTTATAAGCCACAACGGAGCGCTGCTGGCAGACGCGCGAGCAGAGCCGTAGCACGGCGCGTGCACGGAAACAAAGTTAGCAAGGGGTCAGAGGTGCTTAAAGAACAAGTTTATTGACAATTCCATCACACATAAACGTCCTAAAAGAAAATGTCAGAGATCTCTAAACTTAGAAATTTTAAAATTTTGTTCTCATTGGCAAAATACACCCCCCGAGAAAGAACAAAAAAAAGAGATGTCACCGCGTTTTTTAAACTAATTGCAACATTTCGGATCAGTCTTTTGATTTTGTCATACACGTCCAACCCTTCAGCACAGTGAATATGAGTCCAGTTTGCCTTCTGATGGAATCTGAAGAGGGTTTTCCTCTCTGCAAGCACCTCCAGAATCCTCTGCCTGCTTACAAACCAGCAACGCCAGCGGGGAACAACTGCAACGTTCAGTCTGGGCCAAATTATCCTGGTAGCAACCGCAGCTGAGATTCCTCCTGTGTGACACAGAGCACACCGTGCCGTACAACAAACCATCAGCATGCAGCTCAGGTCGCTTCTGCACTTCAGGTATGCGAACTTAAAGCCAAAAAGGGACAATGCTGATAAAAATGTACTCGGATGTTTCGTAACATTTATATTTATTGCTTTATATGAATACTGTATTGAAAGCCCAAGCATTCAGTTTACACACAGAAATTATACAATTATATACCGTTTCACAATGGCAGTGAGCACTCATTACAATCTACAAAAATCTACTTTACAGAAATTTAAAAATCCTAAATATCAAAAAGGTACAGTTGAAGAAAACAGGTATAAATTTGGCAGCCAGTAATTGTGACCGGGAGGTTGCAGCTTGCATGTCTTTAAATATGGGAACTGGAAAATATCGAGAGGAAAGCAGTAGTTGTGCTTTGAGCTGGTTTGAAAAAAAACAACGTAACACTGGCTGTCAAGGTAGCATGTTCAAAAATATTGAGTTCACTTCCAAAATGTTATACAAATCATGGTGAATTCTATGCACATCAGTTATTTAGCTCAGGTACGTAACTACTGCCACACCGTAATTCATCCAACCCGGCGGCGTGATCAGATCAATGCCATCTGCATACCTCACAATGGCTTGGAGCCTCTGTAATATTCACAATGCTCCAAGGAGCACCAAAAAGGCAAGTACCTGTTCATTCCTCCCGAGATACTTTCTGCTTGTCTTCAAACATTTCTCCTACAAAAGTTCAAGCTAATGTTTCGATTACAAGGTTCTCAACATAAAGCACATTTTCTCATAAATAAACGAAATCCTTTCACTCAGGCACCTCAGAAGTATACAAAAGTGTTGTCATTTGAACAGTTCTCTTGGAATGTGTTTACTCTGGTGTTTTCAACAATATTTCCAGGGTTTCATATGGGCCAGATCTTATTTGCCTTTTTTTTTCCCCCAGAGGCAAAAGACAGTGCCTTGAAAGGTGAACTTAGTCTTCTCCTATAGAAAAAGTATTTGCTGTATTTATCTTTTGTAGAAACAGAAAAATATAACATTTCCCCCTTAGAACAGTGAGGGTACACATACGTGTGCATGCGTGCATATATGAGTGAAATGCAACACATTTTAAACACACAACATAAGGTTTCATAGTGTGTATTCAAATAAAAATCTGGAAACCAGCATGAAACCCCATAAATCACATGTGAAACGTTGAAACTGTAACCAAAATATGAAGTAACTGCTATAGCTGTCAGAAAAAGACGAGACAAAAAGCTTGCTTACATACAACTAGGTGTGGTAATCTCCAAAAAAGTTGTCAAAATTATAATTACCTTCCAGTTTAAAAACTTTTATTCTAAATAAAAAAAACTATACACAAACCACTGATTTGACCAAACGAAAGTTCAGCGGTAAGCAGGACCTGAAGGAGCTGGTATTCACAGTTCTTACCATGTACAACTCTTTCAAGGTTCAATCCAAGAAGTTTATTTTACAACCTGCTTCTTTTGTAAAACTAAAGGTCCACTTTATTACATAAAATTATTTATACAGTGTAAAACCGGAGCCTTATGGAAAATACTGCATCTAAGTGTATTTAAATTAGTCTTGCTCCATAGGTTCATCTGCAACTTCTGTGGCTTCCTCACTGTTTTCCATAGGGGTTTCTGATGAAGATTCTGGAGTTTCACTACCATAGGACCCTAACTCTTCAGTTTCACTGCAGTCAGCTCCGCTACTGACTGATCCACTACTTTCACTGTTGTCTGAATGCAAATCCTTCTCTGCTTGAGACTGATCAGACTCCTCCATTTGATTGTTCTCCTCAGAGGACTCTTCATTCACAGCTGAGGACTCCGTGTCCTTTTCTTGATCTTTTCTGTCTGGACCAGCATTTCTGGGAGACATGAAGGACTCTAGAAATGGTGAAAGGACAATAATTACTACAGCATCTTTAAACAACATTTAATCCTGCTATTTTCCATTCCCAGCTACGCCAAGCAAAGTTGCTACAATGCAGAAGAAGTGACAACCCCAGACTTTGAGATGTAAAATATCAGCCAACGTCATCACAAGAGCCAGGATCAGGTCAGTCAAACTGTCCTCATAAAGTACAGTTTTGGATTGAACAAGTAGCTTCACTTTATTGGTGCCCCACTGGATGAAGATGCTTTAAAAAAAGCCACTTTTTCTTGCTTCCCCACATTTCCTTACTTGTCTCCTGATAATGCAGTCTTCTGGAAATGAAGAAAGGAAATCCCAACTTCTTGGAAAATGCACAAAGATAATGAGAAATCTCAGTTACCTTCCTCGTCCTCCTCCGTGCGGTGCTGTCTTGCGCAAGTAGAATCTTTCTCTTTATCCTGAGACGTAGAGGATGTTTCTGTTTCTTCCCCCATGCCTAAAGAAACTTCGCTGGAGGCAGATTGGTTTGGTGCATCCCTGGCTTCCCCTTCTTTGTCGAATTTAAGTCTTTTTACCTCATGCCCTTCCGCTTCTGCAGGATCATCTTCAGAGTGCTTATTTTTTACTGGGCTGCTCTGAGCACCTTCTGAGTCAGATGCTGGTGAGTCACTATAAACAACAAGAGCAGCTGTAGGGTGGTTTTTTGTTTAAGAAAGACATTCTATAGCCTGTCACACTTCTTTTTTTTTAGTAGCTATTCAAATCACACATTCTGCAAGAAAACAGTGAAACTTGCTTCAGGTACTACAAGACAAAACCTCAACATCATCACTGATCAACATCTTCACCTGATTGTTGATGAAAACAGTGATCACGCCGCTCTGGTTGCTCTACATTCCAGACAGTTCCTACTGTCAGCTTTAATGGCAAGTATTTATGAAATATCACATCCAGTTACACTTTATCATCTTGGTACAAGTATGATAACTGGATTTCTGAACTCTATTAATATTCACTCTGCATTTTTACTACACGTTCCATACACTTAAAAGATACAGTATTTGAAAACTGGAGCCAGTCGTTACTCAGCCCAAAAAACAGTCAGCAAATATTTGAACCCTCCTGCAGATATTCCTCCAATTACAGGTAAGCTGGAAGGCCATTTCCTTTTAAAGTATTTTCAAACGCAAGTGAAAAACAGATGGGAATAACAAAAACTCAAAATGCATTACTCCTCACAAACCTGTGTTTCTTATCTTCTGTTTGCTGCAAATTTGACTCTTTATGTTCCGTGCTGTCCGGCAAACCGTTTGTTGTCATAGGAGCTGACAAAGAAACCTTCGGTCGATTTACTGGTCTGGGAGTTCCAGGACCATTTACATTTGATCTTTAAAAATAATGACAATAAATGAATTATCAACTACAGGAAGAGAACAGTAACAACCAACCACTCCTTTTATAAAAGGAATTTGTTCCTCACAGGTAGAAAGCAGCTATAAATCAGTTCCTAAAAGATCTTGGGAGATACAAGGGTGAGGTGGGTGCACTTTCCTATTTTACTCAATACAATTTCTAAGCCTCCAATGGAAACAGTATCACAAAATCTTTACAGTTAAAACAAAAATTCGAAGCAACAAGGTTACAGAAGTATCAAACAAGAGCAGGGCAGGTATCCCCCCATCCTTCTTCCATCCCTCTGCCAGTATTACTGCCATAAGGCTCTCTTTGGGCTCAGAATAGGTAAAAACACAAGGAATTTGTGCCAGCTATTTCTGTAACAACCTTGCTGAAAGAATTAACTCGTGATGTTCATTAAACTTACCTCTCAGAGTAACCTGGTGAATTTCCTGGGAACATTACGCCATTCATCCGATTTAAACTACTGGAATTATTTTTCCTTAAACAAATAAAATTAAGAAATCAGAATTAGAATGTTATGAATAAAATAATATTTCCAAACTACTACGTGGTACAGGTAAGCACCTGCAGATCACTACTGCCACTGCCAAACTATTTAGTCTGAAAACCAAACTCTGTGTACTTACTTTTGTATACAACTACTATCAGGAAGAGAAACACATTGCACAGGCACTCATTCTTCTACCTGCTTACATACACTTATGCTATACTTATACAATGCTGAAGTTCCAAGGAACTGAAAAACATCATACTTACTCTGAAGATGGGTACACACAGCTGACAACCATGACATTCTGTAATACACAAAAAACGCGTTAAGTGTTCAGAAGTGGAAACTTCTGCTCTTGACAACAGCCCAGAACTTCAAGGGTTACAGGATTTGGTCAATTGCTGAAGTGCTTTCAAACAAGTTTTCTTCAGAAATATCAACAGATGGAAAAATCAGAGAAAAACTGTCTTGGCTCCCCCTCTACAAATCAGACCGTAATTACATTAAAGGCCAACATTTTTGTGAGTGGATTACTGTCAAAGACAACCACGCTAAACCTCGGGCCTCAGTCTTTGTACTTTCTAATTGAAGTGTCCTCGTAAAGCAAAACAAAATGCTCACAGTGCTGGAAAACTCCTGAATCGCTGAAGAAACTCCGTTTGTCCACACGGGGCCCCACGCTGCCATCCCAGCACCAGCAGCGGGTTTTGGCACTTGCACTGCTGCACTGCTCTGACCCACACAGAAAGGGCAGAAATGATGAGCTGTGTTTTGCTTAGCTACCTCTCTCATGAATGGCACTGAAAACTAAATCCATTCTAACACCTGGAAACCTAGCTTAAAAGTGTGTCTAGCTTGTAAGTTTGTCTTCTCTTAATCAACACTCAGAAAAACTACATGTGGCTTTTTTTTTTTATTTTATTTTTTGCAGTGCCACCTAAATGAACCCAAACTAACCTTAATGAAAGACTGCACAGAACTTGAGGTATTGCTTCACAGAACTCATTTGGGCTGATCACTGCTTTGCAAAATCCATGTTACCATTTATTACTGACCACATTCTTCCACATGTGCAAGGATTCTATCTGACTGTATCCTCTGTAACAGTGAAAAAAGGCCCCTTTGAAAGTTAACTCTCGAGAAGTTAAGCTTTCTTTGACTGAATTTTCTAAGTAGAAACTTAAAGCTGACTTTGCTATCAAGAAAATCCAATGTGGAACCACATTCTGAAAGTCTGATATCTATTTTGAAAGACCCCAAATTTCAACAAAGACGATGAAATACCATTAAATGACATCTGTGTGCTTTGATGAAGCCACACTGTGTGACATAAAAGGATTTAAAAACCTGGTACAAAAGACACTGTGGAGAAGAGAGGCTTCTTTCTCCTCCATCTAATCTGAATCCAAAAGAGAAAGGAAGTAAGAGATAAATATTTCAGCTGATTATTTGATTGTTTTCCGTTCGGACTCAATAGGAAGAGTGGCATTAAGCCCTCAGAAACTACAGCTGGAGTACTCTACACTGATTGGGAAACACAACAGCTACAGTCCTGATACTCAAGCTCTAGCAAGTCATTCCGCATGTTCTTCTGATGTTAAAACATGCAGAAGTAACTCACACAATTCAGAGCAGCTCCGAGCTGTTCTGTGAGCCAGACTGAAACCAACAGACCTTTGGCAGTGATTTACAGTTACTCAAACAGTAATGGTGATGGTTTAGCTGCGTGCTCTCTCAGAAAAATACATACCTTTTCCACACCTCTTAGAAATTTGTCAGTTCCTGTGTAATTCCTCCTAGGATCTGTTAGCAACTCACAGAGTCGCTGAATAGTGAAGGGGATGCTGCAATGAAATAGATTTATAACAATTTAATTTTATTTTAATGAGTATGACTGCAAGGAAGCAACAATATTATTGCTTCCCCCCCTTATGGAGAGGAAAAAGAAAAAAAAAAGCCCTGAAATTTGTTATTATTAGCAATATAGGATAAGTCAAAGCCTTATTTCCCTTAATTTCATATACTGAGATATTCTTCTGTGCTCACCATGACAACTCTTAAGTGGTATCCCAAAGAAATCATCCCACAACTCAATCCATTAGAATGATGAAGAGGAAAACATTTAACTTCAGAAATCAGATAATCAACAGTAAAATAGTTGAAGACTGTATTTATTAGATAGAACAGGAAGGGAAGTGATTCAAAACAAATTTGAGTCATACACACTAGATCTAAAAAAAAAAAAATTCTCAACTTGTAGTTTATTTCATGTTTTACAAAATACATTTACAGAAAAAGCACCAAGTGTTGGAATTACTGGAATCATTAAGCTTTAGTCATTACAAACACTACAGTATTTTGCCACAACTGGACAGTACACTTATCTATCAAGGAACATCTCAATAAGAATAATTAGAGTAAGATATACGAGTCTGTAATATCAAGTTTGTACTTTGCTTTCTGACAAGGCTGCACAGTTTCATCTGCTTAGATGAGAAACTGACCTTCAAGTACGCAATGCTTTACACATGTTGACCTGAGATGTCATACACTTTCACTGCAAAGTCATATACAACGTCACAATTTAAGCAAGTCTGACTTTTCACAAAGTGATGCAATAAAGATCATTTATGCATTGTTACAGTTGACTATTTCAAGTCTGACATCAACATTGCAAAAATACATCTAAAAGAGTATTTGATACAGTGATACTTAAGAACCAGTTCTTCACTGAGAACGACTGATACACCACATGCAGAGCATCAATACAAATGTGCATACATATACATGCCTACGTATACAGTGCTGTGCTGTTTTTTTTTTTTTTGTAATTCACCTTTTATTTTCTAAAGAACTGAGTACACACAGCATCTTAACCCTGATTTATTAATTAACGCAGCGACTCAAGCTTATTTCATTAGCTAAAAAGCCACATTGTTCAAGATGCACAGATCTGCCACCGGTTGGGTGAAAGCATGTCAGCACAGCTACCATTAATGATACCACAGCACAACTCTCCACCTCAGGCGAGCAGAGTGACCAAGTACGAAGGCTCTAATTACACTGTCCAAACTGCCTGCACATTGTGCTGCTGAGGAAGTTACAAATTGGAGAACAGAGAGGAGACGTGCTGCAGTGGAACACCTTCAGCCCAAGCTCCAACAGAGCTACCTGAAAGATCAGACTGACCACCACACTGACCCTGCTAATTAGTTAATAACTTCTATTTACCCTGATTTACACCATACTAACTTATCTTTACTTGACTTCTAGGAATGGGAGATGGTCCAGCTAATGTCCATCAATCAGCTGCAGATAGTCAGAATGCTGCCAACAAAGCACTGCATCAAACACTGCTGCTGTTCAGCAGAGCGCAGTAAGCGTTCTGACCCCAAGCTCCTCAGGACAGTTTCTGTGCCTTGCTCGCCTTCAACCAACTTCCCAACCCCCCCCACTCAGTCACACAGAGCCATTCACTCCATTTGTTAACTGCTCCACATAGGTACAGCACTAACTGAAACCTACTGTTTCTTATTTTGCCTTTGCGATGACGAGTCTTTAATTAAAGTCTTCCTGTAGTTTTCAAACTGTCCATTCAAATTCAGGTTACTTTAGAGAAACAACAGAATTTTAAACTACCTTTCATCAAACAAACACACAAAACAACCTGGAGAATCCTGGCCTGGCTCAATGCTATTCAGCTGTATCTAACATGGCACGTTGGGAACTGTGGGAGTTCAAAGCCATGACACAACTTCTGCATGCTGGTACAGTTCTGGTTACTCAAGAAGTAAGCAAACTCAAGAGTGTGAAGCCCAAAGCTGCATTCCTATTCCACTATATTAGGAGTTCAAATAAAAGCTAAAACCAATTCTGTTTCCTCCTAAACTTTCCCTAATAAGCTGAACTTTGTTTACTGAGCAGTAGATGGCACCAAGTGTCACAGTATCACATCCTTTGCGTATAATTTGTTCAACATCTATACATCTTTCTAGCTTGCAAAATCCAAACTAGCTTAACTGCTGGTTAATTATGAATTCTTCCATTCTAAAAAACCCTGTAATTTAAAAATACTTCAGCAGGAACTGAAATTGCTGTAGGTCTATACACAAAACTAACATGACAGCTGTGGGCAGTACGAGCAGTGATCTTTTTCAACGCTTAGAGAGATCACTGGTTCAGTGCACAAACTGCATGAGTGGTCCTGACCTGTCCTCTCTGGGTAACCACACCTATCTTAAAATCCTAAATGCTGTCATTACAGCTAAAATATTCAGTCTTGTTCAAAGTGAAGACCAAATTACACATGCCGTACATTTTAATTATTACTGAGGAAGCACAGAAAGCAGATGAACTGTCTAGAATGCAAGGCACATTAACTCAATTTGTATTACAATTATAAATGTTAATTTTTTGGATGCTATGAAGACTCCCCTGCCATCTAAGGTCTCCAGTGACCTTGGGAACTTTCTGCTTCACCAACAACAGTAAAGAGAGCAGTAACTCTTTCAAGAACTCTTTCCTACTTCAAAGGAATTCTGAAGCACAGCATGAGAATCTGGCTCTAGAAGAGCATCGTACACACAGTCAGTGAGATACAGCCAGGTTAAAGCAGCCAGTCTCAGATCACTTTTATGAAATCCTTCTGTCCTGCTTTTAGACTACTAATAAACACATCCTAACAATAAATTCATATCAAATGGCTTCATTGTCCACCACGGTACCCTGCAATGACATGCAGGTCTCAAGATGCTAAGAAGCCTAAATACAGACAACTGCATAAACTGAAATTGGATTCTGTTAAATTTTTGAACACATATTCATAGCACATGAGACAGATTCTAAACCATATCCTCGCTGCAGGAGCTGCAGTTTTTACTAAATTAACTACTCCATAATCCTAGTTCCTGAAACATCCTAATTTATTGTTTTCTTCAAGACAGTTAATGTACACAGTTTGCTTCCTCAAAGACCAGATTCACCCAGAAGAACAAGCAAGTCAGACACTCTTCTCAAGTGGTCCAGCAGTACAAGAGAACAGCACAGCCAGAGTCAGCTCCACGCCTGGGTCACCCAGAGCTTTGTTTAGTACACTTGGGAACAACAGGAGATAACAGCAGCCCATTCATTAGCATCCTCAGTGTGGGAACATTACAGATTTCGTGGGCAGCGAAGCATTAAGAAAAAGCTGGGGGAGGCAGGAGATAGGCAGACTGACACAGAATGGGTTTACTTCTAAATTGCTTCAGTGCAGTGCAATATGGGGTAGCAGAGAACACACCGAATTGCGTGTTCTTAAACCCGTCTCATATAAGAGCAATTTAAAGCCTTTTGTCTTTGTGAGGGAATCAGACTTGATTTATGAAAGACACTGCAAGTGTATTCATTTGTATGGAAGAATGACAAAAATCATTAACCTAACATCAAACCACAGCACTAAGGATGTGTTAGCAGCACCACTCAGCTGGAATCTGAGGGTGAAAGAGCGGCAGGTCTTACAGTGTGCACACTGGCTGACAACTGAGAAAAATGCTGAGCAAGTCTCTCATAAGCAAATACTGAGTCTGAGTCTCACAAGCAGAACGGCTCAACTTACGGCCAAGTACAAAATCCAGTTAAGAAATAAGAGAAATACTACGCAAGCTATTAAAATTACACAGCAAATAAAGACACCCTTGACAAAAAATAAATCAGGAGCTTTATTTAAAATGAAACAATTTCCAGAATTACAAAAGCAACAAAGGGTACACACTTGAAGACACAGTCAGCAATAGATTGAACAGCACAAGTCTCTCAGCCAGTGCTGCCTCCACTATGAATTTGAATCTGGCAGGATGTAACAATTCAAAACCAGGCACACCTTGCCTCCTCGCTGCACCACGTTTATCACAGCGTTAGCACTTCAAAGCCTACTGAACTGCCACAGGTTTAAGAACTGAACACCCGAAGAATCCGTTCAAACTAAGTATTTCAAAGTACGTTGAAAGAAATCTGGCTTTAATTTAAGCTATTTTACCTGCAACATGACAGTAGCACTATGTCCCTCCTCACAGTATTTGCTAAAAATCTACTGATACACTGCAAAACCTGAGACGGTGAACGTGCCATAGAAGGTCAGCGTTTTCATTCAAACACCATACTATAAATTACTACTGCCTGTATTATTTTAAAAGCATAGTAAAAGAAAGATGTTATACTGCTATGACATTTCCAAGGTGTACATTTATTTCTGCTCATTGATTCAAGGAAGTGGAATGAACTGTCAGAGACAGAGCAGGATACTTAGGTTAAAAAAGGATCAATTATTTTTCTAATCCTGAATTTAGGCAACAAATATTACATACCCATTAAATCCAGTGACAATTTTCAGGATTCTCTCTTTCATCTCTTCGAAGGGAATATACTCCACATTTGGATTGGGAGGCCCTCTTGGCTCAGGAGCTGAGGTTCTGAAATCATCCATTACTTTCTCCAGTTTGAAAATGAAATAGCCTTTAAATTGAGACCACTGAACCCTGCACAGAACACAAGAATTAAGATATATGCAAGTCAGCCACAAAGCCATGGAAAAAACAGCATAACTTTATGACTGTAAAACTAAACTCAGGCCAGTATGATAACTGCAGAATGGATGAAGCAACTAAGGTAATCTTATTTTGCTTACTAAATTTAAAGCATGATAATTATTTGACAAATTACAGCAAAACACTGTTACAAAAGTTAACAGTCATTAACAACAGGGTAAGCCAGTTCCCCAGCAAAACTACACAAGAACTGTATAGAAATTACACATATTTCACCACTGGGCCTGCAGTGCAGCCTTAAGTTTTCACTGAACTTGCTGGGAAAGTTTCAAGTCTGGAAACCACACAGCAATTGTACCGAGCACTCTGTCTTCTGTTACAAAACCCCACGAAAGGCCTTTTGTAGTTGCCTGTTCTGCACCTAGGCACCCTCAAAAGCACTCAGTGGAACCTCTTTTTCTCAGAAAGGCAAATACATCATGTATCACTGCTACCACCTCCTCATAAATAACTGAGCAAACCATACCCACAACAGATTACCTGCGAGTATTGATTACCTGCTGCATTACCACTGGGTTTCATCATTTAAGAATTCTATATGTTCAAGTTTTCAAGAATGAGTTTCTGAACTGCACAACAAACAAGGACTGAAAGTACTGAGAGCCCCTCTGCAGCACAGCCCACACAGCAGCACAGCACTCATTCTGGGCTTCTGACAGCAAACATTTCATAACAGCACAGGAAGCAAAATGAAAACAACCCATTCAATTCAGTCACTACTGCTGCACAACAGAAGGATCTCCATGATTGTATTCACCGTGCCTTAATTACAGGTATTGAACAGAGAAACTTAGCTATGCTTGTGACAATTTGCTGCAACATTTGAAACCCCCTCCCTCTTTTTTCCTAACTTTAAAAGACCACACTCAAACCATAACACTCAACAACATCTGGCGATGTATCTTTAAAATAAACTTGCTTTTGACAAAAAGATCACCTCTTGGAAGGCAGGAAAATTGGGGTTTTATTTGTTTTTTTACTATTTCCTTCAGTGAAAGTAGTCAAAAATTAGTGCCAAGGCAGGAAAGTTTGTATTCCTGTTTCACCAGACGATGAAAAGGACACGTGCAAGTTGGTATCAGCTACTTCTCAACTCGTGAAACTCACATCTCACATGGAGCAAAACAACCAGTTCACAAATGATGGGCAGAAATCTGTTACCAAACACAACCCAAAAATCAAGATGAAAAATGCCTTATCCCAGGGCTTCACAAAGCAATCCATAGCTGCCCTCCAAGTGCTCTCAGTCACCAGCACACATTAGAAGACGAGGTACTTAGCCAGAAACTGTAATGAGAAGAGATCAAGACAGAATTCTCTGTTTTCAAGGAAAAATGACAGACTCCACGCTGCACACGCTCTGAGAACAACTTCAGCAGTAGCATACAACAGCTCCTGAAGAGCTGCACAGTCAGAATGGGAGACACTGAAATGAGCAGTTTGCTAAGTACTTTCCCTACTTAAATCAACACCCAAATGGAAGTTAAAAAAAAAAAAACAACTTTGAAATAGCTTTATGTACAACCTCATTAAGTTTTATATACTAGAAAATAGCTGGCAAACAATTTAAGCTCTGTAAAGAAGCCAAATTGAAGAAATTCCACAGAGAAAACACTATTCATGCATTCTCCTGAGCAGACTTGTTTATAAAAACTTGTTCTTCCCACTCAGCATTGCTCAGAATCAGCCTTTTCTAAGTACACACATCTTCCATCCGTGTTCTCACTGCCTGCTGACCTGTGGCTGAACACAAAAATTCCTCTGAACACTGACCTCTAGAAACTGCCTCAGAAGCAATGCTTTCAAAAATGAGTTTGTCCTGAGATGGTTTGGTCCAATGTATTTGCATTCTACAATAGGAACAGCTTTGCTAAATACTAATATATGTATACATACATATAATTATATACTTTTTATCTACCTTTAAAGCATGTTCACTACAATGTCTGGGTCATCTTGTTTAATCACATCTGAACAAACACAGCTCCCCTAGGCTAATGAGCCTGCGATGCACATACTCTAAATCTTAAGAAGGCATTTCTGCTTAAAGGAGTCCTCCTGCTTCCCTCCCACCAACTCCTGCCCCATCCCTCCCTTATGTTAGCCTAAAGGTTTTGCTCACATACACAGAAAATCAGAGAGAAAGACAACAAAACCTGATTATAATAAAAAAGCACCCAGCCAGGAAAGAAGTCCCCAGAAGCAGGAAGGAATGAAGCAATCACAGCATGCTTCCCCAACTGCAGCTTGAACAGCTGCACGTATCCAAGCAGAATCACACATCACAAACTCTCCCAAGAGAAATGTGAATGTTGATATTATACACCTAAAATTTTAAAGTGAAGAAAGAAAGTTTAATAGTCAAGTCACAAATGAAAGCATAGAAATTAACAGGGTGCACCAGCCTAGTCTGCCTTTGTGAATTACTTACACAGATGACACCACGTCCCAGCTTTGGGACTAATTATGCTAGGAGGTATTCACAGATTTTTTTAGTACTGTACCATCGTACCTGATTGAACAGACAACAAAATGAAAATCAGAAGAAAGATCTGAGTGTATTTACATGTAATTAAAGAGCAAGCATGAGAACGGGCTGGGGAAATGAACTGGATCCAGAAGATACAAAGTGAGCACAGAGTTGAAATAAAGTGCAACAAAATACCCAATGAAAGAAACAAAAAATACATTTAAAATGCCCTTCTACTTCCAGAACAAAATCCCAGGGTGGAAGCAGTTCTGTGAAGGACGTAAATTTAAGCCCTGTGAAGAAAGGCACAAAGGAGTACAGTGCAACTCCACAGTTAAACCAATACCACAAAAATGTACTTTGCCACTGAGAGTGGGGAGGCACAAAAGATCTCCACTGCACAGAGAAGGAGGAGTTTTAAAAAAAGACAGCTTCACAGCAGCTGAGCTGAAACAAGAGCTAGCACAACCTTCATTAACGCTGTTCTCCCACCTGTACTTCAACTGAGTGCTTGTCTGATGGAAGTAATTCACTGCTACCCATCAAGCAGCCTGAGAAACTCACCAGTTCCTCTTTCATAAATAGCACTCCTCAAGAAGGGACAAAGGTGACCTTTGGCAGAAAGTTCACATAATCTCATGCTGTTTTTACTTAAAAGAGTTACAAACTAAAAGCCAGCTCTTTCCAAGATTCCTTCTCTGCTGACATGATTTGCACAGAAGTCATCTTTCCAAAAACACACAGCAAAAACAGATTGCATTTTAGATGGATATAATTTAATCCTATCACTCCCACATCTCTGGGAAGGAGGAAAAGAAAGCAGCTGATAGGCAGAAGCACTTTCCCTAACTCCCTTATCTCTTGCTTACTTTACATATTTGTACTGATGAAACTGAGCAGGCAGCTTTGTCCCTTACTGCACTGCTTACCATGAGAGAGAGCCCCCATCGACAGCTTGCACTACTAAGACTCACTCGTATGGCACAGAGTTAACTCCTGTTTTCCTCCTACCACCCAAAATCGATCCTACTGCCCTCCAGCACGCTCTGCAGGAGGCAGGAAATTTCAACAAGAGCAAAAAGCCAACGCTGTTTAGCAAAGCAGCTCAGGAAAGATTTGGCAAAAATTAAAAAGCAAACATTCAGTAATTGTGAAAGGCTACTGGGGAAACTGAAACCCAGAAGATCACAGCAAAACACACCAGCTTTCAGAGAACTGGATCAAGTAAAGGAAACCAGGCAGAAGCTGCAACTCTCCTGCCCCTCTCACCCCAACACAGGTCCTTTCCAACTGTTCTCTAGAAAAGCATCCACGTTGAACAAACACACTGCAGCAGTATTTCTCCATGTATTTAGCACTTCTTTCCAAAACACAGTGATCCCTAGACTCACTAAATGAGTTGTATATTAAATGTAGTCTGGAGTACAAGCACACCTGACAGTGCAGAACTACAGTAAGTTATGTAGCTCCTTTCCCAGCACCTGTTTGCAAGTATCAGATACAACAGTGAGCTTCCACACGTGGTTTACATGTTCACTCCAAACAAACTAAGCAATTTTAATTTACAAACCTCAATAAGACACGTGGAAGGTAAGTCAGGACGACACCTAACATTAACTGAAGAACAGGAGGAGTAATTCAGTATGCCTGAGACAGGACTACCTCCTGAAAGGGAAGTACTGCAATTGGAATTGCTTCACAGATTACAGGTGTAATTAATAACAACATTATATGGGAAGGACATTAAGCTTCTAGAGACTTAACTATGTACTTAAAGCATTAGGAGTCCCAGTGGGATGTCTGCCTTCAGATTTCACAGTGTTGAAGTTCATTACAAAACCACTTGGTTTAAATTTTAAGAGGATGCCATCTGTTTTGGATAGATACTATATGCCAGAAATAACATAATACAAGGAAGGAACCAAGAAAAGATACTGAACAAGACCGTGAAAGAAACATCAGAATGTAGCATGAGGCAGAAGCATGGGGTGCCTCCCTTCCCACCCCTCTAATGCCACTGCTGCCTGGCAAGCAGAAATTGAAAATAAAATAAAGACTGCAGCAAATGGTGAACTTTGGATGCACACAAACACTTAATGAGCAGCTTAACTGATTTTAACGTGAAGTCCCCAAGACACAGAATGAAAGAACCAGTGGACAGTCACAGACATGAGACTGTCACATTAGCTTCCCCCAGTTACTGCTTATCTACATTACATTCCCAGAGAGTTCCTCCTAGGAAACAGGTGCTTTTGTTTGTTTTCTTTTAAGTGAAATGATTTGTCAACTTTGTTTCCTTCTTCTACACCTTCCTCTAGAGCTCATGCAAGATAAGATATGCTGTAAAATGTAATCTCTCCAAGCTGTAAGAAGTAAAATTAAGTTTTCACCCAAGATGATTCCTTTTCTATTCTGATCCCCCAGTGAGATCTCCAAAACCATCTGAGAAGTCAAAAGACACAGAAAATGAAGTGCACCCAGCAACCACACATCCCATTCAAACCCCAGTGCAAGTGCTACACTTCCCAGAGCGCTCTTCACAGCCTCGAGGCAACATGCAGCCAAACTGGAACACTGAGGACCAGAGGGTGTATGGCAGCTCTCCAACCAAAGGCACAGGACATACAGAACTTCCCCTAGGCCTGAGATACCTCAGGGCAATCCCCTTCCCCCAGTCTGTGGAACTGATGGACTGCAGTCCTCCAGGTGAGCAGAGACTGAGGCCACTCTTCCTCACTCATCTCCACCGTCGGTGATTACTGCCCTCTCACATGGGAGGCGCTGCCCCACCAGGTCCTGACCCTACAGCTGGCATCTGCACCTACAGGGAAAGTCTGCTCTGCTGCCCCTACACCCTGCTGAGATCCCACAGGCACACATAGCAGGTAGCTATTCTAACCACAGTCATAATGCTAAGATAAGGAATCAGATGTGTGATAATGGAGAGCAAAGCCGTTCATTGAAGCAGCTGTCCTTACATATCAGAAAAATGAACATCTTACTTAACTTCACTCTAGCTTCAAATTCACTCAAGTTTACTTTTCTACTTCCTTCGTTACAGCTTACAGCTCACCACTGTTATGCAATTAACCGTAGTCCCATCATTCTGCACGCTGCTATTTTCACCAACACACTGCAGATGAAATTCCAAACAGTGACACTAGATTTACACACCAGATTTTCACACCAGAATTCCCTGTGCATCAGTGAAGTTTCTTAAATACCTCTGGCAAGCAGACAAACTCTCAAACCTAACAGTACAACTAAAGCCACAAGCAAATGCTAGATTATTTTTCAGCATTTGTGAAGTTGCAATTAAGCTGTAGGTGAGAGCACTGTGAATTTGCTGTGACGCTACAAAGCAGCACTGCTCCTCCTGGGGGAGGAGTTAGTCCTCTCAGTATCTCCGTATCTCCACCTGCTAACTCATGTAACATTGAAGCGCTCTCAAATTATCTTCAGTAGGAATTGCCCTCATTTTACCTTTCATTTTAATTAAACACATCAAAAAGTTCAAAAGAGGAAAAACTGCCATCTCCTACAAGCACAGAAGGCATATTTCCATTTTCATTCACTGATTACTGTCAGCCCAAATGAAACCTTTGAACCCCCCCCTCTTTTTTTTTTTTTCTTTTTTTTTCTTTTTTTTCCTTTTTACAAGCTCAACAAGCTCACCCCAGAACTGCTGGAACTGCAATACATCAGAGATCCACCTCCTACAGCAGTATGACTGGTCACCTCTCTACTACTTGCAAATTACTGCTGCTATCACCGGGAACAACAAAGACCAAAACTTAGCTATGGAAACAGACAGCTGATGAAGAAGAAATACCTGTAATCATACAGGGACTAATTCTGATCTCTCCTGATAAACATTCAGCTGACTCCAACAGAACACAGCTGTTACACAGAACAGAAAGGGCATGCACTGGGACTCAGAATTTCTCAAGGAGGATTACTTCTTAATATATTCATCTAGAAACAAAATCAAGCACATTACATTTCATTTTCTTTTATTTTAAAGGCAAAAACTGACCACAGAATGAAAAAGGACAAAACTTTAATTGACTCTTCATTCAGAAATTAAATTTCTTATAGCAGAGATGAAAGCGATGCACCAAAGTAATGGAAAGTCTTCAAAACATCCACAAACCACAGGCAGCTGCTGTCTATAAAGATAAAAGGAGGTGATATTTTCATTACATCTCCCCTTTCATTTGAAAACTTCAGTTTTCTTTGGCTCATAAAAATGAAATGGTGTGTTTACTAAGCTATGCCACTGACTGTGCTTCTGCGCTGTGCCAATTCTTATCTTACTTTCATTTCTTCCTCACACGATGTCCATTACACACACATCCAGACATTTACTCTGAATCTCAGGTTCTAGTACAAGGAGAACAATCACCTCAGATGGCGAGGTTAAAAGAAAGAAGTTTGTGGGTGGGGGTGGTGCCTGACTTCTCACTCTCACCAGTTACAGTCATACGAGCCCCAGAATGCTTCCACTCAACTGCACAGATGAACACGGCTGCATCTGAGTAGCACTGGCCAAAAAGACCAGCAGTAGCAGGCAGCCATCACCTCTGTGCCAAAATACCTCCTGAGAATCATCCATGCAACAGTCCAGATCTGCCTTAATTGGGCGTTTTGTATAAATTTAGCCAACCGTACTCATTTCAACTCTAACAATTCTCTAGATTCTTCCTCACTTCTTTTATTTCAAACCTAATTTCACTAAAGATTAATGATGTCTCAGGCAGGCTTCAAGAGTGATGCTATGCATTGTGCATCTGAGATTCTGCAGGAAATCCATAGCACAATTCAGAGGCATCTCATACAACAGATATTCTGCAGAAAAATAATCCTTCATGCAAAGGCACAATCACAGTACTATACAGTTGATGCATGAAGAATACAGAAACACAGAATGGATTATTCTTTCTCAATAAACTTGTGCAGCATAAGTCTGGGAGCCAACTTAAAGAACATTAAAGTATTAAAGAACAACTACCTGCTGTAGGGAACCTGCTTTGGCAGGGGGGTTGGACTCGATGATCTCTGGAGGTCCCTTCCAACCCCTACAATTCTGTGATTCTGTGAACCACGTGCACTTCAAAGTCTGCCTGAATTTGCACATAAAATGACCATCTCTATAGGAACGGCCTCACTAGTGAAATCATTCTGAGAAATCAAAGCAGTAAATATTCGACGCTTTCACACAGAAGCTGAACTCCACATACTGAATAACAGAGGGCACTGAATTTCTTCCAGGTTTCACAGGTTTGCATAAAATAAGCAAACAAGCAATGACAACTGCTCTAAAACTGCTCTAACTCTGCAGCTACCATGTGAAACAAGCACAGTGCAGCCAGCAGTAACCCGTGGGTCTCAAGAGCTGTAGGTCACACTGAGATCACACTGCCAAATCTTTCCTGTGTTGAGCTGTGAAAACAGATAAAGGAAGAGGCATCCCGTATGACTACTCTGTTGAATTTACTCTGCACTGTAGTACAGCACTTGTCAGCTCACACACCGTCCCACAAATACACAGATTTCACTCAGATCTGAAAGCAGTAAGTGAACAGCACTTCTGTTACTAATTCCTTCCAAAACTGGGAACAAAATCCACCCAAATGATGGCAGTTCAGTCCTCATACACTAAACCTGGGTTGAGACAGGGCACCCCATCCCAGTATGACCTGATAAACAAGCTTTAGGTGTTTCTGTATCATCATTCTCCCCCACCACTTATGAGCCAAGCCTCATCAGCTTTAGTTATCTTTCCAAATCACTGCTCTACTACTTTTGCATCCCAGCTACCACTGAAATCTTGTAGCTGTTCTCAAGAAGCATTATCTCTGAACAAGGAGACCTGCCAGACACATCAGCCTGTGAAAAAGCAGTATGAGCCTTGTTTGTCCACAAACCAGACAAACCACTCCCTACCAAAACAACCAGACTTCACTTCCCTATCTCTTAAACATTCCATTGCTTTGTCTCCCTCTCACTGCGTGTGCCACAAGGAACAAACCTTCCCAAAATCTGCAGGCAGGAACACAAGGCTCAACTGATGAGCAAGTCTACCAACTACACAACCAAAGCAAAACCAGACATCCTAGTTTCTACAAAGGGCAATATGAGGCAGAACAATACCCAACCTTCTGAAAAGTACTTAAATAATAAGGATCAAAGTTATCAAAGAACAGCAGAGTTGAGGCCCACTAGAAAACTGGGCAGACGAATAAGGAATGTAGAAGAAAAGCTTCATGAAGGACATCAACAAAGGAAAATTAAAGATAATGCTCAAAAGCACATGCAAGAACACTAACTGGTATAAATTAACAGTGGGGTGGTTTTCAGCATTAATGGTGAACTACCTGCAAAGAGACTAACACAAAGCCTGCTCCTAAGGATGTGTATATGTAACATAGATGCACACAGCAGCAGGGAAGAAAGATGCATGTGCAAATGAAAACCTGCATGCACATTGGTACATTTGTACATACAGCAGTCTGGTCACTGGGAAAAATTAGCACAACTATTGGGATCTTGCCTTTTGTTTTCCTTTCATGTGTATTCCACAGCGAGATGCAAGTTTGCTAGGATCAGTTCACTAAGCAAACCTGACACTGGCAGTATGACCTTTATGCTACAAATCCCCCCACTCCCAACAGCTATGCAGTGACAACACATCAAAATAAAGCAGTACAGTAGCATGCATTTCCCATGGAGCAAGTGATTTCATCAACACCTCCATGACCTCTCTGGAGTACCACAATTGCACCCTTGCTACGTACGCCATTTTTACAACACAGACACATTTAGCTCCTTGTTCCTCATCTTTCAGTAAGATAAATCAGCTCGCTGTTTAAACAGTTTCCTGTCCTTTGGAGGCAGGAGTGGATTCTGAGACAGAAAACACAGTATGGGTGGAATTAGAGTTCATGGGGAATAACAATAGGAAACAATGCAAGGAAGTTTACTCACATTTCTCTAGGTTCACTTACCAGCATGGAAGCAGAAGAGGCCTATACCAACAAAAACATGCAGCCTTCTTTCAGAAAATACTAACTCATGGCAGGAATTGAGAACTGTTTCATTTCATTTTAAAACCTTCCTGAAGAATTGCATTCCCCCAGCAGTTTTAAACATTTCAAGAAAATGATTCTCTTCTAAATAAGATCAAAAAAGCTGACATACACACGGCAAGCAATAAAACGACAGTCAAATGAAACCCAAAAGCCCTTATAGAAAAATCAGACAAATTTAAGCACGATCGGTGGACTAAAAGTCATACAGCTATAAACATTTATATATTTGAAACAAATCACTGCACAAAAGGTCAGAACACATCATTAAAACACTGAAGGTAAGAACAGGAATTTATTCCTGGATGCCTTCATTGCTACCATCTCCAATCTTTTCTGCAGGTAGCAAACTACTTCAGTGCTGTAACATAAAGCTGAGCTGATACAAGTTGAAGAACTGCTCCAAAAGCCTGGTAGGAAAACACATTTACTGCCACACTGGGTACATGAAACAGTATGAAATGGCAGAAAAGGCTTTTTGCTGTTATCTCTGAAAGAACTATGGTTATATAACTCACATTTACAGTTATGTAATTTAGCAACAGCAAACCATGCCTGATCTACCTGACTGACTTCAGTGATGCAATGACCAACTCTGCAGCCGAGCAAACAGTTTAATTGGACTTCAGCAACACACAGCACAGCCTGCCACCATATCTTTCTATGTTACATCTACAGACTCAGAGGACACCAGCCCTCCCCACTAGTGGTCAATGGTGTTATAACGATGGAAGCAGCTCATAGGAAGAAGAGCATGAATATCATTTGACGGGAGCTCAGAGACTGGAGCAGTGGGTCAGCAGGAACATCACGAAATTCAACAGAACCTCATATAAAATCCTGCAGCTAGACTGGAGCGAGCCCATGCAGAAGCCAAGGTTGGGAACCAGCAAGGTAAATTCTCTACAGAAAAGGATCCTGGTGCCCTGGACAGCAAGATGAACATCAGCCACGTGGCCCTGCAGTGAACGACAGCTGCCACCTGCACATCAGATGTGTGTCAGCACTACCAGCAATGTTACCCCCTGCCTGGCATCAACACGTATCCCACTGCTACACTACATCCAGAAGTTGTGCAAAAAAAGAGCAGAAAACATGCAAGAAACAGAAGGCCACTAAGATGGTAACAGCTGCAGCACGTGGCCTATGGGGAAGACTGTGGTAGCCTGTTTTCTTCTGGGAGACAGAAAGCTCAAAAGAATTTAACTACTGTCTTCCACCACTGAAGGTGTAACTGTGTAAGGACAAGATGGAAACTGGCTCCATCCAGGATGGCTCAAATGAAGGGTAAAAGGCAGTGGACCCAAATTACTCCAAGGAAATTCTAACTGGTTGCAAAGAAAGCAGTTTCTCAGTGTGCACAGTTATGCAGTGACAGTGATGCAACAAAAGCTTAGGGAAGCACCATGAGACACTTCTGTAAGAAAACAAAACCTGAGAAGCCTTGGCCTAACTTCAGAGTTAGCTGTAGTTAGCACTGGGTCAGACTGGATGGCCTCCAGAACTCCTTTCCAGCTTGTATGATCCTGTGGTGACACTAAAGATGTCCCCATCTGCTCTACAATCACGTGTATTAAGCTTGACCCAAGAAACTTTGCAGAACTGCATTTAAGTCAGTCCTCAAGGAAACTTCAACATTTAAGCTCAGAAGAGGTGCAAATTTATATTTCAGGTCTTCCAGGGAAACTAAGTGGAAATAATCCAACTACACAAAGAAATGGAATATGTTTTAATGGCTCTTTATACTGTATTCAGAGCAAGAACTGGTACAATAACATGACACCCTGACCAGGCCAGCACTCTCTGCATAAGCCTAGGGCTATTTTAGTTTACCATTTCTGCACATATTTTGTATTTTTCCAGATTTTGGTTCCACCATTTCCATTCTGCATTTCTTCATTGTCAGGAAGGAGCTGTATTGTAGCTTGCATTATAGCAAGACATTAAAACTGTGCTTTTTAAGTTGCCTGCCCCGAGGGCAGGGGAAGCACAGAAAGAACTAACAAATGAATTTTTTATCTCATTTGTTTTCTACGTTTTATCTTCAACTTTAGAACCAAAGGAAAATTCCAGCAAGAAGCAAATTCTTTCTGAAATACCCAAATAAATGATTTAGAAACATTTTTGCTACTGAAGGGCAGTGAGTTCACATCCAGGAAAATTTCCAAAAGGTAAGAAAAGCATTTTAAAGACAAGACAATAGCAAGTTATTTTCATTTCATGCATCTGCCTTCTAGAATCACAGTGCCATGCGTTGTTTTCTACCATTCTTAAAGCTGTTTCTGCTTTAAAAAAGAAAGATTTCTTTAAAAAAATAACAAAAACAGAGAAGGATTTTAAAAGAAGTCTTTTAGACCATGAAGTATTAAGAATTACAAACATCACCTATTCACTCTCCCCAGCTTTTCAAGCCGTGCTGATCTTCTACATCCTATAGAAGAACACATTGTAACGATCCTCCTGGATAACCTTGGCCTCACCAAGGAAACTCCACATTAATATCTTTGTGAAGCCAAGTCAATGAAGGAACACAATTCCTTTGGAAACAAAAAATATTCCTACGACTTCACACAAGATTAAAAAGGGTTGAACCATAAACTTTGTATTTCACCTAAGGCTACGTCTTACCACAGCAACCATAAAGAAACAAAGCCATTCCAAAGTAATCAAGCAATCAATTCTCTGATTCTGTTCACATATAATAAAAGAAGTTCAGACTGACTCTCGTAGTGCAGCTCATAATCTTAGGAACAATCAAGTGAATGGCTAACCTTGCACAAGAAAACAATCTCAAGCTTCAAATGGATGAAGTTAACACCATGGTTTCACAATGAGGCTTTTCCATGAGGCACTGATAACATAACTTAGGTTACACTACCAACATAACCAAATTCAGCAACATTTTTATTTCAGAACAAGGCATTTTATTACTGAAGACACTCTGGACAGCCTTACACAGCTGCAGTGCTGCTTTGCACAACCCATCCTCTGTCCCTGCCTCTGATCCCCCCAGTTGTGCTGCCCTGTGCCATTTCCACTGACCTGGACAAAACAGGGTGTACCAATGAGCCCTTTCTTGTTAGAAACATGACTGCCAAGAGGAAAGTTACAACTGCCAGCAGTTCCCTGCTCCAGGTTTCCATGCAGCCATATAAACAGTTGAACAAGCACAAGTGAAACAGTGACACAAGGGCTGCGTTAGCCAAGTAAGCTGCCAAAAGAAACAAGGGTGAAATTACAGCTTAGCCTATACCTGCGTGTGCCTGCTCCCAGTTCTCTGGGATGAATAAGGGCACTGAAACCAACAGAGGCAGGGAGGTACTCCATGGCTTACAGGAGACCATGCTTCCAACCTGGAAGGCAAGTGATACATGCCATGATCATGCTGCTATGTGAACCCTGAAAAAATAATTTACTTTACTAACACCACTACCGAGTAATTTGTTGCTTGTGTTCTCACAAGAACTGCTACAATAATGTCTGGAAGAGGTATGCAGAGCGAAAGGAAGAACACTGCATTTTAACCCAGGACAGAAGAGAAGCCGCAGCCGCCAGAGCAAGTTACGAAGCAGAAAGAACCTTCCCAACCACAATATTACACTATTAGAAACAGCAACTCAAAGAAAACCACATCAGGTTTCACTTGTCCCTGTTTGCCTCACACACTCACACAGGTACTTTGCGGTACTCCAGGAACAGGCTGTAAACAGCAAAACCCACGTACTTCCATAAGCCTGCAAATTGTGCCATTATCCTACTTAACCATGTTTGTTTTATTTTTAAAACTGATCTCTGAACTTTGAAACAATCTTAATAAATGTTACTACAGGGCTATGTTTGTGGAATTCATAACTTTCATCCCAAACAACGCATTTCTTACTGTTTGAGATATCTATTAAATTATTTTTGCATGGAATGAATTAAAGAATATTCAACTCACTTCAAATTGATATTTAGTAGGTTATATATGATTCTTAGAAACACACTAAGGCTCTTTATGTGGATGACCATGATGAAATTTTAACTTTCACCCATTTCCTCCTCATATTTAGATGCATATCAGTGAAAACAGAAGCATATTAGATGAAACAGAATTCAATAGACAAGGGGAAGCAAGTCAAATGGCATAGAACAGCATTTCCATGTCACGCTCCAGATTATACTGAACACTTCTGATGCTCGTATCTGACACTTTAAAAAAAAAAAAAATTGATGTAACTGAAAGGTTTGAAAATACTGAAAAAATGCTACAGGTCAGGAAAAAAACAAACAAGTAAAAAAACTGAACACACAAAAGGTCAAAGCATGAGGTGCCTGATGGCTCTTATTCAGGTTAAGGCAACGGCTTTTAATAATTTTTAGAAAAATCTATTACACAGAGCCAGGAAGCACAGCCGTAAGCCTATGCTGAAAGAAGTGCTGTCCCAGGGCATCGGGCATCACAGCCACGTATGTCTGCCTTCTATTCAAAACCAAAGCACATTTCATAACTTGCTTTTCCTTCAAAACCACTGGTTCCACTAAGAAGAGAAGGGAAAAAAAAAGAAAAAAAGAAATAAAAAGAAAACAAAAGAATAATCTCCCGCGGGTCGGGGAAGCTGGGAGCCAGAACAAAGCGCGGCGCCGGCAGGGCACGCCGCAGCCCGGCACTAGGCCTCGCAAACAAGGAGCCCGGCTGCCACAAAGTGAGCCACACGCAGGCGCGCGCGCGCAGACAAGTCTTCCCGCTTCCTGCCAAATACAGAGCAAACCGGAAGTCACCCCGCGCAGCCCGGCCCGGCCCTGCAGCGGGGTCACCCGGAGCCGCGGGCGGCGAAGCTGGGCCTGGGCTGTCCCTGCGAGGCGCCCTCCGGGGCGCAAGGCCTGCCTGAGGCACAATCCGGCGCCGTCGTGTGCAGCGTCGGTACGAGCTGCGGGTATTATAGAGGTTTGCCACAGGCAACACTGAGCAAAACTTTCCATTAAAAGAAATAAAATAAACGTCACCTAAACTGTAGAAAGAGCAACAGGTTTCCTGTGCTGGGCAGGGTCGGTATCGTCTGGGAGACATCCCCGACACTATTGTGAGAAGAGGCTCCTTATCAGATAAAACTCTCTACCAGCAAAGAGAACAAATCCACCCGGAGTCAGCGCACAGCGAGGAGAGCTCGCTCAGCCCAGGACAGCAGCCAACGACCAACAGAGCTCCAAAGCGCCCCGCTCCCACGGCGCAACGCCCCGGGCCGCAGCCGGCCCCACTTACATGGTCTCCCCTGTCTTGGCAACATGGCAGAGGAACTGGTCTAGGATCGGGCACACCTCCTTCTTCCCCCTCTTCTCAAAATCTGTCGGCGTGAGGACGGCACAAGAAGAACGGAAACAGAAAAGAGACAAAAAAAAAAAAGTATTAAAAATCGTAACCAGCGTTTTTGAACTATCAGCACGACTCCCTCAGAAACATCTGCTCGCTCCAACAACGCCTCAGCTGATCCCAACAGCTCCTCCAACTTTCCAGCCCTAGGAATCGCCAAGATATTTTCCCGTGGAGAAACGCGCGCACCTGGGCGGCAAAAGTTGGTGCGCGACTTCTGGGGAGCGGCGGCCGGGCCGCTTCCCAGCTCGGGGCCGGGCCGGGCAGGGCCAACCTGCAGCGGCCAGGACGGGTCGAGCCGAGGCGGAGAAGGGCGAGGGAGCGCCGGGAGGAGCGCCGGGCGAGGGCAGCCCGGGGGGCTGCGGGCCCAGGCTCGGCCCTCCCCGTCCCTACAGCGAACCCCCGGCCGCCGCCACCCGCGGGACCCCGCACCCCCACACGAAGGAGGAGCGCTCACCCCCGGCCCCGCGCCGGGCGGCCCCACACCTCCCCTCAGCGCGGGGACACCCCTCCCCGCCCCCCGCCGCTCGCCCCGCACCACCTTTCAGCGCCTCCTGCAGCCTCTCGACGTCCATGATCCGCGCCCGCGTCCCCGCGCCGCCCTCCGCGCCGCTCCCCTCCGCCGGCCCCCCCCCACCCCGCGCAGCAAACGGGCTCCCGGCGCCGCTCGCACAGACACAGCCCGGGCTCAGCAACCTTCCAACATGGCGCCCGGGCCGTCCCCGTGCGCGGCCCCGACGGCCCGCCCTCCTTCCCGCTGGGGGGGGGTGGCGCGCGGGGGGCGGGGCCGCGCGGGCCCCGAGGGAGGCGGGAAGGGGCGGGAAGGGGCGGTCCGCACTTCGCCTCAGGCCGGGCGGCGCTGCGTTCTCGATGCCGGGACCCGCGCGAACAGGAGGGAAAGCTGCGGCAAATTTCGTACGTGGGGAACTCTGACAAACGTGCCGAAACGGTGTGCTTTCTAAAGTGCTGCGTTGGAGAGCTGAGCCTGTTGGTGCCACGGACCAACTGTCGCCTTTAACACAACGGTGAATGGTGTTTCCTGCTGGACACAATTCCGTGAGAAGTCCCAGCACGAGGTTCTGGCACTTCTACTTACCAGACAGCATCAGTAAGCAAATAACTAAAGGGACAGAGACAGGTCTGAACTCCTAGAAAAAAAACAAACAGCAGGAGCTGGCATTACAACCATTAATGAATTCAGCTGCCAGTTTTCTTCTGGTCACTTTGCTCATCACAGAGATGTGATGGAAGAATCAGCAATGGCAGCACAAGGGAGAAGACAAATACTGTGCGGTGTTTCCCTGCAGAGCCAACAATGACAGCCAGCCCAATTTCCCCCGGCTCCTGTGCCCGCTCAGCCCTGCCATGCCTCCCTGCTGCACACTCACCTTTCTGGCATCAGAAACCCACCAGCTGAAATGAGGCAGACAGCAATACAGTCCCTAGGGTAGTAAGAACGTTGTCCCTCAAAACATCAGTCAATTCTCCACGGGGTGAACAAGTGATAAGTCTCTTCAACGCACAAAAGCTGCGTACTGGGCTGAGAACAGCAGTGCTTACACACCAACAGAACAGGACAATACAATTCAGGTTACAAGCTGCCCTATGTTCTCTTCCTTGAGGTTAACTTCATTATTTTTAAGAAAGTACGAAAGTCCAATTAAAGCAACAAAACTAATAGCCTTCCTTTGCAACCTTAAGCACAACAGAGGAGTGGAGAACGTACTGTGTTCTTTCCTAGAACACAGTTTCTCTGACCTCGCTTCCATGCCCCAGCAGTATTTTCCCCCAGGCACCACAGTCTCACCTCCACTGCACAACTTGCTCTTTGCAGTAGTTTCTGGAGGTGGTCTCATTCTCTCCATCCCACCAGCCAAAATGAGCCTAGAGAGGCATAAACATACATTAAAGTTTCAATTTTACAGTTCATGTACAGTTCATTCAAAACCCACATCCCCTCAGCAAACTGAAAAAAAAAATATTTCCATTCACAGCAATTTGTCGTTCTCTTCTGTTTTCAGGGGATAAACATTTAAATACAACCCTAGAATACAAAAAGCTTGTGTGAAGTTTCATCATTGATACGTTGTGCGATCTCAAGCAAATGAGTTGGGCAATCACACCTGAGTGTCTTTATTAATAAAGCAAATGATAATTACTCTTCTTTGGAAGCTATTTGGCACACCTAGTAATAGAAGCATACACAACTCATTTTGTTTAAATCCCCATGCTACTTAGGGAGTATTTACTGTGGAACTATAATGAAAAAACTCATCATCAGGAAAGAAAAAGAGGCGTTTTTAAACACGTAACGAAAGCATGAGAAACCGTTTTCCAATGCCTGTTTTTCTCTTCTTGCATTAAATTTACATAAAGCCCATTTTAGATTTGCATTCTGGATTTCTTTTAAACTTCTGCAAGCACTTTTTGTGAGTTTTCAGAGAGAGCAGGATGGGGTCCAATATGTTAACAAGATGAATCCACTTCTGCCTGATACAATTGGACAATTCTTTTTCCACTTGATCTCTTACTTGAGAAGTTCAGGTCAAGCACTGATTTGATAAGAATTGCATTCATTTTCATCAGCACTGAAGGAATATGTAACATACAAGTTATACAGCATAATGGACTTCTACATTCTCCTCTTCCTGCAGTATCAGCAGGAATTAGAACAAACAAGAGACCAAGTGAGAGCAATCCAATCACATCACACTCTGCAGACAAAAAAAAAAAGCAGAAACTTTAATATAGCCAGTTCTGATGGATCTGCAAGAGATTAATTTGCACTACCCAAAAGCGGTCTGTCTTCCTGTATGTCCCATTCCTTCCTTTGTATCAATCCAGTTGAAAATGATTCCTTTTGTGGGGTTAGCTCTCACCACTACCAGCCACTCTCATGCTGGGCAGGGGAAGCAGCAGCAGGATGTGGAGAAGAGGAGGAATGAAGGATTTCTGCACTCAGCAGCAGTCACGACTCAGCTGTGCTGCTTTACTGCACTGCCCTGGAAGGTCTTCACAACAACAACCACCCACCAACTGATTTTTGAGCTTTAGGACTAAAGCTAAAGAAAATTTGCACTGAATTACATATTACCAAATCCCTGGGCACAGATCAATACTGATGCTAAAGACAGCAATGCAAGGTGTATGACCAGCAGATTTCAGTAATGAAGTTTAGATTAGGTATTGAGAGAGCCCTGACCTAACCTGAGCCTTAAAGTAATTTCATTCACTGATGTGAGACAGCAATTTGTAAGGTATTTTCACTGGGTTTGAACAAAAATTGATTAGCATGCTTTGAAAAAATCTGTAGCAATTGAATACAACATCAAGCATAAGCAATGCAGCAGAATACGAGCAAAACAGGTTTGTTCTCATTTCCTTATGCTCAAGGCAAAGCTTCAAGACTTCAATCTTCTGAAAATATTATGCTTCAATATACACCAATGGATTTACAAGAGAGGTCAGGGTTTGGGTGTTTTCTGTTGTTTTCAAGTCAATAGCTGCAGGAACTCAAGCGTGGTACAATAAAATGACACTAAAAAATTGTGCATTTCCGAACCATACAAAAATAGAGATATTTTTTCCATTTAAAGTACCTCATTGCCACTTCAAGTCCCTCCTCCTCCAAGGAAATGACTTTTAACAAATCTGGAAGGCTGGGGAGTACCAGAAGGCAAACCCAGTTCAATCACGGTGCATAACATCTAGAAGAAGCTGAAAACAAACAAAAAAAGGAGCTGTGGAGGATGGAGTTTTACTTTGAATGTACAAACACTGAAATATACAGATATGATTATACTTCGTAAATATTGTAGGCTTTAGCTAAATTAGCCACCAGCCCCCAAAATACCACACATTAAGTTCCCACACGTTTTCTAGAGCTATGAGAGCCCACAGCAACTCAGTGCCAGGTTCAGCACTTATTCCAAGCTGGCTTTCTCATACCTCCCTCCCAGTACATAGATAGAAAGCTTCCTTTACAACACTCAACAAACCAGAAGATCATTCAAATTAATAGCAGACTTGTTTTTTCACCTGGAGCCTAAGGTGTGAGGAATCTGGTATTCAAAACAACCTGTCCTTCAGAGGCACTGAGCAGAACAGGAAGGAGATCTTTGAGAGATGTGTCCTGAGAAGGCAGGCACCTCTTTTGCATGATCCTAATCAGCACAGCAGGTTAATTAACCCGTGTCAGAAAGATTCAGGAACAGCATCCCTATCATGGAAATACACTTCTGCAGGAGCAGGTCAATCCACGGCACTTTTCTTGAAACAGCATCATGTCAGTGCGATCAAAGTATTTTAGCTCTAAATCAGTTAAACATTTTTGGACTGTACTGTAATTTTTAGAAAATAACACAAGTATTTTTGGTATATTTATAGAGCTGTATAAGTCAAACCAAATATTTTACCTTACAAAATGAACATGTTTTGTTCATCTTAAGTGCTGATTCTCATGTTGATGTTTTGTCTCAATTTTCATTTTCACTTCAAAGGAGGTGTTGACAGTTTGTTTCTCATTCTGATCCAGAACAAAAGCAAAATTTCCAAACGCTGCCATTTCTTTTGAAGCACAAACAATTCTTTATCTCATATCAACTATAGCTCTTCGGGAGGCTGCAGTCTGTATGGATCCCAGGGTAGATACAGGAACCCGCTGTTGGAACACTCCCAATGCATCTGTGCTGTCTCATTTATGGGTGGGTACATAGTGTCTGTTTCCCAGCATAATATTGGACTCTATCTGATGCAAAGGTGCAAAACATTCTGAGAGCTGGCTTCCTTATGGTTACAGGCAGCTGATCCTCAGGAGAAGACTCTCTTGAAGCATTTGGAAGGGAATTATAAGTGAAACGATCGATGGTTTGTGTTAAAGCTGATAATGTGCAAGATTCATCCTACTAGAAAAGTCCTAGCTTTTTTCCTCCCTCTCCAGGTAGTGGTGTTTTATTCTCAGCTACAGATGTCCCAGGCAGGCAGAGAAGTCACCTCTACTATGATCATACTTACGAAGAGGCATATGAAACCTGTTCTGAGCTCCATTAATGCTCCACAGTCCACATAGGTGTGACAAGGATGTCTCTTAGAGTCAGTCATGGTTGTCAAAGCACATACAGCAGTGAGAGCACGGCAGAAGAAACTCTCCTGGCACCCAGATCCACACCGTGGTAACTGAGCACCAAGGCCTTGCTTTGAGGAACTCAGGGTTTATTTGTTCCGCATAGGGCAGCTGTAATCAGTGAGAGTCATATGGACACAAAGGACCCAGCTGTATGGCAATGAGGATGTGGGAAATCACAGTTCAGGTTCCATCCTCTGAATCACAAAGGGCAGAGAAATGCTTGTCCTGTTTGCTGTTGCAACCATCTTCCTTCTTCCCATCCTGTACTATGGAAATCTGTGCATGTTCTCCCCACATATTTCAGTCCTGACTAAAGCCACGGTTGCTAGAAACATCTTGGATCAGAACAGCACAGACAAGGCATTACAGAGCATTTAATGGAACACAACACAGTTATACACTCTTCATACCTGAAATGAAGAAACACTGCATTGATTTACAGCTGGCCTTACCTTTTCTCATGAATTTCAATTGGAGTTTTAGTCTCGACTTCAAAGAGAATGGGACTGAGCCCAACATACCAGACAGTTGAGTAATTTGAGCCAATGAGAAAACAATTTCATAACCAGGCAGACTACTGGCCTGACTGAAGCGACAGCTCACAAACTTCTATCACACAGAGGCATTGTAGCAAAACCAAGGATGCTGCAGCAATGACCATACATGAGTACCAAAAAAGAAAAGGGAGCAGGAGGGAAAGAAGGCAAATGATGCTAAATGACCAAATCCCATAAGTACTACAGAAGAGATTCAAGAAAGGCCGTAAGTACCACTGCAGGATGCAGTACAGCAAGGTGACAAAACAAGCATTTTAAATGCAACAACAGGTTAAAAGAATACATTTCCCTGCAGCTCTACCTCTGCACATCTTTTAACAGGAAAAGGTCAAAACATAACAAAGGATATCGCAGTATTGAGAGCAAATTTAAAAACAGACTTCAGAATTCTGGTGACATATATAGTAGAGTATATAAAGTAACTAGACTCTTCAAAAAGGGCATAGAAAAGATACTACACTGGAAAGTTAACATAGCTTCTACTAATCGAACTCAACAAGTCCCAGTACACACACACACACAATCTTACAAAAAAAACAGCACAAAATACAGAGCTTGCTTAAAATGTCATTTATTTGTACTTTAAGCAGAGGATCTTAACACAGAAATGCACTGCTATGCCTCCTTGGGAGCTATAAACAATTGGTGCACTTGTCAAATAAAAATACACAGGAATTAAATGATACAAGAAAGTTACATAGTTCCTTACACATACACCCACGTTGCATAGGTGTACACATGCATACACTCACAGAGCAGTTTCCAGTTTCCACTTGTAAGAAAAAGAAATGATAGCAAAGCTATCTAAGCCCACTTTATAATATACAGGCAAAGAACCTAGAAAAACTCACCTTTTAGAAACACACCCAAGTGCTTCCTACTCTGGCAGTTCTCTGTTGTACAACATGCATTTGTAACCTGATGCTTTCTTAAATGGCTTTGGGCTAAAAGGAGGTGCTCAGCAGCTCTTCATGTAAAGCCCCTACTTATCTACCTTCAGCAAGTTCAAGTATAACATAGCAAATCGAAAACCTGAATATTTGACGCTGATACAGCAAGGTCTTGGTTACATGCTTAACTTTATGCACTGCATATAAGGCCTACCAACTAGAGACAGAATTCAGAGCATCAAACAGCTGCTGGGTTGGGGCTTGCTTTCACACAACCAGGACGCAGTTCTTTGGGCTGCACCCTGTTGTTTCTTTGTCACTGTGAAAGGAGATTTGTTGTTAGCAACACATTCAGGATTGTTGGAGTTTCTATGAATTTCCAGAAAAAAATGTTGGTTTTCCTTTCTACATTACAATGACACTCCTCAGTGTGTGACACACCACTGGAAATAAGTAAAATACGAAAGGAAGGGGAAAAGAGGGTAAGGCCCATCTAAGTATTTACACATTCCATTACTGAAATAATGGATGGCTAATTTACATGAATTAACCACAAGTACAAAATAGGAAATAAATGAAAACTGGTTTCTAAATAAGATTAATATTATAGCCAACTACTGTTAAAATCAAATACAATATGGTTTAGGAAGCTGTAATGGAATATAAATTAGTAATTCCAACAACAACAAAAATCAAAGTTAATTGTTTTAATACATTTTGGAGAGCTCAAATTACAGCTTCCCCTGCCCCCCCAGAAAAAGCACAGCAGGAAGAATTCTCCCATTCTTCTGGCAAGTGGTTATTATACTAACAGGAGTCTTCATGTTAAAGCATATACTTCATATATTTTAATAGCTCTTTCTGAAAATAATGTAGCACCTCCTGTAAACATAAGAAGCACTGCTTTGATCCCTAAACGTTTTATATGTAATAATGCCTTTGTTTTGTAATGAATTCCATTCCTTCATTTTAACGTGCCCACAGCCAGAGGGTTCTGCTGAATCATAGTTACACAGTCACAGCTTTCTAAACTTCCGAGACTTAGCACCAGAGCTAAACTGCCTGGGCAACAAGGCTTTTGCTCTGCAACTTTCTCTGGCTTACAGACACCATGGAAATGAGGGATTCAGAATGGCCAGCATGCATCTCATCTATCCTCCTTCAACCTAAAGTCAGCTTTATTCTGGTATTTGAAAATAAAATTTAAAAGAAAAAAACAAAGACTTCTTTATGTTCTCCTTACTGCCAACTTCAAAGGCTTACCTCTTATCACAGACTTACATTATCTTAAACTTCTCAAAACAGCACACAGAGTTTCCCCTTCATCGCCTTCTGGTTTTTGAAGGTTAGTTTGGGTTACATTTTCAAACTCCACTGTATCCATTTCTTTTTTAAGCTGCAACTAAATCTTCAATTGAAATAGTAAATAAGACAAGCTGTGGGAGAGGGTAACATCTACACTTCAGTTTAAATGTCTCTGGTTCCCATTATGAAACTCTGGGCTTTCCATCAAAATAAGTGCAGAGGTGCCTCTGTCCTTTACGAGTCCGTTTACACTGATGTGGCAAAGCCTTTAAGATAACATCTCTGAGTCACAGCACATGCACAAACTGTTGATTGGAATTTGCAGCACAGAGGTGAGAGCAGACTGTTTGTTCTGTGCTGTTTAGAACCAGCACAGGCCTGCACTGCAGCTGCTAAGACACAAGGCTCCCTATCTTAACACCCTCTTGACTCAGATGATTCTGCAGCAATGCAGTGTGCCATGTTGTGTCTTTCACACATCACTCTTACGGATGTGTCACCAACACTTTCACACCTCTCACAGTTGGAAAAAGATGCTTGCCATGTCATTTGAAGCTACATTCCATACATAGTAGCTTGAAATGCCACTTCTTTGTTGAGCTTAAGTTCAGAACGAACTTTTGTATAACTTGAAAAAAAAAGTTATAGTGAATATTGCTGCTCTTAAACAAATAAACTCATAAACAAAGTGAGAATCATCAACTCTTCCTGTTGCAACCAAAAAGAAGGAAAAAAAAAAAGACAAACAAGCAGGAAAAGAACGAAAGGACTGTTTAGGTGGATCTCCAGGACTTCTTCAGACTTTATAATTTCAGAGAGCTACTAGGAAATTGAATAAGGATTTTTTTTTGTCTGAGTTTAAGACAAAGAGTGACATCCTTCATTTAAATGCTTTAAGACATCCAGGCACAAGCCACCTAGGTGCAAGTTTCACGTCAAAATACAACTACATTTAGTATCTGTGGTTGGCCCCCAGGTAGACAATGACACGATTTTCATACACCTTCTTCATAGTTTTCTCAATTTGCTTCAAAAATACTTGTGGAATTCTCCCACATAAAGTGTGCACTGTATCCAGGAACTTAGACTGAAGAGGATAGTACAAAGACTGGAAGAGATTGTCTTCAAATGGAAACTAAAGAAAAATAGAGAAAAATAGTTATTAGTTTTTAGTCCAGCTCTCCTTTTGGGAAGGACAACAGTGGGGGGATACTGCAGTGTTTTAAAAGGAAGAATTCTGGAACTTGAGCACAAATTCACATATCCATCCACATGCAGGTTATGTTTAACTACATTAGCTGGTGACAGTCTCTTACTTTGCATATGGACCAGGAAGCCTACAGCTTCCTCTCAAAGAGGAAATATGGACCTGTGTCTATATGCAAGCTACTGAAACAATTCTCTGCCTTCTATGTGCACAGAGGCTCCAGCTGCTTGGGGAGTACAAGATTTTATTGGGCATTTATGAATCAGGGACACCGTGCCAGCAGAAAGAACTCCATCCAGTTACTTCTCCATCCAGTACTACAGAAAAGCAATTTAACAGACTTTCTGATTACACGTGTACCATAACATGAAGGGCTGTGAAACAGGACAGACCACAGCGCCTTTGTCAACTTGTGACTGATGGGTATGCTCAGCTCCAACTGCTGTAGTGACAATCTGAGTGACTTGGCTAAAGCTACAATCCTCTGTCAAAATACAAGACTTACATCACGTATCACTTCATAGAGTGCCTTGAATGTAGGCTGCTTATCGTCATGGTAGACACCTCTATTTCCATGCAGAATAGAGACACCTTCTTCTTCTGCACCTTTACAGTTACTTCCATACATACAGTGGTCAGGTCGGTAGTTCCACTGACATGGAAACACATAGAGACACTCTACCAATGTCAGTCAGAGGCAATGGGGAGGAAAAAAAAGAGAAAAAAAAACACATTAAATGAGTTCCAAGTTAAATTGTGTTTCTGTAGAAAAGTGGGGACTGATGGTCAGGAAGAAAAATATGCAGTTACTTCTTCTACAAAGGTCCAAAGCAGCAACTAGACATAAAAGCTTCCTTTCCTCTGAGGATGGCTACCCCTGTCTCACCACTGTCAGACTGGAACTAGCCAAAAGAGAAGGCAATGCAAAGACTGGGTGCAAACAAATCAAGAGTTCATTTTACAAAGTTAAAAGTGACTGAATCAAATCTAGAGAATGTGGCTCTGTTCAGAGTTTTCTGCCCTAGGAAGAAGTTTTGAGAGTTACAGAAGTGTTAGGCGAGCACACAGCATTCACTGTTTTCCAGAATCCTGAATCCTTCTGGAGACAGCAGCAAAAGCTTGCAATGCACATCCAGTGTTTGCTGATGAATCTCTCACTGAAGCTACAACAATTTTTCATATGGACACAAAGCAGAGCACAAGAGGTGCTGTATCTTATCCACAGTGCTCTCAACAGTTGTTTTCTGTTAAGTTTTAAGATCTAGGCTATTTTAAAGATGAGTCTAATTTCTCAGAGAGCCTTGAAGCCTACTAATCTTCTTTTTAAGTTCCCTTCATGCAAGTATTTGCAATATGCTTACAATAAATCATGCCAGTGCCTGTGATCCTTTTGCTATAGAAATGGAGTACAATGAATCACTGCACTATGTTGGCAGTCTCTGCCAGAAGCACTGAAGATGGAATTCTCCACTTGGCCTTTCTTAGCTTCCCAGAAAGTCTGCAGCTGGTCCTGTGTGATTGTTGAGGAAGTAAGAGAACACTAGTCTGAAACACTTCTTCCCCTAAGGCAGCAGAAGACTGCTCCAAAGAGAGCGAATTGTAAGTGGTTTCTGTTCAGTATGACCTATCACACATCCAGAATTGCTCCCCAGTGTTGCTAAAAGCTCAAGAAGAGCTGCAGTGCACCAATCCAAACCCTGCTACAGTTAACAGGGACCTTCCAGTAAGCCTGAGCAGATGTTTGTGAGCACAACTCCTCAGCAGGTTACTATGGGGAGAGGATGTCATCAGGTGCTTATCAGCTTATTACATGCCATTTCATTATTCTTGATCTTCTCACCATGGCTCTTCCACACACTTTTTGCTGTCACAGCTGGACTTGGATCCCAGCTGCTCTACAATCCCTCAAATACATTAATCATCAAAGCAGCTTTGGGAGACAGGAAGAAGGGTGCATCTTTTCAGATGCCAGGTAACACAGATCCACACAGTTTTAAGCCAGCACACTGTATCCATAAAAAGCCACCTGCAGCAGTCTCAGGTGATTTCTTCCCAGGCCAGTTTTAACAATTCAACAATTTACTTCCAAAGCCTGCTCTGCTGTTTTAGTAGCATCCAGTTACTTGGCTTTCTTTTTCTTGTGCTGTCTAATGGTTGTTTGTAAAACAATTATTTACAAATTACAAGGAGAAGGCACACCACAATACGGAAGAGAATGCTGATCATATTATTGTTTTCTTCCTCCTCCACACTACAATTAGCAGCGTGAGTTTGACTTCACAACTAATTTGATTTCATGTTCTTCCTCCAGAAGACTCTAACATTTGTGGATTTTTTTTTTATGAAATTAATTTATAATCCCATAACAAAGATTTGTTTCCACTTTAGTTTTCCCCAAGATTGAGACTAGCACATAGCATACTAAGGACACTGATGTCTGGCATCAGTCTGCAATAAACAAACGTTAGCTTGCTTTGCTTTCCCTTAGGTTAGCTGCTTTTGACTACATCCAATTACAAATACTGTGATTCCTTAGAAGAAAAGAAGATGGAGTAAATAAAGATAAATCCAAACTGATTCTGTTCTTAAATACACCTGAGGGAATACAATCCTGGCTGTGCTTACACATTACCTTCATGCCAGAGTACACTATGCATATTGAAGTAACAAAAAGTACTTCTTCGCATTTAGCAGTCAATAAATGTTCTTAGTGCAGGTAAGCATCACTTCAAGCAAGCTTACTTACCTGGGTTAAAGTAAAAAATAATATTTAGTAAATCCTGGTCTCCCCATGTAATGTAGTTTTTGTACTTTTGATACAGTGGGTATAACATCTCCTCCCAAGTCAAACCACTCGGTATCACACTGTTCTGCAGGACAGAAAAACAAAAACAGTGAATTACTGCTGTCACTGTTGATCTGATGTACGAATCAGAGCACAACAACCACATATCTCTAAGTCTGCAAAGCCATGTCAAGATAGCCAGAAAAAAAACTGCTAGGAAATACTGCTCTGGTTAGGGCTGGAACAGCAAAGCTGATTGTGCTCTATTCATCTGATTAAACAGGAAATGAAAGTTGTGCTTTGATGTCAGCTCCTGTTATTCAGAACCTTCCTATACTGAGCAACACCAGGGAGAAGTGGAAAATAAGTGCAGGGATGAGCTGAAAATTGAGGTGGAGAGGTGAGAAAAAAAGCAAACTGAAAATTATTGTCCTTTCTTAGGGAATTCTGACATTAAGAGCAAGTTGGTTTAATTTTTTTCTATCAAACTGCTCCTGAAACGTTATAGGCAACTTCAGGCCTTGACTGAATAAGATCCCTCAGGGGCAAATTAAGTTTCTTAAGAGGTTACAGAGCACACGTTCAACAAAACAAGCAAGGTTTATCACGATAAGCCTTCCACAAAGAAGAGATGTCAGTTTAGGCATTGAAAACATTCCCTTTTCATTTTTATCAATTCAAAAAATCATTTGGCCTGCAGCAGAAAACAACATTTTATTCACTTCTGATGCAAACAATTATCTGCAAATAATTTATCTGGATATTTACATCAAGCTTCTCAATTTTAACTAACAGTGATTACATTGAAGGTCCCTGAAATTATTCTTTAATGTACCTGTGGAGAGAGAGTGAAATGCTGAAGAAGTCAGTTTCACTACTGCAAGGAGACTGCTTCATCAGCAAGACCTCAGCACTTCAGCCTCATGAGGATATTTCTCAAGTTTTAACAACCATTTTTATTTAATACCAAAAGAATTGCAATATGCATTCCTTATTTTTCAGATTCCTTATAACCTGAACTGCATTTATTTTCGTACTACATTTTAAAAGATGTGAAGAATCCACAAGTCACCAGTTACTGCAACAGCTGTATTTCTTCTCACCCTGAACTGAGTGTTGCGTATCCGTGTTAAATTCATTAGCATCACTCCAGAATTGACTCCAGTTGTCCCATAATAGGGGTGACGTGCAAATCGACTGTACCAGCCAATCTTTGGTATCTCGTGCTCTGGGGCCATAGCAGCTAGCTGCGTTGAGTTGAATTCTTTCAGGATGTGCCAGATGTCATCGATGGGCCTCAGGAAGAGAACATCGGTGTCCACATAAAGGAGAGAATCCACATCCTTTAAAATAACCTTTTGGGTTTGCACAGTAAGAAGAGATGAAAAAGAAACCAAACAGACAACAAAAAGGAAGATTACTGGCGAAAGGTACTTCTACATTAAACTGCTAGTATAAAATAAGTTGCTGATTTATCATCTAAAATGTAATTACATACAGGAACAATTCTTATTACAACCACGTGTTCCTACACAAAGAAACTTACATTCAATGTTAACACATATACATGTTTTACATTAATTAAGAAAACCTTATTAATCACAAAAAGGCATCACTGTACTCCTGAAGAACAAAACATCCCTTGGTGAGTAGAAGTGTTCTATTAAAACTCATCAGGTCAGATCTCTGCTGTCAGACTGTATCAGGAATAACAGTAAAGTTAGTCAAATTGCAAGGGTGTAAACATAAATTAGATCCAGAATATTTCATCTATTCTTGTTAACAATGTTCCCCCTTGTGGCTATCCAGGTGCTTACATGCTCATTCCTTAATTTCAGCAGGGCAAATTATATGTTGCTTCAATAATTGAGCAAACTCCCAGCTGTGTGCAGCAGCTGTTTGGAAGGTAGTAAATATCACTTGCTCAGGTTGACCATCAGGTTCAACTGAACTTTTGTTGCTCTTCATTATTTCAGCAAACCATTCAAACATTCCTGGATTTTTACCATGCTCTCATCTCCAAACCTCATTTCTCTCCTTCTCTACTTGAAAAGCAAATCCAAAGGGCTATTGATTCGCACCAGGCATTGGACTGGAACCATCGGTCACTTGTCTGATTGCAGTGATACTAATGACCACCTCTCCTATTTACAGATAACTTAATACTATGAAACAAATTGATTTTTTACATGAATTGAAATGTATTGTGACAAAGGTTATTTGTGAAAGACAGAGAGAACAATTAGATTTTGAAGAAGTATTCTGTTCACTTGATGAGATGTGGTCAACAGACATCCCTTACATTGCCAAATCTGTGAGTACTGATCAAGTGAGATTTTTCACCTGATGGAACACTTTACATTTTGAACTGACATTCAGCCAAGTTTAACAGATTCCTGACATAACTATACGTTCTTCCTACATAGCAGGGCAGGCAGGAGAAGGCAAATGTCTGTACGTCTGGCTTACAACAATCTCCATATAAATAAGTCCAACACAGTCCAGAACACTTCACTGTACAGCAGGTTGTAGCAATACACTGTCAATAATTCTTTGACACAAAACAGCACACGAGGGTATCAATAAATGAGTGACATTAACTCAGTAACACAAAGAGCTGAAGCCCAATACTTCACCAAAAAAATCACTATCAGTCAGCAGAGGACAGGTAGTTGAAAAAAATAAAAGAATTTTTAGCTTAGGGATATTCTTAATACTGCATCTTATTATGTAGACCTAATCCATGAAATGAAAGTATAAGGAAAAATCCCCCCAAATTTAGTCCAAGGTGGGAGATAACAAACACACAAAGAGCACGATAAAAAGCCATTAGATTCTGCCTGAGGGACAGCAGCACTGCAGAGCAAATCAGGATTTTTATTTTTTTAAATTACGCCCCAGCAGAGACAGATTTAGGCATTTCCTAGCAGAGAATTAAGGGGAGAGTTCAACACGTGCACTTGGGAGCCCCTCTCAAACCTAACTGTCAGTGTGAGCTTCTTTCAGCAGAAAATCTTAGGGTTTTTTTCCAGTAACTGCAAACATACACATAAAACTCTGTCAAAAGTCAAAGGACTGTAATAGCTTTCCTGTGTATGAATAGATCCAAGCAAATTTTCCAGTTTTGTGCAGTGGGTACCTCAACTCCATGCCTTCCACCTTGTCATCCTACACTCAGATTCATACACCCTCCTTCCCTGGTCTGCCAAAAGATTCCTGTTTCTCTCCTGTCCAAGCTGCCGCCCTGCAGTGACAACAGGCTGAAAGAAAAGCAGTGCTGCTCTTTATAAGCCCTTCACACCTTCCTCTTCACATGCAAAGTGTTAAGACTTATCTAAAACCTACATGTCAGTTTGAATTGATCACATCTCCTTCTGGCTGTGCATTTAACTTAGCCTTGGGTGGAAGAATTTAATTTCAGAAATCACAACTCTAAGAGATCCTTGCCTACCCCGTCCTTGGATGTGTTTAAGGCCAGGTTGGACGGGGTCCTGGGCAACCTGATCTGAATATGTATGTTGGTGGCCCTGCTAGGCAGGGGGGTTGGAACTACATGATCCTTGGGGTCCCTTCCAACCCGGGTGATTCTGTGATTCTGTGATTTCAGTGGAAGTTCCAAAGCTACATACAGCTTTCTGAAAAACGTTATGATTTCCACAGAACTCAAAACAATATTTCACTTTTAATGAACCATAAGCAAGTGACAGAAGGTTGGGCATTTTTAGCTGCTGATTTTTGATGTCAGGAACAGCCATGCAACACAAAGCAGGTGGAGGTAGCAGACCTCAATTCTTGGGCTCTGCCCCAGTCAGGGCAACTGACTGCAGCTTAAAACAGATGCATGTCTGACCTGCAACAGAAGCAATGCAGGACTGCCTGGTACCCTGAGCTTGCCTGCTGGCACAAACCATGTAGACGTGCCTGACAGTCAGGAATATGGGTTGACTGCACTTATCTCCTGCACTATGGGCACTTACTGCTTGAGAGGGGTGGTGTTTTTTTTTCCAGCAATAGGGAGTATTCTTAGTAAATCAGAAGTTCTGTACAGAACTTGCTATATTTAGCCTGACACTTCACTTAAATACTCAATTATCTGTAATTTCACAACTTCTGTCTCTGTAGAGTCTCCTGTGTTAGCAAGACTGGCAAGTAATAACATGCTACTGTGCAAACACATATTGGAATATTGAGAAGTTGTGTTACATGATGGCTTGCAACAGCTAGTGTGTTAATTTAGCTGAGCTTTATCCAAAATTACAGATGAATCAGTGAGCCACAATTAAGTTTGCATCTTGATGCTAATGTAGTACTGCAAATTAGAGTTACTAAACTAAACTGTAATTAGCAATTAACTCAAGTTACAACAGAATTTTGTCTCAATAAGGCCCTTACATCTATCCCTGGTGTTACTCCACTGATCCATTGGGTAGATTACTTCTTCATTCTCAAGAGAACATGGGGGTAATGTTAGCCTACCTTCAGTAGATTCAGTGTCCTGAGAAAAGCCTCAAGTGTCAGTCACTACTACAAATAAAATCATCCAAAAATCCCAAAATGTTTATTTTACCTGGTTGTCCAGCAGTTCTGTATTGCTGTCTTAGAACCAGCTGAAAGTCAGCTCTGTGGTGCAACATTCATCAAGTCAGAACACACTGTTTTAACATCAGTGTTAATACTACAAAACAGTTTAAATGTCACAACTGTGCTCTTATTAAAAAACAGATATTTAGGATTATCCTTAGGAATCTTTATGGTCTGTCCACCCCAAGCTACCTAAAAAAAAGAAAATATGGTGTTGGCTGATAATTTATTTATTGGGGTGTAAGAAGAAGCAGCCAGGAAGGAGAAAAAGCCATAACCCATTTGGCATACAAAAGGAACTGAATAAGAATTAAGAAGTCTTAGTTTCACATACACTTCCTGCATAATTTTTGGGATAGAGAATAAAAGGAATTTTCCAGTTTCTACAGACATGAACTACACACAACACTGACAGGGATGACAGGGCTACTTGAACACTCAACAGGCTGCATTTTGCCAACCTTCCTAGGATCACACAACAGCTTTCTCAGGCCGTACAGAGCTGCCCATCATCACCACATCTCTGCATTTGACAGCACATGAAAATAAGCTCTACTCAGTAAAGAAATGTTTACCTTTCTGCTTTCAGAAGATGTCAGGTGACTGCTGAGAGCATTCTCCTTTAGTTTGCTTTTTTAAGCATTTAGAAGCTGTGTTAGGATCCACATCTTCCTTACTCTGCCTTTGAAGACCACACTGATGGTTTTATTGAAACCGACTGCAGCAAGATATTTAGACTTCTGAGTTTCCATGGAACCTACCTACTCAGAAACAACTTCCTCTGCATTTGTGTAGCAAATATAAGATTAATGTCACAGAATGCCTCTACAAAAAAGCAGGCTGCCATCATCTTACTAAATATTTGAGTAACTCAAGCTGATTCAACAAACTGCAAATACATTCATTTACCTGTTACCCAGCACAAACCAATTCATTAGTACAAGCTGCAGGATCACATCCCATGGCTCTAGTTTTATCAGCCAGTGAAACCCCTGAAAGATTCTCACACAATTTTCCTTTAACACATTCCTCATCCCCTCCTGCCCACTTTCACATGCCTGCTGGTGCTGCTGAAGATTCTTTGGCAGGAGAGGCACTTGTGAATCAAAGGCTCACATTCCACTCAGGCTTAGCATTATCAGGAACAAGACAATTTGCAGGACTGAGGGCTAAACAGCTGATAAACTCAGCTACTGCTCTTCTGGGATCCTTCCTAAATCCAGTCATTTTCCACTGCTGTGGTAGAAAACGCTGAGCGCAGGAAAGGATAAGCAATATATGCAAGTCAAAACAGTCCTCTAAACAACAGCACTAAAGATTATCTGCTCCCACCATGTGCAGACAGGGCTTTTGCAGCACTGTCTTATTCAAAGGGATATCAGAACCTGGTTATCAAATAACAGTAAAAATAATGGTGGCTGAAATTACTCAGACTAAGGCTGTGGACTTGAGCAGCAGAAATCTAAGTGAACACTTACCACCTCAGCTATCACTACAAGTCATTTTCCTCATTATATCCACATCAACTTAGCATCTGCCACTGCTATTCTCAGACAGCTATGCCTACTGAAAGTCTTAAACCTCAGCCTGGCTACACACAACATCTTGCAACTGCCCCAGAGAAACAAACATTCACCATTTGGTCTGCTTCACAGCTCTCCTAAGAAAACATGCAATGATCTAATAATATTCCTTGCAAGTTACTAGGGAGCACTAAACTTTAGAAATGGGGCAAGCAACAAGGAAGGAGTCAGAAAAGCACTGCCCAGCTTAAATGAATCAGCATGAATGCATAATTCTCTATCATCAGAAAGCTGATAACAAAGCCATTTCTGTGACAAGTGTCTCTACCAAAATGACAAAAATACTGCAGATATAGGAAGAGCAGAAAATTGTGTTTACCTAGTGAGAACAGCTCCAGATGAGTAAATCCTTACAACCAATCTGTACAGAACAAACTAACACTGAAGGACTATTTTCCAGGTGATATAAATATTTACTCAGGGAACAGAGGATCCCAGTTGAAGATGGAATTACTTCCAGCCCATCTGGCCTTTGTGCATTTGAAAGCCCAGCCCTAAACAGCAGATAAACAGAACTGCTGACAGCACATATTTTCTCACATATGTATTCATAGTCTAAAGTATCTGACATGCAGCTGTCCCCTGATTGTTTCCATCTGAGAAAGTAAAGATTCCTTTGTCCCCTGTTTCTCAGAAGATGGCAATGAAGAGATGTGGACTGTGTGAGCAGCATGTCGCTTCACTGGAGTCACCCCAAGCAACCAGCAGTGCACGATATTTGGATGTCTGGTCTCAATTCCACAGAAACTGCTTCATTGCATAAACTCTGCATATGCAGAACTGTTACCAACATGTTACTTCTCTCCAGCAGCCTTAAGTATTTTCCAAATTTACAACTCTAAGAATCATACAGCAAAGAACACAAGTTTTCTGTGGACATGAGTATTCCATAGCACATGAGGCATGTGCATGAGATCTGACCTCGCATACACTGGAACGATTCCATAAGGGCACACGTTACAACTCTCACACAAGGGAAGAGATTACTGAAAGCATCATTCTGAGGACCAACATAAGGAGAGGGAGATGGTGGATAAAGAGATACGATGACTGCACACTGAAAAGAATGTTATTTATGGAAGGCATGCAGCATCTACCCTGCAGGAGCTCTCACACTGAGTCTTAAGTGGAAGTTCAACTGAGAGCCTAGTGGAACTAGAGACAAATAAGAAACATATTCCTTGCTAGCAGAAAAAAAAAAAGCAAGGCTGGATTTCTGGTTTGTTTTTTTTTTTTTTAAGCAGCAAAGTAGAGATTAAAACATCTTTAAGCAGATGTTTCAGCCCAAAAACTGTTTTAATATTACACCAAAGTTTCCTTCCTGTGGAAATAATCTTTTCTTTTTCCCCCCTTCTTTCTTCCCTCCCTCCTGAAGCAACCTACTCAGAAAGCCAGGTGCCTTACCGGAAGAAAAAGGCGCTGGGCAGCACATGGTTTGAATAACTTCTTCCATTCCTGAGCATTTCCTACTGAGAAGGTTATTGGGTAAATGTTGTATTCAAATTTCTTTGTATACGAGGAGGGCCATTCCTGTAACTGAAAGACATTCACAGAAGAATTAGACAGTACATATAATATAAGGTGTTGTTTTTGTTGTTAATATGCATGTACAGGGAATTTAGAAACCACTTCCAGTAATAAAATGCTTAGCTGTTACTTGTTGATGCCAGCACAGTTGTGTTCTAGGACCTGCAGCTTATAACTAACCCACGTATTTATCTACTGAACAACACAGAACTCACTTTCTTGTTGAATTCAGGCTTAAGGGAATCCTCAGAAAAAATGTGAAAGCAGAGCCTCCTGTTGCTAAACAGAACTGCTGATTTCAGCATGATGAGAGTCTCTTCCACCCGGTCCCCACAAGCCACAACTGCCAGATGCATGCATTGTAAAGATGAAGGCTCTTTTGAACGTTTTTGTTCTCCAGGCTTCCTGAAAATTCATAAATAGACAAAAATAAATTGAGGCAAACGTGAAGAGATTCCTGCACCAAGATCTGTTTCCTTTTTTCCTTTCCATTGTGTAGAGATCAGGAGGTTTTTTCCCTGATTAGACATCCACAGAAAACGCAATTGGGTGCCAGTTCTGTCAATGGTACAAACCAAGTATTGAAATTACTTCACAAATAAATACACTATTTTAAGAATTTTGCTACCTTTCTGATCTTGCATAAATCACACTACACCCACACATGAAACCAATTCAACAGCACTGCAAACCAGACCACAGCTTACCAAGTGTTTGCCTTCCTAGCTTTGAGGTTACACAGCCAGAATGGCCAGTCTTCAAACACAATGCAGGTTACAGAACTACAGCCAGTAATTTCATTACCAGGATCACAACTTCTGGCTAGATGGGAATAAGACAACTAGTCCTTACTTTAAAAAAAAAATCATCCATCCACATGTAAGTTATTCTAACAGTTAATTTTGCTTTTAAAAATGCATGCCTTAATCCTGGCCTGAAGGTACTGGCATTGTTTCAAAGGACTGCTCTGCATTTTGCTGGGTGGAATCCCTGAGATTTGGCTAAAATAGGGATTTTTTCAAAACAAACACATTCATCTGTCCCAGATGAATCAGACTACATTCCACAAGCAGCCTAAGGCAAAGCTGTAGGTTTTTCCACTTAGCCCCCATGTGCAGGCTTCAATACAATTTTACCTGGCCTGAATCTGCACAAACACAGCATATTCAGGCTATTTGCTACTCAGAAATATCCGAGTCCTTTCTGGGGACTTGGAGATGTTTTGAAAATATGGCCTTTTGTTCGTATGCCCTCCCCTGCAGTCAGGACAGAGGTGAAAATCACATCCTCTGAGAATGATGCTACTGCACTGTACTCACATTCCAACAGATGGCATTTATGCTCCTCTGGATGGATTAGTAGTGACAAAGTAAGGAAGTCACAAGCATTGTCATCATTACAGTAAAGTTTGAAGGCTAATCATAGCTCGCTAGCAGCTCTTGACACGCCACTGAACAGAGGATATCAATCCCTGCCTGTTCTCAGCACACACAATTATATATATATGTAACTAACCAGTGAAGTTAACACTATTAAACAAAAGCTCTAAATAAAAATTACAGTTAATAAAGCTGTAATTATGTTCTCCAGACATTAAAGTGCTACTCAGTATAACAGCAGCCTTCTCTACAATGGAGTCACCAACTTTTGTGTTAACAAATACCAAGTAGTGGTACTTTACCTGCTATACAAGCAATGTGTTTCATTAATGCTTTAAAGTCTTGGGCTTTAGCCTTAATTAAACTTCAATTTTATCAGTGTGTAAGTAATAGAATACCACATCTACATAAAGTGGTATTTACTTTCCAACCTATTAGCGTAAAAAACACTGAATTATTAAAGTGAATAATTAGCTGCTCACACAGACCCTGCTCCCCCCCACCCCCTATCTCTTTAATGTTTCCTCTTAATTGAGTCTCTAAATCAAGCCATATGCAAGATGAGAACTGCTTTAGTAGGGCCTGTGGCAGTAGAATTCACTGGGAGAGGGACTGAACTCAGAGCTTCGACTTCTAACAGCCCTACACCAAATCACTAAGTTTTTGTTTTGCAAGTTTTAGCCACAGTGAACTCCAACCTGCAGCTATTGCACATTGACAAACTCAGTACATGCATACAGGACTTCCAAAGGACAGACTCAGCAGAAGAAATCCACTGACAGCAGCAGACAGTCCTACAAGCCCATGGGGCACAGATGAACAAGAGGAACACCTTCTGCCAACACAGACACCTTCCTGGCCACAGAGAGGAGGAGAGAACTGGGCTTTGGAGTCATTACAGATCATGAGAACCTGACATTACTGGGAATAAGAAGATGAAAATAGCAATAAGGTACAAAAGAACATTGAAAGATCACAGCACAACATTTTGTATCTTTAAGTACATTAGGAAACCAAGAGGACTGTAAGAACAAAGAGGAGCTAGAAAGGGAGTTAAGAAAGCTGCACAGCAGGAAGCATTTACAAATATCTCAGCTTAGTCTTGACAGAATCTTTATTATCTGAAAGCCTTAAAAGAAAAAAAAAACACCAGGACTACAGAAAAAGTTAGACTTCAGGGAAGGCAAATGTGAGGATCTTTGCCACCTCACTCTTCATCTTCTTGATTCAGTACACAAGGGTATCTCATTGATATATTAGAAGTCTAACTAAAATAACATTATGTCAAACTGTCCTGCTCCATTCTCTATTTTACCTATCTGTTTAGAGAAAATTATTTCCTGTTCCCCTGTTACATTATTACACGCATAGCAACTGAACAGATCAATACATTAGGAAAGACATTACAACAGAGGCACGATGACAAAAGGACTGGCACAATAGAGAGGTACTATAAAGGAAGGGAGGAATATTGCTCACCTGTATTAGAAGACTCCAGGTTTGTAAGGGAAAGCTTCAACCAAGGAGAAATCTCCAAAAAGAGACCCTTCCCCAGAGAGGGTCCTTAAATGAGGTCTAAGAGAGGTGCAGCCAGGCTCCACCCCTCCAGTCTCACAGCTGAATTGCCTTCACCTGTGCTCCCAGGGCTGACCTGGTCCTTTCCCCAGATGCTCAATCAGTGGTTCAGGCTGTGGCTCAACAGTTCCCAGCCACATGGCTTGAAAACTAAACACTTGCTTAAGACTAAGCATTGCAGAAAGCATAACAAAATAATTGCAGAATAGATCCCCGTGAAACAGCTGAAGCCTGACTCGGTGAGATGTAGCACGATACAATGCTATAGCAAAGACTTTCCAACAAAACAGACCAACTCCCATCCAGTTACCCAATGGCATTTGATTCACTGCATGCATTTTTTTCTGACAGGCACGGTTACGGACATCACAGAAGCCTGAGTGCTCAAGCACAACAGCGAACATTCCTAGGCCTTAAAGTTTAGATTACATGCAATTTTCTTATTAGTCACAGGCAAAGTGTCTCAAACATAATTAACCCAAAACCTGTCTAAATCAATCCAGATCCATTCAAAAGAACGCATTCCCATCTCATTATGGAGCCTGCTAATCTATTCAAGCCTTCAAATTTATTCCAGAGAGAAAGATAATGCATGCAGATTCTTACAAAATGCAATATAGTTGTTAGCTTTTGAAACCTTCTTCTTATTATGATCTCATTTGCTCTCGCAGCGTAAACAAGGTTAGATTTAGGCAATGTATCAAAACGGGTGATTCACTAAATGGGCTCCTTTCCTGAGAGTCAGCGCTGAGTCAATGCCCCAACTTTGGCTCTGTTATATGAAACACATTCTCTCACTCTCTTTAAAATATAAATTAGAAAGTGTCAAAATGTTTTTAAAATAAAAGTTCTCACTTTAATGCAGTTGCATAAAATCCACTGTAGGCACTGACAATACAAAGAACTGTTGAAATTTCAACCTCCTCCCACCGCTCAGACTAAGAGGGAAAACAAACCAGAATGAATGTTTCCATCTTCTTTTATCAAGAATGTTCTTTGTTAGTGAAGTGTGAGGCATTCGGGCCATCAGCATATTATTGCCTATCAAACTGAAGCCAAACTTGCATGTGTCTTGCACACAGGCAGCAGAGAGAAAAAAATATCTTGACCGGTTGCCATAGAAGATATGTTTAGCTTTGGCAAAGTTTCTATTAAGCATGCTTAGTTTAGGAAGAAAATGTGGTCACATCTGCCCTTCAAATGTGAAAGAACTTTTGTGCTTCACGATACCTCACACACACTGATCTGGCACATACGTGTACTTCTTCATATGAAGAAGATCCTGTTGAAGCCCCAGGACCTGCCACTTCCAAAAGGAATCATCAGTAAAACCACCATCAAAACCTGGCTTTCCAAGCTAACCTGAACATGATGCTTACCTTCAGATTTGCCCAGGTCATCCAACAACCAAGGCAGGGCACATAACAGTTTGCCAGCAGTTGCCAGGCACCAGCGAACTGGTAAAGCACAACTGGTAGAGCTCTTATCACGTATGACTAGAGTAGAAGAAACACGCATGCCTTAAGAATTGAAAACGAATGTCTTCTCTTGTTCTCATGCAACTGCAGAAAGCAGCATTAGAGAATCCCAGTGGAGCTACAGCTCACCAAGCCTGCAGCACGACCTCGTAAACCCAGCGCACATCCATCTGTTCAGACAAAAACCTGCATTCTTCTGTCAACACTGTATCAATCAACGTGGGAAAACAGAATGAAACAACTCTTCACATTCACACAGACATAACTTTGCTGAAGTTTACCTGAATTGCTCACTCACCCACAAACACACCACCAGCAGGCCACAAGATCTCACATCATCAGATCTCTGAGCCTGAAGGAATCAGATCACACACCACCTCTCACATCGACTTAAAAATCTCCCTTGTCTCACAAGGAGTAACTAAAATAATCATTATTTTATAGGAACAAACAGGTAACAATGGCCTCATTTCAGCATATTACACTTGATGTGCTTTACTGTAAGCACCTGCATGAGGAAATGCTCCTGAAGGAATGGGAAGGCTCACTCCTGAAGCTACCACCTATGTAAATAATGGAACACCTATGCACTGCCTGTTTCCTCTATTTCAAATTCAAGCCTCTGAGAACAGTCTCCACACTGCTTTCAGTGTATTTTGGATCAGACCTGTTAAGACAAGCAGATCCCATTGCCTGACACCTTTCCCATGCTGGTGTGGATGTGGTCTGTACCAGCGCAGCGTATGTCAGCAGACAGCTTTTCTTTCCCCAGAAGGCAGGCGTCTCCTCCAACCACTTTACATCATTCACCAAAAATCATTTTTTTTAAGGTACCCTCAACTAACTGCATTTTATTTTGATATTATCTAACAAAGTGCACAATTTTTCAGTAAGCATCAGAATTGGACACTTAAAACTGGACTTCTCAGCAATGCAACCCTCGCTGGTGTCAGCAGCACAGGATCATACACTGCTGGAAAAAAACCAACCCAAAGTGGAAGCAAAGGCGAGGTTGAAATCTATCATTTCACTCTGTTGCTATGATTGTTCTGTGTCGCAGAACAACAGCAACAAAAACTCCACAGCTTTTGTAAAAAGTACTTGCAAAGTCATTAAATATTAGAAAAGCCTGATAACGTCAACTTTTGGAACATGAAGATGCTCAGTGAAAAGCTCATTGAAATGGAGCAGTTGTTTACACTCTCCAGCAGTTTCATACTTTCTGTGCTCCCTCCTTCAGAGTTCTTGATTTCCATGATAATTGCAAAGATATGCCTTAAAGAAAAATGACTTCAGGAGGTACAGTTGCTGGTGGAAATAATCCTGCTTTAATACGTGCATTTGAATTCTGTCCATGATGCATTCCCAGCCACAGTAAACATCTCCTGCATTCAGCAGGGTAACAATGCTTGCACGAAACCCACTGCTTCAGTAAGTTAAGGGACAAGAGCTCGAGAAACAGGAGTGGCCTTTCATTCAGAACATCTCTGTGAAATCATGAATCAAAGACACAAAGACATACCAAGTTAATTAGATATGAGGTCACACTAACCATAATATAGTTGGAATGCAACAGGGAAAGCAGTCCTCCCACCACTGAAAGCACACTGCCTGTATCATTTTTGAAGCAATGAGAATACCATTTTTTTTCTAAATAATCCATCCCCAAGGCCCTGAAGAGGGAAATACAACACACTACAATTTCAAACTCTTTTCTGCTACAGTTATGTATAAAAAAATGTTCAAAACCAAATACGAACGGCTCGAAATCCGACGGTGCCAAGCAGTTTGGAAAGCAGCGGTAAAGTACAAAAGGAGCCGGCCACCTTTCATCTCCCCGCAGCATTAAATCAGAGCAGGTCTTGCTCTCAGCGCTGACAGCAGCTCCTGAGCCTGAGAGCGCACGGCAGCCCTCGACACAAGGCCAGAACTCCGGGAAAAGCCGCCGCTTCGGAAAATCGCTGGCACGCAGAGGTGCTCCTGCCCGCACAGCGCAGAGCCTCCACTTATGTGGCACCTCCGGCACGCGCTCAGTTAAACCACATACACACAAACCTGCACGCTTAAAGCAGAGCGACCAGGGGAGGTTTCCACCGCCACGCAGTTCTGGGACTCACACGGGATGAGGGAAAGAGTGCCTGGAGGGCCGCCGAGCGGAGCGAGTTCCCGGGGCAGGGCAGAGCAGGGCAGGGCAGGGCAGGGCGAGCAGGGCACGCTCGGGGCGGGGGGCCGGGCACGGCACGCGGCGGGCGGCGCTCCCACCGGGGGCGATCGCGTGGGGCTCCCGAGCCCCGCCGTTACCTGGCAGCGGCGAGTCCGCCCCCGAGCGCGTTCCTCCGCGGCGGACTCCGGCTGAGCCTCGGCTGCCGGCGGCCGAGGGGTGCGGCGGGGCGGGCGGGTGCGGAGGGCGCGGGCGGCGGGCGCGGAGGCGCGGCGGCGCTGCCGACCAGCAGGTAGAGCAGCAGCAGGCTGCCCAGCGCCAGCAGCGCCGCCGCCACCTTGCAGGACAGCCGCATGGCGCGAGCTCAGCGCGCCCGCCCGCCCCTCTGCGCGCCCGCCGCCGCCATCGCCCGCGGCCCGGCGCGGGGACGTGGCCGCCGAGCCCCGGCCGGCGCCCGGCAGCAGGGGCGGGGCGCACCCTACCGTAGTCTCTGGAGTAGCCGCTCACCCGGCGCAGCGCTCGTGGCCGGAGGAACAGGAGCGCGGACGCTTCGCGCGAAGCCCGATGCCGGCGAATTAATGCCAATCGTCGCCTCTCCCGGCGAGAGGTGGAGGCTGGGCTTCGCGGTGCGCGCTGCGTTACCCAAAGGTACCTCACGCTTACAGGCTCATAAAGTTCTGCTCGTGTCAGGGTTCGGTGCAGCGAGGGGCGCGTGTGGATGGACGAGAGGGAGGAGGTGAGCGGGGACGCGGGCTGTGATTCACCTCCGAGGAACGGGCGGCTGCTGCGGGCGTCCCACAGCCCGGCTGCCCGTCCCTTGGCTGCTGGATTGTATCGGGACCGGCTGCAGAACAGCGAAGGACTACGAGCATTGAGATGCTGGGACTTCGGTACGCCTTTTCATCTCTTTTCTCCTCCCTTCGTGGTTGATGTTCAGCGTCTGATCGCGGAATCGTTTGAGTTGGAAAGGACTTTTAAATGTCATCTCACCCAACTGCCCCACAGCGGACAGCAGCGGTCAGCCTGACAGCGAATGCCCGCAGGGCGCTCCCAAATACATTCTAATAGCCGGCCTCGCAAAATCCCGTGGCGCTGAGGTCACCGAGTTCCCCTCGCCGAGCTGTAGGCTGGGCTGCAGGCTGGTTCAGGCGCGGCAGCCAAGAGCACCGGCACACACTGCCGTGCACGGGGAGAACAGCTCGGGTACCGCCCTGTCAGCGGGGATGCGTAGGGTTGGGCCGGGTGATTTTTTTCCACACATCACATCTGTGATCACTCGGCACTCATCCCCGCATGGCTGATGGAGGTCAGACACCTCGCACCCTGCCGCCGCTGGTTTCATAAAGTCTCTATTCGAAACCCCTCAAGCCCACGCGCAGCGTGAGGCACAACCGCGCGCCGCTCCCGCCGTTCTCTGCGGGCGGGCGGCCCTCGGGGCGGAGCCCTTCCCGCGCATGCGCGCCGCCCGCCTCGGCCCCACATAGGCGCGGTGAGAGGCGCGCGGCTGGGGCGGGAGGGTGCGGAGCAGAACTGTGAGCGGAGGCTCGGAGCTGCCGGCTGGAGCGCTGAGCTGCGGCCTCCGCGTTTGTCTGGTGAGTAAGCGGTGGGGCGGTTTGTGGCTCCCTCTCGTGTGTTCCGGGTCTGGGGCTCTGAGATTGGGCGCAGCCCTCGTGCTGTGGGCCGGTGCGGTGTGCTCGCTGTGAGCTGCTGGCTTTCGCTGTGAGGTGTTGGTTTATGGTCAGCTCGCTGCGGGGTTTGAAGCAGAACTTACGGAAGCTGACATTCTGGGGCTGGATGTGATGTGCCTGTAATGAGTGTAACTAATTCCATGTGCTCCAAATGTTTCTGTTTTCTTGCGGTGCAGCAAGGTGATACCTTCAGGTCATCAGTGGGAATGCATTTTTTTTATTGTGCTCTTCTCATAAATGTTTTCCTCTTGACTCTGTGAGAATCAGAAATGGCCTTAGAGAGTCCTCAGACACACTTCTTAGTGCTATAAAGTAGCAGCTGCAGTAATCTTTTCCTGTTCCCCTCTTTTACAGGGTTGTATTCCTGGTGGCAGGCTTTCCTGTGCTGGGTTCATCATGATAACCCCGGATTTTGAGCTGAGCCAGGATCCAGATTTTCTTACAATAATCATCAGAGTGCCTTATGCAAGAGTGTCAGAGCTTGATTTGTTCTTTGAAGGGGAAGACTTTAAGTTTTATGTGAAGCCTTACTTTCTTAGGTGAGTAGTGAAAGCATTTCAAAGCCGTTGGACTTCATAAAAGAAACGTTGGTAGAAAATACCTTTGTTTTGGGTCCTTCTTGAATGATCCTTGTCTATTGCTCTCACACCATAGGCTGCACACAGCCTGTTTTCTGCATGGAATTATTTCTATGGATCTGGTATATTTGTTTCCAGGTGTTAAGTCACCTTAAAATTTCTAAACTTAAAAAACTGACTTTTTACTTTTATGTGAACGTTGATTTTTAGTCATGAACTGACAGCTGAATTCTTTGAATGCATTGAAGTCTTACAGGGTGTGTCTCTTCCCCATCGAGAGTCAGATACAGTGTATTTTGTGAAGGAAGAATCTGATACACTCCTGATAAATCCATGTGGCGTAGGTGCCAGGGAATGATGTTCCTAGCTTTGTCTTTTAGCAAGTTCATTGCTGTGCTATAGGAATGGAATGATCATCAGCTCAGTATGGAAAATTTGAGAGAACCTTTAGTCTGTAAGAGCTGGTGAGCCATTAACCCTTCTTATTTTCTATTTCCTGTTTTGCTGGATGTACTTCTATAAATATATTAGTAGACTCAAAGGGTTTTATGAGTTTAGTGGAAAGCTCTGAGTTGGCTGTCTCATGTCCTGTCACTATGAAATTAATGTAGAGTTTTTAAAACACAAAATCTTCCAAATGCTGCAGATAGAGCCAAGGGTGTTGTGTCTGTGCTGGCTGTGACTTTGTCATTGATTTAGAGCCACAGAGAGATTTTTACTTCATAACTTCCATTATTACTAACGGGAATCATATAGTTATTTGTGCTGCCTTTGGAATGTGCCTTACATTTTTATGTGCTGAAATATGAGGTTGCAGAATTAGTTAGGCATTCAATGAGACATCTTTTTTTTTCATCCAGACTGACACTTCCTGGAAGAGTTGTGGAAAATGGCAGAGAAAAGGCATCTTATGATACAGACAAAGGTATCATTTACTATTTTTAGTATGGTTGTCTTGAAGAATACTCTTCACTTACTTGTTCTGTGCATTTTCACTGCAAGAAAACTTTAGCAAAGTGTGTGATCCTGTAAATAAGCCTAACTTCTCCTATGCTATGTGGTATTAAAAGAAAAAGAAACTTGCTGAGGATTTGTTGTATGTAGGCTATCATTGAGCTCAAATGACATGCAACTGTCTTAATCATGAAATGGTTCAAGCCCATTGGAGGCAAGCATGCCATTGTTAAAACATGTAAAATCTTCCAAGTCTGTGAAGAAGAGTAGCAGTAAGCAGAAGTGAGATAGTCCTGAGGCATTCTCTTCTCTAAGATTTAAGAGAGAACACTTCAGCCACACTGCTGGAAAGTGTTTCTGGAATAAAGCACCTTTTGAAACAAGTGTATTCATAAACAAAAAGGCCTACAAAGCTTTTGTTTCATATTTGAAACAATAATCAGAAGGTTGAATGGCTTCCTATAGTCATCTGCTGAGGACAATCCATTGAAGTTTGTTTCTGTTGGTTGTGTGGGTGACCACAGTTCATTAAATAATCTCTTTCATGCTGTAATATCTTTGATTTTTGTGAAATTTGTTATGGAAGTTTAAAAACATGCGTGCAGATTAGTGCATAGTAAATTGCTACTTGCATGTATCTCAATTTCCATGAGCCTATTTCAATAGAGGGGAAAATGAGCATTTTTGTTTGTCTTGATTATTTTAATGTGATAATAACTATGTTCTGCCTTTACTATATAAGGGACGTTTACAGTTCAGTTACCTAAGGAGAGTCCTGGGCAGTATTTTGAAGGACTGGACATGCTGACATCTCTTTTAGCACCGAAGAAATCAAGGACAGCAAAGCCTTTAGTGGAAGAGATAGGTACGACAAAAACTTACTTATGCTATCAGTATAGGTACAAAATGAAATAGCTATAGAAATAGATCTCCCTAGTAATTAATAAAAAGTGTAATTCTGATATTGTCTAGACCAAGGTAGAAGCAGAGTTTGAATGAATCTGGAATTATTGTGGATTATTGAAAGGAATGTCTTGTAAGAGTTGATGCATGTTCTATCTGTAGGCTTAGTTATGATAACTCTTTTTCAAAATGTGTTTAACATATGCTAATCCTCTGCAGATCTTTGTACCCCTCTAGTGGCTGTATGATAAACACAATGTGAATCTTCTGCAAGATAGCACAACTGGCTCTAAGGGCAGAAGCTAATTAAAACCACACATTCTAGTGGATGACTTGATTAACATAAGTACTTCTCAGAAAATGTGACTATGTTTAATTTTGTGGGTATCTGCCTTACATCATGGATAACTTAATTATGTTCCTCTTGTGGTTCTCTTACAATAAAATCCAAATCTTGTTGAAATCACTGGAACAATTGTTTGACATTGAGCATGTATTCTCAAAGCTTTAGTTTTCCTGGTCTCTATTCTTGAAAATCTTTGAATTCTAGAGCAGGACCTGTGGCTCACTGATGTGTGCATCTGTTCTCTTAAACACTTGAGTAACCTGTGATTTTTTTTTTTTCTGTAGTTAACCAAACTCTTTTGTAATAGCAGCAGTCTAGTCCAGCAGTCCAATGTGAACATGCAGGCTTGTGCCACCCTTCAGGGTTAGGATGGAATTGGAAAATGAGGCTTGTGTGTTCAAGCAGTGACACTTTGCATGTTACAGGTGGTAAGAGTTACACTTTTGGCAAGGCTGCCCTTTGCAGAGGGGGGCAGCAAAGCTCCAACAATTTGGAATGTCTATAGTTGGAAATTCGAGTGTTGCACCAATGGAGGGAACATATTTGGCTTCCTGCATTCTTACCTTTGAATAAAGTCTGTTGGAGCTGATTTGCCTTCAGAATGCCTGGTTTACTGCATCGGGGAATTCTCAGGTTATTCTCACTTGACTAGATAAGATAAAATGGATTTGAAGTTGTGTGGTTCATGTTTTACTTCTTTTCCCTTTCTGTTTTCTTTAAGTTATAGTTAGCCAAGTGTTGCAAAAGTTTTCTTAAAAGATGAAATAAATGCTTATTTTGTTATCAGTGTTTGCCTTTCTTTAAATCATATGTATTCCTTGCATGAGTTTTCTTTCTCTGATCATGCAATGTACCCAGGTGTCCCTGCTGATTTGGAGGAGGAGGAAGAGGAAGAATTTGACTGGGAAGTAGAGCAGACCCTTCATAAAGAAGCTGCAGAAGGCCCTCTGTCACTGCAGTGCTACTATGGATTTGGGAATCTGCGCTCAGGGGTGTTCCAGCGGCTGCAGGTAGATGCATGCCTTTTTTTCCTGTCAGAAAAGTTCCAAGTACCTTCCTCTTTGGGTGGCCTTCCTGGGTCATTCTGTAGCCAGGAGGAGATTGTTAGGTAACAGTTCTTCTCCTTTGCCCAGTTCTCAGTATATTTCTTTCATGGATTAGTTGGTAGAACAGGATCTTCAAAACATCCTTACTTTGTCCCTGTATGTTCAACTGTTCATTTTCTTTGTAAACAGACAAAAGCTAATCTACAACCAGTAACATGCTAGGTAGGATGATTTTCATAGCATACAGAGCTTTTACTGAAGTAGTGGATTATTAGTGGATTATATTTCTTTTATTTTCTACTTAAATTCTTTCACCAAGTGATTTAAGAAGTAGCCATTTAAAACAAATTGTATAACTTTGTAAATCATTACTGCATGAATTGTAATCATTTAAGGCCTGAGGGCAGAATGATTGCTGTGTAGAGAAAGTATTTGTATTCTGTTAGGATATATACACTGGCTTAATACTGTGAAATTTCTGAAGTAGTCAATTTCTCATCAGCATTAGTGTACCTCTACATCCTGGTGTTCCAAAGGCACTGCAATTGCCTGTTGATTAATGTGTGGCCACTTCAGAGTGGAGAAGTCATAAGAACAATATTTGATTTTTTTTTTTAAATCTCTTTGTGGTTGTGTATTTTTGCTAAACAGTACAGTTTTTGTAGTAGTATGAAATAACCTGGCTGCCTTATAGTAAATAAACCTTCATATAATTCATAACATTTGAAGGTGCCTTAGAATTGGTGATAACTGCCTCTGCTTGAAGCCTTGATGTTTTAGCTGTACAACAGAGACTGAATTTGAAAGATATGACAGGAAAATCAAACATCCTTCCTAAACTTTTACTAAAGGAATCTTGCTCACTTGATCTGTGGCCTTATCACCTCCTTTTTGTTGCACCAAGGATGAACTTAGTGATGTTATAGATGTTAAGGATCCAGACCAAACTCCAACAGATGAACGTAGGATGAAGCGCCTGGAAGCTGAAGCTGCCAAGTTTGATCCTGATCATTACCTGTGAGTACTGATTTATTTCACCTGGTAAAAAATACTTCACTTGAAATGTATTTGCCTTCCCTATGGATGCTTGGGTTTAAAATCACTTTTGGAAATAATAACTTCACTTTTCATCTGCCTTTGTCTCCTTAGACTGGGTGATGTGGGATAGTCAAAGTGTGACATTGACACAAGGCATTCTTTCTTGTTTTGAGGTTACTCTGTTGTTTAATTAAGCTTGGAAGTCAGTTGGTACTCAAGCAGGTCTGCTGTGGACTGTGACTTCAAGGAGAATCTATGCAAGCTAGTATATACATATTTGAGACACCTAAGGAAGCCATAAAAAAGAATCAGTGTGAGGATAAACCAAATTGCAGTCTGCGTTCAGTAGTTTAGGCATCTTTTGGTATGATAAAGTATTAAGCAATGTGTTTTTCTCTATTCTCAGTATTTATACTGTAGTTTGACTTGAAGAGAAAGCTAGAATAAGAGGAGGCTTAGAACTTAAATCCTTTAATATAAATCCTTGCAGACTTAATATATTGATATTTTACTACTACTGCTTTGTGCTGGGATGTGCCTCTTCCGTAATTAACATACAACACTTTTCCACCTTGCAAAGGCATGTGTTTATTTAAAAGTCAGTCCTTATCTCTGCTTTCTTTGCTCTTTAGCCACACACCATTTCTCTCCAAAGTATACTTCTTTGAAAATGAGCAAACTTACCAATAAAGTCAAGTTTGCTGCTGGTGTGGCACTCTGAGAAATAGTCTTCTCTTTGGAAGTATATACTGTGTGTGCATTGATATATACTCACATGGAGTTACCTTTTCTATCCCAGAGCTGACTTCTTTGAAGATGAAGCTATTCAGCACATCTTGAAGTACAAACCATGGTGGGTTGATGCTCATGAGAAAATGATGGCCTTGCAGGGGGAAAGTAGTCAGAGTGACAGTCCTACATCTGGTGAGAACACTGTATATTTATCTGTTACTGAATGATAGTTGCTGTGGAGCCTTGTTATGTTCTAGGTTATCATTCTTCAAGGAAAAAAAGTATGATTTTGCTCTACAATCTTGAGTCTAGAAGAAAAGTATCCTGTTACTATCCTGCTTTTTGAGGGACATTTATATACTGAAGTATTTAGTTTGTGGTGTAGTGTGATCTCTTTGGTGTCTGTAATAAGTTTTGGAGTGAGCTGTTGTTAGAGGCCATTTTAGAGTTTCATATCTTTATGGAAGAAAGTGCCTTTCAAGAGTATGCTGTGAGCCTCATAACTTCAGAGGAGCTGCCAGGATTGGCAAGTCGTGGCATCTGAACACAAATCAGATTTGTCTTTCTGCTCACAGATGAGTCAACAAACGTTCCTGCTTCTTGTCCCACTCTCCACTTTTTTCTTTTAATCCAGACTTTAAGTGGTTGTTCCTTTCCTAGTTGTATTTTCAAAAGAATAGTAGTTTGAACTGGTATTTGTGCCCATTTATAAGTATGGTGTAGACACTTGACAGTGAGTTTGACAATCAGCTGTGGATGATTGAACTGTTATCAGCCTTTATCTCTATTTGATGAGTGTCTGTAGAATACTTCATTTCATTTACACAGTGTCACAGATGTTCATGGTACTTATATTGTACTGCTGTTTTTATGGCTCCTAGTGCTTTGTCAAGGGAAAAATGGGTTGGTTTCAGGCATAGTGGATGACCTTGTAACAGTACTGTTAACAGAGCACAGATAACCTTTCTGAACACAATGATTGCAGAGAGTATGCTAAGTTACTATGCACATTCTTTTATTCTCCTTTGCTCATTTCCTCTACAGTATGAAAACACTTTCTGAGGTAGATAATAATAATCTGGTTAGCAGAGGTGCTGTAACAGATATGATATTAGTCCACTAATAATACCTGCACTTTCACATTCCCTATGAGAGTATAACAAAGGAATTTAAGTTCCTTGTATTTTACTGTGAATGTAATCTGATCTTCATTTCTGATCTCTTCAGTCTTTGAATCCAGAAATTAATTATATCTGCCATAATCATGTAGTTTAGGAAGTGTTGGACAATGGTACTAGAGGCTTGAAAACAGAACAGCAAGGAGTTCTTTTGTTTGTTTTTAATCCATTCACTCCTTTAAGTGAAATATTCATCATGTTTGTCTGTGCCAAGGGATTTAAGAAAATGAAGAGCTGCTGGATGGTTTTATTGATAAAGACTATTCCTTTTATTCCAAATCAAAGTTCTGAAGAAAAACACGTGTACAGATTTTGGACTTCTGGGGCAGCAGCAACAATAGAGAAAGTGCACAAAAGCCTGGCAAGCCTACTGATGAAGGTTAGACAGAAACTGGGGCTATGCAGAGGGTTACTTTTTCTCTAAATGATTTGTTAAAACCAACTTCTTTCCGTGATAAAGTCGACTAAAAAACTTTGTGTGACCTTCATGTTGCAGAGCCTTGTGTGGTTTTGGAGATCTTGAGTAAATTTAACAGGAGCGACCATCTGTCTTTGGGTTGCAAAATAACAATCTCCATAAGCCCTCCCATGCCCCTAAACTTAGACCTCAGTTCTGATAACATTGTTTGAATGGTAGCAGCAGACTGGCAAGCAGCAAGTAAGGACCTGAAACCATTGGTGGTTCTTAAACCCGAATGAGTTGTGGTGAGAGAAATCGCCATCAGAGGGAGTACAGGTTCCACTCGAAGTGCCCTTATGTGGAGATAAAGGCAAGAGGGGGCCCAGCCTGTTTGTTCTGGGATCTGATGAAGAATAGGGTGGGTTCCAGGTGTTCTTGTTTTTACGCTTTATTGCTGGAGCAATCTTGCATTATATCCCTTAGAACTGGGGAGAAATCTGAGTGTATTAAGCCAAGGTTGTTACATGCCTGAAAGGGTAAGGAGGCTGTTGCTGGTGGTAGTGTGTGCTTGGAGTAAGAAGCCTTTGAACACTAGAGCTCAGCTATGAAGTGCGAAACAGGAGCTGCATACTGCAGTGTGTTGTAAGATGTGTTATTGAAGTGACATGTAGTGATTCTTTGAGCCTGTTTAATTACTCACCTGCTAAGTGTCAGGTCAAACTTATTTCTGTAATAACCAGAGGACTACTGCATCTGATTATGTTTATATCTGTCGTAAGGATGTGGAGGAGGAAAAAACAAAGCCTTCATGCGGTAAGGAGTGCCTAGGTTTAGTCTTTGTCTTTAGTCTTTAGGCTGCTCTTGGTGCTGCCTTTGCAGTATCCCCACAGCAGAAGAGCTCTAGAGGTCTCAAGTATCTGCCTCCTTCAAGTTCTGTGAAAATGGCCCCACAAACAGCAGAACAAGTACCTTCATTAAATCTTCCCTGCCATCTTCTAGATATTGCAGAATTCTTGAAGGACAGAGATGTTATCAGTGTGTCAGCACTGCAGGAAGTTGGTGACCTTTCATACCTAATCAGGAAGTGAACTGTTGGAACACAAGGGACAAATCAATAGGAAAATCTGCTTTCTTTGTTCTGTTACTCACAGGTTTAAGTTTACAATGATTTAAGGCAGCATCCAACACTGGGATGTGTTGGATTGCTTGTCCTAAATGAAGTCCCTTAGCATCTTTCTAGTCAGAGCAGTGATGCCTATTTTCTTTTCATATCTTGGCAAGAGCTTGAGGAAGAAACATGTTTGCTACTGATTAAAATCAAAAACTGACTTGATTCCTGGTTTATGTACTTCCTACTGGCTAATCTTCCCCTATACCTGGTGCTGCCAGTTTCTGACCAGCAGAAAAGTACTCATGTAAGATCTTAGTACTGTGGCACAGCATTTTAGTTTAAAGTTGCTGAGCTCTAAATGTTAAGTTTCCTTTGAGCAAGTTATGGAATGTAGCACTTGGCCTGACAGGCCCCATGAGCAAGGCTGTGCTTCTGCTGGACGGCTGGACAAGCTGATTTTCAGATGTCCTTTCTGACCTAAAGTTTCTGTGGTTCTAGGAGGCTGAGCACTCAGTTGGCTCCTTCTAGGGAGCATGTTTCATCTGAGTGCCCCTAACATTTAGAGTGGTGAGTTTCACAGCAGTCTTGAGCTGCATGTGTTACATTGGACTGATTGCTGAATACCCCAAACCTTATCTAGAATTTAGGTGATGTGATCTTTATAAAATTTCACCCTACTGTAACAAAACACCCTGTGAGTGTCAGACCTGCTCACCTTGCTTAGAGATTAGGTTGTACTTCACTGACAGTTGGGTTCTGTCAGTGAGGAATGGCTTACACAAAATAAGAAAACAAAGTACATCGTGAGTAAGGGTGATCTTGGTAGTATTGTCTAATGGTAAGTTTATGATATTAATTTGTATGATTCCTTTATACATCCATGAATGAACATGCAGTTATGCTGTTGCAGGAAGATGTGTGGTTTAGGCACCAACAAATGTACAAATTATTTTAAAATCAAACTTAAGAAAATCTGCAGACTTAAGATTTCAGATGCTGCTTTTCACATTATTGCTTTAATTGTTGTGGAGGTGTTGTTAGATAAAGCATTGGTAATTCCAGTGTACAAAATACAGGCTTAACATAGCAGTGCAGTAATTATGATTTTACTTGTTATGATAATCTCCTGCTATGCACTTTTATTTTTGAAATGTGAAAACAAAGTAGGTGGTGATTTTGACATGTTAATAATTAGTTCCAGGCCTGGATAATTTATTTCTCAATCTTTGAGGAATGGATAGATCTTTGTTTGTAAACTTGAATTATTTTCCCTGGAGATTTATTTTAAGAACACCTGGTGCTTTGCAGTAAGCTAACGAACATCTTGTCACGTTTACCTTTGGGAGTTGTCTGATTTTACATCTTTGCTCTTGTCTAGTAGACTTGTTTTCAGCTGTTATGGTCCAGTTGTATACATTGCAGTGCTTCAGAGTTTGTGTTCAAAGGGGAAAAAGCTCTTTCATGAGAGGGATTTCATTAAATTCACTAAACTGAGTTTCTGTGTTTTCTACTTAAGTGTGGTTCACATGTATGTATTCCTCTGGAATAGAGATTTTAGGAAATCTAAGATTTTTGTAATGGAGTGCAAGTTATGGCCTGAAACAGTGATTGAGCACCTGGTGGGAAGGCAGGGCCAACCCAGGGGAGCTCAGCTGCATGCAATGTACCTGAGTGATGGAAGGGATGGAGCCAGGATGCCCCCCTTCCCAGACCTCATTTAAGGGTTGGCAGTGGAGGCAAGGGGATTTTGCTGGAGGTCCCTGTGTGCCTGAGGCCTTCTGAAGGTAAGCAGATGCTTTCCTTTATTTCTGTGCCCTCGGCTGTTGTGTTTAAGTAAATCCTCACTTGCTGCAGCCTTGGACCTTGCTGCTCTGCTGTCGTTGCTGTGCTTTCCATTGTGTTGCAGATTTGATAGTAAAACATTTAAACATGTCTTTGCTCTCAGCACTGGGCTGTTTCTTAACTGATGATTGTTATCACACGGGTTGATTTTGATGAGCATCTATGAGACTAACTTCCACCTGAAAGACACTGATTAAGAGCAGTGCTATGTGGGTTCTCAGTGGCTTATCCAATTCTGAACATAATGGTATGATATGTGGAGAAGAACAGTAGTTGCATTCCTGGTATGTGTACATCTTGACTGTTAACTGCAGAAAGCAGTTTGAGTTGAACTGGAGCCATGAGAGCCCTGGGTAAGTGCTCTGCATTCACCAGAAGTCCTGTTGTCTGCGATAGGTGCTCCTGCTAAGGAGGAGTTACTTGGTTCCTCTGTAAGAAACTGCTCTACTGTTGTGAAGCTCTGTGCAGTGCAGCAAGCTGTGTAGAGGCAGGGCATTCACAGCTGTGTTTCTCCACTACAGAAACACTACAAAAACCACTTAAGGTCTGGTTTTACGGAGATCACGGGCAGCAAAGAGCTGTTGAAGAGAGTCATTGAAAGTGATCTTAAGCTTTGTGACTGTGGGTAGCAGCCTTTGCTTACAGACTTCTGGCTAGTTTTTATTTAGGATTTCTTTTTCCTCTTTAGCTTTGGTTTCACCTCATTTTGTTCCCCTTCAGGGTGAAAGCACTGTTTGCATTTTAGTGATGAATGGTGTGCTTGCCCAAGAAGGGGTTTCCAGTGGAAAGCTTGCTGTGATTGAAGATAGTTTTTTATTCCCAGTTGCACCTCTTTCTACCTATCAGGCCCCGATGTGATGCTTCCTTATGCCCCTCTGCAGCCACTTACAAAGTGGGTTTATGCAATGTTCTTCTGATTTTTTTTTTTCAGATATGCTCCAACATTGCACATATAGCTGTATGGAGAGCTTTAATACAGAGTTGACTTGCTGAGCAGTCAGCAATCAGCATGCTTGAAGAACCTACCAAGAAATTCTCTGGTACAATGCAGATTTATGCTCTGTATTGGTGATTTAGGGGATGATACTGAACTGCGTTGCATTAATGAAAAAACTCAGAATTAGCATAGCTTTGCTAAATTGCCATTTTGTATTTGATTGTAGCAAATGGAAGAGATCAGCTTTCTTTAGATGACATAAAAGTGGGAAGTTTTTTGTGGGAGCCTGTAAATAAATGGAAGCTGGCTTGACTCCAGGGAAATGTTCAGCTCGTAAAGAAGTTTCTGCAGGAATTTAAATCAAGTATTTCATGGCTATGAAGCTGATAGAAACAATAAGAAAGTTCATAAAGGAGAAACGCTCGAAACTGTTTTTCCTAATTTGTAATTTGATGCTTTGAGATGAGGTGTGCACATATGTATGTGCCTTTGGCATCAGAGGGGTTTGTTTCAAAAGTCATAAAAGGAGGAGCCTCAGACAGCTCCTGGGATAGAGGCAACCTTGCATCCCTGAGAGCATGGGTTGTGTGCAGTGGTTTGAGGACAAACACCTCTAAGCACATTTGTGTTGTGCTCCCTATCCTAAGGATGATGAGCAAGGGATGGAAGCAGCAGCTTGGCTGTCTGGTTTAGCTAGGTACAGCAGGGGTAGGTTCTGGTGTTGCTGGTGCTTGCTCATGTGAAGGAGTGGGACTTTGCAGTGCAGCAGAGTATCTGCTGACATGCTGTATCATGGTGCTTTGTCACTTTGTGGCTGACCAAGATGGGCCTGCTACATCTCTGAGACTCAGGAGATCAGAGCTTACTGACTGTAATGCCTGTGCTCTGTGCTGCCCTGGATGGAGACCTCTTAGCTCAGGCTTCTGGCTGCTTTAATTTTCTGAATGACTACTTGATTTACTTCAGGTTTGTGTGGAGATGGCTTTTAGTCAGTTATCTACTTAATCTCTGCTGTTATTTTAAGGTAATTCTGCCATCCGCTCTGAAGTGCTTGGAGTACTCTTTAGGAGCTTTACCCTTCAGTGTTCTCTCTCAGCTCTTCATGCCCATACCACAGCTCCCTGGAGAACTACTGTGATGCATTATCACTGCATGACAGCTGTGGTAGTGGTGGTGTTTTCCTCCTTCTGAAACACAAAGAAGGTACTGGGTGAGACGGTTCGTTGGTTTGGCTCAGTGCAGCTGTTTTGAACTGAAAGGGGTATGCTGAACATAAACCAGATGTGATGGTCGCTGGCACTGTAAACCACAGCTCTTTGGAAGGAGCTGCTGTTTGTACTGACATCAGTAGGCACAGGATTTTGATTTTTTTTTTTTTTTTTTTGCTCTCCTTTAGATGTCAGAAAGATTTAAGCAAACAGTGTAAATGAAGCTCCTAAGTCTCAAGGCAAAATTAATGAGGTTTAAGAATACAAAGAACTGTATATTTCTTTTTCATCCCTCTGTTTCTGTAGTTCTTAGTCCTCTGAAATAACAAATGCATTTGTTCTTGCTCTCCTGTCTTTCTCGTACACTGTGGACTTGAAGTAGTTTCCTGAGGTCTCAGTTGTGTATTTGTCTCTGCAAGACATTCGTGCACCCATGTAAATCCTTGGTGCTTTCAGAGAGCTTTGTGGTTGCTGGTGTTACACACAGTGCTTGGCAGGCTGGAACTTCACTTTGAAAAGACTATTACAGAATTTAATAATGAAAGTAAGAACGATTTAGACTCTTTTGAGTGATAAATGACTTGTGATTAGTAATGCTGCTGCTTAAAGAGACTATCAAAGTAGTATGATCACCTTTTAAAATGAAAGTGTCAGCTTTAAATTCATAATCAATTATCCTTTTACTTTTTGTAGTGATCTTCTCTGAGGAAGAGAGAGAACAGCTGAGGAAGTTCACAAATAAGTCCTATCTTCTGGATAGAAGAAGTCGTCATCATGTGTATCTTGGTTTAATTGATATCCTTCTGGCATATTGCTATGAAATCTGTGTCAATGAAGGAGACAAAAATGTAAGTAATATAAAAAAATAGAATGCACAATACTGCAAATGAGTGAGGAACTCATACCAATCTTGATGCTTTTTGCAAGAGCTGTGTATGATATGTGTGGAAAACACATTGTCTTTCTTTGGCTTCTATTTAACAGGAGAACCAAGACATTGAGGCCACACAAATCTTCACTAGAGCCAGGATTATGGATCTAGGCTTCCTGGCTCTTAGCTTTAATCATCCCACCAGACCACGCTACCACAGAGATATTATGAATCTGTCACCCTTTAAGAATAATGACACTTTGTTTACTGCTGGCTTTAGGATCCTCTCTGAAAGCCAGAAGTCTTGAGCTGTTTTTACAAAGCAAGGCATTTTAGCTTGAGCTGTTTTGATGTATTGGACAGATTTAAGCTTCTGCGCTTGCTAAAAAGGGACAGAATTCCCCTAAAATGCTGCACCAATCAAAGAATAGTTGTGTTTTAAAGGCTTTGTGCATGAGCTAGATATTCCCAATATAGAAACCTTTTCACTTAACATCTGCATTGCAATACAATTTTTAATAGTGTCCTGTGACCATTTCAGTGCACGCAATATAATTACTCCTTTACATTCACAAAGGTTCTTAAATTGCTGCCAGAACTTTATCTTAAGTAATTTGCCAGTGGTCTTGAATATGGAATTAGATAATACTTATGTTATGCTCTCTGCTTAAATCAGGTTGAATCATCTTGGAATGTCAGGAAACTGAGTGCAACATTGTGCTGGCTGGAGGTAAGTTTAAAAAATATATTTTGTGCCTTGTATTTGGTGTGTCTTTTGTTTTTTGGCCATGTGTGCATCTCTCTACTTAAGGCAAGAAAATGAGCCTTGTAGCTCCTTGATCAGAAGTTGTAGATCTCTTCCCTTTTAGCTGGCTAAAGCAGTGCTGCGTGTTAAGATGGAGAAGGTGTAAAAAGCAGGGGTTGTGATTTCTTTTGTCCTACAAGGCCTGCTCTCTTGGCAGGCCACAGTTAAGCAGTTTATTGGCCACTTCTGAGAGTTTTGCTGCTGCATTTTTCTTCAACCTTCTTAGTTCATTGGTCTGTGCTTCTAGCTTGCTCCTCTTGGCTGCAAATGAGGTGGCTTCTGGCATCTCTGTTCCACTGCTTGGCTTCAGGTTGTGCTGGAGAGCAGCTGGGAAGCCCAGAAGCATCTGCAAACCCAGTGATAGGAAATGTTCTTACAGGGCATAACTTGGCCAGCAGGCCATTACTTCTCATGTGGGCAGCAAGCTATAAGGGCCTGTTCGTCCCTCATCCCTGATATTACCAAGCCAGGTTCTCAGTTTGCAGGAGCAAATGTGAGATTTCTGCCAGGGCATTTGGGTTCAGTCCCACAATCATTTCTAGGAGTGGGAGATGTAACATCTGGTAATAAGAATGCGCTCTGCTGACTGCTGATGTAACAGTGTTCATTTGTGTAGCTGTGTTCTGCAGTCAGAGTACACTTGAAGTGCAGCCATTCCCCGAACTCCTGGATTTCCTCAGTTCTGTGTCCTAGCACAGAGGATGAGTGCACACAGATCTCCTTCAGTAATGTAGCAGTTCTTGGCACAGCCTGTGCCAACAGTATACTTCACACCCAGCAAATGCAGTCTCCTGGCACCAAGCTGTTAATATCTATATCTGTTCCACTAACCATGTAGAGGCGGGTGTTTGCATCAATCTGTAAACAAGATTGCCTCAGCTATGGGCTGTTGGAACTGACTGCCATACACATACACACCTTAGGCTCTAAATATTAAATAACAAAATAGAAATGATTGAAGTCCTTATTGGTGATCTGTTAAAATGAAAATTGGGTTGAGGTATGTAGTGATAGAATGCAAAAAAGTGCTCACTGACAACAAGGCATTTTTATTTTAATAAATGGTGAGCTCAAGATGCAATAAGTATTTTTATTTGAGCTCGTAAATGGAGTATTTTGTCTTTTGAAAATGAAAAGAAACCACTGCCTTAAGAGTGTGTAATAACTCACTAATTTGTCTGGTCTGAGTAAATTAGGAATCTTCCTCACTTGTAGAGGAGGGCAGTGAGCTGCTTTCCCTGGGCAGATGTTTATCCTGTCTTAAATATCTGTAATCTTCATGAGGCAGATTCTTGTATCGTTTTTAGGGATCTTATATGTACACATGTATTTTGTTAATATCATGTGGTTTTAATTTTTCTATATTCTTAAAAGGCTTTTTATAGCTTCCCTTTATATACATAGTAATGTGAGGCAGATGTAATTTATTGCTTTAATTTAAAGAATGGCAAAGGCTTAGGTTAGATGTTTAATGTTCCCTCAATTCTATTTTTAATACAAAACCACCAAAATGTATAGAACTTCTGTTATCTTGCCATGCAAGCTAAATGTATCTTACTCCTATTTTTAGTATGTTGATTTTCAAAGTACAGATTTCAGATGCATAATGCCTAAAACTGTGCTTTTTTTGTTTATTCTGCTATGACTTTTTATCTAAAGAAAAAGTAGTTCTCTGTGTTGAAAGATACACAAACTAATTGAGATTTTTCCACTAACAGTGTTTCACTAGCATTCATGATGTCCTGGTATCTTTTGGGAGAAGGGTGGTGTGCTATCCACTGTACAGACACTTTGGATTGGTGACGCGTGCCTTCAATGATGCAGTCATGATACTGCAGCTGGGTAAGTTTGTGTTCTTTAAAAAAAAAAATCTTTGTAACTTTTGGGCCACTTTTCTCCAGAACTTGATGGCCTGAACGTTTTCTGTTTTTGGGGTTTGGGAGATAATAAAATTGGTGTACTTACCAGGAAAGAGCCTGTGAAGCCACTTGTTTACTGTGCAGTGGATGCAGTTGTGGTCTGAGTTCATTCCAGAGAGTTGAAGTGTTATGAATATCAAGGTTTTAGGGCTAGGCTGGATGGGACTTGGAGAAACCTTGTCTAGAGGAGGTGTTCCTGCCTACAGCAGGGGGCTGGAACTAGATGGTCTTAGAAGTCCCTTCCAAACCAAACCATTCTATGATCTCAACCTTGGGAAAAGCTCTGATCAGAGCTAGTATCTTAATTAGATGTAGTCCAGCTGTGTTTTGTGAAGCTTTAGGAGAAAGGTCTTCAATGAAAACTAGAGTGTCTGTGTTAAGCAGGAAGGAGCTGAGTTTGGCTAGAACTGCAACTCCTCCAATGACAGACCTATTAAGGCCCATGAATATCATCTAAAATCCTGATTTATGAAGGAAGACTTGTTGAGACTTAGTGTCATAGTCACTAATTTACATTGTTACATGGCAGATGAGTAAATGTAGTGGATGTTGTAAATGATTCAGGCTGGCAGCTTGACAGCTAGAACCAAAAAGTTTAGCAAAATCTTAATTCCACATATAATTTCTTCTTAAAAGAGCGTACTTCACTGTAGTCAAAATAGTTGAGTTTGACAAGCCTGGCTTGACAAGCATTGAAGGTGATAGAATCTCAAGTTCATCACTTATACTTGGGATTCTTTCTTTTGCATTCTATCCTAACTTTCCATCAGTTGTTTCTGTTCCAGACCAGTGTTACTATTTCAGTTCTGTTTGCTTTATGCTTTGCAGGTCTTTTCTCTACCCTGCCATCTTGTGTGTCTCTTTTCACTTTCATTCTCTGTCAATATTTTTCAGCCTGGATGTGCTGAACAACAAAAAAAAAAACAAACTTTGTGCTCAGACAGCAGGGGGAGTTCTGATCTCTTTTTTTGTATATATTCTGTAAAATGTAATTTCATCCATGTTGAGGTTTCATAGCCTAGGAGGAGCCTGTCTCTTGGGAGGAGGTTATTAGATTCCATTTGCAGTAGTGGTTATTTTCATTTGAATGTTTTTCTTTTTCCCCTCATTAAGCAGGGAACTTTTTTTTAGTGTTCCAGCACTTAACCCCTTAGCTACATTCAAGCTAAGGTAGGCGATTCCAGCTAATTGAGAGTTACATTACTCAGTTCTCTTCACAATGATTCATTGCCTATAGAGAAGAACTGACTGCAGAAGGACTTCTGTCTCTGGCATAAGATAATGTTCAAGTTTTGTGTTTTTGAAATCATTTATCACCTTTATGTTAAGTGGCACTTCTTTGAGCCTGAAATGGATTTTTTTTTCTGGAGGCACAGTTGGCCAAATTACTCTTTCTCTAAAGAGTGGAAGTTCTGCTTGATTTAGAACCATGGTTGGATGCTAGCAATGGTGTCACTTACCTTGGCTTATGTGATTGCTGTGGTGCTGGGTACTGCATTGTGCAGTGGGCTGTGTTGGCAACCTTTCCTTTTTTAAGACTGATGTTTGCGTACACCAAGTCAAATTATATTTGTTTTTTCAGCAAGGGAATGATGGGGTGTAACTCTGTGAGTTACTTTATAGCCTAATCTGTATGGCTGTGCTGAAGCTTGGGGCAGCATGGTGCAGAGAAGAGGAAAGGGGAGGCTGTAGGAGCAGGCTGCTTCAGCTGTGGAGAAGTACTGGCATGGCTGAGCCTGCAGGCTGGAGTCTTGCAGAGATGCCTGCTGAAGTCAGGCTCTGTGTCCACATGGGTGTGGATGCTGAGGGGCACAGTATCTGACTGCTGTTCTGAGACTCTGGGTCCACTTCATGTTATGTGGATGCAGATAGCAAAATTACTAATGCCTGAGAGGGGAGGAAGATGATTTTTAAAAACTATCTAATGAAAATCTATTTCCAGGAAGAGCTGCAGTTTTGAAATGTTTGCTGGACATTCACAGGATTTTTAGGGAGAGTGACCCTGCCTACATCCTTAATGATCTCTTCATTACAGACTACTGCATCTGGATTCAAAGAGTCAAGTAAGTTCTGAAGCTGTTATTGGTGAGGGAAAGGTTTTTAGCATGTTGCATCTATGGACAAGTATCAGTAAAACCGAAGGAAGTGGTGTGTCATAAATGGAAGTGTGTTTGGTCCTAACATGTGGTGATGTTGATTATCCATGTATTCTTACAGCATGGGAGAAAACATGAGGGCCTTTTTTATGTAGTGGCATCTGGAGTTGTATTTTTACATAAGATATGAATTTTTGTTGATATTGATGGTTTGGGAAAGAAAAGCTTCTGAGAAAATTCGTGTTCAGGTTGAAGTTGTCTTGAAAAATAAATTCAGGAGAAAGTTATTTAATGCATCTTAAATAAATGAGTTGCAGAACAGCAATATCACTGCTATGTGTATCAGTGAATATAATGTCTTGGAAGTCAGCCATAAAAACCAATTTTTTTTTAAATACAGCAGAAAATGTATGCTAGATATAAGTGACTGATGCATTAACACATTTACTCCAGACAAATACATTATGTACCAGTTAAGCAGAACTGACAGCTTCTGGAATGAGGGCAATTAAGTTATCTTTTTGTCATAATGACATGGCACAATAGTTGTCTGTCATTAGGAGAACAAGAGAAAAGAGGAACTGTAGAAATCATTGTCTATTTTTAGGATCTGAATTGGGAAAGCATTTAAGCATGTGCTTAAGTCATTCTTGTTCAGTTTATCAGTGAAGCAAACAAGCTTGAAGTTAAGCATGTTCTAAGTGAACAGGGATGCCTTCTTACACATGTTAATGGGACTTTTTTATTCAAAAAATGATTGGTCTGGTGAGAGCAAAGGTTTCATGCTTCCAGTTGCCTAAGGTGAGCAGCACACTGTCCAGGGAAGGAAGCTTATTTCATCCTCTAGAGGGAAGTTTTGGGAGTGGGACATAATGAAATCTTTATGGTCTTTTGATGAAATTACTTGTGTCCATTCAGTCTGGATACTTTCTCTGATTTGTTTCTTAGCTGTTCTTTACCCCATGCAAGCTTCATTAACTTTCTTAGTCTCCATCTTCTCCATTCATATCTTAGTCCCAGGTCACTCTTCAAAGATCTGTGAAGGGCTCCTTTCTTCCCAAAGAGATTGGGGCCTCTTTGCTTATAGTTGAAATGGATTGTGGGTTGTTCATAAGGGAGAATCTGGGCACTTTATAAACAGCTGAAAGCAATGTTTTTAGCTCACCTGTATTGGTGGAGAGAACTCTGGGAGACACAGTTTTAGGAACAAAGCTTGTCTCAGGCAAAAAATGTAAAGGGTATGTCAAATGATAGTAAGAGAATGGCCTTATTTCATGGTAAATTAACAGCAATGGGATGCCACTGGTGGTTACTAGCTTTTAAATTCCAGTGTGGGAACAAAACCTTATGGCCAGCAGTCTGCCAATAGCTGATTACAAATTTGGTTTGAGATCATTGTTTGGCTGTGGCTTAATTAGATGAATAAGTGAATGTGTCACTGGACTGGCAGAAGATGATTTATTTTAAGCACAGTGTGTCTGGAATTGGAAACAATCAAGCTGCTGAGTAAAAACAAATGCAGGTGGCTGATAATCAATTGGATATGGTGAGTACAGTCTAATTCTTCAGGGATTTATCCAGATAAGCTGACTTTTATTCAGGTACCTGTTACTAAGAAAAAGAAGATTCCTGAAAGTATTAGTTGAAGAAAGATATGGGCTGGTGAAGTTTCATCCTCTAGTTTGCAGTCTTAAACCTGGTTCTACCTGCTGTTTAGGATCACAGAATCATGGAATTGCAGGGGCTGGAAGCATCTCTTTGAGTTGCTTGTTAAGTTAATATTTTATCTATTGTGTAAAATGCGCTGTAAAATTGTTTTACTGTTTGTTGGGGTTTGAAAAAAGGGAGCCTGTTGCTCAGCCAAATCAGAAGAAAGGGAAGAGTAAATATTAACCTGGGTAACAAAAGCTATGCAAAGACCTATGGAGGCAGCTTGTAGAAAGTCTCAGCAGGTGGTGTCAACATTTATGTTGAAAAGCCAGATGCAACCAGATGGAAAATTGCATCTTTAACCCCTGAGGTCATAATGACATGTCATCACTTCATTTGATCGCCCTGCTAAGTGAGCTTATCATCTGCCCTGCTGTCACTTCTGTTATTACTTTCATTTCCATAATAAAATTAAATTTAATTTGTCTGGTTTGCATGCCTCTTTCTTTCTGTAGGTCAGAGATTTTACAAACCACTGTGATACATATGGTGGCATGTCCAAGGTGAATTTAGAACCAAATGTGTATTGCTAATCTGAGCTTTTCTCCATCTTTTGCACTTCACTCTGGTACATACAGGTCTCTGGTCTCCTACAGGAGATGAAGCAAAAATGATCTTTGAGGAAACCAGTTGTGGTCTCACAGCTGCATATGGGCTGCTGAGAGCAAGGGAATCAAATGCAGGTTTACTGCAGAACTCTTTCCCTTCTGGAGGAGAGTTTTGCCTGTGACCCCTTGCATCCTTTGTAGATGTCAGAGCAGTTTGCCCACTGACTCGTGCTGTGTTCCCTTACATGGCCTGATGTCTTCCTCCAGTGCTTTCTTTGTCCACTGTTCTATGTATGTGCTCTCTTATAGAGTGGCTGTGTGATATCTGCTGGCTGTGCCACAGCCAAGTGCAGGGCTGAGCAGCTTCCCCAGAGTTGCTGTCTAGGCAGGCAGTTAAATGCATGTTCTTCTGTATCCCTTCAGAAGAAAACAATGGAGCCCATGCTGGTTTAAAATACCTTCTTTGAATACATGCTTAGTGTTAGGCATGTACTGCTTCATTACTGGTAACTGTATGTTTCCTGTACTCAACTGGAGGTGAAACTGCTGGGGCCCCTGGAAATTTTCCAGGAATTACCACACCTATTTGTGCACAGCTCTGTAGTTAATGCATCCCCAGACTTAATGGGTATGAGGAATCAAAATTACAGAATGGCCCAGGTTGGAAGGGACCTCAAGGATTATGAATCTCCAACCCCCCTGCCACAGGCAGGGCCGCCAGCTTCCCCAGGAAAGCAGAAGAATAAGGTTTTTGGTCTCATGTAATTTATATATCTTTTGTTAGCACTGTTTTTCTTTAACTTGCCACCTCATCTTACTGCAAAATATTAGGAAGTCACAGTTTGTGTTGTGTGTTGTTGTAGTTACAACTTGTATGACAAAGGAGCTCTATTATGGTAAGAGAGATGAGCTGCTAAATTACTTCAGCATATCCCATGGAACTTAGCCTGCCACTTTTTTTATATCTGTATAGAGGCAGCTTTAGGGTATACATACTCTGTCACAACTCCATGTTGCAGAGCACATATACTTGCACCTGAAACAAGCATAATCCTGCTAATTTGGCCAGTGTGGGTACAAATGCCATTTCAAACATGGACTGTTTACTTTAGAGTTAAGAACTGTGATTCCTGGTGGTGTTTGTGCAGTCTCTGTGGAAGCTGATATGTTATTTGAATTAACTAAATAAAATCTAACTCAAGTATTCCTAAACATGTTAAGCCTGCTTCTTTTGATTTGCAGGTGATACCTACCCTGAAAGGTAGGCTAGCTTCATGGCTCTGTTCTCCTTTTCATCTCTGTTATAGTGGAAGCCTAGTCCTTGTTACAACATAATTACCTAGTCTGAAGCCAGCAGGGAGTTGCTGCTTTATGTGTAGGGTGTGAAGTTCTCTAAGTAAATGTAGGATTAATTACACTCACAGTGTGTCGTCGGGTGATGAGATTGACTGTGATTGTTGAGCCCCCCTTTTCCTTTTCCCTGGGCTGTCTGCATTTCTGTTTTAATCAATACAGTGCAATGCAGGCCTGAAGTTTTAAGGTCTGGCATTGCAAAGGCATGAAGGAACACAGGTCTTCCAGGAAGAAATAAGATTGGTGATGTTAGGAGTTTTAGTGCCACCTGTCATCTCAGATTTTAAAACAGGAGTAAGGATTTCTATCTCCAGTTTTAGTCCATTGCATTGGCAAAAGTTTGGTAGTGGGAAGATTCTTTGTATTTCTTGTGACACTTTGTTGGCTCTACATGGATTTAAGTTCAAAGACTTAAAGGTATTTAAATACCTGGGGGGAAAAAAAACCAAACACTCAAATCCTGGGTTTGGATGTGTAAGGCAGCCTGCTGACACTTCTTCCAAAACCACACTGATAATGGCAGTGGTGCAGATAGCTTGCTGTTGTGCCCATCTGAACACACTGTCCCATTGAATGTTCAGAAGTCTTTCCTCAGTGGAAATATTTGTGCAGCTCTGTCTTACTAATTTACACTGTTCTTTTACACTGTTCTCTGCGGGGAATCTTTATGTGCAGTATTTTCCTTGCAGCTTGTTATCATATAGGCTCCCTCATACAAGGTGCTTGATTTAAGTGCATGCAGATCATGTATAGCAGCCTTCCTGAAAAGAACTACTACAGGCTTTTACTACATTTGGGAAAACATAACATGTAATGTATTTAAATGTGTAGTGAAATATGATCTTTTAGATAATATAATTAGAGTTTTGAGATATATTGCGTTTTATTTGTTAGACTGATCACTCATCTGCTAACTTAGGAAATCTGACCCAGTTGTTACTTGTGAAGAAAGCTTTGGGAAGTTAAGTAGAAGCTATTTTGATTGTGGCATTTGTTTTCTGTAGTGGTCTGGGCCTTTGTGAAGCACAAAATATTTTAATAGAGAAAAAACAGCCTTTTTTGTCCTTTTTTTTTTTTTTTTTTTTTGCTACCTTTAGGGTTGGTGTTCATTAAATCCTATTCATTCTTTGTGTTACTGCAGTGTTCCTAAGAGTAACTTAGCTGTGACATCCAGCTAAGAACTGTCCTGCCTAATGAGGGGCGCATGGAGTAGATGATGACTGTGAGCATCTATTAGGAAAACATAAAGCTCAGAAAGGAGGATTCAGGAACAAAACTTCCCTAACAGATCTCAATGATGTGCTACCAGCACGTTAGTTTATTAAATTTTCTGTCTGTGTATGTGTGTGTGTGGGTTGGGGAAATCCTTGACAGAAGAAGGATTACCCAGTGGTTTAACCTCTTGGATTCAGCAGCCACGATTCAGAAGAACAAAGGCACAGCAATTGTATGTTCTGGATGGAAATCCTGCTGCCTGGTTCTGTGGGATTAAACTGAGCTGCACAGTGTTTAAAGTACTTCCTGCAGTTTTATCCTTACTAAAAATCTCAACTCTCAGTGATGTATTTTAGGTGAATTAGTTTCATGCTCAGTGGTACCCTGCCTTGGCTGTAGCTCAGGTGTCACTTCACCTTGTTTGCTGCCCATGGTAAGTGAAGGCTGTGACCATTTCTGGTTTAAGTTCCAGTTTTTGATGGTGATGCAGAGAAAAAACTACTTTCATGTTGCTGCTTTTAAAGCAACCTTGCCATTAGCATCTGCTTTTAGTGTCTGTTCTGATGCAGCTAGTTATATTATTTATCAGACAACATCCTTGTTGCCATCTGTGGTACAAGAGATAAAGCAAAAAATCTTGATACTGCTACGCCTCTCAGCTGAATGCAGTAAGAAAGCTGTTTTATCTGGTCATGTAGGCATTGTTCTCAGTGTCCTGTGATGACTTGCAATGGTTGCTCACAACTGCAAGCCTCAATTATTGTAATTCCTTCTTAGCAGGCTTTACGTGCTGGCATTACTGTTGCTGGCAGCGAGTTCAGCGTGCAGTGCTGCGTGTGCTTACTGCTCCAAGTAATTGGGCTGCACTAGGGTTGCTGTTCATTCACTTCTTTGGTGGCCTGTAGCAGTGTATAAACTGTCAGATGTCCCAGCTGCTTTTCAAGCTTCTACTAAGCATGGGAGTGGCTGCTTCAAATGGTCTCTCTGCAATCTGTTTTGGTCTGTTGGGGTCTGTTTTCTGCTTGTTTCTGTTTACATACTACCAAGTGTTGGAATTGCTGGTGTGTTATAGGAAATATTAGAAAAAAAAGCAGGAACTGGGAAGAGATGGATTCTTTTATTACCTAATGAAATTAAGATCATCCACACTTTCAGAGTTTTTGTCTGAATACGGTCCAATATCCTTAGCAATCTGTAAGAAAGTGCTGTGCATCTTTTTATAGATACAAATTAATGGTAACATTAGAAACGGGCCTTTTTTAAGTAGAGAATGATGATTTGAACAGATGAGTTGCACAGACCAACCCAGATTGGCAACATATGCTCACTTGAACAACATGTGTTTTAATACAATCAAGTCTAAGATGGCACACTTACAGTAAAAGATTGTGGATCATAGTCGAGGGGTGGAGAACAGCAGATAGTTAAGGGCAAGAGCTCCAGGAAAAATAGCTTGGGTCATGCTTGAGAACTGCTGGAACTCGAGTGTGTGTGCCTCTCTTAGTAGGCAGGAGAGCAGTGAGTGCAGAAGAGGCAGAATAGTGTCATTTTGCAGAAGAAAGTGGCATCATTTGTGGCATAGCTCACAGTAATTCTAGTCTCTGCTTCTCAGATTGAGGTTGAGAATTGGAAAGAGCAATGGCAGCAAAGGCTCCTTGAATATATGTCTGATTGGTTGTGGTATGGCAAGAGCACGAAAATGTTGTAGTTAACTGATGAAGTTAGAAGTTGATGTGGATGTGTCTGTGTGATGGGCAGAGATTTCTGCCCATTTGTCTGTTATGTGACATAAAGTTAAAATCCAAAAACACCTCTGGTTGAACATGGAACATGAGAAATTCAGCAATGTGTTCATATGTTTTCCTGGTGAAGTGTAATTATGAGTTGGCTCTTTCTCCATAGGTTGAGTTATTCTTTACGGTCTTGTTTGTTTCAATCAAGGTAGCATAGTCCAGAAACATACCTTGTATTTCAGATGCTAACCTTGGGTCTCATACAGAAACAAGATGAGGTTCTTTACTATTTATTTTTTTAAAGTAGCTTTTTCTAGTGCTAAAAAGGAAGCACTGTCATTTAGCACATAGAACCTAGGCAAGGGCTCGCCAATTTATTGAAGAGAATGCTGGCTGTCGATGCTTGAATTTGGTAGAGAATCCATGTTTATTTCCATGCCAAGTCATTTGCTTTTAATCCTCAGATCACGGTTCTTTGATTTAAAAATAGTAACTAAGAATTTGCAAGCACATTGTGCTTCTCATCTTTCACTGTTTTGATGCATGTTTTTAATATAGTTTCTTTTTGTTTACTGTCATCCTGTGCTGCTGTGCTTCTCATTAAATGTTGCATCTTATTTAAAGCCTGAGCTGTCACTTCAATTGTCTGTGGAGCAGTAGGTGTGTGCGGAGCACTTTGTAAATAACAATACCCAAGTAATGTAACATATTACTTAAGAGGCTTAAAGCAAAACATGGCTTGCCCCGAAGGCTGAGAAGTGTGATAGACAGGTGGATATAATGCCAGAAATTCTCCTTTATATGTGTTTTAGCAAGCCCTGTAAAACATGGATTTTTAACAAGGGATTTAATCTCTCCTCCCAGCTGCTAGCTGCAGTTCCCTTTGATGTTTTTCCTCTCCTTTCCTCTATTTGTTTTTTTTTTCATTTATTCCATCACTTTCCTATGGCTCATATTCCTCCAAGCTGTGTCTGAATGCACCTTGCTGTGGGTAGAGAAGAGAGAGAAGAAAGCCATTTTTCCCCCCCTCTGGCTATTGCTTTGATTTCCCAAAGTTGTTGGGAGGCAGCTCCTGTCTGCCTGCAGAAGGGTCAGCAGTGGGTGTCACATCTTTCAGCCCGTGCATCTCAGCTGGCTCCTCTGCCTCCATTTGGGAAGGCAGTGCTTGTGCTTGCTGCCTCTGAGCAGGAGGAGTGTGCAGCTGTGATCAAAGTGGGAGCTGATCTGTGGGCTGTTAATGCCTCCCTGCTTTGTTTTCAGCCTTCTCTGGAGCAGGCTTGGTTCAGTGGATGGGGCACTATCATTACAGTGCCTAAAGGTGGAATCTAACCCTGGAGCCCCTGATACTAGGAGCCCTACAAGCTTGGTGGGATGATGGGGAGGATGTGGGAGCGGGCTGAGCAATTGGGGTGCCTGCAGATTTGTGCTGACCCGCCAGGAGCCTGCAAGGTGCTCAGGTTTATGTGCTTCTGTGTTGAGATTGTGTGAGTTGACAGGGGTCTGTGACTGGCATGGCTGCAGGTTGAGGTTGCAGTCAGAATGCTGATCTACCTCACTAGGATTTCTGCTGTTAGGTTGGTAAATCCCATTGTAAAGGGGCAGGATACCGTTTTAGTGTATTAACAGTGCCTTTAAGTCCATCTGTTATCATTGTTTCCATTATTTTTCCTCATGCATGATGACTTCACCAGCATTATTCTGACATTAAAATTCACATCTGCACTGCTTTTTGTGATTATCTTTCATTACCATGTTATAGTACAAACTATGATTTACAGTGTTAGGAGTTCAAGATCCTAGATCATGAGAGGTTGTCAAGACAAAGTCGCGTGTGATGGCAGTTGAGATATTTAAGAGCAAGACGAGGCTCATGTAGAATCAGTGCTGGCAGTCCGTTTCTGTAACACAGTCAACGTTTGCCATCACAGTTCACGACCTGTTCCTTTCTCTGCATCAGTTTTGTGATGAGTTACGTGTTTGCCACTTGTTACCTTAGTTATCATGTAGAACTTTGGGAGCTGTGCCACTGTTAGATGTTTACGCTTGTTTCGACTCACTGAAGCTATTTTGGCAACACTGAACTGTTTTTAAGCTCACCTAAACTATTCCTACAGTATAAACAGTGATTCCTTTTTATAGTCCAGTATTAATTACAAGTTTTTTCTTATGAATGCTTTCATAATAATTTACACAGAACTAAGCTGTACTTGATTTCTTTTATAATGTGATACGCATAGTTGCAACTAACCAAAAAGACCAAGCAAGACTAAGTAATTAAAATATTATACTGGAAAGCTTCATCTTTGTTTAAAATATTTATAAATGTGAAGTTTAGCTCATACAGTATTCAGGTTCATTACAAAAGGAGTGCTGTGGAATTTCAGAAAAAATATGGAAAGTCACTTGAAATGCTCAGATTTATTAACATACAGTCACTTAAATTGAAATGATGGTGCTGTGCTTTGTATGTGATTTATGTTTAACAAACTGTAATACTTTAAGCTATGTAGATAGCAGTTCATGTTTACAAGGCTGCAGGTTGGATTGCAGCATATCACTCTTAACTCCCGAATTCATGCAGTGCCCTTTGAAATGCTGAATTTCGAGATGAAAGCATTTTATATTTCCCTTAAGCCTGTAGGACTCTTCCACATCAGCCATTGCTTTGTGCTCAGGACTGCTGTCTGCTACCTGGAGACATATGGTAGGTTTCTCTTGGCTGTTCTCTCTTGTACAGAGAGATGTATTTTCCAGACTACGTCTTGAACTCAGTGCCCCCATTTTATCATGTGGTTTTCCTATGTTTAAGGTAAAGATTTGGTGTGCAGTGAATACTTTTTCCAATCTCCAACTTAATGCCTACAAGGGAAGAAGGGGAAAATGAGCCTGTAACCTTTGTACAACAATCCCAGTCTTTGTGCCCTGGTTTCTTCATGTCCTTCAACACTTCCACTGTGCAAGAGGCAGCACATGCAGTAGCTGAGTAGAGGTGAGCTCCTTGGCATAGCCATGCTGTGGTCTCCCTCCAAACCATTGCACGCATAGCCGCGTTCTCCCCGCCTTTTGTCGTAGGGGTGATTATTTCAGATCTACCTCTGAATATTTTCATCAAATATGTAGGAATTTAAGGATCTTTTTCAACTTGTAGCCTCTCAAATTTGATTAAAGTTGCCTATTATTTAAGAGTTGTTACAAGAGAAATCATTATCACTAAGTGTAAAGATCACCTAACTGCATAGACCCAACTTATTTAGGCTAGAAATCACAATCCGTTACCTTGAGAAATTGAGAGAAGAATTAATTCTTATGTGCGGTTGCATAAAATATCCCAAATACACTGGCCATGTTATTTTAGCCCCTGGCTTTTCATAAGGAAACTTAGAAACTAAGTTGTTCTTAGCTCTGGGTTCTGGAGGCTGTTCATTTCCTACAGAGGCAGTGGGTAACCTGGTACTACATCACATGAACAAATGTGTTGTGTTTACACTCATCTGTCTTTCTTTTGCTGCAGGTAATGTGGAAGATTAGTTAAAGTTCAGGTCAATTTCTTACCTGAGTCCTGAAGAAAATTGTTCTGTTTCTCCTTCACAAACACATTAAATTCAGCTTTGTTCTTACATTACCTTTGCTGCTCATTGATCAGAGCTAATGAGATTTTAATGGGGTTATCTATTGGTTCTGCCTCTCACTATAAAAACGTATAATAAACTAAGTAGGTGGAACTGTTGAATGGTGCAGTTTCTGTTATCGTGCTGGCTGTTAATGGCACTGCCTTTGTGGTCCTTCAGATCTCATAAGGCAAGCAGGATTCTGATGGGCCACCTTTAAGAAGGTTTGTTTCAGTAATAATGATAAGGTAACACCAACAAAAAACCTGGGAACAGTGATTTAGTAGATGTTACTTATTCTGTAAATAACTTCTTAAGGAATTTTCTGGAATTACTCTCCATTTTTGTAGGAGGGAATGGAAAATGTTTGACTCTGAGACTTTGCTGTTCATTAGGGACCTGTGGTATTGTCTGTGCAAGGATAAAATATTATCTGTATTCTGAATGAATGTGCTTCTTTCCAAGAAAGAGCTGCCCTTTGCGTCAGTTAATGGGTGTATTTTCTTTTCCACTTCATGCCTCAGATTTGAGGGTAGTGTTGTTCTGCTTCGTTAAGTTTTAGCCATGCTTTGCTGTTGAGGCTGGTTGTGTTCCCAGAACTGGACAAAATAAAATCTGTGAGTAGTTCCCCAGTCTTGCAGGAAATTGGAGGAAAAGGGTATGTAAGGTACTTTGCAATAAGAGCAGATCATTATTATGGTCTGTAATGTAGTGGGTTTGCAGATAGGCAAAGCGTTTGTTACTGTTTAAAATGTCCCAGGACTACCGTCTCTGCCATGAATTACTTTCAGAGCTTGATTTGGTGGTGGGGTTTCACTGCTGCTTCCAGCAAACAAACCTTGTTAGAAGTCTCCTAAGCACTGCAGGGCTCATTCTGTGCTTGCATTTTTCAAAACAATTTCTGTGTGGTTAGAAGTCCTTGAATAGTGAAGCACTCATTAAGAATGACCTTGGAAAGGGAATAAAATGTGGTGAAATATAGCAAGTGTTTTATATGAGATGCCATAAGGTATAATTGAATCAGAGACTCTTATCTCTGTGCAGATTCTGAAGCTTGTTTTCTTTCCTAACCTGTGACTGTAGTAGTTTGGGCAAATAAATGGTGTGTTTAGTGTGAGTTTCTTATGATTACTGGTAAATGTCCATTTGTAAGGATTATTTTCCTGAACTGGAGGATTTTTATATTATCAGATCTTTATTAGTGACCACTCTTGCTTATCTGTGCCTGTTGATCCAGGTGTTTCTACGTTAATGAAGTTATCTTCTGCAGCCAGTGTCATTCCTGTTATTGCTTCTGTGTTTTACAGTCAGAGTTGATCAAACTTGGCCTTTTTCATGTCTTGAGTATTTTATTAAAATCAAATTGTCCTTCAGTTCTGTATCATAATCATGGAAAAACAATTTCAAACAGCTAGAAAGAAAAAAATATATGTAATGATTCAAGTGTGGAGAGATGTTTGATCTTGTTGGTTGCCAGTGACAGCGCAGCACTGATGATGTATTGCAGCCAGTCCTCACCCAGTCTTGCTGCAAGGTGGGTAACTGGTATCCCTTATAGTTCAACTCGTGCTTTAGAATCTTGAACATACTTCCACTTCCATGCCCTCTTCATCTGAACTGCTGGGACTCTGCTTTGGGATAGTATCTGGTGATGCCTGAGATAGTATTAATTCCAGAATTGCTTTAGTTCTTATGATGCCTCTAGCTAAAGAGTAGTTGTGGGAAGTTGTAATTACTGCTGCTAGGTGTGTAATTTGGAAACATTTAAAGTGGTTGTGCTCTTGGCTGGTTCTACTGCTTATCTTACCTGTTTTATCTCAGAAAATGGGTGTGTGAAACTCTCTCATAAGTGTGAATTTTGCCAGGCCTTGTTGGGAAAGGTAGTTTAAATATAGACTGAGGCTTTCTCCTAAAACCGAGTAACTTCTCATGCAGCAATTGTGTAGTACTTAGACAGCTGGGAGTACTGTGTGATCCAGCAGTCAGAAAGAAAGGCTTTAGCTTAATGCAGCAGCTTTGCTGTGAGATGAATCTGAGGTGTCCAGAGCCTTGGCTGGAGGCAAGTTACCCAACTGCTCTGTGTTTGTCAGCCCTGCTGACTGGCACTGCGTGATGCTGGTTGTAGTTGAATGCATCTTGAGGAGTTGTTGGCCTACCAGGGCTGCTGCTTGGCAATAAAACAGGCCCATTTTCTTCTGTGGTAAAACTTACAATGCTACAAAGGCAAGTCTGTACTTGAAGTATCTACTGTTTCTTTGAGACTTGTTTATCTGGCCTGTAAGGCTTACAGATAATTAATGTAAAGTGTTTTACATGTAAAACAGGGCTTGTCAACTCTGTGGAACCAAGTTAGCGTTGCTAGCGTGGAGAACTGATTCCCATTGTAACACAATTAATAGGCCCTAACCACATTGGAACAGCATCATATAACAAGACTTCAGTTATAAATCTTGGTTCCAAGACCAGTTGGGTCACATTAAGCACCAGGCTGGTAACCAAAGCTGTTGTCAATGTCTGCTATGTAGGTTTCTGTGCTTTGTTGCTTTCGTACTGTACTTGAGCGTGAACAGCTCAATCTGCTATGACAGCACATCTGCTCTGTACACTGACTTGGTTGTGATTGAGCAATAGTAGACAGGAGGAAAATCCTATTGCATTGCAGTTGTGGTTTGCTATCTGTTTTACACCTAGTTTGCACCACAAACTTCAGAAAAGTTGATGTTTGTATACATCTGTAAATGCAAAGACACACTTATGATTAGTAGAAATAATTTTCATTGTTTACAAAAACAGCAGCAAGCTACAGCTTGTACTCCTACAAGCAAATGTTCTGTTGCATAGTGAAATATTACTGGCTCCAGGTTTTAAAGGCTGTCAGGCCAGTTGACTATTTACTCCCATGTTTTGTGAATACTTTGCACAGTATTTTCTATATGCAACTTGCATGCCATGATCAAGTGTGCAGTTCCATACCTCATAGAGAATGAAGTGTAGGGTGCTGATTTCATATATTCAAGTTTTCTGGGTTTTGTTTGATTTTTTTTATTTTTATTTTTTACATAACTGTGCTACTGAGGCAAGAGATTTGGATGCACGGAAGATGGAAAGGCTACTTTAAAACCTTTTTCTGCTATTTCTCACTGAAGGTATAGAGATGCATAGTTACTTAGTTTTACTGTAACACTAGAAATCCTCTAGATCCTAGAAAACCAGAGGGTTTTGTCTGGATGTGTCCCCATGTCCTGTGTTTATTCTTTACCTTCTGTGGCATGGTGACTTTGCTTGGTGGGTTTTCCTTCCAGCTGTTGATGAACCTCCCTGCAAAAGCTCTTCTGATACTTTCTTTTCACACAATTGCTACTCTTTCACAATCTGAGATGTATGAGACTTTTTTTTTCTTCTAGCCCATGGAGAAACTCTTCTGCTTTCTAGACCAGGATTTTACAGCACCTTTGCCTTGAAATCTTAATTTCAGACGACCCGAGATGCCTTGTTGTTACCTGTTCCTCAAAGCTGTGCCTTAAACAAAACACGCATCTGATCATTTAACCTGTAATTAAACATTTTCCTTAAGCAACTGACATCTTGATAACTAATAATTACCTTGTGTGGCACCTTTAAAGCCTATTAGGCAGGTTTATGTAAGAACACTATTACCATAATAATAAGATATCATTACCACAAATGCGCATACTGAATGAGCGTGTCTTAAAGTAATCATGCAATTCCATTAATCATACTTGAAAAATTAAAGTATTTGCTGTTTAATCTCTAAAATGCTACTCCAAAGATTTTGGAAACAGCGGGGCTTGTTTACAGCAAATCTGTAGTGCATGATATCTCATTGCTGGTGTCTCACTTTTGTTTCCTTAATTATTGCTTGCTTTTCAGCCAAGGAAATCATCAGCTCAGAGTTGGTACCTCTCAGAAGCATTTCTGTGCTCTGATTCCTGTGCTTTTTGCCTTGTTTTTGTCCAGAGAGTAATATCTTTTCTTAAGGCTGATGTGTAATGCACTCCTGAAATTGTTTTCCTTGAAATTAGTTAATTGCCTTAATTGAGATGGACTGATATATACTAACTGTAATTCTGCTAAGGAAAAAAAAAGAAGGGAAAAAAAAACCCAACCCATAGTGCTGTTGTTCAATTTTTTTTAGTTTTTTCATAGAAATTGGGAAGTTTTGGACTGGAGTTGTGTTTTTATCCATATATTTGTCAGAAGTATGAGACTTTGAGGTTTTCCTTCTGTTTGAAATGTTGAGCTCTGCAGACTTCCAGTTTTTTCTGGGAGAGACTTGATGAGGAAAGCGGATGGTGAGAGGAAGTGTTTCATCTACGAAGAAATCTGAGTTACCAAAAGAGGCTTTTTTGTGCTGTTTTAAATCCAGTTAATATCAAATACCTGATGCAGCTAAGAGCTAAAATATAGCCATGAGACTTTGGGCAGCCTGATTCAGGGGGAGGTGCCCCAGCCCACAGTGACAGATTGGGGCTGGATAGTCTTCAAGATTCCTTCCAACTCAAACCATACTAAGAGTTGGTGAAAGTAATGTTCTAGGTTTTTAATGACTGCTCAGAAGACTCCTATTCTGGTTGGTCTGATGTGATTTTGGGGTGTCCATGCAGTTGGAGAAGGTTGCATAGGTCTGCGTGGTCTGCACCCTTGCTCGATTCTGAGACGTGCTCTGTGACCTTGTGTGTGGTGCTGGCTGTCGCTGCTCCATGGGACACAGCTGTGAGAACTGAAGCAATGCAGTTGTAGATAGCAGGAGGATAGATGGAGGTGTTGGCTTTTTGCAGACATGTAGCCATTCAAGCAGAGTGTTCGTGCTGTTGCTGTTAGGATGGCAGGGCAGGCTGTTCAAACAATGGCATCTTCTGATAATCCTTTGTAAAGATGAAAAGCATGTCTTCTCCCTGTAGTTCTAGCCTAGCTTTTGAGAAAAAGGGGTACATGTGAATCTTGAAGCCACAGTTGTTTTACAAGTTAATAATCATTATTTTGTACTCTGTTTTGATCAGTTAGGAGGTAAGCTGAGCTATTCAGAAGAATGCCTTTTGTAGCTTTATGCTGTCCAGCGAGACCAATGTTTGTCTGCTGCTGTCAGACACCAACGTTTTCATTCATTCTCTTTGAATTCATTGATAGAAATGCACTTGAGTATACAGTGCTCAAAAACTGCAGCTTTACACAGCCCATTCTTTTATCTATTGGTTGTAGTGCATCTCACTGTAGTAAAGCAGTGTGTGGTGTCAGGCACTGTATTTTCTTCTCACCTCTTATCATTAGTAATCTGGAGCACAGTGGAGTATTATTAATGTAGAAATGTTCAAAATGCCGTACATCTCTGTAATACTTGACTCCTTCCTGTGGCATGTTCCTGTACCTAAGGTGTTAAGAACATTATAAGAGAACAGTGAAAGAAGAGGGAATTCTAAGTGATTTCAAGGACTGAATATCTCATAGGAAACATATCTATGAAATAGTGCAGTAGTGGAAATACAAACAGAAATACACATAGTATTTCAGGAAACAAGGTGACAGAGGTGATAGAAGAAATGTGTGGATAAACAGAACTTGAAAAATTGATTGTCTGTAATGGCAGATGGAAAACAGGTAGCTGGAGTTGAAGATGCACTGCCAAAGGAAATTGTGCATACAATTGCTCATGGATGTCCATGAAATTAGAAGGAACTGCATGTGAAAGAGGTACAGAATATTATGTCACGGTGCACGTTTAGGTTGTGGAGCCTGGCTGTCCACAAGGATATGACAGGACAGCAAAATTAACGAATTACACCTTGGTATAATGAACCTCCCTTACAGTGGGAGGGGACACGCACACATGATGTTGGAAACTGTTTCCCTACTTCCTTCCAAAGCAAAGAAGAAAAAGATTTTCTGTAAGGGATGTGAACTTTGGTGACTGAAAGCACAAACCAGCTTCTCTCCAATGAGTTCAGGGAACAAGTTTCCCTACAAGACAGATTATTCTTACCGCTTACCTGTGAGGCTTTAGGAACCTTTTCACTCATTGGTTTGTTTTTTTGTTCATTCTAGTTTTCAGGAAAATGCTTTCTTTGTTCCAAATTAGGTTGGAAACTTCTTAAACACTACAGAACTTAAAGTTCAAATTCCTGATAAAAAGTGAAGTATTATGCCAGAAGATCTGTGTCTATAATGCCAAGTAAGCAACTTCTGGAAAATCTGGAACCTGTGTTTACACTGAAGGTTGCTTAGACTTACGATTTAGTTTTTAGACTGGAGTTGCTTATGGTAAACAATTCCCTTAGTTTTCCACTCTGTCGGTTGGTCCAAGGAAGGTTAATGATTGCATTCCAAGCTAGGCTTTGAAATGCTGCTCTGTGTAGAATGGGTAAGGAATTGCATTGCATTTCCCTTCCTCCACATTTAAATACAATTCCTTTAGGAGGAAAAAAAAAAGAGTATGTTATACTGAGTAATTATCCCCCCTGGGAAATAGAATATAAAGATCTTTAAAATCATTCAGCTGAGAGAACGAGCGCTTTAACTTCTGCCTCGCAGGAGCCATGTATTACATTATCAGCTACTTGCTCCGGTGTCAGTGTGTCGTGCCTTGCAGGTTAGCAGGTTTTGGCAGAGGAAATGAAACCCAGTCGGTTACTGCAGGATTTATAGTAGACCTGCTGTTGCAGGAAGTGGTGAAAAGTTGATTGATAGTCTAAGGCAGAACTGTGCAACAAGGAACAGGATGTATGCTTGGGACTGTATACCCGCTTTCCCCTCTGGCTGCCTACCCATTTCAAGGCATTCTTTGGCTTTTTCTTCCCTCTGCTTATAAATCTGTGATGGGCTTTCCTGGTAAAGCGTGAGCTGACCTGAAAACACTTAAAGAAATGGAAATTTCAACTGGAATACAAAGAAAGAGTAAAGCACAGTGTGCAGCCGGTGTAAATGAGCATCTCGTGGCACTGAGGTGGCTGAGAAGAGATCACAGACCCAAAGAGTGGGAAGTGTGGGATAAGTAGTGTAGTTGTAGGATAGCTTCTCCAACTTGCTAATATTCTGATCTTTTTATTTTTAACCATTGTCTTTTTTGTGTTAGTAAATGCATGCGACTCAAAATCAGTCTTGTACTTTCATTGAGCATATGTTTTTAATAGGTGCTAAATGTGTGCGTGATTTGGAGGAGAGATTGGATTTAATTTCAAATAACCTGTAGAAGAGCTGGGAGGCTGTTTAAATATGTATAATCAGTACAAAATCTGAAGACACTTGAAGGCACCAAATAGTTTCAGGAGCATTAACAGTGCAAGTTCAGCACTTACAGAATGAAAACCCCCTCAGAGGTGCACTTGTTTCAGCGATACACAGTAAGGGAAAACATCAGAGATTTCTTTTCTGAAAATCTCTGAAGTCTTTTGGTGGGATCTGGCCAGCCTTGTGAGAAGTCACCCCCAAAAACAGTAATGACACATCCTGGTATTTTTTTGTGCAACATTTATTTTTACAGTCATAACTGAAGTAAGCAGTTGTTTGTAAAGCAAGTGACCAGCCAGTGTTTAGGGCTTGTGTTCTCCATATCAATTGGGAATATTCTGTTTGTGAAGTTAAATAATATGCTTTGTTCTTCTTATTAAAGGTCAAAAAAGTTGGCTGCACTTTCTGAATCCTTGCAGAAAACCACGCTTACAAAGTCCCACTTAGGATTTGAGCTCGAAGAGCTGGAAGCAGCAGCAGTGCTGGTACTGGAAGAAGAGAGCAAGTTATCAGCTGCTGGCATGGTTTCCAGGCAACAGCTGCCATCCTCTGAGTCGGAGACAAGTGACTCTGAAGAATCAAGCAGCACTTCATCATCTGAGACAGAAGGGTCTGATTCAAATGAGCGAGAGTCCTCAACTGCTGAGGATGGGAAAATAAATTCTTTACAAGGCGTGCTTCAAGAAGAGAGGACAGCTCCACTTATTGACTGTAATGGATTAAGGCAAGGCACAAACGCTTCAATGTTTGAGGTTAGCAATGAAAAATCAAAGGCTTCTTTGCAATCTCCTTCTGTTGCTGGGAAATTGATAGAAGAATTAGAAAAGCAAATGCACACTGCAATGAGACTTTCGGAACAACCTGAAGGATTAGCCAGTGCAAGTGGCTTTGCTTTACAGGAACAAGAAGAAAACCATGTGTCTGAACCTGCCAGGTTTCCCAGGGTTACTCCTGGGAAGGGGGATTTCCTGGAGGTGCCTTCGAAGACGAATCCACTGCTTTTTCTTTGCAGCACAAATGAAGATGAAGACTAATGGGCTGTGTTAGAGCACAGTGTGACCCACGAGCACCACAGTGCTGCAGTGAGGTCTTCCCAAGGCTATCCTAAGCTGCAGAGGGAAGTTAATATTTTTCTTTGTTGGCAGTTTCAAAGACAAGATTTCTTCTGAAAAGAATTGATGTGACTATATGGTACTCACAATTTTTTTTTTTAATTCAACAGAATGAGAACTGATTTCTGTGTGGAGGAATGTGGAATTCCAGTAAGCTTTTAGAAAGAGTTTTTGTTAAGATATGTAGAAGAAAGATGCTGGAGTCAAATACAGTTGAATACACTTGTAGTGTTTTAGTTATTTTTACATGTTGGAATTTAATTAAAATGTTCTCATGTTTGCAGAAACTTGTTAAACATTTTTCCACATTGTTTCATATTGAAATACTTTATAGCTAACTACATTAAAAATATTGATGTTGTAATGTTAAAAATGTAATTAATCCTGACGTATTAGGTGCATTCTATTTTTTTTTAAATAAAGGAAAGTTTCAGTTTAGAAAGGCCTATAGCTTGTATTGCTGTGGTTTTCATGTAAGTTATTTCAGCTTTTGACTGCTATTAATTCTTTTGTGCTGTTTTTGAAATTTTCACACATGAACAGTACTGCTGCTTTTTTAAAGAACAGAAATTCTAATTATTTCCTCTGTATCTACTCTTAATAGCACCAAAGTGATATCAACCAAATTGATGAAACAAGGTACAGTATTCTTGAGTACAGGACCAAAAGCAAACCTGCACTGTCCGGGCATATCTTTGTTACTTGTTTGAATAGCTTTGGCCAACTCATTTGCTCCTTTTTGTCTTTCAGATGTTAAAATAATCCTCTCACTCTGTTTTGTGCTTCATTCTGCTAGTGGTAGGTAAGTCCTCTAAATGAGGTGGAAGCTGCAAATGGTGCCTTGCTATTCAGCCTCTACTGGAGGATTTGGTGGGGGAAGCAGGAGGAGGAGGAACAAGCCATGATTACTTTGCAGCCTTTCAGCTATTCAAAGAGTGTGTATATAAAAGCCCTATGCTTAAGGACTTTCTCTTCACTAATGCTGTACTGTGCTGGAAGCCAGCAGACCAGTTGTCTTCCTGTGCTGACTCCTTTTCAGTAAGAACTGTGACCCTGCTCTGCCAGTATTTTTTATGTTCTTAAATACCTACCAGTTGCTCAGTCAGCCTCTGTGTTCTGTTCCCCAGGGGAGGAACCTTTCTCATCGTGTCAATGAACACTTATTCTTCTAAATGCTTGCAGTAAAATCTGTGCTGTCGCTACAATTATGCAGCATTCGTCTGGGGGGAAAAAAGTGTTTAAAGAGGGGGGAAAAAAGAAACCTTCTCCCTTACCACATCACAGGTGTGAACTCCAAAGCTTCCTTTGCTTGAGTGTGGGCTAGAGAAAGTTGAGCCAGTGTGAGTTCAGAAATGCATCACAGAACGCCTATCAATTTTTACCATATCCTGTGTCTTCAGCTCTTTTTTTTTGTTTTTCCCGTTTTGTGACATACTGTTGAAAGCATTCTTTCTCCAGCAGGCCTACTTAACTTCAGGGACTGGCTACTTCTGCAGATGACATCTTGGGATAATCTTTTTTCTTTGCCTAAAAGCATGATTTCTTAATGTCATTTGTGAGCTGTTTGCATGATGTCAAGTGTGAATCCAGATTGGGAGTAAGATTCGGTGCCTGTACAGTGTGACACTGCTATAGATTGCAGATGAGAACTTGGTACACATGTGATGTTATCTCACAGATGATTTTGCTGTTGTCCTCACCATTGAGGCCATGCATGGCTGAGCTCTCTCTGTCTCCTAAAAAGATATTGGTGTCTGCTCAGTTCTTGGAGGCTGGCAACACATCTCCCTCTGCTTCTGTTCCTGCTGTTCCTCTGCATTTCTGCACTTGATATTGTGGTGGTATACACCCAGGATCCGTTTCCATGTCCAGTTAACATCCACTCGTGGTCATTTTTGATGCTCAGCTCCATCTCTTGCAAAATTCTTCTCATTGATTGCAGAGCCAATAATGGATTTTGATTTATATATTGATAGCAATTTTATGAGCATTGTAAGTGATCTTTGTAGTGGTGAAGATTTTCCATATAATCCATAAAGTTGTCTTGTGTGACCGCGTTATTCAGCATGCCCAGCGTGTTCAGGATGAGCAACATTGGTATGAAAGAAGTTTTACCTTTCTGAGAAGAACACAAGTCCTTTAAAGGAAAAGGAGAGCTCTGCAAACTCGTTTAGCCAAAACTGAGGCTTGCTGAATCCGTGAAGCACAAACACTGGGAAGAGAAGAAAACAAAACATCCTGTATCATTATGTTAGTTGCTGTGGGTTCTGGGAACAGTGAACTGCAAGAAGGAGTCCAGCTTATATAGAGGAGTTATTTGGATGAATGCATAGGGATTGTTCCCAGGCAGGTTTTCCAGTCTGGAAATCAGCTGATATATGAGGAATTCAATACCTGTGTAGGCTGTTCCATTGGGTTTTAAAATGCTCTCTGATTTTTACACCCTCCACCCTGCCCTAGATCCCCCAAGCTCATTTACAGCACAGGCAGTACTTGTAAGGCATTTGTTGCTCATCGTTGTAATCAGGCCTAAGGGAGCAGAACTACAGAGTCTGGACAAGACTTTTACTGCTGAAAGCAAGGTTGGATATGAGTTAAATCTGAGTGGGAAAACTATGGGGTTTTGCTGGAGAAAGGGAGATCATGTGTATGGAGCACTCTAGGGAGTAGAGAAATGGAGCTGGGAATGTAACTTGTTTCTTTTTTTGTTATTAAGCAGTTAACTTTATTATAGATATAGGCAGAGAGAGATGGAGTCCCACATGTCCAGGAGCTATTTGAAGCAATGAAGATGCTCTTGTGTTAGATGAGATGCTTGGTACTGCAGTGCTTCAAAAATAAGGTTCCATTTCTGCGTTAAAGCAAGTGGAATATCAGAAACGATCAGGTAACTTTTCTCCTTTTTTGTTTTTCTTCAGTGCAGACAATGTCACCCACAGGACATTGCTACCTCTTCATTTCTGAAAGGAAAAAAAGTAGAGGGCCAAACTGATTTGTTTGTTCTCATTCCAGCCACTCTCTTTCAGAAGTTTGTAGAGACTTTCTTCTTTATCACAAGAAGAAAGCATTGATTAAACTTGGTTTACTACAGTAAGTGATTGGCATGGAAACGAATTCATAGCACTGGAGTGAACAGGTTGGGCAGCCCTCTGCCATTGGCACAGTGCGCTGTTAGAGCTGAGCTGGTTGTCTCAAGGCTGGAGAAAACAAACAGGGAAACACATGTCAAAGAGATAAATAGCTCTACTGCTCAGCTCTCTGTGGAGGCCATTCGTCTCCAAGATAAGGAAGAATGCTCTCCAAAGCTGGAAAGATAAAGTGAGAGAACAAAACGAACGTGCAGTTGCTGTGGTCATCCCTGATGGAGATCCAAACATGCATGCCCCTCCTAGGTTGTGCAGTGACAGTTGTGAACAGCCAATGTGAACTCGTACAATTCTGTTAAATATTTCAGCAATAGACATTTGTACCTTCACCACATGCGAGCAAATGGAATTCATGTCAGTTGTTTGCACAAGTCTTGAAGTATTTCCTATGTCTGTTGTGGATCTGTTTATTGCCTTTTTTGTGGTAAATGGACTGCAGGCTGTGGTTATGCAGGCACATTTGGGTGTGATTCCAAAATGGCAAACTTGTAAATTTGAGTTTGTAGTATTGGGAGACCTATAAATCACATTTCTATACTTCCAGGTTTTAGAGAAGTGAGTATGCTATTTCTACAAATACTGCATTTGGAGACCTGACTTAGGTCATGCTTTAAATGAGTCCTGTGATGTTGGTTTGCATTTTATTAAATGCTTTCTCATATTCAAAAGCCACAATGTGATTCAGCACTGCCTGTGGAGAATGCTCGAGGACAAGAACAAAGCTGTGCACCTGTGGTGAGCAGCGTGAGTTCAGTGCCGGGAGCCAGCACATACCTTAACATGAGATGCAGGCAGGTGAATGCTGAGCAAGCAGCTTGGTTGGAGGTGGCAGCTCCTCACAGCATGAAATTTTGTAGCTTTCAGCTGTGCTGCTCAGTCTGCAGTCATCAGCGAGGCGAGTGGCAGCAGCCAGCATCCTGTCTGCTGTGGATGTGGGATGGGCTGGGCAGTGCAGCACGTAATGAGATGTTATGGCATAAATCAGCTGTTTATCAGGGTGAGAATGAACTGCTGTGCCCCACACCCTCCAGGCAGCGACCCGGCTGTGGCACCTTCCCACTGGGGCTGTCACCACGTTTTGTTTCGTGTCTGCGGTTTTTGGTAATTATGCAGAAACATCTCGTTTCCTACAGCGAATAAATTGGGATTCATGTTTTGCCTGGATGTAACTCCTCCTCCTCCAACACGCTGCATTGTCCATTGATTTGCCTAATTGCGCGTATTGCTGCAGCGTAAGGCGCCGCGTAGCAGCAGGGCTCCTTGGAGGAGGAGGTGGCTCCATCTGTTCTACGAACTGGTGAGAGGCTCAGAGCAGAGGGGAGGAATTTCCATCCAGTGCAGGTGCTCTGGAAGGAGAATCCCACAGCCAGGTGCTGACAGCAGCTCTGTGCAGCTCCTCGTGTGCTTAATTACCCTGCAGTGAGGCTTCCCTGTTAAATTAGAGCAGGCAATTGCAATTGAAGTCTTGAAACAGAGTGGGGAGTGTAACCGTGCTGAATCTATTTCCCTACTGAGATCTGCGTTTCTCATTCAGCAAGATTCATGCCCCATTCAGCAGAATTTAAAAGCACTTACCTGGAATTAGATGATTAATTTGAAAATCGGAATGGGGAAGTGTAAAAGCAGACAAGGTCAGAACCTCAACGTCTGGGAAACCATTCTGGTGAGGTCCCACACGACAGATGCAGCACTGCCCTGCGGATTTAAGAGGATGCTGCTCAGCAGAACACAGGCCGAGCTCTCCTTGCTGTCTGTTTGCTGCTCTGGACATGCAGATTAACACCTCCGTGGCTGCTTTCCTGCTTTCCCATCTCAACCTCAGGACCACAGGTGGATCAATGGCAGCAGTAGGATGATAGCACCTGCTGACTGCTGCCAACAGCTGGAGCTGGGAATTCATTGCATCCTCTGGGTCAGCCTGGCTGAGTACTGAGAGACACATAGTGTACTGAGGAATGATGCTCAGGGAATGTCATGTGGTGGGAACGATGTGCTTGGAAGGGCATGGCTGCCAAGGGTCAAGTCCTGGTGTGTGTCCTTTCCTGCCCCTATGCTTCTTGGTGTGCTGCTGCACTCAGGGCAGTGCTGTGCAGCTCTGTGTGCTGCGTGCAGGCTGCCTTGCGTCCATGTGGTGCGTTCTAACTTGGCTGTAACAGGGAGATTGCTCCAGAGGATTTAGCCCTGTAATTAATTTAGGAATTAAGTTGTCTGAAATAGTCACGTATCAGAGCACAAGGCAGCGTGGGCTTGGGGCCCATCCTTCTGTCACTTCTGTCCCCTTGCCTGGCTGACTGATCTGCCCGCAGCTGTGGCACAGGAGAGGGCAGAAAATGTGATGGAGACCTGTCAGTCACAGCCATTGAAGGCCAGGAGGTGGGCTGAGGATGAGTGGAACAGTGTTGTCTGGCAGTTGAGTGAAGTCTTTATTTCAGAAAACAGCGGTGCTGATGTGGTTATGCCATAAGGCTGTGCTCCTCTGGGATTTGAGTTGTGAATAATTACCCTGATATGTGTTTCTTGAAATTGTTTTCTATTGCCAAAATCAGCTTGTGGAGCCTTAATGCCATGCTCTTAATGACACTAATGAAAAGTTCTAGATTGAGCTTTTCCCACTGAAACTGTAAAGCTGGTTAGGCACCAGCGAACATATGAACTGTGCAGGTTGCAGAGGGAGCATGCGTGAGCGAATCGATTTGTTTTCCAAGCAGCTGAAAACAAAAGTCTGAGGAGCTCCTGCTGCAAGGTGATGACCCTGGGCACTGCTCAGCTCGTGGCCACACTGACTGCTGTTTGTGCTGCTCGCCTCTCACAGGGGAGCATTGTGCTTGAGCTGAGGTGAGCAGTGAGCTGCCATAGCACAACCCAACCCACCTTGAGCAGGGGCTCCTGGCCGGTGAACTCAGCCAGTGGGAGCACTTGGATAGTTGACTGTTAATAATTGGGATTGGGTGCATTCTTTCTATTCCCTTTGCCTTGCTAACCTTCCAACTCGCACCTTAAATCCAAGGAAGCAGACCAAGTTCCAAACCAGTCCTTTGGATGAGTTGGGATTTCACAGTGTTGAGAGGATACTTTTGCTAATACGGTGAAGCCTGTTTGCATGCCCATGCTGTAAGGATGGGAACACCAGAGGTGCTGCAGTGCAGGTGCAATGGTGATGCTGTGGGTACCTCTGCTGTCATCACCATGATATAAATGTTTGGATATTCTATAGATCAGGGAGAGCAGGCTGAGTGACTGACAGCCATGGGAAGACGTAAGTACCTGCTGACATTCAATGCTGGAAATGTGGTTTGAGTGTTGAACTGACCGCTGCAATTACAAGCCATGTGGTGAGCAGACGTGAACTCAGGGGAGATGTTACACTGCTGTAATGTGTGAGGCAAGGCAGAAGCAGGTGCACAGAACACAGGGGATGCTTTTAATCCACCCTGAGAACGCAACAGGCACACGCTGCATTGCTGAGTGGTGGCTGTTGTGTGCTCGGCTCCAGGCCCTGCAGCACAGAGGATGCTTTTTGGTGCTGTGAGCTGGGCAAGAGCTGCCTGCAGGGACGTGGGCATTGTGCTTGAGGTGACTGTGTGGGCTGCTGGTAGCTTGTCCCCTATCTGCATGTCCTTATGGCACCCAGGCATCATAATTTTGACAGAGCAAGAAACTGAGGACGCTGTGAAGGTGGGAGCGGTTCCCCTGTTCACATCGTTTGCTGTTGGCGTTGCGTATTGCTTCAGGGAGAAGGTGAAAAATGAAATACAAAGCTGCTTACTTGCAGTGCTCAATGAGGAGCTCATGGAAGCATTTTGCAGCTCACCAGCCTGCTCCTGCAATCCACCCTAATCCCCAGCAGCCCTGGCAGTTTGCTGCCTGTGATGGGTGTGTGGCTGTCCCTCACTGAAAGGTGAACTGGAAAACAGAGTTTCTGTCTGTTTAAACCTGGTGGTGCTCGCTGCGAGTTCTGGTTCTCTTTTTCTGTTGCGTTTCCCCATTGCTACAACAATTAATTAAGAATGGTTCTGCTGAAGCCTGTTGATTAATTTGGCACTTGGAAGCTTAATGAGGTGTAAACCCACAGCCTGCTGCTGACGTGGTGATTTATATCAATTGGTGTGATTAGCACTGGTCCTCCATCATCGCTGCGTTCCTCCCTGCGATCCGTCACAGCCCGAATGGGGAACCTCGATGCCACGTTTCTGTTCTGCGGTGCTGCTGACACGGAAAGTACAACTGGTGGAGTGCCTCGAGAACAGCAACGCCCAAATTGCTCCAGAGATGAGTGAGAGGCAGCCCTGCTGGGTGTGCAGCCACCTGGCTGGGCACTGGGAGGGTTTCTTTCGAGACACAACAAGCACCTGGCTGGCTCCCGTTGCTGCAGACTGTTGGCAGCCCGTGGTGCGTGGCTGTGAAATCCCTGTGGGTTGCTGTGCTTGCTGTGTTGTGATGGTTCGTTAGCAATGTCTGTTGCTGCAACACTAACCCAGGGGTGCATGAGCTGCCTGTGGTCTCTCCTCCCTTCTGTCATAGAATGGTTTGGGTTGGAAGGGACCTTTTAAGGTCATGTATTTCCAGCCCCACGCTATAAGCAGGGCTGCCTCCCACTGGATCTGGTTGCTCAGGGCTCCAACCAGCCTGGCTTTGAATGCTTCCAGGGAGGAGGGGGGCATCCACAGCCTCTCTGGGCAACCTGTTCCTCTGTCTCACTACCTTGACAGTAAAGAATTCCTTCTGACAAACCTGTGCAGGGGTTGAGTGAGGGCTGTGAGTTCTCTGCTCCCTGGTGATGCTGTTGGTGATGCCGGCATCCTGTTAACTCCATGTTCTAAGAGAAATGCACCTGCTCAGAGCTTTGGAACACCTTTTCTGAGGCACTGTGTGAAATAGAGGTGCTCTCACTGATGTGAAGCATAAACCCACAGCTCCATTTCTGCTGCTCAGATATGGTGGTGTTATTGGATAGATGTTCATATGCATGGTGCTGGTGCACAGCCCCAGTTGTGCCCTGGCTGTAGCTGGAGCAGCATGAGAGTGGCAGGCATGCCTGCATCAATCCTGTCCATGTGGTTCAAATCAGCTTGAGTTCATACAGCATAGAATGGTACCACTGCATTTTTGGGGGCCTGGTTGCTGTGGGGGGAAAAAAACAAGCCTGAAACCAGAAACATCAGAAATTAAGCTATGCCAAAATAAACTGACCTTCAAGTGGAATAAACAGGTCAAATGGATAAATGAATAAATCTAAAAGCCAGGTACAGACCTTTCTATATTCACAGAACCAGAAGGCAGCTTTGCAGTTGATTCTTACAGCAAAGAACACGTGTGCTATGTTCTCTTATTCAGTGTTATGCTTTTAAGTTGAGCAGTGAGGCGTGGACAGGCCCATTTCTGCACCGTGACAGTTGTGTAAACCGATTGTAACAGCCTTTCTACTTCCAGAGCAAAGAGTCCTTCGAGTAAATGAGTGTTTGACCCGTAGCCACTGGGAGCAGCATTCTCTCTGGGGCCCATCAAAGCCCTGTGTGGAGAAATATAATTTATTTTAATGATATTTAAACTAATGAGCTTGGCTAATAGATATTTTTGAAGCCCTTTATGGGGGTTCAGCTATGGGACAACATGCCACTGGGCACAAATGCTCATTTACCCAGCGTGATACCAGAGAGTGGCTGGCCTATTAGTAAAGTATTTGGTTTGAGTTTATTTTTTTTTTTTAAAGAATCCATTTCCATAAATTACCAGTAAGAAATAAATCAAGCAGCTGCACGTGGGGATGCTTGGGCTGTACAAAGCTGGAGTGCCCCCAGTCCTGTGCTGCTGCTCTGCCCCCCCACCTGGCTGTGTGCTGCCCTGCACAGCTGCTGCCCACTTGCTCTGTGTGTTTGTTGGTGTAAGTGCTGGGCAGGGCAGGAGTTTTTGGCACCAGTGCATTCATGGCCAGTTCAAACTGTTCACATTCCCAGTGCTTGCAGGGCTGGGGAGGGAAAACTCTTGCAATAACGTCATTGCACTGAGGAACAGGGAAGGAGGCAGAGCTTAGAAGAGCCATTTGCCTGGCCATAGGCAGGATTATCCACATCAAACCATCACCAGCAGCTGCTTGTTTAGTCCATCCTCGTGTGCTGCCACTGCTGCAGATCCCACAGCATCTCATTGCCATGAGTTTCATTACAGCATGGACGTGTCAGCACACACTTGGCAGCTAGTATGGCCAGATCTCTTCTCCCCTTCAGCAGCAGTGAGGTGAGGCTCCTTTACACTGCAGCACACGGGGCTGCTCTGTGGGCACAGCCTGCTGGTACCAGCAGCCCAGCTGCACAGTGAGCAGATGAAGGATTATGGTGATCAATTTGGTGAGAAAGGAGATTTTTCTCTGTCTGTCCACCCTCAAGGCTCTATTTCCTCATAAACCATTCCCAGAGACATCAAGAAAATTGAAGCTGTTCAGAAATGGAAAAGATAGTTAGCCCAAAATGAATGAATATCCAATACACCAGCTGACTTTCATGAAACATAATGGGAGCAGCCAGCTGAACCGATGGCTTTCCTGCAGCATGCTGATTTTTTTTTTTTTGAAGCAGAGAAGCGTGGTGCTTATAGCAGCGATGCTCAGCCCCACATTGCACTCGCCAGTGAAGGTCCGGATGATGTGCTGGGTGTGGGCTGGCATCCAGCATTGAGCCTTGGCCCTGCTGCATGTCCTGGCCCTGCTGTTTGCGCTCGTTAGCAGAGCCTGCGGGTGGAGGACTGGTGCTGGCCGGCCTCGGCTGCTGCAATTGCCTAATGCAGCATCCAGGCTCCCAAGCCCTGGGGCTTTCAGTTCATTTAGTAACATAATGTAATGCATTTTGATTTTATTTTCTTTTTATTTTAAGGGAACAGCCAACGATGAAGAGAAGACATTTTAAAGGGTGCTCTCACACCCCATGTTCACATGTCCTTGGGTCCATCAGTACTGCAGCTGGACTTCTGTTGGAGCTGCAGGGCAACCCTCAGCTCCTCCTCACCCAGTGCAGTCAGGGATGCTCCAGAGCCCTGGGATACAGGGCTGAATTTGTTTTGGTTTTGCCTAAGGCTGCCTTTCTACCAGAAGAGCTTTCCCTAACCTGTGTCCACTGGAGTCCTGGCTGTGGTGGGGAGAAGAGAGCTGCACCCCAACTAATTGGAGTCCTCACAGGTAGAGCCTGGCCCGGGCACACTGCAGTGTGAGCCCAGCGCTCCTCCTGCCAGCTGTCATAGAAGGTACCACTCAGTGTCACACGGGCCTCAGAACTTCTTGCTGTTGTTGTTTCCTCTGGTTTGGGTCAAGAATGTTGCTGGGTGTGAGAAAACAGGAAGCAGTGCCAATAGCAGAGCTTTTTTTCCTTTTCACAGACACCCTTTGAACTCCCTTTATTCTGTCTCTCCTCGTGTTACATTTACACACCCTATAAAGAACCTCCTGATGCTTCCAAATGCTTTTACTAAGAAAAAAAAGTGTTTTTTTATTTTTTCAAGTCCAGTCTAATTTTCTTCATTATCTGTAGACGGCCTTCAGAATAATGATTACAAATGGCTTTAGGTTTCAACCAGCATCACCGCGTGCACTAATCAACCAGGAGAGCAGAGCACAGAGCCAGCAGGAGCCGGGAGGGTGATGACCACTGCCCTGCATCCCCCTACATCAGACTAAGGATGCTGGATCTGAGGTTGTGGCTTAAAGAACTGCTTGGAAAAAGTTTGACTCCAGGGGACACAGCAAAACCACTGAAAAACCACCCAGCGAGTACCATTAGCGCAGCACTTAATGATGGCAGATGAGGCTTTCTGGAAGCTTAATGAACCAGGAGGTGAGACCACTCCCACCAGCCTTGCAGCCTAACGAAGGATTTATCTCTGCCTCTTCTTATCTCACTGAATGATGAAAGCTGTGTTCACCGCCATCTATCTTCAGCTTTCTGTAGCCAGGCACTGACTGCAGCCCCAGCCGGGGGGGGGGGGGGGATCAGGGCTGGGGTTGTCTTTCTGGATGTCACTGCTGCAGCTTCTGCTGAGGTGTGGTGCCAACCTGTCTGCTGTCCTGGTACCAGTGTGCCTGATCCTCTGCTTTGGCAATGCACCTGATTTTTAGTGGAAGTTGGAGGTTTGGTGCCAGGACATTCCTTACCAAACATCTGAGCAGCTTGCCATCTCTGCTCGCCCACCGTGGCACAGGTGTAAGACATCAGCTTCTGGATATAGCTAAAGATTTTGGGCAAAATGACACCAACTAAACCCCCTGCATCTGGGATATCTATAAATACATTGTTGTGTTATTGGGGATGGTGCATTTTGCTGGAGCTGAGCGAGGGAGGAATTTTGAACCAGCCCGGTGGCAGCTTGGCAGGTCATTTTCTATTCTACGTGTGTGAGCCATGAAGGGCATTAGCTAAATAAGAGATGATTTAGTGGTGATGGCACTATTGGGCCACAGATCCCACAGCTGCTAAATTTCAATATAAACTCCATAACTCTGGATGCAGAAAGAACTGAACGTGCACAAGAGACTGTTTCTGAATATATTTTCCCCCTCTCTCTCCAATAAAAGGCACAAATAATAGCATATTTTTCAAAGTGCAAAGCATTTTACATTGCAAATAGTTACATTAAATTTACATTTCATGGGTGAGTGGCTGTAGCTGCTGCTTGCCACATCCTCACCAGTGCTGTGGCAGCAGTTGCAGATGATCTCCCACCCCATTGGGCTCCATGTGCCTGGATTTCCTGGGCCGGAGGCTGATAGCAGAGTCCTGCCACACCAGCAATCGTCCAGGATCTGGGTGCTTCCTCCATAAAGGTCAATGCACTCACTGTGCCTGTTTTCTCCAGAGATAATCAATGCGATGCAAACACTCTGCTGACAATTACGGCCACTATGGAAAACTCATTTTCAGCCTTTAGCATTGGGTCGGTAGAACCATTCTAATAAACTGCATTGGGAGCTCACAGGTTGGAGCCGTTCTGGCAACCTGATGGTCTTCCCCTCTGGTGTCAGAAAGTGCTGATCAAGGCAGAAGGGCGATGGGAGCAGGGAGCAGCTGGCATTTCACAGGCAGGTGGTGCTGGGAGCTCAGTGCCCCTTTGCTGCCTCTTACTGTGATAAGAGCTTTTTTTTCCTTTCTCTTATCTGCAACAAGCTTGATGACATTTCTGGTCAGTCCCTATCGTGACCTTTCCACTCAGCACGTTGGTTTATGCCTTGTCTCAAGGTTCATTGTTTGCCATGTGTATCTGTGTTGGTTTTGGCACCTGCCAGCACAGGGAATGCATGTGAGTCAATTTTTACCTGGCGGGGGTGATTCCTCATTAGTCATCATGCTGCCATTTTCCCTCCTGCCAGCCTTGAAGTCCTGCCCTATGTGGAGCTGGACTGAGCTACAGTGGGCATCTATGGGACACTGAGGTGACACGAGTGGCCCACACCTCTGTTGCATTCCCCAGCATAGGATAAATGTTCTTCCCTATAACATTCATCCTTCTATGGCTTCATGGCTTGAAAAGCCATAAGGGTTTGCCAGGCTATGCAGCAGCGGCGACTTTGCTAGTGCAAAGATGTAGCTGCAGCCCTGTGCACGGCTGCCTTTTGCTTTTTTGCCCTTTTGCATTTATTGGCAGGCTGCCCCATCCCTGCGAGCAGCAGCTCAGCAACACGGAGCCATGCAGCAACACGGAGCCATGCAGCAACACGGAGCCATGCAGCAACACGGAGCCATTCACACGGCATGCAGCCACGCACTGCAACACAGAGCTGTGCACCGCAGCACGGGGCTGTGCCACATCGCCAGGCCTGACTCCTGCCCTCAGGATGTTACTTTCCAGAATGGTGCCTCTCTGAGAGCCTCAAGTAGCTCCTTAATAAACTAGTCCAACACATAAAGCATTGCACTGTGGGCAATTTCCTGGCAAGCCAGCGGGTCCCCTAATAAATGCCCCAGCGTTGTTCAGGCTGCACTGTGCGTACCATCAGTGGGCAGAGAGCTCCAGGCAGGGCTGGGAGCCCCGGGCCCCCACTGCTGTGCCTGCAGGCTGCCTGCTTCCAGCTGCACTCCTCACAGAACCAGTTATTCTCCTCCACCTCTGTGTACTCACAGAGCCTTTTGCCTACAGGGCTGCTGCTGGTTCCCGGCTTGAGAGCTGAGCTGGGCTGGGTCTCGTGCAGAGATGGAGAAAGCCTCCTGCTTCTGCAGCCCAGTGCTATGGCCACCTCCACCTGCTCAGCTCCCCAGGGAAGAGTGCAGGGCTGGGGCCATTGGTGGGCAGCACAGTTCTGGGGGCAGAACAGGGCACTGCAGTCTGCACACCCCCACATCAGGGCCGGCCCCTTCCTTGCACTGCCCCAGCGAGAGGAGCAAAGGCCACAGTCCACACAGGGCCTGGGGCAAAGTCTGCTGCAGCCTCGAGCTCTCTGCTGACTCAGTGCACTTTGCACCCACAACCATCAGGGAGGATCCGTGCCCCACATGGGAACTTTTCCATCCACAGCTGTTTTTTAAAATGGGCATTTTGGGTAGGGCTGATGCCAACGCATGGGATTACTGTTTGTGTTTCTAAAGGAGAGCTGCTCACAGGACCTAATTTGTGAAGCAGGCTGGGGCTGCCCAAGAAGCTTGAGCTTGGCATGGTTTTGGTGTAGTTGCATTGGCTGTGCCAAGTGAGAGCATCGTGCTTTCTCAGCAGCCTGAGCACGGCTTCGAGGATTTCCTTCCCCTGCAGCTCTTGTTAATGAAGATTGGCTTAGCAGGGGGCGGCTCTTCGGGATTTGGCACTTCCTATGCTACATGCACAAGGAGGTACAATCTGTTGGCAGACCTTCCCCCAGAAACGCCCTCAAGCCACAGCTTAATTCATCCCAGCTGGGCACTGCATGCACATCTCTGACTCCTCGTGCCTCAGCCCTGTCGTGCCTCAGCTCCATCATGTCTCAGCTCCATCATGTCTCAGCCCCTTCATACTGGCAGGAACAGCTCCTGGGCTCTGTTCTCTGCACAGAAGGAGCACAGTACCCGCTCCACCCCTCCACCAAATCCTATCTTTCAGCATGAGCTGTGGACGTGACACCAGCCAGGCTTTTATTCAGTATTCTGGGCAAGATCTGTACGTATTTTGTTGCTCTAAATGTCTGTTTTCCCTTCCCAGACCCAAAAATCAGTTTCTTTGCTGTGCCCATCCCAGAGCTGCTCTCTAGAAACAGCTTCCCACGCTGAAGGCTTTATTGGGTGCTCCACCTCAGGCAGAAATCAACTGCTTTTCTGTCTGGAGACAGAAGGCAGCCAGTTAGCCACACTTCCTTATTTTTGTTTAAGTGGCCATCACATCCTAATTACAGTTTCTCTTTTTTTAACTACTGCACTCAATTTACAGCCTAATTACCCTTACCTTGTTTGTTTAATGAAGCTGATATAATGATTCCTGTGATCTTCATGAGACGTTTCGCCGGGATTTTATTTTTTCACTTTATAAACTGTGATTTTACATTAATGTTTCATAACCTCAGGTTTCTAATCATAAAGTCATAAGGAGTTTAATTGATTTGAAACTAGCCATGCCCTGAAGTGTGTACATGTCAGATTGATTCAAATTGATCCAATGTGCTTAAATAAAGCTCGTGCCAACAGCGTGCAGCACCTTATGCTGCCACATACTTGCCCAAAGGCCTCTGGAAACTTAATTATGCTGCCATCTCGGTACCATCAATAATTGACTAGGAGATATTTTCTGGTGTGTTTGTTGTAGGTTGCGAGTTTGTTGTGCCCTGGGACCGCAGTGCAGGTGCAGCACAGAGCATCAGCAGAGCCATTTGGTGCCACTAACAGAGGCAGAAGTCCCTGCATGCAGGCAGCCCCCTGCTCTCACAGCGTGGATCACTGCTCTCCAAACTGCCTTACCAGTAAGATACGAAGCCCTGTGAGCAGCGTGCATCGCTCTCAGGAGAATATTTTTTATCAATTGGCCCATAAAATTTCACCAAGGAGCTACGCCAGCACCGATGTGTCTCCAACATCCCTCCCCTGATTATGGCAACTCCTTGGTGTCAATGAAATTGAATTTTAATTTGTTTGCTCTCACACACAGTTTTGTTTTCCTGGTGTATGTATGGAGCTTACATATAGGACACTGAGTCTCCTGGGGTTGTGGTGATGTGCATCACTCTGTAGCCACGTGGTGTGATGGCAGAGCCTGGTGGGGTCAGGCATGAGGACAGGGTGTGGGCAGCAGGATTTATCTGTGTGCTGTGGGGCAGGGGGTCCTTATCTCCGCAGCAAGCTGATGGAGCACAGCTCTTTCAATCTCGATAAGCATGCGAGCAGCATGCATAATTCTTGCAGGGGTTTCCTTCCAGCCTAAACAGAGACTGCAATTTTATGCTCCAGGAAGATAAAAGGTAATGAGACTCCGTACATTTCCTGCCCTTGTCTCTTTACCAACCTTTCAATTGCTTCCAAAATGCCCTCTTGTAACCTCTCCATTAGGAAGAGATTGGAGGGCTGCATGCTGCTCTTACTGCAGGCAGCGCCCATGGAGACAGCCCTGCAGAGCTGCCATGGGGTCAGCCCTGATCAGCCCTGGGGAGCAGCTCGGGCAGCTCCAGCACCCCAGGCCGTGGCAGGAGGCTGTGGCAGCTCTCACATCTGCACCCACAGACAGGTATTACAGAAACAGGAGTGTGTTGGAAGTGCTCGAGTTCCTGAGGTCACACTCTAGCATTTTATCATTCAAAGGCAATGTGTGCTGCTTTTTGAAACCCGCTGAAGTCCAGCCACACCGGTGCTCTCCTCAACGTGCAGAAAAGAGCAACTTCTGTTCTTCGTTAAAGAGAGATGCTGTCGGCTTTTATTTGTGTGCTTCAAAGTTGCTCCCATCCATTTTAATCTTCCTGCTTTGAGCTGCCAGCACTGCATGGCACATCCCATCCACCTTTCACTCTGCTCTAGCTTTGCTCTAGCACAGTGATGCTCACCTCCCAGCACTTCTAGACCAGAATGGTGTGACTCCTATCCCATGTTTCTTTAAATGAACTAAGTGAAGGTGAAAGAAAAGCCGAGATGCAACCTCTGTTCCATGCCTTGTGTTCCTTCTGCATGCACAGCGATCAGCAGAGGATCGTGTCCTCCTCACTGCCACAGGAGCCAGGCTCTGGGCGCAGCTCTGAGTGCATCCAGCTCCCTGCCTGCTCTCGTGCTGTGGATGCTCGGAGCATTCCCACACCTGGGGATCCCGCTGCTGGTGGCTCTGGACGATGTCAGTGCTCCGTGTCTGCCCGGGGCCAGCCTGCCCCTCTCTGCATCAGCCTGCTCCTCTCAAGGCATTGCAATGCAGTGAGCCCACGTGCCGGCACATCACCAAATGACCATTGATTTCCCAGCAGGGAGTCTGAGCTGCAGGCAGAGCGCTGCTCTTCAGCCCGGCCGCGTGCTGTGAGAAGTCAGTGAGGTATAATATGAAGACCTGACGTTCCCAGCTGACCTCGCAAAGTGCAGCAGCGGGCAGCGGTACGGTGTGTGTTTGATGACAAGAGAGCACCTCGGGCTCTGTGCCAGCACAGCAGCACGCCAGCTTGCTTCTAGATGGGTCCGTGCCAGCATCCTCCTGCTCAGCCAGGGCATGGAGCCCACAGCACGCAGCCGTGTTGGGCTGTGGAGGTTGGAGCCCCCTGAGCTGCTCAGCACCAGCCCCTGCTCTGCTCCAGTGGCTGCTCTGTGCCTCGTTTTGTGACACAGGAGTTTATGATCTGAGATGGATAAAGGCTCTGCTTGGCTAATTCAGCTGGCAGCAGGAGGAAGGACATGGGTGTGCTCCCAGAGACCACTTCCAGACCTCACAAACCACTCTCCATCGCTGGCATCTCCTCGGGCAGCAAGCAGAGCCCGTGCAAGCAGGGAGGTGTGCGGCTGCGATGTGGGGATGTGTTTGTGAATGCAAAGCAGCCACTCAGCGAGCCACCAGGGCTGGAGGCTAACTGCTGCTAAATGGAGCAGCTGTTGGCTTCTGTTTTCCTCCAGCAGCTTATCAGAGATCATCTCTTCAATCACAGGCACTTAAAAAATCTTTGACAATCAATTCATATTCTACTCTGTGCTGGGGAGAGAAAAAGCGCTAATAAAAGACCTCCTGTGATTGCTTCCCTAATTTCTTCTGTACGAGATAAGTTTAGGCCCCAGTTCATAAAGTACAACTTGCAGGACATTAAGTTGTTGTTTTATTCAGAAAAATGCTGCCAGCCCATAAAGAATTCAATTTTGTGATTCATTAAACCTTTATTCCACGTCTCTATATTGCACCCTTTGAATGCATAATCCCAGACAGTCGATTGGTAGAAAGATAATCCTATTTTTAGCTTGGAAAAACATCCATCCAGCAGCAGGGCGAGGCAGCGATACGAGAGCCAGAGCTCAGTGCTGCTTCAGAGAGACTGTGCTGGGAAACAGGTGAGATAGGGGCTGCTGATTCACCCAGCGCTGCACTGACCCAGCACACCCAGCATCCCTGTGCACCCACCTCTGCCTGCTGTCTGCTGGCACAGAGCTGCTGTGCCTCCTGATGGATGGTGGGCATAAAACCCTCCTGCTGAGCCAGGCAGGTTTTATGGCTCCGTAACTCATCCCCGGGGCCCTGCGGCCCCACGGCAGTGATGGATGGCTCCAAGGCCACCTTGTATCCCCAGGGGGATGGAAGAGCCTGAGGAATCTTCTGGGTGCAAAGAGTGCAAATTCCATGCTCCAGTTTCTTCTCTGGAGGGTGAAGAGTGCTTTTGGGGGATACTTTGGCTTCAGATATGCAACTCCCCAGGAGAAGCCCTTGGAATACTGCAGTCTGGCTCCAGCCCGACCCCCAGCCCCAGAGGTGTAGGGATTTCTGGGCACAGAGCTGGAGACCTCTCCCTTCCCAGTTTCTGAGTCGGAAAAGCCTTCTCTTTGCTAACGCTCCTGTTCTGTCACTTCTACTGTTTTAATCACAATGCCAATGATCCAACCCTTACATTTCCCAGCCCATCTGAAGACAGTGAGCAGAAGGATACCCCTTTCCTGGCCACGCGTTCCATCTCCCCGGTGTGTCTCTAAGAGGAATTGGAATCAGGGTTGTGCCTCTCCCCAGCACCCAGCAGAGCCGGGGCTGCACCACCTGCAGTCAGCTGGAACAGGGGACACATGAGGAGCACATGGGCACCCACTGCCATCTCACATCCCGCTCAGGTCCTGCAGCCATCATCACTGCATTGCCTGACCTTTCTCTGCCTGGGGACAGAGAGCCATAACTCAGCGCTGCGTTGCCACCAACGCCTTGATTGGTCTCATCTCATGAACGAAGATAAAGGTCGATTCAGAGCTGAGTTCAACCAATATGTTCTCCATATGGACAAGAAATGTTGCCTTTGTGTTACCCATGTGCTGAAGTAAGGCTTTATTTTTTTCTTTCTTTCTTTTTTTTTTTCTGCCATAGGGTTTTAAACTTCAATGTAGCCAAGCACCAGTCATTAAAAAATAGCTCCGGCTACGAGAAGAAGTTGTGGTATTTATAGGCAGTTAAAAGAAATCACTGCTTCCCATTTAATGCTCCGTCTCAGCAAATCACTTCAGTACACAGCTAAATTGCAGCACATGATGGATCCTCCCCATGCTCGGCAGCATGTGCGCTTCCTTTGATATCAGTGGGACCTGAGCATGTTCTGAAGATGGGCAGAGCCGTATTTATTGGCTTCAAATGGGTGCTCAGTGCTGGGCTGCATCAAGGCCATTTTATTAGCACAAAATTTGGAGATCTTACATCAAAGCCGATGCTATTTATACAGTCACATGCTGCTTCTGATGATGAGACAACTGTGGGAAGCGATCAAAGGTTTGAGGGTGAGGTCCCAGCACTACAGGCAGATGGAGAGGCCCAGAGCTGTGTCCTACACCCAGCCCTACGGCCCTGCTTATCGCTTATCAGCTGCCAATATTGACACGGGTCCCAGACACCCGGCTCAAGGGCACCCTTGTTTAAACAGTGGTGTTAACAAAGGTGCTCAGGTGTCTGCTGTCCTTCCAGCGCCAGATGCCAAAAATAAATAAAGAAAGGGAAAGAAGAAGTAGCCAGATCCCATGATGTTTTGATTTTTGCAGGGCTGGTTTTGCTCCACCAGCCTGCTGTCTCACATCTTGCAGTTGTTTGTGTTTGATGTGGTGAGGGCTGGGGGCTGTCTGAGTGGGCAGAGTGCAGGCAAATCCCACAGAACCCCACCTGGGGTTCTGCTATGAGACCCTCATTTTTCTCTGCCCGAGGACGTGGGCACTGCAGCCAGGGGTGGGGACATCCTTCAGTCCCTCTGAAAGGGACCCTTCGCTCAGCCCTTTGCTAGGGCTGTGAGTGCAGTCCCCTGGAAATGCATTGCCCACAGCCGTGCTGCCTGCAGCAGGAGTAGGGTTTCTGCTTTCACCTGGGCTCTGAGCAGGGATCGCAGCCTAGGGAGCACGAGGCTTTGGTGTGAGGGCTTCCAACAGCTTTCAGATCTGCTTTAGCTTTATCCGTGTTGAACCAGGAAATAAATAATGTACATAGGAAGCACAGTAATGTGTTGTGGCACCAAAACCCTGGAGATGGCTGAATAATAAATAAAAGCCTCTCCTTTTGTCATGGCCATGTCCTTGCTCCAGACCCTGTAGCCGCACTGCTAACACTTGGGCTGTGATAAACACGTTCACTGCTTGACATGAACTGCCCTGAGCAGTGGTGCTGGGGCTGTGTTGGGCATAGCAGTGTCAGGATGGGGACCTGGGGATGGCAGCACTGTCCTGCTGTCCCCATCGGGCTGCGCAGCATGATGGGTTTGTGCCATGAGAACAGCCAAAATCCACGTCTCCGCAGTCGGCAGAGAGAATTGATGGGCCGGGTTTGCTGCGGGGCAGAGGGCTTCGATCCTGTCTCTCTGAATGCTGCCAGGTGCCTGAGCCTGCTCCAGCTACACAGGTGTCAGGCTGAGGGGCACCGCCAGGGTCACTGAGTGCTGCTGGAAGTGCACAGTGAGCTCATGGCCAAGAGGGACCAGAAGTTGTGCTGCACACTCGTGAAACCTGGCACGGCGTGCTGAGAAGCCCAGCCTGCAGCACAGTGCACTCAGTGGGTACAGCTCCGTGAGCAGCAGTGGTGCAGGAGGAGCACTGCATTCCCCTGACACGGACAGCAGTGCCCCTGAGAGACGCTGCGGGGGAGGCTTAATGCCTCTACTGAGATACAGCAGAGCCTCCCCATAGGAAGTGAGGAGCATTTATCAGGCACCTGAAGCGCGCGCCTCGGCAGGGCTGATGGGAACCAGCTGCACATGTTTGTGCTCGTGCTTTTGCCCAAGGAACGGGGTCTGGTTTCCTCTGCAGCTATGAGTGCTGTGCAGGTTGTGCAGGCCCCTGGATGGGGCTGCGGGGCTCTGGGCTGTGTCACCAGTGCTTGCAATGAGCAGTGCCAGAGTGTCAATAAACGGGTGAAGAGAGCTCAGTGCTGGCTGGTCCTGAGCCACCACAAGCAGGGAGCATCCATCAGTCTGGGCAGGAAGGGAAATCCCAAAACAGCAGGGAATGTTCACTGCAGCAGCCAGGCTGCTTGTGTTCATTGTGCCTTGCTTGTCCCCTCTTGTGCACAAAAAGCCCCAATTCCATGTCATGCAGCACCGGGGAGCTTACGGTGCCCCTGTGAGTTAAGAAGCATTGCTACATGATGCCCACATCCCATCGTGCAGCATGGCCTGCAGGTACTATGCAGCAGTCTGGCAGTGAGCAGGGATGCACAGCCTCAGGGAGAAGCCCCTTAGCGCTGCAGCTGGTGGCGTGCCTTCAAAACATAGAGAGACACAGTCGAGCTTGAGATGCCGTTTAAAATCCCGTGCACACGCTATTGCCATTCACCAAAAGGTATTTTGACAGGACTCTGTGATGCACTAATTAGAAACAGTCACTTAAAATCCACATCTGAAACACGTTGTGGGATTGAGGTTCAAGGAGTGCAGGTTTGCTACAGACACCAGATTCCTAAAGAACAATTTCCCACACCTAAATAATGATGTTTTCCATCATGTTACATCCATTAGCTGAAGCTTGGCAGTTGCATCCATCATAATATGCTATTTCAGGGAAATAAATGAGTGTATTTTTCTCTCTGAGAACCAAGGCACAAATATCCAGCTGCTGAAATATTGAGCACGTTTATAGAGACAGACCCAGCACAGCTTCTGGCTCTGGTGCTTTCGCTCAGACACGGACAGATGTAACAGACCAGTTTGCTCTCTTTACCCCAGGTAAGGATTTCCGAGGATGTAATCACAGGATATCTGGAGATCCCAACTATCCACATGGCAAATCCAAAGGAAGGTTTCAACGTCAGCTATGGAGCAATCTCTGCTGTGAGCAGCGCATTGCTGAGCCCCAGGGCTGCAGGGTGGGATGGGAGCAGCATGGGGCTGACGTGGGGCGGCTGCGGGGGAATGATGCTCCAGGCAGCACTGCTCCCATCGATTGCCAAAGCAATAAAATGGGCCTTTAGCGAAGCATTGCAAAGTTGCATAAAGCACATTTGATGGATTACACCTATCACAACTTTTAGTGCGAGAAACAGGTACAATTAGCAGGCTGCATGCAGGATCTTCTCTGCAATTTTTTCCTTGACATCATCAGTAATTACCTGCAATAAACACGCTGCTGCCGAGGGCAGCTTGTCAATCACATGGCAGCGCACACCCAGAACACCATAAATCCTCCACCATAAACTCTGCTGCCAGAGAGAGCGCTGCCAGAAGGTGCCCCCTGCCCCTGGGGCACCGCAGGGCTGTGTGCTGAGCACCGGTCCCCCCCTGCCACCCCTCAGTGCCTCCTGCCAGCCTGGCAGCGCTCCGCCGGAGCGATCCGGGGTTATTAAGCAAATATGATTAATGAATTAAAGGACCTCTGGCACGCTGGAGTGAGGCTCACTGGGCGCCGGGAGGATTCACCGCCAGCACTGCAGGAGCCGTGCTGGGTTTCTGCAGTAATGTGATTAACGCTGAGCCCATCCCCGAGCATCTCTCGGTTCGGCCCCTGCCTGGAAGAAGCCCCGTGCCTATCGCCGCTCTTGGGAGGGATGCAGAAAAGGACGTGCTGTCGCAGATGTGTGCTGAGCCCAGGCTGCAGCCGCTGCCTCCTGACAGATTGCAATCAGCTGTGGGCAGATGGCGAGAGATGGAGATCTGCTGGGGCTGCAAACTGCTCCACTCCGGGAGCGGCTGCGCTGCCTGCAGGCAGAGAACCTTCCCTGCCCGCGGGGTACAGAGATGGAAGCACAGGAATTCAAGCTGCTTCAGGTCGTTGGTAGGCTGGTTACCCCATTCTGGGTAACTTCTGTGGCAATGTGCTGTTGTAGTAATTCCCTGCAAGTAACTTTGTTTTGCAGGCTCGGGTAGCTCTGTGCTCAGTGTGGTCCCCTGCAGTCTGGTTTGGGCTCTTCATCGCTGAGCGATGGTGAGGAGCTGAGCTGTGCCGAGGGGCTCCCGGGGAAGGGATTCATCTCAGCCAGACCTTTAAAATCGTGTTGCCACACCAATTCCCCACACTTACAGAACCTGACCGCAGTGTGAAAATTGATATTTATGCTAAGGAGTGTGAATGTGCCGCTCCCCAGCTCCCTGTTCTCTGGTCCAAACACCAAGGCAGCAGTGAGAAGCGCTGCTGGATTTCCAATTATTTGGTGGTGTGAGCAAATGTGCAGTGTTTTGCTGTCCAAATTAAGCTTCTGGGTGAGAAGGGAGGATGCTGGAGAGGACTCCCCAAAACCCCATGCAAGTCTGCCCAGCGTGCAGGAGCTCTAAGCACAGCGGTATGCAGCAGCTGGATCTTCTTACAGCAATCTGAGCACCCACCCCAGGGAGCAGAGCCAGAGCGGTGACACACAAGGGCAGAGCGTTGCTCAGAAGGGACAAATGGAATGCGAAAAACCAACAGAAGCTCCCAAAGTGGGTCAAGTTCCTCGATGCATCCAACGATAGCCGTGGGACGGGAGGGGCAGGGTTGGTGACTGCGTGCTGCAGCCCGGGCTCAGCTCCAGCTCTGTCGGGGCGATGCTTGGATCTGAACAATGCCCTCTCCAGCCCGGCTTCACGCCTGAGCGAGGAGGGCTCGGCTATTAAACTGCAGCCGTGCCTTGTGCTCACCCTTGGGTATTTCGGGCTGCCGGGTCTCTGGGGCAGGATGCTTTAATGCTGCTTTTATACCACGTCTACCGCAACAAGGGCTCCTTAATTGGCTTGTGGTTCCCACCAGCACTGCAGGCACCGAGCGAGCAGTGGAGCAAAACGCGGCAGGAACACACGCAGCTGCTGTGCGCTTCCTTGAAGCACAAACTGGGCAGAACCCAGGAGAACCCAGCCCCAGGACACAGGGTCCCACACAGCCCTGCACTGCCGCAGCACAGGGGCATAAAATTGCAGTGACGTTTTGTTCTTTTTGCTCTCTTTACAAGAAGTACTCCCTCCGCCCCCCTCCCGCTTTAATCACCTTTAAACAATCCTGGAGGAACAAGATGAGGGTAAATAGATGTGGGAACCAAGGGAACAGTTAAAGAAATCAATACAAATCACAGCATAACCTTGCCCTGGTATCTTCCTTATCACCTCTGAGGCTCTACCTGCCTTTGTCTAACAACAATCCCGGTTAATTACATAATTAATCTAATGATCTAATTAGGTAGAATAGCTCATAGCAGTTCCCCTGGCGAGGCCGCACCTTGCAGTGAGGCTGTAGCCCTACCCAGCCCTCTGCCTGCTGCCCACGGGTTGCTTTAACCACGCTCCCACTCGGTTTCCCTCAGATGTGAGCAAGGCGGTCACTTGGAAGCAGAAAGGGAAACTCTCAGTGTAAGGTTACAAAAAGGTCCTTTCTGTACAATCCAAAAGGGGCAGCTGTCTGTAAGCCAGCAGGCAGACACGGCCCTGAGAGCACTGCTGTGCACCCAAAGCTCTGCGTGTCCCACCTTGTGCACCAGGGCAAGGAAAGCCATTGGCACCTGAGCACGGCAGGAGCTCTGCCAGCCCAAGGACGTTTCTGGGCAGTGCCATTGCCACCAGCTGGGTTTTGTTTGTTTGTTTTTGTCCTTATGTTTGTGTGTGTGTAGATACACATACGTATGTATGAAAAACACCATGAAATCTCTCCTTGGGTAGTTTGATTTTTAGATTTATACGTATACATACATATACACACACACATATTCTTTTAATTGGTTGGAACAAAGTTGTCTCAGCATTCTCATCTGGAAACCCCCATCCTGAGCTGTTTATTACAGCATTGTGAAAACTTACATTGAGTTGAAACTTGGCAAATGCTTTTTGGCTCGAAGCAAGTTTTCTTTTGAAGGAGTTTGCCATGAAGTGTTCAAGGGTTTTTTTTCCTCCTTTCTGCTTTCCTTTTTGGAGAGCAGCCCCTCTCAGACCCGGGTGCAGGAGCTGCTCTGCACAGTGTGTGAGCTGTGAGTCGGTCGCACGGCCGCAGCCCCTCGTGCTTCTTTTCTGGCATGTGTTGAGGAGATGGGAGGAAGAGGTTCAGCTGCACTCGAGTAGAAAAGACGGTCTTGTTTTGTTCTTCAGTGAGTCCTGTGGAGCTGTGCTCACACCAGATGCTGGTATCTTAATGCCAGCTGCATGAGTGCAGCACCATGGGTTTCCCTTTGCAGAGCCAAGGCTGAGTTACTGTACCTGTAAGGAAATGGAGCAGGAGACGGGCCTGGTGCTGCTCTGTCACCCAGCTGTGTGCTCAGTAATGATGTCCCTGGTCTGGTGTTATGTTGTGGCTCCATGCAGTAAATGTGGTTACTGCACTCTGATGTGTGCTGTGGCCTCAGAACAGATGGCACACTCTGTGCTTTGCTTTAGACCCCTGTGTTTTTCTTATTTCTCAGGTGGGAAGACCCATTGCCTCCACGAGGACATGCAGATGGATGTCTGTGTTCTATGCTAACCCAGACACACAAGGCTCGTATGAGCTCACTGACCGCAGGAGGAGGGCTGGGATGTGGTTCTGCTGGGGAAGATGCCTCCTGTACAAAGATTCCTTTTTGGCAAAGGATCTGCAGTGCCTGAGGGCCGGGCAGGACTCAGTGTGGGCTGTGCAGAATGGGTCCTGCCTCCCAAAATGCCTCAGCTCTGCTATGGAGCCAGCAGGGTGCAGCCCCACAGTGAGCTGCAGGGCCAGGAGCTCCCAGACACCGAAGGGTGCAGCCAGGGCTGGAAGGACCCAAATTTCCCATGTGAGCATGCATCTCCCAGCTTAGTCCTGAGAGCTGAGGACATTTCCTGATTACCACCTTGCCCGTGGTTCTTTGCCAGCTTTGCCTCCATCCAAGGGGTTCCCAGCGCCCAGCGTGGGATGGCTGGCAACCACTGCACTGCCACAAAAATGAGAAAAAATCACATCAGTGCTTTTAGTTCCATTTTTTTGCAGCAGTTTTTCTATTTTTTGCACTCCCAAGGAGTTTCCACAACAGAACTGTACCTATCTGTGAAGATATCCATCTATTATCACCATTTTGTATCACAGATTGACAATCTCGCTGCAATATTTAAGATAGCTTTGTTGTTGGACAAATAAGGATTTGGATATCTCTATAGTGGGGTTTTTCAGCCTCTTCCACAACACAGAAGTTATTTAAGTTACTGATTTCCGAAGTTGACTTGTTATTTTCTCCCATTCTTTCCTGTATTATCATTTATTTATTTATAATTTTATTAAATGTGATTTTTTTGGACATTCTGCTTGCAGGTATCATTTCTATGCAGATGCTGCACAGATGTATTCCCTGTTTCCCACTGCCTGTGTCTCAGCAGCGCAGTGTCCTCCCCTGCCTCAAGCCTCAGTGTTCTGCATGCTGCGTGGGGCTGGAATATCAAGGTGCTTTTTCTTGGCTGCCAGCATGTAGCACAAAGGGGGGAGGCAGATTTGGCGATGATGCTTGTTTCTATGGATAATAATCAATAAGACCCATTAGGCAGACAACTACATACATCACTAAACTTTGACCTCTGCTCTCCAGAGCAGTCCCAAGATGCCTATTCATATGCCGGTGACATCCAGATTGTGCTGTTGCAAAAGCCTCTTTGCTTGGGAAGGGATTACAGATTTAAAGTGCGCAGCCTTCGCTATCAGCAGAGTGCAGTGTGCAGGATGCTGAGCTGTGTCTCTGCTTTTTGTTGCCTTTCTTTTCTCTCAGCAGAGTTTTGTATTTAACGCTGTTGCACACTCAGCTTTGTGTGCCTCTCTAGACCTTTCTAGGCTGCTTTCTGCTCCTGCCTTCTGGCATTTCAAGGGTTTGCCGTCCGGGGGATTCTTGGCACTGACTTGTGCTTGCACATTGCTCCTCATCTTTCAGATCTTTTTTCTCCTGAGTCGCTCTTCGGCAGGCTGTTTCTGATAGAAAGTTTTTGGCTTGCCGTTTGAAGTCCCTGATAGTCAGCATTTGATCACTTGCTAATTCAGTTCTAAAACTATTTCCCAAAGAACCCATGAAAGACCATCTATAAATAGATTATATATATTAAAGGAGAACTTTTAAAAGACCCTTACTTTGCTGAACAGAGGAAGTTTTAAGTTTTCTGGGATGGCAAAGAACACACACCAAATTTAGAAGCAAGTCAGAAATCCCTGGGTATTTGAGAAATCCACTTCTAGAGCTCTCCTCCCCTTTATCCTCCCCTTCCAGGGGAGATCTGCTAGGAAGCAGCCAGAGGAGCTCAGACGGTGCTGGGGGTGAGCAGGGAGATGTGTGTGTTCTGTGGGACGCTGAGCCCAGGGGGGCACAGGGCAGGGGGAACCATGGTGGCCGCTCCACTGTGCAACTCCCTCTGCAGGCACTCGAGGTCCATCCTGACACCTCCTGCTTCGCTCCTCCCTTCGTAAGGCTGTTCCCTGTGAAGGTTCGAAGCAGATGTCAGATCTCCAGACCACATGGCCAGCACAGCTCGGCTGTGCTCTTCCTTCTTGTCTGTGAGCTCTTTTATTGCTCTAACATGCTGTATCCTTCCCTCATTCCCTGCTGTGCTTTCAGAGCGCAGCCATACCCCCCTCAGCCTTTGTTTCCCCAGGCTGTGCAAGTCATTCTCAAAGAGACTTCTGTTAAATAGGCTTTCTGCCCCTTTGACAATCCTAGAAGCTCTCCTTTGTGCCTGTTCCAGTCCAAATGCATTCTGTCTTCAACTGGAGAACTGTCTGGAGAACATGGAGAATGGCAGTTCCAATACGATCTTGCCTATGCCTTGTGCAATGCCACTTGCTGTTTCTCTGTTTCTGCTGGAACTTTGGACCCCTCGGCTTGACATTTGTCTTTCCAGAAGCTAAATCACACTCATGGCAGATGAATCATAGAATTGTCAAGGTTGGAAGAGACCTCTAAGATCCCTGAGTCCAACCCCAAGCCATTCCCACCGTGCTCACTGACCATGCCCCTCAGTGCCACATCTCCTCAGCTCTGGAACACAGTGACACCACCACCTCCCTGGGAGCTGCCTGACTGCTCCTACTGAGAATTAATTTCTCCTAATATCCAACCTGAACCTCTTGTGGTGCAACATGAGGTGATTGCCTCCCATCCATGAACAGCTGAGTCTTTGCCTCCTGTGTGCCAAACCAAGGAGAAGTCAGAAAGTTTTATTATCGGCACCCAACCGTCGGCTAACGCTGCATTTCGCCTCATTTCACTTTATCTCAAAGTTATTCTTTGCTTCAGATGTGACATCTGCTTCACATCTTTGGGTTGTTATACAACCCCTCGTTTTCCTAATAGGGTCACTACTGAAAAGATAAGTCATGCTCATCCCAAGGCAGGTTTTATGGAGGAGTTCTGCCAAGGACCTTCCTCCAGCCTGGCTGAGCTCCTCACTTCATCCCCTGCCCGTGCTCTCAGCTCAGCTAAAAATACACCAACTGACAGCTATCAGTGTCCTTACTGAAGTCTGGAAAATGCACGCTGTGCAGGAACCCTTCCTTATCTCTTGTTTCTCCCTCACAATTATCAGCAAAGTCTCTCCGTGTCTCTTCCTTAACCCAACACACTTGTTAGCTCGCTACGCTTTGCAGCAGTGCGCATAAATCTCAGCGGTGCACCAGGGCTATCCATTAGCGAGTTCTGTGTTTACACAATTCCTCACACAACGCTTTCCCCAAAAGCTTATGGACTCAGCCTGGGCCACATTTTTAAGGATCCTGTCAAGCACTAAGTGAGATTTCCAAGAGCAGCTTCCTCCTGCCTGCTTGCTGGCAGCGGCACCTGAGAGCCGGCGGCAGCTGAACTGTGCTGGAAGCAGTGCGGGGTGCGGCCACTTGGCCACCGTGCTTCTGGCCACCGCCTGCCCTCTGCTTGGCTGTTCTGGCTGTTTGTGGCAAAGACTTCCAGTGTACAATGCCTGCTTCCTTTGCCAAGGATGCTCTTGTGGCAAACCTTGCCCTGCTTTGTGTGAAGTCCGTCGGCTCTCACACAGCCTTTTTCTTCCACCCCTCAACGTCTTCTCAGCTTGGAAACCAGTGCTTCACCCCTCAGCAGGATGTGTTGGATGCTGCAGAGTGAATGGCTGCCGCTAATAGGCTCTGTGCAGATGGTTCCCTTTTCCTACCCTCAATTGCTAACTTCTCTTTCCACCCACTTCCACTAAAAGGTGCTAATCATGTGGTGAGACGCAGCCTTCCTGCCCCGGAGAGCAGCAGCATCGCTTCTGGTGCTCCTGGTGCTCAGAAACTCATAGAAACACCTATGTGCCGAGCCCCATTCCTGGGTAACACATTCCCCATTAAATCCACAGAGAAGTCATTTACAAGTGGTTAGAGTTTGGGCTGCTGAGAACAGCAGTCACTTCTGAGAAGTTACGCAGCTCTGATGCGAAGTTACAAAAATGCATCTTTACTGCAGCAGCTAACGGGGCCGAAGAGCTTGAGTTAACATTTATATTTGGCATCGAACCTACGCACAAATACTGACTTTGGCCACGTGTGTAGCGTCCCGCTTTGTTTTCATATCCATTTCTACCAGTGGTCCAGGTGCGTGGAAACACCTCCATGCTCTCAGCACGGGGTTCAGGAGATGGTGCCAGGCTGCAGCGCTGCTAGAGGGGTGCACCTCTGCTCAGGGGGAGGTGTGTGCTGCAGTTAGGAACCACCCCTGTTCCCTGAGCTGCAGCAGGAAGCGGGAGTAGGGACGGTCCTCCTGCAGTTGTGAGGGCTCTCAGAAGAGCAGCTGAGCACTGTCGGTACCACAGAGAAAGTGCCATTTTGTTGTGCCACTTTGTCTAACAGAGGGATGGCAAATGGCTGAGGCTGCCAATGGAGTTGGGCTGCTCCCAAGCCAAAGTTTCAGGCACTTTCTGCCTCTATGTGCTCTCCTTTGCTGATGTTGTCCCCAAACATGTTGCTGTTGTCTGCAACAGCGTTGTGGTGGAAGCCCTGGCAGCAATCACACAAAGGCCGCCGTGCCCCACACACACCGCCGGGCGCCTGTTCCCACACACGTCCCCGCAGCAAACATTGATGCTATCATCTAAAAGAGCAAAGATGTTTGGAAAACAGCAGATGCAATGGGAAAATGACACTTCCTACTTGTGATAATTACACAACCTTAGCTCTGCCCTCGGAGTATGTCTGCTTCTTGCTGTACTGCTCGAGAACTGGCAAGGAGAGGGCTCCATGCAGCCATTACGTAGGGAGGGGGACTCGGTGGGCACTGGGGTGGGATAAAACCTACTGCTCGTGGAGGACTGCAGCCTGACCACCATAGCGAGCCGGGGGCTCGGAGCTGCTTTGGGCAGCGCCACTCATTGCCACCTCAGGAGTTTTGCTTCAGTTGGAGCGCGTCTATGGATCGGCACCGGGTCCACGAGGATGTCGCTTTACGGACGCGCTGACAGAAGACTTCAACTCAGAGCCATCTCTGCGCAGGGCTGGCGGCTCGATCCGAGGAGAAAAGCCAACTCGCGAGGGCACTTCGTGAAGCGCTCGCGAAGCGGCGGGGCTCCCCCCGCGCTCGGAGCGGGCACCGCAGCTCCCCTGCCCGACCGCCGCCCCCCGCAGCTCCGCGAGGCGAGCAGGGCCTCCGGGGCCGCCCCTCCCGCAGGAGCCCCGCGAGGGGGAAGGGAAGGGGTCGCCTCCGCGCGCAAGAAACCCATCCCTCCTCCCGCGGCACGCTCCAAGGGGGCGGCGGGCGGAGAGCGCCGGGGGGCTCCAGCGGGGCAGGCTGAGCCGCGGGGCCGGGAGGGCGGGGGGAACCCGGCGGGGCGGCCGCGGCGCGGGGGGCGCTCCCCGCTCAGGGCCGGTGGCGGGGCCGCCACCATTGGCCGCGGCGCGGCGGAGAGCTCCGCCCGCCGGAGCGGCGCGGGGAGGAGGAGGAGGAGGCGGAGGAGGAGGGAGGGCGCCGGGCTGCGCTGCGCTGCTAGTCTGGAGCGGAGCCTGGCAGCGGCAGGAGCGGCGGCGGCGCGGGGGTGAGCGGCAGCCGGAGCCCGCCGGCCGGAGGCAGCCCCGTCCCCCTCTCTCCCCCCTCCCCTCCGCCCGCCCTCCTCCCTCGCGGCTTTCTTTGTGCGCAGGGCAGGGGCGGCCCCGATCCATGGTCATGGGCGACAAGAAGAGCCCGACCAGGTGAGCTGGGGGGCGCGGGGGCGGGCGGGGAGCGGCGCCTAAGATGGAGGGAGCGCGGGGAGGGAGGAAGGGAGGGAGCCCGGCCCGGCGCCGCCGTGTGCGGGGATGGCGGCTGTAGGCCCCGCGCTGCGGGCGCGTGGGGCGGGGGGGAGCGGCGGCGGAGGGGCGCCCTAAGATGGAGGGAGGGAGTGCGGGAGGGGCGGCCCGGCCTCGCCTCGGCGCCAGGTGCGGGACTCGGGCGGGAGGCGGCTAAGATGGAGGGAGCGCGGAGCGGGGGGAGGAGGAGGAGGAGGAGGAGGAGAAGGAGGAGAAGTGTGCGCGGCTCTCCCCGCCGGTGCCGGGCTGATCTGGTGTGAGAGCAGCAGCCATGGCGGCTCGGCTCGCACACGCACTCCCGCCCCGCACACTCACTTCTCCCAGACAAAGGGAGATTTAACAAGGTGGAGGCGGCGGGCGGGCGCCGAACACGCCTCCCGGCCTTCCAACTCTCCGCCACGCCGCCCCTCCGAAAAAGGAGGGCGAGGGGGAGACGGCCCCCGCTCGCCGCTGCCCCCGCCCCGGGGCTCGGGGCGGCCCTCCCGGCGGGGCCGGGGCAGCGCGGGGCGGCCATCCCGGGGAGCGGAGCGGAGCGGAGCCGCGGCACCGGGCTCGGGCCGCGCTGGGGAGCGGCGGGGCGAGCGGAGAAAGCGCTGGGTTTTCAGGGCTCTGTAATATGGTTTCTAATGTGTGTGTTTTCTTTCTCTCCTCCTCCTCTCTCTCTCCTCCTCCCGCTGCTTTTCTCCTCCTCCCCAAACGCACGCATACACACACACACACACACACACACACACACACACACACAACGCTTCTCCCTCCCTCCTCCAGGCCGAAGAGGCAAGCCAAACCTGCGGCCGACGAAGGCTTTTGGGATTGTAGTGTGTGCACCTTCAGGAACAGCGCTGAAGCCTTCAAATGCAGCATCTGTGATGTCCGGAAAGGCACCTCGACCAGGTATGCTGCACCTCTCCGGTTGTGTTTCATCACACAGAGTGATGGTTGGTTTTGCTGCTCCCTGATCCCGGTTGTGTGCAACCCCCCACCATATGCTTCAGCTGTCCCCATTTGAAATAGTGTGGTTTTTAAAAATTCTCTTTCAAGCACTTAATTAGCCCCAGGAAGCGTGTTCCGTGGCTGTGGCAGCGACCTGAATCTTTTTGTTCTCTGCTTTTCTGTTGCTGTTTTGAGAAAGAGCTCTTAAAGCTCTGCAGGCAGCCAGGAGCGCTCAGATGGTGTTTTAGAACAGATGGCTTTTGGGGAAGATGTACCTGTGTGTTGTGCTGGAGTGACAATAACCAGGAGTTGAGGAGGGCAGCAGCTGGGTCTGGAGATGTCACCAGAGCTCAGCTTCCACCCTGAGGTGTTGATCTCTGCCTGTTGTCGCCTGGAAGGGATTGGCTGTTGTGGGGATGGAGTTTCTTTTGGAGTGCTTGAACTGTCAGCTCTCTGACTGCCTTCTGTCCAGTAACTTTGTGCAGTTGTGAAGCTGACATGGAGTGGTTAATTTAACTCCCAAACCCCCCAGATTGTACTCTTCTGTCAGTTGGTTCAAAAAGTTTGTTCCAGAAGGACCAGTTGGTGCTGAAACAGCCATGTGGTGCTCTTCTTCTGCTTTGTTGTACAGTGTTGTCTCCTGATTTCCTTTTCCTGAATGTGCATGTCCCGTATTTGGTTCATGTTACTGCTCTCTCCGTCAAGGCAGTGGTCTGTTAGATGTGCCTTGTGGGAAGCATCATCCTTCTCCTTCTTAGGATGAAGCAGTGTGTGGTGGTGCTGCCAGAGGCAGGCTGTTCTTGTGAGTTGGGTGTCTTGATGGGATCGACAAAGGAACTCACGGCATTGTTGGTTGTTGTTTGCCTGTGCTTTAAGCAGTGGGAGGTGGCAGTGTTTTTAACGGGAGCATGCTTTGGGGCCACTGAAGCTCTTTAAGTTACAGTCTGATATTCACTGTGAACTGATTACAGGTAGCCCTACTTCTTACAAAAATACACTGAGATGCTGAACTTAAAAGTTGCTTCATGTCGTTGAATGCAGTCCAGCTCTCGGGACAGCGGCACTCTGTACATGCATAGATCTGATTCTTCTCTAGCTTTGTTCAATCTTGTTTTGTCATGCAGCTGAGCCTTCAAAGCATGCTTGAGTGCTGTGGGTTTCTCTTCTCTTGGCTTCACCTTGATGCAGGTAAAACACGTTGGTCCTGCAGCTTCTGGTACAAACTGTGCTGCTCCAGCACAGCGTGGAGCCCTGCAGTCACTGAGAGCGCTCTCAGCATAACGTGGAGCATGTGCAGAGTGTTTGCAGGAGGGGAGTCATAATGAGATGTAGGAGCCCACATGGAGCGTGGCTGGTATCATACCGGGCCATTGTCATTTGGCCACCATACTGATGCTCGTTTGGAGAGCAGGAGCTGTAATTTTTTTCTCCCTTATAAATGAGAAATTTCAAAAGGTTTGTTGAGGGAGTAAGAAGGTTTTGTCTTCTAAAGGGCTCTTCAGAGGGAAAGCGATTCATGGTTCACGTTAACAACTACAGCTTTGCTTGCAGATGTGATCCACGGGTCTGCAATGCTGTGTCTGTTTCGCTTTTTTTTATAAGCACTTATGAATGGCTTCTAATTTTAATTCATTTAATTCATCAGCTTTCTATTCATTTTTGCCACTTTCTAAGTTGCTTTTGTTTGTAGAATTTGAGAAAGTCTTTTAAATACTCAATGGACCATCATGCCTTCTTGCATATTTATGTCATTTATGAATAAATACCAAGTTCACTAACAACATTCAGTTGTACGGTGGGAAGGGTGGGGGTCAGAGCACTTTGTTGTGGCTCTGCTTTGACTGTTACTGTGTGTGATGAACAAGTCGATGGCTGGGAAATTCATCAGGATTTTTTAAATGAATGACTGATGTAAGGAAACCTTGTGAGTTGTGATTGATAATTTATTACCTGAAACATGATGAGCTTGACTTCTGAGTTGTAATTTGACAAGTTGGTGATACTTATCCCCATCTGAAACTGCCTTGCATTGTGAAGGCTCACTTTGATAACATTTATCAGAAACTTACCAAATGCACCTTCTAAAAAACCCAAGTGAAAGAAGAGCATCATAAATGTGATGAGGCAACTTGTTTTCATCAGATCTTACTGGGAAATTACAGGATGCCCAGCATTTCTATGAAGATCTGATACGACCTGTTCCTCCCCCATAGAATCAGTTCTTTGCTGTAGAATTTTGGCTGACAAATATTCTCCTACCTGAGAACTAGCTAGATGTTAGCTAATTCTTACTGTGTCTGTGTTCTCAGGCTTGATCTGATTGCTGTGGTGTGTGTGAGAGAGGGGCTGGCAGCCTTGACGAGTTGGACCTTCTCAGCTCCAGCTATCTCCTTTCCATAGGATCTCAGAAAAGGAGCTTTAGTTACAGTAAGAAAACGCAGAGCAGTTGTGCAAACGTTATTCTAAACCTGTAGTATTTACTTGAGTATTGGATTTTGATATAGGTTGTCACTGACTCACTTTCCCCAACTCTGTTCTTGCTTTTTATGGTTAAACTTTGCTCTGGCAAGTATGTTGAGCGTGGAGCACACTGACTTCTTCTGAAGTGTTCCTTCTGCGAGGACAGCAGCAAAGATGCAAGCTGTGTTCAGTGCCGCAGCATCCAGTTCAGTGAGGTGACAATTTAATTGGCTGGCTTGGGAATGAGTAATGGCAACGTGCTTGCTGGGCTTTGCAATCATTTTCTTTCCTGGAGGTTTCTGCATTGGTGCAGTGGCTCAGGAGCTGCTGCTGTCACCGCTCCCACGTGTGTGCTGTGCTGCTCGGGTGGCTGCTCTGCTGGAGGCTGTCTGCTCCAGAACGCAGAGAGATGGAATTAAGCTGCTGCTGGGAGCTCTGCTCCACTAACACACATTCCCTTCCAATACCCGTTCCCTCTTCGACGTGGAAAGAAAGTTTACTTTGGATTTCCTGAGAACGTTAGGCTGTGTTTGGCCTTGTATTCCCTGTTAAGGGGAGCTGTATGTCCCTGTGCGAGGCATCACCACATTCTCACTCCCCCATTCTTTCTCTGTAGGTTCAGGTATGTCGTGTTCCTCTGCACTTCTTGGAGCTGCCTCTTCTCCAGGTGTGACTTTAAGGCTGTGCTGTGGAGTAGAATGTCCCTGTATTTCACAGAGAAAGTTACTGTTTTCTGAAGTTTTCTTATGGTAAACATAGCAGCAGCAGAGGTGAAGGTTTCTCTGATGTTCCTATTTGTCTAACTTTAAGATAAGCGCTTTCACTATCTGAACTTTGTGTCCTTTATTGTAAGTGTGCCTTGATTATAGAGAAATGCTGTGAAAATATCACCTGAAGATGCGCAAGCAGTGATTAGATGGCTTTCTATTAAAAAGTCTTTTTTCTTTTTTAATAAATTGGAAGTCAGACAAGTTGCAGTCTCTGTGTCCTCTGGAAGGCATGCATTTAGTAGTAAGTGTTCCTGCATGCCTGTTGCTAGTATCTGTGTATACCCAAAGCACATGGTTTGGGGATAACGTGCATTTCGTTGTGGAGCACTCAAAGAGTTTACATCATTGGATTTTCATTCTTCAGCCATCCTTGTTTTTGGGAGGCCAAGTCAAACCTATTCAGTCCAACTTTAAAATGAATTTTGTCCTCTGTGGAACAAGTGTCTGGATGCTGGCCTTCATCCCCCGTCACTTCTCCAGGAGCTTGCTATGTGTGCAGTAGTTACTGTGCTCACACCTTGCAGGACATGAGCCACTGCTGTGCCCCACTGCTGAGTGCTCTCCTGCTCTGTACCCGGGCTGGGCTGACCAGAATAGACATCAGATAGCCCTGCTATTCCTGGAATGAGGAATCGCTTCTGATCCCAGCCTCTGCAGGACTGATACATGCCCTGCTGATTTGCCACCTATTAGCAGGGCTGCTCTTTTAAAAATGCTTGCTGCTGTGTAGCTGTGGTGTAGGTTAGAAACAAAGTGGTTTTCATTCAGTCCTTTAATGTTAAATATCTTTCACCCACATTAGGGTGGGCTTTATTTTGTCATCATGCCTGGCCTTTTAAGTGGGTTATTCTCAATGAGTATCTGCCTCTTCTGGAAAAAAGCTGTTGGGGAGGGGAACTCAGTGCTTCTGCTCTAGAATATTAACTTTGCCAACGGGCTGTTTAGGGCTGTAGTGAAATCATCTCTGCTTGTCCAGCTGGTGGCTGAAGTTCAGTGGCAGCCAATGGGGTCTGTGTGAGCCCAGAGCCCAGGATGTCCCTGCACCTTGTGGGCCTGGGGACGTGTACCCTCAGGAGCTGACTGCTGGTAGGGAGTGAGATCACCATAGTTCTGCCTCGGTCACTTCAGTTGCTGGAATTCACAGTACGTGTTTGGTAAATGTTTGTCCATGTGCAAGGAGTTCTTCAGACCCCAGTTTTCTCGTATCTTATTTACCAGCACTGTCTGAAACTGATTGGCTGTTACTTTCTGAATGTGTAGTTGAAGAGCACTTTTACTAGGTTTGGCAAACCCTCTGTGGTGTGGGAGCTAAAAATAGGAGGAGCCTTCTGCGAATCTAGCATTTTACAAGCAGAAAATGCTGATTGTTCACAGCAAGACCTGAGTTCTCAGGCTGTGGTTTGGTGATACACCGCTTGACTTTGCGACTTACGTTGTTGCACTTCAAGTGCATCAGCCAGCACCAGTTATAAACTGTTACTGGTACACATTCAGCTGCTGTTTTAACCAGCCTAGAATTGGTCTGTTAGGCTCTGTCTGGGCGGATGAAGCTCTTCAGCTGCAGATCATCTATTATCTGTCATCCTGGTGCAAGCACAAAACTGGCACAGGATCAGGCTCCTGTGCTTTGGCAGCTGGGAAGGAGTGAGAGCCATGTCCTGATTTGCTCTTTGTTGGTGTTTGTGTCTGGCATTAATGATCTGGTTACCCTGATCCCAGATTTTTCTCCTGGGCTTCAACTCCTCTGGGTTCATTCCACTCAGGGAGGATCCTCTATTAATGTGTAACATCTTGGGATAGCACTCAGCTATGGTCTTCAAATTTGGGTCCCTGAAGTGTGGTAGGTGACAAATGCCATAGGCTCTGTGTTAGCTGCTGAGGTTCACTTTTTTTCTACCACTTGTGCTCCTCAAGATCCTAGTGAGGAATTTTAACTGTATCTATTGTGATGCTTTTGTATTAGGGAAGGAAAAAAGCATATTTAACAGTGTGGTAAAGTGTTTAATGTGGATAAAGTGTATTATAGCGTTCATGCAGAATGCTTTTTTGGGTTAAATGATGGCATATTGGGGGGTTTAAAGATCTACCCCTAATTTCTGCTGGTGATGGCGTAAAGGTCTGATTGATAAACTGCAGCACTGAGCATGTTAATCTGTCACTGATAACACCAGTGTGGGTATTATTTATTTTCTCCTTCCTCTGTAGGCTGCTTTTTTTGGAGACAGGAATCCAAGTCAAAGCATGCATGTGCATGTAGGAGGAGAGAGCGCGCAGCTCTGTTACTGCTGGGCTCCCTGGGACATTGGGCTTCTCTGTAGGTCAGCATGGATGGCTTGTAGGCAGAAGAATGCAGGGTGACTCCCTGCATGCCTGCCTTATATTGAGAGGATTGTTTCACACTCCTGTCAGCTGCCCGTGGAAGGGCTGTATGTCTGCAAGTTCGGTGTGTGGGTTTTGTGCCCTGGTGTGGCTTCATCAAGCACACGGAGCCTTGTCTAAATAGAAAAGCTTTTGTACAGGGTCGCTCTGAGGAAGTGGTGGATACAAAGAGCAGTTCTCTGTGGACACCTTTGACTCGTGCAAGATCTTGACTTACTGTCCTGTGCTGCGTGTTAATGTTCCCAGCAACCCTTGGAGCTGTGGAGCTCTATTGGGGCTGAATTATTAGATCTGTGCAAACAATGCGTGTGACCCACAGCCCCTGAGGGATGAAAGGTGTCAGGCAATGTGCTGAGGGCTAGATGAGTTATTTTGGTTGGCTTGCTCCAGCTTTTGTGCTTGGATGCCTCTGCCATAACTCCAGGCTAGTTGGCTGCAGGCTATGAATCAGGTGTCCACTCCCCTTTAGGAGTGGGAATTGCACAGCTTTGCTGTTGGTGTTATCTTGCTGCAGTGCTGCTCTTCTTCTCCTTGCTTCTACGCTTGGAAGGCCAGGCAGTGCCTTCCATTGGTGAGAATCAAAGTAGTTGCCTGTACACAAATACGGCAGCATGGTGAGAAGTAGACTTGGCAGCATGCTCCTGTGTTAGCTGGGCAGAGGACGTGCTCTGTGTTCTCCTTTACATGCAGGCCTTTGTGTCTGTGTGAACCTTCCTACCAGGAAACCCACTGACCTATTTTGTGGGCTTTCAGGTGGTTCTGTAGGTTAGTGGGTTTCAGTTCCACAATGTAGGTCACTTGCAAGGTGCGCTGGAGTTTCGTAACACAGCTCTGACCTGAAATCAGATTCACATGCACTATAGATGTGGCTGCATCCTGCGGCTGTGCTTTCATCTCTTTGCACTGCCCTCCTCCCAAGGCAGAAGGAGAAATCTGGGCATTTCAGAGGGAGGTGATCTTGCAGAAAGGCTTAGGAGCTTTTACACAGCGTGCATATTTCAGACAGGTGAGGGCACACTGCTGTTATTTGCTGCCTCATCTTAACTGAAGACACTTTAAAAAAAAAAAGAAGCAGACTACGAATATTGAAAATCGCATTTGTACTGTAAGCAGATGTCAGGATTACAGAAGTAAGGTGACAGTGCCCGTGTTCTGTGTGTGCAAGTTCCTCTTGGAGGTTCCATGTGCTAGTTACTTTGATTTCCTTCCTGTCAGCCACGAATCCATTTAAACTCCTAGTTACATCTGGAAGTACGGCCTTGGTGTCTTTCTTCCCATAAGCCAGCTGCTAATTAGAAGCGTGTTCTTTGTAGCAGAGCACTAATTGGGATGCTAACAAATCACTGTCAGCTTAGTGTTGGAAGTGGTGTGATGCTGAGTGGCTCGGCCATAAGGCATTGATGCTCAGAGCAGAGGGGTCTGTGTGGGACCCAGCTTATTTTGTAGCACTGGGCCCTGCTGGAAGAGCATGGAAAGGAGGGTATGGACTTGAAGCACAGATCTTGAAAGCAGGCAGGTGGCTGTGAGAAGAGCATTGCCTGGCTCAAGGGGCTGCCCTGGGGTTGTGGAGCAGCCGGTGCTGCAGGGCTGGCAGGAACACGTGTGGCTGTGTGCTGCAGAAGCCTTCTGATTTTTGAATTGATTTTAGCTTTCTGACGGCTGTACGTCCCGAAACCCACACTTTGCAGCAATTTGCTGAGAGCTGAGATGTGCCATATTTAAGCAAGCACAGCGTATGCTTTATGTCACTTGCTGTGCGGAGGTGCAAACTACCAAAAAAAACCTATCTGCAGCTTAATGTCTGAGTGTGTCCGGAAGCTGCAGAAACTCCAGCTTTAGGATCTTGTCTGGTTGGTTGTCTTTAAATCCAGTGGCAGTAAAACAAGCCGATTTTGGGTTCTGTTTAGGGATAAACAAGGAGTAAATGTTTGGACGTGTTTCCCGAAGCAGAGTGCTCTTTGGGATCTCTGAGTGATGATGGATTGCCTGTAACACACAGAGGTGCTAAGTGAGACAAAATATCTCACTGAGATAAAGCTGCCTACTTCAGATTTATATTGTTGAGTAGACAAACGTGAGACTGATTATAATCTTGAAATACTTTTCCTGAGCTAAATTATTTTTGTGCGGATGGAACGACGTCTGGGTAATTCATGTGCAATTTAACACAGCCAAATCACAGAGGTGGATGGAGGATGCAGAAGTGCTGTGTGAGAAAGATGGCCAGAGCGCTGCAGGGTTTATGGGGAAGCTGTTAATTGAAGAGGATTCCTCCTTTCTTTTTTTTTTTTTAATGTTATTCTGGATGTGGTGGAGAAATACACAGAAGGATGTGTATCATCTCTCACTTCACCCAGGTGGTGGAGGCATCGTTCCTGGGGGTGTCCAGAGAACATGCATTGAGGGACATTGTTGTGAGCACGGTGATGGTGGGCATTGCCAACCTTAATGATTCTATAATTCTGTTTGCAGGTGCCAGTGGGGATGTGGCATTGGGGCAATCTGAGTCTATGTAAAAGTAGCTGGGAGTCACCTTTAAGTGACAAGCTCGCTGAATGTCCTCAAGCTCCATTCTTTAGTCTGCCTGGTTGTATTTGCTGTCTCCCTGAGCTCACCCAGGGAACTTAAGTCTGTGCTAGGTGCTCCATCCACACTTGCTAAGGAGCTGCTGGAATAGGGTTCTGCTGTTGTTGTTGAAGTGAAGAACTGAAAGAGTAAGGACATCTAGAAGTGTCTCATTGCCTTGTTGTAACAAGGAAATAAAGTGGGGCTAATTTACCTAGGTTACATCTTCTGTAGTGAGACTGCTCTCGTCAGTGAGAAAGGTATGTTATGATTCAATCAAATATTGTATGTTCTGCTGCATGTGGAGTTACAGTGTGAAATTGTCAGCATCCCTGGCATGGAGCAGCTGAGTGCCCATGGAGCTGTGTGACACCAGGGAGAAATGGGCAGTGTGTTCAGGTGGCTGCAATGGGCATAGAGCTTTGGGGAACAGAGCTGCACTCCTAAAAGCTGCTCTCTCATTATTTATTAATTCTTATTATGGTATATGGCTCAAATTGTTGGCAGTTTTTCCAGTGGTTGTTTTTGGTCTTTAGAAATGCCAAAATGTCTCTGGGAAAAATCCTTGGGTGGGATTCTCCCATTCTCAGCAGAGTTCATCCTAAAGCACCATGAGGAATGAATTCTGCTGTGGGAAGGATACGCCCTTATGCATTTCTTCCTCTGTATGTAGCTTATGTGTTCCTGTGGCATGCCAGGCTGCAAGGAGTCCTTGCATGTATCTGCACTCTGCAGCAGGGAGTGGGCTGGGCTTTCCTGGGGCTCTTATATACACACAGTGCCACCGTGTCTGGCAGTGGTATTGAGAAGCATTGCTCAGACAGACAGGGTATGTAGGGGTATGTATGTGGGGGGAAGTTAATTTTTGGAGAATTCAGGTGGTATGGCACAGCTGTGTTACTGAAGCCATAGGGTTGTTAGAGCTGCACATGGTTTCACATGTGGGACAGCAGTAAGGAACACTCTTCAGCATGGGTGTGGGAACGTAGTACTCTGGGAGCAATTAAGAATCATTAATTGGAAGCACTTGTTGCCGGATGTGACTCAAGTTGGTTGCAAGTTGCTTCACTCACAAAGTCAGGAGAATCCCTGCATTCAGATGGGTGTTCTGGTGTCCCTGAGGTTGGGGGCTCTATGTGGGGATAGGTGGCAATGCCAGAGCACCAGCTGGGACATCTGCAGGTTCATTAGCTCATTTATTTATAATTACAGCTTGAAAGGCCTCTGTGAGATGGGACTGCATTTACATGCAGAAGTTCAGACCTAGGAGTGCCTCTTGGATTCCTCGGTTGTATCTCTGGGTTGAAACACACTGGGAATTTACACGGCTGTGCTGAGTCTGCTATTACTCATCCAGCATTCAAAGTGATAGTGAAACTGCATCACAAACAACAGCTTCCTGACCTGTGTGAAGAGGGTGACGTTTTTTTCCAGTTACGCATTAACCAGCGGATACAAAGTCAGCAGTGCAGAGTGGTAGAACATCCAAGTGTGTGCCAGGTGCCTCGGTGTCAAGCAATGCACAGAAAACAGTGCACAATAAGGGACCTGTTGTGTTTCTGTACCAGTTCTCTGTCTTTTCCTAAGGGGTAACTTGTAGCACTTGCTCATTTCTAGAAGCCTGCCACAGGCATGAGCAGCGTGGTTTCCTTGTTGTGTTTTGTTACATGAAGGAGCACAGCATAAGGAAATGCCTTTTTAGGCACGGATGTGGGGATGTGGAATGCTGCTGTAAGAAATTAGCTTAATAGCAGTTGGTGACTGTATTTCTGAATGTGAGAGCATTGAAATGTCATGGTGGTTCGGCAGGTAGGTGACACATGGAAACGGTGACCTTCTATTGTTTGCATCGTGCTCCTCTGAATCATGTCCAGGGCTGCAGGGCAGCACTTTGCTGGCAATTGCAAGAGCAGGATCTCTGAGGCTGATTCCTGCGAAGATAGGGAGTAAGCTGGCAGTAAACTGAAGGTAACTTTTGTGGTCTTGCTTTGTTCCAGGAGCATTTTTTGATTATTTTTTTTTTTTCTTTTTAATCTATTTGAAAGGAATGAATTGTTGTGCGAAGCCCTAAATGAGGCTGCAGGGACAAATTCTGTTAAGCAGAGAACCTCTTTGGATTTCTCATTGCCTTGGTCATCCCTCTATCCTATGGAGTTGGAACAATGCTGAGACTGGTGAAACTTGGGATTTTATTGTTTAAGCATTTATATACGTGTCAGAGATGGTAATCAAACCAAGGCCAAACCACTTCTTGTTACTCCGTGGGAGGAAACAAAATGCTCAGTCCAATATATTCATGAAATATTGCAGGGCCATAATTCTTTGAGTTTCATCTGTCCAAAGTGTATTCTTTCTGCTGCCAACTGAGAGAAGTTCTCGGTTTTGGTGCTAGTGTACAAATACAGTTTTCCTCTTCCTCCTGTTGCTCACGTGGACTGAAAAGGTGACATTCCTTCCACTGAGCTGTGTCTGTGCCTTTGCTCATTGAGCTGGCAGGTGAGTTTTAGCTTCAGCAGCTCCAAGTAAGTCTCCTCTTCAAATAATTTCTTGCTCAAGGCAGAAGTTGTTTCCTTACCTGTCCTGAGCTGCTGGGACTATGGTGCTTTTTGAAATCCCATTCATCTGTTCACAAAACTTTTACAAGTACCACTTGAATCATGTACAGCCTGAAGAATATCCTGGGGATAAAGAGGCTTAAATAATCTTTACTTGGGCTGCTCTGGTATGTAGCTTATATTGTGTTGAGTATTTTCAAAGCACTGAAGAAAATCAGTTCTTTACTGTAAGAATTCTCCCAGACTGAAACTGAGCATTTATCTTAGTGAAATGTAGTGTGCTAAATTAAGTGAGATGTGCAAACATGTTTTGGCTTAAAATTTTTGTTGGTGAATACAAATGTTGTGCTGAACTCCAATGACATCCTCCTGTAAGGGAAAAGTTTTCTGATGAATAGCTGTATGAGTTGATGGATAACTTTGTTTCACTAGATTTCTGAAAAAACATCCCATGTCTTCTGTGGTGGCTGGATGGGAGAGCAAAAACAGGAGCAAAGTATTGACATTGCTTTTACTAAAAAGACATTGATATTCTCCTAAAAATTCAGTACTGATTTTCAGTTCACGGGCACACAGGTGAGTGTAAAGCTAAACTTCTCATTCTGCAGAATGTAAGTTCTTGCACTCAAAACATGCAGCAAAAGCAATCCCGTGAAAATCAATTAGAATAATAGAGTACAGCCATTGCAAAATAGCATTACAATAGTTAAGTAATTATCCCACTGCATGACTTAGCAAGAGGGATAAATAATGCATGCAGAATTGTGTTGGAGCTTGCAAGGGAGGTTGGTGCTGAGAGTGAGGGGGAAAGAGCACAGACAGAGCTCCTGTCAGGGAAGGTCTGGTGGGCTGAAGCCTTGTTGAGCCTTGAGAGGGGGCAAAACAGACCATTTTCTATTTCTTTCATGCTCATTTGGAGATAACTTTCAGGAGGAAATCTTTGGTGTCTTAGCGGATGAACTCATAGCGGTGTGTTTTTTCCTCCTTGGTGTGGCACATTGGAGATAAAACACACACGCTTAAGAAAGGTGTGTGAGACTTTATGTGGGACTGCTCCAGGATGTGCTGAGGTTGGTCTGGTGGCTGCTCTGGCCCCAGAGGGAGGGATGAAGTGGTGCACACTGGGTTTGGGTGTACGTGTGAATGGCGATGTGCTCCTTCATGGGTGGGAGGTGGTCCCACCTGTGTGATCTGTGTGATGCTCAGCTCTGCCAGCTTACCAGAGGTAGAGAGTGAGGCCACTGCACTGCTGTGTGAAGGGACAGGGACTCAGTGGCACACAGAGGCATTGCAGTGACTGGTCAGGAGGCTGAGCTGCTTGGACAGGGTATGGCTGCTGGCTGGTGCCATCCCAGGCCATGGGGCAGCTCCTCTTGGTGCCCTTTGCATTCCCCTCCCTGGTGCCCTTCTCATCACCACTGGTCCAAACCAAGGATCCTGCTTGGTTTGGATCTGTTGTTTGTCTTTATGTTGCAGAAGTTTTCCTTTATTGTGTAAGGATGGGTACTACGTGAAACAGCTCTTCAGGCTGAGTGTTTGTGTAGCTGCTCTTTTGAAGAGAAATTTCAGGGAATTTGTGCAGTGCCGTTGTGTTGTACACTGCTAGTTAAGCTCTGACAGCCTCTCACCACTTGTGTTTTGGGGAAACTGACATGGTCTTTGAGATTTCCCCAGTAGCTGCTGTTCTGTGACAAGCTCAAATGAGAATGTCCTGAGGACGCAGTGATCAGAATGCTGAGATGCTGCTGTAATGCTGAAGGAGTCCGATAAAAGGTTGGTGTAATTGTGCCATTTGCTTACTTTAGTTGTCTAAAGCCTCGTACTGTACTCCAAATATTAGTTAATTAGAAAAGAGAATAATTATCCTGGTGTGTAACTTGATACAGGTTTCTAAAATTGGCACCTTAACAAATGTATTGATTGATTGTTTAGAAAGTAATTCCCATGTCTTAAAAGAGCCACTTAGTATTGAGATGCGGCATTGCTGCCCTCCACTTCTGGGTCTGCGTGGGTTCCCTGTGTCAGTTTGTTCAATATTCACTGCCACTGACCTTGGATAATTAAGAAGTCTGCTGTTTGGAGGAGATAAATGCTGCTTGTGTTTGGCACATGACTGATTAGCTCAGCTGTGGAAGTGTAGTTTCTGTGCTGCTGGCAGGATGGATGCTGCCCTGCACAGCCCTGTGTCCCTCTGTGCTCCAGAGCTGAAGCTTTGTGTGAAGGTCTCCCCAGGCTCCAGCACCTGAACCGCTTTGCATGGGCTTCCTTTCTCACTCAGGATAAAGTGCTACTGGCACTATTGTCCTGGCAATAGTTCTAAGAGGCAGAGATGGCTAGTAAGTTGCTTTTCTGTTTTGTCTTTTTTTCTTTCTGGTCTCTTCTTACTGATATAATAAAACCATCTTAGCAGTAATAGTAAATCAAACCAAAGAATAGCTTTAAAAATACAGCTGCATCCATGCCAGACTATTTCAGCTGGTGTCAACTTCCTTTGTGTTCTTGAGAGACAGAACAGTGGTGGCAAGTAGTGTTCTGTTGGGCTGCTTTGTTTGCACCCAGCAGGGCACTGTCCCTGATGGGATCTCTGGACTTGGGCACCCAGGAGGATTGGGGATGACATGTGCTTCTTACAGACTCTGCTTGTGAAGCCAAATCTGTAGCCTTGAAAATCTGGAGGACTTTGTAATCTTCCCCCCCTGCAAGGACATTATTTATTTCAGAAATTGCATAATGTCTGTTATGCAAGCAGTCTCTTTTCAGCAACTGTGTAAAGTGTACTATAGAAAAAAAAAAAGTGGGTTTTTGTATGTTAAATTCAGGCTTCAAGTGGCACAAAATAGATCCCACAACTGAAGCGTTCTAATGAAGAGAGGCTTTAACAAAAGTTGCATTCTATTTATAACAGGAGCGAGGCAGAGCCGAGCAGCTCTCACAAACACTCACACCTGTTTCCACAAAGAAGTTCGATTCCCACCATGCATCCAGTTCTGAGAAATAGTGATTAAGTGCACGGACTGTGTTGCAGATGAAATCAGCACAGACCTATTAAGCTGATCTATGTTGGTGTTCTGTTTGGTTCTTTTTTTCCTGGAATATCTTTAGTAAACAAAATCTTAGGTGAAATATACGCATACCTCACTTCACAGCATCTCACTTGTGGATTTACTGCTTACCCTGAGTTCTGAGTCCTTTTTCCACTCATCTGTACGCATCCTGAAATAAGTCACTTTGTAGACAGGACACCAAATATGCATCTCTCCTTTCTTTTGCTACTGGTGCACTTGGAAAGTTTCCTGAACAATGTGAATTAAAAGCAGCAGCAGTTGATGAATGGCTGTTGCTGGGGCTGTAGAGGCACTGGAGCCGTTGTGCCCTGAAGTTGCCTGTGCACGACTCTGGTGCCTCACAGAGTGCTGGGCTCTGGCTGCAGAGCTCTGTGTGTGAGGAGTGGCCACTGATGAACACGAAGGTTGGTGCAGCCAGCCCTCTGGTAGGAGGAGGTGCTGGATAAGAGCTCTGCGTGAAATGCTGCACAGCTACTTTCTTTGCAGACTTCATGTTCCGACTAGGTTCTCATGCAGTCTATCTGTTTAGCTCTGAGTGCTTTCTTTAATGGGATACGTCTGAGAAGAAGACTGACTCAAATGCAGGAGGCATAAGTTGAGGCTGTTGTCACAGCCACTGCCTTTTTCCTGTGCATTGCTGTCTACTGACAGCTTTTCAAACTTGCCTCCAGGACAGAAGACCTGTTCTGCTCAATTCTGTCATTGGAGCCTGCCGTATTTAAACAACAGATGAGTATGTTTGTGAAACCACTCTGGTGGTTTTGTTTGTTTATATAGCAGTAAAAACAAGTAATTAGTGAAAGCATGGGTCCTGCATTTCCAGTGGGCTCTGTGCACAGGCATGCTCTGCTGCTGTCTGACAGGCCGTGTTCATGAGACTTGGCTGTGTAATGCCCTTTTCAGACTTATTTTCAGGTATTTTGCTACAGAAGAGAGGGGCAAGATGTGGGTGCCTGCCGTGCTTGTCTGCAGGGCTGTGGTGTGCTGGGGCACTGCTGCAGCAGGTGGGATGGAGAAGTGGTAAACTTGTGCAACAGCCTTTCCTTAAACATCTCATGCTGGCTTGCAGTGTATGAGAGCTGCAGGGTATGAAGGAGCCAACTTGCTGGTGTTTGTGTGCACTGTGGAGGGGTTTGGTGACTGTTGGTTCTGTGTGGGAGATGGAAAGCTGTTGGTATGGCTGCAGGTGTACAAATACTGCAGGGTGCAGCCATGGTGCAGAGCTGCTGTTGGTGATGATGAGGACAGGAGTGCCAGATGGGAGCGTTTGAGATCAGGACCGTAAAGCTGGATTTACACCTTCATGCGAGCATGGAGGTCCCAGAGGAAATAAAACAGATCTGTGCTGTGTCAGAAAGCTGCCTTGCAGTGGAAATCCCCTCGGAAGAGCTCTACCAGCGCTGCAAAATGAGCACGCTTGTTTACAAAGGGCGTTTGTGGCCAGGCTTCCTACTGCAAACACACATGCCTGGAGGTTCGGCCCCAGCCCTGCAGGACCTCCGCGCTGTGCTGGGCAGGAGGAGCCAGCTGGCAGGGATGGGCTGAGGGCTGAGCCTCAGCTGGGATGGACCATCTGAGACCAGGACATGTTTGTCATATGCACAGCAACCTCGGGCATCCGGAGGCTTGGAGATGGCTCCGTATAAATGTATGTTTTAAGAAGCTTCTGAAATGACGTACTGCCTTATGGGGTCTTTCCCCAGGCTGGGAGGAGCAGCTCCCAGCAGCAGGAGCCAGCCAGCCACAGGACGCATGTAGCTGTTGGCTGGAGCTGCTCACCCCGCACTGAGCAGCACACAGCCAGCTCTCTTGGGCTGCTGCTGCAGAGGAAAGGAGCTACGTAAACAGGGAAGCTGCAAAGTAAACAGGCACCAACCCAAAGCCGGCCCCTGTGCATCCCAGGGCAGTGAGGCAGCGGGTTCCGAGTGAACGCTGCCTGCTGTTGAAATGAACACGTGCAGGAGAGCTCTCTGCTTTTGTGCTTGTGCCATAGTGATCATTTCCATTCATCTTTTTTGTGATCCTCACAAGGTTGTTTATTTTGAGGAAATTTGTCTGAAAAGCTCGTGGTTCTTTAAGTTGTTTTTGCAGCATTTACTCTAAGTGGCTGCTTCTGCCTTTTTGACTAGGTGTGCCTCCAGCATTCCTAGTACAGTAATGATTTTCAAGCAGCAAACTTAAACCTATGCTGCTTTCTAAGTTTCCACTGAATCTTTGAAGACTTCTGGGCACTGTATCCACATGTCAGGGTGCTGCTGTCCCTGTCACAGCACAAAAGCCTTCCGTTGATGGGATCCTGCAACTTGGTGCTGCTGGGAGTCACTCTGGCGATTAAGATAAGGGGGGAATATTTTGCTTTTCTTCTCTACGGTTTGTTGAACCATTGGGCCGACCTGGGAGGCTTTGGCTCTATTTTCTCCCTGGCTTTGGTGCGGTGTGGAGGGCTGCACTCCTAGGAGTTGGCTGCTCAAGGCAGTGCATGCTGTTTTGTGCATTGTGTTTGAGTAAGAACATGGTTCTGTTTTTAGCTTGCTTTTACTTGGAATAAACAATTAGCCACACAAATCCAGGAAGAAATTAGAAGAGGAAGCAATGTGAGATGGCAGTATCTCACTGACTCATTCCTGCAAATCTGTAGCAACGAGTAATTTCTGTAATCTGGTAGATGTGCATCTCTGATGTGGTGTGATCTCGAGGATTGGAAGACCTCTACGTATTTTCCTCTGCTGTAGTCATCCTGGGGTAAGTCACTGCCACAGCTTCCCCACTGCTAGATGGAGATGAACCAAATTGATAAATACAGGTGGTACCTGTATATACAGGTGCCTGGGTGATGTGCTGTGGGAATACACGTGAAGCACCAAACCTGCCCCCATCTGACTGCTCAGTGATGGTTGTCAGGACTTTCATTTAGTAGTTCTGGTATTGTCTTTGGTATTATAAAAACAAGGAGCAGTGTTTATCAGCAGCAAAATACTCTATAACACTGCGTAAAAATTCTTGTATTTAGCTGTGGAGTTAGGAACCTTTTATCATTTTCTGAGTGCTCATAAAAATCTGTAATGTGACATCAGATACAAGCATAGAAAATCTTGGTGTGTGGTACAGCATGCGGGGTATGAGAGGCTGAGAGGGATACATTGTGTGCTGTGATTGGGCTTTCTGGTGTGTGTTGCCGTATGGGGGAAGTGAAACTTCAGAGATACGTTGTGTGTTCTTCCATTTCCAAGAAAGCTCTCCCTGGCACATCTGTACTTCATTCGTCTACAAACCAGTTTTCCTTTCATTGCCCATCTTTGTTAGGAAGAACGTTAAACGTGCGCCTATCTGCTAATTGCACGTGGTCTGCTGCTTCCTTCTCAATAGAGTTAACCCCTGAATCTTCACTTGCAGGACCAGCCTGGAGCTCCAGCAGCATGCTGAGTGCTGTCACTGCTCTTGCCGTGTGTGCTCACCTCTCAGTGGGCAACCGCAGCATTTGTGCACGCATCTCCTCATCCTGCAGCTCTGTGCAGCTGCTGGCAGTGCCCTGGGCTCAGTGTGTCCACTCAGCTGCTGCCTTGCATCAGGCTGCCAGTCCTCAATGTGCTGTGGGTCGGGCACGCAGCCAAGGGCGGCTCTGTGCCGGCAGGGAAAAAGCATCAGGAATCCCAATAATGCACGCAGCAGTCCCTGTGCTGCTCGGTCAGTGGAGAGGGAGCGAGTGAGCTGTGGAGAGATTGTGGGTATTAAGTGGGATGGGTAATGAAAGGCTGCTCGGGCACTGATGGGAGGCTCTTTAAATGGAAAATGACTTTAAGTGATGGTGCTGGGCTGGTCGTGGTGATTTGCAGCTGGCCTGGGTTCCTGGCTGAGCTGGTAGCTTTCAGCAGTGATAACCACTGCTATGTGATGGAACACCAGGATTGTTTTGGAGAATTCAAAGAAAGAACTTCTAACAGAGCTTGCTCTCTTTCCCCCCTTGGAGTCCAGAAGGAGGGCAGCTGATTGTATCTCTGTATGTTTGTGTGGGTCTGTTTTATACAAATAAACGTTAGGTGAGGAAGAGCTGAATTGAAGTCAGTTCCTCCAGCCCAGGAGCCATAATTCTGAAAAGCCAGAGTGGTGCTCCTGGGGCTGAAGTACTGATTTGCCTGAAGCAGGTGTGGGAGCAGCGGCAGAGCTGCAGCTGGGGGCTCCCTGGGCTTCCTCAGCAGAGTGCTGTGCTCAGGCACGGTGGGTTTCACTCGCCTGTCTATGCTCTGTTCTCATTGTGTATCTTATAACAAGAAATAAGGCTCTAAGGCACATGGTCTCCTTATAAAAAGGCATGCCTGCTTGCATCCTTGTCTCAGAGCATCTGGTATTCCATGCAGTGTTAGGAGAGCACGCTGCTCCGCTGGGCAGGGAGCTTTCCTCTCGGACCACAGGCAGCAACCGTTTCTGTGCAGTGTGCTGTGACAGAGCTCAGCTTCTCTCGTGAGATAAAGCCTTCCTGACGTAGCTGAATTAAAATCACCACCTTGCTCACTTGGCTCCTTCTCATGGCATCCCTGGAGATTTAGGGCCTACAGAGACTGTTCAGCATCTGCTGCAGAACAGGTAGCATCTTCTCGTGCTGCTGTGTGAATTGAGCCTAGCTGGTAAATGATAGATAAGTCTTTTTTTTTTTTCCCCAAGCATACGGAGTGCTGCTGTGCCATGAGCACAGCACGATCTCACACCAATGAACTGGCACATCCCTGCACTGCAGGTAGCTCTGCAACACGGGGACTCCAGAGGAATGGCTCAGCTGTTGTAAGCACAGAGCTGTCAGCCTTTGTGCTGCCGGTGCACCTTGCTGCAGGATAGCAAGTTGGGGGACTGTTTGCTTTCCACAGGATTACACACAGCTCAATAACGAGTCCAAAAGGAAGGAGCATTCAAGGAATTGTTTTGTTGTAAATCTGAGTATTTTATTACACGCATTGTGGTTGCTGCCAGCTTTATGAACTGTTTTCCAATTTTTGCTAGTGAGAGCAGCTTATTTCTGACACGCGAGTGAAATCGCTTTGGTTTTATCATCCTTTGGGTGATAGCAGGCGAGTAAATTTTGTGCTGAGATCAGTGAATTTTCCCTGACAATTTTAGAAGTTGTAAATCAGGGATCGTTTGGTAGTTCTGCAGTGAGGTGTGTCTGGATGGAGGTGCCAGAAGCAACAGTGCTGCAGCTCTTGCAGTTTTGGTGACCAAAGAACATAGCCTAAGGGCCGTGATCTCAGGGCCATCATCTCAAGTTCAGACTTGGTGGTGTTTTTACGTTTATGGCTGCATCTGGTTTTGTATGAACTCGGCTGTGGGTTTTGTATATGACGGTGCAGTTGTCCTGCTGCTGTAGAACTTCTTCCCTGCAAAAACAGTTTTAAGTTGTTGCAAAAGGAGGGGTTTTGCTCTCAAAGTGCAGTTTTGCAGAGGACTTTTTGGGGATGGTTCATCACTCCTGAGTGCAGCAGGAGCTCTCTTTGCTGCTCTCTGTGTTCGGGGTTTCGAGCTCTGTCCCTTGGTGGCAAGCAGGTGCACTTCAGGGAGAGTTGTAAGGGTGCTTCTGCAGTGACAAATACTCCAGCCATTCCTCAGACATCCCCGCTCTCTGGCTTTATCCTCAGTGTAATTTGTGTGCTGATACTCCTGCTGCTGAGCTCCTTCTCCAACTGGTGATCATCATGATTTGTAAATATGCCCAAATAGTAAGGAAAAAGCCAATGCTGAGGCCCCTGGTAAGACGTAAGAGTTGCACGTTCCTGCAGGCATCACTGAAAGAGCCTCTGACACCACAGAGTGACGGATGGGCAGCGAGCGGGCAGCTTCCAGTAAATGCTTTCTCCAGTAGTGCTTGTGTTTAATTTAATAACCTTTTAATTCTTAATCTAAGGAAGAAAAAAAAAAAAAGAAGAAGAAAAAGGAGGGGTTACCTTTGCAGTCCTGGCTGTGCTGTTTCTGCACATCGCTGCCCTTTGCTGCAGAGCACACAGGAGGCAGCAGGTGGGGGTTGGCAGTCTCTGAGGGTGTGCTGGAAGCTCACTGTAGGTGGCCATGCATTTTTAAATGGACTTTATGTGATGAACACTGGTTTTGTGTGTGTGAAGTCATTTTCTTGCACTTTTTTCTTTCTAAAATGTTCAGACCTAATGCTGGAAGTCGTACATAATGCTTTGCTGTGTCCTCGTGTGTACAGCTTACAGCAAAGCCTGTCCTTCCCGTAGACACAACTGTGTCTTGCTCATGAAAACCCCAAACCTGCAACCCAAAATCAGATCTTCCTTGGGTTAATTTACTTATTTTTAAACATCTACTTCAAACAGTCAGTGCAGAAGGAAAACTCCCCTTTTTCAACAGAGTACTGCTCAGTCATACGTTTCTTGCTGTTTGACCTTTTGTTTTTGGTACTGCTGCTGTCCTGTGGTCTTGCATTACACAGGGAACCTGAGGTATCTGTGCACAGCCTCTGTAACGCTGTGTAGTTGTACACTAAGGGCAGTTTGTCCGTTCATCTCTTTTCTTGCTGCTGAAAAAGGCTGTATGGTCACCACAACTGAGCTGGAAAACACATGCATGGAGTGCTTACCCTGTTGTTTTTATGGCTTAATTTCTCTAAAGTTTAGGTTCTTTCAGGTGTAACGTTCCTTAAAGGAGGCAATTTTATTCTCTTCTGTTGGATGTGTCCATGGGTTGGTTCCTAACCTCTCTTGCAGAATTTCTCTGAAGTGGGATTTATGTACCATTGTTCTGGCACTAGTGGTTTCATAAACACATCAATACTTTTAGTCTCATTTTTCCCTTTGAGCAGAGAGACACTCATGTTGCTGGGATTATTAAAATAATCATGTACTTCAACTTTACACTGTGCTGCATATGAAACAGATTTCCTCAAAAGAAGCAGAGAGCCTCTCAGAGGTCTGCTGTATCACCACTTGCATCAAAGCTCGAACAGCATGAAATTACCCAAATCCTCAGTACTTCGTGTTACATGAGGCTTTTGACTCTGAAATCCCACTTGATGCTACTTTCATTCTTCTGATAACAGAGTTGTAGGAAAGTAAGAGCAATTATAATTAGATCCACATTGCTGGGATTGCCAGAGTCCCCGTGTGTGCTGCTGTGGCTGCAAAGCGGGCTGCGGTTTCCACGCTGTGTCTTCAGGAGATGGGTGGTTTGTGATGTGTCGAGGAAGCAGGATCAGAGAAATCCCAAACAGATACAGAAATTAGGGTCACGTGAAAAATACAGTGAGACTTATCCTCCTTTATCCCCCTGCAAATCCAGCTCCGAGTAAATAGCACATGTTGAACGCGTGGTGTGATCTGCGTGCAGTGCTTGTGCTCTATTTTCAGCCCTGAAACGAGTTTCCAAAGGCGAGCCTGAAGATATGGAAGGAAATGCACTGGGAGATGCTTGGCAGAACCTTAGGAGTATGGTGCTTCCTTGTTCTGGGAGCACAGCAATGTGTGGGAGCCCTTGGTGGAAGGAGTCGCGCTTTGGGCGCTTCCTGTTGGTCTCACACAGTGTCACTTAATGGGACAGTCCAGGGTACAGCCCAGCTCTGTTAGGGAAGGGGTAGGGTGGTCCTCTCTGCAGTCAGGAGTGTGACTCGGTGCTTGTGGGCCCCTTACAACTTGAGATGTTCTGTGGTAGCTGGGAGTATTTGTGCACAGCACGAGGTGAAGACTTGGGTGCCTGAATCATACTCTGAATAGCCAGATATGTTCAGCTTTCTCATGAATCACAATTTCTTTGCTGAAAATACTTTCTCCTGTGGTCTGCTGCAGTTGAACACTATAATTAATGTGAAGCAATTGATTGAATGCACCTTTGAAAGCATAGTTTAATTGTGCTTACTTTTAGGGTGGAAGAAGCCAATTCTTGTCACTGGATTCTGAAAACACAGGCAGTATTCACTTATGTCATATCACGATTGCATCTTCACAGTTGGGTTTTTACCCAGACTGTCACTTAATTAGAGGGAAATTGCCCAAGCAAGGCCTAACTTAATGCCAGGTAAAGGGAAACCATCTTGTCCTGGACACATACACTAACAAATTGTTCTTATGCTCAGCTGTTGGCATCACTACAGTAATTCTGCCCTTTTTGTTGCTAGCGTGGAACTTGGATGCGTTTGAGACCACTATGCAGTGTTGCATCTCTTCAAGGCATTCATTGTGGAAACTGGGATTTGTTAGCTGTGTTGTGTGCATGATGACATTGGACTAAATGATGAGATAGATATTGGTGTTCTGTTTAGAAGAGGCTGAGATGAGGTTTAATTTTTGTCGCCTGAATATGTTCATGGTTTGTATGATTTGTTTTCACGTTACAGACAGCAAGCTGGTGAGCAGATTTGGGATTAAAATGGTTAATGCTCATTTCTGAGGCTCTCTGTCATACAGAAAATTTGGAAGGGGCTTTAAGTTTCTGTTCAGGTTATTCTGCTCGAATGATAACTTATATTGAGATAATAATGGTGTATTAGAGTTGAAGCATTCTCTTTGGAGAGTGCCAAAAAAAAAGAAGTACCAGATGGGAACAGAATAAGGGGCACTCAGCCACACTGTAATGTTCAAAAAGAAAGGAAAAAGAAATTTGGAGGAAAACAACAACAACAAAAAAAGGCAGCAAAGAGGGTTCCTTCTGTTTTTATGAGTTCATGTTCTGGAAGGGATGCGAAGTTGTTGTAGCCCTCGTGGGAATAGGACTTAGTTCTTCCCACTAGCTTTATGTCATTGCTTGCACTCAGGAAGGCAAGGTGAGTGGTGCCCAGTGTGGGCTGTCACCCAACAGTGCTGCTGCTGCTCCTGGAAGGCTGAGCAGCCGGCGTGCTGCAGGACAGGGCTGTGCTTGGAGCGAGGCTGGTGTACTGCATACACATCTTTTGGTTGTGGTTACTATGGTTATGGCTTGCTGTGCTGGAAACATGCTGTTGTGCTTGCTTTGTTTGGCTTCTTGTGAAGGCCTCTAACCAGCGGGTCCTGGCTGGGGCAGCACTGTGGGTCTGACTGCAAGGCATTGGTTACTGCTATTGCTATTACTGCTATTATGCCAGTTGTTGAACTGGTGTTCTGACTTGTGTTCTATTATCAACTAAGGCCAGGCGTTAAAAAGAAGTAATTTCCCCTTTAAAATTCAAATCTTTTTTCAAGCAACATGAACTGTGTACACCTCAGTAGCTGTTAAGGTTGAGAATAACATCACAAACAGCAACAGAATTAAAAACAGGGAGACATGGAAAGTGGTGCTCTTAGGTTCCTGAGCTGGGACTGCCCACACACAGCCCGAGGTTCTGATTTACCTGTGTGGATAAACAGCATATTGCTGAGAGTGTGGCACGGGAGGCAGCTCCGCGCTGTGGGGTTAATCATGCAGGGAGATGGTGTTTGCCTTTCCTTTCAAGGTTCCTTGATGCTTGAGATTTTTCACATTACTTTTTAAGATATAGGAAGTGAAAATCAGGAAACAATGCACGAACATCCTTCATTATTATTATTATTTAATTGAATTAGCTGCTGGCAAGGAAAAATGTCATAATTTTCTGTTCCTGGAAGAGTGATGGGTCAGCAGGTTGCTTCAGACGAGCTGCTGCTGCCAGCTGCGTGTGGCTGCATCTGAGTAACTTCTCTCTATAACAGAAGGCTTTGTTGCATGCTTATTCACAGTCAGCAGACACAAGTTGCTGTATACCAGGATTCTAGGTGCCAGGGTGCTGAACACCTCTGCTGTCTGTAAACTGTTGCATAAAACAGGGAACTGTGTGGTCTGATCTGCAGAGCTTTCCGGCACGATAATTATTGGTACACCATACTTACTGAAGGCTGAAATCCAGATTCTTTGTTCTCTAGAAAACGTATGCATTTTGTGCTACAATCTGTGCAATAGTTTCTGTACTGCATGAAAAATGCAAATGGTGGTGGTGGTGACATAGATTTCCCTGATTCCAGCCTGTAGACTTGGCAAAAACTTGTTGTGAAATCAAATGTTAGGGTAGATGTGGCTCAGCATACATTTGCAGGAAGAGTAGTCACACCAGAGATGGCTCTGGAGGTTGGTGATGCCTGTTGCTGAAGCAGGCTGACCAGGCTTCCCTGTTTGCAGGACAGCAACCACGAGTTCCTCCTGGGTCCTTGAAGTGCCTTGGGTTTGTGCCCTGTAATGCTGAGCAGGACCAAAGACCAGGGACCAGGTAATCAGCAGGGCAGCATTAATGATGTAGGTGATGATCAGACTAATAGGGTTTGTGTCAGGGTTCTAGCAGCAGCCAGTGGTGTAACTGCAGTGCAGAGCAGCCTGGGAGCTGTGTGAGGGTCATGGCTCCCCATAGTTCCCACTGTCCCAAAGTTGGTGCAGATGTCAGCTGTGTGCTGCCTTGAGAGTCTTCCCTTAACCTGCATGAAGCTTGAGCTGTGCTTGTAAGCAGTGTAACAACGTGGATGAACAACTGTTGCAATTAGAGTTCAGCTCCTAATAGACTTGACAGCTCTGTTTCCTTCCTCTCCAAAGCCACAGGGAGGGTGTAGGTCTTTGTGGTGTAATGGTACTGCTCTGTACTGGACCAGAGGGTGAGCTGGCAAGTTGCTGAGCTAAAAGTTTGGTTGAGGAATGCGGAAGAAACCAAGGTATGAATTACTTGGGACTGTGGGAGCATCAGGTTCTTGCATGCCTTGGTGGTTTTTGTTTTGTTTTTTGTGTAAATCATATTTTGAAATTGTCTTTGCAAGACATTTTGCTTACCTGTGTTGTGTTCCCTCTCTCTTCCTGGCTTCAGCCTGTGAATTGTGTTGCTGTGCATTGCTTGACCTGTGCACTGCTTGGTGTCCTTGCTCAGATTCGAGCTCCTGTGGCAGTCATGGTATAAGCTGGTGCCTTGCCTTGGGTTGCCACATGTTGTGATGATGAGCAGCCATTCCTCCTGCCCTGTGCTGAGGATCTCACTGTGATTTGGAGGAGGTGACTCTTTTGCTTCTCTTTCAACCCATGTCTATATCCCAGAGCTCCACTCAGGGCTTTCAGACAATGGTGTGAGGACAACGTGCCGGGGGCTGGCACAGCCTTTCTCCCCATAGGGTACTGAATGCCTGTTTGTTTTCTGTGAATTTCAATCCTGGTGCTTGGGACAAAGCCATCTCAGTTACCTTCTCTTGTTCTTTGTTACATTTACTGCTTGCTGCATCAGTGCACCAGAAACTCATTTGAAAAAATACAGCTGGAGCCTGGTATTTATCAGGGAACTGACTTTTGTCTTTACCTCTGTTCCTTCTGTTGAAGAGTAGCCCATGCAGTGTGGTTGGCAACTTCTTGGAAGCTGCTTTTCACTGTTGTCTAAATTTGGGCTGTGTTTTCATGAAATGGGTGGGAGAAAGGGAGCATTATACTTAAGAGTATTAGATGAGGCTGAAAATGGTGGAACAGCAGTTGGGAGCATTTCTTAATTTGAACACTTGTGTCTTGTTTGGTAGCAACAGTAGTACTCAACATGAAATGAGGGCATCCATGTGGTATTTCTTAAGTGAGGTATTCTTCCCCAGTTGCCGAAATAAATCTTTGCAGTGCTGTAAAGTAATTTTTGCTTTATAAAGTCTGACTACAGATCTCTCTATTACCATTGTAGAAAACCTAGGATAAACTCTCAGTTGGTGGCACAGCAAGTTGCCCAGCAGTATGCAACCCCACCACCACCCAAGAAGGAGAAGAAAGAGAAAGTGGAAAAACAAGATAAAGAAAAACCTGACAAAGAGAAGGAAATCAGTCCCAGCGTCACAAAGAAGAACACTAATAAGAAGACTAAGTAAGTTTCAAGGATGCAGTGTTAAATGTGGTGTGACTTCAGCAGTGCTGTGCATCGATTGATTGATTTGAATGTTAATCTAACACAATCTCCCCTCTTCCTTCCAATTCTTACAGACCAAAGTCAGATATTGTGAAAGATCCTCCTAGTGAAGCAAACAGCATACAGTCTGGGAATACTACAACGAAGACAAGCGACTCAAATCACACTTCAAGGTAACTTTATGGACAACATTAAGCTCTAAATATTTGAGAATTGTATTACATAGCAGACACTGCTCTTTTGGTGGGCTGACAGTACTGCCTAAAGGACAGGCTCTGGTACAGTCAGTATGACAAGACCTTCCTTGGCTGTGCATGTGTAAGCTCTCAAACGCTCTTCTGGTGAGGACAGATTCAAGCATTGGAAATGCTTGTTCTGTTAGCCACTCGGTTCTCATTTCGTTGCTTAAATCATATGACACTCGGGCAGTAATGTGTCTTGGCCGGACTGAATTCATCAGCCATCATACTGATCTTGGTCAAATTCTTGCCACCATTTGATACCAGTAATGAAGGCTTACTTTTTTTATTTCCTTACCTGTAATTAAGTCACGGTAATTGTCAGGTAATTCCCTGAGTGTGCTGGAGTTGAGGCTGTGTGAGCAGATTTGTTGGAATCTTGCTATCAGCAAAAAGCATCAGTGGTTGGTTTTGTTTACCTATCTGAAATGAGCAGCTGTTTTTGGAGAGAGGTTTGATCCTAGTCTTGGCCTACACTGCTACTCCATGCTTGTTTTCCTTAAGTAGTGTCTTGTGCTCTACTTCATAAATCAAAAATTGGGAATCATAGGCTTTATGTTCTTGAAGAGCCGCTGCGGTGAAGCTTTGTGAACCGAGGCAACGTTAGTTAGCTGCAAACAGTCATGACGTACATGGGAAGTATGATTTCCACTGTTGTATTGGCATTAAGATTGGCAAGACGTGGCTGCAGAAAACTGGCTTGGAAGACTGTAAATAATAGAATGAGAATGTTTAACAGTGGCTGTCCTCTATAGAGTAATTCATTTGAATGTAGGAAAGGTGCTGTGAGATTTGTTGTGCTAAAACGAGAAGACAGAGCTGTTTGTGGTGACTCCTGCCAACTGTCTTCCTCAATGCCCAAAGATTTAAGGCTGTATTCTTGGGCTGGTTGTAGAAGTACAGCTTTATTGCAGTGATTTTTCTTTTTTTCTTGTTCTGTTTGAAACAGTGCTTCCTTCAAAGCTTAGGATGCTCGAGTCTCAATGCACTTGACTAATGAGATAATGTTATGTTGATAGATTGCATCAAATAATTGTTTTCACTCCTTAAAGGAGTCATTCTGTCGACTGCAGAGTTATCTAATTCATGTTTTGCGACAAGACTTTGTCATTTCTAATTAATCCTTAGTAGTATCAGGTCTACCTGGACTATTTTTAAGGGGATACATAATCTCCTTTGAATATTAAACTCTCTTTCAAAGTGCTTAAGTGGAACCCAGCTTACAGCTCAGTGCCCTGAAGAGCAATTGTCAGTCATCTTTTCAAGGCCCTGATTTTTACAGAGTTCCAGGTTACCTGTTTTATTGGTTTTCATGCCCAAGTTCCTTAGCATTTTTGGTAACTCTCTGAAGGAGTCCTGTTTGAACTCCGAGTTCTGTGCTTATTTCTGACAGAACCTTTGTTTAATTCTGCATTGTCGTGCGCTCTTTGTTTTGAATTGCATTTCGTACTCGGCCATAAACTTTTTCAGCTATAAAAGAGGATGTGGAGCATCAGTGTGTTTGGTCAGTGGTGGCTTTGGAGAAGCTGTAGCAGGAGCGTTTGGTGCTGTCAGGAGGTGGAGGCGGCAAGGTCTGTTTATCTGGGCCAGCATTTCTTGGGCTGAGTAAGAGAGAAAACAACTGCCCCAGCCCAATTACAGGAAGAGCTGGGTTTCCTAGAGGAACTCAGGGTTTGAGGAGGAAAATACGTACGTGTACTACGCTTCCGGGAACGTTTACCACTGCATTCAGTGCTGATGCTTTGGGGCAGCGCTCATCTGAGATGTTATCAAAAGCTGACGGAAACCCCAGAAGTTGCTGAGCTGGCTGCCCTTCCTTGTCACCCACAAATGAGGTGACATCATCTCATCTGGTCTGTGGTTACGTTACACTTGCTCACTCTAGCAAGTGTGTATGTGCAACGCGTGCATGTGGGCGTGCGTCTCATTGCTGCCGGGTGGAGAAGACTGGGAAGTTTTACCCGTGGGTATTTCTGTGTGGTTAGCATTCTGGTTGTGTTCTAAAGCTATTAGAATTGTTGCTCCTGCTGTACTTGTTAGAAATATACAACTTGTTGTATGAAACACCTTCTCGGTTTGATATGAAAATACTGCTTGTGCTGTAGCAGCTTCATCTTTGTTAAGGAAGTCTGCAGCAGTACAGTTTTGTCTATCCCTGAAGCTGTACATTCATCCTTAATGCTTCTTTCTACTCTGTCTAGTTCTGGAATACCACGTGGATTAACTTTTTAAGGACTTCCTTCTTGTTAACTTAGCACTGCGAGCCAACAAGTATACATGGCAAATACAAAATCAGCTTAATTTTCTTTTTTGTTTAGGCTGCATTAGCCTAATATGCTGCAGACAAAGAGAAAATTGGTTTAAAAGCTGCAGCTATCCTTCCCTCCATCTCTTGGAATAAGGCAGTTCTCAGCAAGCTACTTTTCACTGAAGTATAAAGACTCTCCTTTTTAATTTCCCTACTGAGAATATTCCACTGCTTAAGTCTGACCTTTAATTAGGAGGAAAAGCAGTAAATTGCAGCAGTTGCTGAAGCTGACTTGGAATTGGTTGGCAGCTGGAGGAGTGTCCAAGGTTTCTTGTATCAGAGCTTTGGACCAGCCCCTGAAGCACACGTGGATGTCAGCTTCCTAGAGTCTAGACCCTTATTAGCTGCATTACTAATTGAAAGATAGCACAGCATGCAAATTACTGAGATAATCCTAAGCTATAAATATCAGTTTCTTTTCTATTGTTTTTTTTTTCCTCTAACCCAAAGAGCTAGCTGCAAGAAATGTTATTGTGTGTTCTGGATGTTATTTCCAATCTCTTTGTTTCCAGAGGGAATGTTCTGAGCGATTTCACACACAGGCTGATTGGGCATCTGATTTGTAGAAGCTTGAAGCCGTTGGAAGAGGAGCCAAGTTGTCCCAGTGCCCGTGTTGTTTGCAGCTGCAAAGCTCCAATATGGGAATGAAAGAGCAGTGTTCAACTGCTTTAATGTGGCTTTGTACTGTGGAGTCACAGCCTTGTCTCATAACATCAGGGAGCATGGGGAGATGGAGAATTTAGATAACAGAACCCTTTCATCCCTCCCTTTAGGGAGGAGATCCCTGGGTCTCCCTGGCTTCTGTCTGCCTGGCTCTGGCTTAGTGTCCTGTTTTCTGGCAGAGATGGTTGAAGATAACTGTCAGCAGCATGGCACCGTTTGCTCTACATGACAGGTCTTCCCCCTGGGATGGAACACCCTGCTGCAGGGAGCAGGAGGTCAGACCTGTGTCCTCTGCTGCGCAGCTTTTGCTGCTGCCTGGGTTCTCTTCCCAATTATTACAGTCTGTGCAGGCAAGTGGAAGGAAGGCCACCAAACTTGTTGAATGCTGTTTTGTTTTGTTTTTTTTCTAATAAACTCTTACTTTCTCATTTGTTTTCATTTTGTTCATAAACGTTTTCTCATTTATTCTAGACCCAGACTGAAAAATGTGGACAGAAGTACTGCACAACAGCTGGCAGTCACAGTGGGAAATGTCACGGTAATTATCACAGACTTTAAGGAAAAGACTCGCTCCTCTTCCACGTCATCTTCTACAGTGACCTCCAGTGCAGGCTCAGAACAACAAAATCAGAGCAGCTCGGGCTCTGAGAGCACAGACAAGGGCTCGTCCCGCTCCTCCACGCCAAAGGGGGACATGTCAGCAGTCAATGATGAATCTTTCTGAAAGTTGCACATGGAGTTGTGGAAACTATGAATCAGGGTATGAAATTCAAACACTCCACCTGCCCACGCTGCTCACATCCTGGAGAGCCTCTTCTGTGCTTGAACACACTTCCTTGGACATCGACGTCTTACTGATGCAACCAGGATAATTTCTGCTTGCCGTGGGCATCTGGCCACCAAGGAATTTCTCACCCTAATGATTACTCTTGACACTTTTATGTATTCCATTGTTTTATATGATTTTCCTAACAATCATTTATAATTGGATGTGCTCCTGAATCTACTTTTTATAATATCTGCTGTGCACAATTTTCCATGAACGTTACGACTTTTGTTTTGGGATAGGGAGCGGGTGGGGAGGGAAGGGGGCTTTATTTATTGCATTCACAAACTCCATCCTCTCTCAACATATCCTTTTTAAGTTCAGTTCTTCTTCCAGTTATACTGTGTACTATCAGTTTTGATATAAATTATATATAAATATATATATAAATAAATATATATAAAGGGTTATTTGAAACCAATACATGGAAACGCTGGTGCTTGAAACACTGTGAAGTGAAAACAAAATATTGAGCAGTTAGAGATCTGAGACAGTCCCCTTCTGTGAAAGTGCTGAAACTGAAATGGAACTGGTCGTAGGTGAGGAGTGTTCCTGGAGGTTTGAACCTAGACAGGACCCGTTTTCTTGACTTGTTCCTTCCCCATTTCTTCCCTAAGCAATGGCTAAAGTGTACTGAACACAGTTTGGATTTTTATACCTTGGGATGTGAAATCAGAGGATCGCTCCGGGGCAGCTCGTGTTTGCACTGGAGTGGCTCGGCACTTTGCAGGTTTGTGTCCAACTTGGGCATGAGTGCTCAGAGCCAGGCTGGTGTCAGCACACCTCGATCCACGTGCTTTGGTAACGCGAGCATCCCTGTATCATGCATAGCCAATCCCACAGAAGTTCAGCATTCGTAGGTTTAATGAATTTTGGCTGTTTTTCAAACCTGCATCAATAACTGAGGTAGCTCTAGAACTGGAGTTGTGCTTGGGATTTCAGGCAGCAGTGCTGTGGGGTTGTTTCTCACTGCAGCATATGCTTGGGTGCCATCAGCTCCATGTCCTGTGCTGTGTGATTGCTGTTCAGCACAATTCCAGCTGTACTCCAGAGCAGCTGAGCAGCACCCAGCGGGGATTTTAGGCATGTGGCAGCAGATGCTCCTGGTATCCTGCTGCAGAAGCAGTGAAAAACTTTGGTGCTGGGCACTGCTTGTGACCAGCGCCTCCTTCCTTCGTGCTCTGATGTATTCAGGCTGTCATTTTCCTGGCCTGTTAGTGTTGCTTTACAGTTTACCTTCCATGCATTATCCTGCTAAAACACTAGTCTGAAGAGGTAGAAAAAAACCTCTTTTGCTTTTTTTTTTTTCTTTGTTTAGTGGCCCCAGAGTGCTTTGCAGTAATTTCAGGCACAGAGGCGGTGGCTTTGGTCAACATTGATGAGTAACTTTGGGGTGTGATGAAAGAGTGCCACTTTTTTTTTTTCTTGTTTGACAACTCCGTGCCGGCTGTTACATTGTGAATTATTTGCTCAGCAAGAGGCGTTTCTCTTTATGGAGGCAACTGGTGTAACCTTTCCTTTAAGATCAGCGTGGTTGTGAGTAGCAGGTGTAGGTTCCTTTCACACAGCGACACAAAGCCGTGCGGTGCCACCGCTCCTTCCCAGCCTCTGCCCCAGGTTGCACACGGTGGCGGTGCCTTGGTGGCGGTGTCCCCAGTGCGTTCCTGTGGGCACCCCAGTGTAACTCTGCTGATACCCGCGGTGTTGGCCGTCTTTACCTTTTTAAGCATTTTTAAAGTATTTATTAAAGAACCAAAGGAAAACCGGATGCTTCCTATGAGCATCAAGACAATTTATTATACATAGTTTTAAATACTATGAATTTCTCAATCCACGTTTTAACATTAGTGGGATATTGCAAAGACATTCCTTTTCCAGTTTTTACTATTCCTTTAAGGGTCTCAGGGAGGGTAAACTGGTCAGCCATATTTATTTATTTTACTGAAATGTATTGGAATAATTTTTTAAGAGAGATTTTTTGAAGATGCCCCCGAACTTGTATATTTTGCACTGCTTTATAAACGATCCATTATCGATTAGGCTTGCGCGCATGGTGCCCATGATCCGGCGGCGCGTGCGAGCGCATGGCACGTCCCTCCAGTGGGGCTCTTCCTGGTGCTTCAAGTCAGCCGTGTGCTCCCACTCGTTGTTGAATCTGGGAATTGGTGCAAAAAAAGCATTGTGTGTACCAGGAAATGGCTTCTTTCTCAAACGGATGGACCTGTAGATGAGCTTTAACGCGGTACCCGGCTACTCATCGGCTACTGGTTCAGGAAGCAAAATCTGGTTTTGGGTGTGCCTCCTTGATAAAGCAGCTTACTGTAAATAAGTGGGAAAATGTCTTTGGGACGAGTGACTTGTAATTCTGCATTTGGTAGGAACTGCTAGCAAAGCATCCAGCTCAGCCGGCCTCGTTGTGCCATGGGTTTGAAGGACAGCATTCACTTCTGCTCTTGGTTTCTGAGCTCAGCGCCCCAAGGCACGTGTCCAGAAATGGGATTCTGTTCACACTGCGTCCGTAGGTTTCCTGCTGTTGTTGGGGAGCGTGGCTGACAACCAAGCCAACAAAACACTAGTCTAGAGGAAGGACCGGGCTCTGGGCGTTCAGTGGCACAGAAGCAGGTAAGTAAAGCACAGTGTTACGTTCGCTAAGTTTCAATTTGGCACAGACACACACATACCAACACAGCTTGCCCGACTCACTCAGTTTAACGTAGTTATGCAAAGGAAGAATCCAAAAGCATTTCAGGCAAACAGACTATTTATTTTAATTGGAATACTTGGCTGGTCTCAAATTGGACAGATCTAAAATGTGGCAGTAGCTTCCATGAGTTTATTTCCACTGAGATTTTTCACCTGCCTTACCAAGATCATTCTCAGTCTACTTTTTTAAGCTCTACCATAAACTTAAATTATTGAAAACTTATTAATTGCTGACTATATAATAACCTTTGCTTGTATGTAACCGAATGGTTTTAAGAGCCAACATTTAGAGTATGACAATGGAGCTGAACAGTTTTTAATGCGCAAGCAGTTCTGTTCTTGTGTATGACTTGTAACCTTAATTTACTGTGTAAAGATGGTTACATTATTTCCTTAGCTTTGTTTGTTGGAGACAAATATAGAATGCTTGTTTAAGTATGTCAAAACATAATCTTATCTTGTGGATTTTTATGTTAATGTATTATACGAGCTATATTTTTCATTTGCCCAGAAAGACAGCTTGTATAACGCTTCTGAAAGTTTTTCCGCTCTGTAAAGTCTTTAGAGCTGACAGTCCTGTTAGGTTTGTTTTAATCTTCATGCTAAAGTGTCAATGGTGGTTTTGTGAACTGGTCAGAAATTCACAGGTCTTAAATGTTTTCGAGAAATTTATATTGGACACTGCTCTTTGTCTAGCAAATAAAAGATGTTAATATATTCCTGTTACTGGCATGTGCACGACTGTTATTAGAAGCCACTTTATCATTTTCCTGCTTTAAATAGAAATGTCTATTTATGAATTCTGCTTGTAGTTTTTTCACAAATAAAATAGTAAAATTTACTTCCATCTGCAAGCTCTCTTTTTTGGGAGATGCCACTGTTTGGTAACAGGGAAGCACTTTGTCTTCCCTTCAAGCTGTCACTGGAGCACCCCAGTTCTGCAGAGCCACGACTGTGAATCCACCATGTTCCTGAGGGTCGGGTTTGGGGTTTGTGGTGGTGGCTGCAGAACTGGGGTCCTCTTCCTGTGACGTTTTCCCTGTGCTGTGGCCATGGAAGAGGTGAAGCTCCGTGCAGGAGGTGTTGGCGAGAGCCCCTGGGAGCTCCTCTGGTTGCCGTGCACTAACGAATTCCCACGAGTGGGATTAATGGAACTTAAACATAATTGAGGGTCTAACTGTATTTTTGGTGCATAGAAGTGCTGTTACTTTGCAAGCAGTAGTTTGATCCTCTGCTAGGAAACAGGCTGATGTTCCCTGGCTGGAGGCATTTTGTGACCATTCTAATCCAAATACGAAGTTGAAATATGGGAACCAAGTGATTGGTAAAATGCAAAGTAAGAAATCTTATCCAGAGTTCTTTTTTCTTTTTTGCTGGGGAATATGAGACAGTTACTAACCTAAGAGCAATCTGGGTATTTTTGTGTGTGCAGGGGGAAGTGTGTGTTACAACCAGAGGTCGCATTAAAAAAACACTGTGCAAACAGACTCCTAAATGCCTTAACCTCAGCTGGAAGCGAGTCAGAGCGGCGGGTGCCAAGAATAAGAAGCGGCAGGAAAGGCGCTGTGCGGTGCGGCCGTGAGCAGCTGGTGATGGTGGGACAGGCAGTGCTGGTACGGCTCGAGCAGCGCGGGTGGCACAGACTGCCTGAGCAGCAGAGCAGTGAGGAGGCGAGCTGAGGGATGCTGTGGGCAGAGGTGGGGAACGCTTGGGCTGACCGTGTCCACGTGTCCAAGACTCACCCGTTGTGCCACTTTGCTGCTGGGTGGTGCAGTGAGGTCCCTTTGTTGGCTTTGGGTTTGATGGAAGGAAGTTTTTCACACACAGGATGGTGAGGCACTGGAACAGGTTGCCCAAGAAGGCTGTGGATGCTCCATCCCTGGAGGCATTCAAAGCCAGGCTGGATGTGGCTCTGGGCAGCCTGGTCTGCTGGTTGGCGACCTGCACACAGCAGGGGGTTGGAACAAGATGATCATTGTGGTCCTTTTCAACCCAGGCCATTCTATGATTCTATTACACGATTCTGAGTGCTTGGTACTGCAGGGAGCCCTTTTCTAGGCAGGGTTGAGGCCAATGCTGATCCTGCCCACACCTGTCTGATAGAAATGTGCTGGAAGTGCTTGCTGTGCTTTCTCATTGCTTGTTTGCGTCTCTGCAAAGAACAAAGTGTGCACTGAAATCATCAGTAGCACCAAATGGCTGTCATAGAAATCCTGAATCCAAAGCATTACAAGCCATACCTGTGTAATGATCCTGCTTATGGAATAAGATGGAAACTCATGATGGCACAGAGGAATCTATATATAACACTGGTCTTCATACAGTATGAGGCTAGAAAATAATGGTGTTATTCCCTGTGCTGCATGTCTCTATCTAGATATCAAGAGGAAGCTCCCACCACGATTATTGGCTATTTCCACTACCTTGAAAATGTCATGATTTTCTATCACCCGTAGCCATATTCCTTCTTCAACTTCTTCTTTAGCATTTGGAGGTGCAAATGCTCTTCCAACTTGCAGAAGATGACGCTCCAGAGCACAGATCACCTCATCCTTACATCTCCACGTTACATACCAAAAATCTGCAGAGCAGAGGTCTGCCCTGCTCTGCTCTCCCAGCTCAGCCCCATGTCAGTGCCAGCAGGTGAGTCAGCACCATGCGAGCCGTGTAATGCCAACAGCCTTCGCCTCAACACCGTGAAATTCCCAGCGAAATTCCCAGCGTAGCACACGCTGATAAGAGCACATCAGGAGCTTTTAGGAAGCATTAATCTGTCACAGCTCCTAGAGCTGGCTGGGGCTGGAGGAGGACTGCCGTGCCTCAGAGCTCTGTGCAAATGGCAGAAGAAACACGCATCTTCCAGACTTGAGAAGCGTGGAAGTCACGTTGCCGTATGGGATGCACGTGGCAAAGGCCGCTTACCTGGGGCTGCTGCTCGTGCTTCAGCCCAGGGTGAGGGTTGGGGAGCCCCAGAGAATGTCCCATTTGTCGCAGCAGGAGGCGGAGATCAGCCTGGCAGCTCTGCTGTGTGTGACCCAGCCATTAAATGGATTTAAAAAAAATAATACAATAAACAGTGGTGCACTTACCTCAGGCAATCCATTAGGAGTGTGATTTAGTGCAGGGAGGGCTATAAAGGCAGTTGGTAAATTCTTTGTGCAGCACAAATAACATTCCTACCAGGGAAAGGGGCCCTCATAACGGGGCAGGGAGGGGCCTCTGGTTTAATGAGGCCATCCAGGAGAAGGTGATATAAAATAACAGAGCAGGAGAATATGGATCTTCTAAATCTCAGGAAGGACTCCATCCCCTGAAGTCATGAGACAGACCTCATTCAGTGCTGCTTTAAAGGCAACCAACTGGTGGTTTGTGTGCTGTGACCTGGAGCTCAGAATCTGGCTCTGTATGATTACAGCTCCTTCTGAGGAGCTCTCTTGCACTGGCTGCTGCTATTTTTATCCTCCTTCATCCTATGGGGCATTTCCAAAGGGGAAGCAGCACAGGAAACAGCAGTGCAGGGAACAACAGTTCCTAACTCTGCTCCCCGCAGTGATCCCTGTGATGAGAAGAAGGGAGTGAGGCACAGCCCTGTGCCAGGCAGAAGCGGCCGGCATCACTCCAACGCAGACCATAAATCAGAGCTGCTGTGAGTTATGGTGCCATGGTGCTGCTCGGGTGAGGGGGAGTCTTTAAATCAATCAGACCTCAAATAAATAAATAACAGTGCAGCACACGCTGGGTTGCACGTCTGGTTCCCACTGCAGGCGGTCATTTAACTCTGACACGTGGAGTTTCTCTGCGTTACCTGGGCTGCTGAAATCACGGGAGGGAGAAAGCAAAATTTTTCTGTGCTTTGGTTGTTGTTGCTAAAGAAACCGTTTCATTTGGTTGCCATGTGTGTAGCAAAGCTGGTTCTGTCTGTCTGGATGGCAAGAACTGGAGGAAACAGCTTTGGAAAGGCAAACATGCAGAGTGCTCTGCTGCTTCTCGGCCCCAAGTTGGGGGTTCTCTTCTCCAGGGGATCTTCTGTCACTCACGCAGGGGATGGGGTGCCTTCCCAAATCTCTACGGCTGAAGGAGCATTGTGCACTGGGATTTAAGCAGCGCTTATGTTGCAACGGTGATGCTCTGCCCTGGTTTGTAAAGGGCAGTGAGCACTGCTGAAGGGAAATGGCTTTGCTGCAAAGTCCCCAGCATAGCATGGCTTCCCTTGGGCAGTTTGAGTCTGCCCAGGCGGGCCTGACAGAATGGCTCTGAGCCCTCTCCTGTGCTGTACCCCACACAGCACACTGAGCTGAGCAGTGGAGCTGTTGTTTTCCCAGCACCTTGCAACAGAGAATAAAATGACTGCACAACTGAGAGTTCAGCTTTAGCTCTGAGCTGCTGCACTGGGAACTTTTCGGCTGAAGTGTCCCTCTTGACCCCAAAGTGATAAAGGCCCATCATCACGTAATGCTGTGTCCCCTGCCTCAGCACAGCTGTGTGACACCCAGGTCTGCTGCTGTGCGATGTCACACTGCACGTCCCCCCCATTCTCCAGCACAACCCCATGGGGAACCTCTCAGCACTCTTCCTGCTGTGCCACATCCCTGCCCGCTGCTGGCTAAATCCTGCCTCGCAAATCATTGACCCCATAGGTCATAAATGCTCCTTTACGGTCTGTCAAGACAAACTCAATTCTTTACGTGCACCCTAAGTCAGCACAGTAAAACTTTTATGATGTTTTTAATAACAAGAGCTACTGCACATGAACAGCAACTAATTTTTAAAGCCCCGGTATTTCAGCTGAAACAGGCTTTTCCCTCTCTGTGCTGGAAAAACACTCAAGTCAGCACGTTCAGAAGGCAACGTCTGAAGCAAACCTCTTTGCCTGAACCCCAGTGCATCTTCAGCCCAAAAGAAGTGGGGGATCCCAGAGGCAGCAGGGTGCCCTTGCCCCAGGCAGATGCAGGATGAGTCCCTGCTGCTGCGAGGCTGCAGCGCTGCGAGAGGCAGCGAGCGCTGTGAATGCTCGGGGGAGCTGCAGGGAGGAACTGTTGCTGTCGATCTGCTAATTAAGATTAATGTGCGAGCTGATAAGGATGACTCCGTGCCAATTGCTGCTACACGCCAAGATCCTGTGAGGCAGCGGCGGGTGCGTTCCTGCTTCCTCGGCAGCTGGAGGCCCCAGCGCTGTGCTGGGGCTCATAGTGGGCTAGGGGGGCGCTGGGGGCTGTCCTGGCAGAGGAAGGGGGTTTAGCTTTTAGGCAGTGTGAAGGCTGTGCTTTGGTTTTGCCCTCTTTTCCCACTAAGCACAGGAAAATGAAGGATGTTAAAAAAGATAGACTTATAGGATGGTGTGTGTATGGTTTCCTGCCCCCTGGCCGGGGCTCTATGGGGGCTGCATGTGCCCATGCAGTGGGACTCCAGCAGTTAGGATTTGCCTTGGCCACGGCTGTTGGTGCACTGGAGAAGCCTCAGCAGCAGCCAAACCCAAGCCTTCTCAACCTCTCTGTCTGAAGTCATACTTAGTGCAAATTTACCCCAGTCCCACGTGCAGAATTAGATAACCTTATCGCTGCACCCTGCGCAGATCAGTAACTCTGTGACTGTCGGCTCCTTTCAGCCAGACGGCATCGCCTAGCAACGTCGCGCTGTCTCTTTGGATGCAGCCTAATTCAGTTTCTGGTCATCCATAACAAAACCTCACGGAGGCATCTGGCACACTGTGCCATGGGCATGGGAATGGCTGCAGGTGAGCAGGAGGAGTTAAAGTCTTCATGTGTGAGTCTAAAATGGTGGTTTGTGTGCCACCTGCATAGGACGGAGCTGAGCCTTCAAGGAATGAAGTCTGCAAAAGGGTTTTACCCCAAATTGCTGTTATGTCTGGAGGTGACTTATGGCAGAGGCTGGCATTGGGCTTGGCATTGGAACCTATGTCAATGGAAAGGCTGAGCATGGCTGAGCAGCGGTGCACAGCCTTGGCTCAGGGTGGGTTAAAAAACCTTAATTTTATCATTTAGAATTTGCCTTTAGGATCCGAATACCAGCATTCAGCTGTATTTCCTCTGCAGAGTCCATCCATACAATACAGTAAGTGGGCAGGGTGGTGGTTAGAGGGCATGGCGGTGATGGGCTGAAGATTGGACTTGATGATCTTGGATATCTTTTCCAGCCTTAATGATTCTGACATTCTGTAAGTCTCTTTGAAATAAATGAAGTGCTGATGTTTCTTTAGAAAGGATTTATGGGCAGTAGGGTGTAGCTCCAGATGGTGAAGCACAGATGGAAACCTAAGCGTGAAGCTGGGTGTAAGAACCAGGGCTGTGGTATGGGTGTGTGCCAGGGCTATACCTGTGCCAGCCCCTCCCTGCTGACCTGCTGCATCCCCACGGTGGGGGAAGTGCTGTCCATGCTGCCACTGTTCTCTTAATGCTGCTGGATCCCCAGGGATGGACTCGTGCTGAAGGCTGTGCAGTGCCATACAGCACTTGGGATGAGGATGTTAACATTTAAATATAAGCAATTTCTGTTTGCATGGGTGAGAGCCCTTTACTGCTGCAGAAACGCTGCCACTTACTCAGTGATTGCTGCTGGGGATGGGAATGTGCTGCAGACTTCCCTCCAGGTCTGCACTTTCCCCAGAGTTGTCTGAGCCCTGGGACCAGAGCCAGCACTGCCATCCTGCCTGCACATTCAGTTCAGAGGCAGTGGATAAGGATTTTTTAGGCTCATCCCAAATTAAGATCTACGACTAAAGCTGCACTATTGGCCTGGAGAAACCCATGCCCTTCCCTCTGCCCAAAGTTCTGCTCCCTCTTGCAGTGCACCTCCAGGTGGAACTCTCAGCAGTTCTCCTACACAGCTATGCTGGCACAGAGCATGAAGTCTGCATCCTGAACCCCAGTGAGCACCCAGATCCTGCAGCTCAGCCTCCTTGCACCCAGGGAACAACAGGGTGGTTTTGGATCTCACCGTTACAACCTCACGCTCAAGAATTACTACTACTATTATTTCCAAGGAAACAAGGACTCACACTCGTATCTTTTATGTGATTTCTCACATCCGGAGGTTTGCACGTGACTTTGCTGCCTATTTTTAGCTCCTCAAACATCCCTGCTAGGATGAAAGCTTTAAAGAAAACCCACCCTCAAACTGATGAAACACGCATTTGTTTCAGTGCCGTGTTACCGAGTGCAGCCCCACATCCCTGAACAAATGATGGGCTGCTCTGTTTGCTGTCACAGCCTCCAGGCCCCCAGTTTGGGAGGTATACTTCAATCTTGCAGGAAAAGTGTTTGCCCCACACTGCCTTTAGGCATGTTATCCTCCCTCCGCCTTTATTCACGTCTGCATTTGCTTTTAGGGAGCAAACCACAGTGCCATGAGATGGGACCAACCCAAATGACTTCCAGCTGCAGGAACAGTCCAGCTGTGAGTGGTTAGAGCTGATCACTGCCTGGCTGGGATGGCTGCTAAGAGAGCCCACACTAAATCTCTGCAGATCACTGGCTGCGTGCAGCAGGTGGGTAATGGTGGGAGAGAAACCCCATGAGCCCAGAGCCACCACAGAGCCTGGGGTGCTGCAGAATATGCCTTCACCTTCCTGATTCTGGGGGAGGAACAGCAAATCCTGGTGGTGCTGACAGCCCTAATCTGAGGGAGAGTGACTGTCCTGGTTGGAGGTGACAGTGTGCTGGGCAGAGAGCTGGGGCTGAGCAGGGCTGGCAGCTGTCTGCCTTCAGCATCTCGTTAGCAGCACTGTTATTAAGCGTTCTTGGGGGCAGGTCCCTGCTGAATGCTGCTCTGCTGTGTTCCCTTCTGCTCAGGCAGTCAGTGAAAACCCTCTGCCTGCTCAGCTGCTATCACTGTGGAGTGCCCCCCATCTTGAGTTCCTGTCCAGGGAAGGGACAGCTCTGTTCATCTGAGCACTGTGCATGCATTTACCTTTTCACGCTCCGGTTACAGAGCTTGGAGACCCCGCAGCCCCTGGCCACGTGCTCCCAAGGTGTGGGCTAATTGAGACATGACAGCATGGAGCAGCAAATGGTGCTTGCAGAACAGCTTCAGGACCGTGTCAGAGCCAAGTGGGGCTGTAAGGCTTCACCACACAGCTGTGGCAATGGCTGCTGCCCTCATCCTCTGGGGTGTGAGCACACAGATAGCTACTGCGGTGGTGCCTGCCTGATGCTGAGATCCTGTGGCTGCAGGATGGCATCTCCTGGGGCTGGGCACAGTGGTGTCTTGCATTGCACCTCCGCCGGCTCTAATCTGGGTGGGCTGGCCCAGCCTCTGATTATGTGTTACACTGAGAAAAGCAGATCTAAGCAGCAAAATAGCATGGAAATGACACGTGTAACTGATGTTCTAACCCTTCACCTTCTTATTTGACCCCTTTCCAGCTGCGACCCACAGAGAGGAGGTCAGTGAGGCTGAAATCCTCTGCACAGCTGTGTGCAACAAGCAGCAAAGAGTTGCACTCCTTACCTCCACTATCCGTGCTGCTGAGAAGCAGCCTGGGGTTGCCTCCTCCTTGCAGCTCTTTCTGGCTGTGCCCAGAATGGGGTTGATTAGGGCTGGGTGCTGTGGGGGTGCACCCTGTGTACCTCCTGCAGCGCTGTGGGCAGGGCAGGAGCTCAGGATGCTGATGAGAACCCGGGGATCTCTTTGTGATCTGAGCATTTAATTCCATTACTCGCAGGCTCTGAATAGCTGGTTTAAACACCCTTGACCTTCTGCTGCAGAGCAGATCAAAGCCGATCTCTCTGCAGTGATACGCTTTATCTGATTCAAAAGGGAAGCATCCAATGAAGGGCTTGTTTTGAAAACACTCTTTCACGTTGTGCCCTATTAAATTGTTGACATGTTGCCCTCTGGCTATTTGGCATTAGTTACACTCCAAAGCTATCTGCGGCATTAATCTAATTTTGCCTTTCCTCATCTTTGCTCCTTGATCTCCATATTATGCCACTTAACAAATCTGCTCAGGGCCAAAATCACTTCAAGACAGAGCTCAATAAGTGGTGGGGGACTGCAGGCAGCATGGGACACATGAGCTGCAGGGTGCAGAACAGCACAGCAGGACAGGGATCTGTTCAGCTGATCCTCTGATGCTGTTGGGTTTGGGTTGGTGGCAATGCTGCTCTCCTTTCCCACTTGTGATGGCTGTGGTCTTTTCCCTGTGCTCTAAGAGTGCTGGGGGTGCTCTGCCCTGTGAGCTGCAGACTCTGGGGTGCAGTTGTGTGCACAGATGTAGGGTCAGGAGCAGTTTGGGAGCAGTGGCTGTTGCGGTTTTCAGAGCACACTCTTGCTCTGGATGTGCTCCACACACTGGATCTCAGTGGATGCTCTCACTTTGTTGGCTTTCAGTTGTGTGCAGTTGTGTCCATATTAGAACCAGGTGAAATAAAGTGCTCACAAAGCTCTCAGTGGGAAAAAAAAACAAAGGCTTGATTTAAAAAGTGTTTCATTTTGAAAAGGGGAAGAAAGCCTAAACAATCTGTGTTGTTAATACTTGCCATTCGCTATCTTTTTAATGCAATACCATTTCACCAAAGCTGAGGCTTTCAGCAGCAACGCGGGGCTCCAGGGAAGCAGCTTTCATCTGAAGTGCACAGAAAGGCTCCACAGAAGTGGATCAGAGGTTTACAAGATGGAAACGGCACTTTTCATGGAGATTTTTCCAAGTTTGTGGCCCTTTCTGGTGGGACTGTAGAGGGTTCGCTTTGTGCCGGTCCCTGTGGAGCATGCAGTGACGATGTCACCGTTGGCTAAATATGTATCTGTGCAATGTTGGCTGCAAAAAATGGATGAAACAAATGAGGAAAGGTACAGCAAAGGCCAGTGCTCCTAGAGGTTGGTGCTCTCATCTGTGCTTTGTAATTCTGAGCTGGGAGAGGAGTGGTAATCCACCTCTATTGCACGTAAACAGTGTCATTTACTGTAGGGTCTGGATTTACAAGGGTTTATGAGACCTGAAAGCCATAGATAAGCATTTAGTAGGATTTACTGAAAAGCCATAAATGAGACTTCCAACAGGAGTTGGGTACCTTCTGCAAGTCTCACTAACTTTATACCTACACTTCTAGGGGTGTAAATACCTTCTAAAATCTAACAGACCCTCCCATCTTACCATATAAATCAAAGCAGGGCAGCCTGAAGGATAGCAAAACCATTTTCTAAGTGGGGAATCTGGACCCTATCAATAAGGTCACCATTCTGCAAATAGTTTTAGCATAAGAGCATAAGAAAAGTTGTTTTCCTACACATGGAGAGCAAATTGTATGTTGTAAGCAGGTGAGGCTGCAGCAAGGCTACAGATGGGCAGGATTTTGAAACTCCTATGGCTTCTTGCTAAAGAGGCTACCCTCCTGCATGTATCCATGCAAGCAATTTGTTCTGTCATCCAAATGGCAAAATGTGCTCTGTGTTTTCTGGGGCCTCCACACAGCTGAGATCCCAGAGCACAGCACTGGGAGCCCTTGCTCTTCCTCATCTGGAGATGCCAAACGTCAGGAGGTCGATGTGAGCAGGTTCCTGTGTGACCCTGCCTTCCTGAAGGGAAAGAACAACACCAGGCTGTGTTCTGCTTTTGAAAAATTCTTCTGATGTGAAGGGGGAAAAATAGTGCTGCAGGGACAAGGATTGAGCTCAGTTCCAAAACTAACAGACAAACAAAAAACCCCAAATAACAGAAGGCCCAGAAGCCATCGATCAAAAGGAGCCAGATCCCCAAGTGGCTGTTCAGTGGGGCAGTCTCCAGCTCCCCAGGTCTCTGTGTACAGCTGAGTGCCAGAAGCGAAGAGATGCATGTGAGGATGATTCTCGCACTGCAGGATCTGGTAATGGTCCCTGGGGCTGTGGTCCCTTGCTGCACAAGTGAAGTGCTGGTGCAGCAATGTCTGAACACTGCTGGCCCTAAGTCTGGTGATTTCTATCCCTAGGGGCTGCAGGGTGCAGGTCCTGCAGCAGGAGCAGAGCAGAGCTCAGGCCATCACTGTGCTGTGCGAGCTGCTGGGCTGCTGGGAAAGACAACAAGAGGGATTGTGCTGGAGTGCCTGGCTGATGTGGAAGTAAATCTTAGGAGGCGACGCAGAGTGCAGCTCCTTACATCAAGCTTTAAGACTAATTGATCGCTTTCCCCAAGCACACAAACCTGTCTTTATTTTGAGCCCGAAAGGAAAAGTTCTCTCAAAGTCACCAGAGACAAATAATCCTTCAGGAGTCACTGCTGACAAGGAATTATATTTTCAGTCATTTTTCAGTTGTGTGCGTCTCCATCCCGTCACATTAGTTTGCTAACACTTCCCATGTAACAATGAGACAAACAGAGCATTGTGCTGGTCCAAGCCAAACATTCATCTCTGCTTGGCGCTGGTTCAACGGGCCTGTCAAAACTCCTTGTGCACTGGCCAGAGCTCATTAACAGTGGTTGGATGCATATTTAGCATGGAAAAGAGCTTTACCGAGGGCTCTTAGTAATGCAGGGCTGAGCAGAGAGGAGGGTGGTGGGAAGCAGAGAGGGGACACGTTCTTTGCAAAGTTGAAATGAAGGGAAAAAGTACGTATCTGTGGAGCAAACATATTTCCAAGCAATGCTTTGTGCAGAAGAGAAGCGAGTTGCAAAATCCCTGGGCCCAACGCCAGCCTTAAATCTGTCTCAGAAGAGGCTCTGATGTTATCACTCCTCAACGTGCATTCACTTAGAGCTGCTCTCACTGGGATGGGAGAAGATCTGCTGACTGCAGCCTTCCTCCCCAGCCAACCTGTGGGGGCTGAGAGTGGTTTGGCCACAGGCAACTCCACTGAAGTCAATGGAAGGATCTGATGGTGGGGTCTCACACCCCTGGGCGCTGTGTGGAGCTAGCTCAGCCCTCAGCAATCTCAGAGGCCTGTTGGGGCTGGTGAGCATTTCAACAGGAGGGAGAGGGAACTAATTACACAGCCTGGGTGTTTGTGTTGAGCCGGTGTCAAGAAAGAACAATCAGGGTGTGAATGACACTTTCCAACTTGTCCGAGGTGTTCTCGTTGCTTTCTGCACATCTTTGCAGCAGAATGCTCCGTCTGCAGGAGTGTTGCTGATTTTCAAAGACATGTTGATACATTAAGGAAATCGACCCCCAGAAATGCCCACATGAAATAGAGAAAAGAAATTCTTTCCTATTTCATGTATCCATACTCAGGTACCCATGTCCCAGTTTGTCTAAGAGCACCTATTACTAAATTCCTGTGTGTGGGGATGGGTTGATGGTTGGACAAGGTGTCTTTTCCAACTTTAATGATTCTACAATCTCCTAAAGCTCTCACTACAGTTCCAGTAAGTATTCACTCTTGGAAAGGAACAACAGACCCTATGTGCTGCAGGAGAAAGGGAGGAAAAAAGAGAAAACCTGTTGGTATTGAAGAAAGCTTTTAATTCCTTTGCAGAGAGATGATTCAGTGTGAGGGCAAATAATGAAGATGCTGGAATTGAGAAGATCATAAAAAAAAAATGATGAAAGAAGTTATTCATGGACTAATTGCCAGAATGCTTGAAGCAAATGCTAACAGTTAACTGATTGAGTATCTCAAGGTGTGGCTCATTTAAACCTAGCGTCTCTTATTGCTTATTCAGTTAACACTTGTATGCTTGCTTGCAAACAACTGCAGTGCTCATTCTGCTTTTTTCCTTCCTTCTACCTTGCTGTGCTCTGCGAGATCTTGAATGTTCCTAGTCTGATATCTCATAGTGAAGTCCATTGTGATCCATGCAAGTTGTTCTGGGCCCCCAGCAGCGTTCTCTGTGCCAGGATCTGCCTTTTGGAGGTGAGCTGTGCAGTTCTGTTTGTGGTCCTTCAGGTGATGAGGGAAAATGCAGCGCAAGGCTCAGATCTCTGCTGCACCCTTATCCCAAACCACTGCTGAGAGGAGGAAATGGGGGAGATGGGCAGTAAGAACTCTGCGAAAATAGAACTTCAATTTTAAATATATTTTATTATTTTAGCTGGGGGAAAACAAGTCTAAAGCATGCCAAAAGGGAGGGTTCCAATCACCGTAAGCTAACTGTTGCATATCCTGTGTATCTTTATGACATGAACCTGAATGTGTTTCACCAAGAACCCCTGGCTTTAATATCAATTTGCTTGTAAAGACACATTCCATAAGGAATGAACAGTGTGAGCAGGGTGGGTCTGGCTAGGGGGGAAAGGCTGCTTTTGCACCACTGAATGTCCCCAACTTGCAGCACAGCTGCTGGCCCTGCATGAGATGGACCCTCCCACCTCCAGCATGCATTGTGCATAACTTTGTGCAGGTGGGATCTTGCTTCCAGCCCTCTGCCTATAGGAATGCATTGGATGGCTCGATTCAGTGTTTCGATGCCATGTTCTTCCTATTCTAAATCGCTGTGCAGCACCAGCAGGTGACCCAGCTGTTGTTCAAAGGGAGGAGAAAGCTGGTGATGGTGGGGACCACAGTGGGCATTCACAGAGCGAGATGTAATACAACGCAGGAGTAAAACTTCACCTCAGGCAGTAAGGTTTGTGTTGGGCGAAGGGAATAGCAATAAAGACTTTTAGGAGTTACTGTGAAATGTGAGAGTTCCTTAAAATCAATTACCTTGTCCTTCAGAGAGACTGACTTGATTTTATTTTTTTAATAATGCAATAATCAATAATAGATTAAATCTCCATTCCCTTACAAATCCTCTTGCCTGGGAACAACAGAACAAAGGTCTCCCGAGGTCCATTAGGAAAAGCAATCTGAACACCAACCTGGATGGTGTGTGTCTTAATCCAGAGCAGGCACGTGCACGCAGTGACCCTTTCCCTCTCACAGGCTGCATGATTGAAGAAGCCCATTCCTTCAGGATCAGGCCACAACCTGCTGCAAACAGCCCTCTGCAGTCCCTGCCTCCAGGAGCATTCAGCAACCCGTTTGTTACCTTCTGGTTTGTGGCCACTGCTCATTGAACTGAGAGCTGAGGGATGCGGTAGGGTGAGTTGCAGCCAAAGGTGGGGGGCGAGTCCAAAGCAAGCAGAGCTGTGGCCATAGGGCTGCTGCATTGCTGCTTTCCTCCCTGTCCCACTGCACACAAGGATGCTCGGGGTCAATGGAGGCTTTCCTGGGGCAGTGGCTGCAGGCATCTAACAGCATGCCTACTGCTATGGAACGAGAATGTTTTGCTCTTGTGTGCTGTCCAAGCTGCATCTCTCCAGAGCATTAAGATTAGCTTGGAAAGAAAGGTTTGGAAGGAAAATTGAAGTGTAAAATTGCTTACTTGGTGAGCTCAGGGAGGAGGGAGCATATCTGCAGACCTTGGGATTCTGGCACACGATGATGCTAAAGTACCTGCGTGTGATGTTTCCTCTGTTGACATCTTAAAAACACGAAGCAAGCAGAGGCTGGGATGCAGATAAGCGTGGGGCTGATGAATGCTCACAGAGGGAAGCTTAGCTGGAAACCATATGGGCAGTAAAAAGGCAGCTGTGTAGCATGGTCCCTGGTAAGTGGGGCTTTGCTGCTCCAGCCACAGGGCAGGGCAGCACAGCCTGGCTGTACCAGAGCAGCTTGGTCAGAGCTCCCTGGCTTGGCTTCACATCCATGCTGGGTGTTCACAATATGTTGCAGCAATGGTGTAGGATGGGAGCAATGCTGCTCCAGCCCTGCCCTGCGCAGATCCCAAATGCCACTCGGGACACTGGGGAAGGCATAGCACTGAGAGCATCACTGCCGATCTCCGGGATGCAGAGGTTGACACATTGCATTAACTGCAGAATGTTTTATTAATCACCAGAGTAAACGAATACATAAAGCCTCCAGAGCTCACTGGCAGGAAGGCAAGTCCTGCTGCCCCAAGGCTGCAATAATTTATGCTCTTCTCTTTTAATGCAGTGTCTTTTCCTGTGACCCCACAAGATTTAATGCCCTTTGGAAAGGGTGCTGTTAGTAGGCTGCAGGCACTGCTGTCAGAGCACCTCATGCCAGGGTCACTGCAATGTGCATTGCTCAAGCAGCACTCCAGCTTAATGTCCCTTTTGGGTTTTGCTGCTGACCTGAATGGAGCCAGGAGTTCATCTCTGACTGCACAGTAGCCAAACCAGACCTCTTGTCTATGCATCTCCTTGTAAATCCTTTCTGGAAATAGGAGAATAGGTGCAACTTTCAGGTCCTCCCTCAGCAGGACTGGGATCCTCCTTTGGGCTCCATCACTGCCTTGCTGAGGGTGGGCTCCCAGGGCTGCTCTTGCAGCAGACATGCCTCTCTTGGAGCTGCTGAAGGCTTTCCCTGTTGGGAGCCCCCCGGCCAACTGGTGGGCCTCTCACCAGAAATTTGGGCAGAATCGTCTTTGATGGCCTCCTGCTGCTCTTTTCTTTCCACATTCCATCCCACTGCTCCTCCCACCCCCGTTTCTTTTCTTTAAAAGCTTTATTGCAAAGCAGTAGGTTGTTTCCTACCTCTGTGCCTCTCCCTTCTCAGACTCCACTCCTTAGCACTTTTTTTTTTTTACTTCTGCTTTTAGATCGACCCAAATGACACTCACTGTTCTCAGCTTACAAAATAATCAAATGGTTACAGAAGTACAGAAATGCTCTGGTTTGGGGTTCTGTTGCTGTCCAGCAGGGAGGGTGATGGGAGGTGGGGAGGGGGAGATGCTTTTCTTTCTTCTGCCCCTTTTCAAGGAGTGAAGCCATGCAGTGTGATAGCGACAGGGTGACCAAACTTAAAGGGATGGCAGTGGGGATGGCTGGTGTCTGTGCGTTAGGGACCCCCACAGACCATCTGGAGCTGAGTGACATCTCCCCATTGGGTGTCCTGCTTACCATGGTGATCCATGAGCTGTGCGCAAGGAAGAGCCTTGCTGTAACAGGGCTGTGTGTTAATTTGACTCATAGAATCATCAAGGTAGGAAAAGACTACTAAGATCATCAAGTCCAACTGTCAGCCTATCCCTACCATGCCCCAGCTGTCAATCCATTCCCACTATGCCACATCCCTCGGGGCCACATCTACCCTTTTAAGGAAGATCTCCAAGGATGGTGACTCCAACCCTTCCCTGGGCAAATTTGGGTGCAATGAATGGGACAATGGAGTAAAAAATGTGAGTGAGCCTCTGCTGCAGTGCAAGGCAGTTACCTGAGGTGCAGGACATAAAGCAGTAAGATATTCACTTGCTTCTTCTCTGAGCAGTGAGGGCCATTAAAAATAATTGCTCCTTTCACAAAAGCCAGACGAATAAGAAAATTGGTTTCTAAAATTCAGATATGAAGGACTAACGAGGAGAGGTTAACTGGAGTAGGCCACAGCAGCATAGTTTTGGGGCAGTCCTTCGCACGGCATCACTGTCATCTTCAGGGCAAAGATCACCTGAGGTTGGTCTTGCTCAAGCCTCATCATATGTCAGCACTGCAGGCCTGCAAAACCAGGAGGGGAGAATGAAGACAAGCAACACAGTCTCCCCTTATGTAGCAAACTGGAGGCACCATTGCTATCCTGTCCTGGGTGATGTCCCAGCTGTAGATGCAGGAGCAGCGCTCTGGCTGCAGCCGTGCAGCTGCTGATTTTTCTTCCTGGGCTTTCATGCTAACTCTGTTCCCATTGGTACCCTGACGCAGTTTTCTCTATCAGCCCAAGGTGCAGTGCAAACGCACGCAGTGGGAGATGCGGCCCTCGTGGGAAATCTGTGCTGGCTTCAGATAGACCTTAATTTATTTGATAAAGGCAAAACTGTAAACAACCTAATCTCCCCCTTGGGCCTCGCAATCCTTCCTAATTATTAGCACCAGAAGGAAGCTGAGCTAGATGCCTGCTCCACCAAGCTCGGGGGATTGCATCCCTTCCAGGTCTCGCTTGAATGTTTTCTGGTAGCATGCCTGGGTCTGTGCTGGCAATCAGGAACAAATCCCTGCTCTTCGCTGTGTGTGCCTAATTCTCTGTGCCTGTGAGCAGCACCAGCTCCTTGTGACACTTTGTGGATGGGTGTCCTGGGACCAGGATTTTTGGTTCATCTCAGGAAAAGTGATGGATGCAAAGAAGATGTGCTGAGAAACTTTCCTTTTTTTTTTTTTTCCCCCTCTTATTCCTTTTGTTCATACCTCCCAGGTAAAGTCTTCTTTTTGCCCTGGCTTCTTTTTATCTCAGAGGCTTTAATATTCACAACTTAAAAAGGGGAAGTGCATGGAAGAGGTAAATCTCCGAAGTCTGAGACTACAGAGCTACTGAACAAGACAGAGCTGTGTGAAGGTAATTGCAGGGGGACAGAGGAAACCAATCCTCATCGTAGGACACAGCTATTGAGCTGCTATGGACTTTCCAAATCTGCTCTGCATTTGAGTTTCACATAGCAAAGACATTTTTAAAGGTGCCTGTGTTAAATTACAGGATCTTGAGCAAATGCATTGCTGAGATAGAGACAATCCTATGCCATTCCTGGGCAAAATGCTCCTTCCTCATCCAGTGCTTGTGTGAATGGTTTCCTTCTGTCCTTTCCTCTCCGCTGCATGAATGACTTTCTGCTCTTTTATCTCCTTTTTCTCATACGTGCCTTCACTGCTTCCCTTGGGCCTGCTTTAGTTTTCTTCTTAAATAATATTTTTCTGTTTTAATGTCTGCAAATCCATGGCTGAAAATGCAGAGGATGATGAAGCTGAGGAAACTGAGGTGTTTTTAAGGAGGCTGAAGGACAGCAATGATAGGCACCAGCACCAAGCCTGGCTTAGGCATAGGGAGGCAGCTTGCTGGAACCAGAAGTTCTCATAAGCCAAGGGAAAGATTCCCATCAGACTCAACGGGCTTTTGTCTTTTACCTGTCATGGATAGGCTCCAATTTTCTGTGTGAAAACAGAGCCCAGACCCCACTGGTATGAAGGTTAAATCTTTCAGATCGACGAAAGTTTCTCCTGAAGCACCTTGGTCCCATTACCCGCATGCCAGGGCAAGTTTAGGGTGACATCTGTCCCAGCCCAAAGGGCTCAGACTGCAGAACCCCTACAGAGTGTGCAGGTATTTCATGAAGCAGCACCCATCCTGCGCCCATCCCAGCTGCTCCCTGCTGGGACCATGCTTGCCTTGGGCTGTGGGCTGCTGGAAGTTGAGCTTTTACAATATGCAGCTCATTTCAGTGCTTTTCCAGAGGCTGCTGGAATGCAAGACACTTCCAGAGTATTTTAATAAATATAAAAACTTAAAACAAGTGCAGACATGCTGGCTCTTGCCAATTCTCCTTCCTTTCTCAATCAGGGCCTGTGTCGTATTTTTTTTTTTTCTTGGAGTATCAAGAAAGAGCAAAGCAAAGGATATGACAATGAAAGGGGGGAGAAAGCTCTGCTACCCCTAATTCACAGCAAACCTGTGTGCATAGCTTGCACCATGCTGTTCTGCCCTGCTGCAAGCACCTGATGGGAGGCATCTCCCTGTGCCTGGTAAAGCAACCTGACATTGGTGGGACACAGTCTGTTACCCCACTTGGCACCCCGCTGCTGACTGTGGGGTTTGGGGCTTCTGGGCACTGGCTGTGGGCTCACTCCCCTGGAGGAGAGCCGAGGCAGCAGTACCATCCCTCAGCCAGAAGTTAATCCGACTCCACGCGACCAGAACCTTATGCTCCACAGCCACAGAAATTAGCTTTTCCTCCCTCATTTCAAAGCTAATCCTGCCCAGAGCTGCTTCGGCACAGTCTCGCCTCCCTGGTATCTGAAGGCACGGAGCTGCAGCCGCGCTGACATTTCTGGCTGCAAATGCTGCCCTCTGCACACACACTTGATGCTGATACAAGGTCTCTTGGCTGCCTGTGCTCAGCCCCATCTGTCGCAGTGGCACTGTGCCCGCCAGCAAGATGCTATGCTATATTTACTGGAGCAGAGGTGCCAAGCGGACCAGATGTTTTCAGCAGGAAAGTGAAGCAGGGAGGCAGGGGCACTTCTAAAAGCACTGGCCCTCTTGGCAGCACTGCAAGGCAGCAGCACGGGGAAACGAAGCCATGTCACCCAGCTATCAGCACATGGGCAGCCAGCATTCCGCAGCTGAAGGCAGGAGAGCTCCATCCTCAGCACTCCAGGTCAGCTGTGCTGGTACTGAGACGAAGAGCAGAAGATGGTGCTCGCAGTTGGGTTTTGCAGCCATGAGCATTGCATGCTCAGCCATCATATCTGAGGAGAGACAGTGAATAAGGTGATGTTTCCCCTTCCACCTGAGCAGGAATTTCAGGACCAATGGCACTCCCTTGTCCCCCTAGCAGTGCACAGGGCGTGGGATCACTGGATACAGCACCAGGATGGGAAGCACTGTGTGGCTCTGGTGGCACCTTCAGCACTGGGGAAAGCTGTTCCTCCTCTGCTTATCCGGGGCAGCTTAATGTTTTTCAAGAAAGGACTGGAAAAATAAAAGGCATTGGTAACAGTGGTGAGGGTTGTGGATAACAATTCATTGATATCTGTTCACACCAGCTACAACGAAACCAACCCAGGATTACAGGCTGCTCAAATCCAGGAATGAAGGATGTTTGAAGTGCCTCACTGTTAGCAAAGCCCCCAGAGTGTTTTCTTGATATCGTTGTCAGGGAAATGTTGAGGTTGGAGATATTCACCCCACAGTTACCTTGGCTCTGCCATCAGTTGTGGATGTGCATGGAAGCTCTGTGCCTCAAGATCTCCTGGTGCTGAGCAGAGAATGAGGCAAACCCACAGAGCAGCTCACATGTGGATGCTCAGCGCTGACAATGCTGCTCTGCCCGAGAAGAGATGTGGTTCTCCAGGGTTACAGAGAAAAAAGCATGGGAAAAAAACAAAAAGTTTGAGCAATTCTTGCAGAAATCTGGCACTTCTAAATTTATTGTTCTGATTGACTTGAAAACTGCACTGCATCTGTGTTATTCCAATCAAGCAGCTCAGTGCTTCTGTGGTGTCGCAGTGAGCATCTTGTCATGAAGTCGAGCTCTGGAAAATAGTTTTGAAGCTCCCGGGACCACGACCTGTGTTTTATTGCTGTTGGCTGATGCTGTTTGTGGAAGTTGGAGCGGCGAGCTGATAATTTGCCAATCACCACCAAACAAGAACTGCTCAGCTTTCCTCGTTGGTGTCCCATGGGAGATCTCTGCTGCTTGAGATGCTCCACGAAACACAGCAAAGCTTTCTAAATTTATGGGGGATTGGGATGGACCCGGGATGTGAACGCTGCTGGCTCCCAGACAGACAGAGCTCTCTAGTTTTTGTTTTTTAAGTGTGGAAAATGGAGCTCGTGGCTGTCAGGGTTAGCCCATCCCGTGACTTATGAAGCAAATGCTGGGCCAAGCTCAGAGCTCGCAGTGTTTGTTTGTTTTTAGCAGAGCTGGCCAGAACACAGCAGCACTGTGATACTACCAGAGGGAAGCCTTAGGTTTTCTCACCTTTAGTTCTGAAAGCCTGGGAGGCACACGGCCCTCTGCTCCAGGCAGCCCACAGCTGCAGATGCAGTGGTGATGCCATGGGTGAGATTGAGCCCTCAGCTCAGAGGCCATCACTGGCAGCTCGGGGAAATCCTCACCAGAAGCACCGCTCCTGTGCGCTGTTGTGTTCCCCCCAAAATCCCCGGTTTCAAGAGATAAAAGCATCACCCACGCGTGACTCATCTTGTTAGGTGTGTTTTCCCTCCTCTTTCGAACTCATCCTGGAGCTGTGTGTGCTGTTGTGAACAGAAAGCAGCAGGACGGAGGGGGCTTTTGGGGGAAGGCAGGGTGAGAAATATTTGTGGTGAGTGAGTGCCGATGGGCATCGGTGCTTGGGAGCATACAGCCTGCTCTCTGCGAGGCACTGAAGAGCAACTGGTGAGGGGAGAACTTGGGTGCATGGGGAGGGATGAGGAAGGCTCTGACCTGCTGCAAACAGATGGGGAAAGTCCCCCTGAGTCTCATTCCCCTGTGGGAAGGCTGGGAGTGAGAGAGGCTCCTCTTCGCCTCACCGCTGGGAACCAGGTATAGCCACTCGAAGTGAATTTAACAAGATTAAAGCTCCCTGTTTGCTCTCCCTTGCTCTCTTCCAGCCCCAATTAACTCCTGCTTAAGCTCCCTGTTCCCAGCCACCGACCCCAGCAGGGGCTGTGTGATGCCCTGAAATGGGGCACGGTGGCACTCGAGCATCAACCATCTGCTCCATTGCTTCTTGCTGTGTCTGCCTTGAGCTCTGGATGCTCTGGAAGAGGAGCAGTGTCCTCAGTTCAGTGGCAAATGGAGGAGAAGGTGATGGAAGAGAAATCCATCAGTTGCATCCCTGCACCACTCCCCATCTCCATCTCCATCTTTGCTCATCCTCCCATGTTCAGGACGTCCCGCACTCTGCTGGAGAAGCAGCCACCTTTGAAAGGTATTTTTAACATCACCTTCTGAAAATGTTGAGGCTGAAACCTCCTGGCAGACAGAGAGCTATTCTTCTCTCTGATGAAGAAACTATTTCCTCATACATCTGGTTCATATTTTTCTTTAGGTTTCTGCCAGAAACAATTCCGAAAACAAAACGCAGAGCAGAGTGAATGTATACATTCCTGAAGGATTCCTTCACCGCTTCTCTCTGACCCAAACTACAGCCCTCCTCACCAACCATTCTTTCTTTCTTTCTTTTTTTTTTCCAATTTCTTTTTAATTAGTTTTCCTTTCAAAATGTGAAAACATACGGCCTGATGAGCTCTGGAACGCTGCTGCCTGCGTCATATAAAATGATCTACTTTTAGAAATTAATTACAGAGAATACGACAAGGAAAATACTCTGTTGCAGAAACTGTTGTTTGTTTGTTTGTTTTTTCCTAATTTTTTTTCCTAATCCAGTCAGATTTTGTCTGGAAATCCTTATCAGATACAAGTTTTGCCACTCTGAAATGTTGTGTTTTTCTTGGAAATCCAGGTTTTAACCCCCAAAGGGGAAGCAGTGATGCTTGGAGCTGCAATTAGGGTTGGTGTGCAGCCCTACGGCACTGTGCCGTCTCTGGTCTGGTGCCACAGGAACAGTGCCAAGGCAATGCTGGCAGGGTGCAGCTGGTGGGCAGGGGGAAAGCAAAGAAAAAGCCTGATGGAAAAAAAGCAAAGGGAGAGGGATATCCCAGCTCTGCTGCATCTAAGCCCCAACAACTGGGAAGGATGGAGTGGGAAGCTGATGGATCGGTGCAACTGTGCTGCACGCACCTGCAGTGCACGGTGTTGTCATAGCACCACACTGCTGCCCCTGGAGCTGCTGCTGGGGAAGCAAAGCGTTTGCAAGACATTGGTTTTCCCTAATTGGGAACAGACACCGTGCATTAAGAAAAAAGAGTGCAGCCCCAAATTATTTACGTCCCTTGTGGGAGCTGTGACTGCTCATTTGCAGTCAGCCTCTGCTCATGGATTATTTTTTTTTTAATTTTTTCTTTTTTTGCCAAGGTATCCAGCAAATGCCTAAGCTAAAGACCCCTCATTTTGCAGTCAATTCGATGGCAATGGTCGCAAGCAGCTCATGGAGGGAGGCTTGTTGCTGATGCAGAGCAAAGAAACCCAGGCTGGGAGCAGGACTCCCTCTGCCTCCCCCCTAAAAAATATCAGCTTTTCATTTCTAGCTTAGTTTTGCTGTGAAAGAGTGAGTGTGAAATGCCTGGGAGCTTTGCAAAAGCAGCCAGGGTTGAAGGCTTTCCTCGGGCGAGCCCGGTGCTCTCACAGCCTGAACCGAGGGAGGTAGGGATGGTTCACACAAGGCTGAGTGATGCTGCGAGGCGCTGGGGCAGAACTCGTGAGGCTCCTCTGGGAGAACAGCAGGTCAGGGCTGGGGGCATCGGGCTGCCCTCAGGGACACCGTGCGCTCAGGGGAGGATGGAGGGCAAGTCGTGGCTGGGGTTTGACCCTGGGAACGCACTTCTGGTCGCGGTTTGACCCGCTGTCCGTGGTTATTCAAACGTTGAGAGCGAGAAGGGTTACAAGGTGGCACTTTCTGGCTTTCCAGGGAAGGAAAACCGCCGGGACGCGGCGTGAACGCTGCAGCTCGGGCTGCTGGAAGGACGGGGCTGCTCCTGCCGGGGGGAATCCGTGCCAGCTGCCTCTCCTGCAGAGAAATGCCGGCTCTCACGCAGTAATTGCTGCTGCTTGTAAGCCGCGCTGCTAAAAGACCAAAGTGACTGATTACAGAAATGGGAAAGGATTAAAATCTCTAAAACAATGCGAGGGGAAGAAAATAGATGAGTTAGCAAGGGAACCGGCTTATCTCCTCTTGAGCAAACAAACAAGTGGAAGCTAATTTTCCGAGCCAGCAGCTGAATGATTAATGGAACTCCCCGTGATTAACCCTCCGTCACAAGCTCACCCCCTCCGGATAACCGCTTCGCACAGCCATTGCTCTGTTTCACGTCGGGATAAAGACGCGGTTTGATGGTCGTAAATCTGCCGCTCAGGTTGTATTTCAAAGGGCTGTGGCGTCCAGGTACATCTGCGGAAGGCAGAAAGCATCTTGCAAAGATGTTCCAGATGCACAGCACACGCACTTGTTCTAAGCACCGTCCGTTTGTGTCCTTCCCAGCATGCCATCACAACAAGCTCTGTGACACGGGAACAACACGCTTTAAAACACGAACTTGTCTTTTTCACCACATTCTGTTAAATGATTAATTTGCCTTATATTAACTTAAAATGAGCTCATTAAGAGATTTCTTTTTTTTTTTCTTTGAAAGCACTGCTCATTATACTATCATTTTAAGTAATTAAATCAGAATAAATGGCTCTGTGAAGCTATTTTAATGTAACATCTAATTATATCTGACCTAGACACTGAACTATAATCATTAACTACATGAACTGTGTAATGTTCTGCAGACTCTTAAATAATTTACACTGGCTGGATTCAGCTGCGTGGTGTTGCAAGCTGAAGTCATTAGATCCAATGCACCTGTAGGCTGTGTGGGGCTGCAGGGTAGAGGATGTTGGATGGGTTTTCCCCAGCACAGGGTCAGGCTGCTGAGCTGTGAGCTCTGTTTGGTTGGGTTGTTCTCCTTTATGTTGTGTGAGGATGGAGCACGTGTTTGCCTGATGCTTCCTTCTCTCAGGCTCGCTAATCAAGGTAATACATTGAAACCAGGTGTATTTAAATGTATTTAAATTTTAAGTCTCTCATTTAGATGCTTTCACACAAGTGGTCAGAGCACTTGGTTACAAGAAGCTTGGGCTTTTGCTGTGCTGAGCTGTATGATTTCTGTTTCTTTTCCACTGAAGCTGTGCCTCCATTTTAAAGAAGTTTTTTGCATCCAGGCTTCTGTTCCCTGAAATACTCAGGTAAGATGCACTCCTTAAAATGGGTCTCTCTGGGAAAGAGAAATAGACTGGTGGGACTGTAACCTCTTCCTAACTCAAACAGATGGAGAGGGGCCACGTGCTGTCATGCCACCCCATCCATCTTTGTGTGGGAAGGGGGCCGTGAGCACCATGTTGCAACCTATCCAAAAATTGCTGGTGCCACCTATTGGCGGAAAGTAGTCGGTTATAACACGATTAATGCGTGTGATTGTGCCCTCTGCCTCTCATTTTCCAGCTGGCAGGTGGTTCAAACCAGTTCTACTGTTGGTCTTCATATCGCTTACTGTTGGCAAACATTGTTTGCATTCCTCGTGTATCTTGGATGTGATTTGCAGAGCAGTGGCAGTGATGTGGCTTGTGGCAGTGGCCCCATAGAGCCCTGGGGATGTGTGTGCAGAGAGGGCAGGTCTGCAGACTTGAGCTGGGAGGCTGGAAACCTGGCTTGGAAAAATAGGTGCTTTTAGACAAACAGTTGAAGCCTACTTGGCTTAGGTTGGGCTTTCCTGTGGCAGGTGGCCACAGTCATGGTCAGGAAGATGAAGGATGGCAGTGTAACTTGGGGGTGTATGGCATGGTACAGGGGGCTGTGCCCACAAAAAGAAAGTGTGGGAAAGGATCTCCCATCCTTGGGATTATTTCAGCCTTGCAATAGAGGTGAGCAAAAGCTGGCTTCCTGCCGTGCTGCTGCCTCAGTGCATGAGGCCTTCAGCCAAGCCCTGATAGGCAACAAAAAGCCATGCTGGCCTCTTGCCTGGCGTGCTTAAGGAGTTTTATAGCTGTCATATAGTGCAGACCTATATTAGCATCGGGTTTAATACTCCCGGGAAACATTCAGCCACAGCACTGACATCATGGACTGAAGGCTCCAAAGGTTCACTTGCTTAAGTGGCTATTTGTAACAGAGTCTTTTAATAAAAGCTCGTTAGAGGAGAGCTCCTGCCTGAACCTGATTTCTGAGACAGATGGAGCAGAGCACAAATGCCCAGCATGGCCTGGGCTTTGGGGAGCAGCCCCACGAGGGCACTATTAGGGAAGGAGAGAAGCTCTGGGTATTGCATAGGGACCAGTTTCAGTTGCTGGAAGGGCTGGTGGGACAGAGGTGAGAAGGGCTCAGGCATTTCCAGCTCCTCCTACTTGCCCTCACTGCTGATTAGTTTGGTCCCCAAGCAAGGAGCAGAGGGTACAGGGTGCTCCCAAGTTAAGATGATGGGATGTTGGTGCTTCTCTGTGCCACTGTGTGCACCCATAGGGGTGCAATGCCCAGCCCTGTGCTGCCACCAACACTCTTGTGCCAGCCTTGAGCTGCAGTCTGTGTTCAGGGCTTCCTTTATGCTTTCTATTGCAATTTGGCTGAATTTTTTGTTATTTATTCTTGATGCACAGGGTAAAAACAATCTGAATTCTAGGGAAGAGTTTTTTTTAAATGCTTGTCTCCTCTGTAATTTTTCTGTCATGTCGTAGAGAGGAGCTGCTTGAGATGTTTCAGCAAAGAACTTACTTCAGTCCTAGGTGGTTTTTTGTTGTTGTTGTTATTGTTGGTTTTTTAAATGCCTTAAAAAATTTGCTCTTTGATGTGAAAATTATATGCACTTAGAGATATGCTAATATGAATCTGAATGGAGGAGTGCTGAGCATGGAGAGCAGCTTGTTTCCAGGCTCTCTCCTTCACCACCTGCATCTCAGACAGCCCCAGCCTCATCCATCCCTGTGCAAGTCTCTCTCTGTAGCCATGCTATTTACATGCCTATTCCTCATTTAAATTAGGTTTAAAAGCAGATTCTTCATGTTTGCATTGGGAATTTGCCTTTCTTCTTTCTCACATGAAGAGTTTTATGCCTTTCTGGTGGCTCTGGCTTTGCCAAAAGATGTTGGTGAGACACCGCTCAGGAGATGCTCCAGAACCAGCTGTGCTTTCCATGGCTGCGCCCTCACTGCTCACAGCAGAGCTGAAGCTCGGCCACAGCCCTGGGTCTCTGGTGGTCCCAGGTACTCCCTTGTTTTTGGCTTTGTATGGATGAAATCTTACTGCTGACTGAGCTAAAGCTGCCTGGCTTGGCCGCCAGTTTTGAGGGGCTGCATGCTTCTGGTGTCTGTCTGCTCTCAGAAATGTTTTGCCTACATTTTTTTACATATGCAAAATGAGATAAGCTGGTGGAAAAAAATGTAGTGGTAGAATAGCAGCCAGGATTGTATCTTCATGTTTACTTCCCTTGCTGGTTTCTGAAGCAGAGCTTGCAGCCTATAAAGGCAGGCTGGTATCATCGCAGCTGGGGATGACGGTTTGCAGCGGTGCCATGCTGTGTGCCCAGCAAGATGGCTGAAACATAGGAAAAACAGGCAAATACATGCACCCTTCACACCTGCTCAGGGAAACACCACTAATGAGCTGTGTGGGACTGGTGACTCTTCTCAGTTATGTTGTGTCCATCCAAGCTCAGCAAAAGCTGCAATCCAGCAGCTGGGAGTGGAGCAGTTCTTAACACCCAGTTGGAAGCTTGCTGCATGTTGCCTTTGCTCCCAGCACACACTGCTGGCTATTGGCTCGCCCTGCTCCTGCTGTGCAATGTATTGCTGTTCCCAGCCTGGAGCTTGCCCTTTGATTTCCATTGGTGTTAAACTAAATGTTTAATCTAAAACTTGCATGCAAATGTGAAGGCTTGGGTATAGGTTAAGCTTTGCTGCTTTAAGTCCTACACCCTAAGTTAACTTAGAGGAATGTAGGCAGCATTTTAACCTTGCCAAAGGGAGGACAAGCAGGCGGATCTTCCTCTAGTAAGTTCAGCTCTGAACAGAGTTGGCATATTTGGGGAGGAAATAACACCCCAGGGTAAGAGTGGAAAAACAAGCTGTATCTATGAAGCTTTGCATGAAATAAATCAATTGAAACCAGCTTTGGCTTTTCCATCACATGCAAAACTACAGAGCGTGCTGTCTAGGGTTGTGTGGGTAGTTTGGGAAGCTTAGCCTGAGAAGGTTTTATCTAGGGTGCTTGGGTTCTGTATGGGAATGGAGATATTCTGGCTCTTGGGAGGGGAAAGGTATCTTAAGTGTCTGAGATGTGTGTGCTGTGAGTGTACTTAGAGCTGCAGGTACTTGGAGCCCATCAACAGTATAGCAATGAATCAAAATGAACATATGCATATGTCCAGTAGAACAAAGGGAGCATTAAACAGGCACTACCCTTTTTGCTGGGGAAGAGCGAAGTTTCAGAGTGCATAAATAAAATCTTTTCCTCTTCTGATAGATGTTCTGAAGGTAACTGGTAGAAACACCAGACAGGTCACAAGCATATTTCAGTTCTGCCCAGTAGAAGGGCTGTGCGGTTGGGTTGATTCACGGCCCTTTGTAATGCCCTGGTTATCCCCTGTCACAGCAGATTTGTGCAGCAAGTGCTACACTATGTCAGTGCCTTGTTAATATTTTAGGGGGAACAGAGAACAACCATTTCATAGTTGGCTGATGTCTTTTCTTTCATTTCTTTGGTTATTTGTTAGGGAATGGTCTATACTGAAAGCCTGTGCAGAAATGGTTGTTGATGTGTATGCTGTGCACATCCAGTGACTTCTGCCATCTTTGAGTTAGCCATCAGTGTGCTGTGAGGGGCTCAGTTCTGTCAGCTGTACCAGCTGTTCAACACAGCGAAGAGATGCTGTGTGCAGGCACACCGGCTGCTACTCCCCTGCTTGCAGCTGGAATGAGACCTTTTGGGATGGAGGGAGGTGATGGACACTGTGCTCTGCTGCTTTGCTGTGCTGAGCTTCAAAGCTGCTCTGTGAAGTACTCATGCTGTGCCTGCAAGTTATCCATGTGTGAACCAAAGATACTCCTTAGAAGTCCATATTAAGCAACGTAAAGTCAGAACTGGCTGCTCAAGCATGTGCTTTGGTTGGTAGGAACAGTCCCAGCCATGGCTGAGCTGCCCCCATCACTCCAAGTGTGTTTTGTGCCACAAGCAGGGATGGTGTGGCTGAGATGGGCTTGTGTAGATGCTGGACCTGCAAAGCTTTCCATTAATCCTTCCTGAGTATCCTTTGTCGTCTGGAGATGCTTGGTAAATCTAACTGGGAAACTTGAAGAAAGTGTATGGTTAGATAATGAATTATGGGCAAGAGAAGTAAAGTTACAGATTTGTTTATTCATTGTAGCTAAATAGTTATTGATTAACTTACCTGTAGTTGCTTTGAACTTGTGCCACTTCTTTCAACATAAGGACGTACTACAGATCCTGTCTTTCTCAGTGTGATGGTTGAGCTCCACAGCACATATCTATGTAATGCAACCTAGGGTTGCTTCAGAATATTGTTGATGGCTTAGGTTTCTATACATGTATATTTTTATATATTTACTTGTATGGACTCTGAAACATTGCTGAGTATGTATACAGAGGGGAAAAAAATCCTTTTTTTTCCTTGGAGAACTCAAGCCAAATGATATGGTTTCTGGAGAGCACTGCTTTTTGAGGACTTAGAGTTACATGGTGTTTGAGTATTGACAGTGGGGCTGTGGGAGCTGGGCACCTGGAAAAGGCATTGGTGTGGAGACAGCTGAGTGAGGTGTCAGTTTTGGCAAGGGGATCAGTGGGGCTTTCCAGAGCTTGCATTTCCATTTTATTTGGGAGTCTGTCACTCAGCAAACACCTTTAACCTGGAGACACCATTTCAAGTGCAGCCTGTTGTCAAGGCTACAAAGAATCGCAGATGTGTGCGTGTGAAGCACTGAGCAAACAGCATGGGGTTTAGGCGGAAGGTTTAGGAGCGGGGTGGTACGCAGCCAGCATCCCATGCTGATTGCTCACCCAGCTGCAGCCCTGCTGCACTGCAGGTGTTTCCCAGGGGAGAGGCAGACTGCAGGGTGGGCTGGGTGCTAATGGCCTGATCTGTGTCAGGACAAAGGGCCTTTCCCTTCCATGCTGGGCTGAGATCTGCTTTCCCAGCCCTTCAGCATAGACATGGTAACATCTGGTGAAGGACCAAATGGGGAATAGCACTTGTGGGAGAACATCAGGAAAAAGATGGAACTCTGAGTCTACTGAGTGGGAGTCTGGTGTTAATTCCCTTTTTTTTTTTTTTCCAAATGGTATTTTCTGAGTAGGTGATAATCACTAGGCTCTTACTATTTAATTAAAGGGCTTAGCAAGGCAAACGATGCAGAGAACATGAAGCCTGGGAGGGGAGCGGGTGAAGGATGCTCTGTCATGTCCGCGTGGTTTTAATCTGAAGGTTTTAATCCATCTAATAGTCCTTGGCAGTAGTGAATGGGAAGGAAGGCCCAACCCCTGAGGAAGGGGAGGTTTCGAAGGGGAGAAGTGGGTGGCCAACACCATCCTCAACCACCTGGGTTGGTGCAGCTGGAGGAGCCGGCGGCAGCTGTGCTGCTCTGGTCTGAGCGCTGGGAGACAATGCTGTGTCGTCTTCAAATATTGATGTGACCTCCAGATGACGCTTCAGAAATGTGCACTGATGCTCTTCATGTTTCATTGAAATCCCTGAGAGATTTGTCGCTGCCTGCTATGAGAAAAATACGATACTCCAAGGTTGCTAATTTAATAACTTTTCAGTAGTTGTACTGCAAAATGAATGCATACATTAATGTGAGTGTGCAATAAATGTTTGGAGAATTTAACCTAGCGTAGATTAGTTCTGAGTTTACTTCTCACAGCGCCTGCTGCAACCTCTGCAGCTCCCCAAAGAGACTTGGCCCCTTGGATTGAGGGGGCATAATTCCCGGATGTCATTTTAATTCTTTAAGCTTCCAAGATCAGTATAAACTTTTGTCTGCTAAATGGTTTTGGAGGTGAAATTGAGGAAAGGAGGGCCTACATATGGAAAGATCCTTCATAAGAGGAAGGCTGTATGTCATGAAGCTGAACCACATTAACTAGCTTCTATCTCCAGCCTATGTTTGGAACCTAGGTGAATATAGTGGTACTGGTAATTAGTGTGTTCTAGGCAAGGAGGATCATTTAATGCTAAGCTTTTACATTAAGACTGCGGGAAGCGTGCCTGGACTCTCAGCATGAATGTGATCAAATCCATATGAGGACAGGGTTATCAAATTCCCCAGCTTCCCGCAAAAATGTTGTGATTAATCATGCTGAGAGTTGCAATTAGACCAAATAAAAGCAGCATGTTAAAGGAGCAGCGAAGGAGGTGAGATGAATGTTATTAATGAGCGGGAGTTCTTGGATTTGTAGTGTTTTTCAGCAGCTCTTGCCTGAAATATGTCAAACAAATAGAAGCGAGATAAATGTAGAATCAGCTGGCTGCACATTACCCACGAGGATTTGAAATGAGTGTTGGGGAGAGGAAGAAAGATCATAATTACCCAAAGGAAAAGGGCTAAATCTGTGGAGTGAAATAATTATTAACTTTAATTGTGGCCATCATTGCACAGATGTGGAAGGCAATGCTGTGAGGTTTTGAATGTGTGCTGTGTTCCAGGATGGTTGGCAGGTTTGGGATGGGCATTTATGTCCTGCGTAAAGGACATCAAGCCTCCTCCAAACCTTTGTCTCCTATAGGGATATGAACCTGTAGAAGGAAAAGGGATGGGGGGAAACTTCAACTGAAAGAACAACACTGGCAAGAAGCATCCTGTAGTCAGGTTGGCCAGTATTTATCTTCCCTTCATGGATTCTTCCATCAGCAGAATGATGCACTGCTGGTTATTATCTCCTGTAACTTAATTAAGTTGTCATACAACACCTTTTTCTGGGTTTACTTGAACTTCAACAACTCTTTTTTTTTTTTTTCTTCTTCCATTGGTTATAATCTCTGTTTTGGATTGGTTTCATGCTGGTCCTTTCCAGCATACTATGGCTATTCAGCTTTCCTTATCTGCTTTTGTGCTGTGTGCTTGCTGAGATTTATGGGCTGAAGTATTAGATGCGGAGCAGGAAAAGGGGAAATGGAGCTAAAAGCATTAAAATCCTGGAATTCAGGCATTGAAGGAATTAAGTCTTTAAAAGAAATAAGAGGAAAACCTGAACTCAGACCGGTATGTGAAATCCTTGTGCTTGGCCCCTGAAAAAGAACAGTCTGGGACTGCAGTCCAGGCCCTGCATTTCAGGCTGCAGAAAGGGAAACCAACACTGAACTGTGAGAGATGCCTCTGGTTTGGAAGGGCTCATCCTGGCTGCAGCACCCAAAGGTCTCAGTGGCACCCGCACTTAGCGGTCAGTCGGAGCCAGGTAATATCTGGCTGTCTCCCAGACTCCTTGTTTGCTTTTACATCCTCTCAGCCACGTGAGTGGCTTCCTCAGCTTCAAGGTCAGGTTGGCTCTTCACAGTCTAATGGGGTTTTTGTCATATTTATTGGGTGTTTGTGTATATCTTACCACTCAGCCTTTGAAGCTGTCCTCTCCTGTACCTGTGTCTAGTTTAATTCATCTGCAGTTATTGGCTGTAGTTGAGTATTATGTGGATCTGAATGGTGTAGTTATTAATTTAGCCTTTGGGCTTTTTTATAGGGCTTTAAAAATAAACTGGGATATTGCAGAACAGAGAGGCTAGCAAGGCCTGATTGTGCTGTCTTGTGACCTCTTCCCAGCCAGGCTGAGTTGGCAAAAGACTTAACTACAGAGAACAAGTCATCTCCTCATCTTCTCCCATAAAACAGGGCTCTGTAAAGCCTGAGGTTTGCAGCTGCCAGCTGCAGTAGACCAACAGTTGTAAGAGTTTTGAATAGCAGAGATAAAGATAATGACATGTCCTTGCTACTTGGCACTTAGTTGCAGTGATTGTATCCTATAGAATCTGAGCCACTGCTGTTTCCTGTGTCCCCAGCACTGTTCACAGTGTGCTCTGTGTGACAGGACTGATGTTACCCCTCTTGTCAGGTTCCCCCATATCTGCTTATTGATGATTTTTCCTTATGCTGCGTAGGTGCAGCTACTTACCTGCTTAAATGCTTCCAAAACACTCATTTTAACTAAAACAATGTTAATCCAGAGCAGATGCCTAAGTGCATCTTACAGAAAATTGCTCATGCCTATAGACCTGTCATCGCTCCTCTCGCAGGCACGTTTGTGCTGCTCACGTGGTGGCCACCTGGAGCTGCTGGTAACATGATGGTGATGTCCAAAGTCCTGCTTTGGTTCTCCACCAAATGAGATTTCTTCCTGTGCTCTGTATCTTTTTTTTTTTTGTGTATGGGGGGCCAGGCAAACCCATTTCCATGATCTGGATGTCAACGTGAACCTGAAGTGCTTCTTGTTGTCTAAGAAAATTGTTATAGCAAGATGTGTAAGCTGTGCCAGTGGCAGGGTTTGCTGGCTGCCTTGCTGTCTCTTCTAGGAGCTGCTCTGCAGTGTGGTGGCTGTTCTGACTCACAGCCTGAAGAAGCAGCTCAGTTCTTGTGTAGTCCTCAGCTTTATGAAATGCTCCTTGATATGGCCTCTGCTCCTTGAAATGGCCTTTCCTTGGACTGCAGCTTTTAGAATCACTGCATGCTTGGGACTGCCAAGTCCTATGTGAATGCAGTCCCCTTGCTGGGAAGTGCCAAATGGTATTTGAATTCGGGGAAGAAATAATGCAATTGGGAATGTAGTGGGAGCATCCTATCCAGGCAGTGGGTTCTGCTGTGGCTCTGCTGTTGGGCTGTCTCCCCAGCTCTGCGCTGCTGCACGTAATTAGCATTGCTCTCCTGCCCTCTCCTCTGCACTAATTTTCAGCCCCATTGGCAACATCTCTGCGCACGCTATCTCAAGTGGTCAGAGTTCTCCACCCACGGCAGCCTTGATTTTCTTCTGTCGCACTACATGGGAGAAGCTTAAGACACCTCAAGTGGACTTTATTTATTCTGTACCTTGGCCAGAGGGGAGACTGCTAATGCTGTGGTGTGAATGACAGCAAAATAAATAAATGCACTAATTGCTGCTGCTTTACCTTGGAAAGGATTCTTGCTTATGAAAACATCTCAATAGGTGTTTAAAAAAAAATAAAAAATAAAAAATAAAAAAAGGAGGGCCAGATTAGCTGTCTGTCCTAATGAGCCATTAACACAAGCCTGTTTAAGATAGAATAATAAAAAATCCCCCCTGCTGAACCCACATGAAGTTCTCATGTTGAGTTCAGCATGCTCTGGGCAATGCTCTTCTTTGTACAGGAGTGGTGATGAAATGGAGTGTGTGGGACTGGAGGAGAGGCAAGGCAGAGGTAAATCAAGTTGATGCTGTGAAGGAATTCACACCCGCCAGCACTGTGTGCATGGCTGTAACCACGTTCTTCTGCTGCTCGCGAGCCAAAAAATTGACACAAAAAGAAATGACGGGGGGGAAAAAATGCTAATCACCATCTTTCCTTTCATATAAATGTGTTAATGGTTTAGTAAGTGTTTCCAAAAATGTGTGTGTGGGATTAAAATAGAAACCACAGCCAAGTTTAAAATGAGCTCTTGGCTGGAGAGCAGACAGTAGTGCATGTCCTTGTGCTGCAGCTCCAGTGGTGGAGGGGGATGTGTGGGAGCACACTGGGGCAGTGGGATGGGAATGGGGTGCATGGGGGCACTCTGCTGGTGTTTGGGGAGCTCAGCCATCCTGCTTCATAGGAGCAGTGCTCTGCACGAGCAAAAAGTAACACGTACTGAAGCATGCAAGTGTTGCCATGGAAATCGGGTGTTGTTACTGGGAGCAGGAAAAACATGAATGATCTGAGAAACCATGGGTTATTATAGCTTCCTACCCTCTGCTCTGCAAAACCCTCACCTAAATTATTTAATTATGGGCTAGTAGTTGGCTGTGCATGCATGCTGTGGCTGGAGCTGAGCAGAGAGGCAGGTATGCAATTGTACCATGCTGAAGCTTGTAGCCCATGCACTCCATCATTATGCTGGTCTGCAGTGCTGGCTGTGGGTATCCATACTGGACCTCCCTGGAGAATGCAGCACCATGCGACCAGCTCCAGAACACCAGGAAGCCATGCCAGTGCCATCACCTGCAGCTCCCAGGGTCACAGGACGAGTGGGGGGAAGCCTAAGGAATCAATTCCAAAAAGATCAGATGGGAGCTCTGTTGAAATGGGTGCAGCAGTGTATGGAAGTGAAATGGTATTTTGGAACTGCAAGTTGAAATATATTTAACAGCAATGAAGGCTGGAGGTCTGCATTGGAAATGGCAGCACACTTGCTGCTTCCACACTTTTATTTTAAAGCCAAGATACTGGAATTGCCATTCAGTGTGCCTTCTGAGAGTTGCAGTGCCCCCTGAAACACTGGGTCTGTAATAGCTGAAAAGCTGCAGAGTGGGTCCTGCAGGAGCAGTCTGGGAGCTGCTGGAAACTATGGGGTTTACCTTTGGCAGCCTGGTGACTGAGTGTGCAGTGCCCTGTAAGGATGTAGCTGCAGTTTGAAGCCACTCTTGTCTGTGCTTCACAGGCAGCTGTGCTGAGCTACAGGAAGGGAAATAGAATTTACTTCCAAGGATGCTTCTGCTGTCTGTGGACTTGTATATTTGAGTTTGCTTTGAAGAGCCAAACCACTCAACCATATCTGGGTCGCAAGTGATGGAAGGTTTTGGTGCAAGGTGGCACAGTGCAGGCGAGAGCTGAGCAGGGATGATCTGGCTGCAGTGACAGTGGTGACCTCGTGGGCACTGCTGGGCAGCATGTGGCTATGGGGAAGGACCCAGAACTTCCACTGCACTGGGGTATTTTTGGTGTTGCTGTGATTAACTTTCTACCATTGGCCTCCACCTCTGTGCATATAAACTTGAGCCGTTCCTTTAGTAGAGGTCTCAGAGCATCATCTTACAAGGAGGAAAAGAATTTTCATTTATAATCCATGAGCCCTATTCAGCCATGGGCTGTTCTCCCCCTCCCACTGCCAATAGGCCTCTAAGTGAACAAACAAATGTCTGGAAATACAAGCAATTTAGCTCGGAAGAGATATCATCAGCATGGTTCAGAGGTTAATGGGCATGGAGGATTTATAACAAACCAGGCCTATAAAGAACAAAAAAGAAAAAAGGAGGAAAGGAAAAGTGGGGGGGGGGGAAGAGGGGAGGGTGTAATCTAGTTGACATCTATTGTTCTTTGTGTAACAGCTCATCTGTATTCTATCTGGTTGAGGGTATTACAATGAGAATTCAAAAACGTGTGCACGTGCACACGCACAGCTCTCTGTGCACTCATAGATGTGCTCGTATAAACTGAAATATAACGAGGGAAAAAGCCCCTGTAAGTTCGAACCAACAACAGCAATCCATATATCTTTATTTGCTGCCAACATCCAAGCGCTGAACTCTCGAGGAGCCTGGATCTCTGCCATCATCTGTCCGTGTCTGATCTCTTTGGTAAATACGACGGCTGCCAAGAATGAGGCAAACGCAAAGCACTCGCAGATTAGAAAGAAACACATGGCAGCCACTGACCTGCTGAAATCATAAAATACATCATGAAGTAAGAAAAGAGGGAAACAAATCATCCTCTCAGGGACTGCCCATCTGCTCGCATAAAGCCGCAATCATTATTGCAAATAAATACATTCAGACTGGAGAAGCCTGGGAATAATTTAGGGGGTGGGCTATCAGTTTTTGCTTTTCTTTTTCTTTTTTTGGAACCCTCTGGAAGTTTTCCTACATAAACATGATGATATCATCAGGCAGAAATAGATATCTATCAATTGTACCCTTCTTAATTATGTAAGGAGCGAGCCTTTATTTTATAGGTGTAATTATAAAAAGCAATTACCTCCAGGACAGGATGGGGCCATGGTGCTGGAAACAGAGCCCTGCGAAATGGCAGCTCCATGTTTTTTCAATGGAGGGCGGATGTAGAGGTATTTACTTCATCTGAAAGGCTCTGCAAAGAGAATGGTGTCTGTGTTTCTGCTATGAAACGAAGGGATAAGGCGAATGGCTTCTATTAGATAACTTAATGCATGCTTTGCTATTTTTTTTTTTCCTTGATGTTCCATAGGGCTTTATCCAGGTATTAAATTCAAGGACACAACTTGGGTTGGATCTTTTTCAATTTTGGGCTTTCTGGATTAAATTTTACCCTAGAGGCCTGGTGTGCATACAGACCTTGCTAAAGCCCAGAGTGAAGGGGTGAAGCAGGGAGGGCTGGCATGGGAGGGGAGAGCTGACAGCTGGAGCGACATGCAAATTTTGTCATCTCTTTTCTTCATTATTTTCTTTCCTCTTGTTCCTTTTCATCAAACTGCTCTGGAAACCTTCCCTGCAGGGGTTATCCTGTATTTCATAGTGCTTGCCTTCTCCTTGAGACAAAGGTGCAGTTGTGAGGCATTTGGTGCCTCGTTCTGCTGAGATGATTTTCCTTAGTGTGTGGAGTGAAAGCTGTGCATGGTGTGTGTTGGCTGCATGGGGCTGTGTGCTCAGGATGGGTCCTCTGCATCCCCATCTCTCATGTTGAGCTATCTCCATCACCACCACAGCACTCAGAGAAATGCCTTTTCTCTTTAGCAGTCATGCATTTCCTTTTGAAATAAGTGCTTTTGAAACAGCAAAGGAAGTTGTTAAAAATACCAAAATGGGGAGAAAAAGGTGCTTGTATGGGTTGATTCCCTCCCATTTGGCCAAGCAGCTGAGCGTGTTCCCTCAGACCTGTAAGTTCATCCATACATATGCTTATAAAACCAAGCAGTGTCTGCCAGTGGGGTTGGTGTGGGGGGATGCCCTCATGTCTCACTAGTTGTCCCCAGGGGTCTCAGACCAGCAGCATTTCTGAGAAGCCCTTGGTCGCATGAGAGCTATGCCACTTGTCTTGGGGCAGGACCTTGTCAACTGCATCCATGCATCCTCCCTGCTCCATACAACCAACTAGCTTCCCCTACAGCAGGGAGGAAACGCAGCAGCAAACACACCACAAGTTCAAAACCTTTCCAGTCCCATTTTGGAGTTTCAGGAGTTAAAAGAACAGCAGTTATACCGAGAAAGGCTTTTTTTATGAGATGACTTAGCAGAGTCAGGAAGAAAATGAGGAAGAATCCCCCAGCGCCAAAGGCAGGCTGGCTGAGTGACCCTTACTTGCTGGGAAGCCAGCAGGGTGGCTGGATCTTGTCACGATGTGTTAATGTATAGGTTCCTCCCATATACATGGAAGTGAAGATTTTGTGCCTGATGCCAAGCAACTCTAAAAGCACAGGGTTTTCCATCTCTGTGAGCTGCTGCTCCTGTTATGTTGTTACGCCTTTAAAACTGCATGAGAATCCCTGCTTTCTGGCTTCTCTGAATTTATTTTTAATACTCCTTGTCTGTTCATTCCTCTGCTTTATACCCAAACTCCTCTGGGAGCCTTTTCTGTGGGTACAGCCCAGCACAGACCGCACAGTGCCAGACAGCAGAGTGGCACCTGGCTGCTCCTCCTGCTCGGTTACAGACACTGACAGTGGTGGGAGCAGTCCCCTGAGCATTTGTTGGCACATGTTATTTTCCTTGGATTTATGAGCATCTTCATACTCTTTGCAGTTATATTCTGATCTTCTAATTCTCTTTGTTTCTCTATAGGGCTAAGTTAACATAAGAAATTGAACCTTTGCTTAACTCTTTTCCCACAGTTAGCAAAGAAAATCAGTTCTCCTTCTCACCTGTCCTGCAGGACTGGAATTGCTGCCTGGTGTTTTTAGTAGATGGCTCCTTACCAGTATTTATTAGTTTGTGGTATGGCAGAATTTCCAGTTTTCTCCCTTGCTTCGTGCCAAACTTTCTATCCTCAGTGACAATGGGAATCCAGATATATAACATGGGCTGTAATATGTCTTCTTCAGAAAATAACGAGCCAACCAATTTATCATATTTTTAGTTTCCTCTTTATGGACCCCAGGGGATGCTCTGTTTTGTTTTCTTTTGCTTTTTTTGTCTCCATTCCAAGATTAGTGATGAAATGACATAACTTATCTTCCTTATTCCCTCAAGATACTGCATTTGCACGCTTGCCATGCTGCAACAGCTAAAGCTCCTCATTCCCTGGGGGAATGTTGTCTCCTAGTCGCTCAAGCCTTTGCAGGACTGCATGCCAAGCTGTGCTGCCTGAAACACTCCAGCTCTCATATGGCCACAGAGAGGGAGTGCAAGATACAGCTTTGCTGTGGCTTTGCTCCAGTCTCCCCTTGTCATGTTCCTGCTCCCTTGGGAGCTTGTACCTTGCTGTAGGGCCTTTCACAGCTTGCTTCCCTCTTCTGACTCCCAAAACGTTGTCCAGTGCAAATGATGAAGTGATGTGGGTATGTATAAGTGACCACAGCAGATGGCAGATTTCACTTACAGTGTGGGCTCTGCATTGTGGCACCCAATTGGCTATTTTCCATGTACAGACTGGGGTTGTGTGCTGAGATGCTGGCTTTGGCGTGGTTCTCCTTCTCAAATGATCACTTAAGGCAGCTAACCTGAATTTTTGGGTGACGCTGGACATTTGTGGGAATAGCCTTGCTGTAAATGGTTGCTAGGACAGTTGCATGTGAGGACAAGCTGCTTGTTGATAACAAAATGCTGTCAGTCTGAGGGCCCCATCTTGCCCTCTCCCTGCCACCCTGCAAGCAGAGGTGAGACGAAATTGCATCATTTTGGCACAAAGCGGGGTTGTGGCTTCAGAGCAGCATGCTGCAGGTGTGAGTCCATGTGGACTAAAACATGCAAGGCAGCATGCAGGCGTTTGTTGAAAGCTGGAACAGATCCATATCTGTTTTCTCCCTCACCTTTTGCAGCCCGCTTGGATGGTTTAAAGGAAAGCTGGTCACGTGCCAGATCACATGCTGATGAACCATGTTGGGCTGTTATGAAAATTATTGCATTAAAAGCATAACATTGGCAAGAAGCTTCTTTAATAGAGCATCCTGGGGAAATTATGCACCTCACTTCAGCTGAAAGCAAGAGCTTGCCTCAACCCCTCTGCTATGAACATGCTTCCCTTCCTCTATGGCTGAGATGTGCTCCCATCCCAGCGCAGGGCTGGAGCCCAACTCCTTCCTTCTCTCTGTGGTGTAAGAGACCTGTTTTGCTCAGGAATTTGGGGCTGTGGGACTGGTGCACGTTCTTATACAGATGCATTGTGCTTGTAATGGAAACACATTGCTTTCTGCTTAAAAGCCATGCATCAATCTCTGTATCAGCTGTGAGACACTAAGATATAGATCTGGGTCTTTGGTCTTTAGGCCATGCAGGAAAATAATGTGGCAGACACCTCAGAAACATCAATGGATGTCATCATTGAAGTGTTGCATCAAAGCCAATTTTGTTAGCTGTCACTGAGCCCAAGTGATGTGCTCATGGTGGAGTGATGGAACACCCCAAACTCTTGGGATAGGAGCATTTCATCCGTGGGTAGCCCATAGCATCTGGGCCTGCAGCACCTCCATCCCCTTGGGAAGCCCAAGGGCAGACCCCACCTGTGGACGCTTCATGCCACAGTGCTGGAGTCTGGGGGAGGACCCACAACTGTGTCTGTCCCACATGGGTGGAGAAAAAAAACTGGGTTTGGTACAGTGCAGTCTCAGGGAAAAGCATCTTCTCACCTAAAACCATTCTTCAGAAACATTGAGATATTTTTGGAGGAAAAAAAAATCCTGAATTGTACTCTATGAATGTACTTGTAAATCAGGATTGTATCCTGTAAGATGGGAACAGCTGGGCTCTGGATATGGTGGGGGAGAATAAGGACCTGGGAGGCATAGGAAACATTTGGAGGGGTACTAAAGGGGACAAAAGAGGGGTTGCTCTGGAGCTGCCTGCATCCAGGGCAGGGGTTGGATGGGCTGAGCCAACAGCACTGACCTGCTTCCCTCTGACAGAAGTCCTAACTGCACGGGGCTGCTAATTTCACCCTAAACTCTTGCTTACAATTTCTGAGATGGGCAAACTGTCTATGCAGTTGGGAGGGAAGAATGTGTATGTCTGTCTGCTTTATACAGATGCAGAAATACACTTGTTTGCCGCTGCCTGGCAGCTTTCTGTGAGCTTCGGCCAAGTGCTGTGCTATTCCCAAAACTGGAGCACAAACCAATGTCACCTATTGCAGTTGCCTTAACAAGCAGTCCTGGCAGCAGGATGCAGCTCCAGCTTTGTGGTGCTGCAGAATATGTGCCCCAGGGTCAAAAGGAGAAGGAAGGGTCTGTCCCTGATGCCTGTACCTGGGACAGAGGCTGGCTATGACCCTTTGGGGATATGGTCCTTTGCAGTACTGTAAAAGAAAAAGCAACAACATTAAAAACAAAAATCACAGCTCATTCATACTGGGGCTTTGGACAGGTGTTAAATCCCTAGCACAGACCATCTTGTGCATCTGTGTGGCTGCTGCGGGTTTGCCTGCACGGGCCACCTGTCCCTTTACGTCTAACTTTATTCTTTGCTTACATTTTCCTAAATGCCTTGGGCAAACAAATGTAATTCTCTTAATGAAAAATGCATATATTTCTGTTAAATGGATCTAGCTGTCACTGTGTGGCTGCATTTCCCCCGTTCAGGGCTCACTAACAGGCTGGGCTCCGCACATGTGCCGCATCCATCATCTGTCACGAGTGTGCGCCGAGGCATGCAAGGATCCGAGCACTAACTCTATTTCCTAGCAACCAGAGGAAACCATCACACACCACTATTTTCCCTCTGTCAGCAGGATTGCTCCAATTTATGTAACCTACAAAATGTGTGTTATCACCACAACAAACCATATATTCTGAGGCGTTATTTACAGCCCGGTAATCAGAGATGCATCCCTGCAGCCTAATGCTTCCTTGCTTGGGACCATGGTTGGTTGGAAACCTCATGCAAGTGTGGTTAAATGCTTCTTTGACAATGGTGCTAACCGCTTAATTATTGAGGAAGAGAGCAAGTTGTGTGTTGCGTGCTGAAGTATTGAAAAATAGCTGAAGCAACCTTGATTTGCAGGCTAGGGAGAAGGATTCCTACCTGCAAATAACTGAGTGGGATGTGTCAAAATGGACTGCTGGCAATAATTAGCTCTACAAATGACAAAGCTGGAAGTGTGGAGGAGTAAACTCATCCTAGGGCATGTCTGATGGAAGCAACACTGCTGCAGTAGTGCTGGGAGACAGAGCTCTGCCTCAATGCAGAGGCTGCCCAGCAGCTCCACACGGACTGCCTGAAGCCTCTGCAAGCGGTCAGCCTGTTTGGGTCATGCAGACCTCTGGGTTCTGTCCTTGGGATGCCCTGGTCCTGCTGGGCAGCCTCTCTGGTTGGCTGGAGCCCACCCGGGTGCCACCTGCCAGGGCCAGGCTGTGATCCAATTAACTTTTCAGGAAGAAAAAGGGCTTCTGGCTCTTTGGCGCATTTGTAAATCACAAGAAGCAAATGATTCAATCAGCAGATGAATATCAAGGAACCTTAGTGAGCAGCTTCTGCATCACCAGCCCGTTTAACAGCAGATTGAGCTGCAGATTACTGAGACATTAGAGCACAGTGTGATGCATCACAGCGTAAATGGGAAGGCTGAAATCAGCGCAAATTTCCTGGAGAGCTGCTTTATTTTCCTGTAATGCCAAGCCCATTATAGTCCAAAGGTTCTTAAATAACTCTTCTAACAGCAGATAATTTTACAGACTATGGCAAAAAAAAAAACTGAGGACTACAAAAGGAGACAGAGATGAGGGAAACACTGTTTCAGAGAGTTCAATAGAATAGGAGAGCTGTGCAGCACGAGAGAGCTCACAGACTCATAAAGGCTCATTATGTGAATGCTGCAGCGGTCTAATCCAGAGCAGATTGCCCACGGGTATCTGCTCAGATTAAACACCCTCGTGGTGTGCCGCCTACTGCGAGGAATGGCATCATACTGCTAAACCCATCTCCAGCCTGCATGCTGGCATGATAATGATGATGCAGAGAGACCACAAAAATGTCAAGGCTGAGCCCAGCAGATGAGCAGGCAGTGCCAGCCTGACCTGCAGACCCACAAATGCTGGCTGCTGCCAGCCCACGCACATTTGGGTTTTGACAGTGATGCAGAAGCTGCTCAGTCTCTGAGCATGATGAATGTGTCACCTTCAGGATGCATAAAGGCATCTGTTGCGTCACTTAAACAGGAGCATGGTGGGCTGTGGAGTTGTTGTTTGCTCGTTTGTTAGCTATTCAGCTCGAAGTAGTGGAGCCTATTTACATGTGTAGCTTATTATTTGAAAGAAGGCAGCATGGTGCATAATGTGGCCTCTCAGTTAGAGCTGAGCATCACGGTAATGATAAACAAGCCTGAGAGAAGGAAACGCTTATTTTTCTTGGCTGAAGCTGTTCCCTATTGGGATAGCAGCCTTGCCAGCTGCCAAAGGTGTTTACTGCTGAGCACACTGGCGCTGCTGGGGTCCCAAAGGGTCGGGAATCCAGCTTCATGGTGCTGCAGGTTTGTCCTGTTCTGGCTGGGACAAGCCCGAGCTTCTCTTGGTGGCACTGAGCAGCCCATACGCTCCCTGCTGCTCTCAGCTGTCCTCATATTGCTTGCTCCTCCTGCATGGAGCCGTTGGTGGGTGAAGTAAGAAACTTAAAAATAACCTGCCAGAACCAAAAAAGCCTGGGGGGTATTTTTAGCTTGTAGCATTTCCCTGTGTGATTCACCACGTGGCCTGTGTGTGTGGCTGAATCAGCCCTGGTAGGGATGAGATGCAGGCAGAGGACAGGTGGTGGGGATGGTATGAGGGCTGCTGAGGCATCCCCTGCGCCCTTCAAGAGCTCTTCTCTCACCCCCACATCTCCTCCAATGTGAGGCTGTTTTGGGAAAACACACTTTGTAAGCACTCTGACATAGTTTGGTGTTTTTTGGAGGCTTTATTTTGTTCCCTTTGTAAGTCCAGGTGCTGAGGCCAAGCAGGGTGCTGAAGGAACCAAGGGGCTCCTCCTTGCCCGCAGCACTTTTTGCTCGATGTTGTTTAATGCTGAATGATTTCAGCGTGTAATAGCATTACCAGGGCTTTGGGTTTGTTGAAACAGTTGCAGCAAATTAAACCTACTGGGGGCCCTACGAGCATGTGCGTGCTTGGAGCAAACCTCAAATCTGCCACCCTCTTGGGCTGCATTCCAACCCCTGGGAGCTCACAGCTGTTGGAACGGTTCCCTGAAGGATTTGTTTCTCTCTATTTACAGCTCAGCCGCTCGCTACCCCCAGCTTCTGCAGGCACAGCTCCACTGCTAGCAGCGGGATGGCTGCTGTGAGCAGGGGATGCTCTCCCACTTATTTTGATTTGTATTGGTTTTGTTTCAGCTGACTTTGGCGAGAGATTTACGCGCGGTGGTTTTGGGACTATCATGTTTTAAATGAGGGTAATCAAGCCAGCACACTGTGAGAGCCAGAAAATGCAACAAAAGAACTCCTGAGTGTGCTGCAATTTTGCCTGTAGTAGGTTGTACTTGTATTACCAGGATAAAGTTTAGCAAAAACCAAACTTCACATTCCTTATAGGCATTAATCGCATCCCTTCTTCTCCCATGAGTGCAATCTGGCGTCCCCCAGGGACTTCTGCAAGCTTTTCCAAGGAGGAAAGAGTGAGTGAGACAAAGTTTGCTGCAAGATCCACACATATTTTGAAGTGTTTCTATCTTGCACCAATACCCATCTGTGTATTTCTGTGTAAGCAGCTTCAATTCTAAGCTCTGATGTGCTAAAATATGTCCTAGACAGTTTTGATGAGACACATCACTCCTAGATATGCATGTTAATGATAGGCTGGCTGCCCAAACTCCCAAGGAAGCGATGAACAGGGTGCATAACCTGGGTGTAGAAGCAAGTCATTCCAAGGACTGAAGTATGGGGCTACGTCCTGCATCTGAGCTGCTCTTGCCATCTGTGCAGGACAAGCTAATGCAAAAAAAACAACACCAAAACTCTTTTATTGCACTTTTTCCCAATATGATCTTTTCAAAGAAAGCCTGCATCACTATCTTTTATTCAGGGTTTTTATGTTACTAGTTCCAGGTAACCGATGTATATGAGAGTTGTTTCCCCGTAAAACACTGCAGCCTACTGTGTGGTGTCTGTATGGGGCTCTGAGTTACTCATCCCCATGGCTTGAGCTGCTCCCACAGCTCGGCCAGGAGCTGGGTCAGGTCCTGCAGCAGAATGAGGAAGGAACAGGAGGAGCACAGCATGCAAAGGGCTGCTGGCTCTGCCCACACCTGAGGTAGCCTTGCCACAGCATCTCTCCAGCTTTGCTGTTGTTCCTGCTGTTATTAATTAGCAAAGTGCCTGTGAAATACCAGAAGCCGATCAACGTTTTGGTGGAGTTGGGTTGCAAAATTCTTCTTTATTTCCATGGAAACCACTCCCTCTGCTAGGGAGGCTTGTTCCCAGACAACGGGCCTCACTGTGCCACAGGGCTGGGAGGGCAGCATGAGGTGATGCCACCAAGGCGAGCAGCTCCCATGTCCTCACTGCTCACATGCAGTTGCTCCGCAACTGCGCTCACAGCCTCCGCATGCATGTGTCAGCCTTGCCAGTACTGGCTGGCTCTGCACAGAGCTACAAATAGTCCTTTAAATACAAATGATTGAGGTTAAAGGCTTTGCAGTACATGGGTACAGTGCTTCAGTTGTAATTAAACAAGAAAGTCGCAGCCTTGAGCCCTTGCGGTGTCAGTGTGACAAACAGAGGAAACAGCCTCTGAGTGGCAGTGGTGAATGGGCATAAGGCAAGGAGGCCTCCCAGCTGGCAGATCCCATGGGCATAGCATCACCCCTCTGCATGGTGGGCTGCAGGGCACAGCATGACTGCAGGAAGGGACCTCAGAGCCTGGAAGCTCAGGGCACAATGCATCTGCTCACAGGTCCTGGATAAAGGCAGAAAAAAGCCAAACAGAATTAGCTTGATGAAATCAAATTGGATTTTTATTTTTTATCTTTTGCTGAGGAGGTAGAAAGATAGTCTCATGTCAAAAGAAGTTTGTCATTTGACCTGAAACAAAGTTTTTCCTTAATTTCCTCCTTAATATACCTTTCCATTGTTGTATGCACACCAACATCAGCGTGATGTTTTTAATAACATGTAGATGGAAATGCTCTGCTTCTAATAACAAGAAAGCTCTGAGTCACTGGTCTGTGACAGAGGCTAGCAATTTGCAAAATTGGACACAACCTTTCAAAACAAGTGACCCCATAAAACTGTGCCAGGTCAAAGTCAATCTGGCTTGTTTTTACATGAAATTTGTCTCAGCACAAACAAATCCACAAAGGGCGCTTCTGGGCTGCAGCGTGCATTTAAGCAGTGCTTAATATCTGCTAGTACTTCGTGCCTTTGAAGGAGAGCCTTAAACTTTCATGTTCAGGTGACTGCTTTTGTAAAGAAGATAGTGTCAATTAAGGGTGCGAGGAGAGAGCTCATCAGAGGCTTCTGTGCAATGTCATCACTACAGTAATGAATGCAACCTGCTGCGTGGGGAGCCGTGTGCCCTGCTGGGCTGCTTGGCTCAGGATCTCCAGCTCTTTCATAGGCAGCTTTGAATAAAAGGCTTTGAATAGTTAACTCTGAAATCAGTGGATGTAGGAGTATTATCTTTCCTCTGCCCTCTCAGCTTCTGCTTGTATCCTAAAGCATCACTGATCTGAGGATGGAGTGCTTGCCTCCATATGTCTGCTACACACAAGGGACAGCCTCAGAAAGCCACAGGACAGGCTATGACACTAGGTTTGATCTGCACATGAGGCTTTCTGTTAGCATGGGGAAAATCTGTCCATTGTAATTTCCTGCCAGTGGGTAAACCCTGCTTGTCAGACCTTGTTAGCTAAAAGGCTGCTCCCGTGAGGTGACTTTGTACTTCTGCTCACTGCCACCCAACAGGGAGCCCACAGCCTTTACCGAACGCTGTGCTACTTGTACTCCATTTTCCAGGTTGTACCCAATAAATTGTTCCTCATTCAGAAAAGGTGAAGAAGACAGTCCTAGAGGCAGCCGGTCTGGCTGTGTGACAGGGTTAGTTTGATGTGCTTGCACTGCTCTCAGTACAAGGTCAGGTCCTCAGCTGGTTTCTATCTCAGCAGATGAAGGCTTTCCAGAAGTGACAGCAAGGTTCTGGCTCCAGCATGCTAGTGGATTGTCCACAAATAGTAGTTTCAAAGGGAGCTTTGGGGTTTGCACAATGCTGCGTTGCTCTGCTTGTTGCCGGCATCCTCAGGGTTCCTGCAACAGGCAGAGCTCGGTTGTTCCTTCCCTGAGGCCATTCCATCTGGTTAGGCCAGAACAACATGCTTCTATCAGCTTGGTGTCTTTCCAGGTTTGCTCCCTTAATTGTTATAATTAATGCTTATTTTATTCAAAGTGTCAAATTGCTTTGCTATGAAGCAGAGTAAAGCACTTCACTCTAGAAAACAAGACAGTATATTTAATTGATATTGAGCTGCAGCCACTAATGGATTTTCAAAATACAATAATCAAAAGGAAATCGGTGTAACGTGACACAGAATTAAAGTGTTCTGACATAATATCCAGTGACCTCACCTGGCATATTGTACGGCCATGACTGCTTTTGTCATGAAATAATACAAAAACAAAATTAATAATTTTCAAGCAAAATAGCCATAAAGCAATAAAAATCATTTTGGGAAGAAATTCTGTAGCTGCCAGCTGCATCCTTGCTGCTCTATGAGGAGAGGTGGCCTCAGTGATGGAGCTCCCTTATGTCACTATACTGTGGAGAGGGCTTGGTCCCGTTTGCTCACCCTGCTCAGCAGTGGGAAAGCACACTTGGAGCAGTGCTGGAAGCTGGGGGCTGCAGAGCAAACCCTCTGTCTTTGCAGGATACAGCTGCAGGACATGAGAGGAGCATAGCCTAAAAGCAAACGAAGTGAGCACAGACCCCGGGAACCTTGTAGTGTGAGAACCAGCTCTGCTATTTAGCCAGCCTTCTCATTTCCTGTTGGTGCTTAGCTTCCTCAAGGCTTTTTGTTGCAGTCGCCTTTATCGGGTTAAATATCACCCGACAGCTGTGTTATGAATCTTGTCACTTTCTCTCCAAAGGTTTTCTTGAGGTTTTTCTCCCTGCTGCCGTGGAAATGCCCCTCATTTGGAGCGGGTACCAAGCCCTATCTGAGCAGGCAGGTGAGCAGAATGCTATGAATGCTGTTTTGCAGCCAGTCATTGTTGTAGCAAGCGAGAGCCGCCAGCCTGGCAGCAGTTGTGCTGCCTGTGCTGAACGTCAACTCATGCTTGAACACTTCGCTGAATCTGATGGACTCAAACATGTGCTAAGTGCTTTGCTGAGCTGGGTCTTTCTCCTGATTTATGCCAGGGTAGATTAAAATAGAATCAACCCCTTAAGTGGTCTGTGCAGTGTTGTCAGCAGGCTGGGGCACAGCGTCTGTGCTTCTGTTTTAATTAAAGGTTCCACCTATTTACGTGGAATCGATCAATCTCTGCACAAAAACATCTTTGCTGCTGATTAGCGCCGTGCCGCAGACAAATGGCGTTAAACACAAATGACTTTTTGGAGAAGTGATTTATCTACGTGGAAATGAAAACTACCATTATTTTAACCGATGCCGCTGTGTGACTGATCGCGCTGGGCTCCAGCATTGACTCTACACGTGGAGCAGTGCAGGCTTTGCGGCGGTGCCGGTGCCAGCGGTGATGTGATGGGTACCAGGGATCCCAAATTGCTGGGGCCGGGCTTTGTGAACTAGGGCTGCTCAGCTCAAACCTCTGAAACTGCGTTCATTAGATCGTGCGTGGAGCAGAAATGAGCTGAATGTGGCTTCACTTATAAATTCTTAGTGGGCTGAAGGCTAATGGGTGCTTTAATGGAGAAATGCAGCATTCCAGTGTGCTGGAACAGCAATAAGGGAGTCTATGGGCCATCGGTAATATACTCCTGGTGATTAAAATCACTCTTCTCCCAGACCCGTGTCTCTCAACGCACTCAAGGCATTTATTAGTGGTCCATTATATGCCCACTTCTATCTTACTGCTTAATTTGAACGCTAATTAACATCATCATACTTTCTAAAGCACAAATGGCACTTGGTAGTATTTCATTAACTCCAGGCTCTGTCTGGGAGCAGTAAGAGCCCAGGTTTCCCTTAAAAATGCCTCGATGGTTTCCCAGGGCTGCAGTGGGAGAAGAGCCCTGCATCCATGTGGTCCCATCCTCCAACTCTCCCTGCTGTGAGGGAAGTTTGTGGGAAGTAAAACCATGACTTCATTTCCCGAAATGCTCGGGCAGTAGCCAGCAGGCTGCCTGTATGTCTAAACATGAGCTTAATAACTTTGCTGAAGTGGGGCCCGAGGCTTGGCTTGGAGGCTGCTCCCGGCTCTGGGTGGGCTGAAGCTGGGAAGGCAGAGCTCACCCAAAATACTGTGGTCACTGTGCCTCTCTGAAGCAGCCTATATGGATCTGGAGACTTTCGGAGCATCTTTCCTCAGGTGTCTCCTCTTTGAAGTGGACAATATTTATTTTCCCTTCACGTCCCCATGAAGCAAGCCTGGTGCTCCCTTCTATCTCTGCTCCCTCCCTGGGCAAAGCAGGGTCCTTAGTGATGTCCCCTTAGCAATGGATCCTGTTGGGATGTTGGCTTCATATTTTGCAAAACCAGAGCATATCTGCCCAGTGCTGCAATTCCCAGGTCCTCTTCTGGAGGACTGCTGCCTAGACACTTACTCTGCATCTTGTACTTGCACAGCTAGTTATTCCTATTCAGTGCAATAATTTCTCCTGCCAAATCCTTCTTAGCAATCACTTAAGCCTCTCTACTGTCTAATCACCTCTATTTCTAGTCTTTCTTCTGACACAACAATAAAAAACACCCATTTTGTTAAGTCTGGACTTTGATTACAGTGAGCCTTAGGGGGAAATCTGCTGTAGGACAGTGAGGTGTTCCCATCCCTAGAGCCCTGTTCCAGCACCAGGGCTGTCATCTCCCCCCTGCAGAACATTTGGGGCATCAGAAGCTCTCTTTGCAGTTTCCTCACAATTTTAATACAGCGATACCCAAGGGGAGGGAGCACAGCACACCATCCCCTCACCTCACAGGAGCTCATTTCTCATCTCTGCAGTGCTTTTGTCGCCATCTCCTTGGCGCTGCTGTAAGTGAGAAGCTAGGGGCTGGGTAGTGCAGCATCCCTCTCCTCAGGCATTAACACTTAACGGGAAACTGGGGCAAAATCAGCGAGCAGGAAAAGGTGTGGGGTGTTGTTGCCCCCCTCCCCCCGGAATTTCTCATTGTTGGCCTTTTGGCTGAGATTGAGCATAGTGTCATTAGTTCAATCTGACATATCCTGTCAGCAGACCGCACAGTGCTTTTGCAATGAATTTCACACTGGATATATTTCTTCTGCCACCAGCTTGTCACGATCCTGCCCTGTCATGATCCCTTTTTTCAGCCTTCTCAGCTGATGTATAGACAGCAGCAGAAAAATGAAGTGCCCTTTCTCAGCAAAGATAAGCAGCAAGGTGAGTAGGGAAGTGATTGGGTGATTCAAGTGCTTCTCCAGCACGCACAGACAGGCAGGGCACGGTATGAATAAAGACTGGGTGCCAGTGAGAGGCTGTCAGTAACATTACTACCTGTCATGCGTGTGTAAAGGCATCAAGCAGCAGGTGGGCGGCCGTGACAGCCCCTGGAGAGACATCTCTATTAGTGCTCAGTGCTGCACCGGTGTGAAGCTGCCGTGTGGTAAGGGTAGGCAGGCTGCTCTGCTTAAGGTGGAAAGCGACATGTTGGGGTGATTTGATTTGGCTGAGGTTTGAGGTGGTTTAGAATCTGCTGTGAATCTTCCTATCATTGGATCCTGCCCCAGATTCACAGTGCTGCAGCATACTGCATCTTGCTTTTGGGCTCTGTGGAGCAAATGAGCTTCTGAGCCTGATGGTGTTGATTTGGTACCCAGATGGGTGACTTCTCTCATCTTCTGTTCTAAACTGGATTTCAGGATTGCAAGAAAATATAGCAGGAGTGATTTTCCTGCACCATCTGACTTACAGAAGCAGTCAGTGATTGCATGTAGCAGCCCATTTTCTCCCCCAGAAGCCTTCTTCCCTCTTCAGATCAGATCTGCTTTCTAGAAGCAGCCTTTGCCAGTGTTGGTTTTGTGCTGGAGAGGTTTCCGGCAGTGGGATATTTTTGGTGCTTAGTGTCAGGCTGCTTTGGGTGCAGGCAAGGAAAGCTGAAGGCTGCAGGGATGTTTGCAGCAGGGTGGCTGTCCCTATGTGAGCACTGCACACAAACCTGTCCTGTGCATGGAGTGGCTGTCTGCACTGCTGTAAGTTCCAGGGAGGCCTGAGAGTAGCCTTGTGATACCTAAAGGGAGGCTATGAGAAGGAAGGGGGCAGACACTTCAGCAGGATCTGCTGTGAAATGACAAGAGGAAATGGTTTCAAACTAAGAGGGAAGATCTAGACTGGACATAAGGAGGAAGTCTTTTTTATTAAAAAAAGATGGTGAGGCACTGGAACAGGTTGGCTGGAGAGATGGTAGATGTTGTATCCTTGGAGGCATTCAAGGTCAGCTTGGATCAAGGTCTGAGCAACCCGATCGAGCTGCAGCTGTTTACTGCAGGGGAGTTGGACTAGATGCCCTTTAATAGGTCACTTCCAACTCAACAGGTTCTATGGTTCAATGAACACACCAAGACTTTGTGCCAATTTTAATTGTGTGAATTTAACTATAGGATTTTCTGGCTGTAGTGAGGCTTGTATGCCACCCCTCTTAGCTGAAGCAGCAGAGCCCAGGCAGAGGGGCAGCCAAAGCCCAATGGTCCTGCCACAAGACAACAACTTCTTTCTGCCTGGGATCTCATGTATTTTTCTGCACTGAAGCAATCCTGCTTTTTTCCTGGGCAGTTTTTCTCCTGATGATGCAGGCCCTGGTGAAAAGCCAGATTCAGCAATGGATGGCTCTGCCCACTGAAGGTACAGCTATCAGATCTCTGGTCATGCTGCTCATGCTGCCATAGTCATTTTCACAGGGGGCTGTGTCTTTCTTGGCTTTCTATGCCTCTTCTCCTAGGCTGAAGGTGGTTGGTAGGAGAGAGATGAAAAGCTGGGGGTGGCAAACAAGTAGTAGCACCCATGTCTGCTGTGTCATGGGGGTGAACAAGTCATTGAGCTTTCAGCAATTCTAGAAAATCCTTTGTCTTCTCTAAAGTTTCACAAGTCATTGAGAATATTTGCTCCCGTGTCTGGGGGCAGAGATGCACTTTGGGGTTCTCAGTTATTCAGCATCTCCCTGCTCCCACCAGTGTTGTGCTCTGGTACCTCTTGACCCCGTTTCCCCACGCTGGTAAGGTCAATGCAGAGCAGCACTGTCTGCCCCACAGCGCTGCTCCCTGGAGCTTTCATTGCTTATTCCTTCCATTTTTCCACTTTGCACTGTTTAAAAACAAGCAAGTAAGAGCTCCCTGGAGCCAACCGCTCGTTTGCTGGCAAGGACTGCCTGTTAATCAATTAAAGCTCTGCAAATGGAGCAGGGTGGATGATTAAGATGCTCTCTCTCTAATGCATGCCAATGGGAAAACTGCCTGCATGGAAAATATAGGCGTGTTGGCCTCAGCCTTGAGCTCCTTGTGGTTCTGTGAGACCCCCTGCAACCCCAGCTCCTGGACACTGATATTAGGAGGAGGAAGCACTTATCACAGTGTTTCTGAGCTGTTCCAAACCTGTGCCCTGCACCTTATTATCTTTCTTACATAGCTGGATTTCTAATCTGAGCTGGAATTGGAGGTTCATGAGGGACAGAGTCTCTGAGGTGCTTTTGCCTGCAGGTCTCCTTCAGCACTGCCACCCCTGTGAAAGGGCCAGGATGGGGAGAAGTTCCCCTCATCCTAGCAGATATCAGCACCTTAATTAACTGGGGATGCTTTTCAAGGTGGCAGATACCTGACTCAGTGTAGTAAAAGCAGCCAAAGGTTGTAACAGAGAGTAAGGATGGCTGAGGGAAGGATAGCAAATATCAGTTCTTGCCAGATGTAAGTTATTGCCTGGGCACATTCTCCAGGGCAGCATCTCCTTGGGGGACCCTTGCAGATGAGGTCCTCACTGCGTCTCTGCCTGCTGGGAACAGGCTGACATTGGGGATTACCAGGAAAATCATGCTGATAAAAACAGCACTGCAAGAGCATCCAAAGTGTGCCTTGTGCTGGTGCTTTTGCTCTCCTGGCCTGCTCTCAGAACAAACCTCAGATACAGGGAATATTCCAACCCTTCTGAATGTCTTTTTAATTTCCATCAGTCATCTGCATTTCCAGGAAGGAATTTAGTTCATTTCAGAGCCATGAGAAAGGTGGTGAGTGACTACAAAGCTATTCTTATGCTCAGCTGATGGAAGGGACAATGTTGCTGCTGTGTCTGCATGCTGCAGCAGTGTATGGCGTCCTTGCTCAGGTGTCACTCTGAAGGATCACAACATAACATTGGTGTCCCATAAGCTTCAGTGCAAAAAAACTAAACAAACCCAAAAAAGCTGCATTCATACTTGCAGTGATGGAAGTGATGTGCCCATGCCCTCAGCTGGCTACTGGTCCAAAGCCCATCAAGCCTTTGAACTGGCACCATTTGCAGAACTGTGACGTAATGCAAAGTCTATCAGTGCATTTTAAAGGGCTGAGAATAATAGGAGAGGAATGAAAAAAAGGCTTTATGGGGCAGGGCTGTGTACCCCAGTTGTGCTCTGTGCAGCAGTGCTGCACAACTCCCTGCTACAGCTGCTGCCGTGGCTGTCCCTGAAAGCAAAATAAATCAGGACAATTGATGATTTGAAATATATCTATTTACTATTTTAATACTCAGGTTTCGTGGTAGCAGCTGGTCCGTCAACAAACTGGCAGCAGCTGAGAGGAAGCCCTGCATACAGAGGCAGGCAGCCGCCACCAGAGAGCAACCTTGTATGCTGTTTCTGTGGAAATAGCACTGAGCTGGGAAGTAACACGTCTTTCACCAGTCTCTCTCTTTTCTGCTGCTCCCCAGTCACTTAAAGATGCAATAATTGAAACTTGTCCATCAATCATGTTAGCAGACAAAACAACATTGTTTCTCTTTTCTTTTTCTCCAAAGTGCCGTAGCCTGATCGGCTTAACGTTGGGAACAAAGGTGCAAAGTCAAAAATCCCACTTAGACCTGTTCAAGTGTAAAAGCACATCATCTTTGGGGCGGGGAGGTACAGCACTCATTGTTTAGAAGCATTCTAGAGGAATACTCGAAAAGCAAAAAGAATACCAATACGTGCGCACTGAATGTCTTTGGGATGAGTAAAAAAAATGCCAAGACATTTACATAATGTCTGCACATCTGTAGCCCTCTCATCCCAAGGGGTGAAACGTGTGAAGGGGTTTAGCAGTGATTCCTGTTTGGGCTTTCTTGCTAAACGCTGGGCCTGTGCTTTGTCATCTGGTGTGAACGTGGGGCAGGGTGGGCTGCGGCTCTGCTGCACCGTGGAAATGATGAATGTTTTTCCTGAGCAGGTTTTCTCATTTGCCACCCTCCAGCTCTTCCCCAGTCCTTGAGGTCACTTTGCCAACCTCATACACACGTTTTTCTCCAGAAATCACTGCCTGGGCCTTGGCACATTGAAACCCAGAGCAGCCTGAACACAGGATTCTTGTTTTGGGTTCTTGTTTCTGCCATAGCGTTGCATTGGGTTTGAATATTTATGTATCCATTTACACAAGCTGATCTAGCAGAGGATGCTGGAACGGGTCTAAGGTTACTCAGTAGAAGAGCTGAAGACAAATCTCTCTATGCAAATCTTTTCCCTTTCTGTGTCAGTCAGGGAAACTGCCTATAATCAGCCAAATAAGCTGTGGGAGGCACCAGCTAGTTTATAGCTGCTTGAGCAACAGGGGGACTAGCACGCCCTGAGTCACAGCGAGCTGCTGCCTCCCACCCGGCCGTTCATGCTCCCGTTTGCAAACACTAACCAGTGGCTTTAGTGAGCCTTAAAATTAGTGGTCTGATAGTTACTGTGTGTTTCTCCCTCTGTAGTCCACCGAGGACACCACAGCTGTTAGAGCTCGTAGATGCTGTCCCCGAGCTGAGCTATGATTTCAGCTCTAGATGGTGATAGTTCTGTTAATTAAAGCATGATCGTTAACTTAAATGTGCTGTTAATGTCCTCGGTACCTTGTGCTTGTGATGCTTCAGCTTCCTCTGGGACGTTGGTGGTGTGAGAGGGGGTCTCTCACATGCTCACCATGCCATGTTTGATGCTAGACATGGAAATGCTCACGTTAGTGTTAGGCTGAACAATGAGTTTTCCTTCTGCTAAAATCCTCGACCTGTAAGACACAGGTCCATCACAGACCAAGCATGTTTCCTGAACTTCACATGATTCTGGTCAGATGGGCAGAAGGATTGAATCTGTGCTTTCTACATTCTAGTTCTTTTTTGTTGTCCTTACAGGAGTCTTATTTTTAGATGATTTTCTGACTTAATTCCAATCCTATTGCAGGGAACTCATAAAGCTGTTACTGCTCAGTCACTCCATGTCTCCTTGTTAACATAATATGATAAGCAAGGTTCACAGAAGCTGCCTACACTGGAGAAATGGAACAAGAAGGCATTTCTGAACACTGAGGGTTTTTGAAAGCTTCTTTGTTCGGAGATTGGGAGAACAACCTGTTAAACCCCATCCTCACAAAGAGAGCTGCAGATTTAAGGCTACTGAACAGAGTCATCTCTCCAGATGTAGGTTGGCATGTGGGTTCACCGTCACAGATATGACTTATGATTCATCCCCAGCATACTGGTGATGGGGGCAGAGAGTCTATATTAGGATGCATGCTGAATGGTGAGGGACAGCTCACAACTGGAAGAATGCAGAGAATGAGGTCACAGGAGACAAAATGTTTCAGTATAGCCAGGCATATGCTCATTTGCTAAAAGAGAAGAAATTTCAAGTGGTTAACATGAGGGACAATATTAGTTTTCCTGCAGATAGGCATCTTGATGGTTATTTTTACTCCGAGCAGAATCCTGCCAGGCTACCGGGTTCCTCCAGAGCTCATGTTGCTCCTGCAGCCTTGCAGTGCTCAGAGGCATCCAGCAGCCAACTGGAGTGAAGAGGAAACATTGTGAGGGAAGAGTGTGGGCTAACTCCTTTGGGGAAAAACAGTGCAGGTACGGGTGATGGAAAGTATCTGTCCCATTATGACCTTCCCAGGTCCCAGATTTGCCTCAATTTCTGGGCAGCTCCCAGCTGTGGCAGCTCTGTGCCACCTTGGGACTCTGCCGTTCAGATCCCTCCTTCCCCAGACTCGAGGTATTACTGCTGCCTTTGAAAATGCTCATGCAAAGCAGAGAGTTAAACCCAAACTTCCATCTGTTCATAACAAGACATCTTCACTGGCTGAATTTGATTAATTTAGTGATTACTATCAGGAGACAACAGTCTCTCCAAGCCCCCCAGCTGTTCCAGCATGGAAAGCCTCCTGCTTCGCTATAAAGAGCTGCAATCATTTCCTCTGTGTCTTTTATCTAATTTCATTAAAATAATTCAGCTAGTCCACTCTGGCCAGCTGTTCTTCAGGCCTCCTGGCCTGCATTGCCTATCCAAGGCTGCTGGTGATGATGTTGGATTAATCTTTCCAATGGTTTTGCATCTGTCCTCTGCTCTTGGAGTTGTTCCAGCTGTTCTCCAAACACAGCTGATAATTTAAACCCTCCCCCCCCCCCCCCACCTCCACTGATTCACCAACCTCTGAAATCTCCCAGCCGTGCTCCACTTTCATGCTTCCCAAGCTGGCAGTAGTCATTGATAATGTCGTACAAGTGTTCAACATGCCCCTGACCCCACAGATTCCTTCTCTTTGCTGTGTGCCAAACCCCAGAGTGGTCCCTGCATTCCTGACCCACTCTGGCCCAAATGCTTCTTCCCTGTTTTCTGCTCACAGTGTCCCACTGTGCATATCCCCTTTTCCTCCTCTGGATTTGGGTTCTGCTTCACAGAGGCACTTCACAGCTTTCACAGCGAGGAAGCTTTGCTCTCTTTTTTTATCACCAGATAGACAACTTTGGTGCTTTCTGAGCCTGAATATTCTCTCCTAGTTGACTGGAGAAATGTGGCTATAGCTTTCTGGATGCTGTACTGTCCGTTAAATCCTCCCAGAGATGCTGAAGCATCGGTCTACACTGTAATCACTGAAGGATTACAACCAGTGTCATTCCACATTAGTGGGATTATTAAGTAAAATTGGCTTACAGGCTCTGGCGTGCTGGCAGCTTCCCCCGGCTGCACAATAGCTGCTGTCCCTCCTGCACACCGCCCCTGCACTGCCTCCCTGCCAGCCCTCCCATTGATTTTAAATTTTACTATTGACTTTTAAAGCACTCAGGGGCTCAGGGTTTTCTGTGTCATTGATTTATAGCTTTCCTGGGAGCTGGGACAAGCTTCGAGATCTTCATCCATCAGCCTGCTGTCATTGTTGGGGTTTTGCCCTCAGATAGCAGCAATGACACACTCTGGATCCAGCACTACTGGTGCTCACTCAAAATTTGAAGCCCATCTGTTCGTGACAAGACAGTTATTAGAAACTGTCCTTACTGCACAGCAGGTAGAGGTGGCTGTAGCACTGTAGAATCATAGAATGGCTTGGGTTGGAAGGGATCCCAAAGCTCATCTAGTTCCAAATCCTCTGCCATGGGCAGGGTTGCCAGCCAATGCATCAGGACCAACTCCAGCTGCCCAGGGCCCCATGCAGCCTGGCCCTGAGCACCTCCAGGAATGGGACATCTCTGTGCAGCCTGTGCCAGCACCTCACTACCCTTTCCTGTTTAGTTTCCCATGGCAGCCAGCATCAGGGACACGTGGAAGCAAGGGACAGGTTATGGGAAGATGCTGCCCAGTGGTCATGAGGCACTTGTACCTCCTGATACACCCCCTGTGCATGCATGAAGTGTTTGTTCCTTGTCTGCAGACACGTGTTATATAATACACTTCATTTCCCACTAGAATTTAAGAAGAAAACTAATACAGACTGCTGCATCATGGCAATAACAATGCCAATTGATCATGGCAGCATTTTGAGGTTGTTTCTAGCAGGTGCTTTGGGAATTCTTTATCAAGCATGTGAGGGCTCTCTGAACTGAGTCTTTGTCTCAGGGACCCCCATAACCCAATCCAGCTTTATGTTTCCTCTTCATGATTAGCACAAACAGCATTTACCTGAAGCATTGCCCATTTTTGCCCTGCTTGCTGCCCTTGTGCTCCTGGCTGCGCTCTGAGGTAGACGCTGTGCCCATGAAGACCCAGCTTGGGGTCTGTGCTCGTTCTGTTCAGATGTGTGTACCCTAGGAAGCTGAAGAAGAAACAGTTGAAAGCTGTAACTTCTGTTTCTGAAAGCCAGAAAACAGTTATAATTAATGCACAAAATGGGATGGGATGGCTCAGGGTCTGTCCCAGCTATGGTGTCCTTTCAGTTTAAATAGGGTGAAGTGAGTGAAGTGATACGCAATCTCTTCTTCTAACAGCTCTGCATAGAATAGTTATTGCAATTCAGGGGGCAAGAGCATTGCGAGACTTCCTTCATGCTTTAATATCTCTCATCATTTCATCGAGAAAGTCCCAGGAAAGTCCTGAATTTCATCATGGGGATAATACTGTACTTTCATTTCCCCTTCCTGCCTCTGTCTTGCCCTGGGGCACTGATCCCAGAGGAATCCCCTTCCCTGCTTTGTCCTCTGTCAACTGTGATGTGTGTTGTGGATCTCAGGAGCTGTGCTGGTGCTTAGGGCCATCCGTTGCCCTGCTGAGCAGGTGGCTGGGCTCCCAAAACCCATAGTGCGTGTAGCTGCAGCAAGACCACGTCTTGCCTGCCCTGAGTTACACTCTGTATGCAACGAGTGGAATAAGTGAATGAATAAAACATTGGCATTGTAATGCTGCAGACAACTAGAAACATGATACAGCCACTGAAGGGTGGATCTGTGCTTCCCAGCAGCGTTTGATGTGGGTCACAGAAACTTTCCCCCAAGGGACTTCTGGTCCCTGGGGACCTGGTTTACGCCAGTGCTGGAGATCAAAAGCCAGGATGTGGTGTCGCACAGCCATAATAACTGCTGTCCAAGCTGTGCTCAGCTCCAGGTCTGTGAGACAATGCTAAAACGCAGCCATTGGCCAGCCAGGAATTAAACAATTTGTGTTGGCTGGCTCTGAGAGGGGATTCACTGTTTTCATCACATGCCAGTGCTAGTTCAGCTGCGTGTGGAGGAAAAGAAGAGGCTTTCTTAGGCTTTACGAATTGGCTGGCCACCAGGACCTGAGCCCCTCTAGATATAGAGTTCATCCTTACAAAATTCATCTTCCAGTTGTGGAAATGAGCAGGGCTGGGTTCCCGTCACGCAGCCCAGATTGCTGTAACCACTGATGAGATCTTCGGATACTCCGACTGGTGAAAAACCATTGCATAAAGCACCGAAGTGCCAGACGTGTTGCTAATAAATTCCTATGATGACTTTTTAATATTTACTTATGCTAGCCATTAAGCGCATTCCAGCCCCTGCTGGGACTGGGTGAACCTGTTTCTATGCAGACAGGAGCATCTGTTATTTGCTGTTGAACCGAAGCAGGGGCAGTCCTTAGCTGTAAGGAAAGCACCATGTGGGAGCCCACATGATGTTTCTGCACTAGAGACCCCCCATCCTGGCACACTTTCCCAGGGCTCCCTTTGCTAGGTATCTCAGCCTGGGAGAATGGTGTGAGATTTCCTCTATTTGAAAATGTGTGCTCCTGCGTAGGTTGGTTTGTGCCCTTGGGGAAATCACACCTCATCTGTAGATCACTGCATATTAGTCTATGGCTTCTATAAATATGAATTTAAATAGTCTATTATCTCAAAGCACTGTTAATGTTATTATTCCCACTTGTTAGGTGCACACCATATACAGAATATGCTCCAAATTCATTACCTTCGATTTTATGTTGCATAAATTTGTAGTCTGCTCTTTCCAAAGAGATGAAACCTGGCTGTAAAATTTATTGAACAATTACTGCAATGTAGCTTAATTAGCAGCTTGCAAGGATTTTGCAAACCTCTGAGCTTGAACTGCTTGAGTCACTTTATTAGTGGATTTGAGGTTAATATTTCAGATTAATAATACACATGAGCATTTATTAAACTCTAGACAACAGTTCAAAAAAAAAATAAAATTATTATATCTGTAACAGTCTGAAGGAACAGAAGGTTGCAGCTGGCCCAGTGGCCCAGGTTCTACTCTCTTTTCCTTTGTCAGTGTGGCTGAGACGGAGGGATGGCTGAGCTCCATGGAGCACGATGGGCTCATGGGTTGCCATTGAGTTTCCTTCTTAGAACAAGCGGATGGTAACCTTTAAAATGGGGCTCTTTACTCAGAAGAAGGGGAGGAGCTCGATGTTTGTAAGGCAGCTGCTTTGTATCTTTGAAAATAAAAATTCCTACTTGAGGGTTCATGTTTCCATGCAGCACCTGTTGCTGAAGAAATCACTGAGTATCACTTGACCAGTTTTGGAGTGACGATGACTTGAGTGATCTGGCTCTTGATGGCTCTGCTATGCCATGCTAGTTTGTGAGGCCTCAGTTTCCTTTAGTACTTGCTGTGTTGCAGTGAAGAAGAGCAGGATGTTCCCTAAAGACATCACAAGGCTTGCAGTACTGATGAATGCAAATGCATTTGGAGAGCCAAATTCATGCGTAAGGACTGTGTATAACTCATCAAGTTAGTGCTTGTGAGATGCACCAGCCTAGTGCTGGCTCTCTCCATGGGAATGAATTTCTTCCAAATGACTTTCATGTGGTGTGCAAACTGGAACCAGGCATGCTCGTGATGCTGTGGTGGCAGTGAAAGTCTCTGTTGGAGGGCTGGGAAGGGCTGCGGGAAGAGAAGGGCATGCAGCATCCCAGCCTCTTTATTTCATTTCTGCTTTTCACTGCCTTTCTGGCCCTTGCATCAAGGTTGACTAAACTGATCCTTGCTCCATCTCCCACACATCCCTTGGAGATCACCAGAGGAACATCTGAAGGTTTTCAGTGAGTGATGTGGAGTCTGTGACCTGCTAAGCCAGAGGCTGAGGAGAACTGTGGTTGGATCTGATGGCATCTAACACCCAGTGAAGGTCTGAGATGGGAAGGAGCTACCTCCAACCCTATCCATTTAGTGAAGTGCCATCTAACTGGTAGTGAGAAGGAGGCATAGGTTCTTTGCACAGGCATGTGGCTTGGGAAAATTTGATAGCGGTATTGTGAAATGTTGGAGACTTCATCCAAGGAGCAAAGATCACCATCATCATCATCATCACCATGCTGCTGCCTTGCCCAGCTGTGACAATCCCAACAATCAAACCTGGTTTAGGTTAAAGGCTCTGTTGCATGAAGGGCTTACCCCTGCTCCTGCCCATTCAGCGTCACCAAGACAAACCTCCTCCTGCAGCCATCCAGATCAATCTAATTGTAGGCAATAGAAAATGATGCTTTAAATAAACCTCATTTGCATACTGAGAAAAACTTCTCAGCTTACTGAGTATGGAAATTACCAGCGGAAAATCGTTTATCGTCTCAGTATCAAAATATCAGAGGTTGCCTGGTGCCTTTGGGAAAATCAATTGTGATACAGCAGTATTTCTCACTTCCCCATATATAATGTGATCTGCCAAATTTAATCCAATTTTGCATTTGATGGTCCCCAGTAGGATGAAAAGGTGAAGCTAATGTCATATAAACAATGCCAAGCATCATCCCCCATGAAATTTTGTGTGACAGTTGAAAGGTGCCAAATTATCCCAAAATAGTCTAGGGACTTCACAGCTCAGGCAAGCTGGCAGTTTGCAACAATGCATAAATGTTGTTCTTCATTTTGCTTCTGTTCTCTCTTTTTAATTGTAAATTGAATATCAGTATTTCAAGCCAGTGGGTGGAGGGATGAAGGCTGACATGCTGTGCCTTGCACTACTCTCAGTAAGGAAATGCTGTGTAGTGAGAATGCGGGGGCAGGAGCAAGGCTTTGCTAAAGCCAAATCCTGTCTTCACCTGGATCAACTGAGCGTCTCATCTGCTGCCATTGTGGAGCAATTGCTTTTGGTGCAAAATGAGTGTAAAGGTAAAGCGTTGTTACAGACATGAGTAATGTCTGCAATGAGTAATGAGGTTACCACAACCCTAAGAGGGGGTGAGACTGGTGAGCTGCTGAACCTGCAACGTGCTGGATGGCAGCAGTCTGCTGCCAAATTACTGGCATTCAGCTTGGGAGCTGCCAACAAGCTGATGGAAGTGCTTCCTGTGGATTCATTGTCCTGGAAAATATTGTGAGTGTATCTTGAAAGCAGTGCTGCGCTTTTAGCTCCTTTTCAAACTGTTCTTTGACAATATTCCTTCATTTGTGCTTTCTTTGCTTTGTTTCATCACTGAGAAGTGCTTTTCTAGCCTTTTACAGCTGGCAAAGGGACAGAGGGAGGACTGAGTGTTTGGCCACTCCACCTACTGCTCCCAAGCAGCCATGGTGCCCTGTGGCATTGTTCCCTGGCTCAGCAGGGACAGCAGGACATGACTCCCACCCTGGGCTGAAGGATTTGGGGAGAGAAAGGAACTGTTAATTACAAGCCAAATGTCCACCTTTCTCTTGCATGGCAGCAGCTGCCTTGCCCTTTGATAGCACCTAAGTCCCCTCTGGCAACACTTGAGGTCTGGTTTGGTTCTTCCAGGAGGGGTGGAATGTCCGTTCCTGTTGCCTGACATGCGAGAGGACATGGCTGAGACCACGGAGGATTTCTCCTATTGGGGTTTATGCAGCAGAGCCACACCTCTGGCTATACCACCTTCAAAACATTTTGATTTGTCACTTTAGGCTGGCTCCAGAGCCCAGCTGAACAGTTTTCCATTAGCTATAATGGGCTTGTGGACCAGCCGGGTGCTCAGAGCAGGGCTGTAGGCAGGGACGGCTCTGTCACCTCCTGCTGGAACACTCTGCAGAAAGTGTGGAGACCTGGACCCTGCCCTGAGGCAGGCAGTGGGTGCTGATCCTGCCCCGGGGTCTCAGCTGGGGGTGGGCAGGGGCAGGGGTCTGCATAGCTGTATGAGCAATCCCCAGCAACAGTGTGAATTCTCCTGCTTGCGCTGTGAAAACCAGACAGAAAATCCTAAAGGCAAAGTTAGCATTAGACAATTATGAGACATCTCCAGCTAAGCAAGCCCAGCATCTGTTCAAATGCTGATATCTTTAGTTTTCAATTGCTGCATTACATAAAATATAAGAAGAGAAAGGCACATTACTGTTTTAACTCAACCTTTCCAAACAAATCTGTATTCACACTGTACCATAACAGAGGGACCAAGGAAGCAGACAGGAATTTATCTTCTCCAGAGAGTGATCCATCAGTGCCTGGTTCGCAGGAACATTTTTCAGACATCTCAAGAGCACCATGCACAAAAATATACATACCATGAATCTCCTGAGCAGACAAGGGCTAGCTGCAATGACGGCAGCGGTGGGAAGAGCACAGACCAATAGCAGAAGCCTGGCAGGAGAAATCAAGATTATTCCACTGAAAACCCAGCAAAAACAGCAGCAAAAGTTGGCCCCCTTATTAAGCAAATGATTCACATTTCCATCACCACCTGAGCGCAGCCTTTCACGTACATCTCAGCTTGCAGGACATCAGTCTGAGTGAGCACCTCGCTCTCCCAGTTTTGAAGTATCTGTGTTTGGTCTCTGGGTGAAATTGGAGCCAGTGGGAACTTCTGAAGGGAAGTACCACTGTCAGGTAGAGGCCAGCTGAGGTTTCTTAACATTCTGCAATAAAACCACTTCTGTGTGGGGCTTTTTTCCTAACCGAGAAGCCAATCCAATGCATCTCTGGGGCTGAATTGTGGTTGAGGAAAAGACCCCCGTGTATACTGCGAGTGCAAAGCTTACCCTGCTTTGGGAGATGCTTTTTTTCCACATGACTCCTTGGTGAGTTGAGCTGTGTTGGCTGCTGCAGCATGAATAGAGGCACTGTTTGAGCTGCTCAGAGCACGCTGAGGCTCTGCAGGCTCATCTGATCAGCAGCAGCTCAACGGGGATCCTGCGATAACAAGGATGCTGAGATTAGTTGCTCCTGCTGCTCGATGTCAGTGTATTCTTCGTGCCTTGAGGACAGTGCTTGATTAGTGAGAGAATTCCAGAAACGGCAGATTGTACTCAATTGGTGATGTAATTAGTAATGTAATTACAAATTACCTAATGCTGGAAGTATACTGTGGCTAATAACTGTCTAAGGCAGGAGAAGGATGCCGGCTCTCCAACCAGTGTTAGCATAAGTACTCACGGCAGAGGTGTGACTGCCTTTCTGGAAGTGTGTGGGGCAGAAGAGGAGGGAGTAAGGATCATGGTGCTCTGGGTTACACCCAAAGCTGGCACTTGGACCTTTTTCAGCGTTGCAATTTTATTGCAGGACATTTATGCTTAAATGAGGGTCCAGCGAAACAAACGAATCTGGCCACGTGCCTCCCATGTTGGACTGAGATCTTGGTTTAAAACTCCAGCATGAAGAGCATTCCTGTTTCTAGCAATGAAAATATTTTCGGCCTTATGAGAAAAGATTATGTGAGAAATATGGCACTTCTTTGCATAATTATTAAATGATCATTATCCGTAAGTGTAAGCTTCCAAATAGCTGACTTGGTGTCTTTTTAAAACTAACGTTTGTTATAACTTACTCCAAAGTTCCCAGCACATGGCTATGGAGTTCTGTAGCTTCATATTCTTTCACCAGTCAGCTGAGTAATTAAATAGTTGGGCTGGAGACTTTATTATCCAGAAAACCTGCAATTGAGCATTTGTTGCACAGAAAATGGACACATTTCCTTTCTGGATGCATTTGGATGCAGTAGGAATCTGAATCTCTGGTGATTTTGTTAATAGAAGTTTTCCAAGCATTAAGCGATATCAAATTAAGTGAAATGGAACACTTTGTGGCTAAATATTTCACATCTCTGTACAAATAGCTGCTTCTCTTATTGAAGGCTGCGAGTTGCAGGCTGGCTCTATGTTTTCAGCATGGTGAGACTTCAGCCCTGGGACACCTATTAAGGGTGATGAGTGTCAGAGTGCCTTGTACTTCTTTTCCATCTGTGCAAGGTAAAATTCAGGCAAAGAGCCTTTTCATTTCTTCATCTCTGCAAAATGCCTTGCAGCTTGTTTTCTTCTGGCGTAGCTGGAACTCTATGCTGTTGACACTGTAGAATAATTTTTCTTTCAGAAATGATTTGTGTTATAGGGCCTGGCACCATATCTCCAATAACCAAGCAAATAACACACTGCATTAGGGGCCGGTCGCCCAGAGTGGATTTGACTCAGCCCTGTTGTTTTTGGGTTTGGAGCTGGATGTACACCGATTGCGAGGCAGGGAATGAATGCTACCCAAGACAGGGATGGATGTGAGGAGCTGACCTCACCCATGCTTTGCCCCAAGACATGGCATGTGTTGAATAGCACAGCTCCAGCCCACCTGTCTGCCAGCCAAACATCAGTGCCAGATGCCTGTTTTGAACCATCAACACTTCTGCACTGCAGGAACCTGCCCTGATTTGAGCAGAGGAATGGCATCTTCTCATGCATGGCATGGTCAGGTCCTGTTGCATGGGAAGGTCTGCAAGAGCCACTCCTTGATGCTCTGCATGCAAGAGAGGCTGTTAACAGCTGGCACTCAAAGTCTGAACCCAGGCATTAGCCGTAGGCGGCACGGAAGGAAATCATGTTATTACACAAAGCTGATTGACTTAGCCTTGATTTTAAATGGTGTGGTGTGTGGGTCCCTCTTCAGGCTTGATCCACAGCCTGTTAGAGTCACTAAAGAACTTCTGTGGATGTTGGCAATCTTGGGCTCAGGCACTAATGTGATAATGGTGCCTCTGTTGCTCAGTGTAGTTTCTCAGAACCTGGTTTCTATAATGCAACTGCTTCAACACAGCCACTGAATGCAGAAATACCTGCCTTGATCTGCTTACACTGCTTTTATTTAAGCTGGTCACTGAGTGCTCTCTTGAGAAGTACACTCAGAGTCCTAGCAGGGCCCTGCTACATGCTGGCGTACAGCAGGCTTCCCTTGCAAACCATGCTGGGGGCATCTGGTGAACGCCAACAAAATGGAGCCAACAGGAGTGCCATGGGTTTCTTCAGTGGTTGGACCCTTGAAGCCACACAGGCTGGTGCTCATTGCTCTTGGTTGTGAGAAAGCTCAGCAGCATGGATCCTCTGCTTTGAGGCAGGTTTGCTGGCAGACAGAAGAGGCATTGCCTGGGACCTGCAGGAGCACTCATTGCATGCTCTGCCCGCTCCCAGCTCCTCACATCTCCCCTTATGTGCAGGGGTTGGTGTTCCTTCAGTAGATCCAGCCCTTTAAAAGCAGACCTATAAAAACTGCCTCTGCTCAGATGTCTGAGTACCTGGAAATCTCTTGTGTATACACGCTTTAAGGTATGGTGGTTTCCAAGCCTCCTCATTCACTCTGATTTCTGTGCTCTGTGGCTCAGGGAGTCCCTGCCTTGGCTATCCTGCTTCAAAAGAGACACGGGAGAAAATCTGATTCTTCCTAGGCAGAAACCACTGGTCTGTTTCCTCCTTTGAAGAGCAGCCACCGAGACTTAACAGTCCTTTGTTATCACTGCTGTTATCACCCGCTTGGCAGCAAGAGAGGAGAGCAGCTTTGTTCCCATTCTTTTGCTACAGCACCTACCAGCACGCTGAGCTTTGTTTGAAACAATCGTGGTTTGCATTGAGAACTCTGGCTCTGAGGATATTTTTAGGGTGATAAAATTACAGAGATGATTTGGGGCAATGAATTGAATGAAAGGAGTGGCTTTTGGCTCCTGTTCCCTCGCCAGCATCTCGTGCTTTATTTATAGCCGCATGTATGTGCGTGCATTGCTACGTGTTCACCTCTTTCCCCAAATCAGATGAAATCTGCCTGGCACAGATGATATCCAGACTATGTTTCCTTATTCATCAAAGGACCGTTGCGTCATGCTTCATGTCTAAGTCATACCTAGAAGTGCATGAAGCGCAGCTTTTTGAGCTGAATTAAGATCAAATGAGTAGGCGGTGCAGCTCCAAGCCTTTGATGTAGACAAACCAGGAAAGCTCTCTCCATGGCAAGGAGCCATGCACAGCTCCCTATTCTTCCAACAAACTGCTTAAACAACTAATAGCTTCAAAAGGTGCTCCCATGAGCGCTCACCCGCTTTCTGCTCATTCAGAACCCTCCATTTAGAATGTATCTAAGGTCTTTTTGCTCTGCTTCCATCATGCTGCTAAAGGAGTGGTGATAAAAATTAATAGCATGACAACCAGCTGTGTTTGATGACTGCCACTAAAGCTGGACAGGGAGAAAGTTATATCTGGATTTCAGCCCACTTGTTTTAATTGGGCTTCCAAGGTACTTTTCACTTGTATATGTACCTGCGAGCTTTCACCTGAAGTAAATGTTTCTATTAGTCATTAGAATCATAAAATCATAGAATGGCCTGGGTTGAAAAGGACCACAATGCTCATCTACTTTCAACCCTCTGCTATGTGCAGGGTTGCCAACCATCAGACCAGGCTTCCCAGAGCCACATCCAGCCTGGCTTTGAATGCCTCCAGGGATGGGGCATCCACAGCCTCCTTGGGCAACCTGTTCCAGTGCCTCACCACCCTCTGTGTGAAAATGGATGCATTGCAGCTGGTGATTGATCTGTGGTGTGAGCTGCATGGCTGGGGAAATGGACTGAGATATGCACACCCAGAGCATGGTTGTCAGCAATGAGTGCTGAGGGCTCAGGTTCAGTGTAATTTCCAATGTGTTTTAGATAGAAGGGGGAAAAGAGAAGGAAGGAGAGGCCCAGAGTGGTGTGGATGGAGGGGAGTAGCTCAGTGTAGCTTTACGTGTGGGACTCAGGTCAGGGCTGGTCTGAAGGAGAGATGGGGCAGTGCTGAGTTTGGTTGGGCACGAAGCTCTTTGCCATTCTGAAGTAATGCAGACACACAAAAATAAAATCCTAAGTGCTGCCCTGACTCATGCTGGCTGTAGAGCTCCTTTCATGATTATCACGTTGAAAACTTTCATGTCTCAAGGTGCAAATGAAGCAGATAAATGAAGTCTTCCATCTCCTTCAAATGGAAAAAAAGAATGACAGCCATCATCACCAAAAACCTGGTGTGCTCTGACCAGCAAAAGGGATTTTTGCTGTTCTTCCTTCATGGAAGAGGTCTCTCTGCCCGTCTCAGTGATTCCTCAGGCCAACAGCTCTGTGCATCTAGCAGGGGCTGCTTCACCTCTCTGTGCTCATCCTGTGGAGCAAACAGGGCTGGATGAATGCTAGCAGAGAGGCGAGGCGGCTTTCTTCATCTGCTGCTTCTCTGCCTCGCTTGCCCAGAGCACTTCACAATTATAGAACTCAGACACTTAAAATAACATCTGGGTAAGGAAACAAAACAAAGTGTAACTTGCAGTTCACAACCAGCTCCCCAGAAAAGAAAGGAGATTAACAGGTAATGACTCGCCTAAAGAAATCCATCTGTTTAATCGCCTTGAAACCTCAGACAGGCAAGGCTAGGCAAACGCTCTGAGATGACCTCTTCTACCAGAGATGCTTCTTTTTTAGAAAGTACCATGAAACAAAGAGCTCTCTTTTGGCCCAATGGAACTTCCCTGAAGGACTGGCCTGATTTTTTTTTCTTTTTTTTCCAGACCTGCTCTCTGTTGGGTTTGGAGAAGGAAGGATCTGGTAGGAGGGTGAGGAGAAAGGCAGAAAGATCCTCCTCATAAAGCTGAAGGCCAATTGCTGGAGTCTGTCCTCTGCTTGAGCCCTGCAGCTTCCCTGAGGGTGAGAGAACAAATGTGAATAAATGTTAGAGGAACAGAAAACAGTAAGAGCCTTAGACTGGAAGTCATCTGGGAGGAGTTTCAGGGAGGTAGCAATGACTGCAGAGACTGCAGGTCCGGGTACCTCAGGCAGGAAACCAAGACAGGAACTTTCAGTGGACAGATGCTTTGCAGTGACCTGCTGCGTAGGAGACATCAGCTCCACATGGGCCAGGATCTGCTGGACAACTCTTGACTTGTGGCTTGATCAATGCCCAAGGTAAAGCTGCTGAACAAAAGTGCTCTCTGTACAATTCTATCAGCAGAATTTTCCTTGGTCGCCATGTTTCTGATGTTATTCAGGCTCTGATGGTAACAGCAAGAGTTGCTGTAAGGTATCATGAGACAGGACAGCACAGCAGCATCCCTTCCCCACTCCTCACCTTTGCTCCTGGGAGGATATCAGTGCTCTTTTGCAGCACCACTTGAAATGACAAATTACAAACGAGTCGATTTTTCAAACTTCAGATGCTGCAACGATTCGACACAAACAAATGCAACGAAAATAATTAAAGGTCAAATGAAAACTCGATATTGTTAAAGATCAGCCATCATATCCACACAGACCCATAGTAATTATGATGCATGCACAGTAATAGAAGCCTAATGGTTGCAAAATGTTCTTTGGATTAATTGGCTTTGGCAGCTTACACACTCACATGATTTTCTACATTTTTGCCCATCCTGACAATCATTCTGTGCTCTAGGCAGTCTTTGCCTGAGCTGTCTGTCTTTATAACCATCACATTATTCTGGCTTTTTGAACATCATAGTGTAGTAGTTTGCCTCTCAGCACCCAGTATGGTTTAATCATGTCCTTATTGTGCACCGTTGTGTAGAGGATAGTTGTTTCTTTCCTTTATAGACAAGGCAGTTTGCCCAGGGAAGGCAATGGTGACCCTGGAGCCATGAAAAGTGAGTTGATGAGAGTTGTGGGTCCGCAGACAGAGAATTTGATCTCGCTTTGTGGCAGTACCAGCACATGGAGTCACTACAGGAATAATGGTACATCTTAGAATAGGTTAGGGAATTAATGCCACACCACAAATGGAGCAAGGGCTGGGAGAGTGGCTTCCAAACCCACTTCAGTTTGATAGACTCATTCCACAGGGTGCAGAAGCATAGCTGCAGCTGGGCAGCACCCATCCCCACTCCCCCAAAAGCCAACATGCTCATTGGGGCAGCTCTGGGTCAGTGAGAACATGACCCAGAGCCAGCACCTTCACCTTGCAGTGGTACCACACCACATCCAGTCCTGCCACAGAACAACAGGGGGATTTTGAAGCACTGTATCCCTGACTCAGCGAGTGCTACAGCCCATGCAGTGAATGAGATGACACTTAAACAAGTACTTAAGTGCCTTGCTGCATCAGGGTCTGCATTGCTTGGAGTAAAGCAGGATAACATGTAGCAGACAGGCCACAATATGGCAGATTAAGCCTGCCTTCCAAAATTAATCTGAGCAAATCGGCAGCAGTGTCAGCACTGAAGTCAGCCTACATAGGATGAAGTTTCCAAGTGAATGGCAGAAGTCATGCTTTTTGAAGCTGCAGTCTGGGAGATTCTCAAATGCTGTTCTGTGGTCCTACCAGTAAGATAAAATCACATCAGGCAAGAATGATAGCATTGCTGCTATCTTGCAATATACCTTGAGAGAAATGAGCTAAAGTCTCCAAACATGTTCACGGAGGTCTTTGCCAGCTCTGCTTGTGCAAGTGACAGTTCTATTTAAATTGCTGCTTAGCCCTGCATTGCATGGGATAGGGCAAGGACCATGCAGGGCTGAGCATCACTGCAGGAATGTTCTGCCTTGCACGGTCTGCGTGCACAGCAAAGTGTGCTGTCAGAGCCAGCTGAACTTCAAAAACTGGTCCTGACTGAAGCTGCAGCTTGGAAGCAAATCTGCAAGGAGAAACTAAAGCAAACTTCTCATCTTTTTTTTGTTGTTGTTGTTGGTTTTTTTGGTGTTTTTTTTTTTATTATTTTTAATGATATATATAGATATATGGAAAATGCTGCAAACTAAAAGCATTGTCTGCTTGTAACTCCAGATGAAGCCTAGTAGATGGCCAAATCTCAGAAAAATTCTCTTGAATATTAGTTTGCTTATTTTGGTTCTCTCCTGCACACAAATACAGGGCTACAACCAGTCTCCCTTTCTGAATGGTTGCTGTGTTACTCTCAGTACTGCTAATCATAGAATCAGGGAATCATTTAGGATTGAAAAGACCTTCAGGATCATCAAGTCAAACCATAACATTTGTAGAAACTGTTCAAAGTTGTTTTTTTTATAAATTCAAATTAAAGTCCACTGAGTGTAAAATCTGGGTTGTTATGCTTAAGAATTCCCCACCCTGCACCATTTGGGCTTCTTCCAGCTGTCCTGCAGTTGCTAGCACAGCAGAGAGCTTTGGGAAGGCGATGCTGTAGTCCCTCTCAGCATGTGTTGCCTTGAGAAACGCAGATACCTTCTAAGAAACACATTCTTTTTCAGAAAGCACTGGAGATAAGGTCACATTTCTGACGCAGCCACACGTTATGGCATGCTGCCTGTTTGTGACAGTCCTTTAAAGAATGATTAAACAAACGTAATAGGCAGGCACGAGCATTGAGGCCCCATCTGTCTGAGGAAGAGTCGGGAGTTAATTTAAGTGACTTCTACAACATGTCGCCTAATTCCAGTGGCAGCAAAGCTAATTAAGATGGAGTTGGTCCAAGAGCATGGCGGTGTGTCAGTGGTTCGGAGGCTGCCATAAAGGCACAATCAAACCGTTATGTTAACGAGGAAGTCGGGCTGGGCACTCTGAGCCTGCGAGGAAGTGCTGAGCAGCATAATTAACTGGGTATCTCAGTGCCATTGATAACTTCATGAATATTTCATACTCTTTCCCCACCAATCTGTACTGACAACTTGTGACACACAACTAGCTGGGGTAAAACGCACTTAGCATGCAGTTGCTGTAGCTGTAAATTTGTCATCAGACGTTATTTTCTTAAGGATGTTCCTCAAGGAGCCTAGCCAGCAGCTCATCTGAGCTCCCGAAGGCCAAAGAGCAAGCACAGCCCTTCTCTAATGACTGCTTTAATGGTCTGTTAGCACCGAGCCAGCCAGCCACGTGGGGCTGTAGCCCTTGTTAGGGAATGTTAAATGAGCAGGTCCTGAGGAGGGGAGCTCAGCTTGGCAGGGTCTTGCCTGGAGGCTGGGTGCAGTGGTGCCTCCTCTTGTCCTGATAGGGGTTGGTAACTTCGTGCAACATTTGCTTGATGTTGTAGGGTAAGGGAGAGAGGATGTAGCTAGGGTTGGTTTGAGGCTGCTTCTAACTTAACTTTTCCAGGATCTAAAGGAGCCTGCTTTGTTACCAGCCAGACGTGACAGCAGTATCCAGGTGGTGGTGCATTGTATCCCCCAGAAGAGAGTAGCAAGGTCTGCTGTGTTTGGGTGTGATGCCGGGTCTGTGGGCTGCATGGGGAAAAAAATAAAAGAGAGGAAGGAATTGTGCACCTCAGACTGAAAGCAAGCTATATGTTTACATAAACCTCCTGTTCTTAAGCCAAAGCTGTGATTCAAAGGGAGGATTTGGGCTAGCAGGAGGGAAAACGGATGTGTCCCTGCTGTGCATGGTTTCCTTGTCCAGTGAGCTCACTCCTCCCCCAGCCCTGCAGAGCTCCTGGGGCTCCCTGCGTCAGCTGTGCCTTGGGGAGCTGAGAGAGGGCACGGGGTGTGGAGAGAGGAGAGATGGCTCCATCCTGCACCTGGAGCAAGCTGCCCCAAAGGCTCTCTCTCTGCCTCTGCGTGCGCTCTCCTTCCTAGGGAAGGGGCAAGCATCCCTGGGGCCTCGTGTGGCTCCCAGCTGGGACGGCTTAGGGCACGATGCCTGGGCTGTGGAGGCAAAGATGTGGGGGTGGCACTTGGGGACACGGCTGGTGAGGATGCTCAGTTTTCAAAGCACGCTTGGACCACCTGGACTGACATGCACTTTGCCTCTCTGCGCAAAGTGATCGATTTAAAACTTGAAATGTGTTTAAGTAGCACTTAATCAGAAGGGCCAAATGTTAGTGCTGCATAATTCATTTTGCCTTAGTTAACTTTTGGGCACCATGCTGAAAAAGATTAATTTTGCATCTCTCCGTATCATCTGTGCAATAGGAGCAGCAGCAGCCTTGCCACAGATATTGCAAGCATGCTCTTACCTTTTATTCAGTTGAGTTCATTTTTATCTCTTTAATCGTAAAACTATAAAAACAAGATGATATTGGCACTGGTAATTGCGTAACAAACCATTGGGCAAGAAAGAGCACATTTAAAGTTGTGTTATAAGCAAAGAAGATTTGGGGGTATTAACGACCTTGAGTATTGAAACTGAGAGAGTGAAACAAATGTATGGGGTTACAGTGCATTTAGAATACAGGAGGGAAATAATAAATCAGATGAATAGTTGTAAGGAAATTGAAAATTGTGGGGAGAGAGTAGGAAAACTACACAGAGATTGAAGGACTTATGCCTCTTGCTAAGAATGGTAATGAGAATGTGCGATTTGAATAGGTCTAAACTGCCCTTGAAATATCATTATAACTTATTTGAAAAGACATTTACCATTTGTATGATTTTCCCAAATGTAATACATTTCCTTGCATCTTTGTTCATTCAAAGCTCCTGAAATATGCCTGAAATAAACCCACATTGGAGTTGAAAATAACATAATGTTCCAGGAAATCAAATTAAAAGCATTTTTTTAATCAGTGGGGCCTCCACAGGAAAGCATTGCTGTGCAGGGAGACAGAGGCAGTGTCCAGGTTAATTTTCTTTTCTGTTCTTCCTCCTACAAATAAATGACCCAATGGAATGAGAAACGTTGGTCACAAATCCAACCACCCTAGCAGTGTGCCCCAGCACATCAAAACACCACACGTTAACCTTGTTAGCACTACCTATTATTTTTTTTCCTTGCAGTTAGCTGTGAGCAGGGCATGGACGCGTGCACTGCTGTGTTTGCTGCTGTTACACGAGGGCTGTCAGCACTGTGATGGGAATGCTGGGGAGGCAGCAGAGAAGCTGAAGAGGTGAAGCAATTTAGGACACAACCTTATCCAAGCCATCAGGAAGCTTCGTGTTGGTTCCTGCAGCCTTCGGCAAAGGCGTCCCCTCACTGCAACCACATCTGAGCCACTGCAACAGGCATTTCTTAATAGCGCTGGGAAGAGAAACAGAAGAAAATTTCTTTGAAGGTATGTGCCAATCTCCCAAGTAGCATTTCCAGCAGAAAGGCAACATAAGAGCTACTACCGCTGCAGACAGAAAAGGAAAATGCAGTCTTCTTCACCTCTCCAACGCCGCAGTGCAACTGGTGCTGGTAAATGGCTCTGAAATAGAGGCTCAGACTTTCACCACTGCTTGCTCCATTTGTGAATATGTTCATCTTGATGAACTTAGAACTAAGGTTGTGAATGTCTTCCAGTTAGCTGTATATTGGAGGTTATTGTAAGTCCCTTGCAGGGAGAGGGTATGATTTATTTTAAATGGTGATTGTGACCACTATTTTGTAAATAGAAACTCACTCCCAAGGCTGTTGTTGTGTTTTTAAGGCAGTCTCCCTGCCAAGGTCCCGTGTGGGTTGGGATTGTATGCAAAGATGCCATCTCTTCTTTTCAACAACTATTCCTCTCTCATTGTGTAAAATCCACAGTTTTACCTGGGCCTGAAGAGGCAGGAGGAGAGGAAATACAGGCAAATGGAGGAGAGCCATTTGCCACCATCCAAACAGGTGACTTTTTTTTCCCTTTCTTAAAGATTCAATGCACAAAAGTCACAAAAATCAAAGTTACAGTTCCCTCAGCAGCCATAATTCTGCTTCTGGCAGAGCAAGAGCGAGGCATAAATATGAGCTCCTACCCTGCTGTACATGCTACATATGTGCAGGGAGCTAAGTTATGGGTGCTGTGGGAGCCATGATTTTGAATGTCCTGACTTGTGAAGTCCAATATTCTGGGTAGTTTTTTTCCCCTCCTTTTTACTCTGTGTAGTTATAAATTATATTACAGCCATTGGTCTCCATCATACTGGCACAGCAGTTTGGGTTATGTGATTGGCTGGAGACTCTCTTCTCCATGAGGAAGTGATCACAGTTATTATGCATAGAATTGTCAAAGCTGGTCCATCTTCCTTTGCAGCACAAACTTCTAAGCTGAGCTGTGTCGCTCAGCTCTAACACTAATGGTGAGACAGGGAAGCACACATCATTAGCAATCTACATGGGAATGTAACCCCATTGTACATGAGTGGTGATGCTGATCATTCAGTAGGTATGTGAAGGGAATATATGTATATAGAGATATGACATGGATATATGGAGATAGAATACAACCCTAAATGCCTCATGTCTTTTTGTTGATGTGTTTCAGGTTACCAGGCGAGTCTTTCCTGTGGATAACTTGCCACGTTCTGATTGTGGATATAAAACCTAAGCTCATACTGCATCTAAAAAAGCATCTATATCAGTTCAAAGCTAAGACTAAAGGTAAGTTTTGATTGAAGCTGAAAGATCTTTAGTTGCATAAAAATTTATCCCTGCAAAGGACAGTGCCTGAGATTCATGTGTACGAGTGCTTTGCTGAATAGAAGTTCAGATATGCTTTTTGTTGATTTGTGACCATGGTTTGTAAAGTTGAGCTTGTGCTATATCACTGCCTTAAAACCTCATCCACATGACAGAGCATCATCTTTATATTCTGACTGCAAATCTTCAGTATTGAACTCTACCAACGTTCAGACTCTGTGAAGGCCTACGTAAGAAGGAATAATGTGGTATAAATAAACTCCATCTGACTTTTTTTATAACGCTTTGTGCAAACTTAACATGCAAGTCAGGTGTCACAGTAACTGTTGGAAAAATGTAATGCTGACAGTATTTGGTAATAAAATAATAATCGCTGCATGTATCTCTGATGGAAAGAGATTCACATCCTTTTGAATCCCTAATTGTGTGCCACACTACATTAGAGACAGATAGCTCCATTGTCTCCACCTTTCAGAGATGGGAAATTCAGAGCAACAGCAAGATGTTCTAGAAATAAGCCGGTTTAATGAAGCAGCAAATTAGACTCTTCTATCTCTTTATTTAACATGTAGTCCCTTGAATTTATCAGAGTTCATTACAGGGATGCAAAATAGAAAAGAAGCTGCAAAATTCATTTGCAATTAGAGCTAATGATTTTGAAAATGGCTTTTCATATTTTTATAGATAACGGCTATTATTCATTATTAAATTTGTGTCACGTTTACTCTAATGAAATGACATTCTCTCCCTTCCCTTGTTTCTATTGTTTATGGCTTGGGTTCCATAAAAGGAAGAATCGTAAAGATGCTGTATGTTTCTTGCCAGCCTGTGACATGGCTCCTGATAGCTTACTTCTGTGACTCATGTCAGAAGAATGGTTTTAAAATTTCCTTCCCAATTTAATACTTCTATAGTACTTGACACATAACGATACCGAGTAAATGCACTGATCCATTCTTACCCATAATTTCAGCTTCACAGGAGGAGTAATGGACTCAGGGCTGTAAAGTTAAGGGAGGAAAATACATTCAAACAGCAAAATGAAGACAGATTGAGCTGCTGCCCCTTTCCAACCTCTGCTCCCCACCCAGACAGCCCCTCACTGCTCCGCTGTCTGCCTTCCTCTTGTCCTCACTCCTGTTGTTTCACAGATTTTTCATTAGGACAAGTTGAAAATATATTTGATATTGAGTCAGGGATGGGCAGGCAGAACAGAGCAGTGGATGAATCTGAGGGAAGAGATGGAATTTGAAAGAAGCGAGCGTCCCTCAGAAGTCATGGCCAGCCCTGTACTACACACCTGCCCTGAGAAAATCTGGTTTTGTGGTTGGTATGAGCACAGCATTCTGAAGCTGCAAGCTTCTGTCGTGCTGCAAGCTTATTAAGATGCTCTTTAACTGCTTAATAATAATCAAAGTTGCTGAAGATAATGTATTGTCAGTTTGCTTACCCGTGTAACATCATTTCTCTGCTTTCTTTAATGTCTGTATGTGTTATTAATAGTTAACAGCCCTTTCTCTAGAATAACAGATATGGAATCACCATTTCTGACGTAGGAGGCGAAGTGAGCTGTTTATGTTATTTTTGAAAAGGATCTCCTGACATGTTATTGCTAATGACTAACGCTGCTTTGCTCTGCTCTTTGTTTCTTTCCATCCCCTCTCCAGTTTCAGCCTTTCTTCTGTTTCTTCTTAATGTGATGAAACCTGAGTCTGAATGGAGAAAGTTCATTCGTAATGTGGCCAGCCCTGCGGTGTTGAGCTGAGAAAGTCTGCGGTTATCATTTCCTCCTCTGGGGCATTTGTGGATGACCATTGCTGCCCTGGGAGCACCCGCCTGCTTGGCAGCCCCGGCCCAGTCTGCAGCCATGCAGCATGGTGTATCCCACCCACAGTGAGGCTTTGTACCAGCACCAGCTGGCTGGGGGTTACAGCCCAGGGCTCAGCACTGGTACCTTTTGCCTCCCTGTGCACACAAGGCCAATGTGGGTCTCCCTGACCTCGTGTGTCACCAAGGGAGCTTGCTTGTAAGTTTGTACAGTGCATGGCTAGGAATCAGCTGTAGCAATCTGCCCACAGAACTCAAGCAACACCAGAAAAACTCATTATTCAATACCTTATTTCATACTCTGGAAACAAGAGCAACAACCCCAGCCCTTCCTCCCCTTACAGTGGTGCAGTTTCCATCAGTCTTTTCAACTCCTAATGAGATTTAGCGCTGGGGAGGGATATTTGTGCCAGAAGGACCGAGGCTTCTGATCAAAAAGGCATTGAAGTGTGCAGGAAAGTTCCTACAACATTTGGATCAAACCCCATTTCTGTATGGAAGAACAGAGCTAATGCCACCTTAGTGAAGGTTTTAGGAGCTGTCTCTCGGCTCCTATGTCAGGAATGTGTTTGTGGAAAGTCTGTGAGATCTTACCAAGTGAATTCGTCAGAGATTCACCCTGTGCCAAAAGACACGTCGCCCCGGGGATGCTTGCACCAGTTCATGGCCTCCTCTCCTGCCCCAGTGCAAAGAACAGCTCCTGCTCATGGAGCACAGGCTGCTGTCAGAGAGCTCAGCAGCATCTCGAAAAGCAAAACCCTCTGCTCCTCCTGCAGGAGATTAGAGCTGAAGGAGGGAGTGCAGAAAAAGTACATTTTCTGCTAACAAACAGAGCTGAAGTGACAGGGAAGTGGCACTGTGACACACACACACAGTGTGCACCTTACTCTGCCATTCCCCTGATGATCAATGTTACCCGAGGCATTTTGCAGATGAGTGCAGTTACCTCTTATTCCCAGTAATGATGCAATGTGAAATGCAAATACTAGAAAGGTTGGGCTGCTGTACAGCGGTAATTAATCACTCATGCAGTTATGCAGGAATAGAACAGCAGTAGATCTTTGAGTTTATGATAAAACAATCTCAAAAATACCCTGGGCTGAAATCAACTGTTGTATACATGCATCGTTTTCCCCTCACTGTGACCCACCTGGATGCAGCCTGAGGCTTTGCAGAAGGGCTGGCAGCCCCCAGCCCTGGCCTTGGGAGCAGCCCAGCACATTCTATCATTGACCTGATGGTCCCATCCTGGCTGCTACAGAGAAACACCAACTGTGGGGACTGGGACCAAAAATACCCACAAGCCACATTACAGCAGAGCTTCACTGGTTCAGCTCTTTCCTTCTAATTAAACCACTTTGATTGTTATCACAACAGCACAAGGGCCATGGAGGGGAGAACATGAGCACCTCAGGGCTGGCTGCAGGCTGCAGTGCCTGGAGCTGAGTGCTGGCACCACAGTGTCCCCAAGGGTCGGGTGGCACGGGAGCCACCATCGAACCCAGCTCCATACATTCAGATGATTAATTTCTGTGCCAGCACAGCCTTCACAGATACACCCGAGGCCCTGATCTTAATGAATCACATAAAATGTTATGCCCTTTGGAAAGGCAAATATAACCCAAGTAATTATGAGCTGCTTTTTTTTGCTTTTTTTTTCCTGTCTCTCAAGGTCCAACTTTGACTATGCGATATGCTGCTGCTACGTTTTGTGCATGAATGCATATTTTGTGAATGAATCTTCACTGTTGGAGCTGTTGTGGGACATGGAGGGAGCTGAGATGCTGAGGGCACCCTCTGCACTGACCTGCCCATGAGTCTGGAGGAGTAGAAGTGCATGGGAGGACGTTGGGTGCTTGCCTTGATGGCACAGCCCAGCCTTTGGAGCTGCTGAAACTGCTGTCACCCATGGGAATAGCTGAGGATGGGATTTTCTTTATCAAAGACTTTATTCCCCTGACAGCTGAGTCTGAGCTGTGTGTCCACTGAATCCAGCCCTTTCATTTTCCCCCTTTAAGTTTTGAGCTCACAATTCTCATGCAGCGAGGGCAGGCTTAAGCTTGACTGTCAGTATAAAAGCCTTTTCTTTTCGTATCACTTCTCCTCTGCAGTTCAAACCAGCTCCAACCTCACTAACGTCAACTTCAAAGGCTTCCCCGTGCTGCAGCCACAGCTTTTCCTGCAGAGCCCATCCTAGTGTCACCACTAGGTGCGTGGATGCCAGGCATCAGCCATCATTTCTTCTGCAGGCATTGCTGTCCTGGCAGCAGCAGGCTGGGAGCTTGTCCTTGTGCACAGAAAGCCCCCAGAGCCTTTTTTTTTCCAGCTGACGTTGGATCAGGGATGGAAACATAAACATGCGCAGCCAAAGTCCTAAGTTCCTTGGTTCCAAGGCCAAAGGAAAGCCCCAGCTCCCGCGGGAGGCAGTTCGTTCCTGGATGCTGCGGGATGAGCTTGCTCTTGCTGCCCTCATTCTGGGCAGCTTTCTGCTGGGGGAAGTTTAAGATGTCGATAAAGATGATAGCGCATGGAGCGATTTCTTTAAATTCCTGATCTATTGGAGCAAGTTGTATTTCCCTGGGTTTGTGTTTAACGTCATGCAAATAGGAGCATTCTGTTGGAGAATAATATGTGCATGATAGATAATGTTGAGGCGTTTAGTTTTATTTTGAGCAGAGTATCCTGTTTATGCTGCTAGGAAAAGTAAAAGCCCCATCTATGAAAATTGCTTGTGCTTTTTTCAGATCTGAGCAAATCGTTGACCATGTTGCTCTGAGCTGTACTCAGGAAGGGCAGAGAAGGGAGCAGAGGAGGGGAAGTCTCAGCTATTTATGTTCATTCATATAGGAGGAGGAAACAGCAGGAAAAGGTCAGCTGCAGGAATTTGGATTGGTGCAGCTGTGCAATGGAAGACGAAAAATGGAAGACCTTTTCTCATAGGCAATTATCACCATTATGTGAACAAGCATTTAGCAGCTTCCTGACCGAACAAGGGATGGGTATGGGTGATGAGAGGTAAGTCCCTTGACACAATGCTTGTTAAACATAGAGCAGTTGCAGCTTAAAATGCCATCTCAGACAGGGTAGCAAAACGAGCTGGAAGTGTCCCAGCTCCAACTGCTGCCCTTGGAGAGACCAAGTGCAAAGGATACTTTGATGGAAGCTGTCATGAAGACTGAAATGGGAAAATGGAAAAGATTTCACAGTGGCTTTGAACATCCCCTAGAGCAGTCCCTGGAGAGCCCATTGAGAACCCTTGCCTTCCTGCTCATCACAGCACTCAGCAATGCCAAAACAAGGAATCGCTGGTTACAGCACTGGCTGGGATTTAGGGTAAACTGAAGGAAATATTTCTTCATCTATAGTGTAGTCACTCCTTGTTGCTGCAGGAAGTTGAGCAACCGGGTTTAGAAAGAGCTGGTTTTAGAAAGAGATGGAGCACTACCTGCACACTGTGCTCCATGCATCTGTGAGCATGAATGCAGCCAGTGGTTCATGCAACTGCATGCTGGGGGCCTCGATCTGATGTCCCAGTGCTTCTCAGAAAAAGGACTCAAATCTCCAGCTGTGCAAGATGAGCCTGGCTGGGCTGTGGTCTTCTCAGTAAATAAGAATATCTGTTCCTCATTTATCTGCTGCACGGGCTGGCTGCAGGAAGAGCAGCATTAGGAAATGAGGCTCCTCAGGGACCGCACAGCGGCGTGAAGTTAGGAAAACGTGATGGGCTGTTCCTTTCCACTGCACACGAACATCATGGCACCAAGATATATTGGTCACCAAGGAGTTCCTGAATTAGATGGGCCATGATTGGAGTTAATAGCAATATGAAAGAGGCAACACTTGCAAAACACAAATGGCAGCACTCCACTGGCAGCAGCCCACTGGTTGCTCACACCATGCGTGCAGAAGCTCCTGTGGGCCTTCTTCAGACTCAGCAGAATTTGGAGGAGGCTTTACTCAAAGAACACGAGCATCTTGACTATTGGGGCTTATTTATGTCTTCTTGAACCCTATTTTCAATGCAGTGTGCTGAAAAAGGATTTGCTACACAGCACTTGAAAATGCAGCCTGTAGAGCAGGAGTGTGGCTGCTTACTGGCAAGCACCCAGCCCCTCTCCCAGGGCAAAAGGCCACTCACCCTGGTGATGCTATTGCATGTGTGAGAACATGTTTTTGCAAGTGTAGTGGCTGGACTGGTTTCCACCAGGATTTAATCTGCTGCTATCATCCCAGCACAGGGTTAAAATAGAGCTGTAGCGTGTGAGTATACTGTCAGATCAACAAGAAAGTACACGATGCTCTCATTCACTGATGGTCTCACTCAGCTGAGACCCACTCACCCACGACCACATTGCCTTAGGCAGAGATGCTTCTGTGGAACCTTTGGGGATAGGAGATGTTGGCTTTTGGTGAATGGATAGGCGTGGAAAATATCATGGCCTTGTCCCTCTGGGCTTTACCTCCATCTGTGGTCCATCTCCCCAAATAGCGAGTTGCTGAAGGGATGAAGCACATCTTCCCAGCATGGCGCTCACCACTGCTGCAGGGAGCCAGCCCCAGCCTGCATTGCTGGGGTTTTGCTCTCGTTTGATCTTTACCATAAAAGCAACCCACATGAATTCCTGCAACAACGAGCTGCCCTTTGCACTAGTGGCTGTGGAAATGGGAGCTGGCAGGAGATCAGAGCGAGGAGGGTGAGCGGGGTCATTTGTCCTTTGTAGCATCTCACCCGCAGGTGACGCAGGAGGTCGCACTCGTTCCTTGTAAGCTGGGTGGGAGCTGCACCCACAGCCTTCCACTGCCACCTCCCTGCCAAGCCCAGTGTCTCTGGGAGAGATGAGAAGATGATAACCTCCTGGAGATGAGAAGGACACCACGACTTTCCCTCTGAGTAACCCCAGTACACTGAGATCCAAGGTCCATGTCAGCGCTTTATTTTCTGTATCCTAACAATAACAGAAAAAAAAAGAAAAGCCCACAATAAAGCCCCAAAACTACCAAGCCGGGGTTTTAGTCCTTTTCCCATCCAAAGCTGTTCTTTAATGTGGGCCTGGGAAGGCAGACATTTGTTAGTTGTCACCCCAGCCATGGCTGGAGTGATTCAGGAGCATGCAATTTGCTCAGTACTCTGGGGTCCTTGGAGATGCGTGTCACCAGAGAGACGTCAGAATCCTCAAAGTTCACATTTAGAACAAGGAGTGAAGTTTCCACACTGGGGATGGCTCTGGTGAGGTGAAGCAGTTTGCAGCTGTCCCTGCAGGGCTTTCAGTGCGTGCTTTTTGCTAATGTGCCTTCTCACTGGGATTTTCACCTTTCTGAGCAATCTCACTTATGGATGAAAAGGAGAAAAAGGGATTCAGCGGTACTGCAGCTCTGGCACTGAGTGGAAGCCCTGCCTTTAAGCAGTGGTGGCAGGGAGAGAAAACGAGGAAAAAAAGGACAGAAGTGAGAAAGGTGGAAAAGATAGTGCAAGAAAAAATCTTGTGATGGATCTGAAGGTACAGGTCAGAAAGCAGATGAGATCTGCAGTTGTGTCCTCTGGCCTCGAGCTGCTAATAAATGACCCATCCCTGGTGGAAGCAGAGCTGAACAGAGCATCCCAAGGCTGGCAGTGGCATGGCAGGAGCATCTCCATCCCCTTCCCACCAGCCCATTGCTTGGCTGCAATGAGTTGGGGCTGGCAGAAGGCTGTGCTGGTGTGTGCTCAGAAGAGAGAAGCTTTCTCCCCAAAGCAATCAGTGGGAAGAATAAAGATTGAAAGCATATTTCCCCAAAGTCCAGTGACCTTCCCGAAAGCAACACTATGTCTTCTTGGCAAAAGGTCTGCATTATTTAAAAAGACATCCATGAAAGTTGCAGAGGGGCAGTGAGTCCCTGTCTGTCACATAAATCCCATTGATTCACTTGCAGTTGTGCCACCCTGGAATGTGGAAATGCAGTGGCACGAATGTAGAAGAGTAAATACAACAAGGGTTGTTGTCAACAAGTCAAAGGAGTCGTTTCTCATGAGAAACAAGGAATCAGTAGTTTTGTTTGTGTGGCTGCAGATTTTATTCTTATTTTTGTTCTACTGATGCCACAGTTTCATGAGTAGACACTGTAATCTTCAACTCCGAGCTGATGGGAGGATGTGTACTTTGCAATCCAAGTGATTCATGTGCTTACATGATCCAGCACAGTGTAAGGGAGCAAGAATCCCTAATCTAGAACATTAGCACTTATCTGTTAAATGCTCTTTTTTAACAAGCTGCAGAACCATCATCTTTCTTCTTACATAAGGTTCTTCGCAGACTACTATGACAACGGCCCTGAAAAACGGCATAATGAGACACAAAGAGTGCGAGGAACACGCTGCTAGAACAGCAGCTCATCACAGCTATTCTTATCTGACCTCAGAAAGGAAAACACTTCTGGATGCTTTTTGGTCGCTAATGATGTTTTCAGCTCTCACTTTATTCCTGTGCTCAAAGGGCTGCTTCTGCTGTTGAGCTCGTGGCTCGCTGGGTCTGTGAAGCTCGCAGGGCAGAGCTGGGTGGCTGTTCCTCCTGATGAGGAGGCTCCTGCAGTAGCACCAGAGACCTGGTGGAGTTTGTGGGTGTGCTGGGGAAGGCTGGGGGTGGGATGGGCTGAGGGTTGTGATGATGGCAAAGCCTGGCTGAGGTGTTGTGGAACTTGTTCCCAGCTTGTATTTCTTTGCAGAAGGTGGAAACCTGTGGTGCTACAGGGTGTGATATCACCTGCTGCTCCAAGTAGGTTAAACTCAACTGGAAACGAGGTTTTCAGGGTCAGAGCAGTTTACTGTTGGAGGTGGTGAAATCTTCACTGTTTTCAGTCCAGGTTTGATTTCTCTTGAGGTATGCTCTTGTTCAACAAAAGGTTCATTCTGCCTATTTAGCATTCACTAATGGAACTTAGACCAAACCGCCCTCTTCTAACCCTAAAACCTGCAAATCTCTTACGACTTGCCATTTAACCAGTTGGTTTAACTGGTGCTGGAGGCGAGTCCATGGTGTGGTAACCACAGAACAGACGGCCATGGCTCTGGCCTGCAGGCAGCGAGCTGTCCCCTCCTGGTGGCCAAGGCCCATGGTGGGGCAGATCCATGCTAACCCCACACTGCTGCCTGCAGGCAGCGCATGCTGCACCCCTCCTGCAGCAGATACAGTGTGCAGCTGAGACAATCTTTAGGAAAAAGCAGAACTTGCAGCCCTGGGGAAGGTTGGTCATGGTCCTGCACCTGTCCATGGAAGCACTTGATACAGGTGATGCTATTCTTCCCATTCTGGAGTCAGCAAACTTGCACTGAATTCCACCCATTGCTTGACACATAGTGTGAAAGATCGAACAAATCACATGCTGTTGTTATTAGGAGAGTTTTTAGGATAAGAAGTTAATTCTCCTGTCTCACATTATCTGCTTTTTCTCAGTTCTTTTATGAGAAAATTTTCTTTTTAGATGGCTGATTTATTCCCATTCTTAGTTTTTTCAGGAACCTGTAAACTCTGTAGTGCATTATCACTTGAATAGGCCAAATAATTATCTGAATGCCTACTCACAGACAGTTGGCTTTCAGTGAAATTGAGGCTTCAAGGAGAATTAGATAGAGCTACTAACCACACTGGGAGCTAAAAATATGCATCTTCAAGAGCTGAGGTCTTTTACGTGATCATCAATTCACTGTGTCAAATCTAACATCGCGTGGGTATTTCAGAATGGTATTTCCTAATTCTGATGTTTGAGTTTTTACAATAGGAGACATTCAGCAGATTTAGGAAGGTGATCCGAAAATTGGGCTTTTGGGGTTCCTTCTTTTGAAACTTAATCCTTCCTGAGCAGCCAAAGGTGCAGCCACAGAAGCCCTAAGGCATAACAGCAGTGAAATATGGAGACTCACCTCCCAAGCTTTGACTTTCTTTAGAACATCAGCCATTTAATTGGACCCAATGTATTTTTCATACCAATTTTGCAGTCACCTACAGGCCATGTAGATGTGTAAGATCTTTTCTAACAGCAGACAAGCTCTAGCACGTGTTGGTTGTGAGAAGAATGGCATCGTGATGGATGTTAAGTCCATTGCAGCCATCCAGGGTACAGCACTGACCTCCTGGGCTGGTAGCCTCTCACACATCACACCTGTGGTGCAAGCAGCATTACAAGCAATGATGTCCATGATGTAGAGCTCCACGGTGTTATTTCCTCCTTTTTAGTTCATCTTTAGTTCTGCTGTGGTTTTGAAGCCAAGAAAGATAATTTGTACTTTTTATTTTAACTTCTGTGCACCTGGGCATTATGGAAATAATAATTCATGTTTTATATTTATTTATTTGTTGTTTGTTTCTAGGATACAAATAAGAATAAAAGCACACTGTGCCCTTCAGCTGGTTCGACTGGTGATGGCTCAAGCCAGCCACGTGTGCTCACAACAGCCACAAATCCAGCCTGGTTATTTTTAATACTTCTTGTGCGTCAAAATCGGCCTATCCCAATTTACTTTTAAAACATCCTTGGAGTGTGACTCCATTTACTCAGACCGTATTTGTCTTGAGTGCACTTTTACGAAATAGCCATAAGCACCAAAAAGGCCACGTCTGTAATGCAAACAGTGCCAGACAGCCCGACCCCCCCGGGGGTGCCGCCAACAAATCGATCCGACAGCTCCCGACCAGGATGGAGCGGAGCAGGGCTGTGCCCAGACAATAAGTGCGTTATATGCTCCCCTTCAGCTGCACTTAGCCTCACTTCAGCCAAAGAATGAGACTGTTTCAGGAATCGTGTAAATACGGGCTGCGCAAAGACTCAGCCTTCCTGTTTGGAAAAAGAGAATTTGAAAAATCTGAGAGAACAGGGAGCTACGTGTGGGAAGGGGTGAAGCAGTGGGGGTGGGAGGGAGGGATGGGCGAGGTGGGGACAGGGAGGCAGAAAGGGGATAGAGATGAATTAGAGGAAAGGTGAAAATAAGAATAGAGAGTTGAAAAATAAGGAAAAGAGAACAGACAAAAACACAGTGAGGGGCACTGAAGGGAGCTCTGCATGTGTTTCACTGCTTCTCTGAAAGTTTGCACGTTCACTGCGCTTTGGTGTCTTCTCTCCAGAGGGGACGGAGGTTCCCAAAAGCAGCACCATCAACCCTTCCACCTCAGCAGCCCACAGAGGTGATCAGCTATTGTGCTGGTGCTGGGGCTGCAAGCAGTGCTGAGGGTCCCCAACCCCACTCCTCTCATTTCTTCCTCCAAAGCTGGACTGGGGGGAACTGCAGAACCACAGAACCTGCAGGAACAAAAGCAGAGAGGACTCGGGCATCGGTGTGGGCAGATCTTCAGGCTGGCACCAGCCACTTTGGGCTGCCGCTAGCCTAGGATGTGCCCTAACCTGCAGCATGGTCTCCCACCTGCTGCAGGGTCCCCTTGGACCTGCTGTGTGATGCTCCCTACATCTCGCAGGACGCCCCCTAGGATGTCCCCTAGCTGCCGCGCGATGCTCCCTACTTGCAGTAGGATGCTCCCTGGGGTTGCCCTCGGTTACTGCGGGACATCTCCCCAGGACCCACTGAGCGATGCCTCCGGGGATGTCCCTCGGCCGTAGCGGGACACCCGGCGGCTCGCCCCCCCGACGTGCCCCGGGCTGTCCCCAGCCGACCGCGGGTGCCCCCCCGCCTCGCTCCGGCCCCGCGGAGGGGTGCGCACGGCGTCCCGCGGCGCTGCCAGGGCGGGGGTGACTCACGGCGCGGCACGGCAGCCCCCAGCTTTATAACGGCCGGGGCGGCACCGGGACGGCTCCACCGCGCCGCGCCCGCGGGGAGCGCAGGGGGCCGGGGGCCGGCAGCATGCGGAGCCTGCGCGGAGCTGCGCTGCTGCTGCTGCTGGCGTTGCTGCCCGCGGGGCGCGGAGCCGTCATCACCGGGGTGAGCGCCTTCGCACGGCACCGGGACGGCACCGCCGGGCGCGCCGGCGGGCGGAGGGCTATGCGGGGGTAAAAGGTGCCGGGCTGGGGGTCTGGGATAACCGATAGCGGGACGGCGGTCGTGGGGCTGTGTGGGCGCCGGAGAGGCGCTGGGACTTGTGTGGGTAAGCGACAGAGAGACGTGCGGGGCTCTCTGGGGCTGGGGCTGAGCGGAACTGGGGGTCTCCCTGCGCTGAGCGACACCAGGACTTAGGGGACTCTCCGGGGTGAGAGATGTCCGGGTGGCAGCGGGACCCGCGGGGCGCTGCGCCGAAGGATGCGCAGCACGAGGTCTGTGCCCGGGGCGCTGCTCCCGGCGGGGCGGGGGCTCCGGCCCACCCGCTGCCCCCGGCGCTGCCCGACTCGGGGTCCGCGCGGCTCTTGCAGCCGTGTGCCCGCCCGGCGGCACCGCTACTGCCATCACCTTTACTGCCATCACCGCTAAACGCTGCTTTTTTTTTTTTTTTTAAGTATGACCGTGCTGGTTTTTTTCCTCACTGCGAGCGAATCCTCTGTTGTTGTTGTGTGTTTAGGCTTGAGATTTACTTTGCTTGTGATTTTTTTTTTTTTTTCCCAAAGACGTTATTCAACCCGAAGCGTTGCATCACTCCGAAGTAAAATGATTTTTCTCGTGTTTGCTTTGGGTCGGTGACCCAGCTCTGGCATTCTTTCGGCAGCTCACATGGCTGCTGGAATCACCAGGCACTGCGGGGCCGTGCGGGCTGCGGGTGTCCTCTGGACTCCAGAGCAGCTCCCGGGACGGAGCCGAGTGTCAGCAGGAAGGAATCTTTCCGTAGTTGAGAAACGAATGTTCCTTTTCAACAGAAGTGTTTCGAGCAACGAAAGGACGGGTGTAGGTTAGCCTGTCGTTAAGGTTGTGGCTACACCTCTAAAGCATAATGAATAAATTAAATAATTGCGAGGCTCTGAATCATAGATTAAAGACAGTGTTAAAAAATCAAAAATGTTTATACTAAAGATGTTACTTTGGTAACTACTGCAGTGTGTTTCTGCTCAAGCTGCTCTGATGGGTTTTTGGCTTCCGAACGAAAAGGGAAATCTCAGGTGGAAGCTGACATACGTGTTCTCATCCACATCCTCTGAGACAAAGTGCTCTTCCTTTGCAATTTAAGACTCAAACAGAACCTTGTGGCAGCTCATGTGCTGATTTCCGCTGGCTCTGGAGCCAGCATTTCTTCATGGACTTTTTCTCAGGCTGCGTTTTCCACAAAGCTGTGTGAAAAGGGGCACTGAGGGGGGATGAGCTGTGCCCAGAGCACGGCAGGAAGGTCGGGGTGCACAGCAGCACTGAGGATGCATGCTTTAATAGCTCATCAAACATTTTGGAAGGGGGATCTTAAAAGCGCTGCCAGATGAATATATGTATGTGCATGAGAGTGAGTTCTAAACCATAGCACTGTTCAGCACTGCTTGCCTCTCCCCAAACTGTTCTGCACCTCTTACACTGCTCTGCTGCGGGCAAAGTGACTCCAAGACCATCAGTCCTGTGCCTAGGGTAAAATCATACCATCAGAGGGATTGTTTTATTTTATTTTGAGAGAGAGAGAAGAAAGAAAGCAAACATTACCTACCTGGAAGGCTGCATTGGTAGTTTTATGGCCACTCTATTCTTTTAAGTAAATATGCTGCGTGTTTGGGCTCGCTCATAGCACAGAGCTCTGCTTCCTTACATGCGTTGAGGAGAAGTGCTGGCCATTGGGTTACACACATACTGACAGTAATTGCAACAGCTTTTCCCCAAATTACTCGCTGATCTGGCATTGCTGTTTGAAACAGTGCAACGTTTACTCAGCAGAGTGCAATCTGTTGGCATTTATCATGTAGATCCCAAGGTGAGACCCGTAGGCACTGACTCAATGACTGTCCTGCTGAGCAGCCTTCCTGGCTTTTAGGTGCATTTTTAGAAGCTGCCTCTTGCTGTGCCTCTGGCCTCTCAGCCCCGCTGCCAGACATGAGAGCAGCAAGGTGCCTGACCCTACTGTTGGGGCATCATCAGAACCTTGAACTGACAGAATTTCTCACTGCTTTGGCAATGAGAGAATATGACTGAGAGTCCGATGATCTTCTGGTCTACAAAAACAAAGATGTGCAGTAACCTGTTCCAAGCCCTAATATATCGATTGCTCTTCATGGTTTCTGGTTTTTGAAATATACCCAGTAGCTTAATTTTAGTTTGTGCTATCTAGGCCACAAAACACATCCGATAAATGACTGATAATTTCAGTTTCCCCTTGCAGGGTATGTGCTACCACATTTTCTTGGGCATGGGCACTCACACAAAGTGTTTTCAGTTATACAGTCGGGACATCTTTTAGTTACATGTAATTCTAGGTAACAGCCATACATTCCCTATTTAAACTTGGATTTTATCTACTTCCACTTGCAGTTTGCTAACAGAACTATCAAGCACTTGCATTTGAAAGGCACTCAACCATCAGATATTACCATAAGAAACTAGAAGGAATAGGTCTCTAGAAGTCTTTAAATTCATGGATGATTTCAATCCTTAGCTTCTCTGTAAGATGCGATTCCATTTGTCTGGTGCTCTGTGTCCTCGCATCTCCCTGAGCTCCCTTAGGCTCCGGCTATGGGTGGAAAGTATTTATGCAAACAGAATAAACAATTTCTCTTTCTGGAACCGCAGGCCTGCGACAGAGACCAGCAGTGTGGAGGAGGGATGTGCTGTGCTGTCAGCCTATGGATCCGCAGCCTGCGGATGTGCACACCAATGGGCAATGTAGGAGAGGAGTGCCATCCTCTGAGCCACCGGGTGAGTAGGGCTGAGGAGCAGGGCTGCAACTGCAAATGGTCATAGCCTCTGTGGTTATAGGCCCTGTGATGTGCGGAATGTAACAGCATCCTTACTCCTGGTGGGGATCCTGGCTGGGACCAGGTGGAACAGAGCTTTGTGTCCCTATCAGTAGTGACCCCATGGCCACTCCAACACCTTGGAGACCTCCAGGGGACCTACAGATGTCTGGCGATTGGCTCCCCACCTTCTGCTTTCCTTCTCAGCAACGAGATGGTGTCAGCTTGATGCTATTAGCAATCTGATGGCATCACAAGGGCAGGGTCTGCAACATGTCTGTAGGTGGCATCACTGCTATTATGCACCTTGCATATAGACCCTGCATCCCTCCCGTGTCTCTGTGTCACCATGCTGCTATCACCCATCCTAAACCCAGAGCTATGCATGTGGAGGGTCTAGAATATATCACTTAGGCTGCTGGAAGCTGCAATGAGTCAGTCCTGCCAGCAGCAGAGCTGTGATTGCAGGTTCTGTGTTGCGCAGGCAGCCAAGAATGGAATGGCATGGAAAAGGAATGGCATCATTCCTGCAGGCTCTGCGGCCGGTGACCCAGGCTGGGCTGGGATAAGGTGCAGGGAAGTTGGAAGGGGTACTGGGCAGGGAGAGCCGGCCACTGTGGGTCGTTATGGTGCCACTTCCTGCGCAGGCTGCAGGGCAATGCTCTCTGAGCGCTCCTACCACAGCTCCACCGTGGCCGTGCCCTGCTGACACCCGCGTTCCTCCTTCCAGGTGCCCTTCCCAGGGCGGCGGATGCACCATACCTGCCCCTGCCTCCCCAGCCTGGCCTGCATGCGGGCATCACCCAGCAAGTTCAGGTGTTTGCCAGACTTCAGGAAAGAAGATGTCTTCTTTTAGCAGGAGCTGCTCGGTGTTCTGAGGAGGAGCCGCCCGTGTTCTGTTTGTTGTTGTGATGAGCAAGGTACTCGCTGGGACCCCTCTCCCATCCTTCCCTGCCTCACCAACATCACAGTGATGATGCCGTGCTGTGCTGTAGCGGCCAAGGTTTTCTGAAGGGCTTTCATTTTGGGGGGGGTGAAGTGGGATTTGCTGCGCAGTGCAGATTTCTGACATAAGGAGCTCTGTTGCTGGACAGTCCTGTTGTCTGTGTGGCTCCAGCTTAACCCCAGAATGAAACCAGCCACAATAGTTATCACTTTTGGAAAACTTTGGCTGCATTTTTACACTTTGGAATGCTTGAACCGAACTGAGATTTGAATAATTATACGGAGGGAAGCATATAACAGTTACCAAAAACCTACCCTTCTATTTCACTCCTTGGTTAATATAACTGTCTGTAAGTTAGGCACACCTCCATGTTAAACGTTTAACCAGTAGATGTAGATTTTACACTTTTAAAAAGTGGCTGACAGAACCAAAGCATTTCAATACTCAAAGCATTACAAGACTCTGTTATTTTAATACTCTGAGATTAGGAAAAGTCTTTGTTACTGGAGTTGGTGTAAAACTACCTGATCATCCCAAACTATGTATTAAGATGTAGTTTATATTAAAAAAGGAACCCTGACGTTTATTGTAATGGGCTGCCTGACTTCTTGTATATGTACCGAATTTGCTGTGTAAAAATTCTGTATCAGAATAATGGCAGTATATTATTTGATTTATTTTAATATTATAACATTATTTTGTCATTGTGGTTTTCAGTTTTTATTCAGTGTACCCTGTGATCGCATCCCTGTTATCACAACCAAGCTGTGCTCTGGGAGGTGGAGGATGGGGAATGTTGGAGGAGTTAATGTGAGAGGTTTGTCTTTGCACATGCCTCAAAGCCTTCAGCCTGTCAGACGTGCAGTTGGTGGGTTCTCTATGGAGTACCATGCAACTCCATGCTTACTTGTGGCCCTGGAGATGGAATTCTGATAGTTTGTGTGAGGTTCACACATTTCTGCTCTCAGACAGGCAAACGTATGCTGCCTCTGGGAAAGGGAAGCTGCTCATCTTCCAACAATCAGAGCCTTTGCTGGTGGTGATGATGGGATGGAGCAACTAGCATGCGACACTAAAGCAAACACCTGTACTGCTGAGAGGACACATGTCCCAGTGCATTCACCAGGCACCTGCCCCCACGGCCCTCTGGAAGCAGCAAGCAGCCACTGGAACTGCTGCTTTGGCATTAGAAAAATAGATTTGGAGAGACTGGAGGGATGGCATTGCACCTTTCTGGCTCAGAGCAGCCCAAGCCCAGGGCTCATGTCCTGATGCCAGCACTGATCTTTACCCACTAAGACCTTCTCAGGTTCTCCCTGGGCTTCCATTTTTAGGAAGGAACACAGAAGCAGCCCAGATGTGTGTGTGTTCCCACCTCTCACTCCATTCATCCCCACAAAGCACATGGTCAGAATGGATTAGAGCAGCAGCTCTCAGCCCTGCTCCTGGCTGCCACTGCTGTGACCCTGCAGCAACTGCAGGCTGGTCTGCATCAGCTTCTGGCTGTAGTGCTCTCCTTCATCCTCTCTACCTGGGAGATCCATGCTAATGCTGAGTGCAGTTTTATTAATATTGGAGAAATATTATTAATTATTAATACAAATATGTGCATTAATTTTTAATGTTGTATTAATATTGATATTACAGGCATGTTACAGAATAACGATGCTATCCCTTCAAGCTGAGAGAAGTTCCCTGTTTATCACCAGATTTTGGCTTAGCAAAAAGCCATTGTAAGAAAGGATGCTGCAAAACATAACGAGCTGCTGCCTTAATTTGATTTCTTGCTAATTAGGTAGGTGAGGTGAGGTGCTTTGCAGGGCAGGCAGCACCTGTGAGCCTGAGGGATGGGGAGCAGCACAAAGCCCAGCTGGAGTATGGCCTTGTCTGCACTCTCCTGCATATAATCCCTCACTGGGAAATGTCCCTTTTGAAAGCCTTACAAAGTCTTTGGGTGTAGGTGGTGGTGTGTAACAAATTCTCTTAGCTGCTTGGTTAGTGGGGTTGAGATCTGAGCAGGTGTTTGCCCTAACTAAGGCCTGGGTTGTGCATGAGGAGCTGAAGTTGGTACAAGGCTGGGGGTCATCCAGGTGGGCTGGAGAGCTGGAAAAACAGCCTGTACTGTGTGGGGCTGCTATAAGGTATGTGAAATGGGGTATTTGGATTTTACTCATGCTACTATGAAGGTGGGTTGGAAACCTTGGGCTTGTTGTTGTTTTGTGGCTGCACCATGTGAGATCTCATCATGTGCCCAGCAAAGAGGCCCTTTGCTGATCTGCACTGTCAGCACAATGAGCCCTGATGCTGTGCAGCCCCAGTGAGCAGAGTGCAGCCCTGGGTCCTTGTGGACACCCTCCCACTCCAGCAGCACTCTGATTTGTTATTACTGCACAGATGGATATTCAAAAGAAACAGAAGGTGCTGAGAGTCCCTTGATTTAAACAAGATGTCTCAGGAATTTGATCTTGACAATGTGTAACATGTTTTCCAGAAGGAATTAGAAAATTGCAGGAGGAGAAAAGGCTGTGCAAATACAAGGGGATTTTGATAACGGCAAAATCAATGTGCCTCTCTCTATTAGATAGAAATGAAATGCCAAAACAGCAGGGGTACAGCTGTTACTGATCAATGCTGTGAGCACAGGAATGGAGATGAGCTTAATGCATGTCAAACGTAGAGAAAATCACCTACAATTTCCTAAAGGAAAGTGAGCAGAACCAAACCCTGCTTACTTCTCTTGCACATGTGAGTATGCTTTGTTGTTCATCACATGGGTATTTGTGGGCTCTTTCTCAGCACAAAAAGGAGATTTTCTTGTCTCCTTTTTTTTTTTTTCCTACTTACATGGATGAAGCCTTACCAGGAGGGTCCCTGAGCCCTCTTGGTACAATGGCGGAGCTTTTTGGCTGCTGTGTTGTCATCGTTTCACCCTCCGCTCTGGTTCCTCTGAACTCCCTGAAGTCTCAAACAGACCTTTATGCGTTGCAACAGAGCTTTTGGTGACCTGGGGCTGGCTTACATCAGCACTTTTGCTCAGACAGAGATTGTGTAAGCATAGAGTAAGGAAACGTCGTCCTCTGAGTGTTTGGGATCTACAGGGACAAAGTGGGCACACCTCCATGCCCAGAGGTGATATCACACCATGGCTTCACGCTGCCTTGTCAGCTCCTTGACTTGGGTGCCCACATTCCCCTTGGTCTGACTGTACATCGTATGCTCAGCTGCCATCCTCTGCACCCAGATGTCCTCTGCCCAGCTGGATTTGGCTGTGCAGTGCTGTGTATGGGGCCCATGGAGGGGGAGCAAGCAGGAGGGCCCCACTGATTCACCCAGCTACCGGGTTGCTCACTGCCTCCTTCAGCTCCCCGGTGACAGATGGGAGCAGATTGAGCGGTGTGATGGAGGGAGGTTGTATTTCACTAAATCATCCCTCTTTCTCTCACTGTCAGAAAGCACCCAGACTTCTACTCCACTTCTAATTCTGCCTGTGTTTCCCCCTTCTGGATATTTTTTTTTAAATGGCAAAGCCCTTTTGGCTCTATCTCTGCTGAATTTTCCGAGAGCTGCACTGGTGTTTATAAGGAGTGATAATGGGTAAGGAGTGATAATGGGTTTTGTCAGGCAGTGAAAGAAAGGAACGCGTTGCTTTCAGACAGACGGGATGTGGTGCTGTGTACAAGTGCTCCTGGTTTTTGCCACCCCAGGCACTTAGGCAGAGCCCTGGGCACAGTGTGGCTGCTGGCTGTGGGTGGGCACATGGGCTGCTGCTGCTCACAGATGGAGCACCCTTCCTTCCCTGGATGACTTGTTCCAATGATTAATCATCCTTCCACAAACATAGGACTGCATTTTTTAATGGCACACCAGTAAATAATGCTTTAGGAGGGGTGTCTCTTCGCTGGGTGATCGCCTGATTGCTGCCTACTCTATCAGCACTGATGAGTGCCTAAAATTAGCCAGGACTTCACAGTTCCCTGTGTCCTTGCAAGACTCGCTTTGAACTTGAAAGCCTCCTACACAAAGTGCTCTGCGGCATCAACCTGGTCATAGCAGGGGCGAAAAACACAGTGTTGAAGAAAGTGGCCTTCCAATAAATGCATCCACAGTCAGACCATGCGTGACTCATGAGATCAAAGGCACAGTGCAAGTGTTGAGGTCATTAAACATGAATAGAAATACAGAAATGCAACAGCTCGCATTAAAGGCTTAGCTTGACTTTAAAGCTGAGTGATGAAAGCTTCTATAGTCAGCGATTGTTTGCCTGTGATAAAGGTTTGCTCTGGCCTTCAGTGGTTCTGGGCTTCAGGAAGGTGAGCCAGAATAATTAATCATTTTTTCAGATATAACACCAAGGCTTGAAGCAGACAGTGACATGGGCCAAGTGAAAATGGGCTCAGGGATGTTCAGGATCAGCTCTAGGGAAAGGCAGAGTGGTGCAAAAGGCCCACTGAAAATTCAGCCCTCAGTCACCAACTCTACAGTTAATGGGTGAGTGAAGACTGTGTGAGGCCCTATCAATGACATAGCATTGATCGAGGGCACCAGCACGGGAAGGTGTTGGGGCAAGGCTTCTATCAGCCCCATCCTGGCATTCTATGCTAGCTTTAGGAGAACTCCTTCAGAGATGGTCTCTCTTTGATGGCTCTGCTGCTGTGGTTGCTGTGTATGTTACGATACTCCTGCGTGTACCAACACCCAGCATAGGAGATGCTTCCTGGTTCCTATTGCAATGGCTGATTGTAGCCTTTGCAGTTCTTGAGCAACTATGAAAGAAGCTGTGCTAAAAATCGTAGGGGGGGATCATAGGAGAGATCTATTAGAAAACAGCCCCCTTGCTGTGTTTATTATCTCACTTTGGTTTGAGATACAGCTATGTTGTACGGTTTCTGGCCCATTCTGATGTCACAGAATCCCTCCTCTGCAGCATAAGTTGATGAGTGCCTTGAGCCACCTGGCATTGTGTTCTGCCTGTAGGTGTGTATCGCTGCCCGAGCCACTGCTCTGCTGGGTGCTTTGCAGGCAACTCTGAGCAAATACCAGCACCGCAACGGGAAACGTAACTGTTTGTAACCATGTGGGCAGGTGGCAGAGATCCAGCCCAATGCTGAGCATCCTTTGCTTGGAAAGGAGGGACAGTGCCAGCTCTGAGCTGAGCTCGGTGTGTCCTGGGGCAGTCCTGCAGCATATGGCAGAGCAGCCTGCCGGAGGTGGAGCTGTATCACAGCCAGGTAGAGCCCCAGGGAAGAATTTCTGCTATAGGAATAAGCCAAATTCCTGCCCTTTTCCTCAAGGCAACTGACTTCACGCTGTTCTGGGAGGCAGTTTTGTCTTCCCTGGTGCAGACTTGGCGCTGTCAGAGCAAACAGCAAGAGCCCACGGGCTACATGTCCCCCACTCACCTCCACCACCAAATGTGAGACCTTCACACATCAATGTAATGCTCAAGAGTTAAATATTTCAGCTCTTCCCAGCAAACTTTCCAAAGCTGAACAACAGAGGCACCCTGCAGTATTCACAGGCTCTGAGTGCTGCGAAGCAGAGATGCCCATAAGGCAGTACTTGCTGAGATTTCAGATCAGTGTCACTTTTCACGCTGCCCTGATATAGAAATTTGTGCTAAAACCTCCGCTGACACAGCATAGCAAGATTTCTGCTGAGAATGCTTGCAAGGAATGTGTTAAATATCTGGGGAGTGAGGGAAGATGCCAGCAGCGGTAAGATTTCCCAGTGCAGCACAGCTGCCACAGCAACTGCAACTCTTTACCACAGCCATGCAACAGCAAGCGTGCTGTGAGCTCTGAGCCAGACAGTGGAGAGTCTCCAGGGGGGATGATGATGGCATTTCACGTGATGCCGACTCCTGTTGCCCAGAGAATATGAAACCATTACAAATGTCCTGTTGTGAAAAGGGTTTGATCTGCACGTTGACTGAGCACAGGTAGGTGGGAGAGGTGAGTGCCCTGCTGCCGTGCCGCCCACTGAGCTCACCATAGATTTGCATTGTGGTTAGAGGGGATGGGAACGGGTTCAAAGCATCTGAGTTTTTGCACGTGAGCCCAGCACTTGCACAACGAGCTGCAATAGCTTCCCGTGTGGCTGCAGGAGGTAATTATTGCACTCAGCTCCTGCTGAGCTCCGTCCATTAGCACTTTGAGGCAGAGCAGAGCAGTGGTGTTCAATGGGCAGCCGAGGGCACAGAGCTCACAGCTGCTCCTCAGGGGTCCTACCAGCACCAGAGAAGACTTCCAGGCCTCAGCCCATTCTCCTTTGCTTTATTCCTGCACTTCACAGCAGGTTTCATCCTCTGACTCCCCTTCTCTAAGCATGGCCAAAGCAGTTAATCCCTGTGACCCACTTTCCCCATATCCAGACTGAAGGACACTGTGAGAATATGTTAATGCTGTGCCTTGGTGATGCTCAGCTTGGTTGTTTTTGTTTGTTTTTTGAAACTTCCTTATCTGTTCTCACATTCCAGAAGGAATACTCATCCCCTGGTGCTCCCCCAGACCTTTCTGCCCTGCACATTTCCTTGGCATGCTCAGCCCCAGGCTGGACTTGCAATGCTAGTCACTGAACACTGCTACATTTTCTGCCACCTATCTGTCCTTTTATACTTAGTTTCACCCTCCTCCCCCCCTCTGGAATGAAGCTCTATTGTTCAACATCCATCTAAAGCCTCAATTAAAGCTAGTGGAGTTCCTTCTCCCTTGTGCTGGTGAAGCTAGGATCGTCATGAGCCTGGTATTAGAAGGACCTCAGGTACCAAATTAACTTTTAAAGGCACCAATTCTGTCCTAAGGGAAGTCCTGACAGGTCTCTGTGCAAACAAAAGGTATGGTAGAGATACCCATTCTACATCTCTCTGTATCTTTTTGCCATGGGTCTGGTTGCCACCAGTGGTGACAGCAAGGCGGCGGTTCCATCCAGCAGACAGCAAACAGACCAACCCCCCTAAGGGCAATTCATCACCCCCTGTATATCCAACCAACTACACAACCTGTGCTTAATTCTCCTGGAAGAGAAAAATGTGGTCCTTGCAGCTTTTAGGGCTGTTTTAAAATAACAGCTCTCCTATCTCTGGGGTTTAAATAGAATCATAAGCACACTACTTATAGCTGGGATGCCAAAATATCTGACACTTTTAATAGCTTAAGTGAGGAAACATGGGCTGTTTCTTAATTGGGCTGCATGAGAACACAGAACTTCAGTTGGAGATCACAGTTCTAGGCCCCAGAAAGATACTTTATCTGCACAAGAGATTTTTTTTAAACTTCAAGGAGATGATTCTGAACAATTTGGGATCCCATAAAAAAGAGCTAAACAGTAAAGCGGGCACTCAAAGGACATTTGGAATGCAATTACTAGTAACAGCATCAATGCGTTGCATGTTCCTCTTCATAACAGCTCTACCTGGATTACTCATCCAGGTTTACTAAGCCATGATCTGGCACTTGAGGATGAAAACATGAGCAGTGCTGATAGCCAGCTTCTGCCACCACCTGAAGTTCTGACAGGGCTCCTGCTGTACCCAGATGCACTTTCACTAACAGATCTGGAAGCAATAGTCCTGCTTTGTTCTACCCTACCCAGGAGCACGGTCCTTAACAGCCACACTACAGCCGTTGCTCAGCTGATGGCTAACAGCCTCTGACTGCAGAGCTGCTTCCAGCTCAGGCATGATTTCTTTATGGAAGGGGAGCTTGTTGCTGTCATTGTGCGACAGGCAGCAGCGCGGCGCTGACTGATGTTTGCTAAATGCTGCACAACGCACCTGAAAGCACGCAGCTTCCTCTGAGTCACATCAGGATCCTGCCATCGTGCTGCCAGCTGAAGCACTTCCAAAGAAGTTTTTCTAAATGAAACAAGTTAGGATGTGCTGTGCTGAGTAAGTTTAAGTTACCCATTAAGAATGCAGTTTGAGACCAGTGTTACCCAAGCCATCACGTTAAGGAACTGCTTCTCCAACTCAAATCAGTGATCCTCGCAGACATCTGCTCTACCATTGCACTACATAAACCTGTTGCCCATCATGAACTTAAGTCTCCTTAAAAATAGCATCAGTCATTTTTATTGGTAAAAACACCTAAATTGAGATCTAACAGCAAAGTAAGGATTGTGCTTGTCCATAATGACCCCGGCTGTGAAATCTACTCAGACACAAGACATACAACCTTCCAGATACACAAGCTATTTGTCAGCAAAGCAGAATGCTGTCATTCTGAGACAATTACATACAGTCAAGGTTTTCAAGATTTTATTAAAGAAAACAGTCAAAATGTACAAGTGTTACCCAGGTTTGTAGATAACTTCCTATAAAGGCAGTAAAATATGAATTTCAATCTAGGTTTTTAAAAACTGCTATAGTTGATTAGTTTTAAAGTTGGTATTTTAAAATCACATTTCACAAATAGTTCCGAAATATTACCAAATAAATAGTGCAACGAGAAAATCGAAATTAGTTCTACACTGTTTGCATGTCAGGCAAAAGTTATAAGTAACTGCTTCAAATACTCAAACCATTTGAGAATGAATGAACCCACAGCTCCCACCAAAAACCGACTTCCACTAAAGCACACCAGGAACGTCCTCTTCTTGTTCTTCACTGAAATCAAATGATAAGAAAACAACACCTCTTGAGGTCATCAAAAATAACTTTAGTATAAAATTGTCTTGGCTTTTATCAAATATTACATGAGTAAAATTGTTAAGCCTTTATCAAAACAGACAGGAATAGGAAAAAAAAAAAAAAGAAAACGTCATGGCCTTAATCCGTATCTGTTGGAATCATGTCTAGAAACATTAGAAGCAAGACCAGAAACTTGGAGCCCTGTTTTGTTGTTAAAAACCACATAATCACAAAGAGAAACAGCTTCGTACAGCCTAAGGTTTGGGGGTGTTCTGCTCAAGTACCTGTTTCCATAAACAGCAACCTGTTATGTTCTGGAGAGCACACGCAGAGTATAGAAAAATAAATAAAACAGCTTCTTACAGCCTAAGGTTTGGGTGCCGGGTGGTGGCTCAGTACATCCCCCACGGGTCACACTTTCTTGAGATCATATGCAGAAACATGGAAAATGGTATCCATCTTTCTTTTTTGTAGGCTGAGGAAGCCCCCCTACATCCCAAAGCTCTTGAGATCGCACAGGATGGTGCCCTGGGTGCTCTGGATGCTTTGGCAGCACGGGAAGTGGGCTCGGAGGCAGACCCTGAGCTCCTTGTTGAAGATGAAGCAAAGGATGGGGTTGACCCCGGCCTGGGCAAATGTCATCCAGACAGAGGTGGTCAGGTACACCTGGGGGATGGAGCTGGCCTTAATGAAGACCCGCAGGTAGCAGGCCACAATGTAGGGGGACCAGAGGAGCAGGAAAAGCAAGGTGATCATGTAGAACATCTTGCAGAGCCTTTTCTCCATCTTAAACTCCTCCAGCACTAGCAGCCTCTTGATCTGGCTGTGGGTGGCCTGCCTGATGCCCACCAGGGTGGGCGGCGTGGGTCCCCTACCAAAGCCAGCCGTCCAGTTGGCCGCCGCCTGGCCCGTGGCCCCCGGCCCATGGAAGGTCCAGTTCTGGCTGATGGCTGGGACCAGCTGGGCCGGCTTCATTTTGCGGTGGCCGTGGATGAAGAAGAGCAGCTTGATGTAGACCAGGTGGGTGGCGGCGATGACGGCCGCCAGCATGAGCATGAAGCCCAGCGTGTCGTTGGCCTTGACGTAGCGGTGCTCAAAGATGCACTGCTCCTCCTCCCGGATGAACTTGTAGGTGCCCACATCGAAGACGGGAGGGAAGGCCATGGCCATGGAGAGAGTCCACACCATGCACACCACAGCCAGGCAGGTCCAGCCCGTCATGCGCTTGGCATAGAAGCGGTGGTGGGCGATGGCCATGTAGCGCGTGACCCCCACGCAGAAGAGCAGGAAGGCGGCGTGGAAGCAGAAGAGCACGGCCAGGAAGGCCAGCACCTTGCAGCTGAGCAGCCCGTGGGGCCAGGCGGCCCCGCTGCGCACCGACAGCATGACGAAGGGGAAGCAGGCCAGCGAGCGGAGCCCATCGGCCAAGCAGAGGTCCAGCAGCAGGTAGTATGGGGCACGGTGCAGGTGTCGGTCCTTGAGGATGAGCCAAGCGAAGAGCACGTTGCCTGCCAGGCTCACGCAGAGGATCAGCCCCAGCGTGGCCAGCTTCAGCCCGGAGGCGCTCAGCAGGCCGCCGGCGCTGGGCAGGTGCGGGCTGCTGCTGCTCCCCAGCTCGCTGCTGTTCGCCATCGGGTCCTTCCTCCTCCTCCTCCTCCTCCTCCACCTCCTCCTCCTCCTCGCGGCAGGCCCGGGGGCTCAGCGCAGCGGTGGCGCTCCGGGGCCGCGGGCCCCGCCATCACCGCCGCCTTCCGCCGCCCAACCCGCGCCGCGCGGCACCCCCATCCCCGTCGCCGCCGCCGTTCTCCCCCCTCCGCCGCCGCCGCCGCCGCTCGGGCGAGGAGCGGCGCTGCCGCCGCACTCCCCGCGGGCCATGCGGCTCCGCGCCCCGCTAGGGCCGCGCCCCGCGCCGCCGCCGCCCCATGTAGGGGAGGGATGGAGCGATGGAGGGATGGAGGAAGGAAGGGGCTCTGGGGGCGAGGCGCGGAGCGGCGCGGACCCCCCTCCCCCCTTACCACCACCGAGCTGCTCCGCCGCCGCGCGGGGCGAGGGGCCGGCCGAGCCTGCGCACAGCGGCGGCGGCTCTGCCCAGCTCCCGGCGAGGACAATGGGGTAAATCCCCCTCCCTCCTTTCTTCCTTCCTTCCTTCCCTCCCTCTCTCCGCAACTGCCTCCGCCCCCCGCGCAGCCCGGCCCCTGCGGAGCGCGGGACCGAGGAGAGCGCGCAGCGGCGCGGAGCGGTGCGGAGGTTTCGCTGCCGCAGCGCGACCCGGAGCGGAGCCGCCTGTCCCCGCCCCGCTGTCCGTCGCGGAGCCGAACCGCTGGCGGTGTGCGGGAGGGGAAGGCACGGCCGTGCGGTGCCGCTGCGCGGCGGCCTCGGAGAGGTGGGGGCGGAGGGGTGAAGTCATGGCTGGAGGTGCGTGCGCGGCACAGGTGGGTGCGCACCCACGGACGTGCCCGCTGAGAGCCGCAGCGTGCGGGTATCCGTGTGGCAGAGATGTACCTCGCCGTGCCGCGGTCAGCAGCGCGCTGCCGCTGGATACAGCCGTGCCGGAGCTCTCCCCGTGTGTGCGCGGAGGGAAGATGCCGCCTGTTGCTGCGGTTGTCCCCGCTGGGCAGGGAGTGCTTCAGAGGGTGCAGCTCTGCAGCGAGCTGATGGACACACGTCTCAGCGGGAACACAGTGCCGCCTCTGCGAGTCAGAGCCCTGACGTGTGGGGTCTGATGCACCTAAACAGGCAGAAAAGAAGGATATTTAGGGCAAGGCCCTGGGCATGCTGAAGATGCTAATGCAATTATTGTGCTGCTGCTGAATTTCCATCATGGCTCTCATGAAGGACGCATCCAAAATCCCTTTCAAAGGATTAAAAGCCATCAGTAAATTCGGTGATATTCCAGAAACGATTGCAAATAAATTATCCGCATCAGCCCCAAATGCCGGTTCTGGTGGAGCAGCCTTCAAGCAGGGCTTTGTGAGCGGTGTCAGAAATCTGAGCTGGGGCTGCATGCAGACCTCAGACATCCGGAGCAGCTGTAGTGTTTGGACACTGGTGGAGCCTACAGCTGACTTCAGCCCAAAGGGTGGTTGAGGGCGACGTGCCCATTGCCCTTGAGTCTGGTTTGGATCTTGTATTTATTGAGTGCAAAGAAATTCTAAAAGCACACACACACACAAAAAGGCAGCTAATTGAGGCTGCTTTTTGCTTTCTACCAACACATCTGAGCTGTTCGCAGTAGTTAGGTTTCTCATTTGCACTGGAGTTGTGCTGTGACAGAGGATTGCCCACGGGTTGCTCAGTGCTCTCTGCAGTCTCCCACACAGGCACTGCGGGTGGTGACAAGCTCTGGGTGTGTGGTGTCCTCTTGGCAGCTGGCACCGGGAGCAGCTTTCTGTGGGACATGGGGGGATCTCGTGCCTGGGGCACTGGGGCCACCACCAGCAGCCCAGGACTGGTTGGCCCTGGGCACACGGGGGACCAAAGGGAACCTTACCTGCTATGGGAGCTCTGTGAGCAAGGCAGCAGCTCATCTTCTTCTCTCCTCTGTGCTTCCCTGCATGCACACCAGCGCAGCTGAGCTTTCTTGGGCACTGCTGTAATTCACAGCTGCTGTGCCAGGCTCACAGCAAACTGCTAGCTCATCTTTCTTCCACCTGTAGCTTGGAGAGAGCTTAAGCCAGAAGGAAGTGCAGGGACAGTCACAGTGTCTTCACCACGTGTCCTTGGCACCACTGCAGCAGCAACCAAAGTGTTATCTCCTGGGTGATCCAAGGGAAGCAGGAAATGTCAGGATGTGCCTGAAGGTTAAAATCTGAGCTCCTGCCATAGCAGAGACACTGCTGGGAAGTGGAGTAGGTGGGAGCAGTCAGCCACAATGATTTTGCCATCACATGCAATTCAGGCAAGGACAAGTTTTCAGGTATAGTAATTGAGGAGTGATAGAACCATTAAAGTTGGAGAAGATCTCCGTGATTCCTGAGTCCATCCCCAATCCATCCCCACTGACCATGTCCCTGTGTCCCTCCGTGCCACATCTCCACAGTTCTCTAGCACCTCCAGGGATGGTGACCACACCACTTCCCTGGACAACCTGTGCCAATGCTTTATTGCTCTTTCTGAGAAGAAATTTCACCCAAAATCCAATCCAAACCTCCCCTGGTGCAATGTGAGGCCGTTCCCTCTTGTCCTATCGCTGTTACCTGGGAGCAGAGGTTGACCCCCACCTTGCTATGCCCTCCTTTCAGGGAGTTGTAGGGAGCTACAAGGTCTCAGTGATACTTGGTGACAATGGCAGAATGAAAAAATGACACATTAAGGTAACGTTCAGATACTGGCTAACGTGAAAATAAAATGAGAGGCTCTATGTCTGCAAAATTTATGCTACTACCTTGAATGCTTTGAACAGGAGTCATGCTTGCCTTCTAAGCATGGTACAGCTTTGCTACATGGGAGCAAAATGAGGGAGAGCAGCTTTGAAGCAGCTTTGGGAAAGCACTGCACAGGTGTTGGGGCAGGGGGTTGGGGAGGGCAGGCACAGAGCGCTGCCATCAGGCTGAGTGTGATTCCTCGGTCAGCAGGGCAGTAACAAAGGGTTTGGATGTGGCTTTGTTCACAGAAGTGTTGGCACAGGCACACCAAATGAACAAATGACAGCAGAGCAGATGGAGCATTAGTGTCGCTGCTGAACCCAAAATTGCTTTGCATGCATTTGGAGAGCGGCATCTGACAGCCCTCGCATCTTCCAAGGGCTTCTCCCCGGCTGTGCAATACTCCATGTGCTCTCCTGGGGAGGGAGGAGAGAAGAGTGGAGGAGTGCAGTTGGCACAGCGGGGAGCAGGCTCAGGTCTCCTCCATCCCTCAGAGATGCGCTGCTGCAGAGCAGCACTCCTTCCCGCTGCACTGATCCTCCTCCACAGCAGCAGAACGTTTTGAACTCCAGCAACTCCTCTCATTTTTCCCCCATGTGACTGTGAGTCAGGCTGAGCTCCTCTATTCTTCTCCATAATTGAGTAGGAGATTATTTTGACTGGAAATAACCAGACGCAGGTATCATGGCTGTGAGTGCCTCTGTGTGCCACTTGCTGGAAGTTCTGAGCGCCCTGCAAAGGGAGCGGGCCTTTAAAGTGCACTCAATGGAGAGGGAAGAAAGCAGAGGGGAAGAATGGCTGCCTCCTGCTCGCTTCTCTCACTGCCTCTTCTTCGCTGAGCCTCTGAATGGCCGGGGACATGCTGCTCTTCTGAAGCTTTTGCAGCACTCCCCCGCTGCAGGGCACGGCCTCAGCGAGGCACAAGCTGCCCACAGCACTGAGCCTTTCTGCTGCTGCTCCAGGCCCACAGCAGTGCTGAGCAAGCTACAGAAAGTCCTTCCTCTGAGGTCTCAGGGGCATCTCCCCATGTACAGATTTTCCTGTTCGTTCTCTTCCCTATGCAGTTACAACCATCTAGCCAGTCTGTGCTTCACACCTTTGTTTTGGTGGTACATGTGATGCATTTTGCTTTTTTCTCCCTTTTTATATATCACCTAGGTAGAAATTAGCCCAACAGGGTATAACAAGGAGCATAACTTGGGATGAATCTCTAAATTTTTCATTAGCTGATTACCTTTGAGCACTTTGGGGATAAATCTAATTGTCAGGGAGAACTATTGACTTATTTACATTGCTGGAGGTACTTGAGTGGGTTCCTGTACCACTGGTGACATTAGTTCAAAGGTTCATTTACCAATCAGAGTCTTTCATTATAATCTATTCTGAGGAATACAAAGTAATGACTTCAGTTGCAATTATAAAGTATAGGTTCTTCTCTTCTCTGAGAGAGCTGCTAACACTTCTGTGCTCTTAAATTGCTGCTTCAACAAAGGCACTCTCTTGGTTAGTTTTGAACTACAGAAATAGCACATAAAAAGCTTATGCAGTTCGGAAGTGTTCATGAGTCTCAAGCAACTTTGTGGGCCAAGTAAAGCACGAGAAGCGCTTTTTGTTGTACTGTTCTATCAACTGAGCTTTTAAGGCAGCCTCATGAGAAGGAATTTATTATTTTAATGGCACTTTCTCTCTGCTAAAATGTCTTGCTAACTCACTGAAGCTGAGCTTGAAATAATAGAGAAAAACTATCAGAAAAGCTGTGATGCAGTTTGGAGCTGAGTGAAAATTGCACCGAAATCTGAGCCTGCCCAAACCCTGAGCTAAATGTAACATGCCCCCCAGGACTGTTCAGATCATCGTGCAAGCTGTTATGGATAACGAGCAGCCAATTTCTCTGTCGTTGGGTTGTGTTGCTGTTGCTAGTTGTTTTTTGCTTGATTTTTTTCTCCTTTATTTGGTAATGTGCACAGTGCAAAGCCCCTGCATACCCTGTAAATGCCATTTTACCTTCCCAGTAAGAACATGACGATTAGAAGAGCCGTGGGGAGCTGTATGGGCTTCAGCTGAGCAATGTCTGAGTCCAACCTAGGGAACAGCTCCCATCTGCCAACCCCCATTTGCACCTTTTCTTCCCTGAGGTGGGACCTGGCTCTCTCACCAACAAATAAAGTGGAGATTTTGATGCTGATTTCACAGGATGCTAAACTGAGCTCCATGAAAAGGCAGTGCTAGCATGCAAAGCTCCTTTTCTTCTTTGCTTATTAATGCGACTAATTAAATGTTTGTATTTTTTAAGCACTAACTGGTTTTTGATGGTCGTTTAGAGACTTTGAGAAAGTCAATAATTTTGATGAAATAAGACTGTAGGCTCCAGAACAAAGTCCACAAGGAACGTGTGATGTTGCTAGGATACAGCTATTAGTATTTTCAGTGGCTGGGGTATTTTTTGGTGTGTTTTTTTCATAGGTTGGGTCTCACCTCTCTTACAGACAGTAGGATACCTGATTGCCTGATCCCATTTACACAACGCTCTCCCACTTTACAGTAATAAGGCAGACTCGACCTATTCGTTTCATCCACTTTTAGTTGAGAGGAAGCCACACACGAGTAGTTTTGACTTGAGCTATTTGGAGCGCGTTCGATCTGAATCTGGCGTTGGAGGTGCGGGATCGATGTCACAGCATGAAGTCAGTCTCCCTCTAGTGGTTCGCTTCCGGAGGGCCTTCGGTTTCACTGCCCTCACTGGGTACAATTCGCCAGGGTGCGATGCAAAGTTCAGCGACCCTCTGTGAGCGGTGTTGAGCTCCTAATGTGCGTGAGATGAGCATCAGGTCTGCACAAATGAGTTTATTTGTACTTCTTTTCTGTTTTGTAATTCTTCCATTTCTTGCAGTATCAATACAAGATGAAGCTTCCACCCGTGGCTCCCTGCAGTACAGCCCAACGTGTTCTGCTCAGCCTGTAGGATGTGACTCTTCCATATTATTTCCTTCAGCTGCATGCTGGGCTGCCTGTCAAAAAAAAATCAGTATTTAAGCTCATGTTCCACATCAAAGCCATTGCCAGATGTGGTGCCAATAATATTCCTTTGAATTTAATGTAACACATTGAATAGCATGGTGGATGATGCTATTTTGAGATCCCCATGTTTGGGGAAGCAATATCTAAGTGAAACATTGTGCAGATATTTTGCTAGGAAATAAGCAAAGGAAAGCTGTTTGGAAGTTGTGCCCAGTGTATAATTCAGCTCAGATTTGTGGTCCACAGGTTTCTTGCATTTCTGCTCATGATCTCATTTCCACTAGGCATTGTTTCTTTAGGTCCTAGGATAGGTGTAATGCCTCCCTGCATGGGGAACAGGAAGGGATGAAATCAGAAGCCTGTTATCAGTCTTCTGAAAGCTGTGTCAGAAATTCAGGTCTCCTAAAGCCTGCTGTGTGGGTTGGATATCATGCCAGTTCAGTTCCCCAAAAGCAGCTGGGTCAAAAATAAAGATAAGGGCTTTGGGTTGGGCTGAAACTTCATGAGCAGCTGTGACCAAACAGCAGTGATTCTGCAACACAAAGCACCTGGAAAGGCTGATGTCCTTCACACTGGTGCACTGAGCAAAGGTGAGCAGGGAGTTTATACTGTTTTCTTCATGAGCATATTCACTTATGGCAAAAAAACCCAAAACAAAACGGGGTTTTATTTGCTTTGTCATAAACCTGAGTTGCTATTTAGTGTTGGTTTTGCTTTATAAACTGTAAGGAAGAGAATGCTGAGAAAAGTTTAGTACCATCTGCCTCAGAGTGAGCAAACCCTCATAGGATTTCACGGGACCCTGGAACAAGAAGTTGTGATGTGCTGTCATCTCTCTGTGCAGTTTTACAGTTCTGTGAGGACTTTAAGGGTAAGCTTTACTTCTCTTTAACTTCTTCCTGATGGTCAGCTTCTCCACCTCTCAGGAGATCACCCCAAGTACTTTCCTTTGCACACTGCTGAGTAAAAGCTGCACTTCTTAATAGCGAAAAAAAAAAGTGGATGTAGGAACTCAGTATCCAGAGTCCTGTCTGAGATTTGCTCCACTGTCATTCACAGACAGAAAGTGAATAGTAGGCTGTGTTTGTAAGGAGGTGATGGACACCTGTGGGATGTCCACATGTGCACGTGTTTGGTAGGTCTGTGCCCCTTGCCTCTGTGGAAGGCAGTTTCCAGGAGGCAGAGGGGAAAAGCCTGTCCTGCAGAGCACTGCTCAGTGCTGCTCGCTGCCCCAGGCGCTGGCTCATGCCTGCCAGAAAAACAGGGGGTGCAAGCCAGTTAGTTTTGAACAAAACAAAGTTATGCAATATCGTTTAGTTCTGACATGTTCCCAATATGCAGCAAATGAAGAACTCACTAAATACAGTATATCTCTGGCCATATCATTTGAATATAACTTGTTTCCATGACAACCTCTGCTTAACAGCTTGGCTGATATGAAATCATTCCTAGATGGGGGAGCTTTTGCCAAAAGCATTTGGATTCAACTCTTTAATATCATGCTTTAGGTTTTAAAAAAAATGTTTATTTAAGCCTTTGGAAGCAAATATCAAATCAAATCCCTTCATCCTCACCTCTGCTTTGGCTTCCACTTGATCAGTTTATCTTCCTGAGAAGCAATCAGAAGCAGCTCCTGCATTACTTAATATGCTTCTGAAGGCACAGGCAGTGTTTCAAGAGCCAGTGGTAATCATGACAGCAGCCTTTGGTACAGGAATCACATTTCATGGCTGTTGGCTCTGTATGCCAGCAGGGCACCAGCAGCAGCTGGGCACAGCAGCCAGGGCTTGTGCTCCAGCCAGCAATCAAGGCCAGGGAGGTTTATGCTGCAGCAGGCTCTTTGAAAAAGAGGATCAGCAGCTAGACAGAGGTCTTTCTCAACATCTCACTAAGTTCCTTTTTTATCAGGAGAACCAAATAAGCAAAAGCTGGTTATCAGCTTGATGTTCTCGAAGGTGTCATACCTACTGCCTTGGAAATAGCTTGGAATGCTTCCAACATGGCAGTGCAACATGACTGCTCAGATGGTGCTTGTTCTCTTCCTCGCTTGCAGGTGCTAAACAGTGTTAAAACATAGCTAAAATAAGCTTAATGCTTTCCTAATATTTCTCATGTATGCAAGCACTGTAGTTGCCACAGTGATGTTATACAACTGCCAAGTGGAAGGATGGTCCTGAATGCTTTAAGAGGCTGTCTGCCCCTTCCAGCCTCTGCTGCTTGCATTGCAGGAGTCCTCTGCTCTAGCTGGAAGCAGGAGCTGTGAGAAAAGCCACCCAAGCAGGCAGATAATGCCTTGAGCAAGTGTTGCTGCCAGGCTTAGGGATGATAAGGGCAAGGCTTTAAATGTCAAAACCATGGAAGGAGTTACAGTGTTTTTTTCCAGCTGCAATGCGCCTGCTTCAGTGCTAGTCAGCTCCATGCCAAACTGCTTGGGCACTTATAGCAAACAAGTACTTAAACTAGGTGCAGGAAAGCAGTGCTAAGAGCGTGCAGAATGGACCTGAACTGTATCTCTCACTCTACCTCACTTGTTTGTTTTCTTTCTTCCCAAACCACCTTGGCAGTGCTTGACTGGGAAAATTCAGCTGTTACCAGTCTGCAATCAGCTGAGCTGACCTACCTGCTGCCTCCTCCTCTTAGCCACCCAGTTCTGCTGTGTAAGAACTTTTCTTTTTCTTTTTCGACCTTTTGCAGAGGTGAGCTGTGGTCACCCCATCTTTGCACAGCTTTGGAGCACGGAGTTGCATGCTGACACAGTTTGTGTGTGGCAAATCTGCTGGGGAAGGTATGGAGGCACAGGAGATGGCATCAGCAGGGTTTCTTTAAAAGTGAACATTCTGGGTATGCGGTAAATATCAATGAAACGCATTGTTAATTAAAGCCTATAAATCTCTCTCTCAAAGTGCTAGCAATTTCCTGGGACTCCTAATCTCTGAATTGGTTTTGTTCAGTGCAAGGAGGCTGAGCAGGATCAGGACGTTGCTCTCACCTTCGTTTCTCCTTGTGAGATCCCCCTCAGGAGATGTGTTCTTGCCTCTGTGTCACGACTTCTTAGAAATCTCTGTAGGTGTAGGATGTATGTGCTAATTCAATGCATCCTGTGATTGCTCTTCCTCCCAAACCAGATTAATTTACTGTTATCTGAGATTCCCATGACAAAACTTCTGCCCCTGCGAAGCCTGCTATTTACTGCTGTAAACAAGAAGTAAATGGAGGTTTACATGTCTCATTTGGCATGATGACACAGGCTGTGCTGCCTGCTATTTGCTCTGTGTTGGAAGTGTGGGGGTTGTGCTTTGATATTGTTCCTTACAGCTCAGGTTGTTTGCAACAAAATCATTTGTTTTCAGCCTCAGCTGTAATATTCTGGAGGATGAGCAGCTCTCTGGTGATGGGATCTGGAGGCTTTCACTGAAGCGTGTTTGTCCCATCAGAGGTGGCTTCAAAGGGATTTAGTACTTGTAATGTGTGCTGCTGGCTCTGGCCTTAGTTCCAGAGGGGCTGTGCAGCACAGTAGAAAATGAACACTTCATTGGCAGCTTCAGCAGAGGGGCAATAAAAACATCACATGTGTGAGGGCTGTTGGTGGCCCAGAGAGAGTGGCGCCCCTTTAGGTCACAGCAAATCGGTTCTCTCCTACTTACTTCTCCATCTCTGCTGATCAAACCCAGGCTGCTGTGCCCAGATACAGTCATCTATTGCAGTGCTTTGCTCAGGTTTAACATCTTGGATGGCTCACCGTTGGAACAGAGAGCTTGCTCAGGGTGGGCGCACCAATGAATTTCAGACTTCGAGCTCACCCAGTCATTATCTTGCCTTCTATTTAAAGAGCAGTAAATTAAATTGCAGGAGATGGTGCAACTGGTTTTCCAGACCTTATTTAATTTAGCTGAGCAGTTAACATTTTCCATCTGCACAACATAATCATTAACTTTTTTTTTTGTTGTTTCTTCACTGTCACTGTGCAGATTGCTTTTCACGGGCAATCTCTGCCCTGACTGCCACATTTCATTTCTTTGCAGGAGCGCAGCTCCATTGATTCTTCTTTTAGGAAGGAGCACGTATAAAATTATTCATCCTACTAACGGTTCTTGCAAAGAATCCTATGTGATTCATGGTCTTTGATCCTGCTATCGCTTATGTGGGTGTTTAACTTTACTACAGTCCCACTGGGGAGAATCTTAATTTAAGAAAACAGTATTACAAAAATAATGTGAGCCTTTTAAGCACATGCTGGATGATGAGAAATACCTCCCTTTAAACAAGCGTGCAAATTAAACAGGTGGTAGAGAAGATGAGAAGAAACGAATTAACCCCTTCAGGTCTGGAAAGCTGTGCCAGGGGAGGGCGGGGGCCGCGGGCTCACGAAGCGTCCCGACAGCCATACGATTGGGTTCGGGCGATGCCGTGCGGAGCAGCCGGGGGTTGGACTCGGCCATCCCCGGTCCCCACCCCGCGCCCTCCCCCGTCCCGCCCCATCCCCCGGGGGCGGTGCTGCGGGCCGGCGGGCGGGACATGGAGCTGAGCGCCCCGGGCCCGGAGGCGCCGCGACCACCGGGAGGCGATGAGGAGGGGGCCGAAGCTCCGGGGCTGCCGCTGCACTCGGCGTGGACCTTCTGGCTCGATAAGTGAGCGGGGCGGGGCGGCTGGGGGGAAATCGCTGCTCCTTCTGGCTCGGCGGTGGGACAGCGGGAGTCGGGTCGTGTGCTGAGTATAGGAAAACTTCTGGTGTAACGGGCCGCGTTGCGGGGCTGTATTTCACGCAGCCACTCGACGAGCCGCTTCTGTTGTCCTTCGACAGCCGCACGTCGGTGCGGACGATCTCCACGCCGCAGTTTTAGCCGTGACGCCGCTCGGGGCAGCGGCCGTAGGGCCGTAACCCTTCGTGCCGGGCCCGGGATCCTACGGGTGGGAAGAGAGCAGTTATGAGGGTGAGCGAAAACGCGTTATCACAGCGCTGTGCCTCCGTGCGTACCGCACTTCGTGTGCCTGAACTTTTATCTCCCATCTCCAGCGGTCACAGGGAGCTTCCCCGTGCTGCATATAAGCACTGGAAACCGAAACAGAAAGCTTGAATCCTGCCCTATTTATTTACCTTGCTTTGCTGTGCGTCTGTCGTCTTGTTATTAATCTTCTGTGTTCCTCCGTTTTCTGTTTCTGGTGTTTCTTCTCTCCCCTTGCTCAAGAGCACTCTTCTGCTCTGAAGGCCTTTCCTCACTCCGCAAGGCTCTGCTCCTCCAGGTTGTATCTCTTAAACACGGTGACAAAGAAATGGAGCAGGTTCATTGCAGGGCAGTTGGACTGGATGACCTTTAAAGGTCCCTTTCAACTCAAACATCTCTGTGGGTGGCGTGGAACCGCTGGAAGCGTGCAGGTGATCTCAGGTCCTGCAAATCAAGTCTTACAAGTAACCCCAGCAGTTATTTCTGACCTCCTGATTTGGTTGCAGGTAGGGTCAGGGTCTAAGCTGTGCTTTCAGTTTGGTTACTCTTAAACACTGCTGTGTGCTGCTGAAGCTGCTGTGCAGGTGTGCTGTGTCCACGAGCCAGGTAGGGAGGAGCAGCCCAGCTGTACAACCACTGCTGGAAGTTAAAGGCCACTTCAAGTTACTGAGGTGTATCGTGATTTACTTTTTTTTCCTTATGTCTTGATTCTGCTATATTTTAGAGTCTTAGAATTCATGATCTTACTTTATCCTTCATTCTGATCCCTTCTAAGTACATTTAATTAGGCAGTGTTGTTCTTCTTTATCTTATTAAATCATATAATATATTAAGAAAGTGGTACCAGCGCTCTGCATGTCTTCAGTCATACATACACACAACACTGAGTTGTGTTTGCCACCAAGAGTAAGAGAATGATGGCGGGGAACAGGGATGAGAACAAAACAGAAGAGGTGTTCCATGCATTAAAATAAATACCTAAGGCATTTAAAAGCACACATGAGATATCTTTTATTGCATGGCCAAGAACTGCAGTGTGAGGAAGTTGCTGTGTCGCTATGGGCTCTGTAATGTTGTTGGTGCACCTGCTGATGAGGTGTTGCTTGGGCTCATACAGGATGAACACACCACAGAGTACAGCTGGGTGTTGTTGCTGTGCCTCAGTAACACCTGGTATGGAGCAGTGCTGTTAGCTAGGAGATGGTATTGATTTTGACTGCAGCTGTGTGTTAATCCTGGTATTTGGGCTGACATGCAGGATGAAGTGACACTGGAGGGTAAATACAAGTTGGGAGGGGTATGTAGAGATGTGTATCGTTCTGTTATACTCTAGTGTGGGAGATCCATGGCATGTGTTTCAACACCACCAATGTGTGTCTTTTTATTAAGTCACACTTAAAATATATACCCAAGAAGCAGCACTTCCTATAGCAGCTAGTGATACGAGCGATTCACCTGGGCTCAGCGGCCTCACTTTTATTACAGCTTCCCTGGTGCAGCTCCTGCCTCAGTAGTGAATGGCTTTCTTTATCTGATCCACATCAGCACTGCTTCTCTAAGTGCCATGGCACAAGTGTAGCGTGTGGGGGCTGTGATCCCGTGCCCAGGTTTGTTGCTGTTATCTCACACACATCGTGGGAGATTTGCATTTCCTGTAAGCGCAGAGCCTTCCTTGGTGTGTGTCTAAAATACTAAATCTGGTAATGCTCTTTGTCATAGAATCATAGATTCATTAAGGTTGGAAAAGACCTCTAAGAGCATCCAGTCCAACCATCCATCCATCACCAATATTGTCTGCTAACTGCGTCCCTTTGCACCACATCTGTCCTTGCCTTAAACACCTGCACGGATGGCAACTGCACCACCTCCCTGGGAACTGACCACTCTTTTGGAGAAGGGGCTGTGTGGAAATACTCATAGGCAGACATGAGACAGAGAAGCTGGCTTTTTTTTTTCCTTCTGTGGGAAGAAATGAGATTTCCATCTTAAATTGTTGAAGTGCTTCAAGGTCAAGATCTGCAGGTTCCCGAGCTCATACTGGCATGATGTCTCCATAGCGCTTTGCATGCAGTGCTCTTGTGACGTTGGAGGCCTGGGCAGTGTCAGCAGGGTTTGCAGATGCCTTTGGTGTCACACTAGGAAGCAGATTCCTGCTGGTGGCTTGTCACAGCGAGGGATTGGTGTGGGGCTCTGCCTTTTAAATGAAAGGTTGTTTTCCTGATTTTTGCAGTACTGTGGGTTGCTTGATATATATGCACACACACTGAACAGTGTGATTATGCCTCACAAAATGTAATAATGTAAAAGCGAGGATTAGAAATCTGGTCATTATATTCGTATTGGACAGTGTATTCAATGTGAAGATTGCACAAGTGGGAATTGAAGTGAAATGGCAAAAGGCTCCGATGTCATGGATAACAGGACAGGCTGGCAACCTGAAACCATCCCTTAATGGGAGCTGGGGTTGTACATCTGTGTAAATATATAGATGGTGAAACTGATTTTGTTTTTTCGATGTGTATGTTTGGCTGTGATGCAGATAGCCTGCTTGGTTCAGTGTGCCCTTAAATGTTTACAGCTATGCTAGGTAAGTCCTTCCCTGCTGAAATAAGAAGGTACCAGAGCTGCTACCTGCCTGCTTTTTCCCATGGAAAGCTGCAGGTTTTGGCAGCAGCAGCTCTTGTCCAACACGTGTGTGCTCGCAGGGATGGAGAGGATGTACATCCTTACAAAAAGGCACCTTTGGAAGATCAGAGTGCATCTGAGCTGCCAGCTTTGCTGGCATGCCGCTTCCAGCCGGTAGCAGAATACCAGCACCCTTCTTTACAAATCAGTGCCACCAGAAATGGAACAGAGCTCACACAAGAGCCCACTGTAGAAGCCTCAATTCTAGATAAACTGTCCAAGATGCACTCCTGCCAGTGGCAGTGTGTGTGTGCACAGCGGTGCAGCTTGCACTGCAGGGCTCTGACCCAACTGCTTTTCTTCTCGCTTTGCTCCAGCAGTGCTTTTGTTTCTGTTGTAACTTTTGTGTAACTTTCAGGTGAAAAATATGCTAAGAAGTGTTATCAAATGTAAAGTAATGTTTATAAACTGGAGGAAAGAGTAAACATTTGCGGTTAAATGTATCCTTATATACTGCTTTTTCTCTCCCCAGGTTGTACTGATGAGATCCATACAAATGTCATTTAGTAGATAAATTCTGATAACCGAGCCGTTTCCATAATAATTGGGAATTGTTATAACTGAGCACATCAAATATTTGAAACTAAGCTGAATAATTTCCCTTTTTCCCTATAGCAAAATCCTATTTATCTAGAATCATCTATTTCATCTATTAAAGCTCATGAGTAGGTGGCTTACAATGAAAAATGATGGTTAATATTATAAAAATGTTCAACCCAGTAAATGCATTTTGACAGGCTTTGATGGCTTGAAATCAGTCTTTGTCTGCATGCAGAATGGATTGCTGGATTTATTTAGTTGCCACAGCATGTTTTTGAGCTTATGCTTTGTAAGTAAATATTTTGCTTATTTGTAGCAAAGCCATTGGGGCTGAAATACTGACAGTGGTGTCTCCAGAAGTGCTCAGTGGCTTTTAAGGCTCTGGCGAGAGGCAGGGATTGATTCCCACTGGGAAACAAAGGGCAGTGTGAGCACGTCTGAAAACAACTCCTATCCTTGGTTCTGTGCAGGGAAACAGAAGAGCCACAGTTCAGCAGTAAGCATTAACATCAGCACAACCACCTGGAGGTTTATTCATGGGTAAAACAATGGAATTTATCTTTGGGTCTCTTGTTCTTTATTCTTGAAGCTGGCAGCAGGGCTCAGTTTGGGTGGTTATTCCTGTTTCCATGCTCCGCTTTGACCAAACAGCCCTATGAGATGTGGGACGGTGGGTCTGAGCTGCTTGAGCAACCCTGAAGTAGCTTTGAAATGTCAGCCCCAAATATTCAGAAGGTGCAGGAGAGTGTTGGGAGCCATAGGGCACAGAGTGGGCAGGTAGGAGAGCTGCTGGATATTCCCTGGGCAGGCTTTCCGTGGGGAATCCAGATGGCAACTCCAGTGGGCCACCAACCCATTAATGCCCATCTCCAGCTGAGCTTTCTGTGTCCAGCTGCTGCTCCTGGCACGGCTGGCTGGGCCGTTCCTTCCTGCTCATAGCTATTTGCAGTGCTTGTTGAGTTCAATTCAAAACTAATTGTCCACAGTGGCAGTAATTGGAAGTTCAGTATGGATGTACCAGCTGAATTCTGTTGTTGATAGCAGTAAAATTATCCAAAGTGGAAAAACTCCGTAATAACCTGCAAATACTGACCCTTAGATGAAGCTTCCTATCTTGTGTATGGAGCCCTTCAGCAAAGGCCTGACCACCTGACTGTTCCTCGCTTAGGAATAGAAATAAATGAACAGTCCATGACCTTAACTTCCAAAACCAATAACTTGATGTCAGGTGGGTTTTTTTTTTTTTTTCAGCTGATAGTTCTTCAGCATCACAATGAACCACCTTCTGGCCTGGGAGTGGAATATTCTGTTTCTCATTTGTAGCTGAGCTTGAAAGTGGCATTAAATAGCTACACGGCTACTGCAATTACACGGATAACCTTTGAAAGCTGTCGTTACGGAGCAGATAATCTGTTTTTAAGAGAGCAGCCCTTACCACAGCAGCACCTGAGAGCAGCATCAGTGTGAGCTCATGGAGAGAAAAGATGCTGCAGAATGGTTGGGTTGGAAGGGGCCTTAAAGATCATCTAGTTCCAACCCCTTGCCTGTATCCCATCCAGTGTGGGCTTGGGCACCTCAGTGGGACACACAGCTTCACTGGGCCGTTGTACTGCACAGCCACCCCCAGGCAGTGGAGCTCTGAGGTCTGCAGGCTGGTAGTAAGACATGGGTCATTTCTTGGTCAGCGGTGTGAGACATAAAGGAGCAAAGTTAGCTTGGATTTTGCCCACTTATGGACAATGATATGTGCTTCTGTAGTTCATGAGCCACACAGATTTCTCTCCCTTTTCCCTCTCCTCCCTTCCCTTTCTCTTCCCTCTCTCTCTTTCCTTTTCCTCTTTTCTTTTCCCTCCCCCTTTTCCTCTTTTTATTTTTTTTTCCAGTTAAGCTCACAGCAGGAATTCACAACGTCAGGCTGTGTTTTTGCCACTCCCATCACTCAGCCTCGCACCCGGTGCTTCTCAGCGCGCTGCCCCTTGCAGGACGAGTCGCTCTGGCTCCTTCCCCCGCCCCGTGCCGACCCCTCAGCGGCGGTGCTGGCCGGGACGCGCTGCCACACACCGCCACCTGGCGGCGGGAGGGGGCAGCGCCGCGACCGCAGCGAACACTGGCGGCGCTGCCTGAGGTTCGGAGCGGGGAGGACGGCCGGGCACGTGGGAAGCGGGTCGGGTTTGCGCTAATTGCAATTACTCAGAAGTTTGCTGGGAGACGAGATGCTCGAATTGGACAGCTTTGTTTTTCTTTTTTTCTTCCCTCAAGGTCCCTTCCTGGTACCACAGCAGCAGAATGCGCCTCAAACCTGAAGAAGATTTACAGAGTACAAACAGTGCAGGTGAGGTACTGGAATTGCGTGCTGCAAACATGAAACGTAAGGTGTGAAGTTACCCGAACGCCCATCTGGGTGAGGCACACTTGGCTTTGCTTCCCCGTGGTGGGAGATGCACCTCGTGGCTGTGTGTGGTGTCCTTTGGTCTGAATTGCCCTTGGCTTTGCCAACCAGAAGAGGGGATGGAGGGACCTGGTGTGAGCAGACATGCCCCCTCTGCCATTTCCAGTTCCCACTGGTGCCCGTGCTGCACTGTTACACTTGGTGATTTCCAGTGTGTTTTCTGTCTTTTCTCAAAGTTTGAATGCAGAAAATCATTGCACAAAGGCACAGTATTACGGCCCGTGCTCATTTTTCTCTCTGTGCTTGAGCATGAATTTTTCTGATACTTCCATCAAGCTGTCTTGCATTAAAGTGCTCTTACATCACATCAAGTACTCACAGCAATGAGGAATTCTGCGTGTGTGTCATCTGTTGGTGCCAATCAGTGGGCATCTCTTGCAAGTAAATCAGGTTTCTCTTTTAATACCAGTGTTAGTGTGAAATTCAGAGGATTAGTCTTTGTCTTACCATGGTGCTCAGTTGGTGAAGCCTCTGAAGTCATGCTGATGGCAGTGAAGTAGGGATGGTTTCCATTGGGTTTCCTTGTCAGTGACTCTCAGCCCTGCGCCGTGTGTGATGTTGTCTCCAGCAGCAGCCCTGGGAGACAGCCTGCGTGTAGGAGGTGCTGGGTGAGGATGTCTACGGCTGGCTCAGGGCATGGAGGCTGTTTGCAGGCCCAGGGTTTGGGACCAGGAGTGCAGGGAGGCAGCAGGGCAGTGTGGGAGGGAAACTGGAGTGACTTTTCCTTCTTTGCTAGTGAGGGCAATGGCTTTTAGAGAGAAGAGCCAAGGGCTGTGGGATTTTACCATATAGCGTTGCAGTCTTTGTTTCTGAAGTTGTGCTAATGATTAAATAGTAGATGAACTAATACTTAAATAGTTGCACTAATGCTCAGTGTTACATCTCTGCGTGTTGGTGCAACACAAGTGTTTAAAGGCCTTTCTTCCTCCCAACTGCTGGATAAAGAAGAAAGGGAATTGGGATCTCTTTACTCTTCCCTCCCTGTTGCTCACTGCTGCTGTTAGTGCCTTTTATCCACCCAAGTGCATCACTGCTTCTACTTTTTTTCAGCAGAAAAGTTAGAAAGTGAGCTGGTGGGTCCTGGTCCTTTCATTCTCCCCCATTCCTGCACTAATGCATGCATCTCAGATTCATGGTCTCATGAAACCTTTTCTTGTGAATCTAGGCAGAGAATTTGGATTATAGTTAGGCACTTGGCTCAGCAGAATTATTGCTTGGTTTTGTTTATTTGTTGTAGTTGAGGCTGATTCCAGTGAAGTTTTGGATGAGTCCTAATTGATGCAAAGTGGAGAGTTTTTACATAAAATACATTTAAGTATGTACTTCTAGTATGTTTAAAAAGTTTCCAGTGCTGGTTTGTTCTGACACAACTCAGCATAACTCTGATTTTGATATTTTTTTCTCTCTATTCCTACAGACTTTGGCTCTAAAGCATATGAAGCAAATTAAATAAACATAACAAATATTTGCCACACGCTGGGGCACAGTCATTCGGAGTTACTGATAGATGTTTGGTAGATTTTAGGATGTCATTGGTATCCTTCTTTCTACCTCCACCTTAAGCAGGATTGGATCTTCCCCACCCTCCCCTGTAAGCTGCAATCAGTTGACTTTGGAGCATCTTCTTGTTGTATAGAAGGCTCTTTGGCAGTAGGGTGCACAATTGTTTTAGAGAAAATGACCCCAGAAGTAAATTTGCACTGAATCCATTCTCTTAATGCAATTAGTATTTCTGTGTGTTTGCTCGATGAAGGATTTCTGGAGTGTCTACAACAACATCCCTCCCGTGACGAGTTTGCCCCTGAGATGCAGTTACCACCTGATGCGTGGAGAAAGACGGCCCCTGTGGTGAGTGCTGCCCTGTGGTGCTTCTGGGAATGGGCAGGGAGAAACCGAGCGTGGAGAGAGGGGGGGCATGGGCAGGAGGAGGGCTGTGTTTCTGCTGCCAGCCAGTGCCACAGTGTGAGAGCCACAAGGAGTGTTCTGGGCTCGTGTCGAGCTCAAAAGAGAATCTTACTTAAAAACGCAGGCTGGAATTTGATTGTCTGCTTTGGAACGTAAAGGTCAGAAAGAAATTAAATTGTGAATTAACAATTAAGAAATTAAAATGTGGCTTTGAAATCCAGTTTGGGAATACAAACAGCATTACTTGTGTCTGAAATGCTCTGTTGCTTTTTTCTCTTTGCACTGATGCTGGTTTAATCATGATGCAAATGACTGCATCCTTAACTGCTCTTCACCTGTACAAAAGCAGAGTGTGCATAAAGATGTGCATATGAGCTTAGGTTAAAAATAATTTAAGGCATCATGAAGTGATGCACTGCAGCAAATTCCCACTTGACTGTGGGACAGTAATGAAGTAATGTATGAATCACTGATGTTTTCCTTTTGGAAATTGAGTTTAGCATGCCTTCTTCCTGATCCAGTTCCTTCACATCTTAATTAGCTGAGCCATTTACTGAAGAGACTTGATCTCTTGGACATCATTTGCACCAGATTGTGATTGGATTAAGGTTTCCTAACCAGATCATAGTCTCAATAACTGGATGTTGAGTTTACTCTGGGAGGTTTCTGGCCTACCCTGTGTTAAAAGGAAATGCTTTCCTAAAGGGAAATGCATGTGAAGATCAGCGTTAGTTTTCTAACAATATTGTGACTGAGCAGAATAGCTGAGTTGATTTATAGAGAGATGATGGTGTGTGTAGAAGCCCTTGTATGCAGTACTTGGGAACTCTGGAAGGGTGAGTGAGAACACTTTTGGTTTTCTTCTAGTTTTAGTTTTGGTTTGATTAGACAAGTAAAATGCAGAGTCCTTTCTTGATGGCACTGCATCTGTGTTAAGGCAGTGCAAGTACAGGTGCTGCATTTTGGGAAGGGATTGCAGGAGGTCGGTGCCATCAGCAGCCCAAACAAGCTTCAGGATGGTTTTTTTTTTTCGTTTTTTTGTAAGAATAGGGAAATTAATTTCTGGTTGTCACAAAGCTGAAATGAAGTGTGCTCGTTTGTTGTGGTTTTGTTGTTGTGTTTGTTTGTTTGTTTAAATTAAACTGGGTAAACTGGAGAGTAATAAGCTGCTTCTGTGAAAATATGCCTGAGTTTTTCCAAAATAAAAGGTTACCATAGTAAGACATGAAATTGCTTTGTGGCTTGTTCCCATGCAGTGTTCAGCCACTTCAAAGCCTGTCTGTAGCCAGGGAAAACGTATATATTTTCCAACACACAAACCTGAGGAGAGAGATTAGGTGTTGAGAGATGCAGTTCATACGAACAATGAAAGAATTATATCTGATGTCAGAAGTCATAACTTGAGTCATGCTACCCAGAGTCGGTAATTGCGTTTCAAAAGGGAATTTTCCAGGCAAATTAACCCCCAGACATAGGTTTATCTAGATGTGCATTTCAGTGCTTATTTTACTGATCTGTTTCCCATAACTAGGGAAGAGGAAAGCAATGCCAAAGGAGGTATATGGAAAATGAAGGTCGCTAAAGAAAGTACGGTATGTAATACTTTATTTAGAAATATTTAATAAGGGGTTTCTTTTAGTTCCATGCAAAGTAGCTGTTGTAAAACTTTCTAGGTTTGACATTACCTAAAGTAACAAGCAAACACCATCTAAGTCTACAATGCTTTGCTTTAAGATAGTGAGGGAAAGTTTCTTTTCAGATGATTCAGTATTTTGCACTTTCAGTCACATTTGTTGATGTATTACAAATCAAATGAAAGCTGCAGCATTCTGTTGCATTTCCATTTGGCAAACGCCATATTTCTAACCAACTGTATCCACAAGACTTGGTTTGCCTGCAGGCACTCAAAATATACAAACATCTCTTTCTGATTATAGCCAGAACCTCAACAATGCTCTCAAGACTCCACACACCATTCAGCACAAGTGCCAGAGTTTCACTGAGCATCAAATGCTCCCAAACTATCTGACTCAATAGGAGTGTTGTGCTTGGCACTGCCTGTGCCCACCCTGTATGGGGGTGAGGAGCACTGTGCTTTGCTGTGCCCAATGAGGACTAATGTTCTCAGGGGATGGTGGGTCTCATCCAGTGTCTCCCACTGGTAGGAAAGGATCTTGCTCAGTCTCTTTTCCCAGTCCCTCCTGTGATGGCCCTGCTGCTGATCAGGCTGTTTGTGACGTCATATAAAGTATTTGTGCTTTTTTGTAATATGATTGTGTAGCCAGGGGAGTTTTTTGTTAAGTGTATGGGAGTAAAGAAGAAGAGTGGTGTCCCCTGTGCGAGAGTTGGTTGTCTGTCACTGTGCACCTCTTGTGAAACTGCAGTTTGAGTTTTCTTTCTGAAATTTGGAAACACGGAAGATGAGATCTGTTCAGACACGTTGTTGTTCTCTCCCTGCTGAAACAAGTGGCTGTGTGCTGGGTGTTGTGCCCCTATCAAATGCGTGCTGAGTGACTTTCCTGCAACCTGTCATGAAGGGAAGGTCTGAGCTGTTCACGTGTTATTTGTGTGCGAGTGGGGGCTGGGTCAGACCTTCCAACAGTGAACATGAAGTGTGAGAAAAATGTGACAGCCTTGAGGAAGGCATTAGATGCTGAAAGATGGTACTTGAAACTTCAGCCAAAAGCTAATTGGTTTTGCCTGTGAGCTTTCTTTCGTATGTGAATTGCAGCTTTCTTCCCTCCAGTCCCAAGTGATCACAAAAGAGTCTGAAATGTTATTTTCTTTATTGTAATCCAAGGTGTGAAGATGGTCAGAGGTGATAAATGGTTTTGGGAGCTGCATTGCCGGGTGGTGAATTTAGGGAGCTCAGAGAAGCCGCGTGTTTCAGAGGCTGAATGATCACCACTTCTTGAGATGGGGATGCTTTCTGATATCTCAAATGATAAATACCCCCACTTGCCCCTGAGAGGTTTAATTGAAAGAGAACTTTACTCAATTTCTATTACTTTTGTAAATAGCATGAATAATAACCCATGCCCATTTCTCCATTTTTGGCTCTGTGCTTCCAACCATCACAAACCCCCACAGCATCTCTTTGGCCAAGCAGAACTATCTTGTACAGCCCTCATTGGAAAAGCTGATATGCTTGAGCAAAACTTGGTGAGGGTGGGAGGGAAAGGCAGTTTTTTTGAGGAAATCAGTCTTTCTAGTGGTATGACTGACAAAATACTGACACTGAAAAGTTGTTGCATGTGTACAATGCTTCTGTATGCTGGTTCTTAATACAGAAACTAATACTTTTTAGATCCTCATAAGCCTGATCCTGCAACTGCTTGCTACTGGATGAGGTGCTTCCTACCCATGAGGCCATTAGGACAACTCAGTAGTGAGCACTGTGCCTGGTAACGAGAGTGCATAGTCATTCCACATTCATGTCTGGGCTGGTCACTGGCAAGGACGTCGCCTCACATGCTGTCCCACCTCTAGAGCATCAGCTGTCCCATAGCCTGGCTGTATGTTATATAGGATGAGATGATAACGAGTTACAGAAATGTGCAGCCCTGTGTGTTCCCAAAGATGGTATAGCAGTGCTTGGAAACTCCTTAAAGCAGTTTATTGGTTTGTTGTCTTCATAGCTGCTTGCTTTTTGCTTTAACCTCGGTGTGTTTAAGTTGCTGTTTCTTTTTAATAGCACCAAAACTCAAGTTATCTCAAACAGCAGAAAAGGCATTCTTTTAAGGCAGCATGCACTGTGGCGATGCAGTCAAATACAGAGGTTGATATATTCTTTATATACATATATATATTCTGTCACTCAGAATGCTCATCTTGGAGCGTATTACTGTATGCGTTGGTCCAGAGGCATTCCAAGTTTTGTATGGGCTTTGACTTGGGTGATAACAAATGTCAAAAGGAGATAAGACTGTAACTGATCTAACAGAGCCAAAGAAAACTGCAGATAGCTGCTCCCCTTATTTGAAATCCCTAGTGAGCATTCGTACTGTTGAAAGACAGGCTTATTTCATAGGCAGGGCAAATCAGATGGGATGCTTAAATATACATCTATTTCATTTACTGGTAGGGTTTTTCTGGCACTTCTCTTAGCACAGACAGTGATTCCTTTCCACAGAAACAAACCATCACAATTAAAGCCTTAGGGTCTTTTCTCATGGGAAATTCTTGGGAGACTTCAATGTGCAGTGAGACATGGACATAGTGAAGGTAAATTTATAGTTTAAATATTAAACATTTTTTTTTTTCTAAAATATATTTTTATCAGTTTTTATTTTCAAGGTCTGAATTCTTGTTCCAGCTGTATTGAAGAAATTATGTAACACAATGTGTACTTGCTACAAACATTCTTTTTGGTCTGGACAACCTCATAATGAGAACTCACTCAAAACTGAGCTAAGAAAGGGAACTTTTAAATTGAGATAGCAGGGCAAAAGTAACTACTGCTACTTCTTCTTCTTAGGCAGCAGTTTGGAAAGAGCTCCTGTTAGCAACTGTTGGAGAGCAGTTCACAGACTGCTGTGCTGCAGGTAACTTGTGATTGCTGCTGCTGTGTCCATATGGTTACCAGGAGGAGGAGGACGAGGCATTCTGGTGTTGCAGCATGGAGCTGCCTCTGGTCCCCAGCTCACCAGCCTGTGTTCCTGGGAGGACGGCAGGTTATCAGGGTTGTAAACATCTCTTAGCCAGCATTTAAATGGTTGGTATTAAATTCTACAGTGCCACAGTTCTGGAACCCCAAATTATGTTTGTGTACCACAGTACTGTCAGAGTTGGAAGAAGCCAAGTTGGATAGATGCCCCTGTTAGCCCTGGTGGGCTCTTGATTCCTGTGTAGGCAAGGATAGAAGTGATATTAAAGGTGAATGATTTTATGGCACTTCATTAAAGCCACTATGAGGTACATTTACATAGTACAACAGTTTCTATAAATGCAGTGTTTGTTTCCTTCTGTTAACTGTTCTGTCTGGTTTGAGCATTGGTATTCTCTTCTTTGGGGACTGCTCCTTCATTGCTTCAGTTTGTTCAACTTGTGGGCACTTTCACAGTACATAAGTATTGAATTAGACATGTCTCATTTAAAGTAGTTTTTAATGATGCTTCCTGTGCTCTGCAGATGATGAAGTCATAGGGGTGAGCATCAGCGTTCGTGACCGTGAAGATGTTGTACAAATCTGGAATGGGGATGCCTCCTTAGCAAGTGAAGCAAAAGTGTTAGAAAAGATACATAAACTTCTGCCTCACACCTCTTTCAGAGCCGTGTTCTACAAACGTGAGTATTTTCTACTGGCTGATCTCCACCTTTGTTAGAGAGACAAGGTGCTGGTGGGGTGTTTCCATGGGAATAACCTCACTAGTTCCTCATCAGCTGTTTGGAAATGCAACATCTCTCATTGCACTGAAATTATAACTTTGGGAATTGAAGGGATCTCTTTCTTTAGGCTCTATTTAAACATGTATTTAAGTAGTGCATTCCCAAAGATTGCTCAGCACACTGCATCTTCCTAGGCTGCTTGGGCATCTTTGTCTTCTGTTCATCTTTTCAACTTCTTGGCAGAACTGATGTTTTTTGTACATCTTTCCCCTTCTCTCTCCCCCAGCACACAGAGAGCACCATGCCTTTGAAGGCCGACGTGGGAGGCATTAAATGCAGCCTTACATTTGTCACTTGCACTGTGGTGAGGTGTCTGAGTGAGAAGGACAGCAGGAGGCCTTGCAGAAACATAACATGTCATGGTCCTCTTGAATTTTATGCTTCTCATTGGGCTCTTGCTACTGAAAATGAGGAAACACAGTTGCCCTGACTGCTAAATGTGCCATTCATGACTTTTTGCTTAGTTGTGATTTTAATTCATTGGGTTTTTTTTCTTTAAAAAGTTATTTGGCCACTATTTTTTTCAATCAGATCGTTTGATTCCTATGAGGATACAACACTTTGGATTTTTCTGAACTGTTTGTAGTTAAATGCAAACATGCACAAATGTTGGGTGCTGCTTTTTTGAGATGGAGGAATACTGCCTGGGTGAAATGTGTTTCAGTTTTCCTTTTGAGACATTCCTATCATATGAAGATCTACTCCCTGTCTTTGTCCCGGGAGATGAAGGAGTTGCATGGCATTATCCTAGCGGGCTCTTGCACTGACAACAGCACACATCCTGCAAAAGTAAATAGCAAAGTGTTCACTGAATGGGCAGCTGAAGAGATGCATTTATATGGTCTGACCCCGGGTGAGATGATGTTGAATGTTTAAAGTGTGGTGACTCCCAAAGAACCCTGGTTCAGGCTAGGATTTAGAGATTTTGCAGTAAGAAACCCTGTGAACCCCCCACCTCCAATTTATTTCAGAAGGGATGGTGCTTATAATCTTTTCAGCTTATGATCTTTCTCTGTACATTCATGACAGAAGTCACAAATTCTTTCTAACCCATTTGCCTAACCTGATTCATCCCTCATGCTTCTGGAGATGTTAGGCCTGCACCTGTAGAGGCTCAGATCAGAAGTGCTGTTTGCTTTGGTGCAAAGGAAGAAATTCTGTCACTCGTACTTCCAAGCTGTCATGGCTCCCCAGGTCACCTATTTTCTTTAATTTACAGGAAACAAATGGATTTTGTTTTGTGGCATGAATGTGAATATTAACTGCTTTAATCTGTAAATGTTTGTATTAATTGAGGTGCTGGTTTGCTTTACTGTTCTACCAAAGATTAATTTATCTCCTTGTGCAAGAAGAAGCCATAAGATAGAGAAGGATTTGCACTCTGCTCAGCATTGCTTTGTGGGTAAGAGTTCTTGTTTGGCAGCTGGTCCAATGGCACTGATCTCCACATGTTTGGTGTATGAAGAAGCAGCCATTAGAATCAAATGTAGCAATAAGAATTACACATAGGAGAGGTTGGTTGTTTTTTATTATTATTATTATTATTTTTTACAACTTTGTATTTATGAATTCAAACTGTGCAGTTAGCGAGCATTATTAATTAAACAAAACTTTGAAAATCCAATGTCTTGCTTCTGCGGTTGCTTTCTGAATCATCATAGAAGCCTGGGTTGAAAAGGACCACAAAGCTTATCTAATTCCAACCCCCTGCTGTGTGCAGGGTCTCCAGCCACCAGACCAGGCTGCCCAGAGCCACATCCAGCCTGACCTTGAATGCCTCCAGGGATGGGGCATCCACAGCCTCCTTGGGCAGCCTGTTCCAATGTGTCTCCACCCTAAAAATTGCATTTCTGGGATGAAGTGTTCCTGCTCCGTGGCCTCGGTGACGCCTGGCAGTGTCATGGGTTAGTTATTACCTTACTCATCTCACTGAAGGGAAGGATTTTTCTAGCTGTCTTGCCTACTCTTTCTTTAAGAAAGATCTCTGCTCGAATATTGGATAGGTGGTGATTTTATTTTAGCCATGATATGGAAGAGCTGTCTGTTCACCACCAAAGGATACCTTGCAAGCTTGTCAAGTTTTCCTTATTCATTTTCCTTATTCAGTGTCCCTATTGTAGTATTAAAATTAAATTACGGTTTGGGGTTTTTAATTTGTTTTGTGGATTTTTTTTTTCCTGGGCATCTTAAAACTCTGATGATGCTAATTAATACCTGGTTTGATGAGTGATGACTAAAATTCTCCAAGTATGCCACAATCTGAAACTGAGCTTGGATCAAAATGTGCAATACAAGCTTTCAGGTACCAGACAAATGGCATTTTGGAGTTTAGCAAGCACTGCATTTAAAAGCCATGCAGAATATGTGCAGCCCCCTCCTCCCTTGCTGTGAACACCCACCTCTGTGCTGCTCATCTCCCCAGGCTGTGGCACAGCTGTGCCCTCAGGGATTAGCTGGGAATGCCACTTAGTGGGGATGAAGGGCCGCCTTCTGGGCCAGGCTAATTAGCAGGATTCTGCTCTGCTAATTAAATGGCAGTTTGTTGAACATAGCTTATTTGATGAAATGTTAAGAGTTGCCTGCTAAGAGTTAGCAGGCAAGGATAGGCAATGCTGCCTCAAGAGCCCATACCCAAGCAGTTGCTTCTGGCCATAGGGCTTTGTTCTTTCATTCTCCAGCAGGCGTGTGACTCAGGCAGCTTGGGTTTGCTGCTGTTTTTATTTTTTATTTATTTATTTTCTGTTGTGCAGCGTGCCTTAGGGATGCTGCTGACTGTGGAGGAATGCATCAAAGCATCTTCAGTCTAAAGCCACTTTGTGCTATGGGTCTTGCTGGGTCCTCTGTGGGCCTTTATTGCAGCCTGGCAGGCTCAGGGCAGGATGACATGCTCTCGTCAGTAGTAATTAATCAACTCAGTACTTGAGAACACAAAGCTCTGCAGGGCAGGAGGGGCTTAGACAGTGCCTTGCTGTAGCCAGGTAATGGCACAGAGAAGTAACAATTCCTATTTTTCCTATGGTGGGGTTGATATTCCTATGGTTGGGAGGAGATAAAGCTGAAAAGGTAAAACTGTGCAAGAAGGGTTTCCACTGGTGCTGCTCCATAAATAAGCAAATCAGAGCAGACTGAAAGCGGAGCCCAAAGCAGGCATCATCCATCATGTGCAGGGCCTGGACTGCATTCAGCTTGTAATGAGTCTGGGAGAGCAGTGTTATGAATAGGCATGGGATGAATCCCCTTCTTCTTGGATCATGATTCTGAGCAATAAACATGCGAGACAATTTGTATAAAATAGTGAGGATTCTTTCCTAGAGAAGTCATTTAAAGCTATATTTGTGCGCTGAGGAGTAGTTTGAAGGAATGTTTTGCACTTATATTTCCATACAAGTGTGCAAAGGAAAAACGAGGCATCCAACAGGTGCCAGGCAGTGTGTGTAGCCCTGTGCTGTACTGTAGTTTGCATTGCCTGGTGCTGTTCTGGGTGAGCAGAGCATCATCGTGTCATTGAGGGTTTTGTGGTTCATCAGCAGAGCTGTGTAAACACAGGGTTTTTCCAAAGAGGGACCTATTGGTGTGGTGGGGTTGGTCAGAGATCTTCTGGAGCTCTGAGATGTAAAATGGGAGGAACTTACATTCTTCACTGCTGTGCCCGACTTTACTGTAGCCACATGTGGTGCCAGGCTCCAGCCACCTTCCAGGCTGAGGATTCTCTGTGGGTTGGACTGGCTTTGCTCCTCACTCTTTGCATTGCATGCTGTGAAAGCCCACAGCTGTGACTGGGTGCTGCTCCATGGAGGAGATGATACCCATGGTGCCCCAGGATGGGTCCTGTGCTCAGGTCCCAACTCTGTGATAATGTCCCATTTCCCATCATGGTTTTGTCCTTTGCAATAGGATCCTGAGCTATTGGGGAGAAAAAAAAAAAAAAAAAAAAAAAAAAAGAAGTTAATCTAGTTTTGTTGGGCTTTGCTGCTCTGGCAGCTGCCCCCTGCAGCACTGTGCTCTCACAGCTGAGCCCTTCCTTCCGCCTGCATCCAGCCCTAATCCCTGGATTAGGCCTCCTCTGATCCTCCTGCAGGCACAGGGAGAGCTGAAGCCTGGGAGGAAAGCTCTTTGACAGCATGGCTTTCCTGGCACACCTCTGTGGCTCAGCAGCATGCTGTGGGACGGGGGGGTGGCAGCTTGTTGGGTGGCAGCTCCTCCTCCTCAGGGGACCAAGGGTCCCTCTGTGCACCCAGAGGTGCAGCATGTGGTGTCCCTGCAATGGGGAGGTTTTACTGCTGGGAATTCCTTGGAGCCACGAGGAGGCGGTGATGGAAGTTCCACATTTGCGATAGCTTTCCTTCTCAAAGGCTGCGATGGCTTCCAGATTCCAGTCTGGCTTTATCTCCTTTTTATTTATTCATTTTTTTTTCCCTCCCTCTCTCCTGAAATAAAGGAGCCATTAGAGATGGACTGTAATGTGGAAGGCACATGTTTGGATAGTGTTACATGTATATAGCAGTCTGGACGGGATGTCTCGCAAGGAGATAAATGAGCTCTGTGCTGGTGTGCTCCATCCCAGGGCCGCCTTTGAAGGCTTCTAGGTTTTGGACGGCGAGCTTTCGGTAATTAAAAACTCATTTACACTCCGCGTTTTGTTTGAATGTATAGATCTGAAACCATCGCAGAGCAACTGAATCAAACACTTGAGAAGAGTTGAAAGGAAACGGATGGGCTCAGCGCGGGCCCGGAGCTGCCATGAGATGGCAGTGCGAGACCGGGGATGGGCGGCACAGCCCGGGGCTGCCCGCGGCTCGCGGGGGATGGTGTGCCGTCACTCAGCGCTGCCGTGCCTGGACCGGACTTTTCCTGCTTACACAGAGCACATAACGCTGTAAGAATTCGTGTATAAACGGCGGAGTAGAGGGGGAAGCTCTCTGAGTTATGAGCAGCAACAAGGAAATGGGTTTTCTTTAACCGTTGCTGGCGAATTCAGAAAGCTTTTGGTTGCTGGGGGCGTTTCTGTGTATAAAAGCACGTTAAGAACGGTCATCGCCTTTTGCTGGGCTCCCCCTCTCCCAGCACACACCAGCCTGAGGTGCTGCCCTCCCCAGGCCGTGCTTGCAGCGCTGGTGATGGATTTGATACAAAATGCTCTTGAAAACAACTTTTGCCAACGGTTCTGCCCGAAGCCGTGCGAGAAGCAGCGCGACAGCTATGACTTCTAATTAATTGTAATTAGAAAGCCTAAACCACGAAGGGCTCCTCTTTATGTGCTGCAGAGGGACTGCTTTCTGAATCGCTGCCTCCCTCCTCTTCCCTTGCCCAGAAACAACATGAGCAGTGCTCAGACAGGGCCTTGGCTCCGCTGTGCTCCCAAAGCAAACAGCGGCACATCAATGGCTCCGTGCCTTCAGAAGGAGAGTGGGATGTGCCCGCGTGTGAAGCTGACAAGGTCAGGAGCGATCCTGGCAGGATCCTGGCACAACCCACGCATTGTAGCAGCCTTCCCTCTGCCAGCACGTGGGCTGTGGCATTTTGGAACCTGCCCCGTGGCACGTGGAGGGTTTGGTGATGGGACCAGCAGTGGGATTTTTCCCTGCTGACGCTCCTGGTGGTGGTGATGCTAGGAAAACATTTGGTGAAGCATCCTGTGAGCAATATGAACCTTGACTGATGGTACTCAGTGCACATGGGCCAACGGACACGTGGCTGAGCCTCCTAATGCCATTTGGGATTTTTTTTTTTGTGCCAGTCACAGCATATTCATCAAAATAAAATGCCAATAAGTAAAGCATTACAATGCTTTCAGAGGGGAATGGGCGAAGGAAAGTGGGTGAATTCTGCCCCCAAATGGATATTCAATCTTATAACAAGTGCTGTGGATTAACAAAAAGGGAGTGCCTTGGCTCCTCGCCATGCTCCGATCACAGAGCTAATGCTTCAGCCCCATTAGCTTTCCGTTGCGCTCCTGCCTCCCTTGCATGCAGGGCACCTCAATGAAGCAGCTCATGGTGAGCTCATCTGCATCTATTTCATTACCTTGGCCTCTAAAGGCAGTACCATGTCCAGAGTGGGAATAGGAGCAGGGATAGGAGCTGGAGGATGCCCTGGGGCAGATGGCTGTCCCCCTCTGGGGTCGGTCACCTGGGGGTTTTACTGGGGGTATCAGGCAAGGCAGGGATGCTCAGAGGTTCACAGGGAGCAGTCACACCTGTATGGCTGTGAGGAGCACTCATGTGGGACCATGGGATTATGCTTTAAAGCAGGTAGAGAGCCTGCAGCCACAGGGAGGCTTTGGGGCACCAAACCCAAACCTACAGGGCTTAAGACAGTAGGACAGGAGAGCTCTTTCGCATCGATCCACAGCGAGGGGCTCCTGGTACCTGCACGGTGGCTGTTTTTTGGTTTAAACCATTACACATGTAAATGATCTTTCTCAATTACAAAAGCCTGTGCAAACTGGCACCTATAAAGGAAACTCTGAAGGAGCTCCTGGCACGGTGCTGCTTCCAATGCTTGGAAGCTTTGCTGAGTCTCCTGAAACAAAGGCAGATGCATGGACAGAATATGTGCTCGCCATCTCCTTTCTCCATGAGTTTTCCTGCTGCCATTCCCGCTCTCCTCCTGCTGCACTACCCTGCCCCGTTTCCATCATTCTTCTCCCTCCACACAGCTGTTCCTGCATTGAGGCTCCCCACAGGGTGCATTGCAGCAGTTGATGGGTGCTTGTGCTGCAACGCTGCATATGAACAGTTGGAAGCGTGGTCAGCCAGACTGGGCCAGGAGCAGAAGGAATGACTAAATAAATGCTGGGGCCACCTGTGTGTAACATGACAGCACTTCCAAAACAATGAAAAGGGTTATTTCAGATTTGATATGCACTGCCAATTGAGTTTGAAGGCATCGATCCGGGCTGATTGTTGGGGACAATCAGAAAGTGGAAGGGTAATTGGCTGTCGTGTCCCTCATTGATCGGGCACCACGGTTCACAGCTGTGAACATTATTTCGAGTACTTTGCAGCATCTCCTCTAATAGAGGAACACAGAAATTAAGTAACAAGGTGACCTGCATGCTCTGCAAGGGAGGAGGCTGCTTTTAGCCAACAGGCCAGTGCTGTAACCAGACAGAAAGGTGTTGTCAAATGTCATCACGGTAACCACACAGAAGACTGTTGGCAAAGGCAAGAGTGCCAGGGAAGGGAAGCGTGGCTTTGTGCCTGTATGTGTGCATGGGGATGGCAGCCCCAGCTCGCTACTCTGGCTGCTCAGCTGCAGCAGAGTAAAGCAGAACAAGAAGGCGCAGCGCGTGGGCCGTGTGCCAGGAGAGCGTGACCTTGTCTCTCTAGATTGTTTAAGATGTTAAAGCAACAAATACTATATACCATGTGTTCCACCAGGGCTCGCTTGCAGCTGATCCAGAAAGAGAGTCCTGGGAGAGGAGCAAATTGGGAAGCGTCCCAAGCTGCTGCAATCAAATCCACAAAAAGCGCATATAAAATTTCTACATATAATCAAGAGGATGGAAAAATTACCTTATTCCCTGCTGTGCACTTTGGGTTAATATAGCCAACATTATTCAATCCTAATACTTGTAGTGACCACAAAACCTCTTCCTGTGCTTACCAGGAACCGGCAGAGAGAGTGGCTTTTCTCCTGGAGGAGGTGCGTTTGGTGTTGGTTTGTAGCAGTCTGCTGTGTGTGCTGCTGGTTTTCACTGATCCCTGCTGCCTGCCTCCTGCTCCTCACTGTTTTGGGTGGGGACTGAGAACAGAGGTCCAGTGACATCAGTGGGATTTGGTTAGCAGTGAGGTTCTTGTGCCTATACCCTGATGAACCCGGACTGGTGCTGGGATGAATGTCTGATCTTGGCTGCTGTCTGCTTTCCCTATCCATTAGGGTGTATTCTGCCTTCCTGCCCTGCTGCTCAATGCCTTAGCAGTGTTTCAGGAGCGGTGTATTGGTGGGAAACCATATGCAGGAAGAAGCCAATCTATGTCATACCCATGAGCAGTACCTGGCAGTGCATCATTGCCTCTGCTCCAGAGCACTCATTGGTTGGATTCTCACTTGTAGACGAAGCCCAGCGATCTGTCCTTAGCTGTGCCCAGATTTCCAATTTCTTTCCCAATTTCCAGATGGCCAAACTCCATTCTGGCAACTTTTGGGCATGTCCCACTGTTGAAGGTGCTGAATTGAGCTCATTGAATGATTGAGAAGAAAGAAGAGAAAGGCTGGCTGGGCCAGCAGCTAACACTTAGGGACAGAAAAATCAACAATAAAAAGTCACAGCATTAATTTTCACACAATAAGAAGCTTTTCTCCATAGCGTGTGGATATATTGCAGAACAAGTAGGGGGAATGCGCGCCCCAGCTTAGTAAAACAAGAGTTAAACAACATCAAATCATTCCCCGTGATGGATCATTAAGAATGTGGAGCCTAAATGTGCAGTAAGATTACAGCATCGTGCAGATGTTCTGTACCGGCAGCTTGTTTTGCATATTGCAAAGTATAGAGATAATTCCTGGTAGCAGCGAACGCAGGCAAAGTCTGGCCTGTCCTGTGGTAAGTGTATGTTTGGATTGCTCTGCAAGGTGAGCGCTGTGGGGTGGAAAGGGCTGATCTATGCTACGTGTCTGGGTGACATCACTGGCACAGCACTCCCACCCGCACCTCGCTCAGGACAGACGGACGGACGGCGGTGTGCTGAGTTAAGTCAACAAGAGAAGGAACCAAGTAAGTAACACTGTGGTTTTCTATTTTTTTTTTTAACATGTATGATATTCTAACAAAATTCAAGGCAATGTTCTTCCCACTAATTAGTGTTTCCACGGCACTGCAAAAACTACAGCTGTAGGAAGAATTCAGGAAAAGTAATCAGCAGCACAATTAAGCAATCTGCCGTAATGACAGAACACAACATTAAGGTAGAATAATCAGAAACACAGATATATTTTTCCTCCTTGATTTTCATTTCTCACCCAATGATTTGCTTTCACTGGGCATCTTCAGAGTGATGCCCGATGGAAATGGCCACGTTTAGTGGCTGCAGCTTTGGACCACACTCCAGTGACGATGCCCAAGATAATTCTTGCCAACCTCTTGCAGCTAGCATTGCTTTTAATTTATTTTGTTGCAAATGGAATGTTTGACTTTCTCTAGTACTGACACTGATGTTGTCCTTATCTGTTGTAAAAAGGCTCAGCTCTCCTAGTGGGATGGGGTGGTTCATGGTGCTTCTGCAGCCATTGCCAGGAGAGGGAAGTGCCCACACCTGTGGGCAGGGGGTGATGGAATGGGCCTGTGCTGCTATCCCAGAGCTCCCCAGGGATATAAGAGCCCAAGAGGAAGCGGCGTTTTCTTTTTTGGGGGATGGATTGGAAGGAAGAGAGCACAGATCTATGGGAAGAGAGCTGAAGGTGAGGAAGAGAGGTAAGTCTTGCTGTTCTGTTCTTTTCCTTGGGTGCTGCAGGGGAGAAGCAGCTTTGGTAGAGCTGGAGGTGAACTGCGTGCCTTGGGATCCTGCAGGGCAATTGGTGGGGCTCAAGTGAGTTTTGTAGTGGAGCTTCTGGAGCCCAAGTGTGGTGAAAGGAAGGGCCTTGGGTGCTTGAAGTTGGAGACACTGTTTCTGGAGGCATTGTCCCACTAAGTAGATGCCCCACTGAGGAGCACGATTAGTGGGAATGGGTTGGGGTTGGTGATCTTAGTGGTCTTTTCCAACCTAAATAATTCTAAGTCATGTGCGATTGATGAAAATGCCTGTCAGAAATAAACTATAACCTAATGAAATGACATCTATCAAATTACATATACTGAGAATGAAAGTCTTGTGATAGCAATGTAAGAGCAGCTGGGAGCATGATACCTCTGTATCTTAGGACACTTTGTCTTTTGGCTTAAGGAAAAAGCTTTGGATAAAAATCATCAAAGCTACCTCAAACCAAGGGGTGGAGGTGTGGATTCCAGTTCCTTCAGGCACTGCTGAAGATCTTGTTGCCACTCCATTTTATTCCCAATACTTGCTTTTGTGTGGCCAGCACAGGTCAGATACCTGGTGGCCAAAGTCTGTGCTCACTGGAGCTGGTGAGAAGTCCCATTGCTATTGCTGCTTCCAGAAGGGCTCTGAGCTGTGGCTGCTCTGCTTGGCCTTGTCCCACTTGGGAGACTTCAGCCCCCTGATGCTCCCACCCAGAGCTGCTGCTCCTCCTGCCTGTGGAAGTGGAACTGTAGAGCTTTGCATCCAGGGAGCAGGGATGTGTCTGCAACGCTTGTTGGCGAAATCCCAAGCCATGGAGGAATGCTGGGTTAATTCTTCAGCTGAGTATCAGCTGAAAGTAATGTATACCCCAAATTAATGCAGACAATGCCTAGTCTGGTCGGCAGGCCCTCTGTATTCTTGAATTCTTTTCTACTAAAACTCAATAAAAACATGGGGGTGGAAGGTGCTGCTGGGAATTTGCTTTTTGTTCTGCTTAAGTGCCGTATTTCTCAGCAGTCTTCAAGTTTCTCAGCATGAAGATATTGTTACATCAGAACTACTGTGGGTTTAACACAATTCTCAATTTGCAGGCAAATGGATGTATTGTGTAGGGGCTTATCCACAGAGGACTGTGAAACTACAAATTACAATCCAGCTGCATTTTCTTATCTGGATATTTTTCCTCCCATGTGCCTGTGAGTTCTCTCCTGTACACAAGTAGAAGGTGCAAAGAGAAGCTTGGTGAGACAGCAGAGACCAAACCTGAAGTCAGGAGGGTCCCTGTCAGCACAGAAGCTCCCATGCACATGAGTGGATACTGTGTTTGGATGGGATGGTGTAGCTCATGCCCTCCTGATCTGGATGGAGCCACATTCACATAGGCTGTGGTGTCTCTAGGAATAGTGGTGGTTGTTTGTTTGTTTTTGTGACTATTTGGAGTTGTTTTTTTGTAACCCTAAAAAAAAAAAAAATCAATGACAGAGGTGATGTCAACACATCTGCTGAAAGCTTCTTCACCAGCAGGTTCCCATGGCATTGCCCTTGTCACAGCCACACAGCTGAGGCCAGGTTATCAGAATCGTAGCTTGCTAAGGTTGGAAGGGGCACTGAAGGTCTCCAAGGCCTCTAAAGGTCCCCTAGGTCTCTCCCCCTGCCGTGGACTGATGGCCACTCGCCATCTTAGGCTGCCCAGCACCCCATCCTGCCAGGTCTTGAACACCTCTAGGGATAGGACATCTGTACCAACACCTCACCACTCCAAGTGTGCTTGGATCCAGCGCTGGAGGAAACCAAGCATGTCTGGGTGGAGATTCAACATCCCCAATAGACAGGACCAGCTCTCAGTTGCCATTCTTCAAAGCAGAGGGCTGCATTACCCAATCTCTGTGATGTTCTGGACACCTGCTAGCCTGTAACACAGTGGAAACTCAATGACTCCATGATAACATTATGTTTATTTGCTTCCTTTCAAATGACTGTGGATGTGCAGGATGCTGACAAATGGGATTTGGACTCATCTTTTAGTTGACCAGGAAATAAATATATCAGAGTGAAAGTACTTCTCTGGGCTCTTGCTGAGATCTAAGAGTTGCTGGCCACTCTGTACCCTGGCTCAGTTTAAGCAGCAGAAATGTCCATGTGTTCTGTCAAAGCACTTTACTTGTGACAGGCAAAGTGCTGCCCTGAACTGGAAAACCATTCAGAGCAAATAAATGCATTAGTTCAATGCAGGGTATCTTATATTTGATACACGGCACTTCCTAATCACTTTACAGAACATCTGGATGGCCTTGAAATGAAACCAGTGCTGGCGTCATCTTCCATTTGGACATGGGATCCATTTCTGAGGCCTTTTTCCAGGAGAGGGCCTCTTGGAACTCTGTATCAGGTTGGGTCCTGCAAGTCTAATCTCTGCTAAATAAAATTAATGGCTTCTTCAGTATTAAAGGAGCACAGAAAGTAGCACGCAGGAGTCAGACGGGCCCTTTGGAACACATAGAATTGTAGGACTGCACTGACAAGTGCAGATGTTACTGAGTGGGGCACTTTTCATAGGGCTGTACACTTTTAGGGAAGTACCCAGTGTGGGTGTTCTCCAGTAGAATGAATGCTTAGTAACTAATTGCAAGTGTTAATGTGGCATACAAGAAGCTGTAATTAAACCCCTTGTGTTGGAACAAGATGTGGAAGAGCACACAGCATGTGGATGGTGGCTGCTGCCTGAGCTCCACTGAGAGCAGAAGGGCTGGCAATGAGGGAGAGATGTGCTGCTATTGCTGTGAGCTGGGCTCAGCTCAACAACAGCAAAAGTGTTTGCAACATCTTCTTGTCAACATCTGTTTGTCTTTGAGTTCATGAAAGTGAAGAAAATCTCATTCATTTTATTTTTTTTTTCTTGTGCTGGAATTCTGCATGATTGTTGCTGTTATTTTGGCAGCCTGAACGATGCTGGAATGTTTCACCTTTTTCCAAGTTTTTGAGCTGGGTTGTTCGTTGAGGTTTGTCGCATAAATCATGAGGCTTTCCTTCTGCTGCCAGCCAAATCATAATTCTTATATCATATGCTTTTGTTGTTTGTTGTTTTCTTCTCCTTAAAGCTCCAGCTCCTGGGATCACGAGAATGCATGAAAATCTCTTACTTCTGCTTTCTGTCATGTGTTTGTTTTTCCTTTGGTTTCCAGCACCGAGAGCTGTGGAGAAACTTTTGGGTGTCATCTGAAAAATGAAAAAATGGAATTCATTAAATTCCTTTTTTTTTTTTTAATACCAGTTAGATAACTTTTGGAAACTGTGACTCATGATTTTGAGTGCTCGGCTCTGGCACGGCCACAGCTCTGCTCCCACGTGGCCAGGAGCGCTGGAAGGAGCCACACGGGGCTCGTCTGTCTGCACCAACAAGTCCCAGCACAGAGAGCTGGGCTGGGAATCCACAGAGCCCTGCTTCTATGGCATGCATTCCCTGTGTACCTGCCCTTTGGGAACAGTCTCAGGACATGCCTCTATCTGAGTAATTTGGGGTGTGTGCGTTGGAGCCCCTCTAGCTGGCAGCCATGTGGTGGTGGACCAGAAGTAGCTTTGAGTGTTGCATGTGCACTTCTAGCATGGGCATGGCTCCTAGGTGATGCTGTTGTACACATGTTGGGCCCTCCAGCCTCAGAGTGCTCTGAGACCTGCTGAGTGCAGTGCTGTGTTCCCTCCTTGGCTTCTTGTAGGGGCAAATGGATCAATTGTGCATCTTCTAGGTCTGTTGGAGAGGAGGAGAATAAGGACCTGTGGCCTTTCTGCATGGCCAGGCGAGTGTGCTCTGCAGTGCCAGGGGCCTTGTTTGGGAAAGCAATGACACTGTATGACCAATTGGGGCTTCACTTGCCATTGAAACTCCATGCACCCTATCTCCAACTGCTTGTTGCCATGAGGGTGGTGTGTCTCAGCTCCTTGGAACCATTGGGTCGCATGGGGAAGTCTTGGGAGACCAGTGGGATGAGCATGGGACAGCTGGGAGTGAGCAGTTCCAACTCCATTCTGTCTGCTCACGTCAGCTGGAGGGAGAAAAAGGGAAATGACCCATTGGGCCAGACCTCCTGAGAGGGATCGGGGATGAAAGCTGCTTTTGGGGAGTTCACCTGGGGTTGGGTGTGGGCACCTGGCCACGGGAACTGCCAGGACAGCACCCAGAGGCTGCTGCAGGGGGGCAGGGGCCGGGGTCGTGCTGAGGTCCGGCACCTCCGGATGCGGGCAGGGAGCTGTGTTTTCCAAGGCAGCACAGACAGGATGCTGAGGGGTGGGAGAGACAGATTTCCTTCTGCTGTGAATGGGCTGGGGGTGGGGTGCACGGCTGGGCTTTAACCCTTGCCTGCTTCTTTCTTTTCCAAAATGAACTGGGATCTTGGGAAATCGTGACAGGACTTGGAGGCACAAAAGCTTTGTGGCTGTTGGCATGAGGATGCTGCTGGGAGATTTGTTACCTGCGTGCTCTCACCCCTTGCCCCACCCCAGGCACTTCTCCTTGGCTCCACGCTGCTCCACGCTGCTTTTTCTTTGAAGTTTGTTTGGTGGCATTGCTATGACCAAAATGAGCACTGGGAGGGAGCATCAAAATGAGCTCAAGGGAGGGATGTACAGGATGCTGCCTTGTGTAAGACAGAAGTAAATGGCAGAAGCAAACTGGGGAGCTGGGACAAGCTACTGCCTCTGGAAGCCTGAAAAAGAGGGGGATTTAATCCATCTCTTAAAAAGGGGGACAGAAAAATCTTAGGAGTACCTCCTGAAATGGGTCCTGCCGTTGCTCAGCAGCAAGAGTTCTTCTGTGTCTGTTGCAAAGTCATGAATAGGACAGCATGGAGGAAGTGGAGCAGGAAAAAACCAAACTAAGCGCCACCAGTTCCTACTGCAAAACATGAGTCTTTGGAAATGCTGGACCAGAGCAAAGCCCTTTGGGCATGTGAGTGTGTGCAGACATCTGGGAGAGGTGCCGGCTGGAAGGGATGGCAGGGAAAGCTCTCCTGCTTCCCTCATGGCTCCCAGAGCAGCAGAGAGTGCAGATGGTGGAAAACTGGCAGCCAGGCTGCAGGTGTGGTGAAAGAGCCATGTTTTCTAAACACATTAAGTCCTTATTGCTCTGGCCTTTTGTAGATAAGGATCAGCTTTGACTCTAGAAGAAATTACAGCAAAAGTAGTTGTCTATGGGAGGATGAATACCTGCTTCCAGGTTGGGCTTTGTAGAGCTGAGCTTCGTAAACAAAATATCTGATGTGATTAAGGCAGTCCGAGGGTTGGCGGAGATGTGCCTCAGCCTCTCAGTATCGGGGTGGAAGCTGCAACGCGTCTGCCAGAGAATTACCCTGAGCAGGAAGAAACAGCCAGAAGGCTCTTGGGCGTGAGGATTCCATTTAAGTAATTTCTTCTCCCAGAAATAATGGCCCTCCTGAAAGTCTGAAATTTTGCTGAGATTCAAAACACTCTTTGCTCTGCCAACGTTTGATGTGCGGAGATGGCAGAGAGCGCTTGTGAACCACTGAGAGCTGAAGAGTTTGTAGCAAAACATCTGGTCTCCAGGTCAAGCTGATAAAGAAAGCTTTCGGTAGCTCTGATATTGCTCCTGTCCCATTTTTGTGCTAATTTCAGGGGGGAAACAGTCCTGATGCTGACCTCACTCAGTTCTGCCGAATGTGAATGTTGGAATGCAGAGATAGCAGCCCTATGGCAAGTGTGACTTACAAATAAAACAACGGGGAGAAAAGTGTTGATGATATAAGTGAAAAATACTGGAAATGGAATGGAAAGCATTGAAGTCTGAAATGGGGTGGCTGGCAAGGGAACCAACCTTCCTGGAGTCTGCTCCAGGAGCTCCTTCTGCCAAGCGTGCTGCTTGTTACCTGGGTTTGCACAATGCTCACAATGGCAGTAGCTCTTCATCAGGCTACTTTTGATAAAATAATGCAAAGGGGGAGATGAGATCTACTATGAGAAATCACTTTTGCTTTTCTTTTTTTCCTCTTTTTCTTTCTTTTTTAACCTAGGAGTCTGGGTGCCCGTCTGGCATCAATTCCTGCTCAATCTGGGCAAGGCTGGATGAGCCATCTCACCCCACCAGCTGACCATTGCTGAAGGTAGGATGGGCCTCCCACCCCAGCCACAACACACGCTGAGCAACATGGAAGTGGGCAGTTTGGGCTGCTTTGTGTGTTCTGGGGGTGACCTGTTCCCCTAGGTGCAATGAGCTATGCTTTGGTGCTGCCAGGAGGCAGTGATGGGAGAACATGACGTATGATGCTGTTCTCGAAAAGCAGAAGGCTGGGTGGGACCTTGCAGGTGGATATCTGCCTGTGGTGGTCTTTGATCTGCAGCAGCACACCCAGGTTTGCTCTGCGTTGGAGCATCCCCAGTGTGACATTCCTCCCACCTGAGCTCAGGCTGTCCCCCCCTCTCCCAGGCTCGAGCCTCAGTTGCTGCTCTGTCCAATTGCTCCAATTAGTGCTGTGGTTTGCTTTTCTTTATTAAGAAGGGTGCTTGAGACCTGCTTGTTTTTGAGCCCAGCTCTCTTTAATCTGTCCCTGCCATCATTGAGGTTGAGTTTCCTACCCAGCAGCTCCTTGGGCAAATTAGAGGGAATCTGTGAGAGGCAGCCAATAAGCCTTCCGCCACGCAGATTTTGTCCAGCAGAGCCCAATAAATTAGGTCATGCTGCCATATGCAGCCCAAGCTGGCTGGGCCGGTGTACAGGGATGTGACTGGGAGCTATGGGTGTGCAGGAGCCGGGGCGGAGCTGCGCCCTTCCTTTCCAAGGACCGGTTTCATTGGTGCAGAGAGATGGATGCCTTCCTGCGGGAGCTTATTGTCTGTGCCAAAGCATCTCAAACAACTCTGCCAAGATATCTCGGGGCTGGGCTAGGCAATTATTTCGCGATTAGATGTTGAAATCAAATAAGTTAATCATTTTACAAGCTCGGAAGAAAATCCATTTATTTAATCTGAAACTCCTTCGCAACATCTGTGCATAGCTCCATCACCTTCTGCAGAGCATCAGCCTGAGAGCCGACGGTGCTCCACCAAATGGCTCCTAGGGCAACTGCTGCAGAGGTTTGGGACTGAGGGCAGCACCGTGCTGCTCAGCCCCCAGCAGTGGTTATCAGCACAGTGGGCACCTCCACCTCCATTCATACAGCACAGAAAAGATCGGAGCGCTAACAGGAGAGACTCCACTTCTGAAAAGCGGCTTTAAATGATGTCAAGAACCACCACAGTGATATGGTTTTTATATAAATAATCATTAATTACATGCAAATCAGACTTTTCCCCACCCCTTCCATTAGTAGCGTCTTGTGGAGCTCTCTGTCTTGTTTCTGTCCGCTCACTTCGGCTGGTTGAATGGCAGCAGACATCATTTGCAATGCTAACGTCAGTTACGGGTCAAAATGGACAAGGAAAACACAACCCGGGGTTTTATCAATGCAATAACAACCAATTCTGTCTGGAGATGGCAGCGCACTGGGGCTTAACCTCTTCACTGCCATGCACCAGGAGCCACCAAGAATTACTTTTCTAGTCTCTCCTTCAGCCGTTTCTATCTTATTTTCACCCCTTTCCTTTTCCCAACCATTGTTTTTTCCCCCTCTCTCCCCTGTCTGCTGTTTACCAGAGCATCTGGTAGTGTTTATCTCCCAAGAAGGAGGCTGCTGCTTTCGTAGATATGTAACCAGAGTGGAAGTTTTAATCTTTGTTGATGTTGGACCTTTGGACTAGGAAAGTCACAATAGTGGAAAAGTTGAGATGAAATAATACTCCATTGGAGCACAATTCTGAGGCAGCATCAGCAGAAAATGCTCCATGGCAGAAGCTACAGTTACAATCATGGAATGGATGGGTTGGATGAATGCTGACAGACCTCCCAGCTCCAACCCCCCCCATGCAGGGCTGCCAACCACCAGCTCTGCATCTCCAGCTCTAGGGAAGGTCCTATAAGCCATGGAGGGAGAGGAGGAGCTCTTCCAAGCTCCAGCAGATGCAAACAGTGAGTGGTTGGGAGGTGCAGAAAGCACTGCAGGGGCCTGGTGGCAGGAGGGAAGTGTTAGCAGGGGTGAGTGTGGTGCTCACAGCAATGCATTCTGCTGCCCTCCCTGGGGACAGGGCACTGAACCTGCAGGAAGGCTGTGTTGGGAACAGGTGTGACATCCATCCAGGTGGCTGCTGCCTGCATAGCAACAAGTTCAGGTGCTAATACTGTAAATGCATCACAGATTTGGTGGTTAGTAGTTCTTTTTTATAGCAATAGCATCTAATGTAATTCAGATTTCTAACTAAATGTCCTATTTCAGGCCTGCTCAGGTGCGTTCTATCAGGATAGATGCTAGCCCTTACCAGGTCACTTGTAAACCTGGCTACAGACTTCTCAGGAGGTGGCACTGCGAAAAACTTTGCTTTGGGGGCGGAGGTGATGGAACAGAGCTCAGCCTACAGCTTTGCAATAGCGAAAGCTGCAGTGCACCAGGCTGAGGAGGTACCTGGCACAGGTAGGTAGCAGGCTGTCCTGCAGCAGCGTGCCAAGCAGAGATGTGCAGTTGGCTTGTCCCAACCTTTGAGCCTTCATGGTGAGTAAGTGCTGAAAGAGCCCAGGCCTGTGGGGTCCTGTGGCCCCAATGGTGAGATGCTAATGTGGCAACAAGGAGGTGATGGCCACTGGGGGCTGTACTGTGGCATAGGCATGGTGGGGGGAAGGAAAAGGGGGGGGGGGGGGGGGGGGCACCTCGGAACAAAGCCACCAGCGAAGGGGGTTTGTGCACAGAAATCTCAGCCTGCCGCTTCCTGCATGCAAAAACGCAGTCTCAGCAGCACCAAAGCGGTCTGTGCACACATGCCAAACTTGTCATTTATAAAAACTCAAAAAAAGCTCTGACAAATGCTGAAGCTGTTAGTTTTGACACTTCTGACATGAAACACTTTGATTTTTTCACTTTGAAACTACTTTGTGTTCAAAATGTCCTTTAATTTTATTTTCAAGCAAGGGGGGGGGGGGGGGGAGGGAGGTGTCTTTTTTTCCTTTTTTTTTTAATTCCCTAAAAATCAAAACTGAAAGGAAATCTTTGGATTGACTCGAGATGAAATTGTGCCTGGATTTCTGCTCTCACCAGGCTCACCCTTACATGCTCAGGTTTGGCTTTGGGTCACCTTTTTTTCCCCCAGATTTGCCGGTTAGGTTATCGAGGGCTGCAGAGAACGTCAGCCCTGGCTCAGCTGAACTATTTTTTTGGTGACTGTCAGTTGCAAAAACAAGAGCCTCACTTCTGCTTTCCAGGAGATGGAGTTCATTTTGCATCTCACTGGGATAAATACGAACCTGTATTTTTTTTTTTCTTCCTTTTCTGCAGAGGGTTTTGTTACGTTATCTGTTTAGACATTCCGTTATATGTTAGTAATGTGAATAATGACTATTCCGTGCTGCCGAGCTCTCCCTCTTGGCGCAGGAGCGGGGCGTCGGGAGACACCTGGCACTGTTGACAGAGCGCTGAACTCGAACGCCTTGCGCTGTGACAGGGCAAGCCCAAATATTTTGGGAAGAGCCCTTATTATGTTACTGCAGGGCCTGGTAGCTCCGTGCTGGGGACTCGCTCCGCATTAGCACTGCGCTGACTGCCGCCTGTTGTTGGGGGAGCGGCGTGAGCTCTGGTATGGCAGCTCTTGGGAAGGGGGATTGCATCTGGGTGTTTCTGTCTGCAGGGGATTGGCTTTGGGTGTTTCTTTCTGTAGGCACTGAGGGCCTTCTTGAAGGCGCTGGGACTCAGGAAGACGACAGGATGGATGGATGCTGTGCTGGGGCTTGGGGAGAGAAAAGCTGAAGTTTTCCACAGGGGAAAAAAAAGTTAAGTGTAGTTCCTATTTGTAGATCAATATAAACACTTTCTTGAGCATTCACAGAATCACAGAATTGTAGTACGTTTGTAGTACAATTGTAGTACATGTAGTACAATTCAAGTACACTCTTAGACCTATTTTCTTCCATCAGCTGCACCCCATCTCTACTGGTGTACTTCATGCAGCTTCTGCACAGCCTGTGTCCAGCTTGTGGTGGCTCAGATTAATTGCCTGTAGACTTTCAGTGAGATTGGATGTCTTCTGGTGTTTGCCAATTCATGTATAGCAGACAATTATATTCAGGAAGCGATGGGATTTAAATGGCATTAATTTCCATGAATATTCATTGAAGAATCACTACCAAATTCAGGCAGATGAATAGCCCAACTCAAATCCAATGGCCATTTATTTCACCCTCCCCAGGAGAAGGCAATATGCACTGCCTGGCAGCTGCGGGCACACGGCAGTAGGCTATGGAGTTGTCTTGGGGCAGTTCCTGATGCACTGGAGGTTGGACGGACACTTCAGGAGCAGAGAGAGCTGCTGTGGATCAGGGCAGCACACTGTTGCTGGGCTGTAAGCAAAGCCACCCCATCCTGTGTCTCAGCACACAGAGCAGAGGGGGATGAATCCATCTGCAGCGCTGCTTCATGTAGACTGTACATCATGTAGATGATGTAAGATGATGGTTAAATTGAAAAATTATCTATTTCTGGCTGCAGTCCTCGTTTGGGTCATTTGTAACTTCCTGTAGTCAGACAAGCCAACTGAGACCTTAGCTGTGTTGCCTTCGCTCTATCTTTGTGTCCAGTTCCCCCAGCTGGGAAAGCAACTCCAGTTGGTGCAGCTGCTGCCGCCAGCACTGGGGTCAGCCAGTGCTTGTGGACAGAGGGCATGTCTGGGGCTTGTGGTTAAAGGCTGTTCTTTAAATGTTCCCTCTCATGGGAACTGTCAAGTCAACCCTTCCCATCCTTAACGTTATCTGGGTAATGGAAATCTTGGTGTTCACTTTCATGTATGCATAGCAGGTGCTGGGCAGAGCAGCACTTTCCACCTTTTCTAGAGGTAGCCGTTGCCCAAACTCCAGACTCCAACTACAATGGGAGAACCAGCACAATGCATTTCTCCTTCAAATGTACCTACCAGCTTCTGATGGGGCATGCAGCCTATAGCTCAACTTTCCTTGCCTGAAGCTCATGCAGGACCATGGCACAGCACTGCATGGGCTGTGCACCCACCAGGAGCAGCACGGGGCTGGGAAACAGCCACGCAGTCATGTGCTGCAGGGCCCCAGGACCTTGGGGCCTGGCTGCTGGGACAGCAGAGGTGTGGCATCACAGTAGCTTGGAAAACATTCTGACTTTAAACCAAGGAACGCCTATAATTACAGAGGCGTCATCACCTTCATCATGTTTTTTTCAGCTAACAAGCTGTAGTTGCGGCCTGTTTGCACCCCTGCCAAAATGTGCAGTGTTTGTTCCTGGGATGGTGGTGCTGGGGGTGGGGAATATGGAGCATCCTTCTCCAGGCCCGTGTAAAACAACCCAGCAGTAAACAGTTCAGGTACAATTAGCAGTGATGTTGGCGGAGGGTGCAGTCCCACTGCTGTGGAATTAATCACATTTTACAGCGCTGACGTTACTGGTTTAGTTTTGTGAACTCAAAAACAGCAGAGAGAGTTTCTGATAAACAGTGTTTATTCCAGGATGAAACGTACACCAAATCTCTCCCAGAACAGTATGGGGTGGGGGTGGGGGGAGCAGTGCTTTAGAAAAGTTATTTTAATGCAGTTATCTCCTTTCCTTTTTCTGCTGAAGAAACAGATGAACAAAAAAGCCTCAGCCCCGGCAGCTCAGAATAACCCGCACTAGTGGGGTTAAAGCTGGGGCTTCCTTTGTGTTGCGCAGCTCCTGGGCGTCCGCTGGCCCGCAACGTGCGACTCAAACATCGCCTCCGCGACTCTTTATTTACAGCGATTTTCCCCAACGGCTCGAAGGAGTACCGGCACACCGCCCCTCCCGCACCCAGGTGCGCTGCGCGGCGCTCCCCGCTCCATGGGGCGCTGCTGCCGGGAGGTGGCGCCGCGGGTCCGGCCCCGAGAGTGGAGCGCGGCGGGGGGCGAACGGCTCCGCGCCCGGGGGGGACCTGCGGAGCTCCGTGCCCCGCGTAGCCGCCCTACGGAGTTACTGCCGCGGTACAGCGCATGGTGAGCTGTCCCCAGCCCCGGGAGCTTTGTGTCAGCCCCGCTGGAAGGCAGAACGCAAAAAAAAAAACATACAAAAAAAAACCCAACCAAACAAACCCAAAACAAACCAACCGACAACAAGTATTCAATCCAAAAGGGGGGGAAGAAAATACGTTCCGAACAGGTTCCCGCAGCCGCGAGGAAAGAATTTGTAGCGAACAAAGTCGATAACTCGGGGCCGACCGCTCACTGCAGCAGCCGCCGGCCCCGCTGCGGCTCCCCTCGCCCCCCGCATCCCGCCGCGTTGCTCTCGCCGGCTCTCCGCCGGGATCTGAAACTTTACGAGGCTGCTCTCAGCTTCCCTCCCCTCTCCGCGTCCCCCCGGCGCCGTCCCGCGGGGCAGTGCGGGGACCCCGGCGCGGGATGCGCAACTCCCGGAAAGCAGCGCCGCGCTCGGCTCCCGCACTCCCGCTCGGCGGCCGGTGCGCGCCGCTGCGCACCCGCGCAATGCTGCTTGGGCGGGGGGGTTGGGGGGGTTGAGGCGCGCAGGCTGCGCCCGCTTTGCCGCTCCGTGCAGGTAAGGAGTTGAGGGAGGGATGCGCGGGTACCCGCGGGCCTAACCCCCCCCGGCCCTTCCCCCCCTTTAAGCCACCCGCGTAGCGTGCCGGGACTGCGCAGCGTGCGTATGGAGGGGAGGGTGGGGGGAACGAAAAGTTGCTGCGGGCCCGAGGATGCGGCGCTGCCCTGAGCCTGCCTCCGCGCAAAACACGCGCAGCGCTGCGCACCAGCGTCGTCTTCCCCGTGTGGTCGCCCTCTCCCCTTCGCCCCGCAAGTGATCGCATCCGAGCTCCTCAACCCCCACCCCGCTCTCATTATTATTATTATTATTATTATTATTCCTTCTCCCCCCCACCCCCCCATTTTTCCCCTGCACCGAGCCTTGTTTACCCAGCAGGTGGATGTGACGTCAGAGACTGACAACAGCAAAAAATAACAACATCTCCCTCCGCGGGGGTGGCGAGGGCCGCCCCCAGCCCGCCCGGAGCGAGCGGCGGCGCGGGACTGCGCGGGGCGGGGAGGGGGGGGGCCGCGGGGCGGGGGCGCGGCGCGGGGCGGCGTGCGGGGCCCCGAGCGGAGCGGAGCGGAGGGCTCTATTGTTATTTACCGAGCGGCGGAGCACGCCGCCGCCGCGCCGCGCCGCCCGGGCTCGGCGTGCCGGAGGGACGGGAGGGAGGGACGGGACGGAGAGGCAGCCCCGAGCCGCTCCGCGCCGCCGCCCGCCCGGGGGCCGCGCCGTGCTGGGCAGGGGCCAGGCCGAGCGCTGCGGGTGAGTCCGCCGTCCCCCGACACTTTCCCCGCTCCTCCCGGGGCTGTTGCACTTCTTCCCCCGCCGCCGGTCCCACGTGTCTGCCCTCCCACCCTCCCCCCAGCCCTTTACCGCCGGTACCGGGGGTGGGGGGGGAGGTGTGGCGGTGCGCACCCGCGGAGCCCCCTCCCCCGCCCTCGGGCCGCGCAGCCGCCCGCGCCCCCCGCCCGCCCACTTTGCAAACTTCCGCCCCCCCCACTCCAAAAAAACAAAACCCGGCCCCGCGCGGCGCGCGCCCTCCGCGCAGTGGAATGCGCCCCCCCCCCCCGCCCCTCCGCGTTGTCTGCGCGCTTTTCGCCGGGTCCCCCCGCGCCGCCGCGCAAAGGGGCGCGCAAAGCCCAACTTCGGCGCTCAGGGCAAGAAGTTGCGGCGGGGCCGCCCCCCCTCCCGCGCCGGGCCCCGCTCCCCCTCGGCACCTGTTGCGGCTTTCCGCCCGCGCTTTGCCTTCCGCGGGCGCTCAGCTCCGCGCCGCGCATCCTCCCCCACTCCGCGTCTCTCGGGCCCGTTGTGCCCATCCCCCCTTCTTTTTTTTTTTTTTTTTTTTTTTTTTCTTCTCCCGGAGACGAAGTGTTTGAATAAACACCCGCGCCTCCTCAACCCAGCGCAACTCGGCGCTGCGCGGGTGCGGTGCGCGCATCCCTCTGCCCCTCCGCGCAGCCTCAGCGCCGCGGAGCCGGGGACGCCCGGTAAGTAGCGGCTGTTCCGCCCCGCGCAGCGCCGCGCAGCCCTTCCTCGCCGGTGCGCGCTGCAGGCGGCGTCCGAGCGGCGTATCTGCGCCTCTCCCGCCCCCCCCGCTGTCTCCCCCTCCCCCCCCCCCCCCAAAAAAAAAAAAAAAAAAAAAAAGCCGCCCCAAGCCGCGGTCGGGCAGCGGGAGGGCTCAGCGCTGTGCGGGGCGCACCCCCCGCGGAACTATTGATGACTTATCGGCGGGCCCCGCGCGGAGAGGGCGGTGGAGCGCATCGACTGTAGCGAGCCTTTCTTCTGCCGCTTCGCATGCCATGATTTTAATCGCTTTGGCTGAATCAAACCGAGTGAGATTACTGCTTTTTTTTTTTTTTTTTTTTTTTTTTTAAATCCCCTCTCCTCCTCCTCCTCTCCCTCCCTCCCCCCCCCGGGCCCCGCACCGCCCCGCACCGCTGCTTCTCTCCCGGAGCAGCGGCACGAGTTGCGCGCTCCGAAGTTGGAGGTTTCATTTTCAGTCTGCGCGGCTCCGGCCGTACCGAGGGCTGCGGGTCACCGCCGCTCTCTGAGCTGCGTCCTTCCCGTGCCGCTTTCCAAGCGGGTGCTTTACCTGCCGTGCCGTGCCGTTGGGGCCGGGCTCTCGCCGAGCCAAACTTTCGAGTCTGTCATCGAAGAAACTTGCCGCTCGTGCTGCTCTCTGTGATTTGCTTTAATTTAGGCGGAGGGAAGCGGGCGCTGCGCTCGGTTCTTATTTCTGCAGTTGGTGTCAGCGCTGAGCAGCCCGTGCTCGTGTAAGTTGGAGAGATCCCGAAAGCACCGAAGCAGGGAAGGAGGTGCTGTGCGTCTTTGCGACCAAATCTGGGGGAAAAGGGGGAAATCAGGGCTACCGGCTTCATTCCTCCGCTCCGAATCCCTTCCCTGCACTGTCTCCCCACCGGAGTGAATGGAGCGGGGCGCTGGGGGAGGAAGCTCCTCACTAGTCACCATTCAAAAGGTGCCGGCTAAAATCTCATTGCAAAAAGGTATGGTAGCTTTAACGTCTCGCATTGGCAGCATTCTTCCCCCTTAGTCTCTGGATTAGTCATTGTGTGTGAGACAGAAAGAAAAAGAAAATCACTTTTTTTTTTTTTTTTTTGAAAAAGTAAAGTAAACAGCCTCCAACAAGTGAACCTTGACAACCCAGATTAAGGCAGGCAGGAAAGATCAAACGGAGCTGCTGCTGGGCTGTTGTCAGAGCCGCCTGGCTGGGAGCGCCGGGTGCTGCAGCGGGGCACAGCCGGGCCGTTAGCAGTGCTGCTCTTTGTTGGGAATCCATAGGGTAACATGGAGGGAAATAACGCTGCCCTTCCCCGCAAGGCTGTCTGCTGCTCACGGCTTTGGTTGTGAAGTTAGGTCGGTGCACGGGAAGGGCTGGTTTTATTATTATTAAATTATTTTAATTTTTTTTTTTGAGGCTCCCGTACACTTGGAGAGCGATGGAGGATTTGGTTCGGTTTGATTTCTGCCGCCTGGAGCTGCGGAGAAGGCGGCGTTTCCAGTAACGCAGTGTTCAAAACAGCCTAAAAGTTCTGTGGAATTCAACCCTGATTTCTGCATCTCTGATTTGTAAGGAAACCCGGGCGTGTTTTTCTCGGCGTGTGAGCGGTTCTGGTGTGTGACAGAGGGGTTGGGTGGCAATGAGGCGTTGCACACTGCGTGGCTGCAGCCCTGAGCGGTGGAAGGTGCAGCGCTGTTCCCGGAGCATTGCCCGGTGGCACATTTAGCAGTAGCTGTGTGCTGTGCTTGGTGCAGGGCGAGGTGTCACCTGGTGTCGGGGCTGCATCAGAAAGGTTCCATTGCTCTCTCGTTTTTTAGTGAAATTTGTAGCCAGGGGTGTGAAGCGATCGCTGATTTTGCTTCGATAAATGTTTCGGTGTGAGCGTTAATCAGATGTCAGCAGTGCAGTTCAGAGTTGGTTTTGATGCTTTCGTGTTTGCGTTCAGACAGCTCAGTGCAAACTCCACCAGCAAGCCCCTGTTTTGTTCCTGTTCTAAGTACTTCTGTTCTAAGTATCCTGAAACAATGGGGACAGCCATTGCAAGCGGGAGGAGAAGGCTTTACCCCAGTGTGTGTGAGCAGGGCAGTGAGCAGAGCAGACCAAGCGCGCATCCACTGAAGAATGAAGAAACCCAAAACCTTTCCCCAGAAGTACTTCTTTAATTAGCAGTGCAGATCACACAATAAGTACTTTATGCTTTTATAAGGTAAGATTTCACAACCATCCTGCGTAACTTACAGAGCCGGTACTTTTTTATGGCGTATACTTTAATTAGACAATAAAACGTGCGTGTGTTAAACATGCACACGTATGCTGTGAAGCCGTTTGGGGTAATGCAGTGTTTTTTGCATGAACATTTCATGCCGCAGTCGGTGGCAGTGGCAAGGTGCTGCTTTGGGAGCAGGCAGGACGCTGGGCAGAGTGCTGAGTGTGAGGCATCGCTGCATGGCATGGGCTGCAGCACTGCTCCGTAGCAAAGGACCACCTTCTCTTAAGGGCTAACCTTTGTGTTCTCATCCATGATGCGCTTAGCTCCGGGATTATTCCTGTTTCACGGTATTGTAAAAAAATTAGGGGAAAAGGGGTGGTAGTGGAAGGGTGGGTTATGGTGTGGGGCTCGGCATTCAGCGTTCTTAGTGCTTGTGGTCATGGACAGAGAGGGCTGGACCGGGTCGTGTGATTCCTTTGCAGAGGTATCTTTCCAGCGTGTATTTGTCTATGGAATGAAATAACGTATGCACACACATATGTAGGAGATGCATGTAAAATACAGTTATTTCTGCAAGGCCATCCGGTTATTTATAGGACATAATGATACTTCTGTCATCTTAAATTTTCTCAGAGAAGCTTTAATAAATTTAAATAGATTATATGCTGTCAGGAAATAGTATAAATTTTGTTTACGATTCACTTGCTTTAAGGTACTTATACTAAAGAAGCTCATTTAACCCTCAGACTGAGCAGCATTAAGTGGTGAGAGGAGTCTGCCGGAGAGCTGCCGCTGCCCTTTGCTCTCGTGATAATCTTAAATTACAACAATTTAATTGCAACTTCAAGGCACCGAATGGAGACGTTTCCTGCGGCTGAGGCAGGGCTGGGGGAGAGGCAGCAGAACGGGGCTCCTTGTGGTCAGGATTCCTCGTGGCGGGGATCCCTTGTAGCTGGGCTCCTCGCTGCTGTGCTCAGGCCTTCTGCCCCGCCGGCAGTGTCACAGCGGTGTCACAGCAGGAATCCCCAGGTGGGGGCAGGATTGGGACTGCAGCAGCCTGGCACAGCTCTGGGTACAGAGTTGTGCCTGAGTTGGGTTACGCTGTAGCAGGGGTTCGTTGGTGGGTAGCTGCAGAGCCTGGAGGCACGTTGGGTTCTGTAGCCCCAAGACCTGCTGTCGGGGGCTGTGTCCCAGCTCAGCTTGCCACAAGTCCGCCCGGCCCCGATATGTCCTCACACCCATGAGTGCTATGGTGGGGGCACTGGGAGCCAGGCAGCATGTGCCAAAGGTGGTTGAGAAACGCTGCGTGCTGGAGCTCAGCAGCTTGTCTGCGGCTGTTCGCAAAGGTCCTGGCAGCAGAACTTTACCAAATGCTCACAAGGGCACAGAGGGGCTCACCGTTCTTGACTTTCTTGCCTTTGGAGACATACGTAGGTGCTTGGCTGTGCTCTCAGTCACGATCCATACCGCGTTCCTCTTTGCCACGTCCTCACCAGGTGGCTCCTTGCGGCCCTCGTGCCCGCCGGCACTGCTCTCAGCTCACCCAGCACAGCCCTGTGGTCCTGCTGCAGCCGGTGTCAGGTGCTGCCATGGTGTGCATGGGAGAGAGGGAGCTGGGGTCGTTAGGGGAGCCAAATTGGGGGAGCTCTGTAATCCTCTAATATAAAGAAAAGCCGTGTCTGGGGTTGAAAGAGAACTGTAAGCTGTTCTGTCTTTAGGAGCTTGGGCATCTGCTGATCAGAGTGCTTCAACTTATGCTCGTTTCTGACTTCAGCGTGCAATCTACTCGGAGTCAGGGCAGTGCTGGCTCTGCTGCAGCAAACGCACTCGGGGGTTCTCTATTTCTCATCACCTGGCACCTGTCTCTTCCATCCATATGTGCAGTGGCCGTGCGTGAGTGGTAATGATCCCATGTAGCCCCGATAACTTTTTGTTCAGCACCATCCTGAAAATGCAGATGTTGTTCTATGGCAAATGAGAAAACAGAAGAGCAGAATGCATTTTTTTCCCCTCTCGGGTACCTGAGGAAGACTGAATCATTTTTCTCCTCTCATTGACCCTCCCTGTACTGTTCTTAGAGCATCCCCATTTTAGTGCCTTGAAATTGCAATTAAGTTGTAGTAATTTAAGATTATTGCGAGAGTGCAAAGGGCAGTGGAAGCTCTTTGGGAGTCTCATCTCAACACGTAATGACGCTCAGTCAGGGGGTTAAATGAGTTTCCTCAACGTCAGTACTTAAAGTAACTAAATCGTAAACAAAATTTATACTATATTCTGACAACTAATAATCTATTTAAATTACATTAAAGTATGTGTGTGAAGATTTAATTAAAAACAGAAGTACAGTTGAGCCCTGTAAATATCTTGACAGATACACTGGAATGGAGTTCGTATCATCCAATATTTGCTTGTGTCTGACAGGTTGTGGAGCTTCTGGGGGTAAAACTAACTGTGGGCTTTGTCCCTCCCAGTTTGCAGTGGGGTTGCAATGGTCTCACAAGCGCTCTGGGTGCCAGCATGTGTTATTTGGTTGCGTTATTTGCTCTGTTAGCACCGCAGTGCCTGTTTCCTTCAGTCAGCTCAGGGCTGGTGCCTGGCTGTGTGCTCTTGAGGACGCTCTCTGCTGCTGTTGAGCAGTGTCTCCCAGCTCAGTGTGCCAGCTGTGTGCCAGCTTTCTCCCCTCTTCCTGGCTGCAATTGAAGCAACCTGGATTGCAGTGCTGAGGGCTCTATTGCACTGCTGTGAGCCTTGGTTTAGCTGATTTTTTTTTTTTTTTTTTTTTTTTTCCAGACAGTAAGTGTTTAGGACGTTTCCCCAATTTTTTTTGCAATGCATGGAAAGTGTTTTCAAGGCTGTCAGTGCGTCTGTTGCTGTGCAGCTCCTTCCCACTGGTGCAGCAGTGCATCCCCAGCCCAGGTGTGCAGCCCAGGGTGTTCGGCACGAGGAGCTTCTGCTCTGGGTACAGCTTCAGTGCTGGGGCTTTGGACATCCTGAGCCTTCCTTGCCCCCCTCCTGCAGGTGGTTTGGATGGAGGTCACTGGATGTTCCCTTCTTTGGCTGGGGGCGTGGGAAGAGGATGAGGGTATGGGCATGGAGTGAGAGGTGTGTTGGGAGCGCGTTGCCAGCTGGGCGCCCACCGGGAGCGCAGGGCCTCCAACGGCATCGTTGGTTTTCCCCTCTTCACCAGACATTTCCTTTCAGATTGGATCCCAGTTTCAGCCACACTTCCCGCTCAGCCCTGTCATCTTGTTGCTAACAATTAGGGTCAAGTGTCTTTCCTTGGGCTCTGCGCCGTCTTCGCGTTGGTCCCTCCCCCAGCTCCCAGCCCGAGCTGTTTGTTCGTTAATTAGTGCATCGGGCGTATTAACACATCAGCGAACGGGAGCAGGCAGACTTCCCGAGGCATCTCGGGAAACCCTCTCCAGTTTTATGTGACCGGACGTGCACTAGTGCTGATTTAGATAGCGGAGCCGGCGATGCCAAAGTGTTGTTAAGAGAGAGATAAATAGAGAGAGCCCAGCAGTAGGCAGAATGTCATGTCTCTATTAAAAAGATGGTGATAAAGGAAGATAAAATGGTGAGGGGGATTGGCGGTGTGTTCAGAGCAGCAGCTCAACAGCTGGTCACAAAAATCAATTCAGAATTCCCCTTCCTGCAAAACCCTTGTCCACAGAATTGATGGCTGAGCACGGCTGGGATGACAGCGAGTGCTGGAGCCCTGAATGAGCCTCGCAATCCTTCCAAAGGCATCGGGGCTTCTGGGGCTCCATTGCAGCATTGCTCCCGTCTGTGGGGTGTGCCTGGAGGTGACTCAATGCAGATTTTTGTATGTCGGGGACTTGCTCTGGGTGCAGAAGTGAGAAATGTAACTGAACATAAAGAAATGAGTGGTTGCAGCAGGAGAGAGGGGAGCGGTATTAATTTTACCGGTTCTGTAATGAAACATGCGGTGTGACGTTAAATCATTGCTGCCTTGTTTGCTGAAGGGATGTTCATCATTCCATTAAGAAGGGTTAAGTAATTAAGTGATGTTTCTTTAGAAACCAGTGTCAGTTTCAGGAAGCATCTTCCCCATGTCGCATGGTGGATGCGAGGTTTCCCTTGGTGTCAGCTGTGAGTTCGGGGCTGGGCACGGGCAGGGAGCTGCACCAGCTCCAGTACTGCAGGAGTGAGTTTCCCTGCAGCTCAGGCATGCTGCTCTGATGGCCTTTCAGTTACAAGGTTGTCTGCTGTGACTGCTGTCAGCTAGGTCTGGTGCAAGCCTTATTCCGTGAGCCGTCTATTTGGGATTGCAAAGTTAAAACCTTCCTGAGGTATTCACCCGCATTGCTTTTTCCCTTTTTCATTAATAACAGCTCTCATGTTGTAATAGTACGCTTGCTGACAGTGAGTCACGAACTCTATCTCCCATGAACCTCATGACAGATTTGTGTTGGCCGCTCAGGCACGGCTCAGCCGGCCCAGTTCCCACCTCCCATCCTTGCACTGGGAAGAAAAGCCCATGGGAGCAGGCGGTGCGAGTCCTGCCTCTGTCTTCCCAAATCTGTGCCAATGCACTGAGGAGCAGCCCTTGGGCTGGGCTGGATTTGGGGACATCGAGGCCGGATCTGGTGAGGAGTGGTCCCTCGGGGGCAGGATGGGACCCCAGGTCCTGGTGCTGGCTGTAGCTCAGTGAGGTCAGAAGTGTGGGGAGGGAGGGTGTGCGTGTGTGTGGTGGCTGCAGGAGTGTGGTGACCGTGTGGTCACCATTTGGTGTTGGGATGCTCGGGTTGATGCTGGGGAAAGCAACTGTGCTATGTGCTGCATCCTGTGTGACCTGCTGCTCTTCCACTGCTCAGTCTGCTTCTTTGCCTTGACTGAGAATGCAGAACTCAGCACTAGCTTTGCCAGATCTCTGCCCTTCCTCATGGGATAGCCCCTGTTTCTAATACTGTGGTTAGTGATACTGGAACTCAACCCAAAGTGGCATTGCTATGAGCAGTAGGAGTTTTGCCTGCCAAAAGGCAGCACGTATCATGTTAGTGTCGATACCTCCTGCTTTCATCACTGCTCTGCCTCTCAAACAGGGCTCCATCAGCCAATATCTTGCCGACTCTTGATCAGAGCACTGTAAGTGATTCCTTCCCTCAGGTGGATGTCATAAATAGGTGCATTTCCACGTCTCCTACATGCTGGCCACGTTTTGCTTCAGGTGCCCAGATACCTCTGCTGAAACCTCAGGAGCTGCCTTGAGTGGACTGGGCTTAAAAAAATAAAAAACTGAAGAAAAAAAAAGGGGAGGAGAAGAAAAAAAGCATCGTTTTGGCTCAGGGAACAAAATCTATGAATATTCATGATTGTGATACATAAAAGGAAACTGTCTGGATGCGTACACAGAGCATCATAGCCTACATCTACCTTAACAGACTTAAGGAGAGATTTTTTATTTATTTTTTTTCCTCTGTGAGTTTTGTAGTTGTGAGTTGTTAACAACTTGGCTAATCTGTTTTTATGATAGAGGTAGACTGGTAAATCTGAACAAACTGAGGAATGGTGGCTGTGGGCTTCTGGCCCCGTTATCAAACTTGCTGCATAAGGCAGAGTTTATGCACTGTGATAATGCTAATGACCAGCAGAGCCAATGATGCATGACTGGAGGAAATCAGTGTTATAATCAGAGAAAGTTATCAGGTTTTTGTCATTAAATATTAGTGATAAATAATACACTTCATTTTGAGGAGATAGGACATATTTAATTCTGATGCAGAGAGTTTCAATTTAATAAGGGGCATTGCTGAGCGAAATGATAATCTGTTGTAATTGAAAGGGAAAACTAGAAATGCCTTTGTTTCAGCAGAGCTCCTGGTGGCGGCCTGCAGTGCCATGTCTGAGCAAGGGGAGCATTCCTACAGCTGCTCGGCAGGGCTGTGCCACGGTGCTTTGCTTGTTAGCTTATGTGGTACACAGCTGGTTGCTTGGGGAGGGTCAGAGGAGACCTGTTTGGTATAAGCTACCATCACCTTTCTTTTCTTTTTTTCTTTGAAAAATGTTGCAGTAACGCAGCAGACACTAATCGTGTGCTCCATGGGGGCTCTGCAGCATCCCCCAGGTGCCTGCATGCTGTCTGCATGCTGAGCTGCTCGTGGTGTGGCCAGCTCTGTCCCCAGCCTGTGTGGGGCACAGGGACTCGGCGCCAAGCTCCCAGCGGGGCAGTGTGCCAGCTCTCACATCCTCTTTTCAGCGAGGGCAGCGGCAGATCCTGCAGGTTTGACTCATAGCAGAAACTTGGGCAGCTCTGCGTAACTTCAGCCAGAGTTATGGGATGTGTCTGAGGTTAAAAGCCGTCCTGCAGTGAGAGCTTTATGGAAATGCTTTCTTCTTGCTATGCTCAAATGTTTACATGCTCGTTGGAAGATATTTTTTTGTCATTCGATTCTTTTCTTTTGGATAAGGGAGAGCTCTATCAGTTGAGATAATTTGCAGGCTTTCAGCTAGTGTTTTTTGTAGGTGCAAAAAAGAGATGAATACCTCTGCCTGGGGTGGCATTGGGGTCTGGAGGTGAATTGCAAAGGGAGGCACATGCAGAGCAGAAAACTTCCTTGCAGAAGTAATGCCTGTGTCAGACACAGCCCAGTTTTAACAGCAGCACATGCCCATGTTTCTGTTCATCAGCACTGAATCATTGCTATGTACCAACGTCTGCTTGGTGGGTGCTGGGCGAGGAGGAGCATGCGTTGCTCTCTGCCCATCACAGAGGTCCACGTGTGTGTGCTGTGACTTGGGCTGCTCACAGCTTCGCAACATGCGCCAGGCAGAGCTGGTTCCTAGGAAAGTCCCTTGGTTTTTGATGAGGAAAGGCACTGCTGTTTTCACAGAGTAGAAAGAGTGCATAAAACTCGGCTAAAACCGTGCATCCTGCCTGTTGGCCAGCTTTGGGGATAAAGAGCAGAAGTTGGTAAGAAAATGTGTGGCCAGAGCCCAGTGCTGCCATGGGTTTATGCCAGGAGGGGGTCTGACCTGCAGCCTGTGCTCATGTTTGTAGGGTATGAGGGTATGCTCAGTGCTGGCTTTGGGTGCATGGGGCTGCTGAAAGCACCAGGTGCTCAGTGTGTGACACAATCACTAACGCTGTGTGGGGTGTGCCCCCTGCCATAGGGGGTTTGAGCAGAGCTGTAAATACGGTTGGTGCTTTTATGGCTCCTGAGATTGGTGCAGGTGCACATTAGCAGGAAGCGAAACCGGAGGAGCCCTGGGAGAGTGGTGCGAGCTGTGCCAAACAGGTACTGTGTGGCCTTATTGCCTGGCTGATAACCAGCCATGGTGCTGGAAGACTGAGTGGGACTGAGGAGGGAAGTCACACTGTGGGCTGGCACTGAGCTGGGGCCTCTAGGAGGGCGATGCCCAGGTTCCTCCTGCAACAGAGATGGTCCAGGTGGGCTGGAGGGACTGCTGCATTGGAGTGTCTGCCTTCTGCAGCTGGCAGCCCTTTCACCACTCGTTTCTGCATGGTCTTGTGGAGGAATTTCAATGTGCAGTCTATGAAGTGAGGTACTGAAGCATTAACCCTGTCTTTTATTTTATTTTATTTTTTAAAGGAGTAGGGTCAGAATAATAGTACTTAATGTGAGTAAAAATCTTATGATGCACCGTTCTGTCTTCCTTGGTTCATCCCTGACTTCAGTACCCATCCCATCTCACTGAGCACAGCCAGCACAGGATCATGTAACTGCGTGCTGCTACACCTGGCAGCACCACTCACCTTGCATAGGGTTTTCATTCTTTATTCCTAAGTTTCAAAACCACATCTGATTTGAACCCTAATTGCATGCATTGCCTCTGTGCTTTTCCCCATCTGGAGCAGTTGTGGAGTCTGTTGGAAGGAGAGCCCAGGCCAGCATGATGCTACCAGGAGAAGGGCTTGCGCAGCCACATGCACAGTGAGCATCTGGAGCTGTGCCCCTCTGCGTCAGCATGAATTAAGTGTCACAGGAGGAAGCAGAGATGAAGTTCTGTGAGAAGATCCACGACTTGATCCAGTGATGATCTGGTGTGCAAAGAGGGAGAGAAAAATGAATTTCTCACCCAAGACATCGAGACCATTAGTGCCGTGCAACCCAGCTTGTGCTGTAGTGAGCACCTCTGCTCCAGTGCCGTAACGCTGGTTGGGTTGGTGCAGTGGTCTGTGAGTGTTAGCAGCTGCAGCTGGCTGTAAAAGCTGTAAATTTCCCAGTAACTAGCAGGAAAATATTGTGGATCTGCAGTTATTCTCCACATGTGGATATACCGTGTTTGTTAGCATTGAGCTAAGTACAATAAAAAGCATTTTTCTCAAGTGTGGCAGCACGTGGGTGAGCTCCGTTTGGCCCCATTGTCAGATGAAGCCAGCAGGAGTTCACATGCAGCTGTAACAGCAGTTTGTGCTGCAAAGCGCTGCTGGCCCAGTTTCTGGGAGGTGCTGTGGAGGTTGGTGTGAAGCCCCTGAGTTGTGCTGCTATGCTTTGCGATGGAGCTTCTTTCCTGGGGTACCCCCAGTGTATGAGGCATGCCCTGAGCCTTGGGCAGCCTTTGTGCTCACCCTGCTGAGTGCACCTGTGTGTGAGTGGGACTTGAGATGGCAGAGAGTTGCCCAAGGAGAGCTGAGAGCTTGCCCGTGTGTTGTGCAAACCTGCTGTGGTGGGCTGGGTGTTGGAGGCTCCTCCATCAGAAGGCAGCAGTCCTGTGGTGACAGCGTAGAGCGTGTCTGCAGCGAGATTAAAATGAAAATTAGGCAGTGGGCGATTACCTCCTGGTTTTAACTAAGTGTGGTATTGGGCTGAAACGAAAAGCAACCTTGAAGCTGCACGGATTCATGAAACTGTATGCTGGGATTTTAAAAATTACCTCCATTGGAATCCTGGAAGCATCTGTTACATAATTAATGCACTTAAAAATATACTCTGTTTATGATTAATCCAGGACTGTGATGTGTGCTAGTTAAATGACTGAATCCCAGGGTGCAGCGCGAGGAAAGGACTGCAGTTGTAATCTATTTGATGGTTATGGGGAAGGACATTTTCTACAAATAAATACATCTTCCGTAGTCTTTTTATTTGTCAGGGCCAAGCTTACGTCTGTTGTGCTGAGTTTGTTGACTGGTTAATGTTTAGAGATTTATGCTGATATTTTGTAGATCTACTGGAAGAAAATAACTCAAGAATAATTAGGGAGATTGACCATAACGTTCCGTGCCACATGTGTGACAGCGTTGCTGGGCTGATGAACTTGGATAGGGCATGTGCAATTAAAAGTGCCAAAGCTTGGTACGAGGAGCTTTTCAAACCCTCTCCAGATAGATGAGCGCTCTGGAGGATGCACGTTCCCCAGAGGACGACTTGCTGGAGCTGCTGGAGGCCGTGGATCTCCTCTCTGGAGAGCTGTCTGAGTGTCTCCTGTAGGGAGCTGCAGAGCAGGGCTGCCAGCACATTGCATTCCCCAGCTGGCATTTCTTTGTGCCAGGAAGGGTTGGGACACTCCGTGGCCTTACCTTCTTGGAGCCTGCTTAACTGGCATCCTCAAACAGTCTTTAGCATTGCATTTCCTCTGACATTTTTTCTTTGTTTCTGTTCCTTCTCCTCCCCCCCCTTTCTTCATCTGACTGCTGCCCCATCAGGTTGGTGTGTAGTTGTGCCAAGTAAAACCCTTTTCTCCCCCTATCTTATTTTTATTGCTGGTTCCCAAGCCTCCCTCAAGCTGCTGTGGTTGCCCATCACACCGCAGGGTCTCAAGGAGGCAGCCCAGCAGAGCGGTGCCCGTGCATCCCATACTTGCTGCTAGAGCTGGAAATAGGGTTCCTTTCTATGAGAATGTGTCATTATTTTTAAGCTAACAGTCATTGTGTGTGTTGGCTTGGGAGATGTTTTGAGATTTAGTGCCTGGAGGGTCCTGTCGCACCTGGTCTGTCTGGTGGTGCTGCTGGGTTGTGGTGGGGTTGCCTGTTGGGACCACATGTGCCCAGGTTTGGCCCTGGTACCCACTGAGTGTTAGTGATGACCTTGGGTTTCCACGTAGTGTCTCTTGTCTTGAACTGATTCTGCATTTAAGCATCCTGTCCCTCAGCTTCTTCAAGTGAGCTGAGGGCAGAACGAGGCTGGTTTGAAAGGAGGCAGTGCCACCTCTTGCCTGCCAATGGTGCCTGTGGCGCTTCCTCACCTCTAATCCCACTGGGAGCTGCTTCTGGCTCATCCCTCTGGATAAAGCAACCCTTTGTTATCTGTGCAGTATAGAAGTGTACTCAGCATGGACTTTTCCTTTCGTCCTGAAGAGAGTGCAAATCTGTGTGTGCTGGACTGTTTGTATTTCTAGCAAATTGGGACCGAAAAACAGCATAAGTTCCAACTGTATGTCAGCAGTCTAGGATTTCAGATATTGTTTGATACTGATTTGTGCGAGAGCAGTTGTTGGATAGAAGGAAATGATAAAATTGATGAATCAAGGCAGAGGAGGAGGGCAGCGGGAAGCAAGAAGCCCGAACGTGTTGGGTCCTAAAGAGTTGTTACTCTCTTATTGCTGGCCAGGCCAGTGGTGTTGGGCACGTGGAATGGCTCAGGGTGGGTGGCTGAAGAAAACAAGAGTAAGGGTTTGGGGAAAAGCAGAATCTGGTGACTGCAGCAGCACACGTTTATTTTTAGAACCCGATTGCATTTGAATCGCGAGCATTAGAAAAACTTCTTAGCTCACATTATACTCCGAATTTCTTTAATTTATTTTTAAAGTGGAAATTTTGCAAGCTGACGTTTTGCAGCATGCGTAGTACGATTTGGCTGACAGCATTGTCTGGCAAAAGAAATAACCAAATTATTATTCAGTCATGGGTTTTTAACAGCCGCAAAGCAAGTGGATGTTAACTAAATGATGCAATTTATTCCCTTCCTGCTTATTGCCAGCTTGCCTATTACAGAGAGACTGCCAGCTTTAAATAAGTGGTACCCAGATGGTAGTCGCATGACGCCCACTTGGTTACAGAGCCTAAGCAGGGAATAACTCGGCAGCCACTACAAGCTGTGGGTCAATTGAGGGGGAATGCCTGTTGCTTCACAGTTTTGCATATGTAAATCTGTTAATGTTATGTCAGTATTGTGCGGTCTAAACACAAGCACTGCCTTTCTCTGGGGCCCAGATGAACTTGGATCGCCGCCCAGCTAATGAGGATCCGAGAGCGCAGCGTCAGGCGCGGGCTGCCGCCTCTGCGCGCTTCCTCGCTGTGAACTTGGGGCTGCTGGGCTCGGCCATGCCCCAGCAGTGCAACATGCAGCCGGCCTGGCCTCGCTGCTGGCAGCTCACTGCTGCTTCTGTCCCAACCAGAGTGGCTGCTGCACTTGGCTCCGGCTGCGTCTCCCTGCCACGCTCCTACGCTCGCCTTCATCAAGTGCAGATGTGGCACCCGGCCGCCTCCGAGAAGTCATGAACCGCCTCGTCTGTGCTCCCAGGCAGCCAACATCTGCTGGCGGCATGGGAGCGATCCGGGGAGCTGGGCCCTGCAGACAGGGACTTGTATTGATTGCATGGGGATGGTTGCTGGAATGGTTGGGTTGAGTCTGACTCCCCCTTCCCCTCTCTCCCCTCCTTTTATTTTTTTATTATTGCTTTAAAAGTAGTGGTTAAAATTGTTGGACATGGGAATGCTTTTATTGTTGATCATTTCTGGTTCTGAAAAGTTTATTACAATGGGTGAAAACAACAACCCCCCAAAAAACACTATAAAAAACTGCAGTACGCTGAAAGGCTGAAAAAGCACCAATCGTGCTGATTTAACCGAAGAAAACGTTCCTAGAGGTACTGTAAATTTTATGTGCCAGATGAAAAGCATTAAGTGCGTTATTTTTCACGAAGGGAAAACATTCCGATTTTAACCATTTTGTAAATTATATTAATGGCAAACTGCTTCTTAAAAGCTGAGGGGCTGCTCAGTGAGCACACCCCCATCCCGGGGGCCCAGGGGTGCAGGATCCACGCTGCCAGATTTCTGCCTTTGTGTGCAAAGCGCTCTGCTGTTGCTCCCCCCACCCCCCCAAGTCTTCTCTTTTGGAAGTTGCAAGCAAGTGTTTTGAATGCAGTCAGAATAAAATTAAAGGAGAAAATAAGCCGCTTTGGAATGTAGCGGAAAGCTGAGATGTTTGAGTATTTTATCTTTATTTTGCTAATTATTTGTCATGGAGATCTGAGTTGATTCCCTGAGATTTCTTCTAAGCCTCTTAGGGGGAATTTTTCTGGCTGATGGTCATTTTCCTCCATGGTGTACTCCGGGTTGAGCGCCGCTGCCCTCTGCTCCCTGGCCCTGGGAGGGATGCCTGGCTTGCTCCTCATCCTCAGTACCACTAGTGGCCCCAAACAGACTGAGCTCTGGGTTCTGAGCACAGCCCATTGCTCCGGCTGTGATGGCAATTTGGCCGCAATTCTCCTTTTTGATGGAAAATTACGTAGTGGTTGTTGAAGAGCCTGTAGCACATTCTTGTACAATAAAGGTAAATTAAGCCAGGCATTGGTTTATACGTGATTTTCCAGTTCCTTGTATTAGTGAGAGCTATAGCTTACCCTACTGAAAACTTAATTAGGCAAACAGAATGCTATGTTAGCAGTCACTTACAAACCCGATGTGCTCAGGACGAGATTCAAATAAGTTAATAAGAGTTACATTAGGTGTTTCTAATGGTACTTTCCATTATTATTATTTTTTTTTTTAAATAAGCACTGGCTTTGGTAATAATTGTCCCCCACTTTTCGGGTTAATGGTTTAATTGAAAGGCTCCATTGTGTCCATTTAGTCATGGAGGATCCCTTCTGCTGTGCGGTACGTTGGTGCATCTCCTACAGCCTTTGTGTTGAGAGGGCTGATGTGGGTCCCCTGGAGGAGAAGAGCGGGCTGAGGGAAGGCAGCAGCCTGTTGTGCCACGCACCCTGAGCAGCCTGCAGACAGGAGCAGAACAAATCTTCAGTGCTGGAGTGGGCGTAGGGGTGCGTGTGTGTTTGTAATGCATTCAGAATGCCAGTAGCTTGTGCCTTTTGAAGGCTCCAAATCAGAGCTGTCATATTAGCTATACCATTTCCAGAAATAATGTGAGGAACACGCTGGTACCCGTTCTTCAGAAAGGCATCATTATTCTGTTATTCTTTCTTGAGCTTCCGACATCCTCGCTTAACAAAGGTCTTTCCAGATTATGGTTCTCAAAAATAGTTTGCTGTGAGGACTTGGATTCCAAACGGAAGTATTGTCTTTTTTGACAAGGGGAGAGGGAAATGATCACCTCATTTTCTTTCTTGGCAAAGAGATTTTTGGACGAAGGATGTGAACGTAAAGCTTGCAAACTGAAATGGGAAGTCAGAAGTTTGGGACTTTATTATTCTGTAACTGATGTTACACCATTTCCCGTCTGCGTGCTATGAACTGGGAATAGGGAAAAATTGCAGTGCTGAGAGGCTGCTGGCTGATTGAACTAATGCTCGCCAAGTGCTGGGGTTATCTTACGTGGGGTGTTTTGATGATAGAAAGAACTGGTACCTGAAACCTCGGCCTCGAAGTGAGCGCTCTGCTGGTGCGAAGCAGGGGGTCGGGATTGTTCCTCAGCAGCAATTTTGTGCCGTTTTGCTGAATGTGCCTGTTTTTGTGCCACCAGGCAGAGCCGTCACTGGTGACAGACTTTAGAATATTTCTTAGACATTGGTAAAGCAGCATTTGCTCGTTACAATACTGATACAGCTCGCAGCATGTTTGACTCGCAAAAGAGTTATTGTAGGCTCGTGCCTGCTTGTGGTGGGCCAGTGAACGTGTGCGTGTGTGCTGGATGTGGCAACCTTCACTTGGCAGAGAGCAAAGCCTGCTTGCCCCTGAGGAGAACTGCGCTGGGAGCCAAGGGCACGGCAACGCCAGGAAGACGGGTGCATGAAATCCCTGTTAGTCCTTCATCACCTGACGCCTATCCTGAGTAAGGGAGCCCTTCAGTGCTCAGAGCGGAGCTTGAAAGGGCCTTTCCTAGCAGAGACATTCAGGGGTGGGGGATTCCCTGAGACAAGATCAGATAAGATAGTAAGTGGAGGATTCAGGCGGAAAAGTGGTTTGGAATTGCAGATCAGTGGTTTGCCCATAAGTGGTTTGGGTTGGCTGTGGTGTTTTCTGATCATTTTTTTTTTCTCTCCCAAAGATGTCTAGCAATTTTTCACCCCTGTCTTTAAACTCTCTCGGATGGTTTGTGATTTTCAAAGGCTGAGGATGGCTGTTTGCTCCTGAGCTCTGGCAGCTTCACAGGCTGCTGCAAAATCACTGCTCGCTCTCTCGAGGATCCTCATCTGTCTCTGATAGAGCTCCTAGCTTTCAAATGCTTTAGCATAATTCGTTACTTTCTTGAACATTGTAGGAGGTTGAATAAATACGATTTCTACAGTATGTGTGTATACATATATCTCTCTATATGCATATATAAAGCAATGAAACTTGGACATGCTGGGTGTTAAGCAATTCGCCAAAAGCAACAGGAGGAACTGGTGTCAGAACAGGACTTAAATGTATCTGTTGCTCACTGGTGATCCCACAGCTGGGTGGGATCCAGGCAGGCAAACTGTGATGCGGTGACTGTTCTCTCTCTTCCCACACAATATACTTGTATTGTGAAATGTATATTAAAATATTTAGGGAGTTGGACATATTTCATGTAATCACTGGAGGAAAGTGGCTTTTAATGCATCGCTTGGATCAAACCTTCCAGACCTTGAGTAGTTCTTTCCTGATGTGAAATGTAAAGCCTTCACCTGAGAAAAGAAATAATGAAGTTGTGCATTTTCACAAATCCACCAGTACCTGAAGTAAAGAGAGGTAAGGGGATATGAGGAAGTTTTGCTGATATGGCTTGGTAAAGGTAAGAGCGTGGTGGCATAGGGCATGTGTCTGTGCCACTGCTGCTGCAAGAACAGGGTGACAGCACAGCCAGCACCAGTACCTGCTGCTGCATTTGTCCTGTGTCCCTGAATCACCTTCTGTGCTTTCTGTCCTCTTTCTAGAGGCCTGAAATCTGCAGCTTCATTTCATCAACCTCTGTGAGGCAGCTGAGCTAGCTGTCTCAAAGCACTCGAAGATGCTATTGGCATCATGCAGATATGATTATTGTTAGTATAATCAACAAGAATTGCTAGATTGATTTCTATTTTTTTTTTTTTTAATTTTGCCTTTAGATGTCTAAGAAACCCCAAACTTGCATAAGAGTACATAACTTGGTAGAGTTCCCCATTGCTGGAGGCGTCTTTCAGAGCTCAGGCTTGGCTTCCCCTGGAAGGTGCAGGATCTTGCAGACTGTCAGTCTGGAATATGGGTGTAGCATTTCCAAATAGCCAGGAGCCAAGGGTGGCATTGATCACACCCTGCTGTCCAGGAAGATGTTTATACAGTTGTCCGTGGCACTCTGGCTGGGCAGCTGCTGGCTGTGCACATGTGGCTGCTATGGAGCAGGAAGCCAGAGCTTGGGAGGTGGTTCTCCTGAGTGCTAACTTCTCTGCAGTTACAGGCTGAAGGAGCATTGGTCTCCTTGGTGATTTGGGTGAGAGTGAAAATGGCTTTAATCTTTTTGACTAGTCTAAAATGAGGATACAACCTTCTTAATACACCTGGCAAAGGAGCACATTTTTTACAGGTGTAGTTGCTTTTGTTTTATTTGTTCTTTGCTCTCTTGCAAATGTGCATCCTTTTCTTTTTTTCTTTGTATTGTTTTTTCTTTTTCTTGCATACATACGCCTCCTTTAGAAATTTTCTCTTCCATCCAGACACCTGCATTTCAAGTCTCTATCATGCAGATTCATTTTTTCCCTTTAGACGTGTGCCATGCTGACAGGCCTAAGGCTAGAACATGCTTTTTATCTGTGAGGGCTTTCTCTTGCTCTTTCACTTAGAGAACTTGATAACTTTGAGGCAAAGTAGGCCTGTGCCATGCTGTTGGGAGCCAAGACCTGACCTGCTCTGTACTGTAAGCCAGGCTGTTCCAGACTTGTGACTTGGATTTGCGAATGCTCAAAGGTTTGCGTGCCTGAATCAAAGGAAGTGAGCCATGGATTCTACAATGCCCTGATGAATGAATCCTGATGGTGGGGGTCTGTGTAGTACCGTCTTCTGGACTGCCCCAAGAACATGTTCACTAACTCCCACTGTCTTCTGTGTTAGCACTGGCTTCTGTGCTCCATTTAGGTTTTCATTAAAGCATTACATAAACGACAATCGTGTAAATACAAGCGTTTGAAATGGTGCTTTTAAATTAAAAAGACTCTTGGATTCATGCAAGTAGACACATGCTCGCACTAAATAACTTTTGGCTTCCCCCTAACACTTTTCGGAATAATTTAAAGGAAGAAAAGATTTGCAAACAGTTGTAAAAGAGCCATAAAAAACTGTCAAATACCAGACCTTCAGCTAATTGTAAACTGTTTTGCTCTTGGAAGTCATACAACATTGATCTCATAGCTGCTTCATTAAGAAGGTGCTTCTTTGGAGCACGGGAGCTGTTTGCTCAGGTAGGCATGAACAAAAGTAGCAAGGGATGTCTGGCTTCTGTTGTGAATGCCCATTATAGCTCCAGGCAGCTGAAGTGTCCTGTGCCAGAAAGGAAAGCAAGTGCTGGGGGAGCTGAACAGAGAGAGGCTGCACAACTGAGCACTTCTCTCCTCCAGCTGCTTCACCCATGCTAAGGCATGGGGCTTCCACGCAGCCGGGTTTTGCAGCAGGGCCTCAGCACAGCAGAGGGGTGTTAGGGAGGATCCCTGGCACAAGAAGGGTGAGCACCTGAAGGCTTTCTCTCGCTCTTTCTGTCCGTATGGAATATGTTCTAGTCTTCAATTTTCAAAAAGAGACGTGAAAAACTCTTCTTGGACAGAGAATTGGCTGATATCCCATGCCAGCTGGTTAGTTGCATCTTTATTTTTTTTGCAGCATACCAAGGAAGACAGGCGCTCAGGGGTCAGCTTTTTCTGGTTGGGATTGAAAAGAAGAAAATCTAGTCCATTAGACTAGATCAGTGGAAAAAGTTTTCTCCGAGCTCAGCTCTAATTCTGCACTTGTTTGGTGTTTCACTTGAAGAACTCTTTCCATTGTGCAATTTCACTGTTTCCTTCAAACGTTGCAGATCGGGGGTGTCTGCTCCAGGGAAATATTAATAGCAACCTACTGGGGCTCATCTCTAGTGTACTCACTGCCACAGTCTCTTTCCTTTAGCCAATTTCTGAAGCTCTATGATTAGATCTCTTTGGGAAGGGAAATTCTTGCCTTTGTGTATTGGTCAAGCCAATGAATGGACTCCTGTTATCTTCTCGGTCCATGACTGAGTCGGGCTGTCAGAGGCGCAAAGCTGGAGTCAAAGGGACTTTATTTCAGGCAACCCCACCTCCTCTGGGTTAGCTATGGAGAGGATTCTCTTCCCATCTGTTCCTGAACCAGAAACATCCTTGTTTAACAAGAGTGAGTTTGGGGAGTTTTCTGACCTAGCCATTTCCTTTTGGATTTGTAAGGTTATAAGTTGACAGTCTTCTAGAGAGTAGATTTCTGTGGCTGGACAGAATGGGATGTTGGGACAGCTTTTGGGAGGACTGGTTAACCTCAGTTTTGTTTCTGAGTAGGAGCCAGCCTGGTGGCAGGCTTCTGGATTTCGGAGTGTGCTGGCACTTTGGTGGCCCGTTTATCTGGGAAGGATGAGTATCAAGAGCAGGAGGGGGCTGGCAGCGCTACTGTTAGCGGTGCATAGAAAGTGTTCAGGGATTAGGGCAGTGCTTAATAATTCCAGAAGAAATTTCTGGACATGCAAATAAGACAGTGCTGACTATTAAAAATGCGAGCTGTGAAAATCCTCTTCGTGCCTGGATTCACACTGTGTTCCTGCATGTGTGATGGTTTGGTGGTCTGATGCACACTGTCCTTGCTAGCTTAATTGTGACGTATTTTTCTGATCTTTTTCACATTCCTAATGAGAAGCATGTCAAAGAGGTGTTGAACCATCCAATAGATTTTGGCCCAGTTGATTGTAATAACTCTCAGCTTTGTATTTTATGCATGGTATGCTTAAATGGTTTTATAAAAAGGAGAGAAAGAAGAGACCAAATGCTGCAGATCTTGGTTCAGAAGCCATCGTGGTTCCCCTGGCACAGGCAGTAAGACCAAGGCACGACCACCTCCCCATGCTCCAAAGTCGTTGGTGTCTCCTTTGCTGCATGAGTGCAGCAAAGCTGAAATCGTGTCTGTATCCCAGTAGCACTTTAGGTCTCATTTTATGATTACTGCCCTCTCAGGTGCTTGGGAGGTGCTCTCAGTGAGAGTGCATGTATTATTTTGCACCATGGGCTCTCATCTGCTCTGTGCTTTTATTGCACCCAGCAGCCCCCTGGCACTGGCTGCTGTCACAGCAGGGGAACCATAACGCATCTTCCCTCTTGGCAATAGAGGAAACAGATATCTTCGTCCCAGACCTGGGTTGGCAGAGGTGCAGAGAGATGTACAGCTTGGCTGAAAGCGTGGAAAACAGAGCGTGGATCTCCCTATGAAATCTCCAGCTGGTAGCTGAACTCCAGGACTGTTTTTCCCCTCTGTGACAGCCTTAGTCGGTTGGTGTCCAGATGCTGTCACTGTATGAATATTCAGTGCCGATAAAATATGCATAATACCGTAAGCCTTGCCAGGGTGAGGATCTTGAGGGCTTGATGAACTTTGTAACAGCATTACTCAGTTGTAGGGGCACGACTGATGCAGCAATTGATTTCTGAGTTCAGACTTCACCTTCTTTTAAGCAGAGTTCATTCCTGTTTGCTTTTCATAATGGCGTTATTACACCTCGCTGGCAGCAGGACAAGGGAGAAGCCACCGTGCAGCCTTTCATTCCTTGTGAACTCCTGTGCAGCAATCAATGGTGGTGAGCGCCTCTCTGCCAGGCTGGAATTTCACGTATCTGATATGTTATCAGCTAGCTATTGTGGTGTTAACACTAATGGAATACTCCTGTTTTAACTCAGAATTTTCCAACGGAATTTTCCAACCGAAGGAAGACCAAGAAAGTTTCAATATGAAAGAAAAAGGCAAAGGGAAAAAAAATGAAGCAAAACTGTGCTGTTGTACCAAGAATACCAAAAATGCATCTTTAAACTTTTTTTTTTTTTTTTTTTTTTTTCCCTCTTGATCTACTTTCTGTATGACTCATGAGCCAGGCTCTAAAATGGCCTCCTAACATGCATGCATAATTTGCACATCCTCATGTCTGTGGATGCAGTGCTCTTAAACGTCCCCGAGGTGTTGCTCCCATGTGGGGCAACACGGTTTGGTTCTGTTTTCCACCTCCTAAGAAAGGCATGGCCTGTGAGAGAAGACATGGGCTTTCTAAGTACCAGCTGCTTTACTGACTGGGCAGGGGAGGCTGGGAGAGATCCTTTTTGGAAAAAGGTACGTGTGAAACTGTAGAAATGAGGCTGAGACACCTTCTGAGCTGATCGCATCAGTAGCTTCTCCTTAGGCAGTGAGACCACAGCACCTTCCCCTAGTGTTAAACCTAAAAATTAAGTCCACTTACTTGTTTTTTCTCTTTCAGTGGTTTATAACAGAACTTTTCTTAAAGTGGGAATCTCTTCTGTACTATTGTGGCTTTTGTGAAATAAGTCAGAGCTCTTAAATTAAAAGCCAGCACGCACGTGCTCGCAGCAAGGTTTGTCACCCTCAGGAGGGGATGCACTCATGGACAGTGCCTTTATTTCAGACACGTCTGAAGCAACAAATGGCAGTGAACATCCATAGCAATGGGGAGCTTTTGTAACAGCTTATGATAATAAACCCAAGTTTTAGGGGTTTAACGTGCACACTGACGTGCTCTGTGCTGGAAGTGGTCGGTACATGCGGTGGTACTCGGCACGTGCTGTGTGGGCTCGGTGTTTGCCAGGGGAGGGGATGTACCTGACATTACAGAAGGGTGTTGATTTGATTAAAATCTGCCTTTGTTGTCTGATAGAAGCCACGAACCTCCTTTTTACCTTTTCTGCAAGCAGAAAGAAATGCAATTTCCATTCGGCATAGATGTTTCCCTTTCATCCCTGGAGCTAATTTTTTTTTTTTTCCTGCAGCAGTTTTGGTAAAATTATGTATCACTTGTGATAATTCATTTTAAAAATTCCTGAGCTGTGTGGCGTACTTTCATGAAAATTCATTTAGATAAAATTAGATATTATTGTTTAATGAGGTGGCATTTCAATTTAGACCTTGCATCATGCATATACCAAGAGTTTTTTATGGAATAGTTAGGTTCATTTGAGTAATAAAGGCTGAATCATGGGGGCTTTAATTCTTAATCGCTGTGAGGATTGTTATCTGTGGGATGTGAGCTGTCTTAGTGGTATTCAATCAAGTGTCCACTTAGCCGTGACCAGAAGTAATTGCTCCCAAGTGGGTTGCACAATGACCTGTTAATACTTGCTTTGACCCTATGACCTTGTCTGCCCCATTGTTTAGGATTTTATAGCGAGCGAGTCTGCATTTCTGTGGGGTCAAGTAGATATCTGAGGTCAAACATTTTCTGATTACTACATAGTATACACTGTAAGTCTGCAGAGCTGTTGCACAGCAATAGTCACCGCTTCAGAGCAGGACGCAAGCAGTTTGGAAATTGTCTTCCTGAATGCATGTAAACAGTTTAATATTTTACCAAAAGAAGTTCATCTTGTAAATTAGGTATGAATAATACATTTGTAATTACTATTCGTGTCTTTAAACACTTGTGTCTTAATTGGCTTGGGTATTTCTTTAATGTATTTGCATTTTGTCAGGGAAGTTAATTCTAGCTTGCAGAGATGGAGGGTGAGCTGTGTGGCTGGGGATGGCTTCGTCCCACTCCCGTAGAGCACGTGGGCTGGCCCCAGTGCTTCTGGAGCGCTGGGAGAGCGGAGTGCTTCCAAGCTGACTTTGGCTGCTGCTGTGGAGTGTTTTATGTGCCTCTCAGAGCCATCCACAATTAATGAGACCTACTTGTTGATGATAGTTGGGATGTCCCGTATTAATTTATGGGCTATGCTTAAACGTTGCTGAAAATGTGGTCATTTTGGGTGATGCTTTGCAGGGGGGCTTGGCACATTGTGTAGCTGAAAAGCAGTACTTTCTTCACAGTGTCTGAAAAATAGCGTGGCTGTACAAACAAAGCCTTGATATTGTTTGTAGCACTACTCCCTCTTTTCATGTTGTGTTTACTGAGTTCACTAGCCAAAACACTTCTGCACGCTCTTCAGCCTTGTAGGTCAACTCTGCTCTGGAAAAACATATATGCACCTCGCTCTGCATAGCATCCTAGGGAAAATATTTTGATCTTCACTGCCTGAGTGGGGCTGGTGGGATGACATAAAGCAGTTGGATTACGATACAGTTTGGGGACAAACAAAGCTAACGTTCCTGTGAGAGAGGCAGACTATAGTCAATTGAGTAAGCAAGAAACAAGTGCGAGAGGGAAAGCTATATAGCATATGCAGGGAAGAAAACAAAACAGTGACTCTTTCCACTGCCAGAATATTTAAAAACAAACAAACAAGAAAGCATACCCAAGCAAAATGTGCCTTGCAACAGAGCGAACCTGTGGGTTTTTCTCAGTGTGTGTGAGGCCGTGTGTGATGTTGCTCTGGTCGTGTGGATCTGTCAGCTCTTGCTGACGTGTGCCAAGGTCAGGGCCCACGTCTCCAGCAGGACCTGAGGGGTGGGGGAGGATGGGGCTGTGGTGGTTGTAACCTTTGTGGGCAGCGGGGCTGCACCCTCTGCCCTCGCATCACAGTTAGTGCAGAACCACAGGCCACGTGTGTGCTGGTCACAGGGACCCTCAGAAGCTCCTCAGTGGCTGTAATCGTCACCCCTTCAGCTGTGTGAAAACTGTGGCCTTCTGTGCCAGACCATCTCTGAAGCCCTCTCCGCTGTAGGAGTTGGGCAGGGCTAGATTTATGGGGCCGCCTCCCCAGGCAGCTGTTGGTATTCAATCATCCAGGACAGTCCCATTGTCCTCCGTGGGCCGATGACATGTTTCCAGCGCAGGCCCCGGTGCAGATGTGCGGTATTTCCCCTCTCAGAAGCCGCCATCTGAGGCACTCCCACCAGCAGCTCCGCACTCTGCCTCGGCCTTCTCCAGCGCTCCGCCTCAGCCTGCTCGCCCCGCACGGTGTGTCTCCTCAGATCTCCTCGTCCTCTCTGGAAGATGCCAGTGCAGGAGATTGTGTGGCAGGCAGAGGGATTGCCATCGCGTGTCGCTTCCCTGGATTGAGGGATGTGTTCCTAGGGACTGCAGGTGAGTGGCTGAGGTGTGAGGAGCTTTGGCTGGAGATGGAGGCTGGTGAGGCAGGGAGGAAACGTGCTGAAACGCAGGAGTTCTCACAGAGGCGTATTTTAAGGTTGGTGGTGAGGAAAGGAGCGTATCATCGTTCTGTCTGAGCAATTAGTCAGATGGGGGCATTTCTGGTAAAGACCCCATGACTAACACACAGTGTGGTGGGAAGTCCAGAGGGCTTCGTGAACTTTGCTTTGAGGTTTTCAGGGCCTTCTTTGGGGTAGATTCAGTTTTCCCAAGAAGATGGTGTTCTCTTTACTCCCCCTTCTATTATGAGAGGAAAAAATAAGTACATATTGAACACCTGCGTGTGCAGAACCTCTAATGCAATATGCATTGCTTCTTAGCAAGCCCAGTGCTGTGAGTCCCCTGCCTGTAGCAGAGCTGTTGGTGGAAAGTTCTTGTACTGAGTCCAGGATAAACACAATATTCCTTCACTTTTATAAGGAATGCGAGCAGATGCCACGGAAATGAAAGCTCTTGTTGAACACTGATACTGCAGCCTTGATCTATCTCTATTTTCCTTTCTTTTCTTTCTTTTTTTTTTTTTTTTAATTGAAATGTGGGAAAACATCTAAGTTGTTGCAGAGGGTTTTTGGAAAGCCTGCGTTTCCCACACGCTCAGGTTTGTGCAGTGCCTTTGTAGGTGGTGTGTGGTTTGTGTCAATCATCAGTCTGGTGCTAATGGTGGTAGAGGCACGCTCAGGCTCTGAACCCGACACCTAGTGCATTGATCTTTGCAAACACGTTCCTACAAGCTGGGGGGACTGCAGGCTTGTATTCACAGTTTTCAGCTGTCTCTGGAGTTCCATTTTGTACTGCGGGAGAAGGCAGAACACCGCTTCTTTAGCATCATGGGATGTGTTCCTCAGTCCTTCTTTAGCCTTGATATCAATTCAGGCATTTCATCTTTTCCCCAGCAGATGAAGCAGCACCACAGATTGGCTGTTATAATTAGTTTTGTGCACAAAGCAGGAGTGCAATGTTTCAAAATCTCTTGTTGAAGAGGACGCTCCTTGTATCTGCTGGTCTTCCAGTAAGAATTTGTTCAGGGAAAATATGACACTTTTCATTGGCCTGGATGTGGGTTTGGTGATGGCATTTTAGGGGATCGATGTAGTAGCCTTGCTGGATGAAAGTTGTGTCAGTTTTTAAATAAATCTGTCATCGGGGCACTTTGCACCGTGGCCTTCTGCGCTCTTCCTGTTACAAGTAGTTACTTCTTGCTGCTGTGCTGAAATGCACGACCAAGGGCTCATCATCAGAAAGTGAAACTCCCATGTCAGTCCCATAATGTCAGCTTGTGACGATGGTACCACGTACTCTCGGTGCCGTATGACTAATTACTTTTCTGTTTTTAAATTTTCTTTAGAAATGCTGTGTACCTTCTAGCATAGTCCTGCAGTGCCTTGCAGAGCTGTTCCTGCCAAGTAGCAAACCATCCTGAGAGTAGTTAAAACCTTAAACAAGAAATAGAGGGGCTCAGCAGTTCTCAGAATTGCTCAGCACCTTTCAGGATTGAGCAATTTAGAAAAAAAAAAAAGCAAAAAACTCAAAAAACAACACGTAACAAAAAACATGAGAAAGAGTTATGCAAATTGTGACCTTTAAGTGCATTTTATATTTGGAATGAAGTTGGATTGAACGCATTAGCGTTCTTTCCGAGTTCTGTTTTCCAGCATGATTCTGTTTTCGGGTGCTCATCTCCGTAGTGTTGGAGCAGAGCGGTCGGTGCCGTCCCTCAGGAAGAGAGCAGGACATGATGCCTAGGATAGCAGTCACCATGCTCTGTGATAGGCAGTGCGTCAGTTAGCAAGGAGTTGAATAGGTGGATTTTAATTTCTGTGTGGGGTCTGACCACATTATCTAGATGGCAGATTCCTCATTAGCTAGATAGATTAAAATTTGTATCGTGGCTGATGCCTATCCTGACTAATAAGTGTAAGTAACAGCTCGTTCTACTGGAGCTATTGGATGCGGCTTGGGTGGAGGAGAGGAATTGGCTTCTGCAGAGGATATTTGCAGAAAGTCACATTTCCACCATATGTTAGCAGGAGTCTCTTTGGATGCAGGTTTTGGATAGAGTCCTCTGTGTTGCTGTAATCTGGTTTGTCCTTTTTCTACCACTAGTTCTGAATCATACCAACCACTTGGACTCTGGTAAGCGTTGTCTTGAAGGACGGTGGGAACATTTCTGCTGGCTCAGCTGATTTTCACCTATTATTTCATCTGGGTGAAGAAGTAAGATACAGGGGTGAAGGAGAAGTTTTGTGTCTATCAGGAGTGAGGAGGACTGCCAAAAAACCTGAAAATTTGGCCTGATTTTCCAAAATAATAATAGTAAAAAAAAGGTACCACTAATCTCATAAATCCTGATTTAGGTCTGGCTTTTGACAAATCATTATGCAGAAAGGGAAATATCCTTTTAATTTTTAATAGCTTTGCAGTGAAGTTTTATTAGGCAATAATCTGGTTCCTGAGTGGATAGAAGATAAGATCGAGGGCCAAGTAATTTTTTCCCCTCCCGTGCAGTTTGGAAAAGGGGAAAGCGGTCATGGTGAGACGTCTGCCTTATAAAACTCAGAGCAGCATCCTTCTCTGTGCCACAAGCATACAAAATGCCTCCAAATGGATATTTACAACATAAATATGTTCAGGATGTGGGTAGCGAGAGAAGTGTGGGAATAGACGCGAAGGTGCATGGGAGTGGGGATGCGAAGGGGGAGGTGTGAAGAGAGCCAGGAGAGTGTGATGCACATTTTGCAGATAACTTTTCTTCATGTGCCTCCTTCCAGAGCCTGGGTGTGGACTTCCTTCTCCTACCAGCGTATCCTGAGGTTTTATATTCAGCGCAGCGAGATTCTCATACCTGCCTCTGTTTGCTATTGCTGTTATTTCCAAAGCAGTTCTGTTGGCAGGGGACAGCAGCTAATAATGCATCTGGACTGGTCAGGTGGCTTCATTTGGAGTTTGCTTGGTTGTGGTTGGCATTTCTTACAGCCTTTCTCAGGCGCAGCATGCAGTAGACATTTCACTGGCACTTAATAAAGCAGTATAGGGCGCTCCTCGATAATATAATCCTTATGCCAGCCTGGTTGCTAAAGCCGTGAGTCCCTCAGGCAGTAGTAGACAACTACTCTTGGCGTTGCTGCTTGTTTTACTGTTGTCTCAGATGACTAGGCAGCATTTCTGTGATTTTAAAGCAGCGTGTTATTGCCAGTATCTGGGATGAAATTACCACTTACAGATGTAGAGGTGAACATCCAGCTCCCTTTGGCTGTTTAGAAGCACTGAGCATCGCTGGCTTGGGGGATGCTGGCAGCGTGGAGCACCTTTGGTGAGCGCATCATTGCAGCTTGTGTGGAGTACCAGCAACGAGCATCTGGTCCCCTCTTATCTTTCTTTCTCTTGTTTTTTGAGGGGGGGGGAAACATCTGCTCGCCTGATTATTTTCTGTATTATTTCTTTTTTTTTTTCCCCCTTATTTTTTTCTTTTTTTCCTGTGGCTCTTTCAATTTGCAGGGAATGTGTATTTAATGTAAGTAAGATGTTAGCTTCTGTCTAGTTTTTCAGCAAGCATTCCAGTAATTACTGGAGTACCTTTGAATGCTACAGCTGCTATTTCTAAGTTAAGGAATCACATTTTCCAAGCATTTATAACTGAATTCACATGGGTAAAACTTGGCATTCAGATTGCCGGCCCACATATCTTGAATTTTGTCTTGATCCTTTATGTTCACATATCAGTATTGTGTAAGATTGAAGTGGTAAAAATGGCTTCTTGCTGCTCTGGGTGGGCTTGTAATAATGGCATTGGATGAAACTGTTTTAGTTTAAAAAAAATAAATATTGGTTTGAGCTTTGAAATTTTTGTTTGTAGTTACTACTGTGGGATGATGTCTTTTTATTTATCTTCCTTCTTTCTGTTCTCCTTTGCCCTTTATTGCTGTGAAGAAGTCACTATTATTTTAATGTTACTTGTTGCTACCTCTCTAAGGAGCTTCTCAGAATGTGGTCTGACTCTTTCTCTGCTGATGTCAGGAAATCCCTTCGTGCCAAAGGATGTTGGCCAAGGCCAGGCTTCCCCCCTTACCCGCAGCGATATTAACTTGGCTTTTCCAAGTGCTCCTGGAGAGCAACACACCCAGTTCCTGTCGACTGTAGGGGAAAAAAAAAACCCACATGGCTGAAAATTTGCCTTGTTTTTCCTTTGCAAATAGTAGCGTGTCCACAGGGTTGCAATGACCTGCGGATTGGCTGCACTGGAGGCAGTGCTTTGCTCTGAGCTATTTGAAAGCATGGTGGTTTTGAGGATGTCCCAGTGCTGCCATCACGGCTCCAGCCCTGTCGTTGCTCTGCAGCTCCAAGCAACTGCTTCTCTCCCTTTTTTCTTCTCTGTGAAGTCTGGTCCAGAGGAAATACGATTTTTGCATTGCTGCATCCAAAGACATACATTCTATTTTTGAAACTGCTTTGTAACATGCATTGAAAAGTAATGAGCCAAAAAAAAAAGGAAGAGAGATGAAACTTGACCTCCAAATATATTTGGTTGATGGGGTGATACTTACAGAAGTTTTCTTTCAGGGAAAGCGTGTGGTTGGTTTCTGTGGGCAGGTATGCTAACTGTAGGGCAGGTAAGCTGAACAACAGAAGCTAAAGGGATGGATGTGGAAGAGCTGAATACTGAAGTAAATGATATTATTTAGTAGCATGAGTTTTGTGAAAAGCCATGGTCTTCCAATAAAAGCCTAAGAACACAGACATTCTGAATTCACTCCCAGTGTTAATTTCTGTCACTGTTACAGACAACAGTTTTACTCGCATTTTAACATTTGAGTTGCTTAACTCTTCTTTGCGGTAAATGTCCCTTTAATAGCGCTCATAACGTGATGTTTCACAAGTAATGACAGTCCAGGAGAGAAACATACTGAAGTTGGAAGGGAGTTGCTAGCTTTCATCTGGAGCTCGGGTTTTTATTTGCACAGGGTGTGTAGTTAGCTGGTATTTCTGGGCTCTGCAACACAACAAGGGCTCTGCCTGTCCTGTGCTTTGCCCAGCATTTCTCCAGGTCATGGAGAAGCACATGTGAGCATGGGGACAGATTTCTTGGCCTAGGTCACACATGGTGGGATTGGATAACTGGAGAGCTGCCAGTGTCCAACCCAACAGACCATAACCCCAAGTCTGCTCCAGCTGGTAGCGGTGTATGGATGGGCTCTGTGAGCAGCAGGGCCACACGGTCCCGTAGCCAGGACCTGCAGGTGAAGCATCCAGTCAGGGCTGTGAATCTAGGCTCTGCATTTTAAAATGAATGCGAGGAATCCATCCCTCTGGAATGCCATGAATTCACACAGTGCCATAGATCCACGTCTCCGTCGGTGCGCTCCCAGCTGCTCTCTGCCTTTGTGAGAGCACGGCCAGTTGTGTGGAGGGGGGAAACCTTTTGGGATTTGTGGTGCGTGGGCTTGTGATGGAGGACGCCTTGTCGGCAGTGCGTGGAGCGCCCAGGAGTTACGGCAGGTTGGCCGGCTGCTTGTGGTTTGTTGTGTCTGGTTTGGTTCCTACTTTTTAAGTTGCAGTTGCATTTGGTCATTTGAAGCTTATTTTCATAGTCTGGCCAAGCCAGCAGGATCCCCGTGCGCTGCAGGGGAACATAAAACATCAGCCTTTAAGCTGGAGTGCTCAGTAGATAAGAATTTTAAGACTCTTGCATCATGTGCTGTGTCTTATGGGCTTATTTAGTATACTCAATTTGATTTAATTTAGATATTGAATAAGGAGAAGCTCTTTAGTAGCCAGGAAAAGTATCGCCTCTTCTTTCCCCATTTCCTTACAGACAAGATGGCTGGGAGGGCTGATTTTGGCTGGAACTACGTTGATTTCATTGTTGGAAGTAGCAGGGTGTTTTCAAACTGCGTAAAAATGATGTTGCACTTTATCTGTACTGTTAAGCTTTGAGAAAGCAAAGAATTCTTTGGGCTTTCGTCTTACTTCTGCTTTTCTGAGACAAAACGTTGAGAAAATAACTTCTGCCCCTTTGCAATTTAGGAGTTACAAAATGAGCACGGCTCTTGGTCAGGTGGCTCTGCCAGCGCTCTCTCCTTTCTATTCGCCATTGCATAAACACAAATAAAAATTGTAGCTGCCTTGCCACACATGTCAGCATGCGTGCTGATGGCAGACGTTTGCCTGGCTGAAAGGTTTGGTTTGGCTCCTGTTTGCCTTGGCAGGACTGAGCCCTGCCTGCGAGCAGCGGGGCTGCTGGGCGGCGTTCCCAGGAGATAAAGAGAAGTGTGGGGATACGGCATGGCGCTGGTGGCCCTGCTGGAAGGGGCAGAGGCAGACAGCCTGCCACAAATGATTTTACCATAGCAATGGGGGTGAGATGATGGGTGAGCAAGACTTCCATGTTACAAAGGCAGCATGTCTGGGAGTTCAGCAGAGTCACGGGGCTTGTTTGCAGATCCCTCGGCTGGAGGCTGGATGGAGTTCAGTTCTGTGCACTACTCACTGAGCACCTCCCAAGCGACACTGCAAAAAAAAAACCCCACACGTTTGGATGATGATAAATTTGCATGCCCGGATAACCTTTCATTTGAGAATATTAATTATTGCATGAGTTTGTGCTGCCCTGGAGTAATCACAGCTGGGTGTTCTCTCAGCCTGGAGAATCTTCAGAGTGGGTGAAAATCATCCCAGAAGTCTGTTTAAGAAAGACAGGGGAAAAAAAAAAAACCAACCAGAAAGAAAAGCAGGCCTCCCAAAGGCTGTGGTGGAACCCAGCATTAGCAAATGCTTCTAGGAAGTTTGACCGAGAGCCATATGGCAATGTGGGGAGTATTATCCATTGCTCCAAAAGTTGGTCTCTGAATCAGCCTATTGACTTCAGCAGCACTTAATCATGTGCTTCAGTTCTTCTTTGAAAAGGGTTGCATTCCTGAATCATGTCCTCTGATTTTAACCACTAGACGGTACTTTGTTTTGTGGTAGCAGACAAGTCCAGTCATATTTCTGTGACTAAGTTTGCGAGTTCTGACTGCACTCCCAGTGAAGTACGCTGATGAATATTCTTCCTCTTATCAAATTCAAAACATTTGCCACTGTTCTTGGATTTTAGGCTCAAACCATCCGGTGTATTCCTGCAGTGCAGCTGGTGGGGCAGCACAGGACAGTGTGACTTCATGTGCCTGCCTGTAGAGCGGTGCGATGTAAACAAACATGGGGGAAACCGGTGATCTCCAAACATTGCCCTGAATTCTGCTTTCAAAAGCCCTGAGTGTTGATGGTGGTGATTGAATCCGTACATTAAGGGCAAGAACCAGTTGTGCTGGTCCGATTTGGGTTGTGTTTGGATGCTGGAGTACGTCCTGGATGCTCACACACTGCTGAGCTGCGTCAGGGATGAGCTGGACTGGTTTGGGGCTGCTCTGCTGTGCTGCAGGAAAGGAAAAGGGGGAGATGAGGTGAGAATCAGCCTGTGGGAACTTGCGATGTGCTGAAACTGCTCAGGATTTAAATGAGTGAGGTATCAGCCCCTCACTGGCCTGAAGCTTCAGGTGCACGCTCAGCCCTGCGGGGAGGAGGAGGATGCTTGCTGGGATGTGCCAGCCTCCAAGTGAGCTCTGCTCACGGCTGCCCTATGGTCAGTGGTGCTGGGACTTGCATTCCTCCCTGTGCAGTTCCCAGCAGCTTGCTCCAGCCTGTGCCTTGTGATGGGAGCCTGTGCAGCCCCTGTGCTGCTACCTGCTCTGGCATGGGTGAGCGGGGAAGCACTGCGAGAGGGTGGGAGTGCCTCACTCCAGGGTGTTTGAATCGTTAGGTTTCAGCAGAATTTTTGGTCTCACCTTTCTGTGTTTTTACAGCTAAGGCTCTTTTTACTTCCCAACTTTCAACATCTGGAATTCAGTTTGAGTTTATTAAAAAAATTTCAAAATCTGCAGTCTGTATGAAACACTGATGTCTTTGCGTTTTGCCCGCAGTTTTTTTGCTTTAATTTTGTATCCTTCGCAAATGCCAGAAATCCTAAGTAGTTGCACATTCAGTAGCTGCTGCTTTCTTCTTTGTCTTAATCTTAAGCAGTTTTTTTTGATTATTTTTCCACTTAGACACTTTTCTAATTGGGGATAATACCAAAATGATTAATCAAATTAAGTGTGAGAGCGAAGTGGCTGATGCACAAAGCCGCGTGTAGCTGCTGTCTCTGCGCAGTGAGGTTGCCTTGCTGGAGCTGCTGTTGCTTAATGGGCCTCTTAGGCTTTTTTTTTTTTTTTTTTTAATAAGGTACTGTGTAGATCCCATTGACTTCAGTTGTTGATTGGGATGCCTGACAGCCGGGAAATTAAGCCCCTTCTTTGTGCCGGAGTTGAAGGCCAGATTTTCAAGGATTTTCAATGCTTAGCACCAATAATTGGTGTTAGGTATTTTTTGGAAAAAGTTCAATTCTCATTTGGGCACCTAAATAAGGGTGAGAGATTATGATACTTGTAGCGACTGGTGTTACTGGGCTATGGTGAAGGCTTTTTGGAAGATCCTGGCGCCACAGCTCGTTATTTTACTGTCGAAATAAGAGCTTTGTTCTTTTGCGTTCCTACTTTGTTTGCGGGCGCTGAGCATTTCTGCAAATTCTGATTGTGGAGGAGAAACTTTCTTGCTTCTGCCTCCTTTTTTTTTTGTGCTTGCCTTAGCGTGTGTGGAGGGAAGGGGGAGCAGAATGAGTTGAGTAAATTAGACAACTGTTGGAAAAAAGGGGACATGCAAAATCAAGTGTTCTACTTGCGTAATCTGTTTAACACCAGCGAGCCACGGAGCCTTGTGGGACACGGGAATAAAAGGAACATCTGTGCAGGCCACATGGCATGCTCTGGAGGAGCCCTCCATCCCAAGCAGCTCTGCTCTATTTGCAAATAAAAGCTCCTGCCGACATCAAAAAGTTGAGGTGGATCCCAGCTGAAAGGGAGAACAAATGTTACCTTTCCTCGCAGCGAGTTCCTCCTGTATGCAGCCTTTGTGGTCCTATTAAGGATGCTTTTGGCATGTGTTTCTGATGGCAATTAATGTTGGTTTGGTGTTTTTTTTTTTTTTTGCTTTGTTTTTGTTTTTTAAAGTTATGTTGGAGATACATCCGTGTTGAAAAATTTTAGGAAATCGCAGAGCTTCTCAAACTAAAATCAAATGCACATGAGATTGAAATAAGAACAGGGATGATAAATATATATATGTGTATGTGTATACACATATATATAGTTTGTTTGTTTGTTTGTTTGGGTTGAGCTGTTTGTTTTTGTTGCTGTTTGTGATTGCTTGTTTGCTGTTCTAAATATTTCTTTGTTTCTCATCCCCTGATGCCCACGCCCTGAGATGCACAGCTCTGCAGGCTGCTCTCCCTGCTCTCCTTTTGCTGTGGTGACGGTGTTTGGTAAACAGCCCCATCCCGAGGTGGGGCCCTGGGGAGCTGTGGCTGCTCCAGCCCCTCTCCCTGGGTGCTTGCAGGACTCCGAGGACGAGCAAGCGAGCATTTTGTCTGCACTTGTGTTTTATCTCCACTTGCAACCAGTTGGAGTGCAGCACTGCTCGCAACGATGCACTGAGTTCATGGCTTTGCATTCTCTAGACAGGCTGTATTGTAGTCTGTATCAAGAAGGCATGTATTTTTTAATATGTAAATAGGAAAGGATGGTGGTTTCATCTCTATTCCAATGTACCCAGGGTGGCAATAACGCTTGTTTAAATCCCTGTGGAACAGATTGTATATGGCAAAATTAATGTCTCAACTCTCCAAGTATTTTCTCTAAAATATTTGATTTTTTGCATTTATTGTGTTGCTTGTTTCAGATAGAGAATGGTATCAGCCATGCATTCAAAGCTTAATTGGTGGAACACAGATTTATTCTAATTCAAAACAGTCACTTAAAAACAGTTTTGTGTATATGTATACATGGGCACAACTTTTCGTACAGTTGTCTGTTTTGGAGCGGTCTCTTAGGCGCTGATGTACGAGTTGAACCTGTTTTCTTTTGTGCAACATGGCTTTAAGAAATCGTTAGTGAAAACGGTATTTATAGTTTCATTGCAGTCAATAAACATCCAAATGTGAGTGGTGCATTGAAGTTCTACCTTTGATGGGGCTTTGAAATGTATCCTGCAGAGCAGAGCCCCAAGGTGTGTGTATCTGTGAGTCTGTTCCATCAGCACGCTGCTTCTCAGGCTCCCAGCCACGTGTTTGTGTTCCCACTGCCTTGGTTGTGTGGTGTTCCCCACCAGCTTGGTCCTGCTGGGAGAGGACCAGCCTGGTGCTGGTGGGATGCGGTCATAGCAGTTCTCCAGGCCATCAGACCCGTGTGCCTTTGCTGTGGAGATTTAAGTAGTGAGATATTAAAACTTGTCTTTCAATCTGTTCAATATTGAGAAGATTAATTTTTGTTAGGGGCAGACTAATAGGTTTCCTATTCTGATTAATACAGTGATAATAAAAACGATGTGATTGCTGGGATTAATGAAACGCAGGTTCATGTTTCAAGGTTTGATTGACTTTGTACTCCAGCTCTGCTGAAGCTGCTGTGTCTCATCAGCCCTTACTTAGCTGTAGCCCTCAGAGAAAGTATATGGGAGTGAGGCAGTGCAGGGGAAAATCTGTATTTGAGGACTTATCGGAGAATCTTCTGTGGGAGAAGTTGGTCCAAGAGCAGTTTGGCTTTGCTCATCTCTGCAGGTTGATTAGAGCTGCTGTCTTTAACCCAGCAGGCTATTTTTGTGAAACGTGCAGGAGAGGAGCGTCCAATTCAAATGTGTGGGCACATCATTAAAAGCCTCAATTTGTCAATGCCAGATCGAACTCGACTGCGTGGGCAGATCATTAAAGGCTTCAGTTTATCAGAACCCATCTCCCTGGCGTTCCTCTCCCCGCAGGCAGCATGCCGTGTCCCAGCTCTCCGGGCTGTGCTCCGTGGAGGAGCCACAGCAGCTTCTGTGCCCACAGGCCTCGCTGGGCTCCTTCCCTTGCACACCTCCAGATGTGTGATGGTACAGGCTGCTCAGCAGCTGTGATGGGCACAGGCTGTGTGTGTAGGTGCAGCTGTGCTCTGCCCTGTGCTCATCTGCAGTAACAAACCCAGCCTCGGTTGTGTGTTCTGGCGCTGTTTGGTTGCTCCTCTAAAGTGTTAGCTCCTCACTAATAAAGTAAGGCTGATGCAGGATGCAGGTCACTCTGGTTTGCAGGTATTTCAGAGCCTCTGAGGAAGAAGTTGCATTTAGCAGATCTGGTGTTTGAAAGGCCCTCTTGGATCTATTTTTGTTGTGCAGCACAGTTTTATAATAGGGTCGCGTAATCCCTATATTTAGGTTTCTGAACTGTTGTGATCATCTTTGAGCCATTGTATTGCATTCAGCTAAGAATGGGAAAAGCCCCGAGGCCAGAGAAGCATATTTAAAAAAAGGAAAAAAAAAAAAACCAACAAACCTAACACAGAAAAGCCTCCACCTTTCTCCCTTCTGAAATTCAGTGCGGTTGTTGCTGAGACAGTCACTGGCAGATGTTCCAGAGGAAGGCTGCTGTGGTGGTTGTCTGCCACAGGTTGGGTCCTTGGCGCTGCCTAAGTGCTGGTTCACGTGGAGAGCTGAGAGCGGCCACTCTGCTGGGGATGGTCTGCGGGGAGAGCACCAGGGAATGGAAGGCAAAGGCAGCCCTTGGGATTTCAGCCTTCATATTTTCTCCTACCCCAGTCCCTTGGGACCCTTCTTCCGTTGCAAAGCTTGTTTTCTCCTCTGGAGGTTATAGCACAGAGGCTGTCCCACATGCCCGTGCATCCATCAGGGCAGCAGGCACTGGAGCTGCTGCTTAAATCCCACCTGATTCCATGGGTGCAGTGCTCGTGTGCCTCAGGCCCTCTGCTCCTGTTTCTCAATATCAGCTTGTACTCAGCGTGGATGTTTTGTCGATGGAGAAAATATACCTCTCTTTTAAAACCCTTGTTAGTAAAATGGGTGTTTAATTTGTACCGCAAGCAGCTTCCTCTGAGCTAGGCTTAAACTCAATCTGTGTTACTAATAGCTGGGGAAAAAACATACTAATTGGTATTTCTTAACTGATGTTTGCAAATTTTGCCTTTTCACCCTGAACATCAAATAGTTTTTGTATGTGTTTATCCTTATCTCAGAGGGAAGATTATTGCTAACAAGAGATTCAACATTTTGTTAAGGTTTTATCAGGATGCAGTGAGTGCAGGCTGAGAGTAAATATTTCAGAAACTCAGGCTGTTGCACTTCGATAATGCAAAGTAGGTTAAAGTGTCTGAATTTTGTGAAACAGGGCACCATTTTTGAGCAGAATACGGGTTTGGCAGCTGACACGTTTTGGTGTTTAGAATGAACAAAAACTCGCCTGTCGGAGGAGCAAATTGCAAAATCTGAAATAAGAGCATATTTAAAAACCTTAATACTGTAAGTTTCAGTTTCATTTAAAGCAAAATTCTGCTGTGTGATAGAGCGATGTTTGATGTGTAGAAATGTTCCTGTAATGCTCCCCACACCTTCAGCACTTGTAACTTCCTTTTATTTTCAAAGGAAAACGGTGGGCTTTGATATGATTCTAACTAAGTGAAGTTTTAAAACATGTTTTTGTCTTTCAGTCTCCTGAGAACATTTTTTTCTGAGTGATTCCAGCTTCCAGACATTTGCCATGATAAGGGTTTCGATCCTTTCCCATATTTGCCCTGAGTCATGAGTGGATATGTGTGATGCCTGCAAGTAAAACTGGTGAGTCACCAATCCCAAGTTCGAAGTAACTCTCACTCTTTCTTACAATCTCTCTCTCCCTCACCCCTTTTTTCTTTTAGATATGGTGGGGATTTGGGGTTCCTTTTTTGTACTGTCTGTCTTCATAAACAAGTCACCACTATTTTGTACCTCCCGAATAAACACGTTAATTGTATTGAAATATCCATGATACCAAATACTATCAATAAGAAAGTAGGCTGCCTGGCTTGCTTTCTTCCCACCATCCCCTCAAGGCCGCGGTGAAGTTGTGAGCTCTGAGGGTTCAGTGGTGTAACTGGAGTTCAGCGATGCAAAACCGCTGCCCGGAGCTGGAGCCATACAGACAGACAGGGTCTAAACATGCTTGTGTGTGCAATTCATGTAATGATTAAATATGAATATGGAGAGGCTTCCACTCCATCATGTGTCAGAGGCTTTGCTCTCAGAGGAGCCATTGCCAACGAGTAATTAGCTCCACTGTTTGCTGCACTTACATCCCAGTGACAAAATGGTGTCACTGGTACACAGCAGAGCCAGCCCTGCTCAGCATGGCGTGTGCTGCAAAGCTTGGCTGCCTTCGTCATGGGGGGACAAAGGGAGAAATCCTCCAACAGCCAACTTGGACAAGACAAAGAGAGTGGGGAAAGAGAAATGTGATCATGCAAGAGAATTGCAAGATCTGTGTGAGAATTTGTTACAAACTAGGAGATCTAGGTAATTAAATCCACAGGAAATGGGAGCATAAATTGTTTTGTTTTTTCTTTTCTTCAAATAAATTTGTGTTTCTGTTATAGTTTTAATATCCCTCTGTGTGTTAGGAAGTGCATTACGTTTCAGAGATTACAGAAACAGAGAAATTCACACATCAGTGAATTGTGATTTTTTTAAGTTTCCATTTTTTCTTTCTTTCTTTCTTTCTTTTTTTTTTTTCCAGAGGTAGCATAATTACCATGTCATTTAGCAAAGATTATAATAGCTGTTCAGATTTTACCGACTGGTGTAGTAAACAGTTGAATAAACCCATATGGCAGCTCAAAGCGTGCATGCAAGAGAAAGATTCTTACCAATTCCTTCATGTCTGAATTACCAATCTTGCTGATACAACCAAGGTCCCCAAGCAGGGAGCAATTCCAGTCTTATCCAGTGATGCAAGAATTTCTCACTGCTCTGTAGCATGTGAATCAATTGATTTTAATTGTGGTGGTTAGCTAATTAATTATTTCTTTTTTCCTATGAAGTATGCATAGGAAACTTGGGGTTACATACAAGGCACGCGCCGCTATTTAAGGCAGCCTGTGCATATACTTGATGCATTTCCAATCACGGTAAATAATATCTGGAGTCCAAATCTCTCTGTTCAAGTCACCATTAGAGGCTGAAAACATGGTATTGTGATAGCCCCATGGCACTGCTTGTAATAGAACTTGGTGTCTCGTCTCAGTGGTAGCAGACAGAAGGACCAGGGTGTCTTGAAGCATCCCCTTAACCCCATGGGTTGAATTATGGAGATATGGAGCTGTGGCCAACTGGCATCTTATGTAAAGACAAGGCATTTGAGCCGTGTGCCCTCTGGATAGCTCCTGTATTAAAAAATAAAAGCAAGAAGAGGGATTGTTAACTCCCTCCAAACGCTGACTTGAACAAAGGAAAAGATTCATGCTATTCACCATAAAATTCACTTACTTCCAGTTATCTTAAAATTTTCATGTCACATAATAGGTTTAAAATATCTTCTGAATGCATTAGACTCTCTAGGTGCTTAGAAAATATTGCCAAATAATAATATGAAATGAACAAGCGTTGAACAGTCCCACTGGAAAGGAGCAGTTGGCCAACACTGGTGCTTATGTTCATCTTAACCCTGATATATGGCCAGCCCTCTGCCATAATTCTATCAGGAGATGGAAGTTGCCTAGCAATGGACTGACTGTAGAGGGTACGTGTTGAGCTAATTCAGTTTTTGTTCTCGTTTCCTTGAGAGTTCAGCTTAAAGGAGTGATCCTTTCTCCATCTGCAGCAAGAGCCACTTCTTGGTATTCTCTCTCGTTCCCCACTCGAGTGTCCCTGATGATGTCAGGAATTCATTCATGGCCTTGCTCGTTTTAGAAGTTTCCAGCTTATTGAGTAACCAAATGTGGTTTCTTCTGATTGTGTTGGCTGAATACGTGGAGCCTTTCGAAGAGACGAGAGCTTTATTTGAAGCAGAGCATCTAGTTGTATACCATTTTATGGCAGACAAAGGTCATCTAGGGTAAGCAGCCAGAACAGTGAATTGCCTCATTGCAACACCTAGGAAAATGAAACAGAAAGATATGGTGAAAGGTTTTAACAAATGGCTCATCGTTACGAATTTTTAAAGTCAAGGAATTGGTGCTGTGTACGTTTCTAAATTGGAGATAACCATGCTTGTACAATAAATTGACTTAAGAACGGAACAAATCAAGGTGATGGGGTGGTACTGAAAACCCCATCGTGCAGCACTGCGTGCACCACAGACCCGCGTGTCTGCATGCTGGGAGCTGCCCAGCCTTCCTGCCGAGCCCTGCCCTGCTGTGCGGGGCGCTGGGCAGGAAGCAGAGGGCTCAGCTGGGGAACGGCGGTGCCTCCGCGCTTCTGTCCTCTGAGTGCCTCTGCTGAGACATCTGTGGCTCCAGAAGGACTTTGCTGTTCTGAAACTTTTCTGTCTGGAACTTTATGCTGGGCAGAGGAGGAGGGGAGAAGCAATTTTAACAATTTAATAAACTACATAATATGTTTTATAAGCTGGTGTGAATGCTCCTAAGTATTTTGGTCTTTTTTTCATAACACAATGAACCTAATATTGGTAAAAATACAGATCTTAGCTGCCACCGTAAAGAGAGGCTAGATTTAATAAACAGTTATGAATGTTGGCAGCTGCCTATCAGATTGTATAACATCGGCTATAGCACATGAAGACAGTGTCAACTTACATTTTATCTCAGAAGTATTTTCAAAGCGTTTATTTTGCTTTCTCTTGAGTCCTTAACCTAATTCAAGTTATATAATTGGCTGAATATTTTTCCACACAGCTAATTGGCTGGGTGCCAGCGTGGAAACCATTGTCTGACTTGATGATGATCAGAAATTAACATGACATTTGCGTGGTGGTAATGGAATACATTAGTAATGTAATTCATGACTCTAAGAAAGAGACCATCATCTCCCACCTCTGATCAGCAGGAGGGGCTGGGGGGATGATGAAATGCTCCCAGCAGGCACCTCACAGCAGTGGCTGGCCAATCTCTATGTCAAATTTAGTTTTAAATTCTTCAGACAAAGCTGTAATGCTTACCAATTAATTACTACAAATGTCAATTAAAAATCTACCAAATAATACAGTAAGATTAAATTTCAATTAAAAAAATTACATTTAACAAGGAAGATACAACATTATTTTAATGAATTCTGCTGAAGGTGACAGTTTATCTAGATATATTTATACCGTGTAGGTGGATCTAAATTCATTGGATGATGTTAACCATGTTACCCCGTATACTTATTAGTTTTGAAAATTATTTCTACTTGGGCTATGTCCTGGAGGAGAGAGGGTATCAAGGGGCATTTCTTACCACCAGGAAAAAGGGGAATTTCACGCCTTTTAAGTACAAAAATAGCCTCACACCTAAAATGAGGGCTTTTCTGTAGATATCTACACCAGCTTTTTAGCTGTGTTTTTCATTGCTTGATGTTTATGAAATTGAATACAGGGTTTCTGTTGTGGTAGTAGAACAAGCTGTAACTTTGCTGTGCTGATTTACTCTGGACGGTTTTTTGAGTGATCTGCTTTCCTGTACAGATAATAGCCATTATCCTGGCAAATCACTTAACAGGCAGAGATTTTTGCTGTGTGAAGGTGGGGAACTTCAGGTCTTTTTATCTGCAAAGCTTCACCCCGGCTTGGTAGGGCCTGTGAGCTAAATGAAGTCTCGTAGTTATACTGCTGTTGCTTGAAGACATGTTTTGAGCCCTGCATAGCAGATGTGTCACGTGGAGTTGGGACTCCGAGTGTGTTTGTACAACGGCACCTTGGATGCAGGGTGCTACCCTGCAAAGTAGGTCTTGTAGCTGGAATTCCCTAGAGTGGTGTGTATTTGTTCTGAGCAGGTCGGGTTCCTGCAGGCAAGGAGCTGGTGGGCAGGGGAGAGCTCTGTGGCATTCAAGCCGTGTGAGCCAAGGACTCTGTGTATCATCTGAAGAACAGCTTTCTCAGCTTCCTTGCATTTATTTTCGAGAGCTTTTATTGTGTTTTCACACCATCCTGTCTAAAAGAGGTAAGAGGGAAGGCATCATTGAGGAAACAGATTTTGTGTGTCAAGCCAGCACTGAGAAAACACGCTCCCAGGGACCAAGAGGCTCCTTCTCCTTGTAATTTCAGCAGGTTTGAATGTGAAATAAAAACCAGCCGAACGCACACATTGAAAATCAGAAAAGCCAAAAACTGCTCATGGCAGGTTAAAGTAATGATAGGCTGTTCAGTAGATGGGCTGCGGTGCCTTGCTGCTGTTCCAGCTTTGCCTGTCGGTGGGTGAATGCAGCAAGCACCATCTCTGTCACTGCCATTCAGGTACCTTTGGGTATTGGTAACAGCTTCACAGGATGAGTTCTTCTTCTTGCTATTATCTGATAAAGCTATAATCAGCAGGAGATGGGAGACAGCATTTTCTTCCTGTAATGGCCTCAGGAAATGGGTGCTGTGGAAGTGTAAGAGCAGCTGAAACGTTTTCTTACCAGTCCTCACAGACAGCAAGGCAATGGGGAGAAAGGTGGAGCAAGGCAGGCGCATTTCCACGCTGGCAGCCAGAGAGCTTAAAGTAAGAAGGCAAGCAGGGCAGAGTGGGAGCGTGTAGCTTCTTACCAGGGGGTAATGGTGTAAGGAGGCTGTGGGCCTGGGGCTCCCACTGGCCAGGCAATCAGGTGGGAGCTGGAGCTGCTGCACTTAAAAACCTATCTTCCCAGGGGCTTTCAGCTCTGCACAGGAGCAGTCATTTTCTGGTTTGAGCTTTGGGGTGAGGCTCTTGCCCTGGTTCCTTGCTAAGAAGTGAGGTCCACCAGGAGCTGGGCACCTCTGTATCAGTGCAGTGGGATGTCCCATCCTGAGCACCCAGGGCAGTGTCTCATCTCCTCAGTGGGGTCTCGTGTGGAGCTTGTCCACATTCCCAGCACCTCTGATGGGGGCTGATCTCCTCGTGAGCTTTTACCAGTGGATTTCTGCCTTTGTAGGGAAACGCTTTTCTCTGTGAGAGTTGGCCGAACATCTTGAAGGAAGAATGTATTTGACATTGGAAGAAATATTTACATCTCTTAGTCTTTTTTTTTTTTTCCTTAGTGTGAAGTTGTGTCAACTGTATTACACTGAGGGAACACTGAACTGGGGGAGGATACTTTTATAAGCTGCCCTCTTTTTGCCGGTTTATTCCATGTTCTCATCCTCTGATTTACATCCCATCTGAAGTGAAAATACCCAGGCTTCGGTAGTTTGTTTACCTTTGCTTATATCACTGTGGGGACCCGAGGAGATGTAGGAACTGTTCTCACTGTGACATTTGCACGAGCTGCAGAGTAAGGTGAGAGCAGGCAGACGCCGCACACAGTGAGGAGGCAGCAGGGTTTATTAAGTCTTACTTGTTCCATGGTTTATAATATGTAGACAAAAGCAAACATCTCCAGGGAGGGCTGATGGAATGAGAGAGCAGGGCAAGCTCCCTGAGCTGATGGCAGATCCTGACCTTCTCTTGAAGGAAGTTGTGCGTGCAGGGGGCTGAAAGGGGCATTCCTGCAGAGGGGTCCCAAAGAGCTGCTGCAGCAGTGGCTTGGGGGCACGAGGTGCTTTGTAGGACAAAGGCATCCTCCTGTCATTGTGGTGCTGCTCCTGGGGAAATGCTGAAATACTCTTTGTCTTCATTAATACACCTTTCCAACAGAGCCTGTAGAGATCATTCTTTCTTTCAGATATACAAAGAGACTGAGTACAGAGTTGTTTGTCATAAAAATGCCATTTATATACAGCGGCTGTAAAACCCTAGATTCTGAGCAGATGGGGAGACTGCTCCATCATCAACCAGCAGAGGGGAGAGTTGGGATTCACAGAATCAGAATGGCTTGGGTTGGAAGGGTCCTTAAAGATCACTTAGGTCCAACCACTGCTGTGGGCTGGTGGCCACCCATCATCCAGCCTGATCTTGGGCACTCCAGGAATGGGACACGCACAGCTTCTCTGGGCAGCCTGTGCCAGGGTCCTGCTTGGGGATAAAACCCTGTGGGAGCTGCCTTCCCCGCCGAGCCTGTGTGGCTCACGAGACCTTTGCTCTCGAATAAATGCCCATCATTGCTTTTAACAGCCCAGTTTGGAATTGCGGTATGGAGAATCTGAAGCATTTTGGGACCTTTGTTGGCAGGAGGTGCCATAGGACCGGGCTGCATCCCATCAGCTGCAGGGTGCAGGATGGCCCCGCTGCAGGAGGAAGGACAGCGTCAGGGCCTTTGTGCTTATTGTTCTCAGCAGAGCTGTACTGGAACCAATAAAGTTGTTGCCACCACTACTTTGAGAAAAAGTGACTGCAGCTGAGAATGAGAGAGGCAAAATTATGAATCAAAAAAGCCAACGTCAAGCCCATTATTTTTACTCTTGGGAAAAAAAAAAAAAAACTATCTTTCCAGTCTTTTTTTTTTTTCTTTTCACATGGAGTGAATCTCTGGGACACTAATGTTCCGCTGTCAGGTTTGTTTAAAGCTTGTTTTGACAGTGCCTTTTTGGGGTCAGATCTTGAAGTTTTTCTCCATGTGTTTCGGCTAGGCAGAACTCCCAGTGTCTCAGCAGAGGCTTTTCCAAAAGAGGGAAAGACTAATACTGCTCGATTTAATTGAGAGTGTTGTCTGAACAAACAAGAGAGAGGTGCAGGGTTTTTGGTTTTAAAATGCATATATGTATTTTAAATAGCAGAGCATGGTGTGCAGCTGAGCAGCACGTGCCTGCAGGTGGGTTCGGGGCAGAGCCCTCACCTCTGCTCTGCCCTTGGTGCTCTGGGGCTCGGCCTTCACATGGGTTTCCAGATTTTTATAGGCTTAAATCAAACCTGAAGTCTGCTTCAGTGTAATGTTTTTGTGGTTTAATGTTCTTGGAGATTTTTTACAGTGTTTCTTTTAAATTCTGTCACTGAAGTGTATGAGAGTTGACAAGTGTAAATATGTAGTTAGACAATTTCAAAAGTGTATTATTTACTGATCGACCATAATGGCTCCAAAGGAGCCATTATACTCAATCATATCATGTCACTCCGTGGCACTTATTATGATGGTAATATGGATATGCATATTATTTTTTTTTTTTTTAAAGCAAGAGAAGCTTTATTGTGCATGTGTAAAAGGCTGTTTTTAATTGTCAGTAATGCTCTGAGCTTTTTTTTTATGTATGGAGATTTCAAACCACCTATGGCTAGCAGCCTGCAAAGTGTGGTAGCAGAGATCTGTGTTTGTGTAAAGATGAAAAAAGCCATGCTTGATATTTACAGCAATGGGACTGCATCTCCTTAATATGGCTCTTTTATGGCTTTATTAGATCCGAGGGCAACCTAGAACCCTAACCTGAGAGCTTGGCAGGTAAAAGCTTTCCGTTTTATCTCTGCAGCTTTCATCTGCTCCTGTATGCTCTTTCCCTGACTTCCTAATTGTGTTTGTGACATTAGCAAATGGCTGGTCTGAAAATACCGTGCCGTGTAAGTCATGTTAATACAGCAGTCTTTTTTTAAGGTGTCACAGAAGATGTCTTTTTGTAGCGCTGGGGTAGAGAAGGGAAGAGAGAAGGCAGAATGAGAACATTGAACCATAAAAAATAAAAGAAAGAGACAGGCAGAGAGCTGGGAGTGCTAAATATGCTTCAGCCTTTCGGTAGGGTTGGTCTCAGCTGAGGAGGAGGTAGGAGCTGTGAGTTTGCTTGCTGGAAATGTCCACAAAGCTTTTCGTGGAGGAGGAAGGAGAGGTGAAGCTGCAGCGAGCAGGTGTGGGCAGCGAGTCTGCCGTGGGGCACAGCAAACTCACTGTGGAGCAACACTAGGGAGAGGAGGAGGAATCAGAGGCATTTCCTAACGTAGAAATGAGGATGTGTCTGGCTGTAGCTGTTGCTGCTCAGAGGTGGGGAAAGAGTAAGGGAATCCAGCAGGACTGGCAAAAGGCAAGAGCAGGGTGAAGTCTACCTCATGGTTACAGACAATAGGTGAGGGAGAGAAGAGAAAAATCTGAGGAGGTTGAAGAATGATGGACCGTAGCAGGGCTGCCTGGGGTGTGGGACCTCCTCACATGTGCAGTGGGCGCTCTACCTGAGCTTGGGCTGCAAGGGAAGCAGGAGGCGCTGCTGTCAGTGCCTTCATCTCAGCTGCAGGGTGTCAGAGCAGGTGACTTCTTTGTCTTTCCTATTCAGACATGAGGACCAGTTCTGCTTTGTTGCTCTGTTATCAAAGGAGTTATTTACACTGCTCAGAATGAAGTAGGGCTAATTACTGGCTGGCTTTTTTCCCTCTTATTCTAAAGAACCTTCCATTGGAAATGCATTGTGCTTTAAATATAGGAAAATTAACCATTAGATGCTAGAATGAGCCAATTTTGAGTAGTTCAGGGGTGGAAGGACACACACGTGATTTTGCAAATGATAAACTGCTAACAGCCAGATTTCCTTGCAACAGTTTTTCAAAGAATAATAGCAACAGGGACTTTTAGCCAATCCTGCATTAATTCTAACTTGTCTCTTTCTGAAATTATATTAAAACCATTTGTTCTCTTTTGCAGTACTGAACAAGAAGCATGAGAGGGAGTGGATACCTGTAACTGTTTCTGTCCTTGACCTACATAAGCAACTGTATTTGGGCACAGGGCTGAGCCTTGTAATTGTGAAAAGACGAGGGGAGCTTAAGCTTAAGTATTTCCTTTGAGATGCTTCTTGCTTAGAAGAGTTAGTAGTGGCTAAAGTCTCATCGACTGGGATGCGAAACATCAGTGATATTTCCATTGGCATTGTTGGCTGAGTATTCCTAATAAGAGGTAGAGCTTCTCATTTGTATGAGGGTGGGGTCTGTGAAGCTGCTGTGCATTTGTACGCACACACGCACTAGCACACAACACTTGTTGATGATTCAGAACAGGAGTAGAGTAATTCAGATCTTGGGCTGCCTCACATGTGATTGGCTTCCTCTCTGGGGGACTTATTTTAGGGAAAAATCAATGTCAACTGAAAAACATTCCATTCTGAAAAGACAAAAATTCCCCTACTTGTGAAAATGTGTCTTGGCAGCTGATTTAACTTATGATACAAGATTTAACACTTTTCACTAAACATGAATATTTACCATGGCAACAGCTACGTTATGGGCCACATGTTGGAGACTTGCATGTTGTTGCAGAAACTTGTAAGTGACTGTGTTCTGCTCAGCCCTTGTTCCTGTGCAGCCATGGTGTGCCTGGAGCCCTGTCCTGTGTGCCCTGGGACAGTCGGGGCCACACGGGTCTGCTGTGTCCTCGGTTGCTCTGCCTGTGGCCGTGCCCCATGCTGCTGTCCTGGCCCTCGTCACCTCTCACTTGTGGTGAGAGTCACTTTCTGGGGACCTTATAAAAGTGTGACATGGGGACAGGTGCTGGCAGCCACCATCCCAGCAGGGAGGTGACATGTTGCTGTGCTGCAGCTGGGGGGCTCTGAGTGTGGAGTTGTTAGAAGAGGAAGCAAGGCTTGGCTGCATATACCTTGAATGGCAGCAGGTTTGTTTTATTTATTTTTGCAACATAGGAGAATATAAATTCTCTTGCTTTAGGTTGAAGCTAGCACAGGGCCACGCAGAAACTGCTTCTCCCAGAGATAAAAGCTGTGTTAAAATGTGTCTTGTACCTGCAGGTGGAGATGGAGGTCTTGGCCATCGTTAAGGAAAAGGCATTGGCCTCCAGGGGTTCTGACCTTTCTTCTTCTGGGCACTGATGGTGGCTCTGACCTTTCTCTTTCATTACGGTACTCCAAATTAAATAGTCCATAGTTGGGATTTAATCCTGTACAGATATATCTGTTTTTAAGTCCTGCCAGCCTACATATATGTGGCTAAGAAAAAGGCAGCCTCTGAGTAGGGACCTCTGATTCTTGTTCTCCTCAAATATCCTATTGGGATTTCAGTTACATGTGAATGTTAAACCTTGTTTGTTACTAAGGTGACTATGGTGTCAAGGTTATGAGAATGGTGTAGTATTATAAATGCAAAGATAATGCAAAAAAGAAAAATAGTTGTGTTGGCTAAAACCATCCTATTCCTATGGCATAAAGTTGCACACTGTCCCACATTTCAATTCTCGTTCTATTAAATTACCTGTTTAATAATTTGAATCCAGTGTTATTTTTATATTATATTGCAAATGTGTGACTGTGAGGTTATTTTTAAGATATATTTATTAAGGGAATGAATACAATAAGACAAGTCATTGCAGCCCACATACAGTTCCTTGACTTCTCATTTTATGATGTTTCAATTGCATATGATTACTGAATGTAAGTTTTAACTTTTATGGGGCTTCATTACAGATGCAGCTGTGTAGAGAGAAATTCAATAGAAATTCGATTTTTTTAAAAAGCTTTAAAAGTGTATTGAGATGGAGCAACGTGATGGAATATAACCTGAGGCTTCCTGCTCTGAGCTTGGATGCGCACTTGTGGGGTCTTCAAGGACTCAGATGCATTGCAGTGGGAATTTGCCTGTTGCTGGTGGTGCAGAGGTCTGTGTGTTTGAGGTGCAGGAGGACTCAGCATCCCATAGGGTGTTTGCCTCCTCTGGACAGCACATGGAAGAGCAGTGGTGTCCTCAGCTGGGGAAAGGAATGGGATGAACTTACTTGGGGCAAGGACCAGGATGAAATGCAGTTCTCTGTCCTGACGGAGAAATACAGTTTCAGTGAATTCGTGGTGTTCTTTTCTGCTTGAGAATCCAAGTGAAAGGAACTCAAGAGAAAACAACACTGAACAGAATCTCAGCAAGCAAGTGCTGGAAAAACAAATTTAAGGGCATATTTGAAGGAATAGATGCGGTAAATGAGTAGGTCTGCTGGTGGTTAAATGCTGCAGTGCTTTGTGTGAGTTCTAAGCAGGAACATATCACATCAAACATAGTTTAGTGGAACAATCTATTGGCATAATATGTTTGTTTTTAACGTATGGGAATATAAACTTCTGTAACTGTATGATCATGTCTCTTAGTAGCAAGGAACCCTCATATTGAAAACTGTGACATTGGCTGTTCATAGAAAATATGGCACGTATTACAGACTGTCTGTTTCCAAACATCAATGTCCTGTAAGGGTGCAAACTGAAATCCAGGGCAAAATTTCTTGGGACATAAGGAGGGAAAGCACTTTCAGGATAAGTGCTTGGGACATAAGGAGGGAAGCTTTCAGATTTATTCACTGATTCTTAGCCTTTGATATGCTGGTGCAGCTCTGCAGCTCTTAGGGCAGTTGCAGTGGCTCTGGACAAGTCCTGGCCCTGCTCCTCATGCTGTAGTGCCTGTGGAGCAATTGTTCAGGTGAGCTCAGGGCTGGGAAATGTCTCATTTCCATTTCAGGAAGCCTCTCTGGTAGCTCCAGCAGCATGGGGATATCCCCACAGCAGTGTGGTTTTCTCTTGGATTCCCTTCCTTGTGCTTAGGGTGAAGTCATGAGTGGTAACTCCTGGGCTGTCATCCTGTCGTGATGAAACACGTTGAGTGATAAAGGAGCAGAAGTGGTTGGGGGACAACATCTCTCTGCTTTTGTTTTTAACTGGGTGTCCCTGGTTCGTGCTGAGCCCTCCAGCTGTGTGATGTGGCGCTGGCAGGGAGGATAGCAGCCAGCTTTAAATGCAGGGCTTCCAAAATCTGTTCTCTGGTGCTGAAAGCAGCTTGGCATCCTTACTTTAAACTGGAGATTGGTTCTCTGAGCAGTGACAAGTTTCATGAGGTAAAGAGGAAGCTGTGCCTGGCCTCAGGCTGGGAGCCATCGGCTTATCAGGAGCTTGGGACCCCTTTGCAGGGAAAGGGCTGAGCGGAGCAGGGCTGCTTTGTGCTGCAGGAGCACAGTGAGTTGCCCTCAGAGCAGCAGCCCTAGGGAAATGGTTTTTCTGGTCTGTGCCACCTCCCACAACAAGGAAAAACTGATGAAAAGCAATGAAGCACACAATTACATAATGAAAAACAATAAAATGTGTCTTCCAATATGTACTACTAGTGACCATATGACTTTATTATAAAAGCTAAATATGATTGCATTTCCAGGTATTGTGCTGTGTGCTAAACTGCAGGGAAGACAGAACAACTAAGAAGGACAGGACTTCTTGTTTAATATAAACCTCAGACTTTGAAATGACACATAGCAGGGAATAAATGTCCATCATCTATCAAATGAGGTTTGAACGGTTTAGGTCACACTAGACAAACACTTCTCACCCTAAAACCTTCTTTTCATCTTCATTCATCAACAGCACCTTAAGCTGGTGCCTCTCTCCTCTTTTCATTCTCTCAAAAATAATAATCTGCTGGATGCCTACAAATCACTGGCTGCTGGTATTCGTTAGGCAGGTGATGAGCTGTGGCTGCTCCCATCTGCGCTCCTGCCTCAGGCCCTGCTCCCTGAGCAGTGGGTGCATGGAGAGGGACTGCAGAAGGGCTGGTGGGGACCAAACCCGGCCTGGAGACAGGGACAGAATGCATTCTCTGAGAGCTGTTCTCATGTATGGAAGTCCTAGCAGCCAGGTTTGGAGCTTCAAAAGAGGAAGGCAGACCTTCGCAACCAAATTCGTTCTCTCCTGCGGATCTTCCTTCTCCTTAGTGCTGCCCTGATGGGTGCTTGTTCCCAGCAGCCTCTCTCTAATTTGTTTTCTTAGTCTGCAGGCTGAACTGCATCACTATGCCTTGTAATTTCTTCCTCCCTCCTATGAGGTCCCAGGCTGAGCTTTGCACACACCGTTCAATCCCCGTTGCCTGGTAGGAAGCTACGTCTCTTACACTAGTCTTTGTCCAATACTCCTAATGTTTTTCTTATCCTTTTCTCATTTATGGTACTCCTCTTGGATTGGCTTCCCATGGTATAGTTTTTCTCATTGCATTGCTTGTTTGTTACTTTCTCACTTTTTTTTTTCTTCTTTCCAACATACTTTTCTGGCTCCCACCTCAACTTCCTAGAAGTGATTTATGGAGCAGCACAGTCCCTGCTTCTCCAGGGCCACAGAGCTTCCTCTTGTTTTCTGCCTTTTTTCTTGCTGTCATTCTGGACAACAACCTGTGTATGGGAACTGCTGAGTTAGGGCCTGAACTGTTGATTGAGCACCTGGGGAAAGGGCCTGGTCAGCCCTGAGAGCACAGGTGAAGGCAATGCACCTGTGTGACCAGAGCCTGGCTCCACCTCTCTTAGACCTCATTTAAGAGCTGACTGCCCCTGGGGAAGGCTTGCTTTCTGGAGATCCCTCCTTGGTGAAGCTTTCCCCTGCAAACCTAGAATCTTCTGATACGGGTGAGCAATCTTCTTTCCTCCCTTTATAGCGTCTTTCTATCATGTTAGTCCTTCTGTCATCACACCTTTGTTGTAATGTCTGTCCCATCATATTTATCTGTCCAATTGCTACAACCATGGATTTTTCACAGTCACCAATTAATGTTAGTACATGCAGTTGAAATGAGATGGGTAACAAAAAAAGGTCTGTTTGAAGGTAGAATTCTGTGTGAGCAGAAATCTTTGTAAACCTGGACATGGTTTGTGAGGACAGCATCAGCTGTCTGCCAGTGGAAGTGAAGGCAAAACTTACGTTTTAGACATTTGTTTGCTGCCTTCTGATTTGGGGGTTTGGAGGATTTCACTATCCGTTGGGATAGGGATCAGCATCGGGATGGGATCTGCCACCCACTCAGCTCATCACTGGCATCTTGAGGTATTTTGGAGGGAGTCCAAACTCAGTTTGGTACTATCAGCTGCCTCAGTTTGGCACGGTGACGTGAAGCCACAGGGATGGGGTTTGCTCTGGGGTGGGCTCCCAGCGCCCGGCTCTCCGGTGGGGATTGGCAGACTGGCATCATAATTAATTGGGGAGGTGGATCTGCTCACCCGCGGGAAGTGGTCACACTTCACAGAGTATCTTGAGGGAAGCCAATTTCCTACCCCAATACCTTCCTCTTTTCCACTTCTCTCCTTCACAGTTTGAAGACTGTAAATCACTTATTTGAAATGTATTTAAGGAGAAGAATATTTTCCCCACTTAATGCTTTGTAGCAAGTATAGTTAGGATCAGTCATGTGCTAAAGGAAGAGAAATATTCTTCTTTGATACTGTATCTTCATTTTAGGCAGTTTCCTCTTGTACTCAGTTCTTAGATGATAATTCTGAGCTCTTGGATGCTGCTCATTTTGCCACTGAAAGAAAATGCAAAACAGGATATTTTAATATTATTAATAATGAATGTTTACATAATTAGCTCAATTACTTTGTTCAGTTTGACACTTTGTAATTGTGGACCTGTCTTCCTCTCCGTTTTGAAGCAGACTGGAAGAGATGGGAAGCACAGGGTGGAGAGGCAGTCCTGCAGCACAGGGCATCTCCTGCACGGTCCCTTGGTCCCCACTGCACCTACAGCCCTTGTCCTTCCCCTGTGCTCTCAGAACACTTTGAACCTCGCTGAAATGTGCGTCTTTGAGATGTTTTACCTCCAACAGATCCCTGAAACATATTTTCTCTGTTAAATGAAGAATATGGTTTTTACGTGTAGTTGTTAGGGTCTGGAAGAGAGTGGGTCGTCTGCTGATGTAGATTTTTTTTTGTGAATGGACTCTACCTTGTAAGGGTGAGTTATACATCCAACCTGTGATTGCCTCTGACATATTTAGTTTGTGGATTTTGGATGCGTGTGGTGAAGAAAAATGTTCTGCAAAGATGCTTTTTTGGCCAATAGGAAGAAGCTGGTGGGGCGGTTCTGGTAGTGCTGGAGAAAAAGCGGAGGGGTTTTTGTTGGTGCTGTCTATACTTAAAGAAAAACCAAGGGTAATTGTGCTAACATGGTGCCACTGGAGGATGGAAAAGCCGAAGGAATTATTCGCTTTCCTGTTCTGTCACTGCTTGGGCTCTCGTTCCTCTGTTTCTTCAGAAAGGCCCTGCAGCTTGCAGATAACAGAAATTAAATTAGTATTGATATAACATTAGACACTCCTATTAATATTGACAGCCTGTCGATACTGTTGTGCTGCTTTTGTAATACGGGAAGTTAACGGATAATGCTTTAAATAAAAACACTAATCTTATGATTGCTGAGCGCACAGCGGGGTCTTGACTCAGCTCCTTCCAGCTCCTCACCCCGTGAGCGGCTGCCCACAGCGCATCCCTCGGTGGCCGCTCACCACATGCTGCCCTGTCCTGTGCTCTGAGCACTAGAGATACTTGCTGCTGTCAGGCTGGTTTGCTGGGAGGAAGGTGGAAAATGCCTTGGTGATGTTGGTTTGGGAAGTTTGATGCTGGAAGCCTTTGAGGATGGCTCTGAGTTGTGGTCACAAGTGAGAAAGGAGCAAAATCTCTGTGGGACCGTGCTGTGAGATGCTTGGTGTTGAAGCATGTACTGAGGTTGGAGGGCTGCCCCAACCTATGGCTCTTGTCTGGATGTTTAGCATGTGATAGCAACTACATGTTTCTGGTGAACTTTTTCTCTTCTTAAGTCTATCATGAAAATCGCCACGATTGTCAGAGCTCAGGTTATTTGTTAAATGGTGTAAAAAATGCGCTTTAGACAATAATGGTTACTTTGGTAAACACAGATGTCTTTGTATTATGCAGTGGGTTTTGTACGCGAATTTGTACGTGTCTGTGAGACAGAAGTTGCCATCTACTTTGAAAAATGGGAAACACGATGGTGCTAATTGCCTCCCCCTTACCCGCCCCACCTGCTGCCTGGCCGCCAGCTGCGATGTGCTGAGCAGGTTGGCACTTGCACATGTGTGCCCGCTGCACTCCTACCTCTCTAGAGCCTATTTGGGAGGGCATTTTTAAAGGGGGGAGGGAAGGCCCTTTATCTTGCTGAAAACCATCTCCTGATGATTGGTTATTTGCTGTGTTATTAATGCTTATTTGGGCATTACTTGGAACTGCTGGATTAAACAGCGTTCCCGTTATGTATTGAATAAAATGAAATACATGTCACAACAGCAGTGCTGTGATGGTGACAACCGTCCTTGGCTGTGCATCTCATTAGAAAGGTATACATTTTTCTTTGTTGTGCATCTGTGAATGACAGAAGTTGACAAACATGTTTTAAGAAGTTGCTGTTTGGAGGAAGTTACATTTATGGCACAGAAACCAAGAGAAAGTGGTTGTTATGAAGGTAAATAACTATTTCTTACACATGCATTTTGTAAATCGCCCTTCACTGCTGTAGTATTTACTTCTTGCTTTATTACTGCTTATATGTTGAAGGAGATTCTCATCTGTATCACTTACTCTTATAAAGGAATCCCCGAGGATTTGGAGTTCAGTTTGCATTGAAACCTGCACTTAGAACAGGATTAAAACTCTTGTATTTCACAGGTTTAAAGACTGAATTGATTCTCCAAATGTTTCACGTTAACTCCCAGGGGACATCTGGATTTTTCCATAATGTTGTTTTTTTTTGGGGGGGCAAAGCATTATTAACTTTGGCAGAGGAAGGATACCTGGGAGGAAAGCACCAGACTGGTGAGCTGAGTGGTGAGCCTGTGCATTTTTGAGATGTGCAATGTGTGTGTGCCATTGAGTCCTATCAGCCTGCACTTCAGTAGGTTGTGGGTAGTGGCCTGATGTAGGTTTGCCTAACTTCAGAGCAGGGCAGTGACTCTGTGGACTCTGGTCTGATGTGGGATGAGCTGAGGAGCAGGAGAGAGATCAAGATTTGTTTGATTTTTTTTTTTTTAATTTTTTTTTTTTTTTCCTAAAGCTAAGAATGAAGATGCACACCATTTTAACTAAAATGGCTTCTGCCTATTCATAATGAATCAGAAAAGAATGCCGCAGTGCTGTTTGCATGACTCCACCATCCCATAGGCGTTGCATGGGCGCCAGGCGGTGCAGCGTTGACCCGCAGGAACCTGAGCTCAGAATTGAGAAACCAGCAGTAAGAGACAAGCAAAGGCTTGTGGCAGGCGATGCAGGGCAGGCAGCAGCCCGTCCTCCCTTTCCCACCATTCTGCCTCCTGCCCTGGGTGCTGACATGGGCTCTGCTCTGCAGGGAAACCTCGCTGCTGTCTTGGGGCGCGGAGTGGTGTCTGGACTGTGGTTTACTGTGGTTATCTTCTTCTCATCGAAACTCATTCACCTCCCAGCATCCTGAAACAGAGAACACGATCTCTGCAGAAAGTCGTCATTTGTGGAAAAGTCACCAAGTTCCCAGCTTGTGCTCACCCTCCTTTCTGAAATGGTTTTACTTTTGTTACGAGTAACACCTAAAATTGCCACTTAACCTTGCAGTGCTCTGTTAAGTCTGTACTTTTGATTGCATAGCTGGGGTGGAGTTTCCTTTGGGAATTCAAGAAGTAGGAAGTGTTGTTTGTAGGGTGTGTTGGTTTTTTTTTTTTTTTTTTTTTTTTTTTGCTGACTGGTGCTAATGTGTAGGTGGGGATGTGCTGCTGTTTTTGTAATACTTTTATTGTTTATGGAATTGTTAGTTAATTGATGGTAACAATGCCTGGAGCCTGGGAGAGGTAGTCTTTTATGTTTGCTCAAAGAAGAACAAGTAAATAATTGTATAACTTAAAAGGAGATTTGAGATTATTCTCCAGAGTTTATTTACCTTGCACATTTGTGTCTCCTGTTTCCATACCTTGTCATCAGATATCCCCAAAGGACTTTTTTTTTTTTTTTTTTTGTTTCTGACAAAATGACACATGGCTTTTAGGATGCAAGAAGGCAGAGTGGAGCCTCCCAACCTGACCTGCAGCAGGTGCTCCAGCTGACTTTGTTTCCAGCAGGTCCTCATTGCAGTGCTCAGGTCTTGAGTTGACAGTGTTCCTTTTCTACTCGAGATAAGTCCAGTGTGATACCTAGAAGCCAGTGAGGTATTTGATGAACAGCAGGGTATCTTTGAACTCCTGTTAATTGCTTCATGATTTACTCAGGATAGAACATACTGGTAACTTCCACATTTATCCAATGAAGTAAAATTCAAACCAGCCCACAAGCTGGAGAATGTTTTTTATTTAGATGTGGTGTAGTTCCATCTGGTCCACGTTAAGGACCCCAAAAATATATGTGATTAGCTTTATAGTTCACTGCTAAAGGTAGCAAAGCTGGCTTTTAACATTTTTCAAATTTGCAGCTAGCATCTCAAAACATTTGCTGGCATTTCCTGACTGTGATTACCAACCAAAGATTTTCTTGGTCATACGTTGCATAGTTTCCCTGCTTAAAATAACACTGAAGCCTCTGCTGTTCTCTTTGTAACTCTTACGCAAGCTATCCATCTCTGTCAATAGTGGTCAGTCTCAAATCCCAGAGCTCAGTGTTAGGAAACGTCAGATAACGTATAGTATTAGAGTAGCAAAATTTATGGCTATCACCAGCGCTGAGCTTGTGCTCAATAAAATGAAGCACCGTGCGGTAGTAACAGTAGGAAGTGTGCGTTGTGTTGCTTTACAACAAGTAAAAAGAGGATTTAAGGCACTTGCCAAAAACCCAAAAATGCCACCGGCTGCTCTGACTCAGCAGAGGGAGCTGCCTTGTTTGGGTTCCAGGTGTCCGTCTGCTCACCTGTGTGACCCAGTGCTGAATCCCCAGCATGAGCGGATGTGAGCTGGGAGGAGGAGGTGGTGTGCACTGCTGCCTTTCGGGCAGCTCTTCTGCAGCGGCTGCCAGGAGCAGCCTGAGCAGCCTCTGGGGCAGCCTCAGCCCTAACGGGATGGAGAGCCCCAGTGCAGGGCGGTCTATGGGGTTTTGTTGCCCGTGTTTCCTTGTGAACCATGCTGTTTAGCGTTGAAATGGGGAGCAGCTGCAGGTCTGGCTGACAGCCTGCCCCGAGTGGCACCACAGGCATACTTTTCTGGAATTCAATTCTTATAACAGTTTCAGTGGCCACAAGTTTCTCTTTTGGTGCTTAGTTCCCCTTTGCCTGCTCGTCCAGCAAATCCCTGCTGTCAGCTAGCACTGAAGGTCTGGAAGAATGCCCTGCTTTCTGCAGAGACACGTGGTATTATCTTAGTGCTGCACCTTTGTGCTGCTCATTGTGCTGAGAAGACTTGGGCGCACGGTGTGGACGTTGCTCCCTATCCCTTGCATTAACCACTGCCCATGCCACACTGTTGGCTTCTGCATGCACGCAGTGAGCTTCCCATGGGCACCGTTCCCTCTGCCCAGGCTAAGGTGGGAGTTTTACTACTAGTGCACTGTGGGGACTCTTTACCTCGAATATGTCCAGAAGTGTGCAGCAAGAAGTGCCAAGGATTTTCAGGAGTTGAGCTGGAGGTGTTGTTTGAAGTTAACCATATTTTATTTTCTCAAACCCTTTCTTAGGACTTCATTTATACAGTGCCGTGATGGGCATGGATAAACATAGTGATCGGATTACAGTGCAAGTGGAATAGGTGGACTCATTTTCTTTTTCTTTTCTCATAATAAAAATCTCAGAAATTCAGTTGCTTATCCCATAAAATGCACATTCCTGTTACGGATTAGCCGTGTTTTAATGGGGCTGTTCCTTATACAGTAGTCCATTAGCAGAGTGTCCTTTGATTTTTATACAGCGAATGTTTACCCAGCGATGCAGGGAGGCCTGGCTGCAGCTCACCCTCTCCCCAGCCCTTCAGGTGGGGCACTGGGGCCAGAGCAAAGGACCCTCTGCAGGATGGGGCATGGCTGCATGGCGGGACAGTGATGTGCTGGGATGCTGCAGTGAGGGCAGAGGGATAAGGTTTGGTTATCGCTTCCTGGCACTCTTCTATTGCCCTTTCCTGACATTATGTGGAAGGAGTGATGTGGAGGGATGAAGACATCCTCTGTCCTTCTCTACCCGCAGAGCTGAACAGCAGCTTTCTGCGCTGCTTAAAATTGTAATTTTGGATAAAAGGCTGTGTAATAACTTGAGAAATGTGTGAGAAGATCTTGTGTTAATACTGTATAAACCTTCTTTAACTTCAGGAAGCTTCAAATCAAACTTGGCAGAGCTTACAAGGGCAGCGAACGTGGAGCCACTTGACTCTGGAGAAAGGCAGCGACGGTGCGGAGCTCTGAAGCTCTCTGGTGCGAGTGCTGCTTGGGGTGGGGAGCAGAGCCAGCAGCACTTGGCCGTGCTGAATTGCCCTCCTGAAGCCAGCAGTGTATTTGTTTTTTTTTTTTTAACAATGCTACCTGAAGGGTTGGAAGTGTTTCTGAATGCATGTGAAAATGTACGCGTGACCCTACCAGCGTCTCACATGTTCTGTGCAGAGATTTTTCTTGCCTCTCTGGGAGGATCACACAGGAGAGTTTGCAGTGCAATTTGTGTTCACTGGGCTTCAGGAAGGCAGGTGATGTGGGATGGGCAGGGCCATCGCTGCCCCAAATGTGATTCAGATGTGTTGTGACCTCCGGGAAGTGAATTTTTAGAGCAGCTGAAGTTAGAAATCTGGGATCAGTTTGGATGTTTGGAAGTCACAGCAACAACCATTTGTAAGAGCGTATCGTGCTCAGTAGTAAGACTGCGTAAGGGCACAGGATGAAGCATCTGATTTTTTTATTTTTTCCCTTTTGGCATTCTGTTTGCAACAATTACATGGCTCTCTATTAACTGTGCGTGGAAGAAAGCAGTGTTATGAAATGAAGAGAGATTTCCTTCATCTGTTACTCTGTAGGTAATTTTTGTGCTTTTTCCAGTATTTAAGTACCTCTTAACTGCTTGCTGTCCATCTGTATACCATTCATAGTACTGTAAACTAGTATATGTAGCCTGACCTTGTAACTTGCTTTGTTTGTGCATCTGCCAGTGCAATATGTTGTCTTTCCTTAAAATGCAAATATGCTCCACGCAGTACAGAGCTCCTTAGTCAATAAATAAATGGAGGTAAAAAACTGTACCTAATACCCATTTAATTTAAATTCATTTTATAAACATAAAGACGCCTTTTAAGAGAAGCTTTAATTCAGACTAGCACCTTGATTTGTGGTTGCCATGGAGAATCAAATCTGTCATTTGACAAGAAAAGTCACCCATTTATGACAGCACTTTATCTTGTCTCTCCAGGGGAAGAAAATGTCAAAAGTGAGAGCAGAAAAAAATAAAGCCTTGAAACACCAGAATTTCTTGATTTCATTTTTATTATTCAGCTATCATATCCTTTCTGATAATAGCGACTTGGTGAAAATAAATAATGTTCCTACAGTAAAATCAAATATTTCCTATTGGAATGGACAGGGCTCTTTGTGATTGTCAGTGCTGTGAAGTCTGGCAAGAAACAGTGTTATTAGATAAACCCACAGTGCCCAAATCCCATTTTCTTTTCATTACAGTGTCAAAATAATTATACCTGTGTAATTTGGGTAAGAAATTGTAGAATGAGTAAAACGGTCCATTGGAAGACACTGCTTTAAGCTTGTGTTCGTTATGAGGTGGGGTTTTTACATGTTGAACAACAACAAAAAGATGGGATTTTGTACAATTTCATTTGGAAAAAAACAAAAAAACGACCAAAATTCAGGTCATGTTGGTGTTCTTTCCATGCAGACAAGACAGCAAGTGCTGTGTGCTGTGCTCCGTGTGGGGTTCCCTCATGGGCAGCTCATACCACCGGCTTAGGGAGCAGGGGTTGGAGTGCTTTGGATTCTCATGTGCACCTCTCTGAAGAGCTTCAGACATGAGATAGCATTGTTTATCATCTGAAATTTTCTGAAGTGTTTTTATTTTGTAGGGTTATGGTATGGTGAGAGTGGGGTGGTTTGGGGAGTATAATGAGCTTTCATGAGTGTTTACGCGTGTGCATTAATCCATACAGGCACTAAGTTACCCCCAGGGGACTAACACTTACTGTAACGTTGCATTACTTTTTACATAAATCTAAAAGGGCTGTTTGGATAACAAGACTGAAATAATCCACTCTGTGCCTCTTTCTTGAGGCAGCGCTTTTGCCTTTCACGGCATTACGGGGTTGGATGTGGTTCGGGAGTAATCTCGTGTCAATGAGGTGGCATGAGAATAGAAAGTCCTTCAGCGGTGCAGTGCAGTGTGGGGCTGGGGGCGGCGTGCCTGGAGATTACAGACGTGGAGAGAAAGGAAAGGGTCGAAGCCTCTTTTTCTCGAAATTGGCTCGCAGCGCAGGATCCATAGCCAAAGCTGGTTGGGATCTGCTGTGAGAAAACAGGCAGCACAATGGTTCCCTATTCCTGCTTTCATGCTGTGTCTGAAGCCAAATCCTGCTCTTAAATACTTGCGTGTAACTCCGGTTCACCTCACAAGGCGGTCGCGATGCCGGTCCGGTGGCAGGTTGTGGCAGTAAGTGCTGTGCTGCGGTTCTCTCAAAATGTGTGCTGCTGCAAATGTCACCTTACTGGGGAAATACTTACAGATTGGGGTTTTTTTATTGTAGGGTTGGGTTTTTTCTTTTTTTTTTTTTCATTATGTAGTAACATCGTGTCATCGAAAGTGTGTTATCATGGGCTACCAGAATGTGGTAACTTGGTTTTTTTTGTGAGACCATCTGGAATAAAAGAGGGTGAATTAAACATGCTCTCTAGGGTTATGGAATCTTAAAGATATTAAGGGGCTTGATTTCCATAATGTCTGCCTCTCCTGTTGCCCAACTGTTGATATAATCTGTTTTAAAATCGATTTGCTGTCATCGTGTAATCAAAGCCTTAATTGCATCATCATTGACTTCAGCATTTTTTTTGCTGAAAAATTGGTGTGGTGGATAGTAAAAATACTGTGAAAAAGGAGCGAGTGTTGGAAAGGATTTCGCTGGGTGTACTGTCTCTGGGAAGCGAGCTGAAATTGCCACCAGTACCAAAGTAATCCACGAGCCCCACCGTTCAGTGAGAGCTTTGAAATTATTTTCCTCTGCTCACAACCTTGAGGTCTGATACCACACAGCATTTGACTCGCTGAGAGTATCCTAAGGAGTCGTACAAGATTTAGCACAGCCTTGTCAGAACTATCTTTTCAAGTATTTAGTCCTCTTCTAACTGTAACTCTTTACTTAAGGAAAATGAGAAAGAGGGGGCTGGTAAAGCTGCTTGTTTGCTCCAAGATTGTTCCCTGCAGTACGGAATTATCTCCCATAAGCTCTGTCCAAGGGAAGGCTCGATAAAGATTAAATATTTTTATGTAACAAAAAAATGTGAGCAACTTGTCTATCTTGTTTCCGATGGATGCTGTCAGAAATGGCTGATATCCTGTCCTGGAAATCACAGATGGGAACTTCATCTCGGCACGGTGCTGCAGCAGTAGCAAAATGAAAGTAGCAGAGTCTCATTTACATTTCAGAAATAGTTCTCTGCAGCTTCCTGTTCAATCCAAAAGATTTTCTCCTGTACCTGCTGTTGGTTGTCACCCACATTTGAAGGGCAGTGCTTTGGGTATGACTCCTGGAGAGCTGCAGGTAGGGAGGTGCTGCTGCTCCACTGCAGCGTGCACTGCAATAGCCAAAGCTCTGTCTGATGCGATTTCGACAAAGGTTAACTCCTTCCTTTTGGCTTTCGAAACTCTCTTTAGTCATAGCAACTGCAGCGTAAGCTTTTCTCAATTGATTTTTTGCTGATTTATTTTAATTGCGCTTTTGTTTTAATAACCTGCTTCTAGGTTCAGAAATGTCCTTGACTCTGAAAGTCTGGTACGTGAAATGGCAACAGTCGTGAATTTCCCATTTCTGTAGCGGGGAAGTCAAAGTAAACATGTACTTTGTAAAAGAGAGTATATACTGGGTGCTAATAAGACTGTGTATTGACTGTAAAAGCCTTTTATGGGAGTCTTTGAAAGAGAAGAAAGCGCAAATTACTGGGGAGGATGGAGAATGCTCCAGATCAGGGTAAAAATGTGATAGTTGGCAGTTTCTGTGCGTTAGCGCAGCCCCTTCCCTGGAACATAAACACTGTTTGGGTGTCAGCAGAACCGAGGCACACCACCTCGTTTAACAACACCTGGGACTTTCTCTAGTATTTGAAATGAGGCTGCTGGGAGATGGTTCCTGATCCTGAGTACATCAGCCTGTGTTCCTGCAGGGTGTGAGAAGGACTGCAGTGGGAGCTTTCCTGTTGACCTGTAGACCCCACTGAGTTAAGTCCGCTCTCTGGGTCCACAGCTCTTGAGGCAGCTTCTGAGAGCCCATGGGTCCTGCCAGATCTGTTAGACTTCCCATAGAAAAACTAAGTGAGCAGAAATGACAACAGTTTGTCCCAGTGAAAAGAATTCTTCCTTTTTAATGTATGGGCTTTGCACATCCTCCATGCCCAATAGCTCTGATCCTGCCACCTGGTTCCCATTTCTGCCTGCCCACCATGAGGCACCTGTGTCTAGTTTTGCAGAAGTTCAGCTAGGCTTTGCAGCCACAGCTGGGGCCAGTTGGGGCCATCCATGCACAGGGGCTGGTAGCATCCCCGAAGGCTGTGAGTCATAGCAGGCTCACATTGGTTCCTTGGATTCCTGAGTAAATCAAAACAGTAGCTAACACGTACCTCTCACTGGACTCATCTACTGACGTGGTTGTGATGCCCTCAAGCTTCTTTGCAAGCAGAGGTGGAAAGCCTTTCATCGAAGTCATGACTCCTGATGCTGGAGAAGCGGTCGGGAGGAAATCAGTAGCTTTTCTTGAGCTATGGGTTTGGATGCTGTGTGCTAGATAAATAGTGCATGCTGCTGAGAGTGTGGTTTTTATATGGGTAAAAAGGAATGCTACAGCTTCGATGGGAATCCCGTGGAAGAAATGTGATTGTGTAATTGAAGACTTTATCATACTATTCATTGCAAAGGTGCAAATCCAGATTGCATGTGCTAGATGTTGATGTTGCCAGCTTTGTTGCCTAGATTTTAACAATCTTAACATTATTTTAATATAGCTTTGGATGTAATTCTGTAAAGGATGTGCAGCAATATGTTAACATACTGTGCCATCCTACATTTAGAACTTGTAATAAGTATTTCTTTTCCTTTTATTGTCTTTGCAAAAAAAAAAAAAAAAAAGAAAAAGTTGCTTTTAATGCTGCATTTGTATTGTTGCACATATTTGATTCGGGGTTCCGTGTCCCAGGGTTATGGTGGGCTGTGTGCTCCAGGGGCTGCGCTCAGTGCAGGGCTTGGCATGGGGAGCAGGGCTGGGAGCAGGAGGTGCTGAGGACATCAGTCAGACTTTTGCAGCTAAAATAGCAGAAATATTTATGTTTGCTGTGGGCAGGAGTACACAGGAGCAGATATTTTTGTCTGTGTTTTAGGCCAGTCCTTTCCAGAGGGAGAGCTTCATCAATTCGTTGTCTAAGGAGAGCAGCAATTATCATTCAGTGTGAGAAGTTTTTACAGGGATTTTTCAGTATTTTGAAAAGATTATATGCATGAAATCAACTGTGATTTGGTTTTCTGTTTTATTTTTTTTTTGTTATCCTTGCTTTTTTCCCCTGTTGCTGGATATAGCTGCACTAGTTTTGTCCAGACGGAGCTGAAGGCAGAAAGAGGTGTAGAAGTCTTTCTGGTTTCAGTGACTAAATACTCTGGTTCAGGTGCACCCCTGCTGAAGAGATTGATCCCATTAGTGGTTTCTGGATGAAATCTCCCTATATAAACGAGATAATCTCTACAGATAGGTTTTGCAGCTATGAAGCACGTGTTGGGGTGTTCCTGGGGTGCCAGCACATGGCCCTGTTACCTCTCCTTTCCTCTGTTCCCACTCTGCCAGCTGGATGTGAGCCACTACTGAGGACTGAGCAATCCTGATCTTACCTTTCCTAATGAACTGATTAGTGATCCTGATTGAACAAGTAGGGAAGTGTTGCTGTCTGGGAAGCCGAGGCAAGTGGCTGCTTTCACGGGTGATGAGGGAGAACTTGCTGCCATAAAGCTTGCTGATGCCTCTGTGGGGCAGCACCGAGCCCGTGCTGCTCCCAGCTCCCTTGTGCTCTTTTCCACGAGAGACAGAATGTAATTATCGAGGATAAGGTCCTCCAGAGCAGGCCTTTAAAAGTCCTATATAAAGATGCTGGTCTTAAGTAATTCAATATTTCAACTGCACTGTGCTTGATTGATTGATTGATTAATGGAGGAGTTCGTGTAATTAATCCAGGCCTTCACTAAGTCACATGTGTTCCAGTAAAGACTGCGATCGGGGCGATAAATGGGTGGCTGGGAGCCTGGCCCTGCACCTGCATCTCTTTGGCTTTGCAGCAGAGCAATGGGGCAAAGTTGCTATGAGCATCACAGCTGTCCTGGGCCACGTGCTGGATGATTCTCCCTTGCTTTTCTGTCTGTGGTGCCTGCTTGCGTTTTCTTTGCTCTTCATTGGCTGAAGGTGCTCCTTGGTGGCCTTGATCAGGAGTTGAGGTCCAAAAAAGAGGATGTAAATGTGTAAGCAAAGGAGGACTATGGGCACTGGGCCACCGTGGGGCACTGGTGTGCCCACAGCCCCGTCCTCCTCTCCTGCAGTAGCATCCGCCTTGTGTTGAGTGATGCCTTGGGTGACTTGCAAGGGGAATGGGGCCACTGCAGTGGCAGCGTTCCTGACAACCTCAGTTCCCATGTAAACCTTTCCAAATCTGTCCTTGTACCTGCCCAGCCTAAATAAATGTTGGGATTGATTGGCCCTCTACAAACCCTTGTAGGAACAGGAACTGAAAGCTTTGTCTCATGTGTTCTGTCTCAGTGTCTGGCTTGGACCAGAGAAGTGACAGTCCCATTTCCAGATTTCTGTCCAGGCTTTGTCCAAGTAGCTGTAGAAATAGATTAATGGATGTATGGTGCACACATGGCAATCCATGCCACTATTGAATGAGGGCTCTCAGAAGCACGGCTGGATTCGTTTCCGCGTGGCCAATGCAGAGCCAATTGCACAGCAGCTGAGTGTGCTTTTTTCTTTTTTTTTTTGAAGAGGGAACGAGGACTTGATTTGTAGAGGAGCAGTTTTGTGGTGCTGCGATAGGTCGGCGGTTTGTTATGTGGTTAGCTTGGTTCTCAGGCCTGCGTATTGAAAGGTAATGGGGTTCATCTCCAGGAGAGCTTTTCTCGGCAGGATGTCTAACTGCGCTGCCTCTGTTTTCTCCTTTACTAGCCTTACAGAATTTAGTCACAGGAGAATATTTGATGAATAACCTTTGATAAAAGGCTTTTTTTTCTCTCTCTCTCTTTTGGTTTTGGTCACTGCTGTAATACTGTGAAATGCTGACAGAAAGCTGAGTGAAAATTCTGAACGCTGATGCGCCGGGCGATCCGTTAACCATCGCATCGTGCTGCCGGTGCCCCCGGCTGAGTCTTGTGATCAGAGCAATGCTGCTGCTTTCAGGGCTTTGGGTGAATTTGCTGCTGCCAAGCTGGGCAGGGTGTGAGTGTGGACCTTTATCCTTCAGGCTGCAGTTCTTCCCTCTTCCCAGCCCGGGAGGAGCCTCTTGACACCGGCTCCACGAGTGCCAGATCGCAGTCCCGCTCTGCGTGATGCTATCTTTCTGCAGCCACGCTGCACAGGAGCTATCGCTAGCAGGAGTTTTAAGCTATTGGATTTTGAGTCGTTGCATTGTTCATCTGATTAAATTGTATTTAATTAGCTTTGTGTTTCATCCTTTTGTTTCAGTGTGAAGATTATGGAGGGGGGAAGAGAAGATAAAAACGGTCTAAATGAAGCTTCGTTGTTTAAAACTCGTATAAAAACTCTGTAAGATGCCTTTTATTCTCCAGCCCTTTATCTTCCCTCACAAGCTTTCTGAGAATGAGTAGTGCATGTTGAGGTTTATCTTTGCTTTTATGTGCAGTAGCCACATGCTTAACATTGAGCGCGTTTGAGTTGCATTTCATAGGGCTTTCGCAATCCTTTTATAAAGGGACTGATCTGCTAACATCACCCTCTTTAGATCTAGCAGGCAGGATGTTCTGCCATACAATGAAGTGTTCACAGCCTCTCTTGCCAGACCAGTAAGTGAATGATTTCAAGCCTGGTGGGCAATACTTGTGTCCATGCGTAACACAGACAGACCACAGTAGTAGGCAGCTGCATGTAATTTTGAACTCCACTCATTGAACTGTAATAAAACAATATAAGCACTGCTTGGGGGAAAGATTGGATGCAGTTATCCTTACACAGGGCTCGGGCATATGAAAGCAGTGCTGGCTGACAAGAGGATTTTGAGATTTGATTTTGATTGAATTGCAGAATTGAACAGGCCAGGAATGTCAGTGGAAGGCTAAATGCCTGTAGTGCCGTAAAGTTTTATTCATGTGAGGCTTTCCAATATAAAGTAGATGGATTATTGGAAAAGGTGTCAAGGGACATGAAATAGAAGTGCCCAAAACATAAAATGTGGGTATAGGGATAAAATTACTTCTTGCTTAGTATATAATGAGCTCACAAAAATGTTGTGGGTAGTTGTTTGTTTATTTTTCAACCTTTTTAAAGCTAATTCATCACACAACGTGAAACACAGCCTTCCTTTCTAACTTCAGATCTGCCTGTGGCTGCAATTCATATTGCATTTAAAAACACAAAACAAAAAATGGAATGCTGTGTTTTCTTCCATTTAAAAAAATAGAAAAGGGGTCTCATTTAAAAAAAAAAAAGGAAAGGAGAGAAAAAAATAGTCCACAGGATATGAACACTCAGCAGACACTGAAAACTATTATGCTCAAAAACAAGAGCGGGATGTGTATTCACATACCACAACACACTGACTTATTTCATAGCTCAGTAATGCATACGTAATTAGAGCCGAATTTGCATAGGACAGCTGATATCCAAATTTGTACGGCATTAGAGACAGCTTCACTCATTTGCAGTGAGCTCTGAACAGTAAATAAAGTTGCTCAGAAGACTGTATATGGGCTGGCAGAAGCGCGCTGTGTTTTTGTGCCCTAATTCTTTACCCATGTACAGACTTCTGTCTCAGTTAACATTTTCCCTTAAACATACACTAAATCACGTATATTATGATTGCAGGAAAATAACCATAGCTTAATTCTTCACCCATTCACTTGGAATTATAAAATAAACGGGAAAACGGCCTTCTTGTAATAAGTTGCTTTTTTTTTTCTGCTTCAAATTGCTTTTTTTTGGAGAAGGATTTGTGCTGTTAATCTGCCTTTAACCGAGGCCGTGAATCCCGTTGTGTTTGTGTGCCTTACAGGGAGGCGGTGTGCGCTGAGCACGGGGCTGTCAAATTGGGATCTCCGATTACCATAAAGTGTAAACTTCTGAAATAGCCTTCAAAGGTGTACAGAACAGCAGATATTTGTATTCTCGGGCCGAACTGCCTGTGCTCAGTACTATTCTTCCATTTCAGCCCCTCCTGGTTGAGCTCACATGGATGTTTAGATAGTGTTTATGTGTAATTGTAATTTTTCTTGAAGCCCAAAGGAAACACCCAAACGGCCGTTCCTCGCTGGGCAGACTTTAATTATTGTTTTTGAAATCCTCTATTGAAAGGCTGGATTTGCAAATCCTTCAGGAAAGAAATGCCACATTCAGTGTTGGTGGTAACACTGCGGGGATTTGTTAAACTTTTATTTACCACATGTTCTGTGAAACGTTCCTTTGCGATATTTCAGGGCTTTTGTTGTTGTTGTTGTTATTATTTAGGTTTGCCAAAAGTAAATGCATTGAGTGTTTGCCTGTTGGAATAGCAGTTTATTTCTGGTGAGTTTCTTTGAAGGAAAAAGATAAAAATAAAAATAAAAAAAAAGTTCTTCCCCCACCGCAGGATTCATAGCAGCTTTAGTCCTTGAATTATGTGTGGTAGAGATGCTGCGGTCAATGGAGTGAATTTCTATTCTTTCTCCCCCCTCCCCTTTTTCCCCCCACCAGCTTATTTTTTGTCACGGGGATTCGGGCGGGCTGCAGTGCAAGGAGCAGATCTGTGAGCACGTGGGACGGAGGGATGTGGGGTGCAGGTGCTGCGGCCGTTCCGAGCAGATGAAGGAGAGGGCAAAGCCATTGGTGCACCCAGGGGACCCAGCAGGGCAAACCCCGGCCCTTAGGTGAGGTATTTCACGTGTGAGCAGGCACTGGGACAGCTGGCTGCCTCCGCTCCTCAGCAGGAGAGCAGCAGTGTTGCCACTTCTGTCTGTTCTCTCATGAACTGCCGCTAATGCAGCGAGGTGCACACACAGCTCTGGGTGCTGCTGGGTGCTCAGGCAGCTCCTGCAGGCTCTTCAGACCGTTTCCCAAGTTTTAGTAGCTGCTTGCAGTTTAAAAAAGACTTGTCGTTTTGTCTGTTGACTCATAAAGTCAATCAAATAGGGAAAAAAAGTGATTTTTCAGCTCAAAATTGAGGCAGTTGGAGGTTTTTTGGACCTGCAATTGAACAGAACAAATGATTTTTAGACAGCTCTTAAAAATGACTTTATGGAGAGGCTGCGAAGTTTTGTTTAAAAATCTTTTTAAAACAGTTTCACAATGGTAATTCTTGTTTTAATGTATCAGTTTTTCTTTTGACGTTTGAAAGAAGATTGTTGCAGGCCCCATAGTCAGTTGGCTGGTTCAGTATGGCTGTGCTGGAACTGCTGGGCTTCAGCTGCTGCTGACCTCTCCTGTAGATAAAGAGTTTGATTTCGATTCCCACTGAGATAGGAACAGTTAAAGGAATCCCTCTGCTGATTCCATTAAAGACTGAGTAAGTAGCGTGGAGATGGAAAGACAGGAAACCTTGTTCTCCTTTTCCAGTCTGTGAATTAAATAAAGGTGTGAGAGAGTGAGCTCCAGTACCACGGAGTTCGTGATGAACTGAGTGTTCTTGCAGCAGATCATGTTCGGTAAATATTGTACATGTATAAATGCATAAACTTGCTACGTATCCAGCACTATAACGAACTTGCATTTAACTAATAGAAATGTTTTTGCATGTTTTGCCGCAGTTCCGTTTTTCAGCTGATGAAAAGTGATACAAATAACAAAATTACCAACTAATTAAAATACTAATTTCTAACAAAGTCAATACCTGACACTTAGGGGAACGAGCGAATAGAAGTGCTTAGCAGGAGGAGTTAAACTTGGTGGAAGGATCTATTTTATGAAGTTGCTAAGCAATTAGAATCAGTCTCTCTTTACAAAAATAAACATAAAAGTATAAATGTAAAACAAGATTAAAATCAGTGATTTAAACCATGTTTCCTGCTTTCTGATATGAGCCTTGATTAAAATCAGTGATTGAGATCGCTTCGATTCATATCGAGCTCACGCTCGGTTGGATCAGCTTGTGGTCACAGATGTCCCCTCTGCAGATAAAGGAGACCCGAGGTGTCCCCTTTGGTCACACTGCCCTGCCTGTGACAGAGCACTGTGCTTGTTGACATAGGCAGGGTGCTGCTGCTGCTCCCTGCATCCTGCACTTTACCTGAGGAAGGTTCTGTTGAAGCTCAAGGGCTGCTGACAGGTGGAGCATCCCAGAGCCCCATGTGAGGCAGCATTCAGATGGGCCTTCCTTGTTGAAATGAGGCAATCTTTAAGATCCTTCCAACCCAAGCCACTCTCTGAAGTGTAGTGTGAAGCCCTGACCTTCCCATTGGGTTTCCTGCCAGGCATCCTGCAGGGGAGGCAGGAAGATGATGACCTTGTCTGCACAAACTCTGATGAAGAGCACAATAGGATGTGGGCTCTTTTTGGCCTGAACTTCTCAGGTGGTTCATTACTGAAGCCCTGTCCTGGTGTCTGGTGGTGGGGAGCGCGTTGTGCGGTGATGTAGATCACAGCTCCCCATGACAGGGTCTGGATGTTAAAGAAACCCAACATAAACCTCGATGCGCTGTGGGTCGGAGAGGCCAAGTAGAGCGGATTGCATTCAGGTTGGACATAAATTATTTAAAATGCCCATAAAGAAGGGTCAGTGGCTCTTGTGTTGGGATGAGTCGGTGCGAGGCTGTGCGCTGTAATTGTTTCCATAGGGTGGCCTTCTTCAACACAGTGGAAATCCTTCAAAACGTGTGTAAGTTGAGGGAAGCACGTGGAATTTATTGCCATAACGTTTCTCGTTGGAAGTTCTCAAATCATGAGCTTGAGTTAGCTCTCTCATTTCTGCCTGTATTTCAGACCACGGCTGAGCCTTTTATGGAGCACAGTTAGCATCCTGTTGGCAGCAAAACACCCAAGCTGAGAGGCTTGGGCAGGCGGGGGCCTTCCATCGGTGCTGGGTGAACTCAGCTCTCCTGGAAGCAGATGTTTGAGTGTGGAGTGTGCCACGTGCTTCTGGAAACAGAAAGGCAGATTTTTTTCTTATATTTAGGGTTAACTAGCACTGGACTGATCCTATATGTTGACAGTATTTAGACCATACAACTCATTAATCTTCACGTTTACTAGCATATAATGTTAATGTCAGTATGTGTATGTTAACACAGTCAGGTTTTCTAAGTGGGTTTTCTGATGCTTAATCCTTGCTAATTTATTCTTCTTACATTCTGAATGTAGTGACTAACTTGAGAGAAATCAGATGAAGCAGGTCAGATTTGTAGCTGGTATGAAGTGACACTGTTCCTTGGTTCTGGGAATCGAGGCAGTAATGTCTGCCACTTAGCTTAACCTGTTACTGACTTGTAACTACGTTTGGAAAAAAGCACCGATACGTTCATGCCTGTAATGTGCTGCAGCAGGAAGCATCCAGAGAAATGCTCAGAGATGTGGTGAGTGAGGGCTGGGTGTGTATATAGGACCGAAGCTGTGTAGACTGTAGGATACCACGACCTAGGATGGAGTGTCAGGGAAACTTATTTTATAGAGCTATGCTATGATTTTTTTAATTTTTTTTTAAGTGGAAGCCCTGGAATGCTGGGAATGTTAGTGCAGCCATTAAGGTATCGACAGCTGATACAGGTTTGCTCTAAAAAGCTGACTATTTCTTGGCAGGGAGGATGAGTGCTGTTTGAAGTTTTCTGGTATGTGTGGATACGTGCATAAAACAAACAGAGGTGTTGAGCAGGTCAGAAGAGCACACGAGATTGTTCTCACCTATCAGGACGTGAACCATACAAACCATGTTTTGGGATGCATCTTCTAGAAGATGCCCAGCTGAGCTGTGATGTGTGCTGGGGTTCCCACCTTTCAAGCAGGGGGTGCTGTGTGCTCGGCCATGCCTGGAAATCATGTTCCAGTGGTGCCTGGTTGGGCTGCCAGGGCCTGGAGGCCTTGGCTGACATCTGTTGGTTGGCTTTCGGGCCTCATGAATGTGGGGTGTTTTCCTTGCAGAGCGCTTTGTGTGGTTTGGTCGCAGCAAGGAGCTGCCTTCTAACCGTTGGGATATTTTCGTTGCGATACCCGTTATGTCCCGGACTGTGGCTTTTGTTGGTTGGTTTAAAGTTTAAAATGAAACTGGGCAGTGCTGTGGAGTGCTGAGTTCCCAGCTGCTGCGAGATGTAAAATGTGCACGCCTCATCAAAGCGTTAACTTTATTGTGGTTGCTTAGGAGGCAGGCCACTAGGTAATTCGTGCACGCCGGGTGAAGGATGGGCTGGGTGTGTGTGGGCTGTGAGTGATTCTGGCATTCACTCCTTGCTTTTGAAGAACATGGAGCCCACTTTGGTTCCAAGTTCAGAAATAATGCATTTTGGAGTAAATAACCACAGTAAATACAGACATCACTTGAAGAACACTAAGAAAGCAAACCACAGCAGGTAAACGTTTGAAAAGGCAATGCGGAATTTTAAATACTTAAGATTTTATCTTGAAGAGTTATCTTTAGTAAAAATAAACGTTCTCTTGGAATCAGTGAGACAGGACCCGTGGCACTGCACTGGTTGTGGGAAGCTCTGTGCTCTGGGGGGCTGTGCAAAGAGCATGGGGTGGGCTGAGAGCCCCCAGCATGTGCCTGCAGGGCTGGCGCTGGTTCATTGGCTGAGGCAAACAGGACAGAAAGCTGCAGCTGAGTAAGGCCCTGGCTGGAATAAAACTTCTTTTGAAAAAAAAAAAAAAAAGTATATAAATAAAAAAATCCAACTTCCCCTTTGTGATTTATGGTCCCTCTAACAATGCCACTTTCTCAGAGCCATGCATCATACGCAAACAATGGGCTGCATAGAAAAGCGCGTTCCCCGGAGTATTACCAAAAATGTAATTTTGTCTTTAAATTCTTAAGGGTGAATTGCAAGAACGTGACTTCATAGGAACCTTTGAGACATTACAGCTTTTAATAATACTTTGCAGCTACATGCAGTACTTCAATTTTACTTTTATTAATTAAATTGCTGCGTGCGTGTGCAGCGGGGAGGGGATCCCGGCAGCCCCACCTGGGCGCCCCTGCCTGCCAAGGGCTTTCCTCCCCTGCCGAGCTCTGCTTAGGCTCTCTTTGATGGAGCTCGGTGCATTCTCCCCTGGTTTCCATCCCCTGGGACTGCCCTGTATCATTGGTGCCCGCAAGAGGGTGCGCACGAGAGGCAGCTCCTCACAGCCTTCTGTTCTCCATCCGCTTTGTGGGCACCAAACCATCCCCGCCCCACGCAGGGCTGTCTGCAGGTACCCAGCAGCTCTGCCTGCATTCTCCCACCCGGCATTGCTATCCTCGTGAATCTTTGATCTTTCCAGGTTTATATAAATGTTTTCGTAAGTTTTCAGCAAAATTGAGGTCAAACTTATTTCATCCCATAACCCCTTTGCATCTCTGCTCCAGCTACACTATTTTTTTTTAACGGCCACATCTCGCATTATGTAAAACAGAGGTGAAGAAACATCTTCAGCAAATCTCGGTTGCCTTTCTGTCTGCAGCAGCAGGGTTTGAATCTGCCTGCTTATCTAATAAAGGGTAGGAGCTGCACTTTTTACAGCTTTTTTTTTTTTTTTTTTTTTTTTTTGTAACGCAGTTTGTGGGCTTGCCCATAATAATACAATTATGAAGGTTAACAGGAAAAAACTGGGTCCAGGAGTGATTCCAGGCAGCTGGCACTGCCGACGAATTGGAAGCGCACCACCAATGAAAACTGCAGTGAAAAGCAAATTAAACCTCATATCTGCCATCTCACTCGCTTTTCTCTGCTTTCCTGTTTGGACTTGAAAGGTGATTGGAGCCAAGGCAGTGACAGTTGACGGAAGTGCTGCAAGGAGAGAGTATTTATTTACAGTGAATCGTGGTGATGCTTGTTCAGGATGCGGTTTCACGCAGGATGTTCTGTCCCCACCCCCGGTTTGATCATTTCTCCAAAAAAAAAAAAAAAAAAAAAGGGCAGAAAAAAAAAGTTCCTTGATTGTTTAAGGCTATAGCTAATGCTTGGAGCAACACTGTGCAGCGTGCCAGTGCGTGGAGCACTCGGTAATGCTGCGTGCTGGGGAGTTCCTGTGCTGGGCACAGGCAGCTCAGTGGCGGCTCATTCCCATTTGTGTTTGCATTTGGTGTCAGCTGCATGCACTTACATGGGCAGGGGCTGCCAACTATGGCCAGCATGGGTACTTAGTATTTTTGGGGATGGGGGGAGCAGAAGGGATAGGTTCAGCATATTTGGCTGTGGTGTTTCCCCTGCTCTGGCTGTAATCAAGGCATTCCCATGAGTGCGCACTGGCAGCGTAATGCTTTAGAGGTCCTCATTGCAGGGGGTGATGCTGGGGCAGGTCCCTCCGCATCCATGGGAACCCATGGCTGAAGGGGCTCCCCAGCCCGTGCAGAACAGCCATGCTCTGCAGCCCCCGTTCCTCCCGCTGCCCTATCAGCCCCAGCCACCGCTTCGCTTCGCACAGCTCCTGACAAGCAGGCAGAGATAGTAACTCCTGTTACTGCCAGACGGGGCCAGTGATTAGATAGGAGAGTTTCTCTATCTCGTTTTCTTCTAGATAGAGTATATGGCTTAGAGACGTGCTCTAGCTTATATGTTTTCCTTCACGGGCGCTGAGTGGGGAAGCTATTGGAAATCTGAGGGATGAGGGAGGACTGAATATGGGTTTTTTATTTATTTACTTTGACGTTTTCTTTTAAACTACTTTGAAGAAGTACATTTTCACTGGTTTTTCTGTCTGAAAGAAGGAATCTAATGGCTTTTTTTTTTTTTTCCCACTCAAAGCTTTTAATTACATCATTGCCATCATTGGGCCCTTTCTACAACTCCCACATTGTTCAGTAGACACAGTGAAATGTTTTTAGGAACCTATAAAAGTCAGTAATTTGCATCCAGAGGCCGTGGTTGTAGTCAGCACTCAGGCAACCGAAACAGCTGCCTGGGTAACTTTATGGCCTGTACATGTGCTGCATCGCCGAGTGTGCTGCAGAACGGAGCACAGCCACCGCTTCCCTGCGCCTCCCCCAATTGCACTGCGGGCTGCAGTCAAGGAAGGGATGCAGTAATGAAGATGTTGGTGCTGCAGGCTGGGAATTGAGCACCCCAGGGTTCTGCTGGGGCTGGGACCCTCACCTTGCTCTGTGTTGTCTTTTCACGGTGTTACACGCTCATGGAAGGCTTCTGAGCTGCTTTCTGTGTTGGCTTCCCTTGAATTATGACATATTTTTGGAGGTGAGCTTAGAAGTACGCTGTGTCTTTCTCAGTGCGAAGTGCAGCCCTGCTGAGTGGTTTTTGTAGCGGTGACAAGTGAGCTGGTATGAGGCATCGGGGGCTCCCCCTAAAACCAGCCATTTCCGAGGTAGCGAGCACCTCGTGTTGAAGAAACGTGATAAGTTCTAGGATGGGTTTTGCAAAATTGCTTAAGAGACTTTCGTATCAGTATAAACTTGGGCAATCAAAACATTTTAAGTAGCTTTGAAAATGTCACTGTGGAGCATCCTGCCCGTGGCTGGTCTGGCTGAATAAAAATGACTGAGGTGCTCACGAGGAGATGAAACAGTCTCTTTTTAAAGGTGATAGGGCGGCTAAGGTTTGTTATTTATCATGCAGAAGGACTGAAAAATGAATTGAGTCTGATTTTTAGTAGTTTTAGTAGTAGTTTTTTGGTAGTCCTAGTTCTCACTAGCCTGAGTTAAACTGTGGACTTTCCAGAGACAAATGATTAATGCATTTTAATATAAGACTCTGAGTCTTTTCAGCCGGGATCATACCATCCCCATATGCTTCTGTTAGGGCTGCATATGCTACGTTTCTACACCGCCCTATTTTTTGCCCATTTGAAGCATAAAGCTCCAATCCTGGAGTGAGAAATAACCCCGAGGATGCTGCAGGCTGCCTGTGCCTGCCCCTTGGGTCTTCTGTTCTCAGCACCTCCCAGATTCACCTCTTTCTGCTTCTGAATGTTACATCAGCATCAACAAAAGAATAAAGCCTGGTGCATGCATTGGGAAGCAAGCCATCTGTTGTCACACGGTGGGTTTTGGCTCTTTTGCCCAGAGAGGCTGTGGATGCCCCGTCCCTGGAGGTGTTCAAGGCCAGGTTGGATGGGGCGCTGGGCAGCCTGGTCTGGTATGAAATGTGGAGGTTGGTGGCCCTGCATGTGGCAGGGGATTGGAGATTCATGATCCTTGAGGTCCCTTCCAACCCTGGCCATTCTGTGTCATTCTGTGTCTTTAGTGCTCACCGGTGCCAACAGGGAAGTTGGTTTGTCTGGGTGGGAAGGTACGGCCTGGGTGACCATCCCTGTGCTGGGAGGGGTGGGGAGGCAGCATTCCCTCTGGGCTCACGGAGCTGTCTGCAGTCAGAAATGTGCCGTACTCGTCCGTAACCAGCCGCGTCGTGCCGAAACTCGCTCCTGAGAGCTGGGCCAGATGAGCTGGCAGTGATTGACAGTGCCTTCTCCTGCCCCGCAGCCCCCGTCAGGCTGTTTTTCATGGCCTCCAGTGTTTGCCTAGGTGGTTCCCAGCCAAGACAGGAAACTATTTGACTTACGGTGGTAGAGAGCTCCTCTCATGGTATTTACAGATAAAAGGGGAGGAGTTGAAAACCTTCGTCCGCGTTCAGCCCAATCTGATAACCTCCAGGGATTTTGTTAGTTCAAAGAAATTTTGGATAGCAAGCCAGTGTGCTTAACTGGAGCTGAAGCCGTAACCCTTGGAGGCATCCCATCCTTAGAAAAACCTTCAAATAACAAATGCTGCTTGTAACTTTTTTGGTGTTTTTTTTCCTCTCCTTCCTTTAATGTTTGAAACCCACTAGACTGTTCTAAACTTCTACACTTAGGTAAGAATACATCCCTGACCTTTAAAATTGTGTCTCTTGTAAGTGTTTATGGCACAGTGTTTATGATTTTGTTCAACAGACTGTCTGTGAGGTGGGAATTGTGAGCGGCTAAAAATAAGAAAGGTGAATTATATTTGGTATCTAGATGGTACAGTGTGGTTGCTAGGAATAGATTAGCAAAGCAGTAGTAAAATGAGTGCTTCCTAGGACAGTTACCTCAGTTATCAGCTAGCTTGGTGCTGTGTCCTCTTGTTGGCTGAGCTCCCAAAGGCCTCTCTGGGTTGGAGATGGAACTGGCTGCAGCACTCAACAAAAGAGATGCTGTGTGATCTCTGGTTTTCAGACCTTTTGTTTTTCCTTATTTCCTGCTTTGGGGCCAGACAGTTATGTACACCGGGAAGGCTGCTGTGCCTTGGTGGAATGTGGATCTGGATGCTCTAAAACATCCTCATCTGCCTCTGAATCCAGAGCGAGTCTCTGTGCAGTCCTTCCTCCTCACTCTTAACCCTCTTTTTTTTTTCTTTCTTTTTTTTTTCCCCCTTAATTTTTGCTTGGTTCCCCTTCCTGCTGGCTGTTAGAGACCTGGGGCAGGACGTGGCTGTGCTGGGCACCATGAAGGGGACTGGTAGGACCAGGAGTGCAGTGCCAGGTTCCCAGCTTCCTTCTGGATGCTCTTTGCAAGCCTAGAGCTACCTTCCACGTTAAATAGGCAGATTCACTTGCTGATTAAAAAGCATTGTTAATTTAGAAGGAAGGCCACATTCTTTCTCAACACCATCATTAATTAAAGACTAGGAAATTGCCAATTCACCCAACATTCACATCCTTAGCAGCCTGTGCTCACATAATTTATTGCCCAAGTATCTTAATGCCCAACTGCATGCTGAGGCCCGTGCACAAAACCTTGACTCCAATCTCATGCATTTTTCCTATGCATAATTAAGATGATTACCTCTTAAAACCTTGAGTATTTTTGGTAAAACACCTTTGTTTTTCTGAGGTTGGGTTTCAGATTGTGCCCAAACATGGGCACTGATTGTGGACGCAGTTTTATGAAACCGCGTCTAATCCTGTGTGCACGGGAGTGAATCATAACCCCAGATGAAAAGAGCTCCTTCGGGGCTCTGGGAGGAGAACAAACCATGGCACCCAGCACTCCTCGAGGTTGTACAATTATAAACTGTCTCAGGTTGAACAGAGAACAGAGCGTTATGCTGGTAAGAGTAATGTAAGTATGCAAAATCCACTTACAGCTTAGACGCATCATTCATGAGTTACACCGTGGCTCCTAACTCATGGCAGCGATGAGTGTCTGGCAATCCCCACCATCTGGTGAACTCTGATGTGTATTTGAACAGCACGCTGTGTTAGTGTGCCTATATACAAGACATATTCACACACAACATATAGTGGCAGGGGAAAGAGAGAGGAATTATGTTTCAGCTGTGAATGACTTATATTTACTCGAGCAGCAAAGAAATAGCTGATAGCTCACGAGTGATCAAAGCTGGTGGTGAGTTATCGAGGTCTTTCCTCACTGTGAGGAAGATATAGCACATTTCAACCTGCTGTATATCCTTTTAGTCCAACACACACATTTTAATACTTATTTTTATTTTGGCTTAGAGGCTTTTCTCTTTTGCCCAGCAAGAGATTTTTTTTTTTTATTATTATTATTTTTTTTTGCAGTCTCTGCTTCTCTGTCTGATGCCGATGCCAGAGACAGAGCAGATTGGGAAGCCTTTGAACACATTACTAGTTGAACTCAGATGAGATTTTTTGTATTGCTTGGTTGCAGGCTCCTGTGATGAGCATAAGGAATGCAGTTTTGATTGACATTATATACTCTTAAAGCAAAAGTGATCTATCAGCATTCAGGCGCCCACAGCTTGTTTTTCTCTTTTATGACAGAGAATAGCTATGTTGCAGTTGTGCTGCAGCGATGAAGGTTGCGTTGCAGTTTCTCTTTGAATCCTCTGATGGAGGAGGTAGCGAGGGGTGAGTCAAATCTGGGCCATTTTAGGTCACTCCTAACAAGCCGGGCTTGAGGATCTTCTCGGTTTCGGTTGCTCTGACTGTTTTGTGTTCAGCCAGAACTTCCTTTGGTAGACCGGCATTCTCATTCCAGTACAGAATATTTGTACAGATGACACAACCTCATTGTCTTCAGCTCCGGTCGCTTTAAAGTGAGTTTTTACAGTTAAAACACCCGCGATCTTATACCACAAAGAGAACTGGTTTGGAGAGAAAATGCAATATATGCTCAGCCTTAATCTGGGTGTGAAGCACCTCCTCTCCTCTTTCCTCCTTGTGTGCAGCCAAATGTGAAACCTCTTCAAAATCAGTTGCTCTCCAAATGAGTTATTGTTTGGCCTATGGTCTCTGGAGAAGACAGGTGAGCATCCTCTGAAAGGAAATGCAGTTCTGCAAGTTCACCTTCAAACAGGGGAGTGTCAGGTGGTGTTTCTCATGCAGCTGATGTGTGTAGAACCAGGCAGGTAGCTGGCCTTCCTTTCCGTGCCTGTGGGATGGGTGCAGTGCTCCTTACTGCCCTCACTGCATTGGTGCCAGTGTGCATCAATACATCTCCTGGGACATGGGAATGCAAAAGAGCCTTCAGATTAAACAGATTTGTTATTAGGGGCTTTGTAACCATTTGTAAACCATTTGAATCTCGCATAACCTTGGAGGAAGAGTGCTGAGATGCAACTGTTACAGCAGTTTTAAGAAACTATAGAATGCAAAAGGTCTTTAAGAGTCAGATGATGCTGAGCATCCTTGCAGCTTTTTGGTGCCACCTTTTCCACCTAGCAAAGCTTCTTAGAGGGTAGATGTGCAACCATGGCATGCAGTCAGTCCATCTGGCAGTAACTGCTTAAGGGAGATCCAGTGATGAGCTGGAGAGGAGTCTGAGGGTTCTCAGGGTGGGTTGCCGTGACCCAGCTGACAGTGAGTCAGGGGAACTTGCCCCATGTGGGGCTAGCTGAGATTCTGTCTTGCCCCAGATGCAAGTTTTGGAGATGTTCAAGAAGCAGTAGTTGGAAGAATTTTAACGTTTTTTTTTTTTTTTTTTTCTAGAGATGTAGGTATGTGGGATGCTGACAGTACATGCCAGGTTTTGGAGCTCAAAATGAATGATTAAATAATTTGTAATTAATGTAGTGAGTGGGAAAATAAACATCTGAAGATGGTAATTTTCAGGAAGTGTTTTTAAGACCTTCAGTGTTACATTTTCCATTTATTTAGGCAGACTTGGCTAATTGTTACAGAAGGAAAAAAGTTGCATTTTTGTGGGCAGTGAATGCCTCTGTGCTGGGCATGTCCCCAGTTATGTAAGTCCCCATTGAATCATTGGTTTGATGAAGGAATGGTGACTGAACGTGTTAGCTCAGCATCCCCCCCCCCCATAGCCCTGCTCTTTCCTTCCAGGTCCCACTCTTGGTGTTGTCCAGTTTCCGTGTCTGTGCCCATGCTTGATGCAATGTGCTCAGGAGCAGACGGATGGTGAGACTTCAGCCCCACCTCCCAGTGTGCTCACAGAGCCCACGTTTCGTGCCGTATGCATGAGCACGTATCAGCAATAGGGCACACGGTGTTTGCTTTGCATGAGCCCCTCGGTCCCTGAATCAGAGCGTCACTGTTTAGGTCAGGTGCTCTACCCCACATCCCTCCCTCAAAATATAGCGAGCGAGGACATGGCTGTGTTTAAACAGAGGAGGATGGGGCACACATGTGTCGGAAGCCCTGTTTCCCAGTGCCTGCTTTGAGGATTTGGAACAGATTTTGTTAGCAGGTATGTCTGGTGCCATGTGGCTGCGCACCAACGTGATGCTCTGAACAAAACCTCAGCTCGGCGCTGCTTTTCCTCCTTTGCTTTGCGGCGCCCGGGTTTTGATGTCTTGCTTCTCAGAATGCTTGACGGTAGTAATAACGGAAACAGCAAAAAATGTCAGCTTGACTACTGTCTGCGTGTCGGCACTAGTCCAGGGAGTTTCAAAGAGATGTTTTATTGATTCTGTAATTGCACAGTAGAATGGACAAACTGAACTGCACCTCGGGGCAAGGAAAGCCCCTGTCTAAGCGGCATCTGTTGGAGGCATGCGCTGCTGTAATTTGGGCAGGGAGTGCTGGCTGCACGGTTGGAACCAGGGGACTGGAATCTTGGCTTAACCCTTTTGTTGTAGGTGATGGAACTTCCCCTCTTCTGCCCATGTACGAGCTGACTTTGGGGTCCCTGTTGTGCCAGCGCTGCCCCTGGGGGCTCTGCGTGGCTGTGTCAAGTCACTGCCTCTGAGCTCTGGTGTCCCCGATGCTAGGGCATGTGGCATTGCCTCACTTGCAGTATCCACCTCTTCCTAACTGAAAAACTGGTCATCATCTCTTATGAAATAAGGCTGCGTTGTGCCGCTTGCTCCTGGGAGCTGATAACTTCCTCTAGCACAAGCTGATTACTTTCCAAAACTGAAGGAGTGGACTGAGCTGTTTTGCTAAAGCAATTGCAAATTAAATTTGTAAACTTTTGCTATTGCCATATTTTTTCACTGGCACTGGCTGTCTGTGTGCTGTGTCTTTAATTTGGTGAGAACACTAATCAATTAGAATAACCCATGGCAATGCAAAAGTGGTGGAAATAAATACAGAGAGTCTTTCACCTCGCTTGGAAAGCCCATGGAGGCTGCATGCTTAAATCACAAGTTATTGTCAATGGTTCTTAATTTTTAGGCTCAATGCAGGGGTGTCCAGGGTTTCACCCTTGTCCCCTCTCCCTTATGGTCAGTAGACAGCAGAAGCAGCACTTTTCCCTGGGATGTTGGCTGCAGTTTTAGGGCAGGAGCTGGGCTGAGAGTGTGGGCACAGAACCAGCAGCTCCCGAACCAAGCCCTGTTCTGGGAGCTCCCATGGCTTATAATTAGGGCCATGATTAGGTCATTGTCTTCCCGAAGCTGAGCTGGAGCTCGGGATGTGATGTGCTGTTTGTTTTTGGAAGTTGTGCAAACCTTTAATACATTGTTTTGAAATCTGGATATTAAATGTAATGTTCTTCTGAAGTGTTGCTGGGACATGCAGCACCATCCTGTCCTGTGCTGGATTTTAACGGGCTTTAAAAGAACATTGTTTTAAATGGAAGAAAGATGTGTACTTGACTTCTTGGTATTTTCTGTGGCTGCTGCTGAACTCCTGTATCTAGAGCCTTCTTTGTTGTAGTGGCATTGATAGACACATGAAAACAGCAAGGAATTAATATTGAGGTTGATGAGGTAAAGGCCATCTTCGTTTATGTGCATTGAGGAAGTAAATGGTGGAAGATCCCACCGGTGGGATCTGCTCAGCTCCCTGGTGGGGTTTCAGAGGCCTGTATGTTCTATGCTAGCAGGAAGGGCTGCACATGGGGCTGCTGCCAGGGGAAGAGCAGCTTTGTTCTGCATTGGGAAGAGAACGTTGAAGATCTGCTGATAAGCAGAGGAGGGGAACAGTACCCAGAGTGCACCTGATGCAGTGGTCTCATTGCATCATTAATCCAGACTACACTTTGAGCCCTGCAGAAAGAGCAGTAAGGTCTTGATGTAAGTGAGGTCTTGGTGGCGTGACTTGTAAGGGCAGCTCATCTTTACCTAATTGTACATTAAATTCACAGCCGAGGTACGGAAGCTGTCCGGCGGAGCAGCGCTGAGGTCGCTCTGGAGCGCTGATGGGCGAGGCGTAGCACGGGCAGCATCACTGTGCAACTCAGACTCCAAATTTGGAGGTAGGTTTGTTGAGAGCAGGATGGAAATTAAAATATCGGACTATGAGCTAATAGTTTAACATTTGGCTGAATCTTTATCACCTTCCTCCTCCAACTCTGACTCCTGTCACAGCGCTTACAATTTCAGTCTCGATCATCTGCCCCTTTCTGTTGTCGTTCTGTAACAATGGCGAGGTGAGCGCGACTGAAAACACAGAATGTGCACTAATATTTCCTGTGCCACATCAGATCACCAAAATGACTAAAGAACATCCTGAACGCTAAAATTCTCAGCACATATTTTCTGTCAACACTAACGCTGAGGTGGAGTTGCCCCAGCCAATCAGACATGGGGAAAAACACAGACTTACTGACCCAGAAAGAGCTGTAGTTCCCAATTTTTGCAACGTCTCTGCTCTGATTGGCAAGGAAAGGTGGTCAGAGTTGGAATCTGCAGTCGTGCAGTGCTTAGAAACCCCAAAGATGCTCGAGGCACTGCATACTGCGAGAGCCAGGCGTGGCCCTAAGGGCAGTAGCCATGGGAAGCAGGCGTTTTGCCAAAGCTCTGCTGCTGTCAGTGTGCTTTGCTGATAGAAATCATTCATGCTTTTGGCAGTAGTATCTGTATCTGCGTTTGTGATGCTCGAAGTCCATTGATGACTAGTTAAAAAAATGTGTAGATAAGCTGACTGTTCTTGCACCCAAAGCAGAATAAAGGGGTCAGTGCTGAGCAGTGTGCTGGACCCTGCTGGTGTGACATCCCAGTGCCAGCACCTCCCTCTGGAACAGGCCGAGGGAGCTCACAGCTGCGTTTTTTAACCTATATTTTAACCAACCTTTAATTAATTATTTCAGTTCCTGGAAATTTCTGCTTAGGATTTGATTGTAAGAGCCAGGTGTCCAGAAGATTAATTTGTCCTTTCGGAGTGCAGACAGACCGTTGCTGTTTTATAATCATCGACGGTGGTTGCAAGGAGCAAGGAAGGATGCAGTAAAATACAGCCGTGCTGACAATGTAGAAGTAGCGCATCTTCTTGCTGCTTGATATTTTGATAGAAACCTTTTGTCGCTTTAAAAACTGGCTGTGTATCAATATGATATGTTAAAAACAGAAGTAGGAAACTGCAGGCTTTTAATTTTTGCCATTTGAACCCTCTTACCTTGGATGAACGCAGCGTGTAAATTACAGTTCCCATGAGGTAAAAATCAGTCAAATGCTACTTAACCTTTCCTCTGCCATGTTTTGTGGTACGTTTCTGCTGAAGAGAGTATGTGCGCACGCCTTCATCTCGCTGCTGCGTGAAATTCCCGTAACAGCGCTGAATTTCTTGAGATTCCGATTCGAGGTAAGCAGAAATGCTGCACTCATAGAGGTTGTAGAGCTGAGCGGTTTCAGAAGAGCTGTTTGCCCTCCGTAGGTGAGGAGCTGGCACGGCTGCGTTTGGCACAGCAGCTGCCCTGTAGCAGCCTGGTGCGGTGCTGACAGCCGGGCTGAGTTCCTACCCGCTTCCATTGCAGCAGTTCTTTGCATGGGCTGTCCATGTGTTCCAGTCCTGGATTGGCATTTTGCAAGGCTGGGCTCCTGCAAAAGTTATAATTTTTTTTTTCTTACTGGTTTCAGACAAAGCAGTTCATGTATTCAAGTGGTTTAGTATAGAAAGTGACTTCTCTCCCTGATAATTTCCTAGTAAAAGAATCAGAAATGTGTCAGTGTTGAGACTTGACATTCAACATACCTCACGCAGAACCCACTGTATTTCACAGAAGTAGTTTTCTCTTGATTTGCTTATGGTCCACAGTGAGGTTGGTGCCCAACTCCGCACTTACATTCTCCACTGAACGCTTTTAGTGCGACTCTATCAAATGTTCCCTGGCGCTATTTGAAGACGCTCTTCTACTTTCAGGAGACTGTTTTTCTTCTAAGCAAAAGCAGAAAAGAAATTTGAGATGTTTTCTCAGTGAACGTTTTCATTTGAAAAGCAAAACAAGAAAACAGTGAAAAAAGGAAATTGGGGAAATGAGAAATATTCTCAAAATAGCCGACTTCAGAGTCTGTACAATATTTGCATTCTGTTAATTCAAGGGCTCCTGCAAAAGGAGACAAAAAGGAAATAAATGATGTCTTTGTAGTGAGCTGGGGTGATGGCAGTGGGAACAGGGCTGGTGGGGCTGTGGCCAAACAGGAGCTGTGCGGAGCCAGGCGTAAGCAGCAGCCCCGACAGCCCTCGCTCTGCTCACCTACCTGCAGGGGAGGCTTCAAAGTCCAATTGAAGTATTTAAGAGCAATAGTTTTAACACGTGGAGAAAGGAAATGAAATTTTCTCCAACAGGACATGGTTGGAACAACTACAGTGAAGGAAAATGGACAAGTTGGTTTGGTTTGTCATGCTACAAAGGAGTTGGCAACATGGATATCTTATATATTTAATGGTATGCGTTAGATACCATATAGAAATATTTTTACATCTTGCAGTTAATGAGGACAAACAAATTGTTGCGTGTGTTCAGTGTGGCAAAATAAAAGCTTGTGGAGGAAGTTCTTGCTTTAAATAAGCTCAGTTTCAATCACAGTGGTTCATGTACCCAGGACCAAACTGTGACTTCTTGTTTTAATTCTCTTTTTGCCTCATTCCTAAGGCAGAATTCCTACTGGTGTCAATGACTGAGAATCTGCAGGTGTAGAAAATGAATAAAAATAGAGGAAGGGCTGCAAAAATTGTTTTTTCTTCTTGTTGTGTACATTTGTTTTGATTCAGTAGAAGAGCTTTCCATGGGTTATGAGCACTGACAAGGGTGTATCGGGCTGTGTTGCTCCTCTCCAGTTTGTGAGCCTTGTACGGTTTTTACGAACAGCCTGGCTGGTGTATTTTAGCCCGAATACAGAGTGAGAAGCTTGGGCAAATCAGCTGCTTGTTCAGTGCAGAAACTTGTTGAGGGGAAAAAAAAAAAGGGGGAAAATAGAGGAGGAGCAAGGGAGCTTGGTAAGCCTGGAACACACTTGTGCAGCCCTCAAGGACAGTGCTGAGAAGGGTTCTTTAGCTTGTAGAGTTGAAAAGAAAAGCCAAAATTTGATGTAAATCATTCAGATCTGCCTTGATGTAAAGAGCTTTAACTGGACGTAGACTCCATTTAAAAATGGAACAAAACAAAATGAAAATGCTTGTACAGTTTGCATTTGTTTTAGAAGCAAAAGCTTAGCGGACTCCATGCGGTCTTCAGATGTGTAAGTAATGAAACTACAAAGCATTACTTTCTCTTGTGGACAGTCCCTAATTTTCCCCCGACCTCTCCAAAAGCCCAAGCAAGAATAGAAAGAAGTTTCAAATGTGAAAAAATGAAACCTGCTATTTATTGATGCTTCAAATGTGAAAACCCAGAACAAGATGGGGAAGTCGCTGGCTCTGGGGAAGAGTGTGGGACAGTCTGTTATTTCTAGGACTTGCTTGTTTTGGGAAGTCCTTCGTCCTGGGGAAAAAGCTGGGTACCAGAAGCCAAGGGTCCCTGGCTGTGAGGGTGAGCCTGCCTTGCTAAGCCATTTGCAGGTGGAAAGGCACTGGTTGTAGTGAGCAGTGCTGCCCTGCTTCAGTGCTGTGATGGCTCTGGGAGGAGGAGATGTGGGACTGGGAGACGTGGTCCCAATGCGCGGCGGGCAGGGAGTCGAGTGCTGCAGGGATGCTGCAGAGCTGAGCTCATGCATGTACTGAAGGTTTTAAGAAGCTTTCATTGAGGATGATGGAAGATGAAGAGCTGTCAGGGGTTTTTTTGAAGGGAGCTATAGAAGGAAAAATATTCTTGATTTTTTTTGTTTGTGACATGTCTGAAAATAACTCTGCAGTGGAAAGATTGCATTGTGCACAGAGCAGCAATGAAGCAAACAAGTTTATTGGTGTTATTTTTCTCCTGCAAACACTTCATTCCACGCTGTTTGTTGGAGCACCCTTTTAGCTGGGACAGTTTGTGTGCACGAACTGAACAGAAGTGAAGTTGGGAAATCATTTGACCTTCTGATCTGTGTGATCAGCAACAGAGACGTACTGCAGTGTTGGTGTGACATGGCTTTAGGTGGTTTGGTAATGTAAATGAGGCCAGTAACCTGAGCTCACTATTTTTTCAACTCGGCTTATTTTCTCCAGCTCTTTCCTCGATATTGCACATAAGGCAGCTATGCAGGTGGACTGGAAATGCCTTTTGCAGCTTTGCAGTTGTGTTGTTTTGTACACTAGAAAGGTGAGAAACTGTATGTGTTAGTAAAGCACTCTCTGAGAAGGAACGAGTAAACTAACATTTTAAAAGCCTTTTGATGGCTTAAGGAGAATTTATGGTGAGAAAATTCCAAGCTCTGTAGCCAGGGCAGCGCTTGTAGTGAAGAGGTACATGGCCGCCGTATGTACAGTAAACACAGCAATCTTAGAACATCTCTGTTATTTTGGGAAAATATTCAGACAATATATCAGTCTGGTTTTGAAACGGCTTCAAACATTTTACCACTGAAACCTCTAAAGCAAATGTTACAGAACATGCAGCTTGTCTGTTTATCTTCTCTAAAACTATGTGAAGTCATATGTGAAAAGCGATAAGAATCACAGCATCTCCTTTGGTTGCTCAACATGAGAAGATGATGAAGAGACGTTCTTCAGAAAGGCGGCCTAGCAGCTGGGCTGCTGGGCTGTTGGTGTGAGAAGGGAAGGGGTGGCTGTAACCTGGTGGGCAGGGGGAGGGCTTGGCTACAGCATTGGACCCGCACACACGCACAGCTTTGCACTTCTGTCATCTTGAAGTTTTGCTTGCTAAACAAGAAAATTTCCCAAAGGTAAAGGAAAGTTAACACTTCTAAAGCTGCCTTACTCGTAAACAGTTTTTTTGTGGATGAAATGGGGTCTGCAGAAACCTTGTGACAGAGCCCAGCAACGGGAGATGAAGTAATTGTTCCCGCTTGCTGCTGTTCCACCAGAGAGATTGTCCTACAAAGGTCTGGTGAATTCACGTGGAAAAGGTTCTCTCCATCCTTTGCTTTTTGTCTCCCTAGTAGACCCACAGAGTGTCTTTTGGTGATGAACTTGCTTCATTCCTCCTGTGAAGGCGAATTACAGGAGTGGGTAAGAGTGAAGTGGTAAAGTGAAGCAGGTAAATAGCTCTTTGGAATAGAAACACAGCCAGCAGGTGTTCTTGTGTGCTTGTGGGAAGTGCAGGCAGGGCTGAGGGGCTGAGGCAGGGCTCTTCTTCCCGAGGTAAGGAATGGAGGTTTCTCCCTTGCTTCGTGTGCCTTGAGGGGCTGTGCATCCTGTGAGCTACACCAAGCAGCTCCTGCATGGGAAGCAAGGGGCATTTCATCTTTCTGGGGACCCACAACCAACCCTGAGCCTGGAACCAAATTCCCTCCCGGAATGAAAGCTCAGTTTTGTGTGTTTTTAAATAGCACCATATATATATATTTTGTTTCTTGAAATTTTTAGAGAAGTGACGCATCCAATATTTTAATACTGAGAGCAGTGTTGCTTTTTGTTATTATTATTGAAGCTCAAATAGAACAATCAAGCCCATATCAAGCTTCCTTTTGTGCTTCACCCTTTCGGAGATGCTGAGAGCCCACCTGATTCTCCCAGTCCCTGTGAAGGATGGGGTGTGCATGGGAGGCAGGGAAGGCATAAGGCAAAGTGCGTGTAGGTAATTGTGGTAGGAGCGTCCAGCTGTGCTCCCCATGGCTTCACCACCACTGTAGTGCACTAAAGCCAGTGGGAAATGCTTGCACAGGGGGTTTGACATTTTTTTTTCTTTTTCTCTGGAACTGTTTCTCTGGTGCTTATGATCTGGCAGCAGAATGAGTCACTGTATCAAAGTCACAGCCAGGAAAGGAAAAAAATCGTGTATAGAACCTGCTAAATGTCGTGGACTGATGCTGTGTATAGCAATAGAAATAAGTGCTGTATGGCTAGTGGTGTGAGATTTGGCTCCACACCTGTATTCTCAAAGTATACATGCCTTTAAAAGTCTTAACCAGTAAGATCTATTTTTATTTCATTACTAGGAATAAAACATCAAAAAACAAGAAGAAAAAGAAGAAAGATTCTCTTGGTTTTACCCACCTCTTGAATTTTGTAGTAATCACCACAATGATGGGCTGGGGAAAGATGTGTTTTTCAGCTTCTGAAGTTCTGAAATGGTGCCCCAGATGTGTGCAAATCGAAGTGTGTTCCCTTCTTGGTGGCATCACCATGGCTGTGATCACTGTCCTCTCCGCTGCTGTGCTGATGACCAGCTGGCAGCAGTGGATTCAGGATGGGCACAAAGCTCCCAGGTGTTACAGGATTCTGATATGGACTTGTTTGTCCGTATTTGATCTAGTCTCAAATTAATTGATGCTGTTGATTAGATTCTTATTAAACGCCACTCACTGTGTGGCAAAATGTTATTCTTCTCCTATATGAGTGAAGCATAAAAGGTGAAAGTATACAATTAATTTGCCTGCACTTTCTTGAAAATTGTATGCTGGATTTCTGTGAGCAAATTATTGTTATTTACTGTGGATTTTGCTTGAATGTTTCAAGTCACCAATTATGCTTCTTTTTGGTGCTTAATGGCTTTTTATTTTTAGAAATGTAGCCAGTTCTTTCTGTGAATCAGGGTCCCTAAAACTGATCTTCAGAAAGCACTGAACACCGTGTAACCTCTTAGCTCTGTTACTTCACTGATTTCATGACTACACACATCGTGTTTAAAACCTTGACAAATTTGTTGGGCACATCAGTGACAAGCTGCAGGGTCCATCTCCCCTTTCCAGTGGCAGTGTGGGCAGTGCTCTTGAAGGAAGGCAAGTTTATGGCTGCGTCCCAGTGAGTGTTACACTGTTATAAATCCCAGTAGGGGTAGCAGTGCCCTCCTGTGCTCTCCAAAAATGTGTAGAAAGGAAAGTCTTTGCAGTGTGCTGCTTTTTGGGATCCTCTTTAGATTTTAATGGAGTGAGTGCCACCCATTGGATGGCCCTTGGGTGACTGAGCTTTGCCTTGTTCTAGGGAACCAGAGCAAATGGGGTCATTGTGTTTGTTGTCTGTCTTGCTGCTCGCATGCAGTCTTCCACATGAAGATGCTCAGCTGCATTAGGCTCTGCACAGCATGTGCCCAGGCTGGATGGGAGATGCTGTGCTTGCCCCAGCTTGGCATTGCCCAGCTTGCTGTGAGCAGTGTCACTGGTGCTGAGCAAGGGTGGGTGTAATGCCTTGCTGTCAGCGGGGTGACGGTCTCTCAGCTATGGGAAAAAAAGTGAGATTGAGGCCTATTAAATAGGTGTGTACATTATAATAGATGATTTGTCTGCTTGGTATAGACCATTGCTTAACTGCTGGTTCATTTAAGCTTTCATTAAATGTATTAAATGGTAGAACTGTCTCTCTGAAGGAGGGAACGTCCTTGATTCATTGCATTGGATTGGACAGGCGAACCTAGAGATATTCTTGTCTTTATTTCTTGGTTACAGTTTTATAACTAAAATTGTAGTTTCTTTTAACACGATCTCTGAACTCCCTCTCTTGTCCTGGTGTGCAGGACGTGAGCTTATGGTGAACCACAAAAGGAGATTTGGTAAGTGCAATCTTTTCTACCTGGACATGCAATGCATTTGTTCCAAGCAAGTTTCCAAGCCAAGGAATGGAGTGTCAGCTAGTTCAGGTGTCTTGAAAAAGCTCAAGGAGTGTTGCAGATCAACAAGTAAGAAAGAAGTGCTGTCTTGAAAGGCCTCAGGTTTCGGTTCCCTTCTAAAGGGTAGAGCAGTGCATGTAAGGTTGAGAATGTCAGAGCAGTCACCTGTATCAGCAAGTGAATGGGGAGCTGCTGGTGGTGAGGTATTCAAAGAAGCATGGAAGGTGCTGTCTGGGCACGGTGTCGTTTATCTGACTGTCTGTCAGGTTCACTGGGCAGTTTCAGTTGCGAGGCGGGACTTGTTCTCACAGAAAACCTGTTCTCTGTTCAACAAGACCTCTGAACTTCTCAGCAGAGCCTGAGAAGCATTGCAAGTGTCAGTGCGTGCTTTGGCTGCTTCTGCAGAAGGCAAGAGACAGCTGCTGGGTTTGGGTCAGTGAGGAAAGAGCTTGGATGGAGTCTGCTGGAGCTTGGGAGTGCTGTCTTATGCTGAATGTACAACACTCTCATAAGGCCATGAATACCCTCACTTCCTACTTTATTCAGCTGCGCTTAAGAAAACTCCAGCACCCCGAGAGGAGCAAGCTGGGTCAATGCAGTTATCCTTTCCTCCCTTCCAAAACGTGTAAAATAGAATAATTGAAATGTGAGTCAGTCTGGGGTACACTGTGAGCCTGGCATTGCTCCTCACCCTGCACCTTCTCTCAGATCTTGGTCTGATCCGTGCTTGGTTTCCTAAGAGAAAGGCTAAAACGCATCTCATCAGAGGAGTAATGTTAAGGTATTACAGCTGGGAGATTTACAAACATTTTTTTTCTTAGTGTTGATGGTATTTCAACGCTTTCCTTACCTGCACACGTACACAATCTTCATCAGTGGTTGTAGCACTGTTTTTAAATCATCCAGTTTTCCACTGTAGGTCATTTGGCCTAGGTCAAGTGAAAGTCTGTCTTGTCACTGTTGGAAAGTGCCTACATGTAAACAAGAGGTCCTTGTAACCCTTGAGGATAAAACTCCAGCCTGTGTTTTCCTGTGGGGGCATGTTTGTAACCACTTTGTTAGTAACTTAAAGCCGAGAGTCTTGAAATCTTCCTGTTTTGTCCAGTAGTGACTGTTTGCTCACTTTGTGCTTTCCCAGACAAGACTTTTGTAGGTGTCTCAGAACAGGGAGTTCATGAACAGTTCTCCCCTGCTTTCATACGTGATTGATTTTAGTTAAGCTTTCAAAAAATGGAAATAATTGTAGAGGAGATAAAAGCAAAGTGGGGCTTTTCAGCCCCCTGTGTGTTAGGTCAGCGGTCCTAGGAGGACAATTCCTCAGTGCCTTTCCTCCAGCCTTTTCCTAGACCTGTGGGAGATGTGCTGCTAGAACATCATGCTCTCTCTATCAGTAATGGATGTTGCAAGCACTCAGTTTTCCTCCCCATCAGTGTCCAGGTGGATATCAGCAGGAACCACTGCTCTTGGACTACTGAATTTACCTGTTCTTTTTTTTTTTTTTTTTTTTTTTTTTCTTCCCCTTCTTTTCTCTCCCATCTTGCCTCAGTCCTTTTATCTCAGCCTCATGATTGCTTATTGCTAAGCCTTGGGACAGCGAGGTCCCTATGAAGGAAGGGTTAATGTTGTTTGTTTGTCGAAGAAGGGTGGGGAGTGCTGCAGCGAGGCTGAGATGAAAGGTACTACCAGGAAGTGGTTTTCTTGGCTGGGGAAGGTAGAAATGCTTTTAGCCTTGCGACCGAGTTGACTGGCTCCAAGTTCCACACTGCTGCGAGGTACCAAGTCCAAGGGCAAGGCCTTGTTCTGCGGCTTTTGTTTGGAAGAGCTTCCCAAGAGCTAGCGTATGATTTTCACTCAAAAGCTCGTTGTCATTGTTCACTTGAAGAAAGTCCTTTTGTTCCGGCCTTTTTTGCACAGTCCTTATCTGAAGTTCCCCTGGGGTGCCTGGCCAGGGCCTCTCTTTTCCGTGGCCATGTGGACAGCAGTGTAAAACTTGTATTCAGAGACGAACTTCAAATCATGTGAATAATTATTTTTGACTTGGCAAGCACCATGCAGTGCCGTCTATTCCTCTTCCTTCAGACAGGAGAGTCATTTTGTCTCTTTTGGACTCTACAAATTCCAGTACTGAACGTGTTTTCACTGCACGGTGCTTGGTGTATGAACACAAAATGGCTGACAATATCTAAAGCACTAACTTGGGGTTTTTGGAAGAGTAGGAACTGAACAGTACCTTCTGATTTGACTGTGCTGTCAAGAGTGACCGTAGCTCTCGTATCTTGCCTGTATCAGGATATTTATTTAATCTGTGATGCAACTACAGTCATTGATGTGGTGCCCTATTGTGTTCAAGGCCAGGTGGGATGAGGCTTTGGGCAGATTGGGCTCACGGGAGGCCGTGGCATGAAGTTGAAACTAGACGGTCTGAAAAAAGGTCTTTCCCAGCCCCGGCCATTGTATAATTCATAGCCTCTATGTTGTTTAATAATTCACTATGAGAGGGATGGGTTTGGTGGAAGCTTTGGTTCCTCTGGGTCCTATCAGCAAGCTACTTCTAGTCTTCGTAGTGCGAATGTTGCCTGCTGGAGGTGCGTTGGCTGGGAACAGAGAGGCACGGTACTCACCAGGATGACAGCTAGAAGTAGGTGAAGTTTTGTAGTCACAGTTAACAGGAAACAGTGGAGACTGTACCAAATCAAGAATGAAAGCAGGAGTGGGTGTTTGGATATCTTGAGAAATGGTTTTCCTTTGGTGGGATGAGGGGGTGGGGAATACACCAGGCAGAAGATTCAGAGATTGAAAGAGAAACTTTCCAGAATGGCAGCTTGGTGAATTTGGGGCATTGTAGCTACGGCTGGTATAGAGGACCTCACGTGATGGTACTGTGGGTTAATTCAATGCAGTTCTATTTCTCCTTTGTGCAAGTAGTTTTCAACAGTACAGAAGGGAATTTAGGCCTATCTTTTGGGCAGTATGTGAAATCATTTTTTAAAAAATCTTTTTTCTTTTGTTCCAAAAAACATCGTTGTGTTAAGAGTGCTTGTGCAGGCTTCTGTTTATTTTATACCACAGGGGTTCAGAGAGATGGTTGCCAAAATATGGCAACCTGCTGGGGTGTAGGTCCTTCTAGAAAACACCAAAACTTGTGGTAATTTCAATGGTCCACAACCTCACTTATAGTTAGGGGGGAGGATAAGCCTAAAGTAGATGCTGCAAAAAGAAGAGTGAGTGGTTCTGAAACCTAAATGGATTTCATTATTGAGTTGATTAGACAAACACAAAGGGCTCAGCATAGAACCGGGCATCCCTCTTGATGGATTGTAGCTTTCTTGGGCTGTCTGCATTGCTCTGTAGTGCAGTGCAAAAGCACTGGGGCTGTGGAGTGAAGCAGCTGGTGCCACAGACCTGACATCCACCCCGTGGGCTTTTCAGGGACTGACACTGGACCAGACTCGCTTTGCTCCCGAGGGCTGAAAGCCTGTGAGCTGCTGGGCTCCTGAAGCCGATTGACTTTCATCAGAGAGGAGTCCAGTTGATGTCTTCTGAGACCGCTCTGCGATGAGAATTAACGTGCATTAAGTGAAGCCTGCAGGGACATTTACACCAACAGCATTCCCCAGATTTGAGCTAAAAAGCTAATGACACCTTTGGAGCCCATCAGCACAGTCTGATTACAGTCACTCCTGATGTGCGAATGTGCCAGCAGTCGAGCTGGATTAAGTGACACCTTTTTTTGGAACAAGCTCTTAAACTGCTCTTGTTTATATTTTCATTGCTTTTAGAAAATTCCTGAACGATAGAAGGGCAGTTTCTATCTGTGACACCCTGGCATCCACGCCATAAAGAGCACAGAGATGAGTTTTCTCCATTCTTTCCAATCTCAAAGTTTTTTTCCTCACTTTTTCTTCCTGGTGTAAATGTTCTCCTGTGAGATCTTTGATAACATGGTATGTACTTAATCGCAGAAAGAATCACTTTCATGAAAAGTTTTTAAAAAAATAAATATTATAATCAGCGAAGGATCATAAATAACTTTTATGTCTAAATCAAGCTATTAAAAGCTTTTTTATTTTTAAGTAGATAGGGGAATAAAATAGCTGCATAGTTCATAAAGTGGTATACTATTACTGCCTGCTGTGCCCATGAATTATGCCAGCTTTTTACACTTGTGAAGTAAAAAGTGGATTAGAACTGTGATCAATGTATTATCCTATATTTCTTATTGTGCATTATATTTCCTTTTTGAGAACCTTTGTAGACTAAATGGCTACTAATGACATAATTACAATTGTTTGTCACCACCATAATGTGTGATTTCCTATCTCATCATGAAGATGTAAGTTAGATAAAGGAGGAGTTTTGGCAGGAAGACAAAGTGCAGTGATTTATTAAAGACCAGATGTGGTTGTTAAAAGCTTTTCTGCAGAAGGCTCAATTGAGTAATGTGAAATAGGAACGAAAGCTCTGAACACCGCAGTCAATGGTTCTTGGTGTGAGTGACACAGTTGCTCATAGGAGCATGACAAATTAGCTGCATGTTTTATTGTTGTGTACAAATTTATGTTTGAATTTAAACAGCATAAAAAGTTCAAAATTGCTTCTGCCATTAAGATGGATGTTTAAAGGAAATAATTATGCTGAAACGTAGCGGACGACTTGAAAACCTTGAATTCTGTGAAAACAGCTCAAGATCTTAAGTCAGAAAAGCTCAGGTTTTTGAAAGAAGAGGGGTTACTGAGGCAGTTGACAACAACAAAAGCGAGAGCAGTTGGGTTAATAAGCTTTATTTTGGTATGGGCAAGATATCAGTGCAGATCAGCGTCACCCCATCGCAGCACAGCTGAGCGCGGGGCTGTGCTGCAGAACAGGGCTGCTCCCCAGGAAGGATTGCTGTCTGCACAAAGGGCTGAGCACGGCGGTGTGTTGTGTGCTGGCCGTGGGCAAGCGAGGGGCAAAGCCTCAGGAAGGGCAGTTAGGGAGGAAAGAATTTGTTCTTCAGCTCTGAACTTTTGCAGTGAGCGCTTCGGATGTGTTTGCAGAGGAGCTGTGCCCGTCCCACGGGAGCACGGCCACAGTGCCTTTCCTTGCACAGCGCTGTCTCTTAGTTTGTTTTGTGTTTCGCATCTGTTGTGGCTGTGGCTGCTTTCCACAGCGCGTGGGCCTGGTGCTGGGCTCGGCCTGGGCTCTGCTGGCATTGCTATGGGAGACCAGTGGCCAGATGCTGCCCTTGCTTAATTGCCTGCAGCTCGTTAAGCGACTTGAGGTGCTTGTTGGTCTGCCAGCAAGTGGAATTCTGCTGTACCTATTTCCATGGCGGGTAAAATATCGTTGATTATTACTAATGATGTTAATAGTTGAAGGGATTTTACTGTGAAGAAGTCGGGCTTCTGAAAGTGTAAGAACAGTTTTCCTTGTCTTTTCTGCTTTCAGATATTATTCCTATATAAACTCGAGCTATTCAGTTTAGGACATGAGCTTCTGCCAAAACATCATGAAGTGGGTTTTATTTGAAGAGCCCAGCGCTGCTCTTGGTTAGGCACACAGCTTACTGCGATGTTGGCTTCCACTGAACTCAGTGCAGCACAGGAAGTTTGAAAAGAATATGAAAATATAATAGAGCCCAGCCTTTTTGAGAGTCTCTCATCAGATTTGGGCCTAAGATTTTTTTTATCATTTTTTTTATCTGAACTGGTAAGCCCATCCCCTTTTATGAATAGAGTTTAAGCTAACTTTGAATTTCCTGTCTTCCTGTTTAATCCAGACCTTTATCATTGCTAGCAGACTAGGAAAAATACTATTGTCTCAAAGTCTGGGATAACCAAAGGTCCGGTTTGGACACATTCAATTTAATGACTTAAAAGCAGCATTTTTCAAATGAATCTTTGTTTTCCTTTGTACTTTGTGGTGGTTTTTTTCCCCTGCTCCCAATGCAGACAGCATGTTGTTATTTTCCATATCAAGTGCATTTTTTTCTTTTCCCCTGGATCCTCTTTTTAAGCTTTTTACTTTCTTCTCCCCAAAAAATGCACTGCATTTCTACAGGCATCACGGATTCTGGGCCGAAGTGTTGAAGTATTTCTGTGATAGAAATACCAATCCTGCATTGCCCTGCACTGTCTGTGCTGAGAGAGGACCCCTTCAATGTCCCGTAACCCATTTGGAGTTCTGCTCCTTGACACTGGTTCTCCATTAAACGAGCAATCAGAACAGCTGATATAGAGACTGACATGGAGGTGAAGCTGTAAGAAATCTGTGTTGCTTGTTGTATTCCTGTGGATGTTGAGTGTGTTGTTGTAGCTTCAGCCCTGGAAGTCACTGCGGCCTTTGGATTCTGAAGAAACAAGGCCCATGCAAACCCTCCTCTCTCCTCAGTCAGCTTCACCAGGACTCCTGGGAGGGATGGAGATCAATAAGGTTGAGTGAGAATACATTCCTGGGGCAGATTTTCTCTGAGCAAGGTTACCTGTAGTGTAACTGCATGTTTTTTGCTTGCTTTGGTGCCCACTTCTGTGAATTTGGTAACATGGTTTATACGTAGAGCTTGTCAGCCACACTGAAGTGATTCTGGGTAATTTGTATTCATTGTTAATTTTAGTAACTGCGCTGAGATTTGAATTACACTAATCAACTTTTCTTGTAATTTGTATAATTTACATACTGTACACACACTGCAAATGCAGGACTCTGATGCAAAACAAAGTTTAATTAGCGTAACAGGGCTACATCAGCTTTCCAAGTGATTGATTTGTGAGCATTGCAGAGATCTGTGGTAGCAGTTCAGAGCATGAAAATGTCCGCTGTTTGTGTGGGCTCCGTTTGGCTTTGAGATGACTGTAAATAGGCCACTTAACCTTAACCAGCGCTGTTAGTCCATCAGTTCAATCTTCTTCCCCAAGTACCTGAGCATAAGCAGGCACTGAAACGTTAACAGAAGCCTTGGTTTCTCTGGTTGCTTGTGTAGCACCTCATAGAAGATAGATAGAGGAGTGGGTTGGGACGCTTCACTGGCATTCATGCTCTGCTCCTGCCCTGCTGTCTGGTTTCTTCCTGCACATCCAGTTACCCTCCTGCAGGGCTCATGTGGCCCCTGAGGTGTGAGCTCTACCTGCAGACAGTGTGCAGTTTTTGGAGAAAGAGTTTGAAGTTTGGTAATTTTAAAAGCCACTAATTATTTGTAACTTCTACCAGATTGCCTGCAATCTCTCAGTAACTGTGGTCTTGCTTTCTAACCTTTGTGAAAGCGTTTTTTCTTCTCTGGTTGTCTTACAGAACGACCTCTGTAGTGCAGACTGGACATCTCATTTTTTTTAAGAAAACAGTATGGATTCTTTAAACAAAATATGTGGCTTTTTTATATGTGGTATTTTTTTATATGTGGATCTCTTCTCTGCAGAAGTGCTCTTGCTGTGTTAGTTATGACTTGGAGCTCTGCTCTGTTATCCTTAGGGGCTTTTATAGCAGGGAGAGGTTTCTAATGTTAGTTTTTGTGGGCATTATGTTCATGCCATTCTTATCTGATTAGCATCCCTTGTACATTTGTATATGGCATTGGATGGGCGAGTGTAAATGAAATGGACTCTGAACGTTTTATGAGGTGTTACTCCAAAACTACTTTGCTCATCATTACTTAAAAGGCAGAGATTTGGCCTCAGGTATTACATCATGTGAAAACCAGGAGACAAAAATGGTGATCAATTTTTTATTATAATAAAGTTTTAATATGAGGCATTTTTAGATATGTGTCATGAATATATGAGTCATGTATTTCACACCAAACCAAACCTATTATGATTATATTTCTACTTCAAGGGGTTTTCAGTTTTTAAATACTAAATTTAATTCTGTGGTTTAAAATGATTCATATTCAAATCTATTTTTATGCTTTATAATTAAATAAGAAAATATTGCTTGTACCTACACTTTTACTATTCTGGGTCGTATTATAATTATTTCTTTAATTTGACCCATAAAAACAGTCCATTTCTTCATTAGTAAATTACAAGGATATCGCAATAGAAAAATGAGTTTTGAAGGTGTCTTACCATATCTAATGGGAATTTTGGTTTGGGATTTTCTCATTTCTTTCATTTGTTCCTTTTGTAAAACATGAAGATACTTTCTAGGTAAATTAATCCCTTCAAAGGAGCAAATAACTTCCTTTTTGGAAAGGGTTATTAGAGACTTATTCGTTATAATCTTAAATACCACTTGTGTTAGGCTGAACAATGCATGAAAAAAATTACAGTAGTATAAAAAAAAAAACGGGAGGGGGGGAAGAATAATAATAAAAAAGAATGATTGCCAACCGGAGCCAAGTATATTGCAGTTATGTGATCGTGGAAAAGTGAGCTTTCTACTGGGAAAAACGTGATCTAGATTCCCATGAAATTTCTAAGTTTTAGTATTTTTGTAAATTAGGTTGTTCCTAGTTAAACAGGTGGCTCTAAAGGCTGGTTTCACTGTTGTTTTAATCATAGTTTAGTTACCATGGAGAAATATGCAAGTTAGCATTTATACACAGAAGTGAAATTTATGCTGCATAGATAATAGCCTAAATTTAGCATGACTTAAGTTTACCACTTCCTTAAGAAAAAAGATATACACACTTTATTATTATTCTATTGCACTATCAAGAAGTTAATTTCTTTAAAACATTTCAGAATTTAAAAATCTGATTGGTTTTGGTCCTGAGATGAGGACTGTTGCTCTTTCCTCCTTTTTGAGCTCTAGCTTGATGTTTATTTTTTTGGTGGACGTCTCAGTTTTTAGGTTCAGATGAGTATGGGTGCTCCACACAGAGCTGGTTCGGATTGTGCGTGTCTCGCACTGCAGGTTAACGAGGGATGGAAGTCCTTAAGGTGTACTGAGGCATTTCAGCTGACTGACCTGGAGCTTACAGCTTACAGGCACGGAAACTTGCAGCTTACGAGAGCTTTCTGTAGCTGAACCAGTGCTCCAGCCTCGTGTCTCACGGAGCTCAGTCCTGCCATCATCCTGCCATCATCCCGCTGTGCTGCGCTGCCCTGGGGAGCCTTTCCCTCTTGCTCAGGGCCCTGCCTCCTTTCATGCTTATTTTTCAGCCCCGGTTCTTCAGTGACAGGGAAGCAGTGCCGTCACCGTGCCTGTAGTAGCTGGAAGCGGAGCTAAGTTTTCAAGGACAAATGTAGTAGAAGTAGCATGATCCAACAGGAGGTCCCCCAGCACACCGAGTGCAGCAGATCCCTTTCAACACCAGCTGTTCTCACAGATATAGATTGCTGCAGTGAAATTTTCTTAATATAATTCAGGAAGCTCTAGAGAATTCTCCAAAACAACTGTGCCAACAAGGAAAATGTTGAATTTTTCATCAGCTGCCCAATGCTGAGAGTTAGTGGGCAATCCGTTCATTCATGACCAGATGTTCAGTGTAGTAGCGCTCGGCGGTTGCCGTGAACTCGTGGCCTGCTCGCCGCTCACAAGGACGTTGGCAGCAGCCTGGTGCTGGAGGATTGGGGCCGGCACGGGGTGGGCTGGAGACGCGGTGCCCACCGGTGCCTGGAGCAGGTAGGGCGATGGGAAGAGCTTCAGCATCGGCCATGGCAGGGGCAGGGCGAGGAGTTCTTCAGTTCTGTGTTGTAATGGTTTTTTTTTTTTTTTCCCCCCCCTTTTTAATGACCAAATCATAGGGAGCTGCTTGGCGGCTTGCTTTGCCTGGCTGTGTGTGTGTTGGGGGTAAGGGCAGGGTGGAGGTGACTGCCCTGAATCCTGCTTGGAGCTGTGATGAGGTGCAGCCGTTGTCTCCCGTGTAGCATCATCCTTTTGCTCATGGTTTCTTTCATAAAGATGCATTTATGCCTTATGCCGTTTCAGCGTGTTGTGTTAGGCACTAGTATGCAGAAAAAAATAGTATTGAGTAGGAGTTCTGGAATAAACAGTGTGATTTTCTACTTTGAAAAGGATTCTTCCTTTAAATGATTAACTGTGTTTGATTCTGGGTATGCCAGCTGGCTGGGAGAGGGAAGGCAGGGTTTGATAATGTTTAGTTTTTCTTAGATGTTACAAGAATCTTAATTCCTTCCTACATTGTATTTCAAAATAATGTAACGATTGATTTCAAAGTGGAATTGTCGATGAAACCACTATTATCTTACGCTGTCATAATAGCCGTACTTTCTCAGTTTTCTTTTATGAGCAAGGGGAAAAATCCCTTTCTGCAAGCACGGTAGTTCAGGCTTTTAACTTTCAGGCATGCTCTCGAGGAGGAAAAATCTCTCCTACGGATATCTTTGACAGTGATGGTGGTTCTGACACCGCGTGCAGCTTCTCCCAGTGGCCGTGCAGGGCTGAGATGCCACCACCCGCCTGTTCTGCTCCTGGTGCTGGTTCCCTTGTGCTGTGCAGCTGCTGCTGAGAGGGAAGGCAGCCCTGCACCGCTCCAGTGACAGCCACTGGCAGCAGCGCGACAGCGGCCCGACTGCGATCTTCGTTAGAGCTTGGCCCTCCCAGTGATTGTGTTTGCTTTGGCACAGCTTTCTGGCTCTAATTTGTGAAGTTGCAGTGAAACCCTCCCTTTGCATTTCCTGCCTGGGGAGAATAACCTCGTTGCATATTGTGTTCAGCCCTGGAAATTCACCTTTTCTGTGCTTGTGAAGTTGAGCTTGACCTGTCTTCTTAAAGGGCTGGGGAAAGCTTTGAAGCAGGCCTCAGTGCTTGTCTGTTTAGGAACAGCAACGACAGAATGCCCTAAAGAATAAGCTGGAGGATTAAAAGGGGGGTAAACAGAAGTTCATTTCTTTCTCCCTCTCTCTCCCTGTTTTTTTTTCTTTTTCTTTTTTTTAAAGGAAGGATGGCAGCATAATAGTCTTGTTTCCATTGATGATAACTTGCTGATAGAAAAATGAGAACAAGTTTACAGTAGCTTTGACATTAGTTACCTTTATTCAGCATGCTCCAGCTGCATTGAGCCCTCAGGAAGCCTTCACCATGCACACAGTTTGTTCTTGGGTGTGAAAGCAAACAGTATTTGAGTTGGCAGTAACTTCCCTTTTAGAGAAGTTTGCTGCCTCGGCAAGAAACCGCAGCGTGAGCTTTCTGCTGTTGAATGTTTCCACTGGCAGGATGGCCTTTTTCCACATTTCCTTGGTTTAAGGAAACAGATTTTGAACTTTTTTTTTTTTTTAAGACAAAATGCCAACATTTAACAGCTGGAGTTAGCATATAATTTATGGGTTTTGCTTTATGCTCTTTCGGATGTATAAAAGTTAAAAATCTGCAATTATTCTGAAGTTACGCGGGCTGTTGCAAAGGGGTGATTAAAAAGTGGGACCTCTGTTAGGAGGATTTTGAGAAAGTCAGTGTTATCTAAACAGCTATTCTTAATTACTCTTTCCTTAATGACTTTTAATTGTTATAATCTACTGATGTTATTTCACCTACCGTATAGGGGATGTTTAAGGAAGCGCTTTGTTTCTCCCCTCTGATTAACAAGGAGGAGTCGGTGCAGTCAGAGCAATTATTCTCACATGCAGACTTGTTGGTGCTTTCCTGCACAAGTCCCCCCATGTGGCAGCTCCTGTTGGGGTGTCTTTGTGGGGAGAGCAGTGTGAGGGTCCTCGCCAGCAGGAGGGGCTCCGAAATCTGGCACAAAAGACATCCAGATGCTGGCCGGGCCCACGTTCACCTCTCTTTGCTCCCTTCGGGGATGGCCTCTTTTCTTCTTAGCTGACATCCTGCATGTGCTGTTGGAACTTTAAAATGCATCTTACTGGCTGCAAATTTCAGATCCCAGCCTCGGCAGCTAGAATTAGAAACAGATCAGATGCAGGAAATTAATGCAGTCAGCCAATAAATTATGGAGCAACAGTCACCATAAGTACTGTGGTGTTTTTGTTCCGTCAGTCGAGGGATACTGGTTTTGTTTTGCTAAACATCACCCAGCTAACATCTGTATAAACACCAAGAACACATCACAGGTCTTTAGCAAGCAAGTCATTGCTGAGGAGGCTGCAATGGAGTTGTCTCCTTGCTTTCACAAGCTAGGAAAGCGGGGAGGGCAAAAGAAAAGGGGCAGGAGAAAGTAAATACATTATCCACAATGCTGTTCGCATTAGAATCACTTAATTTGTATTTTAGATTTAGGGGCAAAAATATGTTGTAATGCCGAGCAGCAGTGTGTGAGAAATGTATATTTTTTATTTTCGGAGACAGTCGCCGTTTGTCATTTTTATCTGTGCGACTTGTAGACTTGATTGGATTTATTATGTATGCTGCATGTTTATGGCATTTTTATTGTATGCTGTTAATTTGTTGTAACTGCTGCCACTTTCTTGCCAAGGACCCCTTGAAAGCAAGTATGTGTCAACAGTTACCTTCCAGTTTAATGAACGTGATGCCGCTTCCCTCAGTTTGGTAGAGGCTGTGGTTGTGCCCTTCTCACTGTGAGCTTTTTAACTCTGCTGTAGCTGAAGAAAGTTGATGTGACTCAGGCGTAGTCCTGCAGCAGATGTGTTTGAAGTTAAAGCTCTGTCTTTAATTATGTTTTAAACAAAGCAACTCCAGCCTACAGATATGGTCAGTATAGTTTATGGGAAGGAGAGAAAAAGGAAAAAATCTCATGCATGTTTTAAGTAAGCAAGTCAATCACCTTGTAAGATAAAATATGAAATGACTTTTAAAAATGATGCTAATGGTAAAAAACTAGATTGCATCTTTTTGTGTTTTTGAAAACCAGAAATGCTGATAAATTATCTGAACAGGATTAGAAAGCAGTTAATGGTAATAAAGCTGATCATGTTTTTATGATGAGGATTAACCGAGATGAGGGTTTCATTTTCTGCAAAAGATACAAGAGCAGAAATAATCCCAAAGGAAAAATCATGTGCTGTAAATACATATTTATGGCACAACTGGAGGTAGAACTAAAAATAAAAGATTAAAGGTGCCTTGTGGTAAACTGAAGGGTAAAGTTGAGATATTCTATTTTTGTTCTGTTTAATTTATTTGTCTTTGTTGCTTACTGGCGATGCCTGGTCTGTGAGGTCAGATATATGATAAACTTCCTCAATAACGAGGCAGAAACATTCTCTAGAGGATAAGCAAGAGCTCTTTGAATGGGATCAGCTCCTTCGTGGTGATCAGGGCAGCGTGCTCATCCAGCTTACAACACAAGGCGATGTGTGTTGGGTGCTCTGGGTGAGACACAGCTCCCCTGTCCCCAGCGCTGTGCCTGCTGTTGGGCTGTCATTAGGTGGGCTTCCTGTGGAGGATGGCTGGATTTTAGTGCTCACAGATGGCAGCACGCAGCCTTCATGAGCTCAGGCAGGGTCTCCTTTAACCGCAGGTCCCACTGTGTCCTGCAAGAGCCCTGCACTGAAATCCTCCCTGGGAAAGGCGGGTAGGTTTTGCTGTTGATGAAACTTGTCTGATCCCCTCTTAGTATTTCATATCCAAAGATGGAATTGTTCTGCGCTATCATACGAGGCGAACTGACGTTTGGTTCGACTCATTTCATCTGTGCTATGAGCTGAGTTTCATCAGCTGTCCACATGTTTTGCCTTGGAGTTCCTGTGTTCACCTCCTGTCCCACCTTGCCCATCACTGTGTGTGCATTTCATACTGCAGTGGTTGTCTGTGTGCTGAGAAATTGCACCTGCTTTCTCCAGCACCACAGCACTACCAGCAGAAGTACCTGCTTTGTATCCTGTTTTTGGTGTTAAGAGCTGATGTAACGCTGTGATGCAGATTCAGAAAGTGGGAAAACCCCTCATTGAGTGGTTTTGATATGCATTAAAAAATTGCACATTGCTAATATGTGTATTTGCTTATGTGCACTTGTACATGCATGCACACGTGCTTTCTGCCTTCCTTTCATGAAGTTTTTGTATGAAGGGCAGCATCTTCTCTATGACAAAGTGCAAAACAGTGGGCCTGAAAGTGTTCTTCCTTGATTTTCCACCTGCCTACTATAGCAGTCCTTGTAATTCTGATAGTGACATGCTCTTCTTGGTCACTTTCTATTAAAAGATGTGTTATTGCAGTACAGGGGTTCTTTGTGTGCTCTAATGAAGCTGTATGCACATAGGAACACAATACATTGACGGAAGAGATAGCAGAGTAGCCTGTGTGAAGGTGGGATGTTCACAGTGGGATGAGAGATCTGAATCTGTGCTCAACTGTAGAATGCCAGGCTGCAGTACCTCTCCCTGCTTGATCTGTACGAGAGGGTTAGTCACGGTAGAAAAAGTACTTGTTCAGTTCTGTGGGAGCTTAAACTATGTTTTAGGTGTAGGTGGCTTTGTACGTACATGGCTTCTTCCATGTTTAATTCCATTGGCAGAATGCAACCTTTCAGTCAGCACAGACACCAAGTTTAGTGGGTTCCAGTCCAGAGCCCATCAGGTGAAGGGAGCTGAAGCGTTGCCTTGCATTTGGAGGGCTGGTGAGCAAGTCCGTGTGGTTCAAGATGGCTTTTTGCCCTTGGGTTCATCCTGTGAATCCTTGAGGGGGTGCATGAAGCTGCTGCAGAGCTCCACGTGGGTGCCTCAGCAGCTCTGGGGGCTGGTGGCCTGCTGCCTGTTCTGCTCCTGTTGATCTGGAGAAGTTGGTGGTGGGCTCCCACCCGCTGCTGTGATGCTGGCCGCACCAGGGCTGTCCTCTGCCTCGTGCCATCTGCTGCCCAGCCAGACCAGAACAAGGACAGGCAAAAGGGGAAAAGAGGTCTGATGTAAAGCATGCAACTAACAAACATTGTTTGTTTTGTGCTTCCCCACCCTCGTGTTTAATTGTATAAATTAAATGTCGCGTCAGTCTGCCTGAGGTGTTGGCATCCCATTCAGATTTCAATTACTGCCATTAAAGTGTATTTACGCAGTGCATGAATATAGGGAGAACGTATTTATGGCAATCTTTTATTGCTAGTTACGTCCTAGAAAAATAACACTGAAGTGCTGAATCGCTAAGTTTAAGCAAGTTTTGAGCTCCAGCTAAATTTCTCTCCTCAGCCAGCACAAGTCCTGGGCAGAACAAGACAGCAGTGAATTGTATGGCTGCTCAGCTGAGGTCTGTGCAGCTCTGTGGCAGTAACCATATATTGTTCCTGGAACCACCTAAATAATTAATTGTATGAAAACAGCATAGTTAAAGCTCAGGAGGGGAGCAGTGAGAGAGGTGCAATGCTGAATTTTCTCATTGCTTGAAAATACATTTTGCTATGATTTAGCAAAACTCTCTTTAGCTACTGCCAAGAAGAATATGCTTGAACTGAGGTTGAAATTATGCTTCTAGAAGAATAGGCTTTTTTGTGCATCAGACATCTCATACAGTAAAATAATGCCATACCCAATGAATAATTAAAACGTTAAAAAGAAAAAGAAAAATCCCAGCGTATAACTTAGGTTTTTGAAGCATTTTTGTACCCTTTTGAAAAAATGTAAGGAATTATTTTTGTTTTCAGTTCCATTCATTATAAGAGAGACTCCTGTGGTAAAATACGAAGTGTTGTGGAGCTCCCTGAACTCCTCGGTCACTTTCCAGGATTGTGCTACGTGACCCTTAAAGTGTTGCTGATAGATTCAAGCGTGGGGTTTCTCTTTTGTCTTTTTTTTTTTTTTTAAACAGTGAGTGAAAATATTTAGGAAGGAGAGAGTGCAGACTGCTTCCCTGTGTGTACAAGATGGGGTTTGTGAAAGGGAGGTCTCAGTATTTAATGAGAAAGCAGTACTCGTTTTTTAGATTTGTGTAGGCACTCTTTTTTTCCTTGCCCTCACACCTGAATGCATTTCACTTAATTTTATTTTTTTTAAGTCTTGCAAAGCCAAAAGTTTTTCCAAGCTACTCTTAAGGCTGTGTGGGACCCGTAGGTCAGCCAGCTCCTGACAGCTGTGGGGTGCTTGCCCAGCGGGGCTGGGTCAGCTGCACCAGCCATTGGCAGCAATGTGCAGCAGGTTCGACACGTGATACATGCAGGACCAGTACTTCTGTGTTGGGAAGCTTAAGTTCCGCAGTGTGGTTGTTCTGGGTGTCCTGCTGGTACCAGGCGGTTCTTCCTCCTGCAGTGGGGAGATGGGCTGCCATCTGGCTCATGTCATTCTGGCCCCTCCTTCCTGCATCCAGTGCTACAGAGCTGGAGAGCTTGCCCTGGCCAAGCACGAGGCTGGCAGCTGTTCTGTTCAACCATGAACCAAAGCTTTGCAGCCTGTTGAATCGTTCAGAGGAGCATACCTCACAGAAAGCACTCTTTTCTTTAACTTTTTTCTTTTTTTCCAGTTCAGTCAAATGCTGGGTTTTGTTTCTCACCTCTGTGTAATAAAATCAAGACTATTAGTAACAGAAGAACTTGTGGAAAGGAGAGGTTTTCCTCCTGTCTGCCACTTCATGCTTGGGTGTGAAAAGAGCTGGGCTCACGTTGCTCCTGGCAGGCACCTCGCTTGGGTCCAGGAGCCAGGCAGGGGAGGGAGAGCGGGCAAGGAGGGGCCCTGGGTGCAGTGGGCTGTACTGGTGGAGCTGTGCTTCTGCTCGTGGTGCGTGCTGTGCCCAGGAGCCAGACAGCGAGCCCGTGGTGCCCTGCTGTGTCCAGGGATGGAGTGAGCGGTTTCGGTACTGCCAGCCACACATCAGTCTTTCATACTGACTTGGTAGATTCAAGTTTTTCTGGTGTCTGGCGCTTACTGTGGAGACAGTGCCTCCAGTGCAGAGACAGAACTGCTAAAAATGCCTCCAGCCAGAGGGTCTTTGCTGTGTTTCCAAGGGCTGCTTTGGCAATAAGGATTTCAGACTAGATTCTGGGTTTTCTTGTTAAAAGGTAACTGACGATGTTGTCCCAAAGAAGAATAATGAATTTATAATAATATGGCAGTGCAGATTGGATGCCTTTGCTTCTGAATCACTTGGGTTTGGTATCTGGAAGTTTGCGTTGTTTTCTTATTTGCTGCTCTCTGTGCAAAGAGATTTACATCGTGTTCAAGATTATTTCAAGCCATAAACTGCTCAGGACATTTCAGCAGATAAACAGCAGAAGTGGAAATCAGATCTGGAAGTAGGCATTAATCTTGCTGGCTGAAGCTCAGGGAAGATTCTCTGTATGCAGCTGAAGGATTTTGATTTTATTTTGGGTGCTTCAGTCAAGGAGGTGTTTCTGTTTTCCATAGGTCCACGCACATTGATTGTAGGCTGTACTTAGGAATATTTAACTTGTTCATACTAGTATCATTTACAGTATTTGTTTCTGTTACTTTATAGTTAGCTCAGCACATCTCTTTTGACTTCTCCTTCATGTCATTGCAAGCTTGGATGGCTTGGCTGGAGACTAAGTCATCAGAGCATTTAATGTGATTGAATGGAGATTTCTGTGCACCTTTTCAGCAATATGCTGATTTTCATTTCCCTTCATTCTGAGTTGATACCTGATAATTGGAGGGGAATTTCTGAAAAGAGAACTGTTTTTGAGGATATAGTATTCTTGAGCTGTGAAGAAACCATTGGCATTGAAGTCTCAGGCATTTCTATCTGAGATGCTAAAGATCTCAGTGAAATTCTATACTGCTCCTGGAGGGTGTTGCTAACTTTTTTTTTTTTTACTTGTTTTTAGAGTTCTCTGTCCAGAGAATGCCTGTTTGGTCCAGAACATATTTGAAGCTGAAGGTCAGTCTTTACATTTTCTAGATGAGAGAGTATGCATAATTGGGAGTTTTCCATCTTTTTTTTTTCTCCAGACAGAACAGTTTCCTAAGCAGACGTGTTTTGATGATAGCAAACTAAGTTTACACATTGTACAGTGGTATTTTGCCACATTAATTACCTTGTCAAATGTAATAGGTAATTACCACATCAAATCACGTTACATGGAAGCATAACTTCCTAAAATACTTAAAAACAAACAAACAGAATCCCAGAAGACTGAGGGCAACATCTCACACACACACACACACCCATCTTGTATTTTAGAAGAGAAAGAGACAGGTTTGTGGCGAAGACAGAAGCCAGCCTGTATTCTGTGCTGCTTCTCCTGGGCTGGCGACCAGGTGCCTCTGGATTCAGCACATCACAGGACTGCAGCCTGCCCATGGTGAAACAGAGGGCAGAGGATTTGGGTCAGGCAAGAAAGACCTTTCTGTGTAATTCTGGATCCTCTTGAACGTGGAGGATTCAATACCTTTAGTCCAAGTTTAAATGTATTTTGTGTCTTTTGTCTCACGCTGCCAGAAGGATGAGAAAAGGTGGCAAATGGAGATTTAGAAGGTTTTGTTAGTGTTTTCTGGTATGCTGGAGTCCCCTGAAGCACAGCAGAAGGCTATGGTGATTACTGATTGTGTGGATCAACGCAGTGGAATCATCTCTTATTTTAGTTTATGTAGTGATTTATGCTTAGCCTGAAGCCAGTCTTCTGAGTAATTTCCTACGTAGATTTTTGTCCGGTCTGGGCCACATCAGAAGGAGCACTTCTTTGTGACCAGCAAAGGAAGAAAATAGCAAGTTTTACTTATTCTTGAATAACTAAATTCATATTCTATCTATGAATTAGCTAAACGGCATTTGTGATCAAACTGCTGTAGATTCCTAAGGGATGAGCTCAGAACAGGTTTACATTTTGAATGTTTAAGAGTCCCGGTGGAACGTTGTTCTCCCCTATTCTTACTCCCTAGGAACAGCATCCTTTGTGCTTCACATCCCTGTGAGGCAGCCTGGGAGGCAGAGGAATGGGGGAGAGGATGGGATGCCCTCACTGGTGCTTCTGGCTGCCCAGATGGGTTTCCCATCACCCCAGCTTCTTTCCAGCAGCAGGGTCCCCCGCTTTCAGCAGTGGGACTGTGATGCAGCTGTCTTCCAACTGCACACCCTGGGGGTGGCAGGAGAGCTCCTGCCTCCTCTTCTGAAGCTGGCAGTGAGATTACTTATTTTTTTTCTCTTTTTTAATGTTATTTGGTGGTTGCTGCTTCCTGTTGCCCAACATTTCTTAGTCAGCCCTTGGGGAGAGCCTGCCCCAAATGGGAAGTGCAACCGAATCCATTGCAAGCTAACAGTTAAACTGACAGAAGGACATTTGAGTTTTTAGTTGTCGCTGCTATGGCTGGCCCGGTCAGGCTAGATACAGAAGGGTCCTTCTTCACTCTCTGGCTGGGCAACGAGGCTGCTGCAGCACGGCCACATGACGTGGCCAAGCGTGGCGAAACCTGCTTTGAAATAAACTCGGTGCCTGTCTCCCCTTCGTCTGTCTGAATTAATACCTTTGGTTTATGAGAACAGAGTGCAAAATGCATCGTGTCTTCATTTTTCCAACAGCTGGCACGTATAGATGATGTTGTTTAGGAGAAGGCCACTCACCAATCCATCCCCAGCCATGTGGAAAATGTTAGCGGTGCCGTATCTTGGATACAGCGCCTCTATTTTCCAAAGAGATGAATGCTGCTAAGCGTATCTTTCTGCGGGAGCTGAGCCTCCGTTTATGATTCTGGGATCTCTTTTTGATCTCTTCTTTCCTGCTCAGTGCTGATGGAGGTATTTCTGGGGTAGGTGCCAGAGTTGTTCTCTCGTTAATGATTCATGTGCCCTTCGCATGTTGCACTGCAAAGTGGCATGTAACAGCGTGTACCCAGTATTTACGTTATGTTGCTTTGGCTCACAAAACATGTGCTTTCACTTTCATCTCGGAAGTTGCGCCATGTGGTAACAGATTTGTGGCACTACACTTGGAAATGGGTATTTGGGATATCTGGGGCTGCAAAAGGTGCCTGGTGCTATGCAGCCCACTGGATTTGGGGAAGGAGCAGGCCTGTTCTCACTGGGGTCCCTGCTTCAGGGCCTAGCAGTTCCAACCTGCTCCAGATGCTGCAGGTTGCTGACAAAGGGCAGCCAACCAGCACAAGAACTGAGGGCCGCGTAAATCCAGCCACTCTTAACACAGGTCTTTGTGTGCAAGTGAGCTCTGCGGTGAGCTGCTAGCAGGAGTGCAGCAGCCAGAGCAGCTGGGTCAGGGCTGCGGTGCGGCACCCACCGTCCTTCACCCATTTCCAGCACTTGGACTGCAGCGCACGAGCTGTGATCGCCGGCTGAATTCCTGCAGAGCTCGCGTGAGCTGTTAGGCAGGAATGGTGGAAGCTGTCCTGGGGTGGTACTGCAGCGCGTGTCTCCTTCACCTTTGTGTGTAACACTTTCGAGTTTATTACGTTTTTCTAAATGACTCAGTAGCGTGTGTGAGACTTTGGGTGGCCTACTTGAAACGCTCTTAGAAGGGCTTGCTTTTCAGAAAGAGCTGAGTGTTACCCTTAGAAATATGGGCTCCTTTACAGGGTGCTAACGTATCTTCAGCCTGTATATGTAGCTTATGTAACCCTGTTGGTTCCGTTGCTCTCTTTTTGCTTTGCGGTATGGCAAATTGCAAATTACAGATTTGTAAGGCTAACACAGGTACAAAGCTGTGGTACACCTTGTTGGCTGTGCTGGGTTAGAACCCACAGTGAAGAATAAATGTAGAATTTAGGAAACATCATTCAACTTCTCTTACTTTTTTTTTTTTTTCTTGCTTCTATTTCTCCATCCAAACCACTCTGTGATGTGTAAAGCCCATACATCCTTTCAGAGCTCATGCTGAGGAATCAGTTGGCCTAACAATACCATTTAGAAAGAATGACAGGCACTTTTTTCAACCTATGATTTGTCTGGTTCGAATTTCTGTTCTAGCAAATGTCATTTCTCCTAAAAGAAGGAAAATAAAATACCTTCTGAGCCACTCTTTGTCTGCAGGATTTATGTCCTGACAGATTCCAACAGTACGACTCAATGAAGATGTATATGTTAAGAAGTACTATTAAAAATTAATCCAATTTTCTGTTCTTGTGGTGTAAATAAATGGCAAAAAAAAAAAAAAAGCTTGAAACCAAAATGGCCACTTTTGGAGTTTTATGCAGAATAAAAGGCTGTTTATCCTTTCTGCTGTATTTTAAGCTGTGATTTTACTATTCAAGAAACAAATTCTAATCAGGCACCGTATCAGACAAATGGGGCCTTAGCGAGCGGTTGGTGCGCTGGGAAGGAGCACTCAGATTCTCATTACAGTGCATGTCTGAATAATTAGTCTGACCACTCTGCACTTTTTTGGCAGTAAGAAGAAAGTTGCTTTTCACTGCCACGACAGGATGACAGGAGCATCTAGCGGCGCGGTCATTAGTGTGTGCCTGCCATCAATGTCATGTTTCGGTGTCAGATTAGTTAGTGCCCCCTCAGGAGCCACGCCGGACCTGCAAATTATCCTCCTATGTCCCAGGAAACCGTGTTTGCTAAACCTCAGATCAAATGTGAACAAATGATTAACATGGCTCATAAATTAACTAGTTTACAGGCTTATAACTTTTTACAAGTAGATAATAAAGACAGAAGTTTTAGTACTGTGTTATGCTTAGTTCAAAGCAGCGACGGTTTGGGTTTTCCTCTTCCCTTCTTTGCTGCAGATACGTTTGCTTTCCTCTTATAGGCGGAAAGAAAATGGTATACAGCCAAGGAAATACTGTTTGGAAAATCTAGTGTCCTAAGGAAGCAAATGTAAATCCACTAAAAACAATATAATTAAGTTTGTTATCTCATTGCCCGATAAGTCGCTGACAATAGTCTTTCTTCTTGTAGTGGCAGTTGTTCGTTAATGAGTTCACCAATTAAGTTTGAAAGATTACAGCCTTTGCCAAGAGGATTTATCTGTTAAAAGCATTATATTTTTTGTGATACATTCTTACCATATTGTAAGCCTCTTTGTTAAAGAGGTATAAGACTACCTCTTAAACGCATTAAATCCTATTATAGGCCCCCAAATAATTTTACAATCTGTTTACACATTAGCATCTACAAAACTGTAACAAATCTGCCCGGAGATGTCTGTTTTGAAAATAGGATGCTAACAGATAGTGCAGTCTCTTGAAGCTGGACTGCCCTTGTGAAATGAGTGGTCTTTTTTGCTGAAGAATAATTTTAGCATGATTTGTGACTATGCAAATAATATTCTTTTTATATCTCCCTTTAAAAAAAATCTCAGCAGGACTTTTCTTAATTATTTTTAACCAGTGCAGAAATAGGGCAGAATTTTCAGTGTTCTTTTGCTGCTTTTGAATTTGAAATGATCTGAAAAGAGTCAGTTTTATGCTTTCTATACATTACAGTCTCATTCACCCACATGCGAGCTACTGCTGCCTTTCTTCTGTACCTTCAAGGGGGTGAGTAAGCCCTTATATCAGAGATCAAATCAGCATTTCGGAAAGGGCCTAGCATGCAAAAACATGCAAAATATATCTATTCATAAGAAAACGTCTGAAAATGCCAGAGGTTATGCTCAGTTTATCTGTCAGCAAATTTAACTTGAAGTAGGTGGTAGTCAATTTAGTAAATACTTTACTAACATTGTAACTATAAAGAATCATGAATGCAGCCTCAGCATCCTGACCCGTGCCTGTTTTAATGACTTTGCTAGAGAAACACGCGCTCTATTGCAGATTAGCAATAACGTTTAAAATGCAAGTAATTTCTGCCGGGAGGTTTGCCTGTGCGTAGTCATAGTGAGAGAAGAAGAAAAAAAAGGCGAGCGAATTGCACTTTGTAGTTAATCCTGGGAAAGAAAAGTTGTTGTTGTTGTTGATTACCTAGCTGGTGTGTTTGGGCTGATCCTCTGTGAAGCTGATGTGAATCTTGCACCTTTACCAGGGACGGCAGTGTGCTGTTTGCCCTGCCTTGGTGTGCCTGGAGCTGGAGCCTCTGGGCTGCACCTCCCTTCACCGTGCCGTGCAGTCGCTGCAGCCTCTTATAGCAGCTGAGGGAAGCACAGGAGTGATTTCATACAGTGGTGCTGCCTCAGTGTCCGTTAACCTGAAGCCTGTGTTGCCACGCATGACAGATCCCTGCTAGCACAAAGCCTTCTCTCTCCAGCCTTGCTTTCCAGCAAGCATTACCCATTCCCAGGCCGCTGCTTCCACTGGTGGCAGGGCAGCAGCACCATTGCTCATCTCAGTGCTTCTCTGCCATTCTGCCTTTCCCTGTGAAGTTGGGCTCTGGAAGGTTTCCCAACCCTGCTTAGAAAATTGAGGCCGGGGCAATGGCATATGCTGGTGAGATTAACCACACACAGCCTGTGTGTCCTCAGTCTTAATGATTCTCACCGCTTCCTTAAATATGAAGTGCCTGCTGTGAGCTCCAAGCTCCTAGCTGAGCCGTTAATAAAGGTGATACTCCCTCAAAGCGCTGCCCCAGGTGCCCAGCAGCCCTAAATCAGGAGGGCTGTGCCAGATCTGGTAGCTGGGGCTCTGCTCTGCATCACCTTGGAAAACATCAGCCTCCTGGATTCCAGAAGCAGAGCAAAAAATGGGACATGTGCTGGAGCAACCCCCTTCTTGTGGTCTGGATGTTAGTGCTGGAAGTGAGACCACCCAGTGCACCACACGTGCTGTGTGTGCTGCTGCCCTGCACGTGGCACTTAGAGAAATAATGAAATGATTCCTGTGGGATAGTGCTTCTCAGGGCCTGCTTAGCAAGGCGAAATTACGCACCCGCTTGTGGAAAAAAGTGTGAATGGAATACACCCTGAATTGCTTAATTGTCCAGAGGGGTGAGTGAGGTTTTGTAGCTGACGTGGCAGCTGTCATAATCAAGCATACGGTGCTTCCCAAGTTTTGCACTTTGCCCTTTAGTGGGTGAGATTACCCCATGCTTCTCTACCTCTCGATGCCAGAGCTTGATATGGAGCTCTGTGGAGCAGTGTCCATGGCTCTGGTGGGTGCTGAGCTGCCTCCCCGGCTGCCCTCTGCATTTGGCAATTTCTGGGGATGCTGCTATGTTCCCAACTCAGACTTCCCCTTCAGTTCCAAAAAAATGTTAACTTCTGTCTTTGTTCCCTTTCTTACCTTCATCCAACCACATAATTGCTATATATTACTTGAACACACCAATCTCTGAAACTGCTCCATTTTCTCGGTTATTGGGCTATTTTCCTTATTCTTTTGAGATAGAAATCCTTAGAGATTGTGTCTTTAGCACAATAGCAGATTTATGTTTAAGGAGACTGGCAGTCCTTGGAGAATGGGAAGTCTCACGTCTTTATCCTCAGATGATGATACTGAAGAGAGGATTTCTAGTACCGCTAGGCTTGGATGTAGGCATGTAAAAATAATGCCAGAAGCCTATTTGATCTAAGTATAAGTATTCACAAGTGGGGGGAAAAATGCTGATCCTGATATTGAGCACTGCAGTCTGCTTTGTGTTCTAACCTAAGTGTAGCAAGCTGGCTTAAATCATCAAGTATTTTTGAACTCTGCATGGAGGCGGATGTTGTCTTACAGAGTGAAGGGAAAGCTGACATGTACTGGCATGCTCCGAGCAGACTCCATAGCACCGAGTAAGGATCACATCGTATTTAAATCACAACAGGACAAACCACCCAACCTTGCCTACCCTTGGGAGTGGGGAACACCCCTGGCACTTCCTCTAGGGGTGGGAAAGCTCCCTGCCAGATACATCCCAGGTACTGATAAGGAACTTGGAAGTGTTGGTTAAGCTGAGTTAATCAGATTTGTTTTCATTTTTACGGTACATGTTGATGTGTTTGCAGTGACACCCTCTGCTATTTTTTGTTTCCATACTGTTTAAAAAGAAAAGCCCAAGAAAACAATGTCCTATTTGCAGTGAACAGGAGCTTGGGTGTGCAGCATGGAAAATGAGTAAGAATGTCTGTTTTGAGAAAAACATACAAATTTTGTGCTGTGATTTCTGATAGCGAATGGTTGGGTTCTGTTTTTATTAAAGCAGAATATATATATTGTACAGGAATAAGTGTTACAGTTATAAACGCTTTCTTGACTGTGAGTTCTTGTTCACTTTACAGAAAATGTGTTCATGCTGCAATAAAAATACATTCATTTAATTCTTAAGCAGTGAATTTGCACTTTTTACTCTTTAATTCAGAAGAAAGTTTGGCTTAATGGAAACCTGTGGTTCCTTTCTAGGCAGCTATGTGAATTTACATAGAAAATACAACCTGGCACAGGGGATAAACTTAAGCTTAGGATCCCATGCTTAGTGTGCAGTGCACTTCCCTGTGCTGTGCTTTTGGTTTTTTTGGACCAGTTTTGACTCCACGTTCAGGAATATAAAAGTGCAGCAAATGTATCAGAAACTTCTTGGGAAGTGCTGCTCTGTCTGGGTTTGATACTGCTGGTGTGCTGCTGGCACCAGATTCTTAATGATTATGGTAGTTTCATAAGGCAGTACGACTGTCTGTGGCTTCATATGGAATACCCCTGTTTCAGCTGGTGCTAGCTGAGTTGTAAATTGAGATGTGAACACCCCTGGAAGGGCTCGGGAGCTCGGCACTGATTCAGGTCTGTCTGCTCCCACACGAGTGCCGACTCAGAGCACAGTGCAAAAGGCTCTCCTTCATTTCTGCTGGTGCTGTTGCAGTTCGTGAATGTCAGGATGGGGGTCAGGGCTGGCTGTGCCCGTCCTCTGTTTATGAGCAGGATGAGTGAAGGGCCTGCTCCAAACCCAGCCCTTTACCCGAGCTGTGTTTGGGCAGAGTGATGCTGGGAACGAAGAGGAGAGTTTGTGCCAGCAGCTCGGTGTCCTGGGCTGCTGGGTGGGATCTGAGGCAGCTGCCCAGCTCCCCGTGCTGACAGTTATGCATTTTTCCAGGAGCTGGTGGCAGAGCTTCAGCTGTTGGCAAGCTCGTGTGTGGCCTTAGCTACTAGCTTTGGTCTGACCACAGGCATGAAGAAAATGGAGGTCAGGGATGAGCCAACGGCTGGAGAAGCCTTGGGTAATCCTTCTGTAACCATAGGCAGGAGCATGCTGCCTGTGATTTGTGAGTTCATCTGCTTTGAAAACTTCCTGAATATGACTGTACCTGTATTAATGTGGGGATGCGCCTTCCAAGCCAAAGAATTACTGTGATGGGCTCCACTGAAAGGCTACGGAGACTATGAAGGAGGTATTAAACCCTTCAGTGGAGATGTGGGATTCGGGCAGCCAGCACTGAGGCAGCCCTTACCAAATAATGAGGGGATCTTGGGGTTAACTGGCATGACAAAGTGCTGAGGTGTTGGGATGCTGCAGTTGTGCAGATGCACAGCACTGGTGGGCAGTCGGTGCCATCCTTTGTGTGCATTTTCTGTAGGCATCTGGCTATTCCCTGCCTTGAAAACTTGGTCTCGAGTAATTTGCACGAGGAGATGCAAGGGTGGAAGCAGACCTTAGGCCTCCTGATTTCTATGCGTGTGTTTTAACTGTGAGATTGTTTCCTACCAATTTCAGCTGTATGAAGACATGGGTTTGAACACACAAAATTGAAGACATAAATATAGGCGCTGTTTTGAGGCACCTCTGGCCGTTTATTCTGTTGTTTCTCACAATTGGGGCCTAAGGGGAGGTATGATGAGATCTGATTAGCAGTAAGTCTGTTAATTATAACTTCTGAATTAGAGCATCAGTGCAGAAGCATCACTTTCTGATTTGGATTATAAAGCCCTTCATCTCAACAAAGCACAGTCAGTGCAGATGATAGCAGAGTGCACTGGAATACATTAGATCAAAGTGATGCATTTCATGTGTGATGCCAAAATGGCTAATGAATTACTTCAGCTGAAGATTTATTGCTCACGACTTACTTACGCTAGTGCGACTTACTACCCAAAGCCATCAATTTGTGTGTAAACTCGTCTGCTGTTTTACTTGCCAGTTCTGTGGAGAGGCTGCACGTATCAGATGTTTGACTCGACTGGTCTGCCTGTGTACGGAGATACAGGAGCAGCTGTTTTTGTTTCAAGACTTGTTGGGCAGAAAATAACTTGGTTCTACAAAAGCTAGGAGATCTGATGCATAGAAGTGTGCAGGGTTCTGTAATGAACTGGGAATGGCGTGACTGCAGTGTCTGTAGGTACGTGGAGATAGTGCAGTATGGTGTATGGGGCTCGTGCACAATGTATAAAATGTCATGGCATTCACATACGTTGTGGGGAAGAAAAATTAACTTCAAGTGTGAAGGATATGGAAATTTAGTGGAAAAAACATCCGTGCATTCGAGGGTTTTTCATGTAACAGGATAGATTTATCTTTCACAGAAAAAAAATCTATAAACATCAATGACTGCAGTTACATGAGGAAGTTAGGGCCTGCAAGAAAACATACTTCTCAATAGATCTCAATTTCCTTGGGTTTAAACAATTGAACATTAGAAGATGCGAGATCTGATTCATTTCTCATTTGTATCAGTTTCATCCAGGATACCTCCTGAGATTTGAAAAAAGCTGTGCTGTTTAACACCTGAGTAAGCGAAAATCGGGTTCATTTTCCTGTTTGAGATCAGCAACGCCTCAACAGTGTGTTTCAGCAGGCACAGTGAACGAGAACTGCTGAAACTTTGGGCAATAATTCACCAGGTCTGTGCAACCTGTAAACATGCTGAGAAATTACCCTGGCAGGTCGAAGCGAAGGTGGGCTGGAAGAATGGAGGAAATGCAGCTTCTCTTGAAAAGCTGGGAATTCTGCCCCTTTCAAGCTAAAAAGCCTCTCGTGGCACATCCCACTGACACCTAGGCAACAAACAGTCGAACAAAGAATATTATCTGTGAGTTGAGGAGCGTGTGTGGTCACTGCACCCAGTGCGTTGGGTGAGAGAAGAGATGGGAAGCAGCCAAGCGTGAGACCGCCTCTGGTGTATCACAAATTGTGGCACTTCTGTGAGCGTGTTCACAAACGCCGTCCACGTGGCACAGTACCTCAGAGACACGCAGTGTGACTTGATGCAGTTTACTTCTAAGTCAGGCCTCTGTTGTGCGGCCTAAAAGCTTTGTGAGATTTTAGCAGCAGTATCAAGAAAAACCCATAGAAGTGGCCCTTTAATGAATAGGTCCTTGAGTGTCAGGAAGCAGACGTTGTTGGAAACTCGGGTAATATTACCATTGGGTTTTATTAATTAAATATAGCTATTAATATGACCTTGGATTTAAACACAATGACCTCTTTTGTGAGTATGATTAGCAGATGTTTACCATAATTCTTCACTCTGTGAAAAATGCTTGTTGCACCCAATAAAAACAACCATATTTGCTTTGCTAAATCAAATATTTGGAACTCGGGTCTTACTTTATATATCATGGCTCCAGTGTCTTAGACTTTCCAAGTTTAAGGTTGAGAGCCCTCGGAGTAACTTACGTGGTAGATCTCTGAGTACAATCACCTATTGTATTAGTGAGCACTCTTTTTTCTTTGGCATTGTATCTTCTGCAGTGAAACCACTGTTCTCTACCAGGCACTATATTTTATTTTTACAGAAGCGTGGAGAGAACATTTTTGACTCCACAAGGTTTTCTATATTTTGTCCGTTCCTTGGGGGAGACTTCCTTTCCAGAAGAACTTGAGCAATGGAAGCAGGAAACACAATTTCAGTTCTTAAAATAAAGCTGGAAGTTATTTTCCTCTGCAATAGCATCTCCCCTAATTTTAGACTGCAAAAAGTTTGTTTCATAATAATTTTTCTCCTGGTGAGCTCAGAATGCAGGAGCGGTGTCACAATCCAGATCCTTCCTCTTGCCCCCCAGCAGGCCACCTGCTGCCCACAAACTGCAGCAGGTATCCTCTGTGTGAGCGCTGTTTCTGGCTGCTGCGGTGGGTTTTAGCAGTGGCTCTGCTGCCTGCTTGTCTGCAGCGCAGAAAGGAAATAGCAAGGGAACAAAACTATGCTTTTCATGGGAAACCACTCCCTTTGGAATGGAGAGATATGGCTTGCCACTTCTATTTTGTTTCCCCCTCCAAAGTAAGCAACAACCTTGCAAGGATCAGGGACAACAAGAAAAGAATATTATTTAAAAGGCGTCATCTATCCAGCTGGTACGTTTCAGGAAAAGGAGTCTCCCGCTTCATATTTTAAGAAGTGTAATAAAAATAGCAATCAGTTTAAGAAAGGGGCTGATGGACCGGAGAAAGTGACAGTAGCAGCACAGGGAAATAATACTCCATTTATCTGAGCAAGCTCGCATGTTGATAACGCTCCTCTCCGCAGTAGGTGCTATCAAATCAGAGACAATTTGTATCCACTGTGTGGCAGGTTACTTACATGGGAACAAGCCTCCCTGACATTATTGCAGATCATCATTAACTAGCTACTGCTGTTTGTTTGTCGTTACCTGCTAGATGGTGTTTGCAAGTTGTGTCATATCATTTGTATATCTCGCCCACTTCAGGGACCTGCTGCTGCTCCTAAGACACAGCCTGGGATCTGTTCCCTTGCTTTGTTCTGTTTGGGGTTGGGGGGGGGGGAGGGAAGTGGAAAAAAGTATTAGTTGAATGTTCCCTCCTGCTGTAACTTCAGCGAAATGAAGGCTGTGTGGTGTATGTGTGCTGGGCTGTACCCCAGTGGGCACCCAGAGCACAGGCAGCAGATTGAAGGGAGGGAGGTGGATCCTTCTAGATCCTCGGATCTGGTGTAGCAGGGTGTGATGTGTGAGGATCCAAGTGAGGAGCAATGGCTCTAGGTGGGATGTCCTGCTTGCTGAAGATCTATAATCGCTTGGGCTTACAATCCTATAAGCACATTTCACATTTCTTTCTTGATTATCTTTCTCAGCGTGTTTCGGTTTCCTTTTCCTTTGTTCAGTAATATTTGCTATTGCTGTCTGTTTAGTAAAATGTCTGATTCTTTTCAGCTCATAACCTGAAGGTTCTTTTTTATACTCTCAAAATTTGTATATTTATTTGGTGTATTTTCTAGCCTGAATTGTTTTCCTTCAGCAGCATGCATTAGCCCTCCACTGAAAATACTGGGTCTGATCGTCAGTCTACAACACCTAGGAAGCAACTGCAAAAGCTCCAGTGAAGGCAGTGCATTTGTTGATTTGTAGTTGACAGTGTGGCCCATTATATCTCTCCTAAACAGTTGTGGGTTAGGTCACTCAGGAGAGAAGGCTATAATTTTGTGTGAAAGCAGAGTTTGGAGAAACTATGATATCAGCACCACTATTATAAAACACAAAGTGCTTTGTCTTCTCCCTTATAAAATGTGTAATTTCTACCCATTATCAATATTATTACAAGAGTCCTTGCAGTAAACTTGTCTTTTGATAGGCAGAAACTTGTCTTTGCTGGGAACAAATACAGTGAAGTGCAACTTCTCTTTTAAAGGAAAATAAATAACACGAGTGAAGTTTACTAGAACACAATAAAGCCGTTTCCAAGAAAGCTGCTTCAGAGGCATGTAGGGTATGCTGGAGATTTATACTTGGGGTGAACATGTGCAAGTACCGTAGTGACGCTGTAAGGAGCACTGGAGTAAAATATTTGATCAACAGATACGTCTCAAGAAGATACATGGGTTGGTTTTCGTACTGGTTTTCAGATGACGCTCCTTAAATGAAGGCTCCTTTAAGCCTGTGCCCTAATAAATCTTTGTGGCTTGGGGGGGGGGGGGGGGGCAGATCTATCGCAGCTGCCTCTTAATTAAACAGCAGAGTCGGGCTGCCCACATACTTACCAGGTCGTTCAGTCTGCTAGGAGGATTCTGGGATGAGCAAAGGGAGAAGCTGAGGAGCAGCAGGTTGCTCTGGGCAGCGTCCTGCAGTGCGCTGTGCCTTGGAAGCGGCGTGGGGCTGAAGTGTGCCTCGTCCTGCCTTGGTGTGTGATTGTTTTCAGCTCATCCAGTCAAGATTCAGGAGATGACAGTGAAATAGGGCAAGAGAAGAAAAAGATCAATAACAAGGGTGGAGTAGCTGCTGTGATTAAGAAAAAAGATTACTGTTGATTTATTGATTCGGTCTTCAGCTTGCCATCTTAATCAGGTTCTTTTGGTTAATGTTATTAATATTTATAGTTTAGTACCGTGTGCCAATTAGAAGAGACTGTAATTAAGTCTCTGGGCCTGAAAACATGAGGCATTGTGGAGCTCAAAACTGCTGTGGCCTTTGTATCGTGCATTACTGGAAAGAGAAACTTAAATCTGAAAACATGGCTCAGAGTGCAAAAAATGCCTGTTCTGTTCCAAGCAGCTTTTGTGGTTGGCCTTCTCAGGAACTTCAGAGAGGGATGGTCGCAGAGACTCGCTGCTAAGTTTGGAGTTTTGAGGGAAGCTGCCCCAGCTAAACCCATCTTTGCCTGCACCAAGTGTGAAACATCCTTCCAGCTTAAGTCCCGCTCTCCTACCTGTGGGACCTTGTTTTGCTTTGGCTTTCCATCTGCAGATGGTGTCTCGTGGTACTGGTCTGTCTGCTGCGACTGGGACTCCTCTAAGCGAGCAGGGCACCTCGCTGCAGGGTCTGACGCGTTACAGAAGCTGCAGGCACCCTGAAGTCTTCCCTTGGGTGTGAGCTGGGAACAGAGTTGAAGCTTCTTTTTTTTTCTCCTTTTTTTTTTTCTGTGTAGGGGGAACATGAGAACTCATTGTTGTGAACTGGCAGAACTGAGTCACAGAGGGTTTAGTCAAAGAAGAAACGCGTATCACCAGTGCAAACCAGAATAAAAAACGTGCTTGCTTTGTTACTCATTGCACCACAGTGAGAATCACAATCTCTCAAAAGTTGTTGTTGTTGCTTATGTTGCTTAGAATAGTCTGGATAGGATAGATTTTGTGGGAATTGTTTCTGATTTATGCAATACAATACGTGAAGCCAACTTGCTGTGATTTTTTCCGGTTACATGCAATTATGTTAGATTTAATCAAAGAAATGTGAATTACCTAGATCATTCCATAACGCTTGCATGCTACCTCTGGGTGTCACTGAATGAGTTGTGGCCATTTAAGTGTGCTGCTCTTGCAAACGGAGCAGTAAGAAAATTAATTTCAAAATTCCGTGTTAATCTAGATGCTTCATTTTTAGAGCTGTGTTATGTTCTGGGTTGTTTCACTGCGTTTTAAGCATAAATCCTGATGTTTCAGATGCACCATAAGTAGTTCCATTTCTATTAAAAGATTTACCGCGTGGCGTTTGCTGGTGTGGTGGGTTGAGTTTAACCTATCGTCTCAAACCCGGTCCTTCAACTTCCTTTCCTGCTTCCATTTGGGGTAGCCATTGTGGTCGAGATTTGGTCTTGAAATCAGTGTGGTAGAACACATCACAGCGCAGTGCAGGCCGCAGGTACAGCCGCATCGCCTCGCGGAGCAGCCCAGGCACCAGCGCTGCGGGGCAGGTTAATGGGAGTGTTGGCCAGCAGGTCCTGGCAGCAGCCCAGCAGCGGGCTGCCTGTGTCCTATACGTGCTCTGTCACCCGCGCAGCTGCAGCGAGCGTGCTGCCTCGTCATGGAGGCCTCGTTTGTCTCTTCGTGGCTAAAGCTGAGCGTTGGGTCTTGCAAAGCTTAGCAGCCCCTGAGCGATCAAACAGTAGGAACATCACTTTGTGATGTTTGTCAGTCCAACCCTAGCTTGGTGCACCACCGACTGAACAGATCTCGGCTTTGTGCTCAGCTAATCCTGCAGTGGTTGTGAAGGAAATGTAATCACTTTAGGAATTCTACGTCTTAGGAAAGACAATAATTGATATTCAACCAAAGAAAATAAATAGGTGTTTAAAAAGGAGCTTCCTTCCACTCTCCCAGGAAAAGCGATGTTGCCTACCAAAAAACAAATAATTTTATCTTTACACGCTCTCTTGCAGCTGCTGGAGAAGTGGCTCTGCACTCACGGGGCTTGGTGCACAAATAGTGGAGTAAATAAAAGGGTTTGCTGATGCAAGCTTCGTGAGATACACGTGAGTGGGAACAGTCAAATCAGCAAACAAGCCATGGGCGTTCTTGAGTATTCTGGGCAAACCTGTGAAGGGTGGGAAAGCAGTCATGGGTTTTTTTCTTCTTTTTAGTATGAATGTTTTTAAAACGTTGCTGACTTTAGTGTCAACGAAGAAGTGCTGAAGAAGAAAAGCAGAAAATAAAGCGTGATTGGAAAGGAGCATCAGAATACAGTGCCACAGATTTGACCAGATCAATCTACGTCCGTGACAGGGGCAACAGGCCTCTGCCCTCCCCCCCACCCCGGTCCCACAAAAATGGGAAGGAAGGAAGGGAGGAAAAGAACAGCAGCACCAATCTATGGAGGAAAACTTATCTTACTATAATACCGGAATACAAGATAGCACAATATAATACAATTTAATTGAAATTGAGATTAATAAATCAAACAAGATGAGAGAGTTCCCGGGACCAAGTCAAACCTGAAAAGCTTGGAACGGCCAGGAAAGCACCTCCGGCACCCACTGCAAGGCAGCAAGAGAGCTTCTGTAATGTACAGGGATAGGTACCTGGAATTGGGGCATTAACGCTTCAGTGCCCCGTACACTACATGATGTTTGATGTGGAATACTGAAACTCAAAAAAAGCCCCAAAAAACATAGAACCATGACATACAGTAATTATATTGGCTTTATTTTGGTTGCCATTGATGCTGGTGAAAACTAATGCTCTGGAGAGGACAGGTTTGTGGTTGGAATGCACTTGATAGATTTTGACAAATTAAACAGTTGTAAAGATGTTTGGAGGTTTTCCAGATCCTTACTGTTATTTATGTCACTGAACTAAAAAATCAGTGGTTAATTTGCAGTTCTTATAATTTTTATGATACTTATGTTGCTGTAAATTTAGCAGCGTGCAGCATCAACTCAGCGGGATACGTTTTATGTTGTCAGCTACCTTTTGACATCATAATAGATTTCAGTTGCCAAAGCTTGAAAGAGAGAGAATAAAATGTAGGCTCGTGCTGAGCGAGTGCTCGGATCGCAGCCAGGTGGGCGCGGAGCCGGTGTGCTGGGCTGCTCCGTGGGGACGCTGGGGACGTCCCTCAGCCCATGGCCATGAGCGTGTCGTGGTTAAAGGCTGGATAAGATCCCGACACGATTGGGCTCGGTGGTACTGCTGGAGGGCCTTTGAAGTGAGGCGGCTGCTGGTGGCTGATAACCAGGGATGATGGTGGCATTGGGCCTCAGCTTGCCCGCTCTGAGCCCTGTGCCTTCTCCTGATGCCGTGGCCTCACAGCACGCAACTTGAGCAGTGCTTAAGGCATAGCAGGCTGAGATGCTGTCTCCAGCTGTTGTGCGCCTCTTGGGGCGTGCGCTCTCTCAGGGTAAGCAGGTTTTGGGGGTTATCCATCCCCAGACTGTTCCAGCGCAGAGACTTCTGTGGTTCCTCTGTTGTTCAGAGATGGGGAGACTGGTTTGGGCACAGTGTCACGTTTCCTGGGTAAATGCAAATAGCCGATAGAGAGCGGCCCAAGTAAACCTGCAGTGGGCTGTGCTGTGCCTGGGAGCAGCTGCTCGAGCTGGGGCAGCACTGGTGGAAGGAGAGGCCCAAGCAGGAGCTTTGGAGTGCCTCTGGGACCTCAATCCATAAGCTTTGCAAGTTTTTTCTTGCTTACAGAGACTTCTTTTGCAATATTTGTCTTTTTATAGAGACTCCTCTGTTCTCTCTATTTATAGAGACTTTTCTTCTATTGTCTCCTATCTTGGAAGAGAGAGATATCCTAAGTTTAGGTAGCTTAAAGAAGAGACTCAGCTGTTTCCCTCTTGGGAGGTTTATTTTAGCGGGATAACACTGGGGGTTTTAATCTGAGCAGTGATCCCTGCCTCAGGAATGTGTGACACGAGAAGTGGGCTTTTCATGAAGCGTGGCTGTGCCCTTCCCATCTTCTTCTTTCAACATTTGCTCTTTGCCTCCTAAGCCTTGAAATGGAAGGATTTATTAACGGTTGTTTCCTCGCTGTTTGTGCGTTAGCTGCGTTTCTCAAGGGCGTTTCACGTGCTCTTTCCACTCTAATGGGATTGTCCATTGAGTTCAGCTCTGGCACGTTGGGATCCATTCTCACAGACAGCTGATTAAGCCAGAGTCTTCCTCATCCGTAGGTAATCCCAAAATACAGAAATTGTTACCGTGAGATTGGTTTTCTAACGTTTTGGGTTTATAATTGAGTGCTTTGTAGTTGTCCTCCCCCTCTTCCTCCCTCCTCATCACAGTCTTTAGCCGTGCTGATTCCAGCTTTTTGGTTCTGTCTCTCTTGTTAGATAGTCTGGGTTGTTTTTTTCTTTTTTTTCTCCCCAAGAGGCAGTTTTATGTCTGACTTTCTCTGGGCGCTGCCTCAAAACTCCTTGACTTGGAGTAGATTTGGGGCACAAAGAAAGTTTATCTTAGAATGCTGCACTTCTGTTTGGGTTTTGGTGGCTTTTGCTCACTGCTGACTTTGATGATGGGAAAAGCAAAAGCCAGAGCAGGTGTGGGTGGAGACGTTCCTTTAACTGTGGCTTATTTTTGCCGTCCTCACCTTTTGGCAAAGGGGAGCCTGGAGGTGGAAGAACTGAGAGGGCCCCCGTTTTCAAGTTGCCAGCAAATACGTCGATTGGAACTTGAGATTTGGGCACAATAGACTTCAATGCTGGGGCTCTGGCTGTGCTTTCTGGCTGTGCCACACATCCCCGTGCACACGCCTTCGGTGCTCTTTAGGCTGAAGAAACTGCTCTGGTGTGTTGGAAGAACAAGATCCAATTTCCATTTTGCTCAGAAGCAGCAGACTAGTACTAGTATGTTAGTCTGTGTTCACTGGCTAGGCTTACTCTGGCTAATGTTTGCCAGATTCTTCTATTACATATTAAAATAAGATCTTCTGAGTGGGTTTGATTTTGGTGCGTGTTTCAGAAAACTAGGCCAGCCCTAACAAGCACATTTTTGTGTTTTTGTTTTTTGCATTTTGTCATTTTACATATTGAAAAACGGGATGCAAAAGAAAAATAAAGTAAAATAAAAACCTGCTAACATCAGAAAAATAGCTTTGCATCATTCTGCTTAAGTGTTAAAATCTGACTGATAGTTTGTGTGTACAGACTCGGGTTTTTATGGTGTTTCTTTTCCCCACCCAAGAATCACAGATGTTACGATAAAAATTAATGCCCTTTTGGTAAATGCTTTCCTTTTGTGGACTTGGCCTAAGGAGAGTCAGGCAGTGCCTTTTCTTCCACTAATAAATACGGTAAGATTTAGGTAGACAAAAGAGGCAGACATTAATTTGTCAGGAGCAGGAACTGCTAAAGGGAAATGCAGAGCATTTCTCCCTCCTTAAATCCAGGTATTTCAATATCATAAAGTTTTTATTCTAACCATCAGGAGCATAGCCCTGTCTGTGGAATTCAGCTTTAAAAAATGTCTTTGTAAATTGAGATTTTAGGGCTACCTATTTGGAGGATGTTCCGTGTGATAAATGACCCTTGTAAGGCACACACACCAAAAAAAAAGAGAAAAAAGAAAAGAAAAAGAAGAAGTAATTGTGCGTGTCTGCTTCCCAGGATGTGTGATAATAATAAATGAACGTTTTATATATCATTATATATATAGATCATGGCAGAACGAAAATCAGAGGATATGTTATTCATTATTCCTGTTACTTTATATTTAAAAGGCAAAGGTTTTCGCTTCTTTGCCAAAACAACTGCTGCAGAATGTGTGTGTAACAATCCCCACAAATACGAAGGGTGGAGAGTTCTTCCAGGTCGTTAGCACTGGAGAGATGTCTTTAATTGCATTCATTTGAACATTAATGCATTAATGCTGAGATTTAAGTACTGCTCCTATTAAAAATTAAACTGGAGGGACAGTGTACAGATCATATGCTTTAGTGTAAGTCGTCAGGTGCAGTGTTTGTATATTTAGCCTGGCATTTCAGTGCTGGAATGGATGCTGGAGTCTGGCTGTGGCTTTCTAAGGGACACTTCTTCTTTTCCCTTCCCCTCCCCACCCCCTTTCACTTCTGGCAGCAGCATTTCTTTTCAGGGATACATTTGCACCACCTGAGCAAAAGTTGCACTGATTAAAATCAGAGGAGGATAAGGAGTAACTTGTTTGCTGTCCTGAAGTCCTCTTGTTCTTCTCCCCTTCCTCCCCCCGCTGCGTCCGCAGCTATTTTGCAATATGCAACCCCCTTCGAGCACTGCCTGCGGAACTGGAGTAGCTCTGGCATGTAGATTTCCCAGTGGGAGAACTTGTGTGGATGGTAATTTTAATGAGACCTGATTTAAGCAGTAGAATAGATCCATAAAACTAATACAAGCAGACTTTCAAGAGCTCTACTATTTGTCAGGGCAGTGAATTTTAGAGGTGCATCCATCGGCTTGGTAAAGAATATTATAACCCTGAAAACTGAACCTGTATTAATTCAGATTGTTTCTATGCAGTGCACTACTGAGAACTCTTGAATCCAGGGCAGGCCAAATATAGACTTATTTATTTTTGAGGCTCAGCTTTCATCCAAAAATCGTGCTAGAACCACAGGACCTGAAAGCTGTGCTCTATATGAATGAATGCAAAGTCTGTATGAGCGCACACAGCTGTGTCTCCAGGCTGTGACAAACCCTTCACTTTGCTTTTTTTCCCTTCATTTGAGGCCACTGCTCGGTCCAAATGTCTTTCAGCCTCTCCTGTGTTGTGGCACTGGGTCGCGTTGGGCAGTACCAGGGTTTTCTGTTGCCCTGCAGATGGAGGTGTTACGCTCATCCGAGAGCCCAAATCCCACTTCAGGACACACGCTTTATGGATTCTGTTTTCATCCTGGTGCTCAGGAGCTTCCCTTGCTGTTGTTGGAAATGTTTTGTTCTGCTTGGCCTTACTGGACTGTTTTCTCTGCTCGCTCTCTCGCATGTCTCTTCCCTCCACCCTGTCTTGTGTTTTGTCTTGTCTTATTTTTCCAGTGAGGTGTTTTCACAGCAGCCATCTCAAGCGGCAGCGAGAAAGAGAGCAGGTGGGGAAATTCAGAATGGGAGCTGTGCCCATGCAAGATAGAGTGGAGGTGGCAATGGGAAGAGACCATGGGGGGAGGCTGGGGAAAGCAGAGCACAGCAGAGAGAAAGGGGGAAACGGCAGAAAAGCATCACAGGAGGAGCAAAAGGGGGGAAAAGGTGGAGGAGAGGATCGATGGAGCCAGAGGGCAAGGAGAAAGAGGTCAAGGACTGGTGGTCGATCCTATGGGGGGAGTCCCACTGAGCGCAGCCTGCCAGGCCTGTGGTGGGCAGGGGGCTGACGGAGCAGTGGGAAGGCAGCCTGCATTTGGGCAGCGAAAAAGTTTATTTGCTTTTTCTTGCAGGATATGCTAAGTGATTTTGCAGTTTGAGTGGAGTGGCATTATTGCACTTAGCTCTGCATTGATTAAATAAATTTGTTCTCCAACTCGAGAGTTAAGTGTGTATTATGAAACCTCAGAGCCAATCTTAGTGGTTGCAGTGTGCAAATATTTTTAAAATTATGTAATTAAACAGGACTTGGGCTGCAGTGTCCACTGAAGTGATTCATTAATTGAATGGTTTGATTAAATTTAATGTTATTTTAGTTTATACAGAAAGGGTCGGTATCTTTTCCACCGATAGGGCCGCCTTGCGGGGCTGTCGCTGATGGTTCAGAGGTCCTTACGAGGAATCTTTAGCACCCAATTAAATATTAACCAAGAAGATGTGACTCGTTCTTTCTCTGTCCCTGAAACTGTGTTTTGACATCCAAGGCTGGTGATAAAAATTTGCTCTGCAGAATCACTTGCAACGCGCTCTGTTTATCACTAGATTATTTCTAAATTAATCATGCTAAAAATCTTTCCATTGTAATTGTGCTGGGGCTCAGAGCTGTGTGATGTGTGTAAATAAAAAATGCCCTTTTAATTTCACGTTAACTGTACGTAGCTGCTGCTGCAGCCAAACTGTGTTTCCATAGAATGTCGTTTTAAAGGTATTGTGGTTACTGAGCGGCAGCTGTGATTGAAAAGTATGTAAACTAATCTTTAGTTGCTCGTGTCATTTTTATATTCTTGTGTCAGAACACAAGAAGGCTGCTTTAAATTTGTCTTTCACTATGTATTAATTTTCAAGTCTAATTTTTCTTGGGTTAGAGCACACACCGCATTCTCTACTACGCATTACCATTCAGTGCCAAACTAAATGGCTACTTGAGAAAAAGTACAGAATTAGTTCCTGCTTGATTACTGCAAAAAACATTTATTTTCATAGGGACGATTTTTATTAGCAGCACATAAAGTACAATTATTCTGCGTGCTATCAGTGACTTATGAGAAGAAATAACCGAGTGCCACCATTTATTTATTGATGTGAGGAGCAGCAAGCGTTAGAGCTGTGCACTGCTTTCCCCAAAACAGAAGGAAGGTGAAAGAGGCTTGGAGTTTGTTTTTTTCCTTCCAGGCTTGCCCTGTGTGGTGTTTCTGCTCTTTTAAACGCAGACCATTTAAAATTAAATCCTCAGTAAATATGTCTGCATAAGAACTTCTTTGTCTCTTGATGCCCAACCATTGAAAATTAAATGTGGTTGCGGATAAGTATTTATTCATACCATACCTCACACCTGATCCTGTGTCAGTATGACATCATCTTTGCCACAAAGATTTCTAGTGGTTTAAAAATGTTCCGTTGTGAAATAAGTGGGAGAGGTAGAAAAGGGGCAAGGAAGGCAACAAAAATAAACTACTAGTGGGATTTGGTGTTTTGCCAATTAAAAAAAATAAAAAAAAAAAATCATATTCTTAGGTCCACATGCTGCCTTTGATCGTACACAGGACTTCCATTTGTGCCAGTGGCTGTTCAGCCTGCTGAGGGAAGGCTCTATATGACTTAATTTGTATGTTGTGGGAAGTACATTTTCCTAGCCATGTGGTCTAGCTTACTTGAAGAATCTGAAACGCGTTATAAATGTAAATGCTGTGTTTAAGTAAAACTTCATTATGTTTTGGTGGTTTCCAAAAATGCGCAGGATTTGACCTTAAAGTGTTATTTCAAGGTGTTATGATATACGAGCTAGACTTTGTAGTCTTCTAAATTAAATCTTTGAACGTGTTATTATTGTATACTGGCATCAGCGAGATGTAGTTCTCAGCTATTTTCTGTCACAGCCTTCGTTTTTCTGACAAGAGTAAGGAGACGGGGCCAGATCCCTCTGGAAGGCGGGCTGGGCAGCGCCGTGCTGCGGCTCGGGGCGGCTCTGCCCTGGGACGTGGCCCACGGTGGCACTGCACGCACGGCTCGCTGTCGAGGTGGGACCAGTGCTTCTGCACAGACACATCTGCAGTGCGGGGGGACCGCCGCTCCCCTTGGCCATTGCTGAGGCCCACGGAGGATGTGGTGAACGGTTTAGCATTTGGATCCCGATCTGGTTCCTATATAAAAAGGGTTGTGTTTCTGTTTGGAAAATATGAGCCCCTTTTACGTAGCCCAGGTGCGGATTAGCTCTAAACCGTTCCCCATTCCTGTGTTTGTGGGAGACTGTTTTCAATTCTTACAAAGAAGCCGTACAAGTCAAGCCGTAGAAACAGCAGAAGCAAAATCCAGAAAAGGATTTAAAAAAAAAATACATTGACAAAGTGTTTGCGATCTCAGATCGGCAGTCTGGATCTAAGAACAGTCATAGCTGCTCTAAGTGTGCTTTTTCACAAAGAAAATAGTGGCAGAATGTTCCCACCTTTGCCTCCCTACCCGTGCTTGGAGCGGTGTTTCTCCTTTCCTGCACAGCCGCCCCGTGCTGGCGCTCAGCAGGCAATAAGCACTGCTAGCCACGGGTGCCAGGACAGGGCAGCTGTGCTCAGCCCCTCATGGTGCCACCGGCGGCCATGGGGACAGCCCTCGGTGTCTCCCATGCCACCAAAGCCATTGCCTGTGGCAGCGGGTGCTGCCCTTGGCCTGCTGAGGGCAGGGAGGGAGACCCAGCCATGCCGTGGCGTTTTGGAGCACGGAGCGGGCTTTGGGCCGGGCTGTGTTGTTGCAGAGAAGTCAATTAAGAATAAGAGCTGTGAGTCAGCAGCCAGGGCTGTGGCCATCGTGCCTGTGAGCGGTCGCCTTTGAAGTGCTGTTGTTGGTACCGTTTTACGGCGCGCACTCGCGCTATGAATCACGATAGTTACATGGGCGATTTTCCCTCAAGAACCGAGCCAGCCCCAGACAATCGCGAGGCAGCTCTTTCAGTCCAACGTGCCGGGCCTGGCCTTTGTGTGGGGCTGCCCACGGGGCCACCGAGGCCGTCTGTCTGTCTGCCGTCTGTCTGCGGCAGGGTTGTCTCCCACCTTCTTCTGGGTGAGAGTTGCACATCAGCCCTGTCCTTCATCCACACGCCTTCTCTTGGGCATGCAGCTCCTCGTGTTCTTCTCCCAGCAGCCTGTGGCACCGCTCGGGGTTTTCATATGATTTTTTCCCCTCGCTGGGTGCTGGGAGGAGGATCCAGCCCCAGATCCTGTGGGTATGAGGAAACGTGTGCTCAGTGTCACCTCAGATGTTGGTCTTTGCAGTGTTTCCAGGATGGTGGCAGCTGGAAGCACTTGGGGCCAACTCTTAGCATCCCAGATAGAAAAGATGTGCTGAGGTGTCCTTTTCCCCTTCTGTCTGCATCGTTCCCTCCTTGCATCCCACGTAGGGTGATGCTTAGAAGCACATCTAAAACCAACTTCAAAATGGATTGCTTACCCATGTTTCTTGAACTGATAATTTTGCTGGCACATTATTATTCATCCTCTGCTATTTTCACACTGTGACACAAAACTAGAGAGAAGAAGAGATTGAAATTCTGACCGGTACGTTATCCTGATACCTGACACGCTGTGTCGATATGAGAGTATCTTTACCACAAGGACTTTCTTGGTGGTTTTACAGATCCCAGTGTGAATAAGAAGAAAAAAGCTGAACTAATAGCTCATGAAGCAAAAATATTCTTTTTCTTAAAGAAATTGATTAACATGCAAATATGTACTGTATGCATATTAAATATCATTTCAAAATGTGATGGGCAGGAAGCATAAGTGATGCCATTTGGTTTTGTGGCATCAGTGTGGGTTGATTAAGGGGGTGGGGATAAATTTTGGGGATTATTGATATAGCATGAGCAGAGCCAGATGGTTGTATTACACATCTTTTGTGTTCTTGTTTGCTTCTTAAAGCAGTTGCAGAATTTTGCCCTGGGCAAAATTTACTCTTTGCTTGTATGTTCCCCTTGTGAATTTACTTTTGACAAAGTACTTCACAACGAAGGGAAACACTGCGCCCGCAAACTTCTCCCTTCCCTTCGCATTTGTGAAATCAACAGCCCTGTACTTATAAAATATTTTGCAACTTGTGAAATAAATTAGCAGTAGGTGCAAGTTCAGTGCGTTGTGTTGTGTGCTGCTACCCCTCTGTATGTGATACTGATTTCCAGTGTGTGATTTTTGTGAATTTTCCTCGCAGTGTTTTGGAGAGGAAACTGTGGAAATGGCACCCAGTTCATTTTAGTGCGCTAGTTATGTGGTATTCTTCCATTAAATAAATGTTGTCTTAAAGATTAATGAGCTAATTTTTCCACTACTTCTTTTTTCTTTTTTTTTTTTCATACTTTCTTCTTTTTTTAAAGTTTTGAGACTGCGGTGTACCTGATTCATATTATCAAAAACACATACTTTGTGGTATTCAGGTTGAGTGGGAGAAGGTTATGAAAGGTAGGTGGTTCTCAACTGGGTGTTTGTGACATTTGTTGGAAATGCTTATCACTGGAACCACCAGAATTTACATGTATTTGTTATTTCCCTTTGAAAGCAAATTTAGTTTTATTTCCCATAAGAGATGAGTTTTGTAAAAGCTTTGTAAAAAACAATTTAAATCTTGTGCCTCACGCCGGTTTTCACCAGCACCGCTCCATCGACTCAGCCGAGTTCACTCCAAATCAGACCCCTGGATGACGAGGCCCCTCTGCATTTAGCAATTACAGTGAAAATGATTGTGACTGTAAACACGTTCCATCCTCCGCCTTGGCGTCTGTGTGAGCCGAGTGGGCTCGCCTTGCTCAGTGGCAGGACTTTCACAGGGACCAGCGCCCGGCTCTTCTGCTTCAGATGCTGACTCGGTGGCCCCACACCTGTGTCTCCTCTCTGGGCAGGGCTGACCCCCGTGTTTTGCCCAGGTTACAAGAGGTGACCTCGGGTTCTTTGTTGCGACCGGGAGCTTGATGAAGAAATGGCACCGAGCAGCTCTGACCTTCTTGAGCTCGCTGACTATTCCGTCACAAGTCTGAGGCTGCAGCAACTTGCTTCGAATAATGATGCCATTGTGCTCATCCTATCTGATCAGTTCTTGAAATGTTTTAGTAAGTCTATCTTACAACATTATAAGAAGATAATCAGCTGCCTTAGAAGGTCCCCATCTGGAGTATAGAGTTCTTTTACTGAAAGATGTTTTGCCTTTCCGAGATAGCTCTCGCATTTCATCATCTGTTGTGCAGAGATGAAGTGCATATGAAAAGTCAGTGACTCTGAATCCATCTGTTGTTATTATTTTCCACTGATAATTGGCTTGAACAATGAAATGTCTGTGTCTGTAGCCTTTGAAACTGTACACCCTGTTTATTTTCTGGAGGTCTCACTCCAGTCTCACCCCCCCAACCTTTTTTTTCTTGTTTTGTTCTGTTGTGTTGGGTTTTTTGTTTCATTTTCTCTCAAGCTCATAACTAGTGGAGCTTGCATGAAGATGGCATCTTTGACTCTGTGCATCAGTATGTGTCACACAGCATCTAAAGCTTGCCTGCCAATTTTTGTCAGGGTTCTATGTCTGCTCTGTTTAAGGACACAGTAGGCTTGCAGCAGGAAGACCGGCAGACCCAGACTCTGTATACATCTTACCTGAAATGTAGTATTTATTTCACTTTCTCTATTAAAATATTAATTGACTCCAGCATCTAATACCTATGGAATTAGACACTACCTGTAATTGTGTAATATATTCAGTTGCATCCAGTTTTGCACGATGCAGGGTATTAATATTGGATTCCACTAACAGCAGTTCCATTAGCTTGCTCAACCAGTATGAGATATATATGAGCAGGGAGGCATAACTACCAGCCAGAACTGCCAAAACAGTCATTAGAAGCTCCATTGGGATGGACAAAGGCTTTTACACAGTGATATACTGATTAAATTTTGTTCTATGGTTTATTTGCATCAAGGTTAGATCACTATCATCTATGTGAACCGTATTATTTAACACCTTATTTGGAAGGTCATTTCAATGCAAAAACAGTGAGCGATACAGGGGCTCTAAAATTTCTTGCAGGATTTTTTGTGGGGGGGATTTTTATCTTGTTAGGCTTGACTGGCTCTTGTTAGCAATTTTGTTTTAACACGGTGAGTTTAATCCAAGGGAAAGTGAAAACTCCCTCCATTCTGTAGGAGTGCCCAGTTGAACCGAGCATGTTTGATTCTCATTAAAACTGCTAGCTGTACCCAGTATCCTTTGAAATAATCTGCAGCACGTGCTTGAGAGCCCAGTCACTGCGTGCTGCTTTCTGTGTGCGTGAGGGGTCTTTCAGAATGAAATTTCGGTGTCGAAAGCAGTCGTGTTGTCCATCTCGTGCGGCAGTCTGGAGCACAGGAGAGAAAGACAGGGGAGTATAATCTTATTTGTGTTTCAATGGCAATCATTTAATTCTGCGAGTTATTAAAAAATAATTAAATTACTAAAACCAACATGTAGCTAGGACTTACAGAAAGAGGTCAATGCGATTTGACTCCTTGAGTTAGGGAGGGACACTGGTGAATTCCAATTGCTTTCACATTTCGCTTCTTCATTCTATTTCTGGGAGGATACACAGGAGTGAAAAAATAATTCATTTCTCTAGAAGCAAGAATAAATCACAGTGTATAATTATGGATATTTGATTATAATAATAGATGCTTCGAGGTGCTTGGTGGTTATCACAGTCTCTAATTTAGTTGGTTTGGGAAGTAAATATGGTCTGGAGGGGCAGCTTTGTGAGACTGATATTTTGGAAATGACATTTTTGGAGGAGCCCTTAGAAATGTTTTCCCTTTCCCCCAGTGAAGCAGTGAATCGGTGCACGTTATGCAGTGGTTCGTAACAGCTGAAGTAGGTTTCCATGTGGAATGTCTTTTATATAGTAAACAAAACATAGGGACAGCGCGAGCAAATTCACATTTAATGCGTCACCTCAACCAGAAGTCTCTGTATTAATTTTAAATCCTTGTTACTGGCGATATATTGGGTTGCAGCACAGTTAATGAAAATGAATTTTACAGGTGGTGCTTGGTTGTGTTTCTGCTGTGGTGAAATGGGTGGCTGAGCCAAAGCGGGCAGAGCACACGGTGCAGTTTTTTTGCCAGAGCAGTGCTTAGATTAGAAATGAACGTTTGGCATCGAGTTGTTGGTGCTGTTGTTATTTACTATTAGATGAAGAAAGCGTTTAGCTCCACGGTTTGATTTGATCTGGTAGCTCCTACCCCCTTAAACAAGCTGTGCAGCTTGTCAGAGATCAGGACAGGTAGAATGCACAGCAGGCGTCTGATTTGAGCCAGTTACTCATTTGCTGAGTGTTTGTGTTTATGCAAAGGGGCCTCTTCCTGCATATTTAATCTAGAGTAAGGCAGTGGCTTTTGTTGTGTTTAGACCACATACCTTCAGTCCTTCCTTACACTGCAGCCAGTGTTGAGGCACAGAAAGGCTGGATAGTCAGAAGTGCTTTAGTGTTCTCAAACTCTCAACTTTCTGCAGTTGGTTGGGAATTACTTGCAGCTCTAAGGCTTTTTCTTCCTCATTAATGGGTAAGTTTGCACTACGGTAGGGTGAGATACTTTTGTTTCTGTTCCGTTTTATAAATGCAGAGAGCGAGTGTTTGTTTGTTTGTTTGTTTGTTTGAATCGTCCAAAGCTCCTTGAGCAAAGTCGGTGTGCCGGGGCAGTTTGTAGCAGGAATTGGCCGAGGAATACAGGTGTTTCTGGAATATACTCCGAATAAAGTCCGAAACGCCGTGCTGCAATAGGCAGGTATTGGCGGGGGGGCAGCGGGGACTGAGTTCGGTGTTGTTATTCTTTGTGCTAACAAATCCTGTTTTGTAACTATCCCGAAGATAATGCTGCCATTGTTAGCTAAAAGCTTTCCAACAGTGTGCAACACAGAACTGCAAAAGCAGCAGCAAAAAAAAAAAAAGGAAAAAAAAAAAAAATCCAACCCCTCTGGTCTTTATTGTTTCCTTAGCAAGGGTCCTCACCAGTGTGTCTGTGCTGTAAGAGGAAGGTTTTCCTTACGTGGGAATTGAATCGTCTCTTCATTGATATTAATAGCACACTGGAGATGTTAGCCATGATGCAGAGCACGGGGCTGTGGAGTAGGAAACCTGATAGCGCGGGGGGAAACATGACAGTCCTGCTGCTGCTGGGGCGGGCGGCAGCCCTGCGCCGGGGCTTCGCATCATGGCATCCTCAACTACTGGCTGGAGGTGTTTTCATCTGCAGCTCTTTCTTTTAGTACAGCTGTAATTACTGCCGCTCGCGCTCGCCCTTATTAACCGTGCGGCTCGCTTTCTGCCTCGGTCTGAACAGATTAGTTGTAGAAATGACTTCCTAGCACACCCTGCGCGGGGTCCGGCGGCGGGGCCCGGCGTGGCCATCGGGGCCGGGTGACAAAGGGCGCATCTCCGGAGTGCCGCCGTGGCGGCGGGGGAGCCGCCGCGCGCCGAGGCCGGCAGCAGTAGTTGGGGCGAGCAATTAACTATTTCCTCCGTTTGAGTAACTCCTCTCAAACAGAAGAGTGTGCTGTTCCACCACATGTTGGGAAGTGCGAGGAGCGGAGAGAATTTCACCAACCTGAGCACGGCGTGCGGGGACCGCGGTGCGCGGCGCGATCCGCCCGCCTGGCGCGGCGCTGACGGCGGGGAGCCGGGGGGCGCCGCGGTGCGCAGCGCCATTGCTCGAACCGCCCGTGATGGGCAGCGCGGCGCTTCTGTGCACCGCGTAAGAAAAAAAAAAAAGAAAAGGAAAAAAAAACTTTTTTATGAGCGAAAAGTACCTCAGTCACAGCACCTCGTGTGATTAGTGCTATTGTATTCTTAAATTTTGATTGATAGAGATAATAGTTTTCACTTAAAAATACAGACAGGTACTTTAACTTTCCATGACAATAGCTATTTGCATTTCTTTTATCTTTTTGTTTAACACTCGTGGGGGTTGGGACGGATTTGATTATTAACTCTTATTGCGCACCCGGCTAAAAGCTAAAACAAAGCTTTTGTTAACGCTTCCAAGGTAAAACAGCAAATATTGTTTTTAGGCTTCAGCGTTTAAGGGCCGCTAAAGGATCCCCCGGCGGTAGCGCCGCGCGGCCGCCACCGGAGCCGCCGCGAGGTAAGGGCCGCCCGCCCGCCCGCTCCCGCCGCACCGCGCCCGGGGCTCGCGGCGCTGCGGGCTGGGCGGGAGCGGGGTGAGCGCGGGGGCGCGGCGGGAGGCGGCGGCGCTTCGTCGGAGCTGCGGCCGTGCGCCGGAGCTGCGGGACCGCTGTGCGAGTCTCGAGAAGTAACTGCGCGCCGCTCCCCCCACCCCCTATTTTTTTTTAATTATTTTTTTTTTAATTTTTAATTTCTGTCAGGCTCTGAGCAGCGCTCGCACTGCCCGCTCTGCACCCGCGGCTCTGCGCTCGCCCCGCAGCCGCTCCCGCCGCTCCTCGCTCACACGAGGCCAAGTTTCCGGAGGAGAAGTCTAGACATAAAACGGTTAAGGCCGGCGTTCAGGCACGGAGTTATTTTAAGGAACAGGGAGATGGGGAGCGCTCGGCCGGGCTGCGGGCACGCCGGGTCCCTCCGTGCGCCGCGGGCTGCCGAGCCGAGCTCGAATCGTGCGCTGCCCACGGCTCCGTGCGAGCCGCTGCCGAGCGGGGAGGAATGGCTTGCGATCGCTTTGGTAGCGTTGGCTCACGTCAAGTGATTCTTTTCCAAGGTTACAGTGGACACGAAAGGTAATATTCTGTGGGAAGAGAAAATGTGCCGCGCGTAGCTTTGTCCTCGTGCTCCTGTTTATTTTTGCTTTATTTCTGTTCAGAATAAACTAAAAGCACCGGGCAGAGATTCTGCCCAGCCTTCTGATGTCTGGAAATGAAGCACGGCCTGACGTGCTCACCCTTCCCCGACAGGCAGCGAGCTGCTGCCCGGCGCTGCTCACAGCGAGGTGGCAGAGCAGCTCTCGGCCCCTGCAGTTGTGCTGCTCACCTGCATTTCACTTTCTGAGGAGGCGATAATGACTCCTGATAAAGAAAATCCCATGATATTTAATAGAAACTACGCAGTAACAAGCAGCTGCCTTGACAGAGGGCAGAATTCTTTTTCCTTCAGTATTATATATATATGTGTGTGTGTGTGTGTGTGTGTGTGTATTTGGTTGCTTGACACCTCAAAAAAAAAACAAAAAAACAACCAGGCATGGTAAAACTGAAGGGCCTTATTCTGAACATCTCCAAAGCAGTGCTGCACATGGTTTGTGTGCTGGTGCAAGGCTAGGAGAGCTGTGTGCAGCACCGTGCCCACAGCACGCCTGCTGCTCTTTGCCAGCACTCTGTCGGTGTAGTCTCAGGGTTAACAAAATACCAAATAAAAAAGCAATTTTTTTTTTTTTTCTTTTACGTATCTGTAGTCAACAAAGTCATTGGCTGCACTGATTCCCCTCCCGGATGACAAAATAGTAATACTGGCAATAGCAGGGCATCTTTCAGGCTGGTACAGCTGTGTGTGACCTGGGCAGTTTGAAGGGAAGCAGTAGCTGTGTTAGGTGGCTCGCTGTATTTAGATGAGTCACGAAAGCACTTATATTACTTATCAAGTTTTGATATTTTAAAGCTTTCAGGAAAACCTGTAGTTAATATTTTATTCACAAAATCACAGAACCAGACACATTAAATATAGTTCAGCCAATCTTATATAAGAGAAGTTAATGGAAACCAAAATTCAGAAACAGTTTTTGTTGTACTGTTGTGTGTGCGTTCTCTGTCTATTTTGAATAAAAAGAGTGCTTTCTAGGTAACGGCAGGGAGATTCCCTCTCTGGTTTAGATTTCCAGTAATGATTTGCAAGCTACTGAGGGCCAGGACACTGGCAAAAAAAGAAGTGAATAATGCTAAGCAGGGAAGCAGTTCAACTGATGCTCTACTTTCCTGCGTAAAATTACTCACAGCCAATTTGTGTGGATTCAAGATCTTTGTTCATCAATTTCTGGCTATACCCGAGGTTATTGGATTTTGATATTAATAAAAACGTTAATCTTTTAAGTAGAGCTTCATTCCATAGCGCTGTTTATCTCTATTTTCTTCATATTTTGGGGTAAATTTGGCTTTGCAGTGCTCACTTGGTGTTAGGACTCCATCCCACAGCTTTCCCAGGATTATCTCCTGACAAAGGCGACCACTAAATTGAGCAAGTATGGTGGGATCAGAAATGCCAGAGGGACTGACCCAGCAGCAGGTAAAATGGCAAAGCCTCTTCTGTCTTTGTCTTGTGCCCTGGTACCAAATAGATGCGCAGGGCCGGATCCTGAGCAGTAGGGGTTTGTTGTCTTAAAGTCAACTGAGCAGGCCATGGCAGTGGCTCAGGTCGTGATCTTAGCATCATTACTGGTTGCCTTTCCCAAACCCTGTTGAAAACAGCTCTTATAAAACGTATTTCTGTACTCAGGGATTTCAGAATGCTTAAGAAAAGCACTGACTCATCTTGCTGATAGGCAAACTGAGGCACTCAGCATGTAAACTCCATGTTTTCAGGGATGTCTGTAAAATCTGAACGCAGCCAGTAGTTCAGCATGGTCTGTCCCCTCTGTGTGATCCCAGCTAAGCCATCGGAGCCGTGTTGCAGGTGTTGGGAGAGCTTCCCTCGACTTGTGAGACGATACGGCCACCGCTGCTCGCAAAGTGGGTTTTTGTGTGTGGTTTGTTTTTCTATTTTAATCATCTCCTCGAGGGAAAGTATGAGTGTAGCGAACTGTCTTGCTTGGGTAGGTTGGGATTTTTTCCTTGTTTGCTCCACACACACACTTACAGTGTTGATGGTACTTGGTGTTTATCTTAAAGACAGCATGATGGAAGGAATGTGTGTTGCCTACATCAATTCACTCACCCGTATAAACATTTTCAGGAGGAGAGTCTGTATTTGTATTGCTACGTTTTGAGATATTCGGCTTTTAGACTATTAATGAGAAATTTTCACAGGTGGGAACAGCTGTCCCTGCTGCTCATCTTAATTTCTGTGGTACATTATCCAAATTCTTGACAGGTAGTAGCATGGCACAAATATCCAGGGCTGAAAGCAGCCCCAGCTCTGCCAGTGGTTGCACTGTGGGCAGCGTGGCAGCCCTGCCCAGCCCTGGCTGTGCCGCCCTGGAGCACGTCCTGCCCATCAGCAGCAGAGGCCCAATGCAGAGCGTGCCTTGCAGCGTTGTTTCTCTGGAACCAGCACATGTGGACAGAGTTACCTGCCTCCTGCAGCCCCACTTAGAGGGTTATTGTGTGCACGCTTTATGCAAACATGTCATTTTCAGCAGTTTCCTTAAAAAGTGTATTTTAAGATGGTTCTCTTGCTATCATGAAGACTCGGGGTAGAAATGAAGTCTGCTTGCAAAATACTGCCAAAATACAGATCTGACTGCCAAATACCGGGGAATTTGTAAAATAGATAAATATGAAAAGGGGTTTAAAGGTTCGCATCCGAGATAACCCCTGCAGCAAAGCAAGATAAAAGCCTCCATTGTTGTTAATCTAAGAGCACATCGTATGTCAGAGGTCATGTATTTTACATAAAAGATGTATTGTTTTACATGCTCTCAGGAAGGTGAGGCCTGAGCTATTAGGATGGAGCAGTGCTGTGTCCTTTCGAGTGCAGGATCTGTGTGTGATGTGTGCACCCCAGTGAAGCATGCAGTGTTTCCTATCCACCACACACGTACGTGTTGTGGCCCACATCCCCCGGTATCTCGTCACAAGCACTGGCAAAAGAAATTCTCTCTCATTAAAATGAGGTGAAATAGCAGCAGATAAAAGCAATACTAATTTCATCTCAAGCTAGCCTTTTTTTTCTGCCTAGAATTCGTAATTGTCAGTGGTGAAGAAAATGCCTTATTCTTACTGGGAAAACAGTTTTTCCTTCCAGAATAAATGGCAAGTGAGTACATCTTCTTCAGAAATAATTTAATGGAGGTTCTCATTTTTCCCAGAGGTTGGTATTCTGCTGCTTCAGTCAAAAGCTTTACCTCCTGATGGAAACGGCATAACTTAGCATTTGGCGAGTTTCAGTAACACCCCCAAAGCTCCACCTCACTGTGTGAATTTCATGAAATGGAGTTTCACGTAGCTCTGTCTTACACATCCACATGTCACTGACTTTCCATTTTGTATGATGTCATCTGTGTCGGCACATTATTGCACGCTTCTTTCTGTCCTCATTAAACTGTGGTAGCCTGCACCCCTGCAGCAGGTCAGTGTTTCAGTGACATTGTTCTAATTTTACTCTTTTAAGGTATCTGGTCAATTGATGCTGAATTAATTCTGAGTGCTGTTAGTGGTTTGAGTTAGTAACTCGATCTAAATTAATAAACAAATGTTTTTCTTTTCTCTTGTACCATATGTTGATCCCAATTACATGAACAGAAAGTGGCAGATTGTCATGTTTCTTAAAAGATTACATACTCTTTTGCATAAGAGAGAGTACACAAGATGCAGTAATATACAGGGTAAAAAAAAACCCTGCACGTGCTGTTTTCTCCCTCCTACTTTTTTATAAAGACACTCTTTAATTATTTCTCCCTTTAATACCCACTGTTCTCACCACCTTGGCTTTCTTGGTATGCTTAACCAGAAGAAACCTCGAGACAGTAAACAACTTTTTGAATGGGGCGTGGAGGATGCAGCTAGTTTTAAAATCTTATCTAGGACTGTGTCTCTATGGAAAAGGATGGAAAAGGAAAGGATCCAGAAGCTAAAATAGACATGGTTACAAACGGTCTTAAAATGCCTTAAGCAAGGAGAACTCATTCAGACAATAGTCAGATTCCTGAAACAAAGGACTGAACTCATATATTATTCAAACTGAAAATAGATTGATAGACATCGAGATTAAGAAAGTTTATGCTGGAGAACAAAGATGTCTCATCTCCACGGTTTCTTGTTGCTTTTTTTTTCCTCCCAAAGACCAAGTTGTTCTTGCTGAACTGAAGAGCCGCACACGGGCTGGTACCGATAAGCAGCAGTCCTGTGACTTGATTGTTTTTATTAACTCTCTCTGAAAGTCATTCACCATTAAACACGATTAGATTCGTTTGTTGCTTTATTGATGTTTGTACTTGCAAGGCCGGGGCCAGTGAAACGCTTTGGGTGTTGTTGCCAGCACGGACACGGCGGTCATGTGTGTTCCCTTCTTTTTGCAGGGTAAGAAGAGTGACCTATTTGGGTGGCTGTAACTGAAGATTGCGTTACAGGAGCAACAGCAGAAGGTAAATACAAATACTGTCTTGTGCGTAGTTTCTGGAACATGTTGGAATGGAGGACCTGATCCTACAGACCCCATGAACGTGCTTTAGTGACACAAGTGAAGTTCCTGTGGCAGCACAGGTAGCAGCTGTGAGGTTGGGCTTGGCACGAAGCTTTTGTGGCTCAGACGTGAGAAGTCAATGGTTTAGGTGCCCAAAGGCATTCCAGGAGAAAGGCCCCAGGGATGTCCTTTTTGGCTTCTCACCATGTGCTATGGGGGCTGTCTGATGGCTGAGAGCAGTTGTGTGTGGATGGGAAGACCCAGCTCTGGTTGATCTTGGTGGCCACGTGGCCAGCATTCATGAGTGCAGGGCTGGGAGCTGCAGCAGCTCTGCCCCACAGCGGGGTTGGTTGTCTTGCTGGGTCCCTGCGGAATGGCCCGGTTAGCTTCAGTGCTGTGGCATCCTGAGCTGACACACTGCTGGGTTTGCAGCAGTGCAGCGGAGAGCAGAATTTAGCTGTTGCTCTGTGCAAAATGATTTTTATTTAAAGCAATGTGAAAGTCCCTTCCTTCGGAATTAACTCCTTGCTTCTCTTCTGGCCCAAAGTTTCAAGTTGGAAAGGAATATTAACATCACAAAAGTGGTGATTCATAGAATTAACTTGCAGAAGACAGGAGTGATGCAGATCAGTGTTTGGTACTGAAGGGTGTCATCTGACTGAGGTTCATATGGCTGCTTTATAATCACCTTCTTTCAGAAATTAATAGTCGGTTAAGCACCATAGCAACAAGCAACACTGATGTAAGCGCTGAGCAGTGGCTGCTGCTCGCTGTGATGTCAGTGCTCGTTAGTACTGTTCCCTTGACCTTGTTTGAATATAAAATGGTGATTTCATTTTAAACTTAGAATTTTACAGAATGACTAAATGCATCAGAGTGAATTAGAGCTATTTTTATTTTTAATTCTATTAAAATGTACTTCAAGAGGGAAGAAATGTCCCTGTTCTCTGCTGCTTTAAATTAAAATAGATCTGAGGACGATGTGTTTTTCCTTTTTTTCTATTTTTTTTAAGTTCTTTGTTGCCAAAAATATATATTTACTGAGGATGAAATGAAATTCATGAAGTTCAAGTGAATATTGCAGTCTTTGGCTGTCCTCGTGGTGTATGGCAGTTGTATGATATATGCCTCTCTTCAATATTTGAATATTACTAGTTGCTTGTTCTTTTTAATGGCAGGAGCCCATGCACCAGACTGGCTGAGAATGTTGGCATTCTTATGGAGCCATGGTTGATGTGTGGCCAGGTGCTATTTGACCTGGGAAAATGAAGAATGTTGGTTGTTATAAATGCAGAACATTACCTCTTCAGCCTGGCTTGAATTTTATAACCTGTTTCTCCAAAAGGAGGCACATTTTCTGTTCCTGCCGTCAGGACACGACGTATGCCAGGCATTTGGCACCTGGTGTGCATCACTGTGCAGTCAGCAGTTTGGGTGACATGCAGAATATCTCACTGCAGAGGGCTGTCCCGTCTTCCAGGCTGTGACACAGGTTGAGTCTCACCCAGGAGCTGCTATGCAGGGTTCAGCCAAACTAGATGTGGGAAGTCATTGAGGACTGTAGAGAACACCATGGACTAACTGTGGTGTACGGATGTGGAACATGCTTTCAAGTATGTTTGTAAACTGCAGAACAAAATTCACAGCTTAAAAATAGAGTTTTTCTGTGCATCCTTCAGTGGTAGGGCACGTTTCTGTGACAAGGTGGGGATTTGCCCTGCTCCCGCTGCGTTGCTGGTGCTATTTACAACAAAATGCTCCAGGATCTGTCCATGATCTTGCAAAACGTTTCGTAAAATAAAGCCATAATGAGTGATGTGTGGTCTAAGAAACTGGATGTCAAATTGAAACTGCCGAGATAATAAACCATGAGAATAGGAGATAGTAATGGAAATAGTGATGGAGTCCTAATTAGAGCCATGCCACTGAAACAGGGGAGGTTAAGGGTTTGGTTGATTGAGTTTGAGCTCAATTGCTCAACAGTTTAATTTCAGGTGAAATCCCATCTTCTGAGTTAGTGGCTCAGCTGCTCGGTGCGCGTGCAGAGCAGGGCTCTGTGCTCCTGGAGGGGCGGCCGCGTGGCCCTGCGCGTCCCAGAGCAGAGTGCAGGCCTGGCCCCGTGTGCAGCAGGATGCTGACAGCGTTACGCTGTGCTTTGGTCCCTGTTTTGTCTTCTGTCCAGTCCACAGAGCTCTGAGCAGAGACTCAAACTGAATAGATGCAGCAAGGGACTGTGATGGTTAAACCTTCGGAATTAGGGGTTTACGTGCTCCTTTATTTAGCACTGCTAGGCATCGTGCCTAATTATCTGCCAGTTGTTCCTCAAAGTAAGAATTTGAATTGAAGTGTTTGATTTGGGGAGAAAGGTGGGGAAATGTATTTTTACGGAATTGTGGACGATGGTGTTGGTTTTCCAGGAGCATTCGTTTGTTTAAAAGTATGTGAAAGCATTTTCAATAATCAAACACCATTCAGCGAGCATTGTAAATCAGGGATAGCTTGTGTGTTGAAAAATTGAAAGGTACAAAACATGCTACTAAAGTTGTACATTATTGATAACAAAAGACACATGCAGACTTTAAGATTGCAAAGATAGAATCCTTTAGAAAACCCTCAACAGGGAAAAAAATCAAGCACAAAGGATTTAGAAAAGTTACACTTAGTTTAAACTTTCAAATCTTAATGCTTGTCAGAGCTAAATGCTAATTGAACATCAGAAATAGTACAGGAGCTGCTTTCTGTAACTCAGTGCCAAATTAGATGGTCAGCAGATAGATCTGTGGGTCTGAGCTCTAACTTTGAATGTATTTACCTATATTCTCCTTCGCTCAGCCTTCAGACCCAGAGGGAAATGGGGATTTGTGAGGCCTGCAGCTGGGGGGATGTCAGTCCTGTGGCTGGAGCCATTGGGGCGCCTCTAAAGACCGGCTCCATTGACTTGCTGACGTTGGGAGCAGTTGAAATATCCTGATTGTTAGGGCCTTCGAGTTCCTTCAGCTGAAGAGCACAGCCTGGTGCAAAGCATTTCTGTGAGCTGTGGTAATAGAAATCAGAATGTTACCTGTGTGTTCTGTTCTGAGCCTCCCCAGAAAGGCTGTGTGTACCTTGGGCAGCACAACTGGTTTCAAACCTCACCTTTTGTGAGGAAAAAAAAGAGGTGGGTGAAGCTGTGATTTTTTTCTGAAGCAACTGGGTAAAAAAGATTTAGAAAATAGATTAAGACATTTTGGAATAATTTAAAAGTATTTGAGCAAATCTCATTAACATGGACCAGTAGCAAGCTGTATTGAAGACTTCAAAGATCTGTCAGAGGAGTTCTTTCTGTGCTATTGTCTGCCAGCATTAGCAATCTCAAGAGAACATGCTTCTTTTGTTTGCTTTTGGCCCATTTAGCTTTTCTTCTTCTCCTTAATGTTCCTTAATGTATTATAAATCTTCAAGTGGGTTGATAGAAAAATATATTTCTCAGCTTTAAGGTAGTCAGTAGCAGGTTTTGATCCTCGTATCTGATACTTCTGGACCAAATCCTTCTGGTCTTCACAGAGAACGTTAAAGTAAGCAAGATTTGGCCAGTATTTTACATAATCCTGCGCTGTTTCTTCCATTTAACTTAGCAGGTGTTCGATATGATCTTCAGCAAAATGCAAGTGCTGGTTTGTATTACTTCATGGAGAGCAGCATCGCCTGTCAGAAACCTGTGAAGAACGCAAAGCTCACAGCTGAGCTCTCATGTACAGCAGGCAGGTGTTTGGAATCCTCCCTTCGCCCTTCATGGGTACCAGGAAATCCAGCACGCATCCCAAGTGAGGGACAAGATGTGCCATAAGAGGCACTGAGGCCTGTGAGGGGTTTTGTTCTTTCAGCAATGGCCAGTGTTGTTGAAGATGTTCGGACTTGTTGGCGGGCACCGTTTGGGCAAGGATGTCATAAAAGCTGTATTCAGCAAGGTGGAGCTTGTTCTTGTGCCATCCACGGCCGTGAGCAGCCTCTCCTGTCTTGTATAGAGGGAGGCTTTCCTGTGTGCTCTGTTCAAGAGGTACACCAGTGTTTTACTCTCTTAACTTGGTACTCCAAGGAAACTACAGGTTCACTGAGCCAAAAGCATAGGAAATGTTAGTGCTGTACACCACACAATACAGGCTGTGCAATTTCCAGCCTGTTTCTTCAGGACGAAGCTGGCTAATGTGTCAGGGCATGCTGTGTTTTATCGTATCTTGGGTGAGGAAGGATTGCAAATGGCACAGGTAGGAACGGCGTCGGTCTCGTTGTAGATCAGATAGCCTGAGCTCATACTTTGCCACGAGACAACAACGGGAGGGCTGGGAAGATCCAGCCCTGAGGTTTCCTTCTGAGGCAGGCAGGCTGGCGGCGCTGAGGGCACTGCTGCTGTTGCACAGCCCTGTCAGCTTGAAGCCTGCCTTTGGAAGGCACATCGCAAAGACAGCGTCGCTTCTGCGGCACGGAATGGAGGGGTGTGAGCAAATGACACCAGAAATAGATTCTTATTGCACATTCCATATTTTATTTGGTCATCTCTTAGGTCATTGCCTGTTGCCTTCCACCATGTGAGAAGTATATCTTCCGGCGTGCCTCAGTTACTGTCCTACAGCAGGAGCAGCAATATTTTACAGTGGCAGCAGTACAGGACCAGTGATGTCAGTGGGCATTACAGGAGGCCACCCTTTTTATTTGGTAGCTCATGCTAAAGCCAAGACGTTAAAAAAAATGGTTTTGGCCCCAGTTGCCTGCCCATATTTCTCGCTGCAACATATGAAAGCATTTTTCATTGCTGCTAATGGCAGGAACTTCAGACGCCACCTCCAAGATGTTTAATTGCTAAGTGTTTCTCCCAGTGCAATCTGTGAATTTTAATTTGGGGCTCTCCCACCTCTGCTGGCCGTGTACTTCGCAGCGTGCTTTGTGCAGTACAGCTTAATTGCTCAAAAGGGTCATTTCTGACTCTGAGCTCACTGTTTGTTTTTTTAGGAGGGCAGCGCAAACATTTGGATATTTGTAACTAAGACTCTGACGTCATTTCCATTGCAAATCATTAATATCAGTAGTTTATAACACGGCTTTTCAGAATGCTTTTTGTTGAAATATGATGATGCCTTGCTTGGTTTTAAGAAAGCAGAATTGTTTTTCTCCCTTTTTTTTAAACAAAGATAAATCGGAATCTTTTGAGTCATAGGTCTGCTTTCTTCTCCTGTCATACGCCTTTAGTTATTTTTAATAGCTCTCGTGTTTGTCCATATTGGTTGTAAGACAAGTGGTTCATTTAATCCTCTGACATGTTAAGGGTCAGTGGATCCCACTGCTGGAAGGAAACGTCTGTGGAAGGGCCCAGCATTTCCTGCTACTGGGGCACTTCCACCAATGGAACAGAGCTACACAGTCCTGGCATTAGTAATTGTTTGTAAAAATCTTAGAAATAGAAAGTGCCGCCTTTAAAAGCCAACGGCAGCATAAATCAATAATATGGGCAGTGGGATCATTTCCTCTGGGGGTCTAGGGGGACTTTCTTAACCTCTTTTTGACTGGAAGAATGTCCTGCAGTTATTTTTACAGCTTTTGTTTGCTCTGGTGCCGTCCTCAGTCATCCTTTAAACTTCATTCTAATAGTGGGACAAGATGATGTTCAGTGGGGAAACTTGGTTTTTAAAAGCCTTGAATGGAGTTTGAACGCTGCTGAAAGCGTGTTGGAAAGCAGCTGAGAGATGGTTTCTGAAGAAGCGTGCGTTCTTTTGCTCATCTGCACCTCTGAGAGCTGATGTCCAGTGAGAAATAATGTGTGCTTTCACTGTTTGTTTCCTTTTGTTTTAAGGAGGGATAGATGATGGCTTTTGGTGCTGCTTTCTTTGAGTGTTCAAAGCTCTGAGCTCCGGTTTGGAGAATGTTAAAATAAACCCACAGGAGGTCTTGTAAAAGTTGTAAGAAATTGTAAGCATGTCTGCTGAGTCAATTATATGAGACAAATTGCCAGGGTAAGGCTGCATGCTTCCAGACTTGTTATTTACACTCTGCCATCTTTAAAACAATTCATTTCTGCCTCTGATTTCACAGCAGATAAATACATGTTTTGGAGCAAAAAAAAAAAAAAAAAAAAAAAAAAAGTATTAATTAGAGAAAATATTATTTAAAAATGAAAGAATGATTGGGGTTTGTATTCATGTGGTTAAAAGGAAAATCTGGCCTATCCTCCTGAAAGTTGGAGAACTCAAAGAACGTAGTTTGAAAACGGAGACGTTGGCTTTTTAAAGCTTCTCTGTAACGAGGCACGAAAGCACAAGGCAGTTCTTTTTAGATCATTTCAGTGTTAATATTGAAGTTATCCTTTATTAAGAAAAGATCCCTCGGCCTCGACTGTCTGAGCGCATTCACAAAGTTCTGCTGAGTCCATTAACCCTGCAGGGAGTTCAGGAGCACGGCTCACAGAGCGCTGCTCATCCCACGTGTGCAGTGTGTGCTTGCTGTGTCTCCACAGTCGGTGCTGTGTGCTGGGATGTGCCGCGTTGCTGCCTTAAGCTGCCATGGTTAACGTGGTTTGAAACGCATCCAGATGAACCCGTGTATTTTCTAGATGCTTGATAAAGTACCGTGAAGTCCCTTTCCTCTTTCCCAGACTCTCCTTTTCCATCACCACCAGTGCAAAAGCTCTGAGAGGAGCTCGTGCAGCACAGCTCCTGCAGTTGGGCACGTTTGTCCAGCACGGACACGATGGGCTGCAGCATGGGAGAGGGCTTTCTGTTGGAAATTGCCGGTCGGTAGGCTTTGTTGAGCTGTTTTCTGTAGGACGTTAGGAAAAGCTGTTTGTCCTTTTAATGCCATCTCTTATTTCCAACCTCCTTTCTTCTGTTTTCTGCCGTCCCCTCCCTCAGACAGCTGTGGTCGACTCAAGGTGCCTGCAGCAGGAGAAGCCTTGAGCACTGCTGCATGCCAGAGAGACAGAGGAAAAGCTATTTCCCATGGGAAGTAATTGATAATTGAAGTGATGAAAGATGAGTGTGATTATGCCTGGCACCTCCTGGTGCAGCTGAACTGGTGGTTGAGCTTTTAGTTTCTCTTTCTGTTCCCCAAAGCGATTTCTGGTGACACTGTCATGTGTTTCTGCGCTTGGGGAGAAGAGTTGAAAACCAGCTCCTTCCTTCTTCTTGTCCATGTGTCTTCCACGTGAGCGGTGAGTGTCAAGGACTGCTAAGAGCTGCTCCATATGCTGGTCTTCCCTCCATTCCCCTCTTTGCTTTTATCTGCTCTCCTGTGTCTCTCTCTTCCCCCCTGGTAGGAGCAGGGCTGCTGCCCGTTGTGCTGGGAAGGTACAGAGGGCAGACTTTAATGTCTCCCCACATGTCCCAGACCTCTGCTTTCAGCGTAGCCAGGCACACGGTGCCCCAGGGACAAGTGAGGCTTTGGTTTTCTACACGGGAGATGGAGCCCCAGAAGGAGCACTGAGTTTGGGGTTCTCACCCTCATGAGCTGCTGTGGGCTGCTGGTAATGCGAAGACCTGGTGTGTGGGACATGGCATCAACAGGATGACAGATTCACCTCCGAAGAGAGGAGTAGGGCAAAAAAAAGTTGCAGACGAGCTTTGTGGGTGCTTGAGGAGACTTTCTCTTTGAGCTGACCGTGTGCCGTTACACCTGCTAATTTTCCCAGATTTTCTCTTCTGTCACTGACATCCTGTCTGGTGGCTGCCCACGAAGAGCAATCTGTGGCATCATCTGGATAAGACCTCAGAACGTCGCTGTGGGAGAACTCGAGTTTATCATAGTTTTATATTGGGTTTCCCTCAGCATGTAACTGGATGCATTAATAGTGACATGATCCCAGCGTGACCTGGACTTTAATGGGTTTGAACTTGGAACTGCTCAAACATTAAGAAAAAGCCCTCGCTCCCTGCGTGTATTCAGCAGCTGCTTTTTTATATGCAGAACCCTGAGCTGCAAAGGTTCAATGATGGTGTATTTTCAACTTTCAGATGAAAAGGACTTAGTAACTGCCAAAAACTGAGCTGTTTCTCTCCTGATGCAGATGTGTGACTGCCAGGACACGCATACATCAAAAAGACAACATGCCTCTGAGCAGTTGAAAAACCTACTGCTTTGTTTTGTTTTGCTAGAGGCAAACAAAATGTCAGCCCCCTCAGTCCTGGGAGAGGGCTTCTGCTGGCAGCGTGTGCTTCTCCTGGGGCAGGGGCCTGGCAGCCGGGCCCTGGGGCTGGTGCCTCACCTCTGCAGCTGAGTCACTTCGTGGCATGGGGACTGTTTGTTCTGGACAAAGCTTTCTTAGTTTGTCTTGACTTTGGACGTTGCCAGCTGTGCATGATGTACCATCCAGAACAGGCTCTTTATCGTGTGTCAAAACTTAACTGTGGCAGCAAAGCTGAGAGTTGCTTTTCCCGTCTGCACTGGGAGCCAGGGAGCAGGTTTGACCCCTCAGAGGGATGTTGCAGGGTAGGTTACCTGTTTGTTGTGTGTTCAAGCACTTCACAAAGGTACTCATTTCTCCTTTTTTAAAAAGAAAACAAAACCTCTGCAAGGCCTTATTTTCTGCTGTTTTGGGAAGCGTCCTCCATTCCTCTCCAAGTTTCCACTTGAGATTCCGTTTACAGTGTTATTGGCTACCTAAAACCAGATGGGCATAAGGGAAGGGCTGACACGAGTCTGGCTGTAGTGAGATGTGCAGAGCCCTGCAGTAATGATGGGGAGGTTCACTGCCAGCCATCAGAGCTGTTTCATGGAATGATGGTGGACAAAGATGTCTCTTTGGAGAGCCAGTGGCAGATTTACTGACCAGCAGTTCAGGCTAGATTGCCATTTCTTTTGGTGTTGAGTTATTATTATCAACTTATTACACTGTTAGATGAGCGCCAAACAAGTCACGTTGTGATATATTGGTGCTAGAGGGAGGTGAGCCTGCTTCTCCCTTCTCTGTGCTTCTGAAAGCCAAGGTAAGCGTCTGCTTCGGGGTGTCCACTTCTGTCACAGAGTAATAATGGTACAATGGTTCATGTGTAATGCTTCTATTTTACTAGGGGTGTAAATCTTTGGTCTATGGACCACTGCTTCAGTTCAGATTTTTCTTTAAAACATTAATGAGCGTTTGGATTTTGGGAGAAAAAAAATTACAAGTAATGATGACATTGTGTAAAAATGTAGCAGCTAATGCATATGTTCTGTTGGTTTGCCTTGTCTTAGAGGAACATCATTTTTGCACATCACTATTAACAATGCAAACACCCTGAAATGCTAATAGCACTAGTAAGCTTTTAATTCCATGGAATTTATTGCTTGCTGTATTTCCATGAATTTATAACGCTTTGATTCTTAAGAGCCCCATTTAATCAGTTTTGCCTGGCACAGAACATAATAAACAACTTGCTGGTGCTAAAGTGCCACATGGGGGAGGCTGCTAACAAGAAAGTTAAATGCTTCTGCCACTAGCAGTTTCTTCGCTGTATTTTTCATGAGCTGTTACTACCAGTAATGTACTTTGCTAGCTTTAGAGCAGTGGTTAAACACAGTGACAAACCAAACAGCACTCCAGTGCTGTAAACACCCAAAGCAATGCCATTTTTGTGCAGAGCTACAGATAAAACCAGACTTGAGGCTCAGCATCGTGTTGGAGTGAGCAGTGATTTTTGTACAAGGCCACGTTTTTCTTGTGGGACTTTTAGGAGTAAGTTGTGGATGGTATTGATCAAAGAAAACAGCGTGGAGAGAGAGAGAGAAAAGAAAAAGAACTGCAGTGTCTTAAAAACCAGCTCTTGTTTGTTTATGCTGTTTGACCATAAAAGTATAAAAAGACTGTCTTAGAAAAATACCAGGTCATTGAGTGCTTTAAAGCAGAAAATGTCATTCGAGTCTCAAAACTGCACCAACTTTATATAATTACCCTTTTAATTATCCCCAGTGGCCCATGAAATTTGTAAAATAGAGCATTAAGAGTTTGATTTACTTACATGTTGCACTTTAGTGTTATGCTCTTAATGAATAATGTTTAGTACTAATGTCAAGCAGACGTTGCTGAGTGCAGTAGAGAGGTGCGTGGTGCAGAGCTGGGTGTTTGGAGGGGAGCTGGGGAGCCTCCACCTGGAATGGAGATTGCTGTATGTGTGTCAAACAATATGCTGTGATTTCAGTTGCCTGAATCAACTCTATTGATTTTACCCTGCGTGTGCAAAGTAGTTTGGTATATCTTCTTTATTGAACCATGCCAGGGAAACGACTGTTCTGGGGCGTTTATTTAGTACTGGAGAGCTTCCACACACGTCCAGGTGCTGTGTCAGCTCCTTCCTTGGCATGGGGGATAGTTGTGGCATTCCTCCAAGGGACCGGGGCATGGAAGCCAGCTCTTAAACTTGCTTTAAGGGCTGAACTGGTTCAGTCTGTGGTAGTGGGAATAACTCTAATCAGTGTTTGGTGTGCAGTTTCTGTGGGGTATCCAAACAACATCTGCTGCCAAGAAATTGCTAGAATAAGCTTTGGGAAAATGTAACGCAAAGCATGGTCTTACAGTGCAGCTGAACTGAACAGGTATCTTCAAAGGTGAATGGCAGCATCAGTGAGCAGCGATGGTAAAAGAAATGAAGCAGAGTCTGAAGGGTTGGATGGTAGGATATAATAGCTGGTGACTTCTAAGGTATTGGTACAAGTCTGAGTGAGGTGGAGTCTCACAGGGAACATTTGCATTTGGACACAGTCACAAAATGCCTCCAGGGATGGTCTGATGCTCAGGATTCACCTGCTGAAAAGCTGGGGACGGCTGAGAGCACGGGTGTGCGGTGCTCAGAAGGATGAGGTGATCTCTGACCTCATGTGCCACTTCTTCCTTCCACTGCTGGAGGCAGCACATGGTCTGCTAGGTAAGGGCAACATGCAAATGCTGGCGTGGTGCTTTGGCATCCCCATGATTGTACGTGATCAGATGCACTCAAACAAAGCCTGAGGATTTACTTTCCTCCCCCAGAGTTGTTCCAGTTCTCCTGTATTGACTGTCACAACGTTCTTGGTATTGCTCTTACCTGGACGTGCGGTGCTTTCGTTGTCGTGCCAAACTCCAGAGCTCTCATGACCAGTTCATGTAGAGTTATCTTTGTTTGTTTTTCCAGTTTGTGAATATCCCTGTGCATTTAGGATATTTGTCGTTGGTAGTCAGTGGTGCAGTTGGAGGGGAGAGACAACAGAAAGCGTGTCGTTGCTCAACTTTCATGTCGTTAAGAAGAAAAGCTTGCTTCAAATCCTGACTTAAATAAATGGCAGAAGCCTATTTGCATCCCTAAGATGAAGATTTTACACTGTGATTTTTTCATAAAGTAAACAAGGGTTATATGTTTGCTGTACAGCTAAAGATTGGAAAGGCAAAGTTGTTTTGGTTGTTTACGGAAACACGTTTCAGGAAACGGGTCTCAGGAATTCTGAAATTTGAATTTATTTATGTTTGAAAAGATCTTGTTTAAAAAAAGCTCAAGGGAGCAACCTACGAAGAGGCTAATTAAGCTTTTTTGTACAGCGCTGAGCACAACGGGGCTCCTTTTTTGTTTGTCCCGAGGCCCTGCAATAATAAACAGAATTACTGCTAATAATTGGGAGGCTTTATTTGAAGTTGTGCTGACTGCGGGACGCGGGCAGTGTCAGTTTTCAGTAAGTGCATCAAGGCTGACCTTGAACTCGTGTCTGCTGATAAGGGCAGTGCAACAGCCTGCTGGTATCTGGGAGCGCGTCGCAGCGCTCAGCATTGCTGTCGTCTCTGCCAGCGTTTCTCCTCTCCTTGTCTCGTGCCCTTTCTGCGGCCATGGCCTGCAGGAGCCAGCCCTGGTGCAAAGGGAGGGCTGGCAGCTGGCAGAATGCTGCGGTAGCCCAGGTGCTCTGCTGTGTGCCGAGCCAGGCCAGCCGTGCCGAATTCAGGAGGGGAACATGGAAAGATGAATTTGTCGCAGCAGAAGCGGTTATTTTGGCTCTGTTTTATTTCACGTGCTGCGCGTTCTGTCTCCTCCAGCACCAGGCATGGACGTGTCCCTCCCTTCCGCTCGTGCAGCTTTTCAACGCGTGTGGCATCGTATCGTGCCCCGCTCTGCACCACGAGATGGTGGAAGTCGGTGAATTTGTCTTTTTTTTTTTTTCTTTTGCTACTGAAAGGGCTGGAAGTTTGCCTGAAAACCAAATTGCGTGGCAGGAGATTACAAAATGGTTAGTTTCCAAATCTGATTTTTCCCTTGTGAATTTTTCTTGCTCGCTCAAAGACAAGATCCATCTTGAACAGCTCTGACTGAGGTGGTGCTAATAACCATGCTGGAAAACATCCTGTGGCTTGTAATAACAGCGGGCTGGGAGGAGGACTCAGGGCCATAACAGGGAGACCCTGGGGGCAGGTTTTCAGGAGAAGTTTGTGCTCTTTCAGTCCTCACCTCAGCTGCCTTCGTACTGAGACACGAGTGTTGGTGGGCCGTGGGGACAACCCGGCTGGTGGCACTGGGGCAGTTGGGCCCAGCTTTGGACTGCCCCAGCACCAAGCGTGGCCGCGGGTTGCCGTCAGCAGGCTGAGTGTAAGGGATCGTCTCCTTATTTTGTGTCTGTGCCTCAAAACCTGGGCGAGAGTTCGCAGCCTTTTGGAGCCACCCAGCTGCTCTTGCACGGTTCTGAAAAAAACAAACAAACAAATAAGAAACAGTCCAAAGGAAGCAGAGAACTGTCAAACCCCAATCTATTAACTCCGTATTGTGCAACCTATTAATTGTGGATCGTCCCACCTATTAACTTGGTGGTGTCCCTTCATGGTAGCCTCACGTCACAGCCGTGGACGTGAACGTGAACTCTCACCTCGGAAGTAACTGAGAGTAAGTGACGTTTTTGCAAGGCTGTTATATTCCTCTCTAAAATTGGAAACGTGAAGTGGAAGGTTAATAAGAAGAGAACCCTCTGAACCTCGTGGTTAGACTAACATTTAGCCACCCAGCTGAGGAGGGATGAGGGAGCCGAGCCAAAGCAATCACAGGGAGTCCAATCAGATCACTGTAGACATTCTTGTTTTCAAAGTTGGTAGGAAATGGTTTTCTTAGAAAAAATGGAATTGATGTTCTTTTTCACTGGAGGAGCCAGTTTTCTGATCTCCAGTCAAGATGAGGAGCTTGTACTGGCCTTGAATTTCAGGGCTCTATTTCACTCTTCTTCATGAATTGTAGTTTTTACGCGTGTTGGCAAATCATATATATTTACAGTAGTGCACGCCATTTGCTTTTGAGGAAAGAAAGGAAGAAAGAAAGAAGCTGTGTTTCATTTAAATGCTCTTTAGATCCCTTTGCATATGCTTTTGCATATTCTTGATCAGTCTTGCATTGTTTTATGTGTTTGTAGCATTTTTCTTACACTTTGTGCAATCATTAGCATTAATGGGGATTTGCGAGTGTAACGAGAGGAGAATATACCCCAGAGTGTGTTACTTAATTTCCCTTTGAAGTGGAATGAAGTTGTCCAATTGGCCATATGCTGTGGTTTGCCATAGTTCCGAGTAGTTCCTGACTCCTTGTAGAGCAGGTTAATCTCTCTTAGTGAGCCTACGATTAATCGTGTTTGATCCTATATGGCTCAGATATGCACCACCTTTAAAAGTACCATTAAACTTCTGAGGCATCTTGTTTTAAGCCAGGAACAATAGTTGCACAATAGAGATGCACAAGAACCATTTGGCCCTGCAAAAATTGTGCACTCACATGATTAGTGAGGCGTGGTATTAAATTATTTGAGCTTCCTGCATAAATATATACCAAGAGGAGCCTTGTAACTGGAGATTTGGAATATAGTTTTCCTCTTCATGGGAGGAAGCTGCTGTACATCAGGCCTGGAGCATTCCTGTGGATCTCTGCCCAGCTGAAGGTCTGTGCTCCTCGCCTGTACTGCGCTGTCCCTCACCCAAAGAAATGCCTCCTCCTGTTTTATGGGTGGACTTTGCAGCTCGGTTGGAAATAGAAACGCAGTAAACAGCAAGTGTGCCTCAGAAATAACCCCAGCAACAGAAACTGTCACTATTTCAGCTTGTTCCAAGGCCCCTTCTTGGGGGCCTGATGTGCAGCTGCATTACAAGCGCAGTAACACAGGCAGCAGTGCTGGCCCTGGAAAATATTGTGGTACAGCGCACAAATATCTGTAGAACCTTGTTTGTGTGTATGTGTGCTTATGTTTAAGATGCAAACTTGCATTTAAGTGTGCTTGGCTCCCTGCAGTATATAGCTGCAGAGCTATTTCTGAGATCTTGGAAGAGATGGGTTTGTAGTCTGATGTTTTTTACTGTGTTTCTCTTGCCCTGGTGTTTATTAACATCTTCCCTGATGCCCAGTTACAAGGGATGGCAGCATAAAAGTTTACGTGAAAATACATTTCTCTGTAAGTGCTCTATTCCTGTGATTCCTCTGCAGCTTTAAACCAAAACCAGTTCCATCCTGTTTCATCTTTTACCCCTCAGACCCGATAGGCAGAGAGGAGAGAGATTTTGCTTCCCTCTAAGATCTGCCTCATCCTTTCCATTTCCAGCCCTGGGTTGCTGGCTGGAAACAGCACTGCTTGCAGTGGCACAGCCCTGACTCTGCCTTCTTCCCTCTGAACCCATCTGCACATCTGAAAGTCTCCTCGGTGACCACTGGTGACTCGAAGCACTGAAACAGGAGGTTAGAGTCAGGGCCAACGATCGTCTTTTCTGCTTGGCTCTGCCTGTGCTGGGTCCGGTAGCAAGGCTCTGGCCACGGTTCAGTGCATTCAGGGACATGCTGGACATGAAGGATTTGCCTATCACTAAAAGAGCTGCCAGCATCAGTGGCAGCCAGCAGTGCTTTGGGCCAATTGCATTTTGCTGGGCAGAGAGCAAAAAGAGGGCAGATGGGAATATGGAAGGCAGCTTGCTAGGCTGAGCCAGGAAGGATGGGAACACTGGGCTGCTGAGAGATGGGTCTGTGGCAGAGGGATGCTCCATCTTCTGGCTCCTGCTCCTTTTCTTAAGGGTTTGGTGTAGCTCTGTGAGCTTGGAGCCACTCCTGCAAAACAGCCATATGGCAAGGGCTTTGTCAGGGGTGTGCACCCTTTCTTGTCTAAGTTATTAACGAGGAGGTTTAGTAATTGCTTCAGAACAGGTTTGGAAGGTTCTGTTGTAATGGCTTTAGTTAGCTGCATGGCCATCCACTGACTTCCCTTTGTCCCCTTTCACAGCTGAGTGTGTGGGATGCACCCAAATGCTGCCATGAAAGCTGTCTCTGTCCAAAAGTCTGCTTCCTTTCCCTTGTAGAGCTTTTTCCCTCTGCAGTGCAAGCAATACATTTACCACATTGAGTTTCTTAGCTTGAATTGTTTTCACAACTGGGCTGATGCCTTTGGTTCGCCAAATAACCTGAAAAGCCAGATTTCATATAGCAGTGCCTAAACAGAGCTGAAGAACTGGTTGTTGTTTCTTTTCCTATGCCAGCCCAACAGGGCCCCTATGCCCTTGCATTGCCAGAGCTCCAGCAGGTCCTGGGATGTCTGGAGAAGCAAATGTGGGAGCTGCATGCACCTGAGAGGGGATTCCTGCCAGCATGCCCACAGTCATGCTTAGCCTCTGGTATGTTGCTGTGACACACAGCATTTTAGGAGTGCTAATTATTATTTCTGGTACCCTAAGCACTGAATATATGCTGTCTGCCACTGTGAAGACAAAAAATACAGTCCTTTTCCTTACCACTTCAAAAGGAAATCTGCTTTCTGCTTAATTTCTGCTTAAAAGGGAACTGTTGTGAAGAACACAGTTGTCTTTTTTATTTTTAATTGTTGCTTTGTTGTTGACTTTCATCTTCTTTAGTGAGAGGGAAGTGCATCTACGAGCATTAAAATCATGGTAGCTGGGAAGGAAAGAGTAAAGCCAGGAGTAGGTGCAAAGAGTGTGTTTACAGCTGCCCCGTGTCCTGTTTTCCTCTGCTCTGGGTCTGCTTTCCATGAATTAAACCTTTTGTAGGTGAAGCAACCTCTGGAAAGGTTCAGGGTTGAGGGTTTGTGTAAGTATGGGTGCATGCCTGTGCACATCTGTTGACCTGTGATGTTTTGTGATTGTTAGGAACCTTTTGGCTTTTGTGAGCACTTGATACCACTTCTCCCCAGGTATTTCTTTCTAACAGGCTCCTGCTGTGAGTCACTGATGTTGGTGGCTTGGTCACAGCGGGAGCAAAAGCTGCTTCTGCGTGGTGCAGCGCAGTGGGAGGGGATGTGGCCTTGCAGAAACGTGGGGCTCCTTCTAGTCAAAAAACCAGCCTGTAAAAATGATGAACTTCTCTTCTGCCGTCCCAAGGTCTGACAGTTTTGTATAACTTATGAATTCAGCATCTGGGAGGTATAATATGTATTTTTTTCTTCTAACAGTCACCAAACCTGAGGCAGATAAGCTGTTGAATAATTTTCAGTCATCCATTGACACTGAAGGAAGTCGGAGCAGATCCCTGGAAAGTCTGTCTTAACAGAAATGGCTGAATTGCCATTAGTGTTAGCGAGATCAAGGTGCCACCCAGTGCTGTGCCTTAGCCACGAGACTTTAACCTTAAACTCCATGCAAAACAGACAGGACCTTTAGTGCAGAGGTCTCACTGGAAAGATCCCGGCAAAGTAAACAGCGTGACACTTAATTTATCTACCCCAGGAACATGAAGGGCTCAGTCGACCTGATGGGATCTGTGGTTCCAGGGAGTCTAGGTATTTAAAACCTGATGCTCAGCCTGCTAAGCCATCCCCTGCAGCTTTCCTTAGTGCATAAGATATGAAAAAATCTCCTGTCCTGCAAAACAGATATTAAATTGGATACTCTTTCCCCCTGCCATGATAAGAAACGTGGCAGAGAGATGCGGGAAAATGGAATGCTGCTTAGAAAGAAAATATATTTGAATCAAACATAAAAATTGGCGAGATAGGAGGATTTTCAATGCTGGTAGCAATACCCTCCCCAATGACTTCCTGAAAATTCAACTCTCCCTGTAGTTTTTGCACTGGATTGTGAATAAAAATGGTTGTGATTGATGAAGCGTTTGGTGTCTCACTGTAAGTTGGTCAAGAGGGACTTCTAAATCACCCAAATGAAATATTGCATTATCATGAACAGTAATATGTAACTGTTAAGTATGCCATTGCTTATCATAAGCTCAAGCTCCTTCGGAGCTCTACCCAGCAAGCAATCCGCGAGCGCTGGAGCAGAGCTGCCATGCCTGGCCCCTCCCTGTGGGACGTGTGAGATGGGGCAGGAGCGTCCTGCTGCACCTGGGGGCTCCTTGAGGGCAGTGGGAGGAGGGGGGGTCTCTGCATTTTGGTTGTTGAAGAGGCTGGATGGAGGAAAGGGCAGCACGCCTTTGTGTGCTGGAGGGCACGGGCTGGGAGTTGGATGGGGAAGCCTTGGTCGTGGGCTCCTCGCTTCTCTATTCGGCCTGTTCTGTTGTTCACTACATGTTGGGTTGACGGTTGTCAGGTTTTTTGTGCAAAGCTTTTCACTAGTTCTGTGCATAGGATAGACTACGAGAAAACACTGCCAGCGTTTCATGGAGAAACCAGCATCGTAGCATCAAAAAAGCCCACGTTTTTTTCTAATTTCTTTGCTTACACCAAGAAATAGATCAGCATTGTTTCAATTTAAAAATAGTTTTGTTTTTTTTTAATAGGTTTTTCTTGGTGAAAAGCCCTGTTGTTCCTCAAGTGAGAAAATGCCAAGCTGGTCGGGCTGAACTTATCTCTGTCTAGAAGACATAAAGATCATAAAGACCAGGCAGCCATTTCTCAGAAAAGGATTAGAGAAATAAATGCTTCCTGACTATGTGGAAACACATCTAGAGCCAGGTGGTTGGGAAACCTGAGGATTTTCCATGTTTTGGAGCTAAAATGTGGAAATGTGTAAAGTGATGTGGTAGTAAGAAATGTGGTTTAATGGGCAGCATTGTTGGTAAGTGGATGGTTGGACTGTATGTGGTCTTCTCCATCTTTATGACTCTGAGATTGCAATGAAAGCATGGACTTTGCTTTGGGCATAACTTCCCTATTTGATCCCAGGTTGGTCAAGCTGCAGATCTACAAAACGTTCCTACACCTGAACTGGATGAGAGAGCCTCAGGCTCCTCTCTGGTGGACAGAGCCCTCCGCTGGAACAGGCTCCATGCAGTGGCAGTACCTCTCCTCCCTGCCTCCTTGTCCTCCATCCTGAACCTAGCTTTGGGATAACGAGCGGGGCCACACAACAGCTCCCACTTAGGGCATTCTCAGCCTTCTTTCCATGTCTGTTCAGCAGCATGGGGGAGCTCGGTGGCTTCTTGAAGAATGGGTGCTTGCCGTGGGTAGCTCTGTGGTTTCCCTGTCTCTTGTCTCAGGAGCATCTCAACGTTTTGGGCTGAAATGTTTTACAAGAATTCGGCCTGTGGCAGAATGCCCAGTAAGGAAAAGTTCAGTGCAAATGATTAACATTTGGCAAATTCAGTAATAGCTGAAAATAAGGTCGTTAAGATGGGACGTGTTGCATTTGGTGGTTAGTGGTCACAGCTATGGGATACGTATCTGGAAATGAAGGGAGGCACTGCACAAGTATGCATGTGCCATACTGTGAAATACTAACACACGAGCAGTGTAAAGCTCAAGAACAGCCTTGCCCCTGCCTTGGACCCTGCTGGTACCATCTGCTCTGTAAGCAGTTGTTGCACTTGGGACAGAAGAAAAAGAAGTTCTTCTCTTGCACGTGGGATGCGCGTCACTGCTTGCTTCTCAGTGGGCACGAAGTCCTCGGGGTTCTCTCCACATCTCCAAGGTATGGAAGACAATTTTTCTTGCTCGCACCGATTTTATCATGCATTTGGATACAGACTGCACTTGGCTGGGTTGGGACTTGCTGCGCAGAGCAGCCAGCCTGGCCAAAGGTCCCCCATCTCAACTCTTGCACTGAAGCTGAAACGTTCATTAAACTTCTGTTTGAATAGGAAAGTTTCACATTTTCTTGACAGAACAGATTCTGTGGCTACTAATTTATTACTGCAATTTAAGAAACAGACGTCTGTCTGACATGTGCCACGTAGTTCGATAGGTCACCAGTGACATCATACTTAAAATCGTTATCTTTGCAAACTGTGCATTTTGGGTAAAAGCTTTTATTTATAGTCAGTCATTAAAATTGAGACCTGATATTTACTTTTCCTCTGATTAGGTTAAAGAGTGAATATGAACAGAAAGTACCCTTCTGTTACCACCAGGCAGTTTACAAACTGCTATTCACATGCAGCCTTTTCAAAGGAATCATGTTAAATCATTATGGGCTTAGATGGTATGTTTCAGTTTGTACTTTTTTTCATTGCTAAGGCTGATCTGTGCCATAAGGGATATATTTTATTTCCTCCTGGTCCTGTGTTGATTCTTGTCCTTGTCACAGAGCAGCTGGAGGCTGAGGTGGAAGTGTCAGATTGGAGCCCTGTGCTGTTTCCAGCATTAAGACACTTTGGGGGTCACCTCCTTCAGCCGAGCCCCCAGAGCCGAGTGGCTCTTTGATAGCTGCAGTGGAAATGATTTCTGATGAAAAATCATACGTTGCAAGTTGGCAGCGCTGCCCAGTATACTTCCTTAATATTAATGATTTCCCCCCCGCCCCCCAGATCCTACAGCTAAGATCGGTGGCCCATTTCAATTTTTATTGAAACAAATAAACCCAATAAAAACACGCAGAGAGCTGAAGCTCCTCGATAAAAAAAAAAAAAAAGTATATGTATAAAAATTACTCTGCATTGAATTTATTGATTTATTTATTTACTCCAACTAGAAAATTGAGTATTGTGTTAATGTATTTTATAAGACTCACGGTGCTCGATGAAATGGCTAATTTATTTTAGCGTATACATAAATAGCTGGCAATTTTCAGTGAGACAGCCTAATGAAAATGATGCTATGAAATTGTCTATACTATGAGGAGTGATGGAGTCAAGTTATTATTGGGTGAGTGCTGCGTGGCAGCGAGCTGGCCATCATGTCTTTGAACTTTTGAACTGCTACTTGGTCGTGTGATTGATTGGTTTTGGGATCGGCGCGCCGAGTTAACTTCGTATTTTGGTTGGGGGAGCAGATAAGCAGCGCGCCGCGTGATTTTATGGATGTTTAGTTTAAACAAGATGGTTGGAAAATTTAAAGTGTGTTAGCAGAGCAGGCTCGCGCCATACGGGAAGGCAGAGAGATGCTCGTAGGTACCATTAGATGTCAACACTGATGTTGCGATTGCTGCAGATGAGCTGAGTACGAGCGAATTTGGCAGGGGCAGCATGCATCATATTTGTAAGAGGAATGTTGCCTTTGTTCTGTACTGAGTGTGCGATCCCGTAGCGACTTCGCCCGCCTTCAGCCTCCCCTGGCCGTGCCCACGCTCTGAGCTCTGCGCCCTCGGCTCCCGCCCGGCGCTCCGGAGCTGTTTGCCGCCCGTGGGCCGCGGCTCCGGCGGCCGCCTCGTCCCCGCTGCGCGATGCTGCACTTGTTCCCGGGCTTGGGCCGTGATAGGGCCGTTCGGGCAGCGCTGCTCGGCTCCCAGCCTTCGCCGGCTGCAGAACTTCTGCGGGAACCTCTGCGCGGCGACTGCGCCGAGCTCTGCTTCTGATTAAACCGAATAACTCGACACCTGCATTTTACCATTTGCTTCAAGTGCTTTATCCCGTAAACCCGGCGATTTCCGAGCTTCGCAGCCCTCGCTGCGCACAGCCCGTACCGCTGCGCTCCGCGCCCGCGGGCGGACCGCCGTGCCCTGCCGGCCCGCTGCAGCCCCCGGCCGGGCTGAGGAACGCGTGCGGGCACCCTTTTGTTTTTTGCAGGGATGAAAGTGACATGGCTTTATTTGGCTCTTCAACGCTCTTCCCGTGCCCGAGCCGTTTGCAGCAGGCTCGCAGCGAGACATTTGGAAGCTGCTAGCACTTGCCTCTGCCCCCCCAGCCCCCCCCCCCCCCCCCCAATATATATATATATATGTTTTTTTTTAATATATATATTTAATTAAAAAAAACTCCAAACCCTAGAAACAAAAAAAACACGGCCTGTTCAAACCAGAAACCAAAACTACTGGAACAGGCTAAAAACGGGGCTGACACCAACACTATTAGCTGAAAAAAAATTTCCATTTCATTGCAACTATGTTATTGTTTACTTTGCCATACACATCCTAATATGGTTACCTCCCTGTCAAAGCGGCCGAGCCGGGCTGAGGGGCCCCCTCGGGGAGACGCTTCCAACTGCTGCTCAGACAATAAGAAACAAACGGCGCAACTCCACAAAAGGCTGCCCGGAAAAGAAGTGTCAAATCCATCCCGCGGAACTCTTCCCGCCGCCTCCCGGCCCCGCGTGTACGTAAAGCTGCGCCGGGGCGGCCGGGCCGCGGGCTTCGCTGCTGGGAGGGGTGTGTGGGGGCTGGGGGGCGGCGGGGCGCGCTTTTCTCCTCGCTCCGCTCCGCGCTCCGGCCGCGCGGAGCCGAGTGGCGGCGGGCCGTGCTGAGGCGGGCCGGCTTGTGGCGCCCCGCGGCGGAGCGGCCCCGCGCCCGCAGCGCCCCGCCAGGTGCCGCCCTGCCCCGCGCCGCCCCGGCCGCAGCCCCGCGCCCCCCGGGCCGCCCCGCCGAGCTCCCGCGGCGTGCCGCCTGTTATCTACCGCCGCCAGAACAAAGGTAGGTTGTTCGACTCGGCGCTCCGGGGGAGGGACAAGTTATTTTTGGAGGGTTGGCTTCCCAGTGCATGACTGGTTGACCTAAAAGGAGGCAAAAAAAAAAAAAAAAAAAAAAAAAAAAAAAAAAGACGAAGAAAAAAAAAAAAAAGAAGCCCTCCATGGAGGCGAGGAGGGAGCGAGCGTGCCGGGGAGCAGCTTCAGGGAGCGGAGTTTTATTTTTATGCAAGTTAAAGACGCCGGAGCCCCCTCCTCCCGCCCCCCCAGCATGCCCTGCCCTGCTATGTCGAAAAACGTGCGTTGCTAAAATACTTTCATCTGTGTGCTCTCTTTTGTTCTTCTCAGTATTGATTATTCTTACTATTATTTTTGCATTTACGATTTGATGGGCACGTATTCCTCTTAGCGGCTCTGAATTTCTGTGAATTCTAAATGAACCGTTCCAGGGCTGTGGAACGTGAGGGATATTTTTACAGGAGGACTCCCAACTTTTCGGGTGCTGTAACGTGAAGGCTGCTGTGGTCGCCCACGTGCCCCCCAGGACTCACCCTGTTTCCCAGGCCACCCCGCCGTGCCTTCTCGGCTCTCTTTCCTTGAAGGCTCTCTGTGATTTGGCTCCGGAGGACGGTTTCTCTTCCTGCAAACGGAAAGGCTGTGAGGCTTTGCCGTGCCTCTGGGTTGGGTTTGGAGATGTAGGGAAACGCTTGCACAGAGCAGTGACACAGAAGCACGGCGTGCCGAGGGGAGTCAGTCGGCAACCTGTCCGCTCCTCGGCCAGAAGTGCAGCGAATTCATAATGCAGTGTGAGAGCGAATGGCTGCATGGGGACGGATGCACCCGGCATTATGTAACTCAATGAGAAATGCATTGCTGTTGTAGGAGCGGGCATAAATAGCACAGCTAGATAAGTGAGGAAGGGCGCCCTTCATCAAACCTGTGTTACGCAGCTCTGCCTTCAGTCCCCGCTTCTCACAGGGCTGAAGGAAGGAAGCAGCTTCTGCCTAAACTGAGCATTGATCCCAAACCTTCTCAGTACCTGTTGTGAACTTGGCAGCAGAGTTGGCTCTTCCTCTTCCTGCCTCTGCTGCCAGCCTCCCCCAGTTGGTTTTGGGATCTCTGTGCTTTTTTTAAGGAAGTCACAGTTCCAGAGCAGAACCGGGCAGCTCAGCTTTTCCTCCTCTTTTTTTTTTTGCCCTGCTTTAAATGTTATTCCTTAGGTACTCGCACATTTCTGCTCTTTGCCTGTTTATTTGTGTTTCTGCTGAGCTGTTCAGCCTGACCTTTGCTGGGCAGAAGCCTTCTGAAAATGTGAGGCCGGGTCAGGCAATGTCAGTAAACTTCTGCATTCCCAAACTTTTATCCTGTAAAACTGGGAATGTTTTTTGGTGTTTTTTTTTTAATTGCATCTCATTGTGGTAAACACAAATAAATGTGTATTTTAAAAATCAAAGGATGTGTTTTAAAGCACATTTCTAGCTTTTGCTTTTTGGGCCGTGTAGGGGATGGTAGGAATTAGTGGCCCTTAATTAGATGTGGAGATATTCACATTTTGCAGGGATTTATGTTGGAACGTGGAATGGCGGGTGGCTTGTTTCCTCATTATGAATACTCCCTGCACATAATGAGGTTCATCATTAGTTGATGGAGTGAATTTGCCCTAGCTCTACCTTGAAAGGCACATAATTTACATACTACTTCAGAGCTTAGGCTTTAATGGATTCCTCGATGAATAAAATGAAAAGCTACTTTCTTTAAATTTTTGAACAGTGTTTTGATAATACGGATTTAATAAGACATTCAATTTCCTTGTTAAGTATATTTGAAAGTGCATTCCCAATTTTAGCACCAAATATATTTCCCGGTGTCGCCTGCCATAACTCCGGGCAGCAGCACCGGGCCCAGCGGAGCACTGCTGGTGTTTTGGGGACGGAGCGGTGCAGCTCCGGGCGCTCGGGAGCCCCTGCCCTCTCTGTGTGGTGTTAGCACTGCTCTGCTCCTCTTCTGCACTTGCTGTGTGCAGCTGTGCTGATTGATCGACACAAATGCGTCGGCGACTGTCAGCCTGACAGTGACAAACCCGCCGGTCCCACCTCCCTATTTATTTTAATGAGAGAACAGCAAAAACTTTGCCGCTGCAGTTCTACCTCGGAAAGTGCCGTGGAGATGTGGTCAGAGCAGGTGGAGCTGCGTTCTGCCCGGCGTGCTGCGGTGTCACACGGTGTGGGCTGCTGGGGATGGAGTGACACGGCCCTGCTGCAGGGCAGGAGGCACGGATGGGATGCTTTATTACCTGGGAGCGATGAGCATACATTACCATTAATAGAATAGTCGGTGTCATTCCTTTTTAGGCAATTTACCTCCGCTGCAGACCTGTCTGCTTCAAAATCTTTCTCTGTTCTAAAACATATATTTGTTTAGGGAGTTTTCATTGAAGTGTACATGACAATTACAGCTGTTCATTAACAAAATTGGGTATTTGTTTTAAACTTTAACCAATCACTTTGATATGCTAATTATGGTGTAATTTAATTTGAGCCCTGTAATGATGATGCCGTTATTATGGACATAAATGATGCAGTTAAGCTGAGAGTAATCTCATTTGCATACTGTACATGCCAGTAAATTAAGCCCTTTCTTCGACTGCTTCAGCTTTAATTTTCCACTTCTTTTCACACAGCGCCTTTCAGCCGGTCTCTCATAAGCCCACTTTGTAAGAGCGCTGATGACTGTTTGATGTGGAGAGTTGCTGCACCACAATAATGCACGACACAAGATGTAACATTTAAAGGATTCATTATCTTACTGAGAGTTGCTTTAAGGAGCTGGGATTAGCAGGGGTGGAAGTGTCCTCTGTGGAGTGGCGCAGGTCTCCCAGTAAACCGTTGCCATCTTCCTTCTCCCCCTCTTTTTGCTGTACCCCGGTTCTGGAAGTGTGAGGTGAGGCCTTGCGTGCTCTGCAGGTGTGAGCTGTGGCTGCCTGCCGTGCAGCATGCAGGGCTCTGTGCTGCTCCACCACTGCAGAAAAGCTACTGGATGCGATCTGCAGTGTGCAGATGGGAGACGCCGGGGTCCTGCTGAGGTAGGCAGGTTTGTGGCCCGCTACCCAACGTGGCGTACGTCAACGTGGAATTAAAACTTGTGGCGTTGCTTTGTTTCATTCATTGCTGCTTTCTCCTTTCAAGGTGTCTGCTTGGGCTGAGCTTAACATCAGGTTAGTTTTGAATTTAATTTTTAAGAACTGGAATTTCTGTGTTGTTCTGCCTCCTCATCCTAAAGAAATCTGTGGTTTCAGAAGACTAAAAGTCACTAAACCAAACGGAGATGAGCTGATGAGCAAGTGCTGACTTAAACAGTTAATCTTTCCCCATTTGCCGTGTTGTCATTGAGCTGAAGTATTCTCATTGCACTGTGGCATACGAAGAAATCATGTGAAATAAACAGGGCTCTTTTTATAGCTGCTTACTGTTATGGTTAGATATTTTCATAGTTTAATACCTCTGGAAGTGAAGCCCGTCCCCAGTTTTTAGCAGCAGTTGGCCTCTCAGAAAGCCATTGTTGTGTGGGTAACCAAGTTAACTGAAGAGCGTTATGAAAACCTTGCAATCCTTTCCTTACACAGGGTCCCATGACCACAAATAGTTTGTGCCGTTGCCCATAAACACGCAAGTTAATAACTTCCTGGGTGAGCAGCGTGAAACTGCCGATCCCCAGCGCACGCTCTCCACCCCCACCCCTTTACGGTGCATAGCAAGTAAATGGGAGGTCCTGGGCTTACCAACTGCCCAGCGCTGGGTTTTTATGGTCCTCACCTGCACTTTGTCTCTTTGTGTATTTCTCAGGTGCTGTTTTGTTTTCCAGCAGGCATCCCATGATAGCCAAGCGTGCCCCGCTGAATTTGTACCTTCATTTCTGCGTCAGGAGCACAGCAACCCAAAGCCCCCACTCTTCCCATCAGTAGGATTTTAGTTCTCCTGGCATTCCTTCCTAATGGAGAGCGTCCATGGAGACAAGTAAAAGCATGACTCTCTCATTTTACAGGCCCCTTGTGTTCTCCTTGATAGGACAGCCCGGATAATGACATGCCAGCCGGTTCTTCAGGGTGGACAACATAAGTATGTAGTATCAGATCTCAGGGCTCGCTTCCAACACGACACGTGCCCAGAAGAGGAAAGGTTCTCCATGTCCGTTCTAGGAGCCTGTGTGCTTAAGCATGGCTTTGTGTGCAAGTGCACAAGAGACAAATGCAGCAGCATTTCCCTTGCTCCCTGTATTCAGAGCCCAACCAGGAGCACGGGCAGAGGGAGAGCTCTTCAAAAAATGGGGCAGTGTGGGGCAGGCTCTCCCCAGCTGCTCCAGGAGGTCAGGGGAAGCCTAGTGTAATGCTGGAAAGCTGTGGTCTCTAAAGCTCGTGAAAAGAGTTCTTGACTTGATCCATTTTAGCAGTAGCATTACAGTTCAAGCCTTCCTTTCACAGACAATGTACATATTGTATAACGAATACATGTGTCATGGGTGTTGTGTCTTCAGCTTCCGTAGAAAGGAATATATTGAGCGTGACTCTCTTGGGTTCTGGAGAGGTATCAGGGCCGGCCAGCCAGCCACATGAAGGTAGGATGGACTGAGAGGTGGGGCAGGATGGTTGCTTCTGGTCTTTTTAGTGTTTCATGGATATGACGACATAGCGCCCTGTCCAGGAGCTTCAGTGTTAGGAGATAATATTTCTTTCAAAGTGATTTCAGTATCTCACCCATAAAGGAGCTGTGTTGTAAGAACTGCCTTCAGAAGTGGTTTCAGGCATAGTTTTTCCTACCATCTTCTGTCTTAACAAAGCACATATCCTTCCTCCCCTCACAGGACCTTGTCAGTTCATTCTGGATAAAGAAATCCGTTTATGAAGAAGATTTTCCCTGTATCATCTCCCTCTTTAATCTGATCCCAGATTGCAATTTTCAGTAAGTTTCTCCTTCCGCACTTTCCAACCCACAAACCTTTTCAACCCAATCAGGTGGGAAATTAAAAGATACCAGTTCAAACGATGTACTGTGCAGCCCTGTTTGAGCATTTCTGTGTAATTCAGGATTGCTGGTTTCAAAGAAATTTTTCACATCAGGTAATGGTAGCTTTCTGCAGAAAGTTATTTCAGGGAGTGTTGAGCTTCATGGGAGACAGACTTCTCCTTTTACAGCTTTGTTTACAAACAGCTTTGTTCTTACCCTTTCCCAGCAAAACAAGTGTTTCTTCACAGAAATACTTTTGGTTGAGAGCAAAGCCACTGAACCTCTCTCTAGAATTATAACTACACCAGATTAAAGAGCAATTTATCATATGCTAATAAACTTACCCCATCAAAGTCTCGGGTATCAAGACGTAGAAACAAAAATAGGCCTCTGATCTCTATCTCTGTAATGCTTTTCAGCATAGTCTTTTAATGGTAACCAGTGAAAAAGCTGTAGGAATTTGTCTTTGTATTTACCAATAGCTAAGGCAAACTGTTATTTGTCACTGTGCCATTACCTGAGTACTGTGCTGTTGGCCTTCCACATCTGTCTGAACTGAGCTGACGGCAGGTTTTGGAGCGTGACGATTCTCTGTCCCCGTTCTTGTGGATTTGTTCATATTTGTGAGCACCTCTTTTCATGGCTGTGGAAATGGACAGGTATTTCTGATCAGGAACCCTGGTAAAACTGTGCCCAACTCCTTTGCTTTCCCAGCCTCAGGAGCCCAAGCAGCTCCCAGCCAGGCTCACCTGCAGCAGCCGGCGATGTTTTGGGAAGCCGAGGAAGTCTGCCTGTTGCTACTGGTCTGAGGTGTCCGCAAAATATAGTAGTAGCTGCTAGAGCTTTTTAATCTATGTCTTGTAGTTCTTTTGGCTGCACCTACCTCTTTCCAGCAGCAGATTTTCCTGTGAGTGAATCGTGAATGTCTGGCTCACCTGGCTGGGCAGACAGAGCAGTGCAGTGAGATTGCGTTGACTGGTTGTGCCTTGAGCTGAGAGTGAAGTCTGTCAGGCAAAGCTGTTAGCAAAAGGACTTGGGGACAAACCGCTCTCCTTTGCTCCCACGCCATGTGGGACTGAGCTGACTGGAGCCTCCCAGCCGCTGGCTCTGCCTGTGCCGCGTGCTGGCTTTGGGTGGGAATCCAGCACCAGTTGTGTTGAATTTGGCTTCGCCTAGGCTTCTCCAAATAAAACACTTACCCTAAGGATGGCCTTTCAGAGGTCCATGTTCTTTTTCCAAAGAACTGCGAATTCTTGAGCTGGGCCGCTTGTGTCGTTTCCTGAGACCATTGCTTTTAGGAAGTTGACTGAAACAAATGCTGCTTTCAGGTGCGTTGCCTAAGTCAAAAGCAGCTCTGTTTGAGTTCTGTGAAGTTCATCAGGGTTTTACCAGCATTAGCAACCCTATGGACCCAGGCAGTGCTGTCCTGTTTGCACGGGTCCCGTTGCATGGCCACCTGTGCCAGGTGGACAGGACTGGGCACTGCCAAGTGGGGCCTTGCCTCTTTGCAAACTGGGCTTGCCGTGGGCCTGAGGAGGAACAAGAAGGCTATGTAAGAAAAGTTTCCTAGGCTTCATGCTGATATAAGGCTTGCAGACTATGTTCATCAAAGCTTGGAGACCCATGGTTTACCTGTGGGATGTTTCTTGTGCTCACTGGTGATGTCTTTTGGGAAGAGTGGGTTGGATCTGGGCGGACGTGCTGTGGGAGGGATGAAGGAAGGCAGTAAGAAGCAAGGAGAGCCTTTCCCAGAGGATGGGGAGTTTTATGTTGCTTTTTGAATGAAACAAATATAAAAAGGAAGAATGAGATGATCGTAAGCTAAATTGGTGCCAAATGTATGGGAATCCATGTGTGTGCTGTAAAGGGAAACCCAGCTCCTGTAGTTTTTCCTTGGAAAATGGCTCTGTTTAGAAGTTGTGTGCAGGATGACCATATAAATGCGGTTAAAGGGCATAGAGTTCTGATCAAAGGGGGAAATTATGAGTAATAAAATAGGAAATATAATTATTGCTACCATTTCAGATCTTATAGCCATAGAGAATCTTAACAGAAAAAAAAGCCTTGACATTTAAGAAAAGGAGAGAAAAAATCCCCAGATTACAGCTTGTTGAGCTGAAAAAGTAGAAAAGTAAAGATATATTTCCTAGAATCTCTGAATTCCTGAATAAATATTAGTTAGGAGGATTGCGAACACCCTAATTGCTGGCTGAGCGGAATCGCAGCAGAAACTGAGTTACCAAGTTCTGCGCAGGGAAATTTGCAGAAGTCGAGATTGTAGCTGGGTTATTTTCACAAAATGTCCAGCACATATGCTGCACTTGCTTTTATTGTTCACCGTTCTGGTGTCATGTCTCGCTAGATTGAGCTTTGCTACACACCTCCGCCCCCTAACAAACTGGCCCTATATATGCATATAGACAGAATATAAGGAATTAAGCTGTGTGACAGGGAACTTCTGGGTTTTCGATATGCTTGACAAATGTTTTTGAAACACGGTATAAATATACTCTACAATCACAGTGTTGGAGGGGCACATTTTACTCCCTAAAGAAACGTGTGTCTTGGCTTCGTATTCTTCTGTATTTTTTTCTTTTCCAAAAAAATATTTAATATTTTCATGACACCTATGTTAAGATACTACAGGTTTGGACAGTATGTATTCTCAGCATTGCAGAGTTCCTACTGACACACCTGGACAGACCTCACCACCTAAACCCCTCAGGCCGGAGGCTGGCATTCCATGTCCTCTGAGAAGAGGACTGTAGCCCTTAATAGGCAGATTCCTCAAGGTAGCATCTCCTGTCCCCCCACAGGTTGGGTTCTAGGCTTTGTCTGACATCAGGCATTTCTCTTCGAAGACCCTTCTGCAGGCTTTACTCATCCTTGCTTTCTCTTGCTTGGCCTTGCCCAGCCTTTTTGTTCTTCCTTGGCCTTTTCACCATGCTGTTTTTTTCCTTTCTGACTTTTGGAGAGCATATTGTATTTCTGAAGGTCTGTCCCTCCTGAACTGAATCCCTGTGACCTGCCTGCATCGCTGGAAATGCCTGGAAAGGAGGAAGAGCGAGCGCAGCCAGGATGCTGCCGTCACCCTTCAGGATTGCAGTCGTGTGCCCAATTCCCTGGCAGAAATGCCAGAGCCTATTTAGAGTCAGACATGTAAATATTCTGCTCAAAAATAACAACATTTTTGAAGAAAAACAATCTCATGGCTGAGTGACCCGGAGGAAAGGGAGCATTGGCTTGCGTTGGGTCTCACCTGCTTTGGTGAGGCACTGCGTTCTCATTGTCCCTTTATAAGCTCCAGATGTTTGGACTAGAGATAATCTGGAGAGCATCTCAGAGACGTGACAAGGGGGATGGGGGCTTTACACCTGCTCTGCCACTGTCTTTTACAGCCACCTGAACTGGTAAATGCTTCTGTGTGCATTTGGCTTCTTCAGACCTGTGTACGTGTCCCAGCTCCCCAGTGAGCATCCTCTGCATTCTGCGAGCTCCAGTTGTAGCAGCACCCGCCTGTGCTGTAGAGCTGTTGCCAAGCCCTGATTAACTCTGGTTGAAATACACTTGGATCCCTGTGCTTCGTGGGGCACGTGGGGTGGAAACATGCTGTATGTTCATCCTCTTTGGAAAGAGATTAAGAAATGTTCTCTCCTCCTCCCTCCTCATGTAAGAGTGGGTAATGTTTATTCTTTCTTTATTAACTGCAGACGTCAAAGAAAAAAGACTGTTGCCCTTTGATTTTATTTACAAGGCAAAAGTGAAAACCCGTTTGATCATATCATGACTGCTTAGCTTCAGCTTAAGAGTGGAAGAGAACCTGTTTCCAGGTCCTATCATGTCTAAATATGATTTTGCTTCTATTTAGTTATCTCTGAATTTCAAATGCAGCATCCTTGCCCTTACTTATTTGTCAGTCTGAGTGAAATTGCTTCATGCTCTGCTTACGGAAATAAGCTATTTCAAATGAAATTGTCTCCAAGAACTAAGGAATTTTTGTGGCTGTCAGCCTTGGAGTCATGAGCTTCACAAAAAATGATCCATTATGGAGCAGAAGTGGGTTTGAAAACTTGCTTTTGCTTTCTAGCAGAGAAAGGGGAGATCTGTGTTTTGGTGGACTCTTGTTATCAGCCATGCTCTTGGGCAGGACAGGTCTCTTCCTGGTTTCTTGCAGATCTCTCCTGGTGGGGTATAGCTTCTCGTGACCAGATTGCTGAAGGCTTGCCTGTGAGTGCTGCTCACCTGACGTGGCTCATCTCATGCAGGTGTGAAGGCAGAGACCTCCAGCAGGCAGATACCCTGTTGTGGTGATGCCAGTGGTGCATTTACTTGCCTTTTCAGGAATCTCTTTGAAAACGTTATTTGTTCACACAGTAATGAGTGGTTTTCAGCTGTCCACAGTTGCTGCTAAGGCAGCAGCACGTCAGACGCGGTTCATTTAGGATTGCATTTGTTGCTGGATTTTACCCACTGCTCAGTAATACAAAGCTGGCTCTGCGTATAGCATTGCCTGAGTCTTAGGTGTGGCTGTGTTGCATACGAGGTGCTGAACAAGAGAGCTTCCTTGAAGAGGAAATGCCGGCAGGGGCACACAGTGTGCATGTGGGTGCACTGGAGGCTGCACCAGCAGCCCGGTTGGCATGCAGGCTCAGCCTTCTGGCACCGCGGGACGCACGGAGAGGTGGGCTCAGAACACAACAGCTGTCCCTTTGGAAGCAGCACGCTTTGCTTGGCACCTGTTAAGCCCTAGGACCACACGGTGACTGACTTGAAAGGCTGCAGGCTCTGCGCAGTTCTGACGGTTCCGCTTTTGCCAGTGGCAGTTTTGCTCTTAAGTATTGATCTCTCCTACACCTTAAAGAACTTAAAGCTGTTTAGGAAGCTTTAATTCAGCGCAAGATGCAACATCACAGTAATCATTTGCCCTGCTTAAATCTATGATGTAAAGACTAGGAAATGATCTGAAGTTGACAGGGGAGGTTTTATTCATCAGAGGACCTTGATGATGCAATTAGCCTTGGGAGAGAAGCTT